>NC_140503.1:116884967-118098301 GCF_964339955.1 Pipistrellus hanaki | reverse complement strand
AAAATAATCTGCCCTCATAGCAATTGTAAGAATACAATATAGCATTGTGAGTTCTAAGCAGTATGCTACATAGATCTCCAAAACTTACTTGGCTTGTGTAACTGAAATCTTCTACTCTTCAACCGTAGCCTCCCCATTTCTTCATCTCCTGGCCGCTGGCAACTACCATTTAGCTCTCTGCATGTCTATTCTAGAATTTGTATGTAATTGACATTAAACAGAATTTATCTTTCTGTCAGGCAGGGGGCGTAGCCTCAGGTTCCCTGGCCCGGTGTCAGGACAGGGGGTGTGACCTGAGGTCCCCTAGATCAGACCAGGGCGGGGGGCATGCCTTGAGGTCCTCCGTCAAGCCCTGCCAGGTGGAGGACATGGCCTGAGATCTCCTGTCAAGCCCCATGGGCAGGGGGGGTGCACCTCAGGTTCCCTGTCAAACTCAGGCCACAGCCCTGTAGGCCAGGGGTGTGGCCTGAGCTTTCCTGACTCAGCCCTGGGGGTGCACCTTGAGGACTCCCATTAAGCCCTTCTGGGTGGGGGGCATGGCCTGAGGTTCCCTGTCAAGCCCAGCCAGGCAGTGGGGCACAGCTGCAGGTCTCCTGGCCTGGTGCTGAGGTGGGGGCATGGCTTGAAGTCCCCTGTCAAGCACCACTTGGTTTGTGTGGGGGAGAAGCCTGAGGTCCCCTAGCCCAGCACCAGGATGGGAAGCGCATCTTGAGGTCCCCAGTCAAGCCTCATGGAGGGGGGGAGGGTGTAGCCTCAGGTTTCTGCTGATTGCTGATTAAGGCTCCTTATGGGAACTTGGTCTCAGCTGTGGGTGCAGCCATTTTTGTGATGGTCAATTAGCATATTTCCACTTTATTAGATAGGATTTTAATTCATGAACATTGGATGTCTTTTCATATATTTGTGTCAGCTTTAATTTCTTCATCAATGTTTCATAGTTTCATAGATAGTAGTCATATCTTTTACCTTCTTGGTTAAATTTATGCCTAAATATTTTATTCTTTTTGCACATTACTTCAAAATTAATGCTTGTGAAATTTTGAGGCTACACAGTTGCAAATAATGTGAATTTTATGATATGCCAATTGTCTCCCAGCTGAGGTTGAGCAAGGCAATACTTGACTTCCATTTCAACTCTCATGCTATAAACTGTCTTTTTTGTGGTCTGTGTAGTGGCAAGTTTTTGTGCCTTTCTTTAGTGTCCTTGATCTTTAAAATGGCCAATCAGCTTAATGTTCCTAAGTGTAAGAAGTCTGTGATGCGCCTTACAAAGAAAATGTTTGTTAGATAAGGTTTGTTCAGGCATGAGTTAAAGTGTGTTGGCTGCGAGATCAGTGTTAAGGAATCATAATGCAATGCATCCAGCAAAAGGAAGAGGAAGTTTCCTATCTGTGAGTAAGGTCACTCTGGAAAGTACTAAGGTAGTATCCTCAGTGAATGATGCAGTTTAGAAAAGATGAAAATGTGTGTGGCCAATGTGGTTCAATGGTTGAGTGTCAAACTATGAACCACAAGGTCATGGTTAGATTCCTGGCCAGGGCACATGCCCAGGTTTTGGCTCAATCACTTGCAGGAGGCAGCTGATCTATTATTCTCTATCATCATTAATGTTCCTCTCTCTCCCTCTCCCTTCCTCTCTAAAATAAATTAAAAATATATTTTAAAAAAGAAAGAAAATATGAAAATGTGAATAAATATGTGGATTCATGAGATGAGTTTTAAAAAGCTTAACCCCAAATATTTCTGTCAATGGTCAAAGGATGCTCCTTTCCTCATCATTAAAATTACACTTTCAGATTATAGTGTGATCTTCTAAAGAATTTGTAAGTAATTGAAGCAGGTGAATTTATTGGACTAATTATTCAATATCAGGCAGAAAGTAGTCTTTGGGAAATATATTATAGGAGAGGTAGATTTTAGCAACTATATGGGCCACTGTCTCAGAGTGTACTTTCTTACTATATTATTCATGGGGCAGTGATACAATTGAGATAGATTGTGCAGTTGGAGGAGTCCTGGCATCCAGAAGGGGCAGGAAGGCTGTGAGCGCCTATTATGGGTTGGAAGGCACAGTTCTGGAAGTGAGGAGAGAACACATAGGTGGGCAATGAGAGTCTGAAAGGACAATTTACTTGCTTGCTTTATTTTGCAAGTTTTCCCAGAATACTGTTAATGTTTATAAGAAGTTATTTTATTGACATGCCTCATACAATGAAAATTCAGTCCATTTGGCTCAAAACCATAGTCACGATTATTTACAATTTGTGCTAAATGCCATTTGTGTTTCATCAAATTGGTTGATAGTCATTAATAAAACAATTATCCACACTGAAAATGCGTCTTTTAGAAGAATGTTAAAAAAATAATCATAAAGAACATAATCCTCATTAAGAACTATTAGTCTAAGTGTGACAAGCTTCATTTTGTCTTAGAGCAAACAGAGATGTGATTTGGTATTTAGTCAAAATAAATGGGTTGTGACACATTCCACCCTTTAAAATGTTCCAAGGCTGGTGGGATAAAAGAAGATCTGCAGATGGTATGCTGAGCAAAGGCATCTAATGAACATAGCGTTGCCACGTAGCAACAGCATTAGCATTTCATTTGTTGGAATGCATTATTTGAGGTTTCCATTTTTCAAAGGGTTTATGCGCTGATCCTTATGCAACAGTGTAATTAATGATTAAAAAATGAACAAAGGCTTGAAAAATATGACTTATTAACAAAGGTTACAAGACCTGAAATGATTAAATCTGGGAGAAGGCTGACAGAGTTATTTAGTCAGGATTTTTCAGTGCCTGAATGAGGACTGTCCAGAGGATAGTAAATAGCTATTCTTTCTCTCTGTGGAATATAGTAATAGATTTCAAAGGATGCCAACCTGAACTACAATAGGAGTTATTGGGGTGAGTTATGAGAAATTCCTCCCTATTTGGCAGGAAAGACTACAATAATTTAGCAAAGAAGATGTACAGTCTCATTCCCCTAAGAGTTTCTTCAGTCCCTCCTCTCAAATTAGAAGTGTATAGTCCTGAGAGGTATAGGAACAGACATACCTAAAGATAACAGGCCAAATTATGTTTTCAAGTCTGGGTTTTCAATAGGATTGCCTGTTGCAGTCTGTGTAGTGTGTTCAATGCTATATAAGCTTACTACTATTATAAGACTGTATGGCTTTTTTCTTTTTATAAGAAAGATCTCAAATTAGAGGTTGAAAATGTAAAAATAACAATTTTCTCTGCTCCGAGGAATTCTTAAAGCATACCCACTTTCCTTGCTTCCTATAACTACAAGTTCATAATCAGCCAAAGCAATTTTATTCATATTTCCTGGTTGGCTCTCTCCCTCTTTTGTCCCCCTCCTTTTTCCTCTCTCCCTAATCTAACCCATGCAGAGTGGTTACTTGAGGGAATGGTTTTATGAATAAAGACTATATCCTTTGCTCAAGAGCCTTGGAGTGTGATTATAGAATAAAGCTTTCATTTTGAAAGTCAGAACAATATACAGCCATAAAAGCAGCAGTAGTAGAATTATTTTAATTACTGCATGTAGAAGAGTAAGAAAGATTCAGACAAACACAGCACTGTAACTTGTAAGCTTCAAAGGCTACACTGTGACTAATTGTTCTGTGTTCGTGCCACCTCTTGGGATAAGTCACAGAGTTTATTTCTGTGCCAGATAGCGGTTGCACTGATTCTGTGCTTCTCATTGTCATTAGTCTGTCATTTTGGTTTTGCTTTAGCTCTCATACTTAATCACTCCCCACCACATATAGAATGGTTGCCTTCTAATCCTTCACTATGAGAATTTACCATGTGCTCCTCTACTGCTGTTTGTAGAGAATCTTAAATTCACATGCACTAGGCAAAATTTGGGACATAACTACACTAAAAATTACTTGTTTATATGAAATTCTAATTTAACTGGGGAGTGTAACATGTTGATCATCAAATAATTTTATTTGCTAAATCTGGCAACCCATACCTAGATGGCATTTTTGTTAATTTTAGGGGGCTAAATGTGATGATTTCAAATGGATGGTCTCTATTGCAATCCCTTAAGAGGGAATACTGAAATTCCTCAAACATATCAATATGGGCACACTCAAACTTTGACTTAGAGAGAGTTAATGATTTAAGGGTGAGTAGAAAAAAGTACAATGAGCTTTGTCTTGTTGGTTAACCAAACCAGTGAGCCAGGAGAATAAGATGAGTGGACTGATCTATAGTTTTGCTTTAGGTCATGCCTAGAAACTTTGTGATTATATTTGTTTTACCTATGAAACTAAGAAGAAAACAAGGTGTCAGAAGGGCAGTGGCTCCTTGTGAGACAGAATGGGTAGTATAACATGTCGATCATTGAATGCTATTGGTGGACTGACACAAGTGAGTACATACTCAATTTGGCAAATGTTCTGTGTGCACTCGTAAAAGAAAGTGTATTTTGTTTTTGCATAGAGAATTCTCTAAATGTCAGTTAGGTCAAGTTAGCTGAAAGTGTTCAAGTCTACTATATTCTTCCTCAATATAGTACTTGTTCTAACAATTACTGAGAGATATTGATATATCTGAATATACTGTGGATTTCTCAGTTTCTTCCTGGAGTTATATTATAGTTTTTTTGCTTCATGGATTTTCAAACTATATTATTAGAGGCTTAAACATTTAGAATTGCTGTGTCTCTTTGATACACTGATCTCTTACCCTTTACTTTTATCCTGCAAAATAATCTTGATTTTAGAATCTACTTTGTCTAATATTAATGTAGCAACTCCAGCTTTATTTTCATTAATTTTTAGACTATGTATATCTATTTTCATTCCTTTGCTTTTATCCTACTTAAAATGTCTTTCTTGTAGACAACCTGTTGTTGGATCTTGTCTTCTATTATATTCTCTGCCGTTTAATTGGATGTTTATACCATTTATATTTGACTAGAGGCCCAGTGCAGGAAATTCGTACATGAGGGGGGTCCCTCAGCAGCCTGCAAGCTCTCTAATCTGGGACCCTTCAGGTGATGTCCAACTGCTGGTCTAGGCCCAATCCTGCAGTCCACCAAGAACATTTGATGATCAACATGTTACACTCCCCACTCTGGCTCACAAGGAGCCACTGCCCTTCTGACATCTTGTTTTCTTCTTAGTTTCATAGATAAAACAAATATAATCACAAAGTTTCTAGGCATGATCCAAAGCAAAACTATAGACCAATCCACTCATTTTATTAAACCAGCAATGGGACATCCCTCTCTGTCTGTACTGTCTGTTTTAGTTCTGTGAAATATATCATTGATGTCTTGATAGGAATTGCATTGAATCTATAAATTGCTTTGTATAATATGACATTTTAATGATATAAATTCTTCCTATTCATGAATATGGTATATGCTTCCACTTATTTGTATCAGAATAGAGAGCCCAGAAAATGAACCCATTCCGTTATGGTGAATTAATATTTGGCAGAGAAGTCAAGAACATACAATGGAGTAAACATCGTCTTTTCAATAAATGGTGCTGGGAAAACTGAACAGATATGTGCAAAAATAAAATTAAACCACCTTCTTACACCATATACAGGATTAAACTTAAAATGGATAGAATGGATTAAAGACTTAATGAAGCGTAAGACTCAAAATCTAGAAGAAAACATAGGCAGTAAAATCTTAGACATTTCTCATAGCAATATTTTTTTCTAATATGTCTCCTGAGGCAAGAGAAACAAAATAAAAATAAAAATAAACAAATTGGACTACATCAAACTAAAAAGTTTTTATACAGCAAACAAAACCACACTAAATGGGAAAACATATTCAACAATGATACATCTGGTAAGATGTTAATATCCAAAATTTATAAAGAACTTATGAAACTAAATATTCAAAAACTGATTTTTAAAAATGGGCAAAAGACCCGAATAGACTTTCCAAAGAGGACATACAGATGTCCAATAGACATATGAAAAGATGCTCAACTTCACTAACCATCAGAGAAATGCAAATTAAAACTGTAATGAGATATCATCTCACACCTGGCAGAATGATTATTATCAGTAAACAACAAACAGCACGCTGGTAAGGATGTGGAGCAAAAGGAATTTTCTCACATTGTTGTTGGGAATGCAGATTGGTGCAGCCACTATGGAAAACAGTATAGAGTTTCCTCAAGAAATAAAAAATGGAACTGACATATGACCCAATGATTCCACTTCTGGGAATATATTTGAAGAGACCCAAAACTCTGATTTGAAAGAATATAAGCATTCCTATTTTCATTGCAGTGTTATTTAAAATATCCAAGATCTGGAAACAGCCCAAGTGCCCATCAAAGATGAATGGATAAAAAAGTAGAGGTACATTTACACAATAGAATACTAGTTAGTCATAAAAAGGAAGGAAATTTTACCTTTTGCAAAAACATGGATGGACCTATTATGCTAAGGAGAAATTAGCCAGTAAAGACAAATACCATATTATCTTATCTATAGGTAGAATCTAATGAACAAAAGAAACATACAAACAATATAGAAACAAACTCATAGATATAGAAAATAGACTGACAGTTGTTAGAGGGGAGGAGTGTTGGGGAGCTGTGTATTAAAGATGAAGAGATTAAACAAACAAAAAAACAACAAACAGTCTCATAGACACAGATTACCAGAGGAAATGGGTTGTAGAAGTTGACAATAGAAGAGGGTATATGGGGATAAATATTGATGGAAGGAGACTTGACTTTGGGTGGTGAACACACAATGCAATAAACGAATGATGGATTATAGATTGTACACCTGAAACCTATATACTTTTATTAACCAATGTCACCTTAAAAACTTTAATAACTTTTTTTTAATAAAGAGAATAATTCAGGCATTCTTACTTCCACCCTTTTCTTCTAACCTCTACAGCCAATAGGGTCTCAAGTTCTGCTGATTCTAGTTTGTCATCTGAATTTATACCTATTGCCTCTAGTTGTACCCATCTTACTATTCCCACTGCTCTCATGTCCTCTTTCCTATAATATTTTCTTATTTTTATCCTCACCCAAGAATATGTTAATTGATTTTAGAGAAGAAGGAAGAGAGAGAGAGACATTGATGTAAGAGAGAAACATCTATCAGTTGTTTGCTGCACACACCATGACTGGGAATCAAACACACATTGTTTTGGTGTATGGGATAACGATCCAACTATCTGAGCATCAGGGCCTCTTACCTATAACTTGCAACAATCTCTGGGACTAGCCTCCTGAGGCAGTCAGTTCTGGTTGATGTCCGCCCTACCTATGGCTGCCTGCATGCTTGGCCTGAAATATAGATCTAATCATATCACTCTTCTGCTTGAAGCCTATGCTTTGTCTTTTAGACTCCCAAAAATAAAAATAAAAAATAAGTACAAATAAAAAAAAAGTCCAACCTTTAGCTTAGAGCTTGTTAGGCCTACACAATTAGCCCCAAACACTCTAATCAGACTTATCCCCACCCTGCCTCTTGCTGTCTATCCTATTTGAATCTCTGCCATTCCAAGAACACATGCAAGTTTCCTATTCTCTTCGCTGACTCTCCTCTCTCTTTCCATTGAAGGACTTTTTAAAATTCTACCTCTCTGGAGGTCTTCTCTATAGAGTTCCCCAGTCAGTAGAAATTTTCTTCTGAAGATTATGAGTATATAGCAACTGTGTATGCCTTTGCTATGAAGTTTACATTCCTGACTAGTGCTATTTCTACAGAGTCCTTGTCCATCAAACTGTTTCATTTTAATCATGCTCATTTTTATTGTAACTTTCAAAAGATCCAATCAGTTACATTCTCTTTTATGGCATTCTGATAATATCCAGAAATGACCCAGTATTTTAACCTGTCCAAGAAAAACATGTGGCAGTATAAGTTGGTGAGCAATTATGTTCAGAATAAATCAGAAAGGTTCTGGTGTTGTTGAAATCATGTTTTTCTTTCATCCTTAAATTGAGATGCATAGGAAGGTTTCTGCCTTCTAAAGCCCATTATACAAACCCTTTCTACAGGACCTATGGTGCACCCCTGCATTTGAAATGGCTAATTTCAAAGTAAAAGAAACCTCATAAAATTTTTGTTTGTTGATTATTTTATTTTAATATAATAATTATATATATATATATATATATATATATATATATATATATATATATAGTCACAGATTGCAATGACCAGAATCAGATATTGGAATATGTCTTTTTTGAAGGGTAAATAAGAAAAATATACAGTGATTTCCAAAATCTTGGCTGTGCCTATTTTCTGTTCCCTGAAATATGCATGAGTGATATTATTTAGAGATTCAGGGCAAGATGGCATTGAATAATTGCTGACATTTGTGCTGTCTGGTTAAGAGCTTCAGCATTTCAAGGATGAAATATTCTAGAATGTTCTTTTAAAGCAAATGAATGGGGCTTGATTTTGTGAGTTCTTCCCCTATGAAAAAGCATCCTTCATCTCTTCCTTTAATTTATTTTATGATCCTACATAATCCTATTTAATAAAAGAATAATATGCAAATTGTCCCCTTGACCAGGAGTTCAACCAGGAGTTTGGCCCTCACCCTGATCAGGGGCAATGCTGGTGGGCCAATCACCTGTGGCCCCTTCCCCTGGCACACCCTGCCCCCAATCTTCCCTCTCCACCCTGGTATGGGTGGGCCAGCTAGACACCCTGCCTGTGCACAAATTCATGCACCAGGCCTCTAGTCTAGTATAATAACTTTTGAGAATTGAGAACTTATTGTACTTTAAAATCCACTGACATTTTTAATGAAGGTCAATTTGTTTTTATTCTTCCTTTTTATTATTTTTCTCTTGAGACTAGAGGTAGTTTTCTAACACATTTATGAGTTTGGCATTAAGTTCCATGGAAAATCCATTTTTATTGTATTTATTTTATCTCAAGAGATCCAAGATTTCATTTTCCTCCCTTTTTAGGGGTCTAATTTAATTTTAAATTTATTAAGGATCATTTAATTTGACTTTTCTTTTGGATTTTTCTTGGATAACTAAATTCATAGGAATGTGTAATTACTCAGAAATTCTAAACCTCTTTGGTCCTCCTGGTGTTTGAAAGATCCCAGAAGGCTTTGTAACTAGTTTCCATGCAGACTCTTTTTTTTTTAAAAAAAATATATTTTATTGGTTTTTCACAGAGAGGAAGAGAGAGGGATAGAGAGTTAGAAACATCAATGAGAGAGAATAATCGATCAACTGCCTCCTGCACACCCCCCACTGGGGATGTGCCCTCAACAACGGTACATGCCCTTGACAGGAATCGAACCCGGGACCCTTCAGTCCACAGGCCGATGCTCTATCCACTGAGCCAAACCAGTCCTGGCTCCATGCAGACTCTTGATCATATTGCTGAGTGTGCAGTTCTGTTTACAGCTGCCATGTTTCTCCTTATGGGAGGAGCCAGCATACCTCCATTTTTTTTTTTCCCAAACACTGACCAATGAGCAGCATTTTGCTCAAGTCTCTTGGGACTGAGACAGCCCAGTATGGACCGAATATAAAATACTTGACATGTACCTGCTGCTGACAGCTGCTGGATTCCTACAGTCTAGGAGATTTTTCTGCTTTCTAGTCATTGAATTGCACAGAGATATCTTAAGGACCTTTTATGGGTTTAAGACAGACAACTAATATAGATAGATACTTTGAATATACCTCAAATAACCCCCTTTAATGTCCTTCTAATTACTCCCTTATAATTACCTGTTCCTCTCTTCTCATCTCCTCCTCCCTTTCCTTCTCAATTATGCTTTGAACCATTTTTGGAGGAGCTTGAGTAATTTGGTATCTGCTTCACAATAATAACAGGAAAGGGCCTCATCTATGTTCAGACAATTTCAGTTTGTATTTGCTTCCCCTTAATGGGATCATATTCTGCCTGTGACCTTTAGCTGGGCTATGATTTTTACTTAAATGGAATACAAAGTTTTGGATTTATTAACCAACATTTTACTCAACTGCTGGGTTAGGACATTCCATGTTGCATTACTATACTATTTAAATAGTATTTATGGTTTCATTACTGAAATATTGATGGGAAGGATATCCTTCTCCCTTCATAAGCCTATATAATTAAGAGGTAATATGCAAATTGACCATCACATCCTCCCGAGATGGCTGCCTACAACCAGGCCAGCAGGGGGATTATTGAGAGAAGACCAAATAACTGAACAGCGGGTTGCATGGGGTAACCAGGCCAGTGGGGGGCCATGAGGGGTGACCAGGCCAGCAGGAGGAGCAGTTGGGGGTGATTAGACTGACGGAGGGGGGTGGACAGAGAGAGGTGACCAGGCCAGCAGGGAGGGGGCAGTTAGGGGTGATCAGGCTGGCAGAGGGGGAGTTGGAGGTGATTAGGCTGGTGTGGGGGGCAGTGAGGGGCAACTAGATTGGCAGGGGGGCAGTTAGGGGCGATCAGGCCAGCAGGGAGGAGGCAGTTGATGTGACCTGGCCAGCAGGGGGGCAATCAGGCTGGCATGCAGAGGCAGTGAGGGGCAATCAGGCTAGCAGAGAGGGCAGTTAGGGGGCAATCAGGCAGGCAGGCAGGTAAATGATTAGGAGCCAGTGGTCCATGATTGTGAGAGGGATATCAGACATCCCCCAAGGGGTCCTGGATTGGAGAGGTTGCAGGCTGGGTGGAGGGGACCCTTCCTCCTGTGCACAAATTTTGTGCACCGGGCCTCTAGTTAACTTATAAGTTGTTTCTTTCTATTTGTTCCTATATTTTCTTTCCCAACACAATTGTTATGACAATTTTGAGCTTTTATCTTCAATTTTTATTTAGCTAATAAGTAAGCAAAGTTCATAAAAATTAGAAATACTTTATATACTTATTGAGTTTTATATATATATATATATATATATATATATATATATATATATATATTTCAATAAGTTCTGATATGAGCTTTGATAGAATCAACAAAAAATATATGAGTTCTAGTATTTTTCAGTTATCATTGCTCCATTGAGTTATTTTTGGATACTGATAAACTTTCATCTCTGATAGAAAAGAGCAGTTAATGTAATATTTTCTGTTCAAAAATTATGTTTAAACTAGAGGCCCATTGCATGAAGATTCGTGCAATAAGCCTTCCTTCCCCTGGCTGCTGGCACCAGTTTTCCTCCAGCACCCAAGACCCAGGCCTTTACTCTGGCTGCTACCTTTAGTCTTCACTCCAGCTGGAGCCAGTCAGTCTTTGCTACAGCCAGAGGGCCACTCCTGAACCTCCCTCTACCCCCCAGGCCCCTCATAGCAGGCGTCGCACCCTGCCCAGCCACTCCACACCTATATGCATGCTGCCCAGAGGCCCAGAGTGGCTGGAGGGGGCAGGGCCATCAACATCTTTGTTGGGTTAATTTGCATACTCATTCCTGATTGGCTGGTGGGTGTCGTGAAGTGATGGTCAATTTGCATGTTTCCCTTTTATTAGTGTAGATAGAGAATTCTATTAAAGTTGTGCCTCACTTTTTAGAGTGTGTAAAATTAGTGTGTAAATGATTTGTTTAAAATTCACAGAACTACTGGTGGGAATGTAAATTGGTAAGCCATTTGGCAATATCTGATGAAACTGCAATGTACATTGCCGATGGTCCATCACTTCCTCTTTACCCATGAAGAGGTGTTCTCCCAAATGTCTAATAGGTAAGGAAATAACATTAAAATTAATAAATATTGAATTTTACTATTTTCCATCTATAATTTTATTTAATTATTGCAACCTACCACTGTGCAAAACTATTATAGTAAGTTTGAGTTGCTTTTTTTGAAGGTTGAATTCCATTAATCTGCTCATCATTATAAATTTGTTTTTTATTTTAAATACTAGAGGCCTGGTGTACGGAATTCATGCACTCGGGGGGAGGGGGTGGTGTCCCTCAGCCCGGCCTGCACCCTCTTGCAGTCTGGGAGCCTTTGGGGAATTCCAACTGACAGCTTAGGCCCAGTCTCTGCAGGAAGCTGGCTTAAACTGGCAGTCAGACATTCTTAGCTCCCACCACTGCTGCTGTGCTCACCAGCTGTGAGCAGCTTCTGGCTGAGAGGCACTCCCTCTATGGGAATGCACTGATCACCAGGGGGCAGCTCCTGTGTTGATCATCTGCCCCCTGGTGATCATTGCGTGTCATAGCAACAGGTCATTTCACTGTTTGGTAGATTTGCATATTAGTCCTTTATTATATAGGATTCATACTTAACTGATTTTTAGAAAACTTAGTTCATTGTGTAAATTTGTGAAATAATGTTCACTGTAAAGGTGATGTCATCATGATATTAGCATGAATAACCTTAGTGTTTTACTTTTAAGAGAGTGCAGCTTTACAGTCTTACATGAAAGATAAACAACTACAGTATATAGAAATAAATTTAATAAAAATGTATCATGCCTACAGAAAAAAGGTATACAATTTAATCAATGTACAAAAAACAATACTTAAATGGAAACACATACTGGGTTGACTCTATGCAAGTAAAAATATAAGTTCTCTTCAAATCAATATGTATTTTGTTGGCATAAATTTACAGTGCTATTTTCATTGGCTGGATCTAAAAAGTTTTATCAAAAAGAAGAAAGTATAAAATATTTTAAATATTTAAAGAAGAGCACTGAAAGAGAAATAACAACCAAATATTGAAGTTTTCTGTAAGGGTATGATAATGAAAAGGGTGATGATTGTGATATTTTTCTTGCTGCATTCTGGGCTAGTGACTCAAGCTTGTTCTTCACATCACTTTTTTTTTTTCTTGTTTCATTCTGCTTCCTTTTTATTTCTACCAGTTTATCAATTATTTTTCCTCCTGCCATTACTATTATCACTACGTATTTTTTCTTTTATTTTATAATCATTGCTTTTATTTTTTTTTAAAGGACATATCAAACATTGTTTGTTTCCATTTCCTATCATAAATATTTTAAATGTATTTTTCTTTCCATCTCAGTGCAATGTTCTCATTTTTGGGTTTGCAGATTATTTCATAGATTTCATTGTCTTTCTATTTTCTCAATTGCAATGGAAGATTGTAAACAAAATAGTACTTCTGCTCACAGATTCCTTTTGATTGTTAAAATATTCCTATAAGACCTTGTGATTGCAAGTCTGTTGAGGAAATTTTTCAGTAACAGCAGTAAAGACAAGTGGGAGAGATCCAGAGCCATAGGAATTCTGGGAAAGAAAATGTCTCTATAGAATTAACTCTGCATTTCACTAGAAATCCCCCCTTTTTTATAGCAAATTTTCAGTTTTATTTTGTCTCCACGTCAGGTATGCAGTGTAACTATGCTCCAGCAAGTGAGTTCTATTGAGGATCCTTAGAAGCACAGAGACGTGTCCTATTGAAGAACCTGTCTTTTACTTCATAAATGTTAAAATGAGCACTAACAAATGGCAGAGTGAAGAAATGCCAATTAACAAGTATTGACCATGACTGACTCATTACTCCTATAATGTCTAATCCACAAGCAACCTGTAAAATATGTACTACACCCTCATTGCACAGATAAGCAAAATGAGTTTGCAAGGAGATAAGAAAGTATCTATTCTGCTAACTTACCTAGATTTATTCTGTAAAAAGAGAAACACTGACTTTTCAATGAAAAGGATATCATTCTACAAACTCTGAAATAAATCATTTAATTTAACCTTTTAGTCGAGCTCTGAATTCCTTCTCTAGAATCCCTGCCAAGCACTAATTTTTTTTAATTTTTAAAAATTAAATTATTATCTGTGTACATATTTTAACATTGCCCCCCCTCCCATACATACCCTCCCTCCCCAGAGTTTTGTGTCCTGCCAAGCACTAATTTCCCAAGTGCTTGAAGCCTTCCGCTTCAAGGGAAGCCTACTATCTTGGAGCTTGCTGTCTTGCAAGGCGCCCTACCAGTCTGCGAACAGAGCAATCCGTGTTCTCATTCACACACCGTGGGTTCACCTCCACACACTTTGGATATCAAGTTTAGACTCTTTAAAGTTACTACCCTGAAATATTTATTTTAAAAATGATGTCACCCCCTTCTCCAGAACTGAGTTCACTAGTACAAGTTCAGTTTGTATGTAAGTTTCAGTCAAGTAGGACAGAGGCGAAATGGAATGGCAAATTACTGGTAGTTCTGATAGGCCCCAGTGGCCCTTGGAAGCTAATCACAGCCAGCACACCTCCTTGGCAGGGCCTCTGAAGACAGGGGAGGAATAGGTATGAAGAGGTGTGAGCAGCTGCTATGGTTTCAGCAAATAGGTAGCTCAAAGCCTCTGCGCCTGTAATCACTGAGCTTCCTATTTTGTCCTAAACCAGTATATTCTGGGTATGTTGTTCTATCTCCTATGACTCTCAGATATGGTTTAGGTTTTAGTTTTATTTTTTCTAAAAGCTAAATTATTTCTCCATAGCATGCTACCTGGATACATTTCACTTTATTTTTTTTTTCAATCTGCAGTGACTTTATGCAGGGCCCATAACATATTTGCATTGTTTATAAAAACTCCCATTTGCCAAGAAAAGCCCCCCTGTCTTAAATGTATTCACATTTATAAGACTTATTAGACAGGAATCTCAGACCTCTTGGCTGGTGAACTCCCCAATTTCTGACATTTTAGAACAATCACATTTAGTTTTTTAAGATTTCTAAAGAAGCAGAGAGTTCCTTGAGGGTAGGTGTCAAGGCTGATAATTGTCTTCCCCAAAACTGTAGCTAGTCCAGTGCTATGCTTAGCCAATACTTGTTAAAGAAAGCAGTAGCTCTAGTCCAGTGGTCACCAACCTTTTGGTAAATGGTGACTTTATGTTTGAATTGTAGTTTTGGGGGTAGTGTTTCCACTGAAGAGATAAATAAATAGTATGTTCTTATAAACACAACTGAAATGACCTGCTGACAGGAGAAAGGGATGAGAATGGATAGGCATATAATGCTATGGTGTTGGGTTAGGTGACAGAAGAAGAGACGATAGTTAAGTTGGAAAATTGGAGTATGAATAAGGGGTTTATATATTCCATGTTACAATAGGATAGCAAATAGAACTGACCAAGGGAATGGGTAGAGGGACATGAGGTGGTAGCAGCGTGTGTGTGTGTGTGTGTGTGTGTGTGTGTGTGTGTGTATGTGTGTGTGTATCTAAGGGGGAGGGAGAGAGGGAGAGGGAGAGAGAGAGGAAAGAGAGAGAGAGAGAGAGAGAGAGAGAGAGAGAGAGAGAGAGAGAGAGAGAGAGAGAGAAGAGAGGAGAGGGGAGAGAGGAGAGGGGAGAGAAGAGAGAGGAGAGAGGAGTAGAGAGGAGAGAGAGAAGAGATGTGACTGTTTTAGGTGAATGACAAAGAAACAAAATGAGCCAAGGCTCATTTAAAGAAACCTGAGAGAAATATCCAGGACAGAAGATGAACAAAACAAAAAAGAAATTGGAAATGCAGCTAGAAATGAAGATGATATAGAAACCCAATGAAGATTGGTAAAATGGGCTAGAGGGCAATACCCAATTAAAAAGAATAGGTGTGATTTTTTTTTATTCATTCACTTTAGAATGAATGATCCAATAAAAACGAAGGTCTCAAAAATGAGGATAGATGCCTCTGTGAAAACACAATGTATATATTGTAATATATGTGTATTAAGACAAAAAGGTAAAAATGTTCCCTATATTTCCTTTCTTTTTTAAAATACATTTTTATTGATTTCAGAGGGGAAGGGAGAGGGAGATAAAAACATCAATGATGAGAGAGAGTCATTGATTGGTTGTCTCTCGCATGCTCCCTACTGAGGATCGAACCTGTGACCCAGGCATGTGCCATTGACTGGAATCAAACCTCAGGACCCTTTAATCCATAGGCCAATGCTCTATCCACTGAGCCAAACAAGCTAGAGATCCTTCTATTTTCCAGTAACAAGAATAGAAATCAAGTATATATGGTCATGTAATTGAAAATGGCAAAATTGTGAAAAAACAATGCCTCTCCCCAGATATCAGCACTCACTCTGTAGCACAGCCAGGTCCTCCTGAGATAACAGCTGCAGGGTCTTGCTGGATTTACTGGCAGCCAATCCACTCTGCAGACCATGAGGACAATTTGAAGAATTCATTTATTTATTTTACATTTAAAGTTACCTGGACCAAACATACACACACACACACACACACACACACACACACACACACACACACCAAACTCCTTACTTTTGAAGTGTGTTTAATTGCCCAGGTCCTCTACCATAAAGTTATAAATCTGTAACGTCACTTCTCACACCTTTGTTTTGTGCTCTCTTTCTCTCTTATGGGTAATTCCACATTTCTAGTAGACCTCCTTTAAGCCTCTTTGCCAATACATGGTATTCTCTATTGCTTCAAATATTTAAAAGATAATCCTACTCTATGAAATATTTCAAACACCACCCAAGGCTAATAACCTTCATCACTTGAGCAGTTGCTTTGCTCCTTAACATCCTTCCCAGTGCACCTTGTACTCCAACTGTGCAAGCATATGACACTTCCTCAAGCATCATGTCTTAGCCGTAGCCTGCTTGACTCAGTGGATACAGCATCTGCCTGTGAACTGAAGGGTCCCAGTTTCAATTTCAGTCAGGGGAATATGTAAGCTCAATCCCCAGTAGGGGGCATGAAAGATTGATTCTCTCTCCCTCTCCTTTACTCTCTGAAGTCAATAAAAATATATATTTAAAAGAACCAAGTTTTATAACCAATATCTTCCTGAACATTTGAGTTATCTAGAAATTAGGAAAAATTAATGTACCATTTATAAAACCATAGAATGTTGGAACTGGGAGGGAATTTTAGAGATCATCTATCCCAACTTGCTATGAGTAATTTGTTAACAGCTCCAAGGGATTCATTCCCAACAAGGAATATGAACAATTAAGACAGTTTTAAAAGCTTCTAGAGTAAGAAAAATTAAAGGATTCACTCGAGGAGGGAAATGAAGCTAAGTGTGCTGATTTGGACAGATGCTTGAACAGCATCTCCAACACATGCAGGCACAAATGCAGGGCTATGTTGGTTCAATACAGTAGACAAGTCTTCAAATCAAACAGAGACATTTATTAAGCATAGCATCATGATTAAGTTATGCACAAGGTATTGAAGAACACAGTCTCAGTTCTGTGTTCAATAAATATAAGAAACACAGAATCCAGCTCACAAAGAAAAACCAGAGTTCATGTGGATAGTCATGATTCTTCTTCTAAATGTGTAGCCTAATATGCTTGGTGCTCACAATGTTACTGACACACTATATCACTGAATAGGTTTGTAAGAAGACTTAAAAAAACAACATCCAGCCGAAACCGGTTTGGCTCAATGGATAGAGCGTCGGTCTGCAGACTGAAAGGTCCCAGGTTCGATTCTGGTAAAGGGCATGTACATTGGTTTCGGGCACTTCCTCAGTGGGAGGTGTGCAGGAGGCAGCTGGTCGATGTTTCTCTCTCATTGATGTTTCTAACTTTCTATCCCTCTCCTTTCCTCTCTGTAAAAAATCAATAAAATATACTTAAAAACAAAAAAACAACAACATCCAATGTGTGTGTGTGTGTGTGTGTGTGTGTGTGTGTGTGTGTGTGTGATATACACATGCACATCTTCTTTAGAGATCTGGCATAAGACCCTGTCTTCCCTAGTTCCTGTTGAAGTCATTCAGAATTATTCAAATAAACAATTACACTTTCTCCACATAAGTGTGACAATATCCTGGCGGCTTGTGTCATGTTGTAGTGCTACACATGTTGGATGTGGAGGAGGTCTGTGTGAGGCTTGCCCTGCAGGCGATCTTTGGCTAAGTGCTCCCAAGGTCCTGAAGCCCTCAGTGGACAAGCCCCAGCTCCCGTTTGCCTTTATTGTGAAGACTGTGCTGACTTTGGAGCCCAGTCTGGGCAAGATCGAATTAAAGGCTCTCTCTTTGGGCTCTCCTAGCATTTTACAGAGGGCCAGTAAGACAGAGGCTACCTGGGTGGGTTACCTGGGTGGTTGTGTTGCCTTCTCTGGCATTTTGGAAATTTGCGAGGAATTTTTGTTTGTTGAATGAGAGCAGGCACCAGTTAGTGGGTGGGAGCCAATTCTGTTAAATGAAAAAAAATATTATGTGACCAGTATTTTTTTCACACAATTTTAATTATAGTGACTTTTCTAAGGTTCAACTACCATGTAAATCGAGAGAAGATTGTATAATGTTATATTTGGACTGTTACCTTGGAAGAGTCAATGACAATACTGATTGTTATATTTGAGCCTCCATTATCTATGGGGCCAGTTTCTGTTTCATTATGTGTTTGGATGTAGTCATACCTGAGCATTTGTGTATATTATTTATAAGTTACATACCTTTTATTTCTTCTTTATTTTATAGTCAGGACATTGTATTGATTTTTCTCAACTTATACATTCAATTACATATTATCTACAAATTTCATTATAGAAAAATAAAGAGATATTAAAGTATTTATTATAGAAAAATAACATTGGGTCTGATAGGGTGGGGGTAGAAAAACCATGAGCGTTGAAGTTATAGCTGGGTTGTTTCTGCCACTTACCAGTTATTTGAATTTAGAGAAGCTACATCTTTATATTACCTTTTCTTCATCTGAAAAATAGGGATAATAGCAATTCTTTTATGTAATTTGTGATTTACCCCCTCCTTCCTAATTATTATAAATATATTGATATGTAATAGAATACTTAGTGCTGGTCTTTTATGTATTTTCTAAAGATACTTTTTATAAAACATTTTAATAGAATTTGTGCCTTCTTATTTGTATGACAGATGTCATTTTTGACATATGCTCATGGTTTAAAAATATATATTTCAATTTGTTCATTTTATATATAATATCTAATATTATAGTATCTGAGAGGCCTGGTGCATGAACTTTGTGCATAGGGGGTCCCTTAGCCCTGCCTGTGCCCTTTTACAGTCCAGGATTGATTGCCCCAAAGAGGTAGGTCCTGGCTGAGGCTCCCTGATGGATCACCCTCACAGAGGGAGGCTCCACCCACCCGCTGCAGTCCACTGGTCAGTGGCCTGGGCTTTCCACTTGGGGAAATTGTGGAGCCCCCTGATTGATAGCCCCATTAGCCAGTGGCCTGGAACTCCCTCTGCAGGATGATCATGGAATGATGGCTGGGCCCCCAGCCAATCACATCGCACCCACCTTGGCTGGCTTGGTGCCAGCGGATGTCATAGGGTGGTTGTCCAGATGGCCTTTCTACTGTTCTGATGTTTGATCTATTTGTATATTATGCTTTTATTATTATAGATTATTATCTTTATCTACATATATAACTATCATTAATACTTCATACTTTTCTATTTTAAGAGGTTGTATAGTTTTGTCTATTTTAATAAATTTCTGCTAGTTCTAGAATACTGGAAGAAGTATCTGTTCAGGTTCTCTGCTAACTTTTTAAAAAATTATTATTATTTTTTTAATCTTTATTGTTGAAAGTATTACATAGGTCCTCCCCGCCCCACTACTCCCCATTAACCTCTTCCAGACTGTTCCTGTCTTTCCCCTGTCCCAGGCCCTCACCACCCCATTGTCTGTGTTCCTAGGTTATGCATATATGCATACAAGTTCATGGTTGATCTCTTCCCAAGAACCCTCCCCTGCCTTACTTCTGAGGTTCAACGGTCTGATCATGGATTTTCAAGGAAATTGAAACAGAATGTTTTTGCTCAGTGGTTTAGCACCAACCCATAAACAGGGAGGTCACAGTTTGATTCCCAGTCAGGGCACATGCACAGGTTTCAGGCTCAATCCCAGTGTGAGGAATGCAAGAGGCAGCCAATTAATGATTATCTCTCATCATTGATGTTTTTGTTTCTCTCTCTCTTCCTTCCTCTCTAAAAGCAATAAAAATATTTTTAAAAAGCAAAACAAAACAAAAAAAGAAAGTAAAAAATATATCTGCACTCCCACATTGGTACAGCATTATTCACAATACCCAAGATATGGAAACAACCTAAAAGCCTAACAAATGAATAATCAAAAGTTTAGTATTTGCATACAATGGAATATTACAATATTTAGCCACGAGAAAGGAGGAAATCCTGACATTTGCCACAAAATAGATGGACCTTGAGAGTATTATACTTAATGAGATAAGCCAGACAGAGAAAAACAAATATTAGTTATATGAGGAATCTAAAAAAGGGAATATAGTGTGGCTCAGTGGTAGAGCATAGGCCCATGAACCAGAAGGTCACAGTCCAATTTCCAGTCAGGCCACACACCTGGGTTGTGGGCTTGATTCCTAGTATGGGGCATGCAGAAGGCAGCCGAGTGATGTTTCTCCCTTATCATTGATGTTTCTATCTCTATCTCCCTCTTTCTTCCTGTCTCTGAAATAAAAAAAAGAAAAAAGAAAGAGAAAGAATACAAAAATGATTGTGGGTGGTGGTTGGAGAAAATTAGGGAAATGTTTTTAAAGGGCACAAACTTGCAATTATAAGACAAGGAAATTCTGAAGACCTACTGGGCAGCATAATGATTTTAGTCAAGTGTTATTCCTTAGTGACATTTTCTGTTTCCTGCCTGTTCCCATTTTAGGTCTTGCCCCCTTGTTCCATGATCTCACAGAGTGACCCCTCTCTCTTGCCTTTTGAGCACTCTCTCAGTTTGTAGTTTTAGATGTGAGAGTATGACTCATAGATTATTAGTTCCCCACATGCAAACAAAGATTCGATGGCTTTAATCACCATATTACCAGACTACAGTGCTATCTTTGAATATAATGCCAACAAAGGACTTTTTGGTAAATAAATACAAAGAATGGATGCAAGTAAATTTATTAAAAAAAAAAAAAAAGTCCTTGCCAGTGTGGCTCAGCGGGTGGGAGGGTTGTACCATACACCAAGAAGTGATGGGTTCTATTTCCGGTCAGGGCACATCCCCACATTGCAGGTTTGATTTCCGGTCATATCGTGTGCAGAAGGCAACATGTTGATGTTTCTCTCTATCTCTTTTTTTCTCTTCTTCTCTCTTAAATAAATTTAAAAAGAAAGAAAAAAGTAATAGGACTATCCTAGAGGTTGGATGTAGCTGACTAGATTGTAAATTCTTTGTAGTAAGGAAAGTCCTCAACTAGCCAGTAATAAAAACAGCCACAGGATGAAAAGTACTAAAATATCGCATTGGGATAGTAGTCAGTATTACTGTAATGACTATGTATGGTGTCACATGGCTGTGAGACTTATTGGGGTGATCACTTCATAAGTTACATAAATGCCTAACCATTATGATGCAAACCTGAAATAATGTTATCTATAATTGAAAAAAAATATTGAAAAAGAACAAAAAGAACATAATCCATGTGTCACAACATTTGACTCATCAAATAGTTTGAAATCTAATTTAAAAAATTATTCCAAGCAACTATGTGCCATCCTCTGAAGTTGCAATGTTTGCTTTTCTGAAATAAGGTGGTATGTTAAAATGTTGAACCAGCTGACTCTGCCAAGCTCTGAAAATGTGTCCAGAATGTCACTTTAGAATTACATTTTCACGTTTTGGTTTTCAAAAAGTAAAGAAGAGAAAAAAATAGGAAAGAATATTTGATGAGATCTTTACTCAATATTGTCCTGGCAGAGGAAAAGACAGGGAGCATGGCAAGGGCATGATGGTAGGATTTGGAGAGACAAACAGAGACTGTCCTGAGAGAAAATAAGCTGAGAATAGTGGTTGTAGGTAAAAGGCCGGAGAGAAAAAAATCCCAGCGGTAAGAAAAGTATGTGTAAATGCAAAGAGGCTGTCACTGAAATAGGAAAGGCTTGATAGAACTCTCTCTCTCTCTCTCTCTCTCTCTCTCTCTCTCTCTCTCTCTCTCTCTCTCTCTTTTACATTTTATTTATTTATTTATTTTTAAATCCACACCTGAGGATATTTTCCCAGTGATTTTTAGAGAGAGTGTAAGAGAGAGGGAGCAGAGAGAAATATCAATCTGAGAGAAACACATTGATTAGTTGTCATCTGCAGGAGCCCCAACCAGGGCTTGGGCCCAGGGAGCAGCCTGCAAATAAGGTATGTGCCCTTGACCAGAATCAAACCTGGGACCCTTCAGTTCTCAGGCTGATGGTCTATCCACTGAGCAAAACCAGCTAGGGCTTGCTAGAACTCTCTTAAAGGAAAGAGTGGATTTTATATTTTACGCCTGCTTCTAAGAACCTTTGCAATGAAAGTTCTAAATCCATGGTCAGCAAACTGCGACCTGTGAGCCACATGCGGCTTTTTCACCCCTTGAGTGTGGCTCTTCCACAAAATACCACGGCCTGGGTGAGTCTATTTTGAAGAAGTGGCGTTAGAAGAAGTTTAAGTTTAAAAAGTTTGGCTCTCAAAAGAAATTTCAATAGTACTGTTGATATTTGGCTCTGTTGACTAATGAGTTTGCCGACCACTGTTCTAAATGAATGAAGAAATGACATGTGAGAACATCCTGAGATTTTTCTGAAGCACTTTGCCAGATAAGTCCAAGGTGTTATCAGAAGTGGTACTGACACAGTTTACAAAATAGATGAAATGCCAAAGGATCTAGGCATGTGCACAAAAACAGCTTCTTTGTAGCCTAAAGATAACCACAAATTCAGCCACATTTCCAAACTGTCACCATCACTTTGCCAGTAGAAATTGTAGCTTAAAGGTTAGACGAGCAAGATCATTCTGTCATAGGACAAGTAGAAGCTAAGTCCATGGAAATGTTCCCTTTGCTCACCCTTGTGTTTGTAGACATTGTGCCAGATTTTTATTTTTTTTAAGCATAAGAGAAATTCTGTACTTCTTGTAGTTTTCTAGCTTTAGGTTATGAAGCCACTGATAGGCTGGAAGCAGCAGAGTATGTGAAGCCTTGAAACTTCTGGAGTTAAAAATAAAATAAGGTGAACAGATGCTTGAATCATAAATCTGATAAAGTGGAGTGAAAGGCCCTTGAGAGGATCAGCTTCTGGCTGGGGGGGGGGGGGGGTATTTGCAGGAATAGCCATGTGGTTCTAAGGCCCTAGGGTCCCAGGAACTCCTGACCAGAGACTGGTGGGGGGCTGGAGACTGACCACTTTGCTGAGTAGTCCAGGACTTGAAGATCAAGGGGCCCAGGCTCTCACTGCAGCTCTGGTTCCCACAGCTCCCCTCTGTGATCCCTTCCCTACCTCCCACATTTCCAGCTGCCGCTGCAGCAACACAGCACCTGCCCCTCTTACCTCCCTGCCAACCCAGCAGCATTGCACCCTGTGTACCCTCCCTCTTCACCAGAACCCAACACCAGATTCCCCCATTCCTTCCCTTTGCTCAGCTCAGGGATTAACTCTGCAAATATTACCTCTTCTTGTTCTTTGAAAGAAGGCTTTGGACAGGAGGCTGGTCTATGTCTGCAGGAGAAAGAAAGCTGGTGGGTCAGTTGTCTAAGGAATTCCAGTGTATCTTGACACACACATCCGTCTGCTCAAAGCCACTGCTTCACAGATGTGACACTGAGAACCAGGAGCTAGGAAGTTTGGATTGTCCTCTAAGTTGCCTATGACCTGGTTTTGGGAGCATTGAAAAGTCAGTAAGCGAATCTCTTACCCCTTTCAACTAAAAATTATCAATTGTTCCCCATGTCAAAACTCTCTGTCCTCCACTGTCCTGGCATTTCCTGGTTGGTTACTCGAGTAGATCTGTCACAGAATGGGCACCTACCCTGTGCTCCCCGGTCCATCAGCTGGTTTATCATCTCCCTGTAGGTCACTAGGTGGATCCATTTCTCTTTCCATTCATTTCTCCCAAGACCTTTTGGTTAATAATTTCTATAATTTTATTTTGAGTGCCAATTATGTGCTAGACCTAATTTCTGGATATAAATGTTGTACCCAGAACAAGCAAAATGTTGTATTTTCTGTCCTTCACAGAGTTTATAGTCCAGTGTGAGTAAGATATGTATTAAACAAGAGAAATGTTAAGAATGATGACATGCAAAAGTGCTATGAATGAATTTCAACACATTAGAAATCT
This sequence comes from Pipistrellus hanaki, assembly GCF_964339955.1. NCBI lineage: Eukaryota > Metazoa > Chordata > Mammalia > Chiroptera > Vespertilionidae > Pipistrellus > Pipistrellus hanaki. Next base: position 118,074,319 of record NC_140503.1, on the reverse strand, counting down.
TCCTGCATTCCCCAATCACCTCTGAAGCTCAACCTGCTGATCTTGTCACTTAATTGAAATGGGCTTTGAGTTTGAGACCCAGAATCTACATTTAGGGAGCTATGACCTTTGAAAGACTTCAAGATGGGAATATGAGAAGGCTGAGCAGGATAGTAGACATCTCTCAGCATCCCCTAATTCTCAAAAATATTAAGTGAAGGATACTGTATGGCAATGGGTACAGGCCCACAGTTTCTCTCTCTCTCTCTCTCTCTCTCTCTCTCTCTCTCTCTCTCTCTCTCTCTCTCTTTCTCTCTCTCTCTCCTTTCATACTTCAAAATGCATCTATCAATACCAGTCCCCTTGGTTTTAGTAGTACATACATTTAAGGTTTCTAGTTTCTGAAACATCTGAGAAATAAATTATAAGAGGCCCTTTTAACTCCCAGTTACGGAGAAGAAAGGAACAAGCTGAGAGAAAGCAGAACAGCTGGAACCAATGAGTGAGATCTATAGACTCTATAGACTCTATAGTATAGAGCACCCAAGGCCATGGGGCTTGCAGCCTGAGTAGCTGATTCTCACTACATGTTTATCTTATTCCCTGACTGTCCTTGATTCTTGTGGAAAGTCCCAGCTTGATCTCTGTCCTGTTATTGGGTCATTAGTGGCCAGCAGCCTGGGGTGTGGGGTGGTAACTTGATCATTAGTGGCCAGCAGCCTGGGGTATGGGGTGGTGACTTGCAAGTCAACAGCAAGAGGCAGCAGAACTGAAGAGCTCTCAGGGCCGGCTCCTGGGCACAGGAGAGGAAGATCCGTGGGAAATGCTCTAGACAGCACTGCGTCTCTGAGGTGGACACATTTCTGTTTTGTGGTCACAGGCTGTTGAGACTGGGGATTTTGTGTGGATATAATTTCCTGCTTTTTTCTTCTAATTCCACTGGAGTGTATTTGGGAAAGGTAGCATTGTCAACTCAGCTTAGCATTTCACTGAGTGCGATCTTGTAATTTCCCCAAGGTCACAGTGCAGGCATGGAATGCAAGCCTTCTAGCTCCAGATGCCATGTGCCGCACGATCAACCCTACAATTTTTGTTAAGTCCTTTCTAATAATCAAAAGGGTGTTGAGAAGGTGGACAAGCGCCTGGAATTAAAGCTACAATATGCCTTTCCAAGGTCTCCCACTGTGCTTGGCAATCAAATCAAACTTCACTTCGGGACTAAGGGTGTACTGTTGTGGGAAACAGGGTTTCAGTCCTTGTCCCTGTGGCTGTGTCTCCACAGATCACAATAGCACAGCTGATGTTAACTGTTGCCTATCACCCTGCAGCTTCTCAGCCTACAAAGGTGGCAGGAGAGTTCTTGGATAAGAAAACATAGGTTCTGTGTCAGATTGTACTAAAGCTCCAAAAGTGTGCACTGGGGTGGGTTCAGGCTCCTTTGGACATGTGAGCTTCTCAAAGTTATGGTTGTGGGACACTATGAAGCTCTTCTAAGTGGACTGGGAACAAAAATCGAACAATATAACCCATGGAGTCATAGTCTAAGCGTCCATGAAGATGCACCTGCTGAGCTGGGTCAGTTCCCAGGTTGTTCATTAATGTTCATTCACTGCTTATTTATTAATTTAATTCTTGTTACAACTTGTTATCATAGGCACCAAACACTGAAGAAAATTTATGGATGAAAAACTCAAGTGAGAGTTTTCTATTAATGAACTGATTATATTTTTCTCTCTGTGAATTAAGCAGAGACCACCAAAACTAGATTTTCCTGGAAACACAATTTAGTTCTCAGAAGATGAACTTTGGGGTCATTGCTCTTGAGTCAATTATAAATAAAAATGACCTCATAGATTTGCAATAATAGAGAGAATGGTCTGCTTGAACTTTTTCTTGTTTTCCTTAGGATTTAAATGATTTGCTAAAGATCTCAATGGTTTGATAATTAATTGTGTTAATAGCAAAAGTGAAAAAAAATCTTAACTTGCTTAAGATCCTCAGTTTTCTAAGCACATTGGACACAGTTTGATTTGTCATGTTTGGGCTGTTTACCCAAATGTCTTGTGGGTTAATTGCCAATCTTTGAAGACACTGATCTTTGAAAGATATTTTTCAAAGATGTAATAAATGCCAGTGTCTCCTTCTCTTATCTTCTTTCTTTGCCCATCTGACTCTCTCATTAGAAGAATAATTATCCAAACCCCAGGGCTTCTCAGAAGACAGTTTGAAACTAGCCAATAGTTTCCAAATTTCTCAACATCGCATTTTGCCTTCAAAATCAATTCATATTCCCATTATAACCTATTGGTCTGTTAACTACCAAACATCAAAGGCTGCTCACTCTAACTCATACCTGTTGTTAGACTGTAACTGAGTGTTGGAGTTATGGTTATCCTGCTCCCTGTGCCATTACCTGTGCCTCACACACACTCACTAGGGGAGGTATTATTGCAGCATGATTAGCAACAACAGGAATACTAATAGCTAAGACCCACTGTTGCTATTTTACGCAGATTAACACTTAATTCTTAACAACCATTGAAGCCAGTACCATTATAACCCCTATTTATAAATGAGAAAACTCAGGCAAGGTGAAGTTCAAGACCAGACAGCCTGGATTCTCAACCTGTGCCCTTAATTGTCAAAATATACTGTCTCCAGATGCAGGAAAATAAAGTGGTGCACCTTACAAGAAAATTTTATTTGATATAAGCTCTTCCCCAATAGCTCCCCTATTTGTATGACACTTTTATATACCTTCCCAGAGCTTCTGCATATTTTAGCTTATAATCGAGTTTTCAGATGACCAGGTTCTAAATCACTATAAACCTTTCCATTTTTCCAAGAGCCAAGCTTTGTATGATCATAAGTCAGACCCAGCTTTTTTTTTTTTTTAAAAAAAAATATGTTTTTATTGATTTTAGAGAGAGAGGAAGGGAGAAGGAGAGAGAGAAAAGAGAAACATGGATATTAGAAACATTGATCAGTTATCTTTCATACACACCCCTATGGAGGATCAAACTTGTAACCTGTGTATGTGCCCTGACCAAATATCAAACCCATGACCCTTCAGTACGTGGGATGATGCTCAAGCAACTGAACCATACTGGCCAGGGTAGACCAATTTTTACTTATCTGTATTGGACGAGATTGATATTAGTAGCTGACAGGCTAAAGGCTTTATTTACCAATCTACTCAGGCTGACGACAACATCATTTATATATTTTTGGCTGGGTTGTTCTCTACTCTCTAAAGTTTAACTAGCATTAAAAAAGTAATTAGCTTTAATGAGTAATTTGTACAGCTACTCATGGCCTTTTTACTTAATGTTATAACTTTGGACTCTAAGGATATTATGAACAATGTTTTATGAAGAGGTAACACCATACTAGAGTCTGAAATTCTAAAAAAGGTAAAATTCAAGAATGCTCCTGTGGGACCTTCTCCAGCTGCTTCTTCTCCCAGTAATAATGTAAAGTGATCAATAACTCAAGAATATGTAGTGGGCTCACAAATTTGCACACACTGTAATTTGAATGTGTAAAGATAAGTAAAAACAAAACGAAAAACAGCTTAGCCTAATCTGTTGTAAAGCAAAGTGAGACAACACAATTTTTTTTCTTTAGGTTTAATTTGCTGCTTTGGACAATTGTTGAGTGTTTCAGATTCCCTTAAAATATCCTTGCTGTTTTCCAAGATGGCAACCAGGAGTATGGCAGGGACCACAAGACTTGTAGAACTGGGAGGGTTTGATAAATAATGTGAAGTTAGGTCTACTGTGGTTTGGCTCAGTCAGGTCGGATCCTATCAATCTGTTGCTATCTGTTTATCCATCTTTGATGGATAAACTCTTAGTATATGGTTTTTCAGGGTCTCAAGTCTGTTGACTCAGACTCCCTTGTCCTCCATAGGTTTTGAAGACTCCTTTTTTTTTTTTTTAAAGTATCTTTATTATTAAAAGTATAACATGTCTTCCCTTATCCCCCATTAACCCCCTCTACCCACCATCCCTTCCCAAGGTCTTCACAACATTATTGCCTGTGTCCATGGGTTATGCATATCTATCTATATATAAAAGCATAAGTGACCATTATGAAGGAAAGATCAGAATGACCAGAATGACCAGAATGATCAATCGCTATGATGTGCACTGACCACCAGATGCTCAATGCAGGAGCTTCCCCCAGCCTGCAGGCCCTGATCACTGATGGGTCCCTTTCCCAAGCCAAGAGGGCCCAATTGCCTGATCGAGACCTGCTGGCCAACCTTCCAGTCGCTCCCCCAGCTGGCAGGTCCCAATCACCTGATCAGGGCCAGGCCCTGGGCTGGGACAGGGAACCAAGGGTGAGTGGTGGTAGACGCAGAAGGTGAAGGAAGGAGGAGGTGGGGAAGAGGGGGACCTGACTGGCCCTGGTCACTGTCCAGGCCTATGGATCCCACCCATGCACGGATTTTGTGCAGCAGGCCTCTAGTATGCATATAATTTCTTTGGTTAATTTCTTTTCACACCCTCCTCCCCCCCTTTTCTTTGAGATTCAACAGTCTGTTCCATGTTTTTATGTCTCTGGATCTATTTTGTTCATCAGTTTATTTTGTTCATTAGATTCCAAACATGAGTGAGATCATGTGATATTTGTCTTTCCCTGACTGGTTATTTTGATTAGCACAATCCCCCCCAGGTTCCTCCATGCTGTCTCAGAGGGTAAGTGATCCTCCCCCCCCCCCCACTACTGCAGAGCATCCCATTGTGAAGGATCCTTTGAGTCACTGCCATATCATCATCTGGTCCCTGGCTCATGCTGACCACTCCAGAGCTGTGCTGTGGCATTACCTTGCTGACCACAGTGGAATCTATTGGAGGCCCCTTGCCTTTGACCTTAATACCCATACCACATGGGAAGCAATTCGTTAACTTGATGTTTAGTATTTCTGGCCCTGCCTACTTGACTATGTTGGGGCCATCTGGATAGAACATGGGGCCCTCTGTACCAAGGCTTCCCTCAAATAAGAAATTGTAAAAGAGCCCCTCTGCTCTCCATGCCCCCTCAACTGGTGTAACTGATCTCCTCATGCCAGGAATTCCAACTCTGCACTTCAGATTCCCATACATGTATCTACTGCCTTTCACTCTTAACTATATCACTCTTTTTCTTCCATAAACAACTAGGGGGTGGGGAGAGGCAGACCTTTTTACCTTCGTTTGGCCTGGCTAGGATCTTATCCTCCCTGTTCCAATATTACATCTTATCTCCATCCATCCCTTAAACTAAAGTGAGGGGCTGACTTGGGAAAAAGAAATCAGCTGACTGAAAAAGATATATGAAGAGGGAAAGAAGTAAAAGTAATCTTCCAGTTAAAAATGTGTGTTAGCTAGTGGGGGCATTTAAATATTTTTCATGGGTATTTGCAATAAAAACTACACTGATTCTGAAATTATATGGCAACTGGTGAAGATGGTCATTATTTAAAAAACTATTAGGAAACAATATAGTTTTGTGATTTTAATCTAAATATGACAAAGTTGGCATGATTTACTATTTGTATCCTTAAATCATAAAATGTTAGAACTACAATAGGAAAGAATGAATATTTAATGAATATTTAGCTTACTCTGAGTACCTTTAGACAGTTTATCTATATTGCCTCATTTAATTCTTATTAACTTCAGAAAGTTAACATCTGTAAAATTATTCAATAACTAGAAGCCTGGTGCACATCCCTCAAGGGGTCCCAGACAGGGGAGGGTGCAGGCTGGGCTGAGCGACACCTACCACCCCAGCCTGCACCCCTCCAATCTGGGACCCCTTGAGGATGTCCAACTGCCTGTTTAGGCCCAATCCTGATCGGGCCTAAACAGGCAGACAGCCATCTCTCTCACAATCCAGGACTGCTGGCTTCCAACTGCTCACCTGTCTGCCTTCCTGATTGCCCCTAACCACTTCTGCCTGCCAGCCTGATCACCCCCTAACCACTCCTCTGCCAATCTGTTTGCCCCTAACTGCCCTCCCTTACAGGCCTGAGTCTCCCCCAATTACCCTTCTTTGCAGGCCCTGTCTCCCACACCTTATCTCCTCTGCCAGCCTGGTCCCCCCCAACTGCCCTCCCTTACAGGCTTGATCTCCCCTTCCCAACTAGTCTCCCCTGATGGCCATCTTGTGATGGCCATTTTGTGTCCACAAGGGGGCAGCCATCTTTGACCACATGGGGGCAGCTATCTTGCGTGTTGGAGTGATGGTCAATTTGCATATTACTCTCTTATTAGATAGGATAGAGGCCTGATGCACGGGGGGGAGGGGGGGGGCAGCTGATTTGCCCTAAAGGGTGTCCTGGATCAGAGTGGGAGTTCCCTTGGGGTATGGGGCAGCCTGGGTGAGGGGCCTGTGGTAGTTAGCAGGCCAGCCATGTCCCCCGACAACCCAAGTGGACTTCCTGGTATATTGGGTTTATTTATATTCTACAATTGAAACTTTGTAGTGGAGGCCAAGGCAGACCAAGGCTGTGGGAGCTTGACTTCCTCCATCACTGGGGGCAACCCAAGCCTCCTGCTCTCTCCAGCTCCATGGCTACCGCCATTTTTGTTGGGATTTATTTATCTTGTATAATTAAAACTTTGTAGCCTTGAGTGGAGGCCTGGGCCCTCCAGGGTGTGTGGAAAGCTTGGCTTCCTCCATTGCTGGGGAAACCCAAGCCCCTGGATGCTCTGTGTCCACAGCCATCTTGGTTGAGTTAATTTGCATACTTGCTCCTGATTGGCTGGTGAGTGTGGCTTATGGGTGTAGCAGAGTGATGTTTAATTTGCATATTACTCTTTTATTAGATAGGATTCTTTCATCAGGCAATGAGCAGGAAGACAAAAAAGCAGTCTCAAATGTTTTATGAGTAGGTATTTGTAAAGACAGAAAATCCATAATAATAAAAGTCTAAGTGACCGTTGTAACTTAATGGATGACCAAACAGGCTGTGTGGGGCAACCAGGCCGGCAGAGGTGTTCGTGAAGGGTGACCAAACAACTGAGCAGCAGGCTGTGTGGAGTGATCAGGCCAGCAGGGGGGTTAGTGAGGGGCAACCAAATGACTGAGCAGCAGGCTCTGTAGGCTGACCAGGCTTGCATTGGGGGCACTGAGGGGTGACCAGGCCAGCAGGGGGGCAGTGAGGGGCAACCAGAGTGACAGGGGGGCAGCTAGGGGCAACCAGACCAGTGGGGGAGGGCAATTGAGGGCAACTAGGCTGGCAGAGGGACAATTGAAGGTGACCAGGTTTGCAGGGGGGACCAGTTAGGGGCAATCAGGCAGACAGGCAGGCAGGTCAGCACTTAGGATCCAGTGGTACCAGATTATGAGAGGGATGTCTGACTTTAGGGATTGGGCCTAAAGTAGAAGTCAGACATCTCCCAAGGGGTCCCAATTGGAGAGGGTGCAGTCTGGACTGAGGGGATCCACCCTGCTCTGTGCATGAATTTCATGCACCAGGCCTCTAGTTAATGTATAATTGATAAATTTCAGAGGTTAAGCTTTAATCTGTGCTGGAATTACCTGTGTATTTGTTAATTGCATATTATTAGTGCAGTATATTATCACAACAAAATTAAATTTTTAGCAGTGCTATCTGGAAATGCTCCAATATGCCCTGGCTATTTCTTAGTAGGTAGAGTGTTGGCCCTTGCATTGAAGGGTGGTGGGTTTGATTCCTGGTCAAGGGCAGATATCTGGATTGTAGGTTCCGTCCCTGACCCTGGTTGGGGCCTGTTTGGGAGGCAATTAATCTATGTGTCTCTCTCACATCAATAGCCTGCCCCCTCTCATATATTGGGAGCCCTCAGGGGATGTCCTACTGATGGCTTAGGCCCACTCCCTTTGTGGGAGGTGACCGGGTTGATCAGGGGAAGTCACCAGCCCCATCACCCCGCTGCTGCAGCTACTGCAAGTCACCACAATCAGCAAGGTGTTTTCATCAAAAAAGACTCCAGTCCTTTCACCATGAAAAAAATGACAACTTTCTTTAGGCATGTTCAAGATATGTCTTTCATAGGCTATGACATTTCTTTCTTTCTTTTTTCAATCCTTACCTAAGGATACGTTTCCATTGATTTTTAGAGAACGTAGAAGAGTAAGGGAGAGACAGAAAGAACATAAAAATGAGAGGGACACTTTAATTGGTTGCTTCCTGCATGAGTCCTGACCTGGGCCCCAGCTAGGGAGAAGCCTGCAACCTAGGTACATGCCCTTGATCAGAATTGAACCCAGACCCTGCTGTCTGCAGGCCAATGCATTATTCACTGAGTAAATCCAGCTAGGGCAGGATATAATATTTCTTAGTCCTCCAGCAGTGGACCTTCATTTTTTTCTCCAGGAGTGTGGTGAAAAAACCCTAGATCACCTTTTTGGATTCTTATTACCCAAGTTACTAAGAATATTACCAGTGACATGCAGGGAGCTTAGCCAATGATCAGTTAGAAAAGGTACATAGATCAAGTGGGTTAGAAACTCAGTTCACAAAGATCTCCAGCTCTGCCCCTGCCCAGGACTAAAGCCTCAGGCATGTAAAGGTGCCCTCCAGCTCCCTCCAATGGCAGGCTCTACCCCTGCTCAGGCCTAAAGCTTATGGGGTCCCCAAGCTCCCTCCAATCACTGGCTCCCTCTAGCTCTGATGGCTGATTCCCTCTCACTGGTTCCCTCTCCTCCCATTGCTGGCTCATTCTCACTCTGATCACTGGCTCCCTCTTGCTGGCTCCCTCTTGCTCCAATGGCTGGCTCCCTTTCCTCCAATGTCTGGCTTCCTCTCAATCTTCCTTTCCCCTTCCTGCCCTCTCTAAAAATCAATGGACAAATATCCTTGGATGAGGATTAACAATAACAAAAAAATGCCCAACATAATATAAAAAGTTTAGTACTCATAATTTTGGCTCTTTTTGAGTTTAAAATAATATTTTATTTCAGACTATCCTATGAATTAAGGTAATGATATGCCCATTGAGCAAGTGCAATAATAATAGGTAGCATCTTTAAAAAAATATCTGTATAGTGAACTTTCTTGGGAGATAGAGATAATCTCTCTTTCCAGAGCAAAGGTTGGGAAATTTGCTGTCCATTATAAAAGACCAGGGTTTCCTAAGCTCAGAGTTCCTTGCCCACAGTTCAAGTCACTACTTATGCAGGTATTACTTGGCCCTTTCTGTGTTACCCTATAAAAATTTGGGGTCATGGAACTGGGGCAAGCCAATGAGGATACTGTAGCTATTGCTATAATAAAGCATGTCCTTTATCTCTTACCCATGAGTACTGTATCTTCTGCCAACATCCTTGAAACCATGGCAGGTTAACTTGTTATCTTGCATGTAGAGTAAAATATCAGAGCCTTCACAATTCTTGACATCCACTGGTAATGAGAGCTAGAATTCAGAGTTCTAAACTCTCATGCCTGTATTATTTATACTTTACCATGACTAGCCTCAATTTCCTGCCTATGTATCGTCATTCATAGTGTAGTACCTCTTGAAATTCTGGAGCATCTGTTTTCACTTGGCTAAAAAAAAAAAAAAAAAAACCTTCTCATTCACCTAGGTAGACTACACTCAATATTGAGCCTGTGAAAACACCCCTCCCATATACTTCACTGGCTTCCCTTTACTCTAGGAGAAAAGAACATATATAATAAGCAAAAAGAACAAAGGCTGATAATTATTATTGCTCCATTTTGATAAGCTTAATGATTTTTTTATTTTTTTATTTTTATTTATTTATTTATTTATTTATTTTATTTTATTATTATTTTTTAATAAGTTTTTATTTTTCATATTATTACAAATGTTCCTTCCCCCCCCAACCATTGCTCTCCTCCACCAGGTTCCCACCCCACCCTCTGCCCTTTCCCCTCTCCCCATTGTCCTCATCCATAGGTGCACAGTTTATGTTCAGTCTCTTCCCACGCCCCCCTCTCCCCTTTTCCCCAAGAATCGTCAGTTCACTCCCCTTCCATACCTCTGATTCTATTATATTCAACAGTTAATATTGTTCATCAGATTTTTTTAATTTCCTTGGTTTTTAGATTCACTTGTTGATAATTACGTATTTGTTGTTCATAATTTTTATCTTTGTTTACTTTCTCTTCTGAAAGAACCCCCTTCAGCAATTCATATAATTCTGGTTTGGTGGTGATGAACTCCTTTAGCTTTTTTTTATTAGTGAAGCTCTTTATCTGGCCTTCGATTCTGAGTGATAGCTTTGCTGGGTAGCTTATTTTTGGCTGTAGGTTCTTGCTATTCATCACCTTGTATATTTCTTGCCATTCCCTTCTGGCCTGCATGGTTTCTGTTGAGAAGTCAGCTGACAATCGTATAGGTGCTCCTTTATAAGTTACTACCTTCTTTGCTCTTGCTTCTTTTAATATTCTCTCTTTATCTTTTGCTCTTGGAATTTTAATAATGATGTGTCTCGGTGTGGTCCTCTTTGGATTCCTTTTGTTTGGAGTTCTGTGCACTTCCTGGACTTGTAAGTCAAATTCTTTCACCAGGTGGGGGAAGTTTTCTGTCACTATTTCTTTCAGTATGTTTTCGATATCTTGCTCTCTCTCATCTTCTGGGACCCCCATAATTCTGATGTTGGTTCGCTTGAAGTTGTCCCAGAGGTTTCTTACATTATCTTCAATTTTCTGGATTCTCTTGCCTTCTAGCTTCTGTGGAGGAGTGTCTTCTGGCTCTTTATGTTCCAAATCTTTGACTTGATTCTTGCGATCTTCCCTTCTGTTTTTAGGACTCTGTAGAATATTTTTTATTTCAGACAATGTATTCTTTATTTCTTGTTGTTCCCTTATCATTTCTTGATGGTCTCTTTTCATATCCTCATAGGCCTTATCCATCTTTTCTAGGAAATTCTTGAAAAACCTTATAAGCGTAGATTTGAACTCTATATCCAGACGCTTTTTGTCCTCCATTTCTTTCGTTTGTGATCTATTTTGTTGTCGCATTTCACAGTTACAGATGGGACGGGGTTTCAGGGTGGAGCCTGCAGCTTTGGCTTCCGTCAGCCCCGCCCTATGCGGGTCCTTCAGTGCTCACTGCCGGCGCCTCTGAGAGAAAGGTGCCCTCGATTTTCGCCTGCTGCCAAACAGTCTATGCTCTCCCCCAATGAGCCCGGTATTGGGGTTCAGTTCAGTTGGAAGTGGAGTTGGAGGTGGCGTTCACAGCAGTCTGGAGCCCCAGTCTCCTTCCCGTCAGGGCAATCCCGCGGCACAGCCGACCGTCCCTTCTCTGGGGGCAGTGTGCGCGCCTCTGGGACCTCCTTTCTCCGCTGCCCCGGGGTTCCGACTTACAGCCCAGCTCCCTATGGCTGAGCCTGAGTCCCCGGGGTCTGGCCCAGAACGGGGGTTCAGAGCAGTCAGGGGCCCAGCACAGTCGGAGTTTTCTCTCCTTCCCGCTTGGGAACGCTCGCCAGGCACTCGGCCTCCCTCCTTTCCGGCTCCGTCCTCTCCGCGCGCGCTGCGTGTCTCCGTACCTTGGGCTTTTACAGCTCCTCCGTGCTTCCTTCTGGTTTTCTCCTTGCTTCTTGTTGTAGGATTTCCAGTCAGTCGACTTTCCTGTAGTTCTGGGTAATGTCCATTTTATATTTTAGTTGTATTTTATTAAAATTGTTGTGTGCGGCTGCGGCTAGTTGCCTACCCGAGCAGCCATCTTGGATTCTCCACCTTAATGATTTTTTAATTAAGAATGCATAAAGACAATGCTTTCATCTATCTGGAATATATAAGAGGGTAGATAAAAAAGAAAGAAGTCATTACTCCAGCAAAGCTTCTCTAGATCTCCTTAATTTTTATAGTTCATAATGCATAGGTGTCAGAATAAAAATAATCTATTAGTAGTATCTAGTCCTTACACTCCCACACCAATCAGAATACTTGATCTACATGATTAAAACTGTTTGATGGCTCTGCACCACCTCAGGATGAAGTCCAAACTTACTTGCATGGTGTACAAAGCCTCTTATGACTCTGCTGTTTTCTTCTCTCTATTTCTGCCAATTCCTCTGATTCACATTTGAACTCATAATGCTGAACCACATCCTATTGCCCAAACCTACTGAGCCCATTTCTTACTCTGTGTGTTTGTATGAAAGCTCCTTCCTGCTCTTCCATTGCCCATTTCATACTTACCTTTCAGAGGAACTCTTCTTGGAAAAGCTTCACTGGGAAGAGTCCTTCCTCTCTGTCCCCCTTCAGCTCAGTGCTCTCTTCTACTGCAGCTCTTGCTTTATCATCAAGTTGGATGAATCACAGCATTTCCCAACTTGTCTTCCCAAAGCACAGCAGGAGACTTACAATATTAGAGAGTGATGGTGTCCATTCAGCAAGAAAATAATCTTTTAAGCTCTCAAGCACTAAATTAATTCCCTGAGCTTTTTCTTCATTTTAAAACTGACTCATTAGAGAGTTTCCAAGTGTGGACTGATAAACATGAGAGGCAGTTCTTGAAGATCAGTAACCATGACCAAGAGTCAATAATTCAGATGTTTTATTTTTATTTTTTGACCTAACCATACTACACTTTGTGGTGGTCACCATTATATAGCTCTAAATTGTGTGTGTGTGTGTTGTTATTATAGGCCATATATTATTGAATTGATTTTTCCTTGTTTTTTTTTTCTTTATTAAGGTATTGCATATGTGTCCTTATCTCCCCATTACCTCCCATCCCCCAACTCATGCTCTCATCCCCTGATGTCTGTGTTCATTAGTTAGTCTTATATGCATGCATACAAGTCCTTTGGTTGGTCTGTCCCCTTTACCTCCACCCTCCCCAACTTTCCTCTGAGGTTTGACGGTGTGATTGATGCTTCTCTGTCTTTGGATCTGTTTTTGTTCATTAGTTTATGTTCATTACATTCCACAAATGAGTGAGATCATGTGATATTAAATTTAAATAATAGGCTTGATAAATTCTATGCAATAGAGAAAATTTCATAACATAGAAATCTGGTTTTATTAATTATTTTTTAGTCTTTTTTATTGAAAATATTACATATGTCCCCTTTTTTCTCCCATTGGCCCCTTATACAATAGCTTGCCCCCACTCTAGGCCTCCACCACCCTATTGTCTGTGTCCTTGGGTTATGCATATGTGCATGCAAAGTCTTTGGTTGATCTCTTCCCACCAGCCTACCTACTCTAGCCTTTCCTCTTGCTAAGTCTACATATTCACCTGAAGTTGAACTTAAGAGCCATTAATCATACTCAAGTGATCATGTGATCAAATGTCTCATGTTGAACTTTAAGAGAAAACCAACACTTCAAAACCACTGTTGAACATAAAAAGCCATATTGATAATTATTTTCAGTTTGATTTTTTACTTATTGGGAATTAAGACTATCCCCACTCACAATATGTTATTTACAGAAATATACTTGCAAGTACGGATCTGAAGCTTGCTGATTTTTTTTAACAGCACAAAATGCAAAATACCAAGATGCTGAAAACAGTTTTTGCTTTTTTATATTGTGTTTAGCATGTAGTTAAATTTTATCTTACATCTTAATATATATTTAATTCTCAAACCAAACATGTCATAATTAAATCTATGTGTTGAGAGTTTATGCTTTTTCTTATGAGATTTAAAATAAAATGAAACACTTGTGGCACATGTTAAATGGAAAACAAGTAAAAATTTATCTGTATTTAGTTTGAATATTATTAACACTCTTCCCCCAGCTAGCTACATGATTCATGGAGTCATCTACTTCACATCTTTACCCCAAGGTTACATTTGCCATGAGGTCTTTCCTGGCCTCTCAATTTTAAACTGGAAGACGTCTCCTATCTACCCTCCCCCAATCTTCCCTCCATGGCCTAGAATTTCCTTAGTGCTTTTCACTTTCGTTACTACTAGAGATTTTACATTTCAAATACATATTATTTGTTATCTCTCTCCTTCACTAGAGTGTAAGCTCCAGGAGGGCAGGATCTTGTCTGTCACATGCACTGTTGTATCTGTGGTGCCTAGAACAGTACCTGGTACTTAGCAGGTGCTTGCTGTTTATTTTGGAGAAAAAGAATCATAAGATAACATGGTATTAAAAATTTTAAAATGAACGGATCTAGAAGGAAACATTTTCTACTCAAACACATTTATATATCATTTGCCATTTTTAATATTTTTAAATCTTAACAGGTGGTTGTAATATTATTTCTTACTTTCCAAGTGCATCAAATGGGATATAGTCTAGGGAAAGTGCTGTATCTTAATAGTTGACTCTCTTCAGTGAGACTGGAAGTTTTTGTGGTCAATCATGTTTATTTATTCCCTTTTTTTCTATGTCTCCCTAGTGCTGCTAGACTTGGTTCATGGTTGGTGCTGAAAAGGAGTTAGGGAATGAATAAATGATAACGTTTCAGAGGGAGGCCAACCCAAGTTAGTATGAGAATGAATTCTCATGACACACAGACACAAGATCCTGCTATAACCTCTTTGCTGTAAACCTAAAGTCCTGTGAGCATCTGTCCTTGTGTTTAGGGACCATTGTTATTAGTCACTTTCTCAGTTTACTGTCTCCTTCACCATGTTCATGTGAACTCCACAATCCCAATGTCTGTTAGAGAGATGATCATGGGAAGATCTGTCTGTTGTTGAGGGTAGGAGTTATTGGACAGGTGGGAGGTAAGGGTGGGTAGTCAGTGAAGGAATAAAGACAACTGGTAAAGATGAAAAAATAAAATGGAAAATGAACAGGAATGGAATGGAAAGTGAGCAGAAGTGAAATGGATCTTTTTTAGTTGGGAAAGTATATAACTTTTAGTGATCTCAGCGTGAAGGGAAGAAAGTGACTAAATTGTCTTGAGTCATAGTAGTTATACTGATGAGAGATTAGTCGTGAGTCACTGTATCTTTCCCATCTGTTTTTAGCTGCTTAAGACACAACTCATGTTATTCTTAAAGAAAGAAAAAAGTGTCATGGCTCTCAGACCTTTCTGAGAACACCAAAGTTAGGGGAATTAAGAACATAGTTATAATATGGGTCACTGGTCAAGGCTGGAAAAAAGAAAGTATAATTTGGGGGGTGGGTGTCAAGGACTGTGACATCAATAGTTGTTGGGCAGGTCAGACTCATGTGTCTTGAAGCTACCTACATACCTCCAGCCTCTTCCTACATTCCCACTGCGGAACTCTGGTACAGGTTGTGTTCTAATTTAGAGAATTTGAAGTTCCAGTATATCAGTAGTGGACTATAGACCATAATCCTACTGCTTATTTCCTTAGCAAGTCTGTTATTTTACAAGATTTTCTCCTTGGCCTTTCCCATATATCTGCTTCCACTCACAACTGGACATGCTAGAATTACAAGGGCATTCATCCTGATTTTTAAAAAAGTCCTCAGCAGTGGCCACCTTCTTTACATAAGTAATTCACATGCACAATGCTTTTCTTCCAAATTCTCGAGGAGCATTGTGAGGGGGTAATTAAAGCAGTCTGTTTCTCCAGCACGTTCTGTCTGTTTTTTCTTTTCATTATTAGATGTGATGACACATTTGCCTGTGTGGCTTCCCACAGATGGCATGGGAATTTTGTGATCAAATGGTAAGAGTAAACCAACTGTCGTCTCAGATCACAGCTTCCCATGCTGCTCCCATGTGGAGGAATCTCGCTTTAATAAAACACTGGCTTATTTTAAAGTGGTATTACCTGAAATACAGATTTTAGAATAATACATTTAAGTTTGAAAAGGCAACAGAAAGTGTAAATTACTACCTAGTTTTATGCTCTCTGTTTTGACACTGATATAAAAATGACTTAGCTAAAATAATCTCTGCAGAGAAAATTTAATGATTAAAAAATAATTTCACTTTTCACTCTTGTTTACAAGAGAGGCAGCAATAATGAAGAGTTTAGATTTTTCTTGAAACTAAAAATTGATAAAGAAACTAAGAAACTGCCGAAACCGGTTTGGCTCAATGGATAGAGCGTCGGCTTGGGAACTGAAAGGTCCCGGGTTCGATTCCGGAGAAGGGCATGTACCTTGGTTGTGGGCATATCCCCAGTAGGGGGTGTGCAAGAGGCAGCTGATTGACGACTCTCTCTCATCGATGTTTCTAACTATCTCTCTCCCTTCCTCTCTGTACAAAATCAATAAAATATATTTAAAAAAAAAAAGAAACTAAGAAACTAAAGAATTGATACTATGACCTATATTTATATTCTTTATGTTGGATTCTAGTATATTATTCATAGGCACGGACACCTAGACTCTCAAGCAAAACTTTTCTTTCTCCACCAAAAACTGAATTAAAAAAACTACCCAGACTCTGGAATAAAAAAAAAAAAAAAAAAAAAAAATTGTTAAAGTAGCAATTTTAGTATTTATTGAATAAAGTATAAAAATTAGCTTTTACCTTCAGAGGTTAAGGCAGAGAGAAGCTACATACATAAAACTAGGAATATAAGAAGCATGATGGTAACTCCATGAGTTGGGTTGAAATGATGATTTGATAAAAGAGTAGATGGCAAAAGCTGTGTCTCTGAGTGGTGAGGAGAAAGGCTTTGGAGCTGAGAAAGTTGGATAAGGTCATGCAAAGTGGCTCTGGGGTCAGGGAGTGTTCATGTCAGTGGCTATGGCAGCTGCTCTGAAGTAAGAGAAGTTCAAGAGAAAGCATAGTTCTAAAGCAAGTAATTTAGAATTATATTAAACAGTAATTGATAACATGCATATTATGATGAAATATAATATGTGGTTGGCACAACTGTGATATTTGAAATCTATGCTGGTATTCACCAGCATTTGAGCTCTTGAACAAATTATTTAATTCCTTTGAGTCTCAGTTTCTTCATGTAAAAAAACCAAGGTTTGGATTAGATGAGAGGTTAGCTAACCAGTCCAGAAGCTCTGTAAATCATTATCGAACCCAGATTTTGTTTTTAATTATTTTAATCTTCCTAAATAATATGCTATGAGAAGTGATTATGATGACTAGGAAAATATGCTATGATGATTGGGTTAAAACAACAATGGGAATTCATTTTTAACTGTTATGTGAGGTTTCAATCCTTAACCTGAATGATGCTGGAGCTCTTGTACAGCTAGACTTGAAAATAAGTATAATATTTATCAATTCTCTGGAGTTTAGACTAATCCAGGCTCAAATCCCATTTGTCCACTAACTACCTTGTGATATTATGAAACTATTTAACTTCTCTTACCTTCCTTTTTATCTCCTATATATTGAGTTATTATTTTTAACCTGAGGTTATTCTGAGGATTAAATGCAGCAATGCAGGTAAATTGTCTGGCTTATAATAAATCCCAGTTATTTTGATTGATTCTTAGAGTACAATATCCTTTTGAATTTGTACTGTTCCCTATGTATTTGAATTTAGATTTTTGTATTTGTTTTAATTTTTCTGCCTAATTTTCTATAAGTACTGGTTTAATGACTAAGTTCAATTAGCTATGATGATTAGGTAAAAATATCTTCCATGCTGGCAAGAGTTCATCGTCTTCAGATCTGTTAGCCCAGATGTAGCACTTACTGCATCTGTTTCTTGTCTTAGTTTCACTATTTTCAATATGCGAGCAGTCATTTTATTTCTAAGCCGTATATTGCTCTGTAAAGTAGGGATTGTGACAAACATTCTGGCTTTGTGTGTATGGTTGTTAAATTAAAATACTTAACTCCATGAACAACAATTTTCTGTGAAAGACATGTATTTTAATAACCACTAACTAGGGCATAAAAATAGACATATAAATCAATGGAATTGAATTGAGTCAGAAGATAAACTCTCATGTTTATAATCAATTGATTTCTAAGGATGATGCCAAGACAAATTCAATGTGGGGAATAATAGTCTTCTCAATAAATGGTGCTGAGACAACTGAATATTCACATGTAAAAGAATGATGTTGAATCCTTCTGCATCATAAAATCTTAGAAGGAAACATAGGCATGTATTTTCATGACCTTTGGTCAGGGTATGGTATCTTTTATTTTCTCTTGTTTCCTTTTGCATATTATATCCCCATGATTTATTTATTTATAAATGGAAGTTTTACCTCTTGATCCCCTTCACCCACCTTACTTATTCCCTCCTCCTCCCTCTCTGGGAACCACCAACTTGTTCTCTGTATCTATAGTTTTGTTTTTTAGATTCCACATATAAATGAAATTTTATGGTATTTGTCTTTGTCTGACTCATTTCACTTAGCATAATACCCTCAAGGTCTATTCATGTTGTCACAAATGGCAAGGGTTTATTTATTTATTTTTTATGGCAAAGATGTATTCCATTGTGGGTGCGTGAGTGTGTGTGTGTGTGTGTGTGTGTGTGTGTGTAGTTTATTTTCTTTATTCATCCATCGATGGACATACAAATTGTTTTCATAGCTTGGCTATTACAAATAATGCTGCTGTGAACATAGGAGTACATATATCTTTTCAAATTAGTGTTTTGTTTTCTTCAGATAAGTACTCAGAAGTGGGATTGCTGGATCATATGGTAGTCCTATTTTTAATGTTTTGAGGAGCTTCCATCCTGTTTTCCACAGTGACAGCAGTGCATCAGGCGCCCCTTTCTCTGCATCAAGCATATACATACACAGGAAAATATGTGGTGATGTATCAAAAATTATTTAAAATTCAAGGTATTATTTTAAGAAAAAAGCTCTTGAATATAATTTGTTTAGCAAAACGAATAAAATGAAATTCAAAATGAAGGGAATCCAGATTATTGAAACAAATCAAAGAAGAAATTTGTTTTGAGTTTTTTTTAACTGTCTCAAGACCTCATTTTACTTTGTGCATATGCTCCGGAACAGTGGATTTTGCTCTAAGTATATGCTCAAAAGCTTTTTGATAGCAAGAAATTATCAGAAATAGCTTTCAAAAGTCTTTCACGTGATTTTTAAAGTCCTGTCTGTCAAAATGAGCTCCCTCTGGAAGAACCTCAGCTCTTCACCTGGATATATGGGCTGCCTTAACGATGGGATTCACATGGAATTGCCAAGTCATTTTTGACTAGTGGAAGCTAACCAGACTCAACCCTAGGCATAAGGGTGGGACATTCTGCAATTCCCACAATGTAACGGGTTTTGTCTTTACGTATTTTATCCTTTGACCATCACATTAATCTTGATCAATAATAAACAATATGTAGATTTGAATAAAGGGGACCTAGATGTGGTGAGTCATTACAACTTCTTCTTATTAATAAATTCAGTGAACAGTAGAAGAATAACAGAATATTGTGGTTCCTATTTTTTGCAATTTATAATGTAACAAGATGCAGGCAAAATAGACAATGACACAAAGGAGAATATAAAAATGTATAATTGAGTTGAAATATAGAATTTAAGAAGAAATAGCAAAAAATATACAATTATCTAGACCCATGGTCGGAAAACTGCGGCTTGCGAGCCACATGCGGTTCTTTGGCCTCTTGAGTGTGGCTCTTCCACAAAATACCATGGCCTGGGTGAGTCTATTTTGAAGAAGTGGCATTAGAAGAAGTTTAAGTTTAAAAAATTTGGCTCTCAAAAGAAAGTCCAATCACTGTACTGTTGATATTTGGCTTTGTTGACTAATGAGCCACTGGCCTAGACTATAGGAGAACAGTAGTGAACTCCCAACATAGTGAACACCTGTCTCACATGCCTTGAAAAATAATGTGGATCAGCAACACCCCTATCAAGACATTTTTGGAAGCAAAGAGTTAACTTATGTGTTAAGACTAGGTTAGTTACAGCCCAATTCAAGTCCTAAGTATTCTGTCCATACTACTAATACATTTCCTTATTCTCAATGGTAAGGTCCAATGAATTTAGGGGATTTTTTTTTTTAGACACTACCCTCTCATGTCAGCAAGTCTATAGAAGGATGGACCTGACTATGGACACAACCCAGACTTCGGAGGGCTGGGTGATCCTTGGGGTTTTTCAGTTTATATCCTGAAGACTTTTTCCTGATTCCAACCTGAGCATCAGCCCGAAGTGAACTGACTTTAAAGTGAGGTGCCTGGATGTGACACCCTTCCCATCCTTTCTCCATAGAATGGCTTTAGAGCCATGCCTGCTTTCATCTGCACCCGAAACATGATGTCTGGCATGCAGAGGTGGTTATGTGAGGTTTCAGTGCTTAGTCCTGGAAGATGGCCTTATCCGAATCTCCCATACCTGGAAACATTTTGCCTTGCTTGGAGAAAGGGTCTTTTTAGTGGATAAATTGAAAATGGATAGATTACTCTGGATTATCTGGGTGGGCCCAATGTATTCACAAGGGTTCTTAGAGCAGGAGTGTCAGCGTCAGGGAGAGAGACTGAGCATGCTGTGCTGCTGGCTTTAAAGATGATAGAAGGGCCCACAGACAAGGAGTGCAGGCAGCCTCTTAGAAGCTGGAAATGGGAGGAAATAGATTCCCCCATTGTATTAGTCTGCTCAGGCTGCCATAACAAATGCCACAGGCTGGTGGCTTAAACAACCAATTTTTTTCTTCACAATTCTAGAGGCTAGAATTCAGAATTGATTTCTGATATCTGTAAGCCATCCACTTTCTTACTCTGTCCTTGCATGGCTATCTTTTTGTTCTTGTGTTGAGAGATAAGTATCTTTGATGTCTTTTCCTCCTCTTAGAACAAGCATGTCAAACTTGAGGCCTGTGGGCCCCTTGCCTTGTTTATTTGGCCCCTGTTAGCCTTTGAGTTTGACATGCTTGGCTTCAGTGATTCTCAACCTTTCTAATGCCACGACCCTTTCATACAGTTCCTCATGTTGTGGTGACCCCCAACCATAAAATTGTTTTCATTGCTATTTCATAACTGTAATTTTGCTACTGTTAATATATTGTAATGTAAATATCTGTGTTTTCCAATTGTCTTAGGTGACCCTGCTAGCGGTTCTCAACCTGTAGAGCCTAAGACCATCAGAAAACACAGAGAACCACTGGCTTAGAAGGATACCAGTCCTATTATATTAGAGCCTTACTCTTATTACCTTATTTATCTTAAACACCTCTTTAAAGAACCCCTTTCCAAATATAACCACACAGGGGGTTAGGGCTGTAACATGAATTTGAGGCTGACACATTTCTGTCAGTAACATCTCCAGAGTCTCCAGAGGAACACAGCCCTTGATATCAATGCAGTGAGCCTACTGGCTGCAGAATTAGGAGGGAGTGAATTTGTGATGGTTTAAGTTCTAAGTTTGAGGTAACTTGTTATATCTATAGTAGAAAACAAATACAACATTTGTATTAGTTTTAAAGCTTGTTCTCTTCCCATGTGGCAGATTCATTATCATTAATATGCTAACATGATACATGGCTACATTAGCTTAAGGATAAGTGCTGGGTTATTTACAATGGCCAGGATCTGGAAACAGTTCAAGTGCCCATTGGTAGATGAGTGAATAAAAAAGCTGTGGTACACTTACACAGTGGAATACTATGTGGCCATAAAAAAGAAAATATTCTCTTTTGCAACAGCATGGATGGACCTGGAAAATATTATGCTCATTGGAATAAGCCAGTCAAAGAAAGACAAATACCATATGATCTCACTTATATGTGGAATCTTATGAAAATAAGCTGTGAACAAAAAAGAAACAGAGACGTGGATGCATGGAACAGACTGACATGTGCCCTGACCAGGAATAGAACTGTGGCCTCCTGCTTCATAGGTTGAGGCTCCATCACTGAGCAACCCTGGCCTGGCTGGCCAAAAACATTTTGCCTCTGTGGCTATGAAGCCCATTGAAGATTCCAGATGTTTCCACCTTGACACAGAGATTTCATTCTGCTCCTATAAAGTGCAATAAGATAGTGTGGTATCCTTAGGCAAATACTTTAAGCCTTAAATCTTGGAAAAGGCAATATGGGCCAATTAGAAATTGCTGGCTCAATCCCCAATAGGGGGATTCTCTCTCATCACTGATGTTTCTATCTTCCCCTTTCCCTTCTCTGAAATCAATAAGAATATACATATTTTAAAAATGTTTTCTGCCAGTTTTAATTTCCACATTTCCAGGAGTTAAAATAAGAAACAAAGTGTCAAAAGGAGAGGCATGGAAATAGAGTGAATGAGAACTCCTACGCGGCTGAAAGGTAGAGGAAACTTTTAAAGGGCTTATCAGTGACTTCTAGGTATACACAGTTAATAGGCACCTGAAAAGAACTGTTTGCTGTGGGTGCTTCAGCTACAGTGGCAGGAATAGGGAAGATCTGGAGATGCACAGGGAGTGCCTGTGGAGCCTCTCATTAGCACAGACACTCCCATTCTGAGGATCTTTCCTGGATAAGGGTTTCTCTCAGCAAAAGGTGTTAAAAATACTGAGCACAAGTACATGGTCTTTGGCAATATTTTCACTAACATGAAATTTTAGATATATTGACACTTCTAACACATTTTTTTCAAAGAGAAGCTAATTATTTCATGAGAATTTTACCCTTGGTATCAAAATACTGTACTTTTCAAAATTCGACTTTTACCTCGATGACTATTTATGCAGGGCTAGGAAAACAATCTCATGAATTTCCATCTTGCTTTTCTCTGGGCATGTGATTTAACTTATCTGTCACTTCATATTTTGACTTTTCCTTATGGGTTATCAGGAGAACATACGCTTCCTTATTCATGCAAGTCAGCAGAGCCTTCCTTTAAAGTTACCCATCACACATAATACCCAAAACTCTAACCTCATTGTTCACATGATGCTTATTGGTTCATTTTATTGTGTAATAAACCCCAAAAAAGAAATTGTTTGCATTATAGAAAATATTCACCTAAAAAGCACAGAGCATTATTTGCAAAAGTGCTGCAATGTTTTTAGGAATAATTTTTAAATGAATAAACAAACAACCAAAAAAAACCCCCAAAAAAACCACACATCTATTTCTTATTTAAACTACCCCTGGTTTAAACTCTGTACATAATCTTATTCCATTTTACATATGGCATATTACAATTTGTGCTGAGTTGAAGACCTAACAAAGACTCTCAGTAAAAAGAATTTTACTGTGTTCTATTCCAGCATCCTTTTTATTTTTCTCATTTCACAAGTTTTGTTCACAGTTGCTCAATCCCCTATTTTTTGATCATTTAGAAAATAACAAAAAGGTCATAATTAATATTCCAGTTTTAAGCTTTACTTTTATCTTACTTTTGACTAGAATGGTATATTGGGCTTTTGGCAGCTACATATGCATGGCAAGAAATTGTGTGGTATTTACATGAAGACATCAAAAACAGACCTCTGTAACAAAGCAGGCTGAATAAGCCTAAAGTCAACATGGACTCAGAGGAAATAAAAGGACTTGATTGAATGAAACAGTTTCTAAATAAACAGTTGGCTTAAAACTTTTTATATTTTATTTTATTTTCCATTTTGCCTCATATTGGTAAGCACAAACACCTAGTAAGAATTCCCACCTCAATTAGTAGTTGTTATTGTCTATTTAAAGCTGTTGAGGTTGGGCAGGGGCAACATTGTTTGGCGAAGGTCCTCTAATTTATGGGAATTGATGTTCTTAATGTAGGCTTCTGGGGGTTCTGCTTTATGGTTTTACCACTAAGATAGAATGGTCACTTGAAGTAAGTTTTGGACCTCACTGTCATCAGCTATAAAATGTTAAGATTGGAGGGATCAATGAGTACACAGCAACCTATAAATTAAGGATGTGCTTGGTTTACATATATTTGTTCTTGCAATTTAATGTGCAAAAATAAAAAAAAATGGAAGTATTTATTTCACTTATTTAGGCTATTACCCTGATCACTGTATACATTTGAGTTTTTGGTTTCAAGATTAGCTGATTCTTAAATATGTATTTAGTTGTCAATTTAACAATCTGTATCCATATGACAAGCTTATCTTTTTAGTAAACTAACTTTCCTATTACCTAAGAATATAATAAAATAAGAGTCTTTTACTTATAGAATCATTCATGAAATCCATGACTATGGTTTACCTGACCCCCAGCCCAGGGTTCCAGAGCTGGAAAAAGAAGTCCCTAAGGGCAGTACACACTACAAGCTGTAAAAACCAGTGCTTGGGGCTGAGTGACCCACAGGCTGCTGGAGACCCAGCTATTCCTCTTAGAAGCCGGCACCATGAACTGAATTTACAAGCTCCCACTTTCTCAGAGAGCAATAACTGGGAATCTCTTTGGGAGTTCGTAGTATACATTTATAGAAACAGACACAAAATCCATTATAAACCTCTGTCTGAAGAAACACAAGAGATGTCATGTGTCAGTTTCTGCCAAGCATTCTTAAGAGCAGATCACACAACAGTTACACAGCATCTTAGCAGCCACATTAAATTAAAGTGACAAGATTGTAGAAGACAGGGTTATGCCACGCATATTTCATAGAATATTTTTATTGCCATATTGGTAGTGAGTGAATGACATGCAGAATCTAAAAAATGGAAGTGGCTATTTTTTTCTAATTTATGTTTTAATTAAGATGAGTTTCTCTTATTGTCTATAAAAAGGCTATTAGTAAGATGTTTGTGGAAAATGTAATAGGATTTGTTTCTTTATAATTCTGAAAAATTTCCTTGCATCAATTTGAATGTGATGTCCATTATTTCAAGCTGGCAAACTACCTTCCATAGCTGTGCATTCAGTGTGTGTGTGTGTGTGTGTGTGTGTGTGTGTGTGTGTGTTTCCCAAACAAGAGTTAATCAAAATTAAATAAAATCACACTAGGCCAAAGCATGTGACACAATGGTCTTGTTTCCATTATAGATAGAAATAAACAGCTTGTTTTCATAACCAAATACATTTCCTGAGGGTCTTATTAAATTGCTGAATGTAAATTGCAATTGGAATTGACTATTAAAGATCTTGGTAGAATAGGTTAAACATCTGTTCAATTTATTACAATTTTATTTGTACTTCAGCTGTAACTGGGGCAATTAAGCCAATCAGAGCAAGCAAATCAAATCTAATTTACACTCTAATGGACTAAAAATGAGTGAATAAACACTGCACTACTAGATCCAAATGATTAAACATGTCTCTCAGGATATTTTCTGTCTATTTCAGTACCCAAAATTATGGTGTTTATACTATAATTAACCACTTAAGTCTGATGTAAACAAATTTGAACATTATTTTTAAATAAAATTGTTAAATAGTATTCAAGAATATAATAAAATAAGAGCCTTTTACTTATAGAATCATTCATTAAATCCATGACTATGGTTTACCTGACTCCCAGCCTAGGGTTCCAGAACTGGGAAAAGAAGTCCCTAAGCCTAAGGACAGTAAGCACTATGGGCTGTAAAAACCAGTGCTTGGGGTTGAGTGACCCATAGGCTGCTGGATACCCAGCTACTCCTCTTAAAAGCCGGCACCATGAACTAAATTTACAAGCTCCCACTTTCTCTGAACTCCAGTGTCAGGCAAGGAGAAACTCTACTGTCTAGTATTGGGGCAGGAACTCAAGAACAGCTTTCTTCCAGTCAGAGGTGCTCAAAGTGGTCATTGTTCCAGTGCTGGGACCTCCTTGGTTACAAAACTGACTGGCAGCCATTCAGTTTGCTCTGTCCTGGTGATTATATGAGACCCGGTCCCACCCAATTTACAACCCCACCAAGCTGTGTGCAGTGGCTTTTTCATATAAATGGCCTCTTTTCTCAGGCTAAAATCTGTCAAACAAGCTGCAGGTGGGTCAGGGAGCCCCAAACCTATCAATAAGAGGCCCAAGACCAGGCACCAGCACCAGAGCACCAGTCTGCCTTGCTTCACAGCTGGGCCTCACCTGGGCACTTCCAAACCCGATACAAAGAGGAAGAATTTGCTGAAACCGGTTTAGCTCAGTGGATAGAGCATCAGTCTGCAGACTGAAAGGTCCCGGGTTCGATTCCGGTCAAGGGCATGTACCTTGTTTGCGGGCTCATCCCCAGTAGGGGGTGTGCAAGAGGCAGCTGATCTATGATTCTCTCTCATCGATGTTTCTAACTCTCTATCCCTCTCTCTTCCTCTCTGTAAAAAAATCAATAAAATATATTTTTTAAAAAAAGAGGAAGAATTTGTAGATCTCTCTGTAGCTCCTGCTGGGTGGTCTGAGGCAGTGGCTGACTTTGCACATCCCTGGAGACCCGGGAGCCAGTGTACCAATGGTCAGTATGAGACCATGCCAGATTACAACTCTGCACCTCTGTAAGTGACACACTCAAGGGATAGACTCAGTGAGTACCAAAATTCCACTGAAGCAAGTCCTGCCCTATAAAAGTGTTTTCTGAACAGCAGTTCTCCCACTGTAGTCACAGTTAGTCTCCACAGCCAGTTGTCCTGGAGGTCAGTTTCTCTCAGTGACACTAATAGCTATCAAGGCTCAACTAAAACAAGACTGTGCACAAAGCCCACAAGGGAGGGGGGCACCTAGAGAGTCCACCTCAGGTGATTGGGGAGGCTGAGCCACTGGGCCCTATAAGACACCTACTATACAAGGCCACTCTATCAACTCAAGGGTACTTAGTTACCCATACATAGAAACAAACACAGGGAAGCAGCCAAATGTGGAGACAAAGAAACATTTCACAAATAAAAGAAATTGGAGAAAGCAAAATACTGGATATAGAATTCAAAACCACAGAAACTTCCAAGAGACTTAGTGAGACTTTCAAGGATCTTAATGACAATACCAAAAAAAAAAAAAAAAAATGAAAAAGGACCAGTCAGAAATTAAGCATACACTGGCTGAAATAAAGAATAATATACAGGGCTTTAACAGTAGACTAGAGGATTCTGAGAATCAAATCAATGATTTGGAATAAGAGGAAACATAAAACACCAAACCAGAAGAGCAAAAATATGAAGATAGGGTAAAGAGCCTCTGGGACAACTTCAAGCATACCAACATTCAAATTTTGAGGGTGCCAGAAGAAGAGAGAGAGAGAGATATTGAAAACCTATTTGAAGAAATGATGACAGAAAACTTCCCCTACCTGGTGAAAGAAATAGACTTACAAGTCCAGGAAGCACAGAGAACCCCAAACAAGAGGAACCCAAAGAGGACCACACCAAGACACATCATAATTAAAATGCCAAGGACAAAAGATAGAGAATCTTAAAAGCAGCAAGAGAAAAGCAGTTAGTTACCTTCAAGAGAGTACCCATATGACTGTCAGCTGATTTATCAATAGAAACTATGCACTACAGAAGGGAGTGGCAAGAAATATTCAAAGTGATGAATAGCAAGAACCTACAACCAAGATTACTCTACCCAGCAAAGCTATCATTTAGAATTGAAGGTCAGATAAAAGGTTTCACAGACAAGAAAAAGATAAAGGTGTTCATCACCATCAAACCAGTATTATATGAAATGTTGAAGGGTATTCTTTAAGAAGAGAAAGAAGAAAAAGGTAAAAATAAAAAAAATATGAACAACAAAGTGACAACAAATACATATCTATCAACATTTGAATCTCAAAATCAAATAAGTAAAAAAATCTGATGAACAGAATAAACTGGTAAATGGAATAGAATCAAGGGCATGGAAATGGAACAGTCTGACAATTCTCGGAGGGTAGGGGGTATGGAGGGTGTGGAAAGAGATTAGACAAAGATCTTATATGAATGTATACATTATCTATGGACAAAGAGGGATGTCTATAATCTCAACAATAAAAATAAAAAAATAACCCAAAACACCCTTTTTATTAGGAGCTCAGGGTCATGGAAGCTGCCTGTGTATACCCAAGGGGAAGTATACCCAGGAATATGCATCCAAAATACCCATTGAGTGATGTTCTGGGAGCTGCTGTCATTTAGATTCATCTAATTCCAAGCAAAAGACCATTATTTTAACCTAAGAAACCTCCAAACACATAGAGCATTTTTATCAGAGTTATTTGACCCAAACTGATGGTACACTAGGAAGCAAGATTGCACATACTTTGCAGAATGAATTTTGCAGGGTTGTATTTTTTTTTAAAATACATTTGGAATTAAGGAGGGGCAAAGGAAAATTATGCTTGTAATCAAACTTGTGAAGGTAAGAGAAAGCAAGAGTACAGAATAGGTCACAATATTGTGTGCTCCCTTGTTGGCAGTTACACCTCCCAAGGGTCTAAAGAAGAGGATGGCTCTGGCATTTTAAAAATATACTAACCTGGATGCACAGGAACAACAGAGTGCTCGTTTAAGTAGCAGATAAACCTTCTTAGAGATCTTGGATGTGACTATTCACTGTGACCTCCCAATGAGTAATTTATAGTTTGACCATCTCACAGGGCAAAACTGTCAGTCAGATCTATTACAGAGCCCCCTTTTCATCCACAATTACATAACATGAACCAGATTTCTGAACACTGATTAAATTATTACCATGTAATAAGATACAAGGCAATGTGTTAGGCTCTTTAATTACTACTCACTTAGTGAGCTAAAATTTTCTGCTTTTGAGAAAATAACAGAGTAAATATAATTTTGTCTAGTTTTAGATAGTATACCTTTTGACACTCTTGAACTGCCCCTCAGTAAGTGCACCGATAGCATCTGAATGATGTCATTGGAGGTCTGAAGCCTTAGCCGGGCCATGTAGTCCATCCTTTTGTTTCCAAGGTCTGATGAAAGCAAGCTCAGCAAGATAAATCTCTTCAAAGGAAAACTCTTACAACTGTGTTTGTCCTTTGAACACATGCAGTCTGGCTCATCTCTGCAAGAACCCACCACATTCAGCCCAGGCCTCCGCTAATGCACTTCCAAGGGTCACTTCTTTCCTCTGTGCCCCTAGCCATGCCCAGGAAACTTTTTCCCGCCACACTCACCACTTTCCTCTGTCAGTTAATCTTTGCTGACTGCTTTTGACTAAGCAATAATTATTTATGAAGAATCTACTAAAAAGTCATGGGCTGAATCTCTTGCCTCAGGGAATATATTGTATTATGTCTGATAAATTTCTTCTCCCACAACCTTCTCTTCCTCCTCCTTCTCTCCTACTCTGTCCCTGTTTTCTCTTCCTCTTCCTTCCTCTCTCTCTTCCTTCTTTCCTTTTTTATCTTTGTATTTTCTCAAATATTTTAAGGTACTACTAAGTGGCAGGTGCTAGGTAGACCCTCAGAATATAATTCTAAGCACACAAGATATATTCCCAGTCATGAAGCTAGTGAGGTGTGGGAGGAAGAAGTATTGATCAATTATTTATATGAATGTGAAAATAAAACCTTGGTAATAAGCAGACAGGTGAGGTCAGGATACAAAGAAACACAATAGAGGATTTTGCTTAGTTAGGTTAGGGAAGGTTCTCTGATGAAGTATCTATTGGGCTGAAATCTGAAGGTTGAATGAGAGTTAAATAGGTGAAGAGAGGAAGAAAGAGAGGGTTCCAGCAGAGGAAGTAGGCATGCACAAATACTGGATGGAGTATGATACTGCAGAGAGAGTTAGAGAAGGCCAGAGCTGGGAAAGCCTATGGCAGTGGTATTAGCTGAAGCTTCTGAGAGAGTTAGGGGAGGATCTGGGATTTATAGAGCTAGTAGACTGTGTTAAGGAAGGATGTCTTGATCTTAAACATTACTAAAGACTATTGAAGATATTTATGCACAAGTTAAAATGTCACTTGGCCTGCAGAGAGGAGAATTAACTAATTCAGCAGAGCAAGAGCAGTTGAACCAGTTGCCCTGTTGTTGGGAGAAGACTTTTGAATCCAGTTGTGAGAAGATGCTAGCTTATCTTAGAATAGTGTTAGTAATTAGGAGAAATGGACAGATTTGAGAGGCACAAAGATATATGCATTGATTTAAGTTATTCATTGTTTCAGGTATTTTATATTTAGCATTTATTTTAATATTATTCTCAATAAAAGATGAACTTCTTAAACCCAAGGCTCTTTGGTTCTTCCTCTGCCACTCTCTCTAGCTTTATCTTTATTTACTGTCATCTTTCTACACAGTGGAACTCAATTTAACTTGGAGGGGAAAAAGCCTAAGCAAACCTTTTGACTATGATGCTGAATGGTCCTCCTTTTTCCCTCCCGGGGTTGAGGGAACAGCGATGGGTCAGTGAGAGTTGTAGTGTGAGGACTGGGTCATTTTTGGAATATGGCCAAAACATCTTTACCTTTATGGAGTCCTGAATGAATCTGGTTATTATAAACCCTAATTGAGTCTCATGATGTTTTCCAAGCAAATGTGACCACTTTGTAAAAAGCAAAAGCATGTTCTCACCAGGAAAGGGGCCATGTGCAAGAGGAGGAGGTGTAAATGGACAGGAGCCACCAGCCCTTTCAGAAAGCTGCATGATGTAACAGCCCTGCCTCATTTGTGCTGGAAAATTTTAAATAGTCAGAGAAACATAATTCTGTCCCATTAGCATTGCAACAAGTATGTTCCCAGCATAATAAACTCGGTTCCAGGGTGGCATTAGGCCCCATTTTGCATGCCATTCTGCCTCACCTTTCATTGTTGATACCATTGAAGTCCTAATGGAAAGACAGCCTTTGAAAGAGCCCCACCGACTTCTTGGCTGCCTGCTGGAAACAGAGGAGACAAGAAGGACAGAAATATACATTTGTAAAGTTCCACTTGCTTATCTTACTTAGGGACAGCATTTTATCCTTTTGAGCTCATCTCCTAGCCACTGTAATTAGGCTTTCCAGAAACAGTTTTGCAGCTGTCTTGACATCACAATGGCATTTTGATAAGCTTGGACAGTTACCAGTTCATCTGTCTGGCAAGACATTGCAACAGACCCAAAGATTTCGCTGTATCTTGGTAGATACCATTAGTTCCCAGAAGGAAAATAGCAATATCTTTATAACAATAAGCAAAGAAGTTATACAAGAGCAGGCTTTTGGTGACAAAACTTTTGTCTTCAAACCTAGCAACAGGTCTTCTCATATTGAACCATTTTACTTATGGAGGCATACATGAGCAGAGGGTTCTTGCATTGATGAACAGGGAAAGGAAAAGATAATCAGATAAACAGAGGAAGGAAGATAAAGACAGGTTCTCGGACAAAGGGAGTGGAGAAGAAAAGCAAGAGCTAGACAAATGTCTTGAATTGTTAGTTTCCTGATGTCAAGATTCAGGTTTTCAGTGTGCAGCTGTTTTAAAATGTGATGATGCATATGGTCTTGTTGATATTGTGACTACTAGGAGCTGACCCCAATTGGGCATCAGTGATTTTTTTTTTTTTGTCAGATCAAAAGCCTCTATCATATATCATGGTGTTCTGTGATGGGGGACTTACATTTAACAGCAGCATAGTCTGCAGCCAGGGGCCTTTTCACTTAGGTTGAGGGAAGCTGTTTAATAGGGCTTCCAGCAATTATGGATGTTCTATGCTGTGCTGTTGAAGCACCTGAAATGTATTTTGTCCAACTGAGAAATTTATTATTTTTAATTAAAAAATTTAAATTAAACAACATGAGGCTGGTGTCTACCATATTGGACAGTGCAGTGGAAGGCATGGTTACTTTTCACAATGTTTCTATAGGTATTCCTGTGACATCACATCCCAAGAGAGAAAAGCATTACTACCTCTCCCCACCCCAACATTAGAGGAAGAGTATTCTGCGGTCATTAACTCAACCCTCTGAAGTGAACCTCAGGTATTCAAGTAGGAGAGAACAGCATTTGAGAGATAGACAGACCAATGGCTAAAGCCACACCGGCCAGAGCTTTACTCCATTTATTTTTCTAGTTCTACTCATTGTAAGTGTTTCTAGCATCGGAGCATCGCTGCAGAAGGAGAAAGAATAACTTCTGCTTTTTGTTAACCCATGCAGGGCCAGCCCAGGCTGAGCCTCTCAAGATGCTTACTGAATAGATTATTACAATAGTACACTCTCAAAGGAAGTCTTCACGTTTTCTTAAATTATGGCTACTTTTAGCCAAAACCGGTTTGGCTCAGTGGATAGAGCATCAGCCTGCGGACAGAAAGGTCCCGTGTTCGATTCTGGTCAAGGGCATGTACCTGGGTTGCGGGCACATCCCCAGTAGAGGGTGTGCAAGAGGCAGCTGATTGACGATTCTCTCCCATCGATGTTTCTAACTCTCCATCCCTCTCCTTTCCTCTCTGTAAAAAAATCAATAAAATATATATTTTAAAAAAATTATGGCTACTTTTATTATGTGATATGATTTCATATGCTAGGAGCGGAGAAATAATATCTTCCCCCCTTCTAGTTGTAAGTGTGTGATTGCTTTTAACAACTCTTTTACTTGTAAGTAAGATCATTCATTTTATGCCATAAGCAGAGTTCTCTATGTTCTTCAGAAAATTTTTGACAGGTCTTTACTGCCTCATCAGCTCATTGACCTATCAATGAATAGAACAGTAGACAGTTGGGGAAGCTTTTGTCCCTTGTACTGTATGCTTTGCCTGTGTACATCAATAAAAGTATTATGTAGGCAAAAAAGGGAGTCAGCATTTGGCCCAATAATTCCACTACAGCTGTTAACGCAGAAATGCCAAAGCAAAGCTGAGCCACTAATTGGAAATGGAATAAACGGAAGATATCTTGGTTCAAGTGGCAGCTATATTTTTTTAAAGAGAAGATTTCAGTTGAAATGCCAAAGAAAAGAGTTAGCCAAAACATTTGTCTATGGAAATTTCTCTTCTCAATTTTAATCAGATATACAGCTGGGAGCGAAGTGAAGCATTTCTTGAGAACACATGTCATGGTTAAACCAAGATGTTTATTTTCCTAAGGAGCAGATCAGATTGAACTCACAACAAATAGTTTAATTAGCATGATGGCTAATAGGCTGATTAATGCAGGCTACAATCAATGAAATAGGGTTTGTTGGAACTGACCTCCTCAGAAGGCTGTATCAACAGTAAGGTTCTTAGCTGAGTGAGGCGGCTGTTGTGGGTTTTTGGTTTTTATGGAACATTGGGGTGAGAAAAGGTCCGATTGAGAACGTGTTTGTGTGTTCTGTAAAACTGCTACTTAGTACACTGTGTGTGATATGGTTGCATGGCTCTTATACAAGGTCTCGTGGGTTAAGTGCTGCACTCTTTGAATTTGGTGTCAGAAGAATGTGTGGTTCTCCTGGAGATTTTATACAATTCCTTATATCAGTCAACAAAAGTACAATTCTCATCTTTGTGTCCCTTTCGCATTGAATTCCTGAAAACTCAGAGCTGGAATTAGTCAATTACATCATTGTCCTTGGCTCCTAGTCCTCCCATTCCCCACCTGGTGAAGAATTCTAGCTCTCTCCTTTCTGAGTAACCTTTTCTTTCTGAGCCCTGATTTATTCATCTGTACAGTGGGGTAATCATTCTTATCTCATTGGTGTTTTGCTATAACGTAGTTCATAGCAAACACTAGAAAATGCTAATCAGTGAATCTTAAATCACTCATTTGATCCACACTTTATCTTAATTATTAATCAGTAGAGGCCTGGTGCATGGATTCGTACATCTACACAATGGAATAGTAGGCTGTGGTAAAAAAGAAGGAATTCTTACCATTTTCAACAGCATGGGTGGAACTAGAGTGCATTATGTTAAGTGAAATAAGCTTGTCAGAGAAAGATAAATGTCACATGATCTTACTCAATTATAGAATATAATGAACAATGTAAACTGATGAACAAAAAGAGATCCAGAGACAGAGAAGCATCGATGATACTGTCAAGGTAGGGGAGGGTGGGTGTAAGGAGGAGAGAACAATCAAAGGACTGTATACATACATATAAGCCTAACCCAGTGGTCGGCAAACTCATTAGTCAACTGAGCCAAATATCAACAGTACAATCATTGAAATTTCTTTCGAGGGCCAAATTTTTAAAACTTAAACTTCTTCTAATGCCACTTCTTCAAAATAGATTCACCCATGCTGTGGTGTTTTGTGGAAGAGCCACACTCAAGGGGCCAAAGAGTTGCATGCAGCTCACAAGCCACAGTTTGCCGACCAGGGCCCTACCCAATGGACACAGACAGCAAGGAAGTGAGGGCATGAGTGGGAAGCATGGAGGTTAATGGGGGAGATAAGGACACATGTGTAATACTTTAATCAGTAAAGAAATTAAAAAAATAAAATAAATTGTCCATACTATCCAAAGCAAACTATAGATTCAATCCAATCCCAATTAAGATACCAACAAATTATTTCACAGAACTAGAACAAATTCAACAAAAAATCATCTGGAATAATAAAAAGACTCTGAAAGCTACAGCAATCCTGAGAAAGAAGAATAAAGTTGGAGTGATCTTGATACTAGATATCAAGCTATATTAATATTACAAGGCCACTATTCTCAAAACTGCCTGGCACTGGCACAAGAACAGACATGTAGAGCAATGGAACAGAACAAAGAACCCAGAAATTGATCCAAGCCATTATGCTCAATTAATATTTGACAAAGGAGGTAAGAGCATGCAATGGAGTAAGGACAGTCTCTTCAGTAATTGGTATTGGCAAAATTGGACATTCACATGCAAAAAAATGAAACTAGATCACTAACCTACATCATACACAAAAATAAACTCAAAATGGATAATTTAAATGCATGATGGGAAACCATAAAAATCTTAGAAGAAGCTATAGGCAGCAAAATATCAGACATATGTCATAGCAATATCTTTATCAATACAGCTCCTAGGGCAATAGAAATTAAGGAGAAAATAATCAAATGGGACTACATCAAAATAGAAAGCTTCTGCACAGCAAAAGAAACTATCAACAAAACAATAAGAAAGCGCTGCATAGAAGAACATATTTGCCAATGTTATCTCCAATAAGGAATTAATTTCCAAAATTTATAGGGAACCCATACAACTTAAAAATAGGAAGATAAACAATACAATAAAAAAATGGGCAAAGGACCTAAATAGACACTTTTTGAAAGAAAGGCACAAGACATATGAAAACATGCTCGAAGTCACTAATCATTTGAGAGATGCAAATCAAAATGACAATGGGATATCATCTCACACCTGTCAGAATGGTTATAATTAACAAATTGAGAAACAACAGGTGCCCATGAAGCTGTGGAGAAAAAGAAACTCTCGTGCACTGCTGGTGAGAATGCAGACTGGTGCAGCCATTATGGAAAACAGTATAGAGTTTCCACAAAAAAAAATTTTTTTAATGGAATTCCCATTTGACCCAGTAATCTCACTACTAGGGCTACATTCCAAGAAACCAGAAACACCATCAAAAAGGACATATGCACCCTTATGTTCATAGCAGCACAATTTACAATAGCTAAGATTTAGAAATAGCCTATGTGCCTATTAGTAGATTCGTGCATTAGAAAACAGTGGAACATCTACGCTGCAGTAAAAAAGAAGGAATTCTTACCATTGGCAACAGCATGGATGGACCTGGAGAGCATTTTGCTAAGTGAAATAAGCCAGTCAGAGGAAGATGAATATCACATGATCTTACTCATTTGTGGGATATAATGAACAACATAAACTGATGAACAAAAATAGATCCAGAAACAGAGGAGCATCGAACAGACCATCAAACTTCAGAGGGAAGGCAGAGGAAAGGGTGAGGATGGGGATAAGAGATCAATTAAAGGACTTGTCTGCATACATATAAGCATACCAATGTTCACAGACCCTAGGGGGGTGAGGGCATGTGCTGGGAGGTGGGGTGGCTGGGGAGAGGTCAATGTGGGAAAAGTGAGACATATGTAATACTATATCTAATACTTTAAACAATAAATTAAAAAATGAACTTGTAATAAACTAAATTTTTCAGCTATTGTTAAAATTTCTTAAGCATTCTTCCACTATCCCATTTCACTTTCAAACCTACATGTAAACACTATTCTCATTTTTGTGACTATTATTCTTTTACATTTCCTGTACTGTAAATACACAAGTTAAAATGTTATTTTTTTGCATCCTTTAATTTTAAATACTACGGAGTCATAAAGCATATATATTCCTAAACTTTTCTAGTCACATTATATTTTTGAGACTTTTCTATGAATATAGTTGCAGCTCTATTGTATTCATGTTAATGTGCTGCTGTATTCCATTATGAAATATAATGAAAATACAATTGTCCTTTTTTATGTTAGTGGGCATTTAAGTAGTTTCCAGTTGCTCACAAAGATGAATAATGCTCAATGAATATTCATTCACAAGTCTTTGGTGTGCAGGTGTAAGGGATTCTCTAGGTTTTGTATCAGGAAGTAGAGTTCCTTATAATAGTCATGGTGACTTCAACAGTTGTATTATTAAAGAACTCGTACTTACCTAGTTTTCTCTATGTGCTAGACACTATTCCAAATACTTATATAAATTCACTTAACATCTCAGAATAACACTGTAAAGTATGGGCCTTTTACTATACAGTTTAAAAGGAAAAGACAGAAATTTCCTCTGTTGTGTTGTTGTTTTTTAATCTTAAAGATTTTTTTTTCTTACATTGTTAAAAATGCTACAACTTTAAATAATCTGTCAGATTTATTTGGCATTTTGGTATTTTTCAGTTGTATATCTTTTTAGAATATTTAAATGATTGAACGGTCAGGAGTGATTAGCCTTTTGTACCAATTTTTATGTATTTAAACTTTTGGCTGTAGTTTTCTTTTAGGTGTATCTCTTTAGGACAGCAGATAACTTTTTTGCTTTTATTTTTTAATCCTCACCTGAAGATATGATTTTATTAATTTGAGTACCCTTTTTCGAATACTCATCATTAGGAGACCACACAGACAGGAACTGTGGGTTCATTGTTGTGTTATGTTATAGTTCAGATATCCAGCATCTTGCTGAGAAAAGTGGAGTGTGAGAACAGGGATCAGAGGAGTTTTGCAACCAGGACTCCCTTTCTCAGCTCAAGGTTTTCTTTTCTATATTTGATGTGGTAGCTGATAGTCTTCGCCCAACCCACTTGCCTGTTTTAGGGCCACTGTAACTTTCTTTTTTTTAAAAAAATTATTATTACAAATATTTTTATTAATTTCAGAGAGGAAGGCAGAGGGAAGGAGAGATAGAAACATCAATGATGAGAGAGTATAATTGATCCACTTCCTCCTGAATGCCCTCTACTGGGGATGTGCCCTTGATTGGAATCAAACTTGGGACCCTTCAGTCTGCAGGCCGATGCTCTATCCACTGAACCAAA
Source organism: Pipistrellus hanaki (assembly GCF_964339955.1). Taxonomy (NCBI): domain Eukaryota; kingdom Metazoa; phylum Chordata; class Mammalia; order Chiroptera; family Vespertilionidae; genus Pipistrellus; species Pipistrellus hanaki. The sequence goes on along the minus strand of NC_140503.1, from coordinate 118,037,320 downwards.
CCAAGTAGGGTGAGCCACAGTAACTTTCTAGTAGGAGCCTCAACTACAAACAAAAATTAAATAATCACCATTTGGGTTTCCTCTTAGGTATGTTCACTGGAATTGGTTACATTTCCCAGGCCTGGTGAGACCAAGAGGAACTTCCTAATCGATCTATGGCTCACACCCACCTGCAATCTTTGCTTGTCTAACAGAAGGGGTGTTAGTGAAGTTTCACCACAGGGCCTCTGAAGCAAGTTGTGCTTCTCAGGCAGATAGTATATCAGAATAATCCCAATCTTTGATCTAATTCCATTTGCAGACATTTCTCAAATTTTCTGGTGTGAATCTGGAATATTTAGTATTTAGCAAAAAATATAGTCTCGTCCTCTTCTTAAAAATTCTATTTTCTTAAGAATTTAGAAAAGGGGCTGGAAGAAAAGTTAGACAAATTTAGTCAAATTTGTTCTTTAACCCAGAATCCTAAGTAGCAAATTATATGTTTTTATTAGGTCACAATAAAATGTTGACTAGAACTTTTGTAATTTTCCAATGTCCTCAACTTTCATTTATTAGTTATAAGCATGCGATAAGAGCAGATTTTTCATTTTGGCAAAGCCCTTGCAAAACCTGTTCATATAAACCCTGTGAATTCAGCAGTAGACACTATTAGGAGCGTTTATTCCTGGCAGAGATGGGGCTGCAGTCTTCACAAAAGTGCAGGAGGGAGAAGCTAACTCAAATTGTCTGCAAACTGGCTTCATTGGAAAGGCTGTGCTGAGATGAGCAATTCTGTTTAGAATGGCTGCTATTCATCTTTCTACTAAGATAATCTCCCCATAGCAACATGAAAAAGCAGATGTGGCATTTGAAGGGACATTTGGCTTTGCAAACTCTAAATGCTTTTCAACTCCAATATTATTCCCAATAAAACCCAAATCACCCTGGAATTGTCTAATATGAAGACCTGGAGAAAGGTGAGCACCTGACTTTCACCAAAGAGGACATCGGAAGAAAAGCATCATACAAATTGGAATTTCTCCTTCCTCTGTTGTCTTCCATGTAGTTTCTTGTCTCTTTGCTAAATTGCAAAGATACTTATGCTTAAGCAACTGTTGTCTCCCTCTCAGTGCATCCTCTCCTCCTGGCAGGGAAGGCATCATGCAGAATTGGTGGCACTTTCCATGGCAACAGACTGTGATGTCAGGAATGCGGTGCCAAACAATTAGATTTTGGAGGTGCCACAGTTGGGAATATGAAGCTCCAAGGATGATGAGACAGAGCAGTCATAAAAGATAAAGAATCTCAGCAAAGACGGAGTGTCTAACCTGTGCTCTCAGAGGTCTGTGGCTGTAAAAGGGTGACAGGAAATGAAGCCAGGTGAGGGGAAAGGCATGCGGTGTTTAAGACAAACACTTTCAGGAGAAGTGTGTTGATAAAGACAATTTGAAAAAGCCCACATCCAGATGGCTGGCACTCTGCCATGTTCCATGGCTCTGATGCTTCACAGGTGTTTCCTAAGCCATAGAAGCAGACGCTCCAGAGACCTGCTGTACCTCAAAGAGCAAGACAAGGGAGTCAGGACAGAAAGGGCAAAATCTGCTGTCCTGTCTCATAAAGTGCAACTTTCACAATTTTGCTGCTTTCAAGGAAAGAGCACCTTGACATCAAGACCTTTTGAGACCTGAACACTGAGGATGCTGTAAAGAAGAAGACATTCTAGGAAGGTGTCAAGTTTTCAGTGAAACCTTCCAATAGGAGAAAATGGATGGGGCCCCCTAATGTTACTGAAAGGAATAATCTGGGAATATCTTGAAATAAACTAAAATCTTCGCCTGTTTTTTGCAGGTCTTATATTGAATATGGAAAAGATGAGGCCAAGACCTGTGAAAACTCATAGATGAAGTTTCAAAATACAGATTTCAGTAATACAGTATGGATAAATTTGGACTGCATATGGCTTCTTATGTAAAGAAAAATGTATTCTCCTTTTAGTAACACATTGTCTGCTGTCTGTGCTTAGCACCTTCTGCCATATGCTCCTTAAAACAAGCTGCTTCAATTCAAGAACTAGCCCTCATAATTAAGATCAAATGAGCCAGATGAAGAAAACGAGCTGGGTGAACCACATGCCCATGGAGCTTAGCCTTTTTATATTTAAAAACTGAAAAGAAAACTATTTGCCAATGGATGACTCAGAGGATTTATAGGCAATCTACACTCAGGATTATTGTTAACATTTATGCATATATTTTGAATTGTTCTTGGCTTGATTGATTAGCTCCATGGAATTATTTGCTGTTAGGTCCTGGGACATCCCTGTGGAATAAAAATAATGATACTCAACTTTCAACCAAAAGAAATTTATTTTATGAAAAATATAGTAGAACGTGGAAGATACTCTACAATAGTTTGAAGTGAAGTCTTTAAAACCCTTGGAGATATAGCCTCTCATCCTTATTTCACAGAGAAGGTGAAGCCCCGAGAGAGTAAATAATTTTCTTCTGGTCACTGAGCTGGCTAAAGACAGAGCTCATATTAGAACGTGGGATTTTGGACTCATCTACCAGTTTAGCAGTTCTCTAACTGGATCATGTATCAGAAATACCTAGAGCATTTGTTAAAATACATGTTTCTGGGTACCACCCCCAGAGTTTTTCTGGGTTGGGGCCCCAAATTCTACTATCCCAAACACGTTACCATGTGAGGTTGATCCATAGACCCTACCCACCAGTGTAAGGCCACACGGTGGTACCACCAATATCAGAATCACCTGGGAGAAGGGTTGCTTATTAGAAATATAGAGTATTTGTCACATCTTAAAGTTAATGAATCTGAATCTCTGGAAGCATGATGTTGGTGTTTCCATGCACACAATTACTCTGGTGATTTTTATACACATCAAAGTTTTATAACCACACTATCTGACCACTTTGCTTTTCTTCTGAAAGCCAAAGACTCAACTTCTCAATGAGATGATAAAATTCACAGTCGTCTGACTTCTACTTCATCCTCTCAAATCTCCAAGCACATGGCCAAAAAAGTGAGAAGAATTAAAAACCTGCATCCAAGATGGGAAAATGGGAAAAGTGTCATTTCTATGTCAAACATTTTTAGGATTCGTTGTAAATAGTATAAAAATAGGACTCATTTGGGCAAGATATTAAAAAGATCTCTCAGCATCTAGAGAAAGCAGTACAGTGTTAGGGCGAGTAAGGAGAAAAGTCATAGCAAAGGCCCATTAACAACCACTGACCTGAGGAACAAACTGATACTGGAGAGTATAAGGTGTGAAACCCCATCCACCACTCTGAGTAAGTTGCATTCTACTATAACTGTGTGGAGAATCCTGGTTTCTATGGTGATGGCCTACAGAAAGTCAATTGTGCATGAGGACATCATGACAGAGGTAGACAAAGCACCAGAAGTGACACCATGGGGGTCCAGGGAAAAAGTGAGCACTAACATTTTTTTTGGTGATAATAATAATGGAAAGGAAAACTGTTCAGATATATGATTCCTCTGTTTGGGGCTCCTATACTATAGATTTTAACCAGAGTTACACAGGTTGAGTGATACTTGAACTGAAAATTACATTAATCAACCTGGCAATTTAAGCCTTGGAATTAGATTATAACTGCAAGTTGGATGTACTGTGAGGGAATTCAGGGAGTGCACCATGGTCTGACAGCTTCACTGTGAAAGCCAAGGATACTATGCTAAGTCAGCAGTCAATTATGCATGATACAAATTGAAAGATATTCTAAAGCATACAAGGGTTCATAATGAAACACCTCTGTAACCTTCCAGAAAATATGACATATTATAGACAACCACATGATGAGTATGACAAAGAAAAGTTACTCCAATAAAATGGGCAATTTATAGAAGAAATAAAAGTAACCATATGAAAAGTTCCCTAGGTTCACTAAGAAAATAAAAATGAAAGCAATTAAGTGACTACATTTAAGTATCTACTGATGTACATTTTGGCTGCTTCCAAATTTTGGCTATTGTACCAACATTGCATTTTCAGAATAAATCCCACTTGATCATGATGATCTTTTTAATGTATTGCTGGATTTAGTTTTGTAACATTTTGTTGAGTTTTTAGCATCTATGTTCATCAAGGATATTGGCCTATAATGTTCTTTCTTTGTAGTGACTTTATCTTGTTTTGGAATTAGGATAAATGCTTGGCCTTGTAAAATGAGTCTTGGGAGTCTTCTCTCCTCTTAGATTTTTTGGAACTGCTTGAAAAGGATATGTGTTCATTCTTTGAATATTTGGTAAAATTCACCTGTAAAGTTATCAGGCTTTTGCTTGTTGGGAGTTTTTTTGTTTGTTTTTCTACTTAATTTTCACTAGTTGTAATCTGTCTATTCAGATTTTCTGATTCTTCCAGATTTAGCTTTAGAAGACTGTATGTTTCTAGGAATTTGTCCATTTCACCCAGATTGCCCAATTTGTTAGCATATAGTATTTCATAATATTTTCTTATAATTGTTTGTATTTGAAGCCAGTTGTTACTTCTCTTTCGTTTATGATTTTATTTACTTGCATCTCCTCTCTTTTTTCTCTTGGTAAGTATGCTAAAGGTTTGTCAGTCTTATTTATCTTTTCAAGGACCCAGCTCTTGGTTTTATTGATATTTTGTATTTTTTTAGACTTTTATATATTTCTACTCTGATCTTTATTATTTCCTTCCTTTTGCTAACTTGGGGCTTTGTTTGTTGTTCTTTATCAAACTCCTTTATGTAAAGTTAGATTGTTTATTCAAATATTGTTGTTGTTTTTTCTTGAGATAGGCCTGTAATGCTATGAATTTTCCTCTTAGGATTGTTTTCCTTTTTTTTTTTTTTTTTTTTTTTAAATATATTTTATTGATTTTGTACAGAGAGGAAGGGAGAGAGACAGAGAGTTAGAAACATCGATGAGAGAGAGTCATCGATCAGCTGCCTCTTGCACACCCCCCACTGGGGATATGCCTGCAACCAAGGTACATGCCCTTGACCGGAATCGAACCCGGGACCTTTCAGTCCCCAAGCCGATGCTCTATCCATTGAGCCAAACCGGTTTTGGCAGGATTGTTTTCCTTTTGTCTCAAGATTTGGAGTTATTTAATCCTCATTTTTCATTTGATTCAAGATATCTTTTGATTTTTTTTTATCTCATTGTTAACCCATTTATTATTTAGACTCCAGGTCTTTGTATGTTTGCAGTTTTGTTTTTCTGATTGATTTCAGTTTTCATAGCATTATGGTCAGAGAAGATACTTGATAAGATTTTAGTCTTCTTAAGTTTATTGAGGATTGTTTTGTGTCCTAACATTTGATCAAGCATAGAACACATTTCATGGGCACTTGAAAAGCATGTATATTCTGTTGCTTTGAAGATATAAATTAAATCCCTTTGATCTAATGTGTCATTTAATGGTGCTGTCTCCTTGTTAATTTTCTGTCTGGAAGATCTATCCATTGATGTCAATGGAGTGTTAAATTCTCCTACTATGAATGTATTACTACCAATATCTTTCTTTATGCCCATCAATATTTGTTTTGCATCTTTAGGTGCTACTATGTTGGGTGCATAAATGTATATAAGGGTTTATCCTCTTAATGGATTGCTTCCTTTATCATTATGTAGTGTCCTTCTTTGTCTTCCTATAGCTTGGTCTTAAAGTGTATTTTGTCAGATACAAGTATTGCTAACCCAGCATTTCCCCCCATTTGTATGAAATATTATTTTCCATTTCTTTGTGTATGGAAATTAATATTTGCTTTTATTAAAATAATATTTAAATTTTATTATAATTACCACTTTTAGTCTGTGTGTATCTTTCATTTTTAGGTGGTCTCTTGAAGACAGTATATACATGGATTTTATTTTTTTATCCATTCAGCTACTTCATGTTTTTTTTTTTAAGTTTTTTTTTTCTTAATTTTATAGATATAGAGGAAGAGAAAGGAAGAGTGAAAGAGAGAAAAACATCAATCTAAGAGAGAAATATTTATCAGTTGCCCTCAGTATGCATCCTTACCAGGGATCAAATCCACAACCTGGTTTATGTGCCCTTACCAGGAATTGAACTGGTGACCTTTTAATCAACCAAATGAGTCTGACTGGCCATGGCCATCTACTTTATGTCTTTTGATTAAAGCATTTAAGCCATTTACATTTAAAGTTATTATTGATAGGCATGTTCCTATCAATTATTAGGAACTAAAAAATGATTATTTTTAAAATTATGTTCATCTGTTTCTTCTTTTTCTTCAAGCAAGCCTTTTAATATTTCTTGTAATACTGGTTTGGAGGCATCAAACTCCTTTAACTCTTTCCTGTCTGAAAAGCTCTTTATTTCTCCTTCAGTTTTATTTTATTTTTATTTTTATTTATAATAAATCTTTATTGTTCAGATTATTACAGGTGTTCCTTTTTCCCCCCACGTCCCCCATAGCTCCCCTCCACCTGATTCCCAACTCCACCCCATGCCCTTACCCCCGCCCTGTCTTCATCCATAGGTGTAAGATTTTTGTCCAATCTCTTCCCTCACCCCTCAGACTCCCTTCCCCCTGAGAATTGTTAGTCCAATCCCTTTCTATGTCCCTGATTCTATTATGTTCACAAGTCCATTTTGTTCTTCAGATTTTTTATTCACTTGATTTTTAGATTCACTTGTTGGCAGGTATGTATTTTATTTCTTTTTGTTGTTCGTAATTTTTACCTTTACTTTTCTTCTTCTTCTTCTTCCTCTCCTTAAAGAATACCCTTCAGCATTTCATGTAATCCTGGTTTGGTGTTGATGAACTTCTTTAACTTTTTTTTTTTTTTTTGTCTGTGAAGCTCTTTATCTGACTTCAATTCTGAATGATAGCTTTTTGGGTAGAGTAATCTTGGTTGTAGGTTCTTGTTGTTCATCATTTTGAATATTTCTTGCCACTCTCTTCTGGCCTGCATAATTTCTGTTGAGAAATCAGTTGACTGTCATATGGGTAGGTAACTAGCTGTTTTTCTATTGCTGCTTGCAAGATTCTTTCTTTGTCTTTTGCCCTTGGCATTTTAATTATGATGTGTCTTGGTGTGTTCTCCTTTGGGGTTCTGTATGCTTCCTGAACTTGTGAGTCTATTTCTTCTACCAGGTAGGGAAAGTTTTCTGTCATTATTTCTTTCAATAGTCCTTCAATATCCTGCTCACTCTTCTCTGGCACCCCAAAAATCTGGATATTTGTTCATTTTAAGCAGTCCCGGAGGCTCCTTACACTATCCTCACACTTTTGAATTCTTCTTTCATTCTTCCTCTCTGGTTGGGTGATTTTTTTCTTCCTTATATTTCAGATCTTTGGTTTGATTCTTGGGGTATGTTGATCTATAGTTGAATTTCTGTATATTCTTTATTTCAGAGATTGTATGCTTAATTTCTGACTCGTCCTTTTCTATTATTTTGGTATTCTCTTTAACTTCTTTGAAGGTCTCACCAAGCTTCTTGGAGGTCTCATCAAGTTTCTCAAAGGTTTTTAGAAGATTCTTGAGTAATCTTATCAATGTGATTCTGAACTCTGTCGTCCAGTAGTTTACTTTCCTCCATCTCTCCCATTCTTGATATGTTTCTGTGTTTCCTCCCTGTGTTGATGGAGTGGCTTTGTGTGGTAGGTGACCTATCAGCTTCCCCAATCACCTGGGGTGGTCACTTTTGGTATATACCTTTGTGGGCTGAGTGCAAAGTCTTGGTGTAATTAAGCCTTGTTTGCTGTTGGTATTCTGGGAGGAATTGATCTCCAGGACAATTGTCTGTGAGGACCCGCTCTGTCTATAAAGGAAGAACTGCTGCGCTGGAGACATGGTTTGTTTCAGCGGGGCTTTGGTGCTCACTGATTCCATCTCCCAAATGTGTCACTTATGGGTGGGAGTGAAATTGACCACTAGAAACACTGGCTTCTGGATCTCCAATGGGATTCAGTTCAGTTACTGTCTGAAGCCATGCTGCAGGAGCTACAGCAAGAACTACAGTTTTTTCCTGTTTGCTTGGGACTAGGTGGTTTTGTTGCTGGAGCTGCAGTTTATATCTGGTTAAGCTGCCTCAATACAGGCCATTCATATGTAAAAATAGCTTTGTGATGTCTGGGCAGGTCTGTAGAATGTGTGGGCAGGGCCTCAGGGCAGGGTCTCAGGGCGAGGCGAGGCCTCGGGGTGGGGCAGGGTCTCAGGACTTCATTAGGTTGGGGCATGGCTAACAGCATTGGCTGCCATCAGCCATTTCTGCCCATCCATGTTTCCAAGTCCCCGCTTCCCTGTGATCCAGAGCAGTAAACAATGATTGCTGCGCTCCTCTGCAAGAGTCGCCCTCACTTCTGCCCAGACCAGCTTCTCTGGGAGGTGTCTGGGTCCCCAAGGTGACCCCAGAAACTGGATTCCAAAGTGATAGGGAGCTTGTTTCCTTTCGGGTTGAAAAGAAAAACTGCGAGCCCAGTTGCCTGCCACCAGCCTGATTCGCGTGCCTTCGTACCTAGGCTCCTCAGCTTTTCAGCGCTTGAGCTCCTTTCTCTTTCAGCCAGCCTTCCCATGGTTTTGGATGATAGATGTCCTTTGTATTAGTTTTAATTTTTTAAATTGTTGTGCGAGTGGCAGACCAGTTGTTTACCTAGACCGCCATTTTGGTTTCTTGTGAACATTCTTAATGTTTTTTTATGCATAGCCTTCAGTTTTTTTCCATAAATGTACCTGTCCCAGGGGCCCGCACACCTGGGAGCCCCGGCCCCACAGAATAAGCGCAGCGGGAACTGACCCATGAACGCGGCACCCCCGGGATGACCTGGGGTAAGTCCTCTCCTTCAATTTTAAATGATACCTTGCTGGGTAAAGTAGTCTTGGTTTTAGGTCCCTGCTTTTCACCACTTTGAATATTTCATGCCAATCCTTTCTGATCTGAAATTTTTCAGTTGAGAAATCAGCTGACAATCATTTATGGGAGCTCCCTTTCTTTTTGACTTTTAAGATTGTCTCTCTGTCTTTAACTTTTGGCATTTTAATTATGATGTGTCTTTGTCATTTTAATTATTTTGTGTTTTAAATATCTTGTTTGGGACACTCTGTACTTCCTGGACTTATATATCTTTTTTCTTTGACCAGGTTTGATGAGTGTTCAGTCATTATTTCTTCAAATAGGTTCTAATCCCTTGCTCTCTCTCTTCTTGTGATAATCCCATAACACAAATGTTGTATTTCCTATTGTCCCAAAGTTCCCTTAAACTATCCTAATTTTATTTTTCTGCTCTGATTTAGTGTTTTCCTCTACCTTGTCTTTAAAATCACTGATTTGATCTTTGGCTTCATCCAGGCAGTGTATTCTTTATATCAGGTATGGCATTCTTTATTTTTGACAGGTCGTTTTTATGGTTTCTATCTCCTTTTTCATGCTGTTCAACACTGTTATAATCATTACTCCAAACTCAATTTTGGATAAATTGCTTACCTCCATGTATTTAGCTCTTCTGGATATTCTCTTTTTCTTTCATTAGGGGCCTGTTTCTTTGTCTTTTCATGTTGGCTGCCTCATTATGTTTATTTCTATGCATTAGGTAGATCTGCTATGATTCCCAGCCTTGTTAGGGTGGATTTATGTAGCAGGTGACCTGTGGGATCCAGTGGCAAAGTTTCCCAGATCACCTAAGCTGGGTGCTCTAAGAATGTCCATTGTGTGCACTATGTGGGTCCTCCTGTTGTAATCAGGTCTTAATTGCCATCAGCCCATTCATGAGTGGGATCAACCCTCAGGGAGGCTGACAGTAAGGTTCAAACCCCCCATCCCCCAACACACATGCAGGTTGCTGTGTAGGTGTTTATCACAGGAAGCAGAATTCTTGGCAATGGTTGGTGTCTGCAGAGATCTCCCTGTGGATATGCTTCTGGTGAAGCTTATTGGATTGTGCTATGTTGTCTGAAACTGGCCACTGGGAGTATTGTTTCTGGGCCTCTTTTGAGGGACCCTGTTGTAGGCCAATGTCAGACATTGTCTGTGATGGGCCCTGGGCAGCCATTTGGAGCTATCAGTGATCCACAGCCTATGACTCCCTCTGCTGGGCCTGGGTTCATGTGAGAAGTATCAAACTGTGCACCAAGGAGTGCTTTTATGAGCACTGGGTCCGTGGATAGGTTAGCAAATGTCTCAAAGCACCCAGAGAACTGCCTTTGCCTTCAGGCTGTCTGTTTGGCTCAGTCTCTTAGCCTCAGGCTGTGCTCCTCAGCAGAACATAAGTTTCACAGGTTGGGGCAAGAGGGATTCCAACAGGTGGAACTCTTGCTTCCCCCAGGCTGATGCTGCATTGGAGGGAGTGCTCTGCCTTAGAAAAATGACTTTTGCGGTGTGAGGGAATGACAGCACACAGATTTTGGTGACTGACCTCTCATTTCTCTTCCCAGAGACATCACTCCCAGACTTCCTCACTCAGCTCTAATTCACTCTACCCTCCTTCTGCTAGAGCCAAGGGTGAGTGGCTCTGAAAAAAACTTTGGGCCTTAGTTAGTTTGGCTCAGTGGATAGAGCATTGGCCTGTGGACTCAAGGATCCTAAGTTCGATTCCAGTCAAGGCATGTACCTTGGTTGCGGGCACATCCCCAGTGGGAAGTGTGTGCAGGATGCAGCTGATTGATGTTTCTTTCTCATCGATGTTTCTAACTCTCTATCCCTCTCCCTTCCTCTCTTAAAAAGTCAATAAAATATATTAAAATAATTTTGGGGAGGGGGTTGGTCCTTTCAGAGGATGCCTGTATTTCTAGGTGTCTCTTTCTGGTGGTCAGAAACCCCACTGCTTTTCACAGACAGATATTATGTGGGCATCTTTCCTGTTCTGGTGCTCTGGGCTGGGTTTAGACTCCACAATTCTCAGGGGAAACATCCTGCAGCTGATATCCTTCCGGAACTTCAGCTGCTACCTTTAACTGCCCAGCCTGCCCTCCAATGTCTCCTTGTCTCCTACCGGTCTCGATGCGGACACATCTTTAAGTCCTTGGTTATAAGGCCTCTTTCCAGCTATCCTTCAGTTGTTATTCTGGATGATTTCTGTATACCTTAGTTGTAATTCTAGTTTGGTCCTGGGAGCAGGTGATTGCAACTTCCACCTAATCTGCCACCATCTTGGATCTCCTCTTGTTTTTAAGACATCTGTACACATTTAGAGGGATTTTAGTTAATTTTCAATATAATTTTAGAAGGAAATTTTACAGTATGTATCAAAAGTTACAAAAATATGCCTTTGAACTTATTTCATTTACAGTAATTCTAAATTAGCAGTAAGAAAAGATAAAAAATATGTATATGTAAGAATGTGTTCATGACATTATTGTATTAGTGAATAGTTTAGAACAACTTATATGTCTAATGATGGTATGGATAAATAAATGTTTATGTATATCTAAAATGCACTGTTATATAGTCATAGTAATACTGAAACATATTTGAAGATATAAAATATGGTCACTATTGTGAAAAGATAGTTTAGTTTACCAAATTATACAATAAGTTTACATAGAAATTTAATGTATATAAAAGAAAAGAGCTAAAAACATGTGCAATGATGTGTTTTAACTTTTCCATATTTAGTTCAGTGAAAATATTGTCTTGTTTAAAATGTTGCTGGCACTAGTCCATATATGATTATGAATGGAATTCTAGGAACACAATAGGCAGGTTTAGGGAGTCTCAAAAATAAAGAGGGTCAATGGGGGAGGAATGCATAGGTGAGGGCTTAGAGCAACCAGATGGCATACATTCACAGAGAATACAAAGGTGCCACAGGATAGGGCGAGAGGAAGTCATACATTCACAGAGGATGAAGAAAAGTCACAGAGTATGGGAAAGAAGGAAACATACTTTCACAGGGAATGGAGAAGTGTTGACAGATGCTGGAAAGAGGGAAACATATGTTCATAGGAGCTAGAGGAAAGTTGCAAGATAAGGGGGAGACAAAAAAGGGGGCACCACATGGGTTTTTGACTTTGAAGCTGATATTCTGCGAAAGAGTGACCAGTTAGAAAAGCGCAGGGGCAGAAAATGGGGAAGGGGTCCAATTAGAAGAGAACATGTAGAGACAAAGAATTCCAGCCTTTATAAATCTTAGAAAAATGGGCTTGGCAGGTTACCCCCTTTTAAACCTCTCCCTACATGGGAGTTTGTATTTGCTTACAATAAAATTCCACCATTTACTAATAAGTTTTTTTAGTTCAAGAATTTTATTCTTTAAACTTCATGAGGCAAGAATCCATAAGGGGGAGATATATTCCCCACACCTCACGTTTCAGTTATATGAATTAGTTTGCATTATTACATTGGGATACTATGCAGCCATTAAAAAGACAAAAGCAACTCATATTATTGATATGAAATAATCACAAGGTTAATTGTTGGGTAAAAAAGGTAAAGCACAAAACAATGTGTCACTATGTTAAGAAATAAGAATTTAAAAACAAGACATACTTTGCTAACAATAACTTCCTTCTCACTCTAAACACATAGGAATGGTAAATAAAATATATTAACTATAATTGCTTTCTATACATACTAAGCTCAAAAAAGGAAAAGAAAAAGAAAAACAAAAACAAAAAAAAACCTCCAGGTGCTAGGAATTAAAAGGACACAAAAAATCAAGTTAGCAGCCTACAAACTAAGAAAGGTACATGGGAGTACTGGACATAGAAATAGGATTTAAAGGCCTGGATCTGCAGTTTTAATGACAATGTAGGCATCGATAATAGCACTTTATGTCCACTCAGGGCAATGAATTGGACAGGATATCACTCCAATAATCTTAGAACTGGTGCCACTTTCTAGATAGGATATAAATGTAATATGATAATTAAAAATATCAACATAAAAACTTCTATATACATAAAAGCCTAAGCTACCAAACAACTGGCAACTATGATGCACACTGACCAGCAGGGGGCAGATTCTCAATGCAGGAGCTGCCCCTGGTAGTCAGTGAGCTCCCATAGCTAACTTTCTGCAGGCCCTCCCCCTGGCTGTCTGGCTAGGCCAAGGGACCCCATTTGTGCATGAATTCAAACACCAGGCCTCTAGTTATACTATAATATATAAACTATATGTTAGGAATCAAAATGTTTGCCTTGTTTTAAGTTATGGATTAAAAATATAAAAGTGTCCTTGGAGATAAAACCTCATATACAGGTGTGAAGTCTGAATTTATAGTGACCTCACAATTCAGGAATTTCAAACTGTGAAATTAATCTATAAGAGATCCTTGATCAGTGAATTCCCTGGGGCAGCTGACATAAACATAAGTAAAAACATAAGTAAAACCATTGTGTTGGGACACTTCTGTAGTAACTCTGAGACCAGAGATTCTCTCAGACACAGCCACCCTGAAAACAAATGAGGATTAGCAACCCAAAGACTAGGAAAAGACAACAATCTGAAAGAGACTACAAGGCTTTCAAAATGCCTAGGACCTTATGAAAATAAAATCACAGTGATAGACAGGGCCACTTTGACAAAATTTGTACATAAAAACATGTTAACAGTCGTTGAGGAAGAAACATTTCTAAATATGGATGAGATACAATTCCAAAACTGGTTAATTGGAATATATATTGGAGGATATTACACAGAACCCAGTCCCGAAAAACAATTATAACACATGGAGGACAGAGTGAGAACCTCCAATATTAGACTGATAATAGTCCCCCAAGACAAAATAGAGCAATGGGGCCAAGAGAAAATGGTTGTTTTCTAGAACTGGAGAGTGGCATGAAGCGTCACATTGCAGAGAATAATGGATAAAAATCAATCCACATCTAGACCCATCATTGTGAAGTTGCAGCTCACCAAAGGCAGATAGTAAACTTGATGATTGTCAGGTCAAATGAAGGGAAAAAAGAGACATGGCACAGAGTAGGGAGTAAGCATGCTAAAGTGCAATGGCATTGGTAGCCTATGTCAGTATTCAAAATTTTAAGTTTCAATGATTTCTGGTTTTTGTGACTTAACAGATGGTCTATAATGGATTCAAATGTCTTTCACTTGTAAGATAATAAAATGTTTACAGAAAGGTAACTTTTCATTGAAAGTACTTTTAGAATTGAAAAAAAAAAGAAAAAAAGAGACAGGATAAATGGGAAATACAAAATGAATTCAACTTATACCAGTGATTACAATTAGAACAAAAGTCCTGAGTAATGCTCTGCTACCTAACAGGGTTTGTGGTCTCTATTAAAGCCTGTGGCATTGACAGCCACCAGGCAATCCTTTGGTTGCTCAAAAGAAATAAAGCCTTCCCAGCTATTTTCAGATTTTTTTTCTTTTTCTTTTCAATTACTGAGATCACAAAGGGCCTTGACAGTAAAAAGTGGGTCCTGATGATTCAGCCTCCCCCTAAAAAATTGTAAACATCAGAGAAAATAATGCACATTGTTGGGCAATACCTCACACAAAATCCTATACAGTAGGTCTTCAGGTTACATCAAGATCTGTTCCTATGGTGCGATGTAACACAATTTTTGCCCTAAGTCAGAACCCACCTACATAAGCACCTATGTCATTCACATGGACCACATACATGAATGAAGTGAAACAGTAAAAAGAAATTGAAAGAAAGAAAGAAAACAATTCCTGACTTTTATTTGTGGTAAATGAGTATTAAAAAACATAAAACACATTTGTACATATGTCAAAATGATGGAATGTTTTTCTTTAAAAATAAATGAGAGATGGCAAAGTAACCACAAAATAGCATACATCGAGTCCTACGTAACCCAATAAAACCCTAATATGCAAATTGACCAAACGGCGGAACAACCAGTCACTATGATACACACTGACTACCAGAGGGCAGATGCTCAATGCAGGAGTGGGCTCCCTGGTGGTCAGTGTGCTCCCCAAGAGGGAGCACTGCTCAGCCAGAAGCTGGGCTCATGGCTGGTGAGCACAGTGGGTGGTGGCAGGAGCCTCTCCTGCCTCACTGAAAGCAGATGGTAAAGAGCAAGGGGTCCCAGACTATGAGAGCCCCAAACTGCAAGAGGGATGTCTGACTGCCAGCAGGTGGACATCTCCTGAGGGGCCCTGTACTGCAAGTAGGCGCAGGCTGGGCTGAGGGACCCCCCGCAGTGCAAGAATTTCATGCACCAGGACTCTAGTACATATATAATTAGTATTTGTTTTTTAAAAAGCTGCTCAGAGATAACCTGAAGTCCCAACTTTTTTGTTCATTCAGCTTTAAGGGGAAGAAAGCTGCAGCTAAATTTGAAATGAGGGACAACTTGTCTATAGCCATACCTCCCTGAACAACCCCAGTCTCATTTGAAATGAGGGACAACTTAACCCTGGATAGGCCTTGAAATCCTGGTAGCAATCCAAAGGATGCAATAAGACCATGTTATTCCATGTTATCATCACTTTCACTGTAGATTTTGCTCTGTCAGTAAAAGAATGTGCTCAGGAAAGAATGTGCAGAAAGCCATTTTCTTGATTGAACACAATGACATTCTTTTTGCATAACCTTTAGGAAAAGAGGTAAGATAGCTTTCTATCAGTTATGGACACATTTGAGAGGTTCATTAGCAGAAAAGGTAAGTAAAGAAGATTGAAAGGCACTGGGAGACAAAAGAATGTAGTTTCTTTGATGCTATTTTACCATAAAATTGTATTCCTATTTATATTCTCATTTGTATTTAAAAAAAAATACATTTTATTGATTTTAGAGAGGAAGGAAGAGGGAGAGAGTGACAAAAACATCAATAATGAGAGATAATCATTGATTGGTTGCCTCCTACATGCCCCCTACTGGGGAATCAAGTCTGCAACCCAGGCATGTACCCTTGGCCAGAATTGAACCTGGGACCCTTCAGTCCATAGGCTGATGCTCTATCCATTGTGCCAAACCATCTAGGGCCACATTTGTATTTATATGTCACATCAGATTGTAGCCTAGGATTGGAAAGCAGGATAACTTAAGGCTATTATTGAATTTACATGCAAGGCCTCATGTATACTAGTATGTATTATATGTGATAAGGCTGCCTAAACTTAAAGAACAGAGCAGATATCAATAATTTATTTTTATCAAAATAAATAGAAACAAAATAGGAAAAAACAACAACAACACAATAAAACCAAGGATGGCTTTGTTTTTTTTATATATATTTTATTGATTTTTTACAGACAGGAAGGGAGAGAGTTAGAGAGCTAGAAACGTCGATGAGAGAGAATCATCGACCAGCTGCCTTTTGCACACCCCCTACCGGGGATGTGCCCGCAACCAATGTACATGCCCCTGACCGGAATCAAACCTGGGACCTTTCAGTCCAGAGACCGATGCTTTACTGCTGAGCCAAACCAGTTTCGGCCAAGGATGGTTCTTTAAGAAGGTCAATAATATTGATAAAATGATCTATTAGGAGTATTTGAGTAAATTGTGGAGTTTAAGGCCTTTGCACCTAAATATTCCTGCCATAAATGTATATTACTCATATCATTAAGACATGAGATCTTATAATAAAATTGGAAAATATGGCTTTCAAAGAATTAATAAAAAATAATTTTAATTATTAATATCTTAGGGCTATTATAATACTAGATTTGTTGGAGTCTGAGAAATGGAACAAAGAACACATACGTTTTGACAAGAGAAAGTTCAGGGAGGTAAAGAGTATATATTTATTCTTGTTGAAGGCAGTCCTAAAGCAATAGGAAGAATGTATAATATGCTGGAAAATGACACTGAAGGCATTTCAAAAATGTTTTCTCCTCTTTGGACATTTGGATGAATATGTATAAACTAGAGCCCCAGTACATGAAATTCGTGCATGGGGAGAGGGGTTGTCCCTCAGCCCAGCCTGCACCCTCTCCAAATATAGGTCCTCATAATCTAGGACTGCTGGCTCTCAACTGCTGATCTGCCTGTCTTCCTGATTGCCCCTAACCACTTCTACCTGCCAGCCCTGATCACCCCCTAACCACTCCCCTGCCAGCTTGATTGATGTTTAACTGCTCCCCTACCAGCCTGTTTGCCCCTAATTACTGTCCCCTGCAGGCCTGGTCACTCCTAACTGCCCTCCCCTGCAGCCTGGTCCCCCTCAACTGCCCTTCCCTGCTGGCCCGGTCACCCCCAACTGCCCTCCCTTGTAGACCTGGTCCCTCCCAACTGCCCTCTCCTACTGGCCATCTTGTGGTGGCCATCTTGTGTCCACATGGGGGCAGGATTTTTGACCACATGGGGGCAGCCATCTTGTATGTTGGAGTGATGGTCAATCTGCTTATCACTCTTTTATTAGATAGGATAGAGGCCTGATACATGGGTTGGGACCAGCTGGTTTGCCCTGAAGGGTGTACCAGATCAGGGTGGGGGTACCCTTGGAGCATGCAGTGGCCTGGGTGAGGTGCCTGTGGTGGTTTGCAGTCTAATCACCCCCTCTGGTGACCCAAGCAGAGGCCTGGTATCTGGTATATATTTATCTTCTACAATTGAAACTTTGTAGCCTGGAGCAGAGCCAAGCTTCCTGCTTGCTCCATGGTAGCAGCCATTTATGTTGAGATTTATGTACCTTCTATAATTGAAACTTTGTAGCCTTAAGCGGAGGTCAAGGCAGGCTAAGGGCTTCAGAAGCTTGGCTTCCTCCATCGCGGGGGCAACCTATTCTGCTCTTTCCAGCTCGGTGGCTGCCACTATTTCTGTTTGAATTTATTTATCTTCTATAATTGAAACTTTGTAGCCTTGAGTGGAGGGCTAGACTGGCAAGGCCAGGCGGAAAGCTTGGCTTCCTCCATTGCTGGGGAAACCCAAGCCTCCCTCCTGCTTTCTGTGGTCACAGCCATCTTTTTTTTTGGGTTAATTTGCATATTTGCTCCTGATTGGCTGGTGGGCGTGGCTTGTGGAGGTATGGTCAATTTGCATATTCCTCTTTTATTAGATAGGATTGAAGTGTGGCTTCTGTTGAGCTATTTTAACCCTTTGCACTCCGAACCATTCTGGACATTGGCTACCAGCTACTCTCGACGCTACTTTGGGGCGGAAACGTGATTTACAGACCCTCGTATTATTTAGTATAATTTTGGAACCAAGTAACGTATTATTATGATATTGGACTTATATGAATTGGGTGACATCGAGGAATGTATATTTGCAAAAAACACAATATTTTATTGTTTATAATTTTGTACAGTATGATAAGTTTTGAAACACTCCCCATTATGCATTGCAGGCTGATTAGTGCATGTTTGACAGTAATAAGTGGTTTGACGCCTGTCTCAAAAAGTTGCATTGAAATAACTCAATTCCCCGTAATCACTAATAAACTGCAATGTCCCCTGAGAGGGGATATCTGAGTGATATGCTAGAATTCCGATATCCCCTGAGAGGGGACAGCGGAGTGCAAAAGGTTAAGTTTTCATCTTTATACTTAATGAACAATAAAGGGCTCTATTTCTCCACAGTCAGAGAACAGACTATAGAAATAATAGAAAAATAAGGCTATTACTAGAAGCAATTGGAAAGTACAGTGTGTGAGATATGGAATCAAACACACAGTTATATCTACTTCTACAGGCATGTGCATAGGATAAGTCCTCATATGACTCTCTGTGACATGTCATTGACATTGAATAAAGGAGTTGGTTTCTGAAAAGTGACATTAATTTTGGAAAACCTGCTTTGGACAATGAAATATGTGATGCCCTTACTGAAGCTATTTGGCCATTGAAAGCCTTCAAAGTTTTGTTGCCCATAAGGGGATCCTAGAGATGAACATGCTTGAGTCCTAGAGTTACCAAGTAGGAGTCTCAGCCTATTCTAGAGATTGTGTCCTAGGCTGGAAGACCGCTCTCATAGGACTCAGTAAAGAACAGGTTTCTACCTATGAGTTTCCTGGAAAGTGGCATGGTTAGTACTGGCATAAGACCCTGGGCCCTGGCTCTTACTTTCTTCTGAGCTACCCCAAATTTCTATTAAGCACTTATATTAGATTTATAGTCATTTCTTTTTGTCTAGAATTTGAGCTGAAATGATCTGATGGCCTAGATAGGAACCAGTCTGTTTGAGTTAGGGATGTATAAAATTGTTTAAATTCTAATTTTCATAAACATTGAATTTATTGGGATGAGATTAGTTTATAAACACATATAGGTTTCAAGTGTACAAGTCAATAAAATATCATCTGCACTTTGCAATGTTTGCCCATCACCCCAAGCAAAAATTCTTTTCTTCTCCATCCCCCACCGCCCCCCCCCCCACCATTGTCCACTCCATCTGTCCCCCTTTCCATCTGGATATCACCACACAGTTGTCTGTGGCTATGTGTTTTATGTATGTGTGTATGCATGTGTGTGTGTTTTCACTCAATCCTTTCACTTTCTTTCCAGCCTCTCAACCCCTCCTACCCTCTGACAGCTGTCAGTTTGTTCCATGTATCCGTGCCTCTGTTTCTGTTCTTTTTTTTTGTTTAAAAATATATTTTATTGATTTTATACAGAGAAGAAGGGAGAGAGATAGAGAGTTAGAAACATCGATGAGAGAGAGTCATCGATCAGCTGCCTCTTGCACACCCCCTACTGGGGATATGCCCGCAACCAAGGTACATGCCCTTGACCGGAATCGAACCCGGGACCCTTCAGTCCCCAAGCCGACGCTCTATCCATTGAGCCAAACCGGTCCCGGCTGTTTCTGTTTTTGTTCATCAATTTATTTGTTCATTAAATTCCACATATAAGTGAGATCACATGTTATTTGTCTTTATCTGACTGGCTTATTTCACTTAGCATGATATATCCCGGTCCATCAATGCTGTTGTAAGGGTAAGATTTTCTTATGGCTAAGTATTATTCCATTGTGTAAATGTAAACCACATCTTTTCTATCCATTCATCTACTGATGTGCACTTGGGGCTGTTTACAGATCTTGGTTATTGTAGATAATTCTGCAATGAATATATAGGTGCATATAATCTTTCAAAATAGTGTTAAGGATTTCTTTAGGTATGTACCCAGAAGTGAGATCACTGGGTTAAAAGGCAATTACTCCATACTGTTTTTCACAGTTGTTGCAACAGTCTGCATTCCCACCAACAATGCACAATGGTTCTATTTTCTCCATATTCTTGCCAGCACTTGTTGTTTGTTGATTTATTGATGATAGCCATCCTGACAGGCATTCCATGCTCTCTCATTGTGGTTTTCATGTGCATCTTTCTGAAGATTAATGGAATTGAGCATCTTTTCATATACCTATTGGCCATCTGTCTGTCCTCTTTGGAGAAATATCTATTCAAGCCCTTTGCCCGCCCTCCCCCCCTCCCCCGCTTTTTGTATTTGGGTTGTTTGTATTTTTGGTATTGAGTAGAAGTTTTTTATATTTTTAAATTAATCCCTTATTAGATATATCTTTGGCAAATATGTTCTCCCATGTAGTGTGTGCCCTTTTTATTTTGTTGATGGTTTCTTTTGCTGTGAAATCTTTTCTGTTTGATGTAGTACCATTTGTTTATTTTTCCTGTTTCCTTTGACTGAATATATATCAGCAAAAATATTGCTATGAAAAATGTCTGAAATTTTGCTGCCTATGTTTTCTTGTAGGATTTTTATAGTTTCATGACTTACATTTAAGTCTAATCCATTTGACTTTATTCTTGTGTATGGTGGAAGTTGGTTGTCTAGTTTCGTGGTTTTTTTTTTGCCCAAATCTGTCCAATCTTCATGACACCATTTATTGAAGAGACTCTCTTAACCCCATTCTTCTATAAGCCTATTTTTTTTTTTTGTGCCAATACCATGATGTTTTGATTACTATGGCCTTGAAGTAAAGTTCGATATCTGGTAGTGAGACACCTTCAACTTTATTTTTATTTCTCAAGATTGCTGGAGCCATTTAGAGTCTTTTTTGGTTCTATACAAACTTTTGGAATATTTTGTCTAGATTTATGAAATATGCCATTGATATTTATTAGGAATGGCATTGAATATGGAGATTGCTTTGGATAGCATGGGCATTTTAATAATATTATTTTTCTTATCCTTGAACATGATATATGCTTCCACTTCTTTGTATGTTCCTCTTTCTTCAGTATCTTAAATTTTTTTTTGAGTACAGGTCTTTACCTACTTGGTTAAATTTATTTTTAGATACCTTATTTATGTTGCAATAGTAAATGGATTTTTTAAGTAACTCTTTCTGATAGTTCATTATTGGTGTATAAAAATGTCAGCAATTTCTGGATATTAATTTTATAACCTACTACATTGCCAAATCCATTTGTTAGATACAGTAGTTTTTTGTGGAGTCTTAGGGTTTTCTTTGTACAATATTGTGTCTTCTGCGATTACAGTTTTATTCTCGCCTTTCTGATTTGGATGCCTTCTATTTTTTCTTCTTGTCTGATCACTGTGGCTAGTACTTCCAGTACTATCTTGAATAAAAATGGTGAAAGTGAACATCCCTGTCTTGCTTCTGGTCTTAAGGGAGATACTTTTAGTTTTTGCCCAGAGTGTGATGTTGGCTGTGAGTTAAATTCTACTTTTGAAAAAAATGCATAATTTTTAAATGAGTACCTAAAGTCATAATGACTGCTCTGCATTTGGAGGTAATAGAGATGTGTGTGTGTGTGTGTGTGTGTGTGTGTGTGAGAGAGAGAGAGAGAGAGAGAGAGAGAGAGAGAGAGGAAGAGAGATTGTTTTACTTAGCAAAAGATTGCTTTAAAAACAACAAAAAGGCCATGATTTAAATCCTCACTCTGTCCCCAAAATGAAGACAAAGTGAATAGGGGGAATAATGAATGAATTTGTGGGCGGGAAGGGTAGTGAGTGTGAACATCATAAAAAAAAAAAAAAAAAGCATTGACTGACTGTTCTTGGAACATGGATAATGAGAATAAATGGACAAGTTATTTATTCCTCTCACCTCCTTGATTTACTCCAGAAGAAACAAGATACAGTACTGTCATGTGTAAAGGAATATTTTTCAGATTTATCATAGTTTTATTAATTGATTAATGTCTATGGTTACTTTTTCTGAACCTGATACATGATTGAAATCTTCAGTCTCTACTTGCTCTAAAAAGGCTGGTTTCCTTGCTACTTAAAGGACTTTTGCTCATATATGGCTCTATCATGTCTTCCTTCAGGAAAAACCATGAAATTATTCAGAGAAGACATCCTATGTTTAAAAATATCTAACATACCTCAACTTTTCTGTTTGACATATATTTACATGCCATTAACACACTTATTTTCAAATAGAAATCACAAGCTTCCTTTATCCGCAAACAGTTCTATTTTTTTACATTCGTATAAATTATTTTTCCAGAATCCTACAAATTATCACCATTGAAACTAGCAGTTATTCCTAGTTTTTCTTTTACCTCATCTCCACACCAATCAATCGACACTTGATGTTTTCTCTTTTCAGTCTTTCTTAAGTTGATCCTACCACAAGGTCCTTTGCATTTCCTAGACATCATTTCATTTGCAAATTACTGCAAAAACTCCAAAATAGTATTCCTGCCTTTAGGCTCAACCTCACAATATAAATAAATCAAATTACTTTTCTTCTTCTTCTTCTTTTTTTAATACATTTTATTGATTTTGTACAGAGAGGGAGGAAGAGAGATAGAGAGTTAGAAACTTCGATGAGAGAGAGTCATCGATCAGCTGCCTCTTGCACACCCCCTACTGGGGATATGCCTGCAACCAAGGTATTGATACATGCCCTTGACCGGAATCGAACCCGGGATCCTTCAGTCCCCAAGCCGACGCTCTATCCATTGAGCCAAACCGGTCTCAGCTTTATTCTTCTTTATTATATTTATATATAGCTTTCCGATGAAAAAACCCTTGAAAGTATTCCAATGATTTTTATCTTGTCATTCAAATTTCTTAATACTTAGGTCTCTTCCGCACAGGTAAAAAGAAACCATGCATTGGCTCTGGTTCTGGGATAAAGTGTTATTTTAAGAAAATTAGAATCATCTCAGTTTGTGAGTGCATTTGAATGTAGAGAAGTAAGAGAAAAGGGCTCTTGATTAGCAATAATCCAGAGATAGGGGGGGGGGGAAATTTATGATCTTTAGTGGAAACCATATGATTAGAAAGGAATATATGATTGCTATGGACAGAAAGAGAAATGGAAACATACAAACATCTGAGCTGTTGGATAGCCTATGCATCTAGCAACTGATAAAAATATTGACAGAAATATAGAAATAGGAAAATGAACTAATTTAAGAAATAGGCTAAAAAAATGAATTCTACTTAAGACATTCTGGGTCTGAGGTCAAGGGGTATAACTAAATGAAAATGACTAGTATATAATCCTGGACTCAGAGGATAGAACTTGAATAGATATAGACCTTAAATCTAGGTTATATTGATAATGTAGAAAAAAAGTAGAGGATAAAGGGGCACAGAATTAATGAGGACTAATTTTGTGAATAGCCATAGATATGGAGATTAGAAAAAGAAATTGGCAAGAGGAAAACAATGAAGGGATGGGAACACTACATTATTGTGTCATGGAAACCAACCAAGAAATGAGTTTCAAAGGGAGAAGTTCATTCTGAAGGTGTCAAGGCAAAGATAATAAGCAATCGGGATGTCATGAAATTGATGATGAGGCCATTGGTAACTTCTGTAGAAGCATTTTCAATCCAGCAAAGGGAGAGAAGCCATATTTCAGGATGCTAATAATGGGTGTTGAAGAATAGAAAATGGAAACGAACATAGGAGAATAAGATGTAGCTTGAATGTTCACAATAGTCATGCTTTTTTCCCCCCAAGCCTGGAGAGACTTGACCTTATTTCAAAGCAGAAAATAAAGGAGAAATGCTATAGATATTCTCAAAGGGGACGGGGTGCTCATAAACAGAAGGAGTAGAGATAAAGGGGACTAACTTAGAAAGGATGTAAGGAGCTTCTCTCCTGAAAAGAAGCATGAAAGCATAGATCTAGTGGGAGTAAGAGAAAATGTGTGTCAGGTGAATAGAGGGTAGGGCCAGTTGTTAGAATGAGAGTGATAAGGAGTATGTGAAGAATGGTTTTAACAACTACTTGCTCTGTGTACACAAAGTTTAAACATAATCCAATATAAGAAGTGAGAGCAACAATAAGGGCCTCTTTGCCCTCAACAGGGTGGCTTTGGAATGATAAACATTCAAAGAAACCACATAATTACTCACAAGCATTTACTGGTACAGTATTGCTTACTATTTGCTAATTAATTCACAAAGATGGATGAAGATTAAATTGGAATAGTGAGATACTGGAAAATTTTATTTCCTGATCCTACACATTCACACTCAACAAGAGCCAAAGCCTTCGTTGTCAATGGTTACACCACTGTGATTCAGAAGAAAGCTGTTTCACATTAGTAATTAGATTAAAAACACATTGTTACTTTCAACATTTGCAAAAGCCACATGGTATGTTGCAACAACGCAGAAGATTAGGCAGCATAAAATCTTTCCAAATGAGGCAAGGCTGTTAGAATGATAAGTAATTAGCCACTTGCACCTTTGGATTGTGAGAGTTGTTCTTATTTAAAAATTAATTCTGAGGAAAGAGAAGAAAGTCACTGTTCATCAGAAAGACCAGAAAATGAGACAGGTAAAGTCGAGATAAGTATGGGAGGAGAGGGGGAGAATCTGGTAAAAATAATGTGTTGAGAAAAAAAAAAATGAAGAAAAACAAGTAGGAAGTAGGAAGCCAACAGCTGCTGTGATTAACTGGCTGAAAGGCAAACAACAAATAAAACAAAACAAAACAAAAAAATGAAACCACAAAACCACAAGAATTATAAATCCAACCAATAATGTAAGTTTAAAAGTAGGGCCATTTTCCCACATGCATTTTTCTCTTTATTAAATAGGAATTGAATTATACCTTGAATGTAGCTTCCCAGGATAAATCTGAGAATGTGTCCAACCTTGTCATCCCACTTATAAGTCAATGAGCTAGTATCTCACCAGCACACATTTGCCTTTTACTTTGGATCACTTTAAGCTTGGCCATAATAGAGGATAGTCTTTTTGTATATTTGTCCCTTAATGCCACCCATCCCAGAGGGAACATGTGTTTGGATACTTATATACAAAGCATGTAACCTGAAATAGTTGTGCTTTAAGCTTAATGACATATGTGATATATGTAGCCTTTGGTTATGGTAAAAATATGATCACTGGTGTCTGACTCTTCATCCACAGGTTGAACCGCACACAGATCACACAGAGACATTTTCCCCAAGAAATTAGAGTGTCTCATAGTCAATGTAGTGCTTCCTAACAAAACATTGCTATCAACATTCTTTGGGGGTTGGAGACAAGGATGGGCCACCGGAGAGGCTAGAAACAGACTACATGGAATCCACCAACACTAACAATCAGTGTCTTGTGAAAGCTGTACTAAATAGCTCAGGACTTGAGCAGTGACTACACCAAGTAGAAAATCATCATGATTTCACTTTGACATTTGGTAGGTAGCAACATTAGGAAAGAGATCAGGCAGGACTCCATCATGAACATGGAGTAGTACCTGGGATACATTCATGGAGTATTACATGAATCAGAAGGCTACCTCAGGAGTGAGAATTTACAGATAGCCAAGGAGAGGAGGCTGGAATGGTCCATGTAATAATTATTCGGAGTTAGATATGAGTTTGTGATTATCTTAATATGGATACAATTGTTTCATGTTGGAATAGTCATAGGTATATGCATATACATACATATGTTAGAATGTACATATATATTTTCTTTCTCTGTTATCTGAGGGACATCTATTTCCTTGCTCTGCAATCCAAGGAACTAGTAGCAATGAGCAGAGCTTGTATCCAGGTCTTGATTTCTTTAGTAAAAGGTATTTTTGGAGAAATAGACTATACAAGATGAGCCTAGAGTACCTTGTAGCATCAGAAAATAAAGTATTAAAAAATACCCATGAATTGATGGGCCATATCAAAGGTACACAGAAGCCAATTGAAAATACTCTCAATGGCCAAAGCTAAAATATTTCGAGAAAGGAAAAGAAACAGAAAAGAAAGAGGAAAAAAAATAGAAAGAAAGAATTGAAATTTAACCCAAGATGTAAAGTAAATATCCATGAGTCCATATTGATATAAATGATTAGGTGAATAAATAAGTGAGGTGAAAACAAATCTCCCAGGCAAAAGAATTCCAAGTAATTTATGTAGATCCACTGTCCTTGGGTAAAGGAAGCTTGATTCCTACTTCTCAAACATGAGCTGGGCATAGTGACTTCCTTCCTTGAACAACAGTATGGAAAAGAGGGGAGTAACTTTTCAGTAGGAAAAGCTGACAAACAACCTCAACAAGGTAACCATACATCTGGGTCAGTAGGTGGATCTGGTAGAAATGGGCTATGCTTAAATTATTAATTATAGGTTATGGTTTCTTTTCAAAGCTATAGAAAACAAAACAAAACAAAACAAAACAGTGTGATACTATCATAAAGACAGACAAATAAACCAATGCAATAAAACAGAGAGCCCAGAAATAAACCTTGCATATATGGTCAAATGGCTTTCAACAAGAAGGCCAAGATCATTAAATAGGGAAAAGACAGTCTTTTTAACAATAAAATTTAACTCAAAATGGATCAAATTCTTAAACATAAGAACTAAAACTATGAAACTTGTAGAAGAAAATATAAAGGAACTCTTCAGAATATTGAATTTCACAATGATTTTATAGATATAATACCCAAATCACAACTAATGAAATAAAAAATAGACAAACTAAATTTCATAAAAAAATAAAAACTTATTATATGAAGTCAACAGTATCAACAGTAAAAAGAAAGGCAACAATAAAATGTATTTTTTTTTAATAAATAACATCTAATAAGAGAATAGTATCCAATATGTGTAGAGAACTCAAATTTAACAGCAAAAAGCATTCAAATTTTAAAATGGACAAAATACTTGAAATAAACATTTCTCCAAAGAAGACACACAATGGCCAATAAGAACCATAATAAGATGATAAGATGCTCAACAAAATTAGTCATTAGGGAAATGTAAGTAAATACCACAATGAGATAGCACTTCATAGCCATTAGAATCACTTTTAAGAAAAAGAAATATATGTATATATTCAATCCCATTCTCTAAAAAATAACATGATCATCACTAGCCACATATGTTTATTTGTAATTAAATAAAAGTTCATCTTACGAGGTTGGGGGGGGTGAGGGTCTGTGCCCCACCTCTGTTGATCTCCACATTCTCTCCTGATGGCCCCTCTGCGACTGTGCCTGTCTTAGGTTGTTCCTTCCCTGTGGAACCTTACCCGTCTCTGACTAACCAGCCATCCTTTGGGATCAAGCAGGGTGATTTGAGGTTCAGTTCTCTTTCCTTGGTAGCCTAGGCTCCCATGTCCTCCTTGCTCAGCTCCTGTCTTGGGATCCCCCCTGGGTCCCAGCACAATTATCTCGGGAGTACTCAGGTTTCTTCTCCAGGGAGGGCCCAGCTCACACAATTGGGCGAGAGACAAATCCATGGTTCCAGCCACCACGAGGTTTAGCTGTGGCTAAGATTTTGGACATAAAATTCTTTAAGAAAGACTGTCCTACATCCAATTACCACTTTATAGGAAGCACAGGGGGATAGAAAAATAAGCTATATAAAACTATAAAGAGGCAATTACCAAAATTCAGCATGTGAGAAATTCTTCAGAACAAATGACTCATTCTTTACATAAATAAATGTCATAGAGAAAAATAAAAACGGAACATTATTATATATTAAAGAGTATTGGGAGATAAATCAACAAAAGACAATTTGCATATCTTGTTTAGATCATGATATGAATAAAAGTCATTTTTGAGACCACAAGCTACATTTATAATGGGTTTTATTATAGCTGATATTAAGAGATTATGATGTGCCAAAACCGGCCTGCAGACTGAAAGGTCCCAGGTTCAATTCTGGTCAAGGGCATGTACCTTGGTTACGGGCACATCGTCAGTAGGGGGTGTGCAAGAGGCAGCTGATCGATGATTCTCTCTCATCGATGTTTCTAACTTTCTATCCCTCTCTCTTCCTCTCTCTGCAAAAAATCAATAAAATATATATTTAAAAAAATAATGGTAGATATTTAAAAAAAGAGATTATTATGTGCTAATTATATGTTCAATTTGGTAGGGTTATAATGGGATTATGGGTAGGGTTTTTTTTTTTTTTTTTAAATCTCTTAATTCTTAGAGCTATGTTCTTTACAGATAAATTGAAAGATATCCAAAAATTGTTTCTAAACATTCTAATGCTTTCCTCCACCCACCCAGTATAAGTGGAGAAATAGATGAAACAATATTGGTAAAAAGTTGAAGCTCAAATGATAATCAATAACTTATGACATATTAAGTGAAAATAGCAAGTTATGCAATTATATGCAATGTGATCTCAGTTTATATATGTGAGTAAAAACAAAGGCTTGAGGGCAGTACATAAAAGTATCAACAATGGCCATTTTAGACTGATGAAATTATTATAAATAATTATATATATTTGGAAATATTTTATATTTCCTAAATGAGCATATATTAATTTTAGATTAGAATAATAAAGGATTTTAAAAGCAATTAAAGTACTAAGTGTCATTAACAAAGAGAGATGTTTAAAAAGTATGGTTTTGTCTTGTATATAAGAAGCACCTAAGATTACCACTCTTCTTGACTGATAGCACCTTTGTACAGTATACAGAAACATATGAATATTGACCTAAAATTATAATTAAAAAAAAAAAGCAATCAGTTAACTTCTATACCTCATTGGGAATTGTGTTTTATATATTTTATTTATCTTGATCAATTGTATGAACTGAGAGAAGAGAAAATATCCTATATAATAAAGCAGTAGTATGCAAATTGAATGTCACACCCTCACGAAGATGGCCATCCCCATGTGGTCACAAGATGACCACCTCAAGATGGCTAGCAGGGGAAGGCAGCTGGGGGACCAGGCCTGCAGGGGAGGGCAGTTAGAGTTGATCAGTCCAGCAGGGTAGGACAGTTAGGGGTGACCAGGCCTGCAGGGGAGGGCAGTTATAGGGGACCAGGCTGGCAGGGGAGGGAAGTTGTGGGGGACCAGGCCAGCAAGGGAGGGCAATTGTGAGCATATGGGCCAGGAGGAGAGTAGTTAGTTGTCGATCAGGTTAGCAGGGGAATAGTTAGTGGATGATCAGGCTGACATGCAGAAGTAGTTAGGGACAATCAGGCAGGCAGGCAAGTGGTTGGGATCCAACAGTCCCGAATTATGAGAGGAATGTCTGACTATTGGTTTATGCCTGATCCCTGTAAACTGGCAGTTGGACATCCCCCGATGGGTCCTAGATTGGAGAGGATGTAGGCTGAGCTGAGGGACCTGCCCAGTGCATAAATTTAGTGCACCATACTTCTAGTCCTATATAATAAAAGAATAATATGTAAATTAACCATCACTCCACAACAAAAATGGTGGTGCCCATATCAGAGGCTGATGGCATCACCCTGGCAATGGGAGCCCAGCATCTGCTCCTTGGCTGCAGAGGGAGGGAAGGGGCCTCTGGCCAGAGGACTGAAGCAAGATGCTGAGCTCAGCGTCCTTGCCACGGCTGTGCTGTGGGAGAGAAGGGGCCTGTGGGACTATGAGCCCAGCGTCAGTGCCCCGGCCAGCCATGTGGCAGAAGGGAAGGGTCCTGTAGGGCCATGAGCCCAGAATTCGTGCCTCAGCCTGCTGTGCGGTGGGAGGGAAGGCGCCTGTGGGGTCACAAGCCCAGGGTCCACATACCCAGAGTCCGTGCAGTCCAGATGGGACCAGTGTGGTGCTGCGGTGAGGGGGCGGTTAGCAGGGGGTGTCTGGCAGGAACACTACAGACATCAAATCACTGCCACTGAGGCTGCTCCCCACCCCCACATTCACAAGAAGTATGGTCCAAGAGGGCGACTCCTGAGGCAAGGCTCCCATGGCAGCTGATGCTCACCATGCCAGGTGAGGAAGCTGGACCTGAAAGCCCAAGCCCTCGAGTACCTGAGCTGCAGGGAATCATGGGCAGGGGCCCTGAGGAGGCCCCAGGACAAGCATCTTCCCAAAGGCTGTGCAGGAGGGAAGGAACTTCTGGCTAGAGTCCAGGGTGAGGAATGCTGGTGTCTTTGCAGGCCAAGACCGGGCTGAGGGACACTCCCCCCACCCACACACCCACACCACTGTGCATGAATTTTGTGCACCGGGCCTTTAGTCTATCTATATATTAGAGGAATATGCAAATTAGCCAGTACACCGTAACATCACGACTGAACAGCAGGGACTTAAGTTACATGGTAACTGGCCCTGGCAAGGGATCTCAGGCTGCGACCCCTGCTCTGGAACCAGACTGGGAGAACTTAGAATGTTCCCCCCACCATGTGAGGCTTGAAAGGGGACCTCAAGCCGCATCCCCATACCCCATAGGACTTTATGGGGACCTCAGGCCATGCCCCTTGCCTAACAGGGCTTGATTGGACTTCAGGCCATGCCTCTCACCTGGTGGGGCTTGATGAGGGACCTTAGACCATGCTCCTCACCCAGCAGAGCTTGACAGAAGTCCTCAGGTTGTGCTCCTCACCCCAGCACCAGGCTGGGGGACCTTAGGCCATGCCTTCACCTTGGTACAGGGCCTGGAGACCTCAGGTTTCACCTCCCACCCCTGAACAAGGCCCGGAGACCTCAGGCTGTTCCTCCCTACCACGTGAGGCTTGACAGGGGATCTCAGGCTGCACACCCTACCCCATGGGGCATTACAGGGACCTCAAACCACGTCCTTTGTCTGGTGGTGCTTGATGGAGGACCTCAGGTCATGTCCCTCACCCAGCAGGGCCTGATGGGAGAACTAAGGCTATGCCCCCTGATCCCCATCCCAGTGCCAGACTGGGGGACCTCAGGCCATGCCCTCCACCCTGGTGCTGGGCCAGGAACCTCAGGCTATACCCTCTGCTCAGTGGATTTGATGTGGAACCTCAGAGTATGCCCTGCTACCCCCGCACCTGTCTTGGGGACCTGAGGCTATAACCCCCACCTGCTGGGACTTGACTGGGAACCTGAGACTGTGCCCCCTGCCTGGAGGGGCTTGAAGGGGGTGGGGAAAGTCAGGTATGGGTCTCACCCAATGGGGGTGGGGTCGGCTGGGTCTGAGTCTCCTGTGTTTTCAAAGGGTGTGCAGGTGGTGGGCAGGTAATTGACTCTAGGTCCTGCGGTGCACCCCAGACTCTGACAGGAGGGAGATTTTCATATACATTTTACTACATTTCTTTCATCTCTTACAGTTCTATCATAGAGAAAGGGCAAATAGCAATATTAAAATATTTTCTCTATTTAATTCTCTTTTCATGTGTACAAATTTTGTGCACTGGGCCACTAGTGGGGCATAAAAATAGAAGCACTGAGAGATAACAGCTAAGGATCACAGTTTATGTTTGGTTATGAGTTTATAAGCAATGCTGGAGGACCATTGCATGGATTAGTGCATGGATGGGGTCCAGCCAGCCCACCCCTATGGGGGCTGATCTGGGCCTCACTGGCAGCGGGGGAGGGGATGCAAGAGGTTGGCCAACTAGTCCCACCCTCAATTTGGATGGGGGACTGATTGGGGGCTGGGTTGACTAGGGTGAAGGTCCATGAGCAGTTGGATCTGAGGGGCCCATTGGGGGCTGGGCTGGCCATGAAGAGGGGCCTCAGGAGGTTGGGGGTGCTGAGGTGTATGGCCTGAAGTCCCAATCAGGCCAGTGGGGTGTCACAGTGCACATCATAGCAACTGGTCATTCCACTTCTTCTGACGTTCTAGTTGCTTCAC
This sequence comes from Pipistrellus hanaki, assembly GCF_964339955.1. Lineage (NCBI taxonomy): Eukaryota > Metazoa > Chordata > Mammalia > Chiroptera > Vespertilionidae > Pipistrellus > Pipistrellus hanaki. The sequence goes on along the minus strand of NC_140503.1, from coordinate 118,005,535 downwards.
TTTTATATATATAGACATTTTGCTTATATAGACATTTTGTTTGCTCAGCAGATAGTAATTTGTACTTCAGATATTTCAAAGTAGTGGAAAGTGATAAAATAACATAGTTTTCTCCCATAAAAAAGGAAGCCTGGTCAGGCATTATATCTTCATTTCTACATGGAGACATGTGGGATCTGTTATAAATAGGTAATGATACCCAGATTATGGATATGATCCATGACTATATAATGTCTATTCTTTTGACTCTCACTCAACCATATCAGTAATGATCTGAATCCCTTGCCAATATTGGGAAACCACTATGATATTCAGTATATGCTAATAATAATAAGCTAAAATGTATAAAAATATCAAAACAACTCTATGTTTTATGATAAATAGGGTTATTGTGAAAAAGCAAATATTTATAGAATCTTTGCTGTTTAATTGTGTACTAATAAGGGCAATCAAGGGGAAATACATATGGGAAATTTTATTGTATCTGGGTGAGTATTTGTTTCTTAACTCTAGCCTTCATTCCTTAATGATTGGTCAATAACTGATGAAAAACCATTAAGGGGAGAATCAACTTATTTATCAAGAACGTTTGTGTTTGTAGCAGTTTTCAGCATGTAGACGCCATTAAAGTTCAACTTCATAGCCTAACCAAAGCAAGGAGCTGAATTATTTGCTTAGACAACCCATTAATTTAATTAGAAAGAAAAGTAATTTGGAGCTCATATGTTCACAAAAGTTCCTATTACGTATGTAAATAGGTTGCATTCTCTGCATGTAATCTACTTGTGTAGATTAAACTGCATAGATTATCTTGCTATTTTATTATCATTATTTTAACTCTAAGATTTCTCAAATTTTTCCTTTGTAGATTTAAATAACATTTTTAGCTCTTAAAAAATATAGTTAAAAGCACCACAAAGCAAATTATTTGAGAGCCTAAAGGCCTAGTTTAGTAATTTCAAAATAAGATCTTAATGGGAAAATCTTATTTTTTAGTAAATTTGACATCCTAAAATAAAAATTATTTTAACATTCCTCTTCAGTCTAAAGTGGTATAATGTCAAGTGCACCATTCAGGTGATGGTGTGATCAAACCATTTCGTCATCTATGGAGATCTATAGGATTGTTTTTAAAATTAATTATTTTTAAGAATAACCTGTCCTAGCATCCTAGCCAAGGAGTAAGATCCCCCAAAATATTTGTTGAGTGAGTTAATGTCTTGAAGATTTCCTTTTTCAATCATAATAGTATGAAATATTCAAAACCTTTCTCATATGCCAGTACCATCTCATATATGAGTAACTAGATAAAAACATTATAAATGGATTGAGTAGCTCTCTCCTTGAGTAATATGTAGACATCAATGAGGACAGTAGATGTTTTTGAATTTTGTCCAGATTTGAAACTGGAGTTTTCTGGAGAAAGACATAACTGAAATCTTATTTCCAGAATGAATGTACTTTAGTTTACTACTTTTTATTATTTTTAACAATGTCTTGAGGATAAATTAAACCATTAGTCCATTACCTGACAATTGCTTTTTAAGTTATAATTCTGACTGAGATTTCAAAAATAAGTTTACAGTTTCTTTAAGTTATAAGTCTGAGTGGGATTTCAAAAATAAGTTTAGAGTTAAGGTTGCGTTATTTTCTTTTTTATTGAAAGGTATGATTTTCTTAAAATTCTGTAATCTAATTGCATGGTAAAAATAAATTGAATAAGGTTATAATTATCCTTTTATTAACCATGTTAATTAAGGTCCACCTTTATCAATCCTTTGATTTAATATGCTTTCTATAGAATCAAACAGCTTTTTCTCTTTTTTGTCAGGCCTTTTAAAAAGTTAAACGATGTGCCCTGGCTGGTGTGGTTCAGTGGTTGGAGTGTAGTCCTGTACATTAAAGGTCACAGGTTTGATTCCTAATCAGGTCATATACCTGAGTTGTGGGCTCAGTCCTCAGTTGGATCCCGTACAAAAGGCAACCAATTGATCTTTCTCTCTAAAATCAATAAAATATCCTCTTGTGAGGATTTTTAAAATTAGGTGATAATTATATATCTAGCCACATTTAACATTAAAAGTACTTATGACTAGATAGATAAATACTTATAAAATAAAGGAACTCATTAAGCATGCATTCCTTATGGTTAAAATCCAACAATTTTTTAATTGTCAAGCCAGCCTTGGTAATTAAGTAATACCATTCCTTCCTATTTCTTGTTGACTATAAGTTACCAGAAAAACCATATACCAACAAAACTGTCAGTCAGACTTCCTGTAATAAGAAAACAACCTAGACAGATGGATGGATGGCTTGATGTGTCTAAGTAGAAAATCAGAAGAGGATACACAATTTGGAAGTTTGGACTCAAGCAGATTAAGGCAATTCTTTCAAGAGAGGCAAAAGATGAGATTAGACAAATGTATGGCATAGGATCTATGTATACAACAAGATATGGGTTTTGTTGCAAGACTTGGTAAGTAAACTGTTTCATGGAAAGTTGAGATTTTGCTCAAGTGAGCAACCTATTGTCCCAACGGGAGAGCTATTGCCCACAGAAACAAACTGTAGCCTGCATAAATTGGTTTTCAAGAATTTCTTGAAGCAGTAAAATAATATATTGTTTTAAGGTTTTATCTTCCTGGGGGAAAAAACAAACACAAAAAGCATGTCAAATCATGTTGACACAAGTGGCCCCAATTTGTAGTCCCAAAAGATAAACTATGTTGATATAGGTTATATCAATTGTTACCCAAACCTGTTTTGCCTTTTATCAGGCTGTTCTCAATAACATTATCTTTAATAGTCCCTAGAATTAAGTAACACTGTTGAGGTCTGAGTGTTAATTCAAATTGCTCCTTTCATTAAATACTGGGAGGCTGCTGATTGTCTGTGTATCCCAGCTGTCAAGCTACTATTTTCTTAAAAAGAAGTTAAGTGGTACCATATAAATCACAGCCAGAACAGAACATGGAAATATTGGGGCAGATGTTTAGCCTCATTGGGAAGAACGTCACAGGATGCCAGTTGAAGTGAAATTGGAATTCAATTACTCCATTCTAATGATTCTAGAGAAAACAGGACAACGGAGGGAGAAGGCAGAGGGAATGGTAGGGGTTGGACACCCATAACTTGAAAAATAGCTGAAAGGGAATTTTCTCCATTCATGAAATAACAAGGCTGCTTCAAGGGATCCTTTTAAGTAGAGGTGAAATTGCATTGCAAAATAATGAACATTTACGATAAAGGGAATACTACTAGTTTAGCTCTACTAAAATATTACCACACAGAATGACCATGCCTCTTGAATACCATACCAGATTTAACATTCAAAGTATTTATGACTAATAAACACTATTTATTGGGTTGTTTTGTTTTATTGAATTCAGAGAGGAAGAGAAAAATATAACCATAATGATGAGAGAGAATCATTGATTGGCTGCCTCCTGCACACATGTGAGAAATGGCACCAAGTTTACTTGGCAGTGAAGACTTGGCGAAGGAAAATTGGGTGGGGAAAGATCATATGAAATCACTAAAGGACTTATGGAGAGAGAGATGAGAGAATATTTTCCATTTTAAACCATCTTGCAGACAGTTTAAGGCACTGGTTTATTCCATTTCTATTATTAGACACTTTAATGGCATAGAACTTCATCCTGGTCCCTGTTCCCCAAAGCTGTTCCATCCAAAAGTTATGATTTATTCTCCAAAAGAAGTAGAACTACTTACCTGCTATTTCTAAAACTACTGTTAATAGAGTCCCAAAGTACTTCTGTCTGCTGAACATGTCACAGAAATAGTACCACACTGCAATCTACTATGGGAGCATGTTAATTAAAATAATGGGTCTTCATTAGCAAATCATTATCATAGTTTGACTTTAAAGTGAATGGGTGAAGTGATGACAAAGAAAAACTTACCAAATAACGTCAGAATTAGTTGGGTTGTTTTTGTTTTGTTTTAAATGTTTTTATTGAGTTCATAGAGGAAGAGAGAGATATAACCATAATGATGAGAGAGAATCATTGATTGGCTGCCTCCTACACACCCCCACTGGAGATTGAGCCCACAACCAGGGCATGCTCCCTGATTGGGAATTAAACCATGACCTCCTTGTTCACAGGTCGGTGCTCAACCACTGAGCCATGCTAGCCGGTGAATTGGTTAGTTTTTATAGAGGCCTGGGAAGGATTGTAGGGGAAGGAATGCAGATTACTGTGGAGTTGATTCTGGCTCAATGACTATTGACTTTTTAGACTTGGAGACATAGAAATACTAAAACTTCTTAGTATTTCTTCTCATTTTTAAATAAAATTATTTAATCAAAATATAATAAATGTTTGTATATGTTATGTATAAGTGCACATATGTATGAAAGTTCACAAAGCAAATGTCAAGAATAGTAAATAACCTCAAGTCCCCACTTTTCTCTCCTCTTGTTCTGAAAACCCCAAATGGAACCACTTAAAAAAAAATCCTATTTCCATTGCTTATTATTTCCTGCTTTTCTGCTTTCTATAAATGGAATCATATCATATTTACTCTTTTGTGCCTTATTTTTTTTGGCTCAGTATTACACCTGTGACTCCTCTATATTGCTGCTTGTAGTTGTAGTTCATTCATTCTCATTGCTACGCTGTTTTTCATTCTGTGAATATATCACAATTTATCCACTCAGTTGTTGATGGACATTTGGGTAGTTTATAACTGTTTACTATTATATATCATGCTTCTAAAAAATATCGAATATATATCTTTTATTGACTGTATTCAGTGTTATGTCCTTTAGGTTGTATGTTTTGCTAGAAGTAGAAATGATGCCTCATATGGCACATGTGCACATTCAGCTCTGGTAGGTCCTGCCAGTCAGTCCTTCCACTAGGGTTGTGTCTTTATAAACAATTGGTATCTTCTATATTTTTTTCATATTATCTTGTATTTATATAGCATCTCTCCAATCATGTCTACAATTTAGTTTCCCCTTCATCACATATAGGTAGGATACATAGTCCCTGAAGACAGCAATGTGGTCAGGGACTCTAAGTCAAAACAGAGGGACCCAGATGTAATGGTAGGACAATGTGAAAGTTCTATAGAGTAAAAGTATGCTAACTTCCAGGAGGCTTCGCCTGTTTTCCTTGTCGTGAAACTGATTATAATGCTCACAGAACTCTGGTCATAAGGTACATGTAAAAATTAAGATATTTACAAAAAGGGTAATTTATACACAGAGGCCAAATGTCAATGACAACCCTCCTTAAATTCAACTGTATATGTGCATCTTTGGAGCTTTTTTTTCTCCATAAGGCAATATTGATTATTTATTGTGGAATTGTGTGTACACACCTTTAAATTGGTAGTGTCCTGACTTAGCTGTTTAATATCTCTTTTGTTCCACACACTTGTTCATCATTACATCTCCTATTTACTTCATCATCATTTTTTTTTTTAATTCTTTATCATCTGTGTTCCCAACTACAATACATCTTATAAGGGGATACACTGTGTCTGACTTGTTCACTGTTCTATCTCTAGTGCCTGGATAAATCTCTGGCACAAAGCATGTGCTCAATAAACATTTCAGGGGGCATAAACAAATGAATGAATCAAAAGAGTTTTAGAAGCACAAGGAAGGACAAAGAATGACATACTGTTTAATTTATTAAAATGAAGACAGACATTTTTTATTTAAAGCAACTTAATCTAATGGGAACCAGATTATGTTTGACAATTTAAGATTGTTCCCTTCAGGGAGAGCTTTTGTGAGCCCTTCGTTAAGACAAGTTTGTAGAGCCTCAACCCGAGTTAGGAAAACGGGATATCAAGGCAGAGGCGAGTGGACACAATAACCAGAGCAAATTCTCAGGGCCCTTTCCTGTCCTGTTCCTAGTTATAATGTTTGCCATTAGTTTTTGTCTCCAGAAGTATTTTTAAAATATCTAGCACTGTCTTCTAGTGATGGAGAAGGCTTGTATTTTGATCCATGAAGCAGCTGTCACCTTTTGCCACTATTTTTGATTTTTATGAGTACTAAGTTTAGATAGAAAGTCCTGAAGCATTATTGCTTGCATTTATCACTTACCATGATATGACTGCAGGTCTTAAAAAAGTCATTTAATTTATTTCTCTGTCTCCAGATATTTAACTATTCCAGACACATAGCTTTCTACCAAATGCTTCAGGTTCCATGAAACAAGATAAAATGGCATTACCTCTTTTGGTATCACACTGAAGCCTCGTCTCCCTCAGCTTTAGCACCATTTTGGCATTTTATCCTTACTTGTGATGTTATCGTTTCAGTTTCTTCCTAGCTCAGAAAAGCACTTTCCCTTTTGAGTTTTAAAAACCAAATGGCCTCTTCTTCCGTTGCTGCTCTCTGAAGAGGCTGCCCTCCAACCCAAAGGCACACTGTGTATAATTATGCTGGGGCATCTCCCTGCCCTCCCTAATTTGCAACGTTACTAATGTAAAGATGGATGCTGGTGTTTGCAGCCACAGAAATAGCAAATGCAGAGGTGTTGGGAATACTGTCATAGTTGTTGGAGGAAGTCTCTGTCAGCATTTTTCAGAAGGAAACAGCAGGAGCTTTTTCTAATGTAATTTTAATTACAATGGCCAAGTGCCTTGATATAGGCTGAGGCTCTGTTTATGATACACCTGCCAAAAATAATTTGAAATGCCTCAAGACATGTGTTTCATAAGTGGTGTCACCCCCTACAGATGCTAGTTCTTGACTTTCTTCCCCTGTCCCCGGTCTCTGTTCACTGTTGGTCTGGCTTCTTAAATATGTACACTGAAACTTCAAGGAAAATTAAGAGCCATCATCATTGATGTGAGATTAGAAAGCCCCCATAACTGTGGCATGACTAAATATCTCTAATATTCAAGCTGTGATCTGGAACTTTAATATTATTTGTGGAGATTTATATTTTGTACATGACCTTCAAAAAGAAAGATCATGAAATCTCTGAAAACCAACCAGCAGATGGCAATACATGGACTTCCTTGACACTGTCCATTCTATATAAAAGACTGTTGAATTTAGTTATAATTTAGTTTTGCCAGAGAAGTTCAGAGGTAAGGAATTATTTAAACCAAACAAACAGCCAGAAAATTCTGTCTATTGGTTTTTACAATTTTGTTTGTTTGTTTGTTTTTGCAGGTAATTTTACATTTTCTCTAATCCTTGGGGATTATGTATTAAATAATAATCATCAAGATTTCCAGTTCCCTAATGTTAGCATAACTTATTGAAATGCAATTGATTAGAAAGTTAAGCTGGGGAATTTTTAAACTCTGAACAGGTGACCATGTTTAGGATTTTATTAACGACAACAAAAATACATGACAACAATGTTAAGCTTCCTGACAAATTTATTTCACACATACCCTGATGTTTATATAATCTACTATTTGTAAAACATTTCCAGATATATATTTTAAAAATATTTAAATATTTTAGAATTTTATAGCAAGATTTTGGTAGAGGCATACCTGGTTGTCTGTTGCAAGAGCTGTGTTATTTCAACAGACACGTTAATGAAAGCAAATGCCTGTGCTTCCAGGCCACGGAGAGGCTCAACACCACCATCTCTTCAAGCTCACTCTCTAATTGTGAAGGCCAGCAGGATTATAGAGTCTCTGCTTCCTCTCATCACTCACTACGGAAGGGCAGTTGTCCCTAATTGGGCAGAGGGTGAGGAGACTGACGGACTACATTATCATAAGTCTGTAAGTCTGATATTAGTTTGCCTTAGACCACGGAATGAAAGGAATTTAGCCCAATAATTGATATTGTTCAGCTCTTTCTCTAATGGAATGATAGCCTGCTAATGTCAATTATCAGCCAGTACAGGAAATATAACACAAAACATTATCATAGTGTTATTTTTCTCCTTATATAGTCTGCTAATGCATACCAGAAAAGGGGTTATGGAATCAGCAGATGAATGATGGATGAATCATAAATTGGATTGTGTGTTGGTTGATTTAATTAGTTTATTAGAATTTTCAAAAAACATCTAAGCACTGTGCAGAATTAGTATATACAAGAATATTTAGCTGTCCAATTAGGAAAATATAAATTAATCATATCATCTATGCTATAAAAACCACAAATGCCAAAAGAAATCAAACAAATGAAAGACTAATTAAAATTAATGTTGTGCATATATTCCTAATGCCCTGTGCATGAAGGTAGTGAAGTAGCCTGAGTTTATTAACGTGACAAATTTTTCCAAATGGTCATAGGGAATAGTCATCTTTGTCCATCTTGATCTATTTATTTACCTACATATCAATTTATTGATTGATGGATGGTATGAGGTGTTTTTTCTAATAGCAGAATTTGTAAATTTCTAATTTCTTTTTATACCTAAAATTATATCACAGATTAGGACAACTATTAGAACATAGCTCTTTCTTTTATATTTATATTTTTGAAAAGCTAAAAATTCTACTTACGTTAATTATCTATTTTGTTCCTGTATACCTTGAAGATGATAAACCATTTGGTTGGACATGGATCATCATTGCACTGAGCAGTAAAATGCAGTTTTTAAAAAGTTCAATTAGGCCCTGGCCAATGTGACACATTTGGTTTGATGTCATCCTGTTCACCAAAAGGTCACCTGGTCAATTCCCTGTCAGGGCAGATGCCTGGGCTGTGGGCTCCATCTCCAGTAAGGAGTGTGCAGAAGGCAGCAAATTGGTGTTTCTCTCTCTCCCTCTCTGTTCCTCACTCTCTAAACTCAATAAAAATACATTTATAAAAGACACACACAACTTCATTTACATTAGTATCTGTCTTAATCATGAGCTGTAAAAATCCTGAAAATGCTTTCCCCATCAAACTTCCTCTCTTAGTGCTTTTACTTTACCAAGAAATCACTGATCATAAAAAGTGAAATGTGGACTGAATTCACTTAACTTTCCTTTTCTTGAAATTTATTTTTAATCATAATTGACAAGGCTTAACTTTTTTAAAACCTAGAAGTTTGTGGTAATTATTAGTTAATGTTAAAAATGAAATGAAACAGGCTGTGGATTTGGATATAGTCTTTGTTTCCAATGATCTCTGAAGCTCAAATAACTGTGAATCCTCATTTGCATTCTAGGTTCATATGCTTTTCAGAGTCTTGGAAATATGTCATTGGTCATACCACCCAGTGGATGGAATTTGAGTGTAAAGCAGAGCAGGTGCTGCCTGTTCAGAACTGGATGAACTCACTGCAGGTTTCTGGCAAAGGAACAAAGGGAAAACAGTGAATTAAGTGAAAATATTGTCAGTCATTTTGAGCCCTTGGAAAATGTTTGCACACACACATACACACACCTTGAAGTTATTAAACAAATGAGCTATTCTGGTCATCCAATGATAATTCTTTGAACCGAATTTAATCCTGTGGAAAGCTCAAGATAATCTAATCTGAATTCCTAGCTACCAATCCACATAACTGCAAAGCCAGCAGTGGATATATTTTAATTTACCTAAATGTTTAGCTATGTTTTTTTTGCTGATTTTTCCTGGGCATTACTTTTTGCATCTCAGACCATACTTCTGGAATTATTTTTGGTACATACTTTAGAAATTATATTAAATTAGAGGCCCAGTGGATGGATTTGTGCACCAGTGGGGTCCCTGGGCCTGGCCTCTGGGGATCGGGCTGAAACTGGCTCTCCGACATCCCCCAAGGGCTCCCAGATTGCAGGAGAGTGGTTCTCAGGTACACACCCCAGACTCAGGCTCCCTCCTCTCTGAGTCCAGGGTGCAGGTGAAGCAGATTTTGGCCGACAGTGCCCTAGCAGCAACCTAACTCACGGCCAATTCTGTGAGGAATCAGGTTCCCTCTTCTACTGATCAGAGCATCTGCCCCCTTGTGGTCATTGTGCATCATAGTTACCAGGCAAGTGGTCAAATGGTCAGAAGTCACTTGGGCTTTTATACCCTATATTAGAGGCCCGGTGCACAAAATTCATGCACTGGAAGGGTGGAGTCCCTCAGCCTGGATTTCAAGAGGGTGCAGGCCAGGTTGAGGGACCCCATGGGTGCATAATCAGGGCTGGGAAGTTGACCGGTCAGGGAGCGATCATGGGAGGTTGACCAGTCAGGGAGCAATCATGGAAGGGCTCCAGGGCATGTCTAGCCCATCTCGCTCAGTCCGGATGGACCAGACCCCAGTAGCAAGCTAAACTATGGGTCAGAGCATCTTCCCCCTGGTGGTCAAAGCATATCATAGCAAGCAGTTGAGCAGCCTTAGCATATCATTAGCATATTACACTTTGAATGGTTGAAGAGACAACCAGTCATTTAAGTGAAATAAGCCAGTCATAGAAAGACAAATACCACATAATCTCAATCATTTATGGAATATAAGGAGCAACATAAACTGACAAACAGGGACAGATCTAGAGGCAGAGAAGCCAGACCTCAGAGGGAAGCTAGGGAAGGGTATGCGAAAGGAGAAGAGATCAACCAAAGGACTTGTATGCGTAAATATAAGCCTAACCAATGGACATGAACACCAAGGGGGTGAAGGCATGACTGGGAGGGGTTTGGGTAGTTAATGGAGGAATGAGGACACATATGTAATATTTTTTTTGTAATATTTTAATCAACAAATAAATAAAAAAATCAGAAAAAAAGATCATATTCACATAAGAACACTTTTTTTTTTTTTTTTGGCATTGAAGATACCTAAATTCAAATTCTGTTTCTATTACTTCATAACTATATGACTTTAAGCATGTTTTTTAATCTCTCAGCCTGAATATTTTATGTTAAAATGAAGCTAATAATAGTAATATCAATTCATATAGTTGTTGTTAGGTTAAAACAGAATAACACGTGTGGTTGGAATTTTCTAAAAACTCACTAAATGTTGTAAGCTAGATAATTATTAATAAGGAAGTTCTTTACAAAGTGTGTTTATTAGCTTTTTTTTCTAAGAGTAGAATAATTTCACAATGCTATCTTTTCTTTAATGAGAATTTATTAAGTACTACTATGTTCATTAACTTACTTAACAAAGTAGGACACTGAGGCTGAGGGAAATATAATGGGCTGATGAAGTTTTCAATATTACTTACTGAAGTAATAGAACTCAGATTTAAATACACCTTATTTGACTTTGATATACATATTCATTTTTACTAACTCCAGAACCTCTTAAACCTATTTTCTCATTGTATGTAATCATCCTTTAGTAACTTTATTCTCCACAAGTCTGATTCCATTATGTGTGATGATTTTCTCTCTTGATCAGTTCAATACTGTAATCACTAACAATAAGAAACTATTTAAATTCAAATGAATTAAAATTGAATGACATTAAAAATTGAAAATTGAATTACACTAGCCTCATTACAGATGCTTCCTTCTAGCTATATGTGTCCAGTGGCTATCCTACTGAATAACACAGATATAGAACGGTTTCAACATGGCAGAGAGTTCCAGTGGACTACTCTAGATTTTTTTCATTGAGGAAACTATATAATGGATAGTATCACAGCATTTACTTGCTTGATCATTGCCTTTCAAAATCATATTAGACATTTTTGCCCATTGCAGCTGTACATAACCACATCAACAATTGAAGGCTGGGGAAAAACTCCAATTTGGTTGGCATTTGTACATACACCATGCTTTGGGTGAGTGAATGAGGTGTTGTTTTCTATCCTAAGCTGGGGTTTGACAACCATCCCCTTATGCGGCATACACCAACATTTCAAATAACAATGACTCACTGTTTAAAAATAAGCTCAAGCACAGCTCAAGGAAACATATAAAACCTACATTCTCCTAAGCATTAGCCTAGATAAGCATCTATTTTTATTAGAAAAATTCTGACATTTGTGAAATACTGATTCTTCTATAAATATTTTTTGTAGATAAAGAAGGAAGAATTTTGCATCAATAAGCAATGATTCCACTTTTTAAAAAAAGTAAACAAAAATGATTAACAGGGCATGGTGCTATTAATAAAAGCTCTAATACTTAAGTATCTATCAGGGGAGGTTCATAACACCTGAACTTACTATTTTTGACACCATATTCCTGGCCAAAAAAAAAAAAAATTGAAACAAAATATAGTAAACATGTTACAATTGCCAGTTACAAAGGTAAGGATGGTTTAGACTTCTCTGACTTTTTAATCAATTCTTCTTCAAGCTTTGACACATTTCTATTTTAGTGGACCTCATGGCCTGGATGTTCTTGATTTTAAGATAACATGTTAGGTAATAACTGAGGAGACAGGGGATGAGAGTCTCTGTCCTTTTGGGATCCCAGAAGCCAAACTCTCATATGGCATTATTCCAATTTTACTGAATCTGAGCAATACAATTTCATTTCTCAGCAAGAAGAATAAAATTTCATAAATCGGTACTTAATGATAAGCATTGGCATCCATGCTTCCAAAGCTCAACATCTATTTCCATAATTTTAACACCTGGTGAAAATATCTTTTTTTAAAAGGGGTGGTGATAAGAGGCTGCAGAAAATGGATGTATTAGACATAAAGGAAAGGTTTGTAATGAGTAGGCCGTTTGAGGACAGTGATGGGTCTGTCCTATCATCTTATCCTTTGCTACCTCCACAGGAGCGGACAAATACTGGTCACTTAGTCATCATTGATTCATGTGGTCAAGACAAAAGAAAGGAATCTTAAATCTTACCTCAAGAAATACAGCCTTGTCCTAACCGGTTTGGCTCAGTGGATAGAGTGTTGGCGGTGTACTGAAGGGTCCCAGGTTCGATTCTGGTCAAGGGCATGTACCTTGGTTGAGGGAACATCCCCAGTGGGGAGTGTGCAGGAGACAGCTGATTGATGTTTCTCTCTTATTGATGTTTCTAACTATCCTTCTCCTTTCCTCTCTGTAAAAAAATCAATAAAATATATTTAAAAAAATAAAAAAAGACATACAGCCTTTCTAACTATGACTAAGGAGAAAATAAGATAAACTGCTACTTAATTAAGTTTATCTAAATAGATGCTGCCACAGCAGATGGGTAGTGGTTCTTATGAAACATAAAGAAAGCCAAAGCTTAGAAAATGTCATACTGATATATAAACAACACAAATGCGGGGGGTAGTGGGAGAGGGGAAATTAGCACTCTAGAAAAAATTATCCAATCTGGATGGTGCAGATAACCTCTGGCCAGAAATACCCTCAGAGAAGCATGGGTAATTCATGAAGGATGCAGTTGTTTGATAGAAATATTTCATAACATGGGGATAAAAGGGAGAGATCAACCAAAGGACTTATGTGCATACATATGAGCCTAACCAGTGGTCGAGAACAATAGGGGGTAAGAGCATGAATGGAGGGGGGTGGGTGGGATTGGAATGGGGGGTTGAAGACAAATATGTGACACCTTAATCAATAAAGAAATTTAAAAAAATATTTCATAACAATAAATACACAATTTCTCTCCTTTACTTCTTTATTTAGTACCCTAATTCATGTTTGTTTTTCCTTGTTAACCTACTCATCTAGGTCATATACTCTAAGTAAATAGCTATTCTGACATCTACATTTCTAATAATTATTTTATAAGTCAGCTTTTTGTAATGTATTAATTTTTCCTGACTTTAATTAATGCGACTCAGTTCTTCCAAAAGTGCTAATTTCCTAAGGAATTAATAATAGAAAACTGTAGGCCTAGAAAAGTTTGGGGACCCTTAGTCCATGGTGACCCCTAAGGTGACAAAATTTGATGAGACTCACAGAAACAACTACTTTAAGAAAATAAATCAATCTTCTCCTATAACTGTACCATGACTGATGAAAAAAAAAATCAACTCTTGTTTTCTGGTCTGACATGTAAACAGCATGAAAGTCATTCCTCCAGTCCTCATAAGGAAAAAGGTTGAACAAATGGAAAATTAATAACTTTTATTAGATCTCTGAGAGAATTGAGATCACAGGGCAAATTGCTGCCCTGGACCCTGGAGAGAGGGGTGAATACTGAGAGTCACAGTTTGGGAGCAGAAACTGCCAGGAGCCAGGGGCTGGTAGGAAAACATAAACAGTAGTTAATTAATTGATGGAGATTGAGTGTGGAATAGTTTGAGAGATGAAAATGCCCAGAATCTCAGTCTGAAAAGGCCCCACAATTTACCTCTGGGAGCCCCACTAAGATCTTGGTAAAGGTGAGAGAAAAAGTCATTCATGTTTCCATGAGGGAGAGAAAATGCAACCATTTTGCAATCCACCTATCATTCTGTTCTCCCATAAAGAGGCCTGCCCCCATAGAAAAACATGTTAGCAGAGCCTAACCAACATCAGTTTTATCAAAACCTAACAGATATGGGGGATGGAAAAGACCCTACTGCAGTCCCCTCTAGTCCTCCTGTGTGACCCAAATTGTGGTTGCGGTAGCTGAGAAACAAATGCTTGCAAAGATCACAGCCCAGAGGCACAGGCCCATTAAAAGTCTGAGACCTAGAAATGGGATGAGTTGGGAGGGGGGGCAGTTTGAGGGGTTAATGGGGAGATGAGGGCACATATGTAAGACCTTAATCATAAAGAAATAAAAAAATAGTCTGAGACTTAATCATAAGCTTATGGAGTGCTTCTCCTCCTCCCACACTTTACCACCAGATCAACAGGGCTGCTGTGTTGTAACGGGGGATGGCAACAAAAAGAACTGCAATCTTCCCTTTCCATTTAAGAAGGTGTCTACAGGGGAAACCAAATACAATAGGAGAGACATAAATAGGACAAAAAAAGGAAATTGCTGATACCTGCAATTGGTGTAAGCAGTAAACACAGTCTAACTCCTGACCAGAGAAACATAAAACTGAAAAGCAGAGGAAGAAAATAAAAAAGAAGGGGAACAGAATGCTCAAGAAGTATGGGACAATTAGGAAAGGAGACTACTAAAAGAAGAAAAAAAAAAAGAAAGAAAAGGAAAAAGAAACCCATAACAACTATTTGAAATAATAATGATGATAATCTCCCAAAATTAATTACCGACATCACCATACCTCATAGGAAGCTCAGAAATCACCAGGTAGGAAAGCCCATCTCCACCTAGGCATATCATACCCAAACTACAAATTAGCAAAGTCAAAGAGAAAATCTTAAATTAAGCCAGGGGTGGAGAGGACCTAAACTAAAGAGGCAATAAAGATAACAATCACATTAGACTTTTCTTCAGAAACCTAACAAGTAAAAAATAATGGCATGAATATTAAATTGTTGGGGGAAAAATCCACTAGCCTAGAATTCTGTATCTGGATGGAGTAAGATATACACCATGTTAACAATTAAAAAAGCAAAGTGAAGTAGCTGTATTAACTTCAGACAAAGCAGACTTCAGAGCATGAAAAATTATCAGAAATAAAGAAGGGCATCATATAATAATAAAATAATTAATTCTTCAGGAAGATATAACAATCTTAAGTGTGTCTGTGCCTAACAACAAAGAATTAAAATAAGTGAGGCAAAAATTTATAAACCTGAAAGGAAAATAGACAAATAGTTAAGATTTAAATGTCCTGCTATAGGTAATTAACAAATCCAGAAGGCAATCAGTGAGAACACAATTAAAATGAATGGCACCATCAGTCAATTTTATCCAACTGATATTTAAGTATCACTTTATTTTAAAAGAACAGAATATACATTCTTCACAATACTATTTGTACATTCAACAAGTAAGATCACATTTTGGGCCATAAAGCACATCTTAACAAAAGTGAAAAAGTAGAAATCACATAAAGTATATTCTCAGACTACAATGGAATTATACTAGAAGTCAATAATAAAAACATAGTTGGAAAATCCCCAAATATTTGGAGATTAAACAATACACTTCTAAATGACACATGGATCAAAGAATTCTCAATGTAAATTAAAATATATTTTAAATTAAATGTATAATGTTTAAATTAAAAGTATAATTTATCAAAATTTGCAAGATGCAGCAAAGCAGTGCTTACAAGGTAATGCATAACATGAAAAGCATATATTAGAAAATAAGAATAACTAAACTCAAAAATCTAGGTTTCCATTGTAAAACTAGAAAAAAAAATGATCAAATTAAATCCAATGTAAGCAGAAAGGAAAAAGTATACAAATCAATGAAATTAAAAACAGGAAATTAACAGAGAAAATCAGTGAAACCAAAAGCTGGTTCTGTGAAAAGTTCAGTAAACTTGATCAACCCCCTAACCAAGTTAAACAATAATAATAATAATAATAATAATAATAATAATAATTAGTGAAAACACAAATTACTAAAATAGAAAGTGAAAGAGGGGCTATCACTACTGAGTACTTGGACATTAAAGGAATAAAAAAAATTATGAACAACTTTTTTGCCCGTGATTTAGATGAACCAATTGCTAAGGTCAGTAGAACAGAATAGAGACCCCATAAATACACCAAAGCAAAATTATCAACTGATCTTTCATAAAGGAGCAAAGGCAATTTAGTGGAAAAATAATAGTCTTTTCAACAAATGGTTCTGTAACAACTGAACATTTACATGCAAAAAATGAATCTACACACCGACCTTACATATTCCACAAAAATTAACTAAAAAATCAATCATATCTAAATGTAAAATGCAAAACTATAAAACTCCTAGGAGATAAGGAAAATCTAGATAACCTTGACAATGACTTTTTAGATAAATGTCCAAAGCATGATCTATGAAAGGAAAAATTGCTGTTGTACATCATTAAAATGATAAACGGCTCTGTGAAAAACACTGTTAAGAGAATGAAAGATCACAGATTGGGAAACAATATTTTCAAAACACATACTTGTTTTTTCTTTATGTTGTTGTTAATGCTCACCTTAGGACATTTTGTCCATTGATTTTTAGAGAGTGGAAGGAAGGTGGGGAGAGCAAGAGAAAGAGAGAGAAACATCAATAAGAGAGAGGCACAGAGACTGGATGCCTCCAGCACGCACCCCAGCTGGGAGCAAAGAATCAAACCTGCAGCCCAGGTCTGAACACTTGACTTGGAATCGATCCCATGACCCTTTGATACGTTGATGCTCCACCACTGAATCACACCCGCCAGGGCACAAAATATGTACCTGATAAAAGACTGTTAAGCAGAATATACAAAGAACTCTTAAAACTCAACAATAAGAAAATAAACCAAACATCCAGTTAAAAATAATAATAATAACAGGCAAAAGACTAGAACAGACACTTCATGAAAGAAGATATACGGATGGCAAGTCAGCATATGAAAATATGCTTAATATCACATGTCATTAAGGAAATAAAAATCTAAACAACTGTACCACTCTACTCATTAGAATGGCTAAAATTCAAATGACTGACAACACCAAATGCTGGCAAGGATATGGAACCCCAAGTACACTCATTCATTTCTGGTGGGAATGTAAAATGGTATAGCCACTTGGGAAGACAGTTGGAAGTTTTGTACAAATATAAACAGTCTTACCATATGACTCAGCAATCACATTCACTGAAATTGTGACAAGAAAACTTATCTTGTCACAAAAATCTGCATGAAAATATTTATAGCAGCTTTATTTATGACCAAAATAGCCTTAAGCAAAGTGTCTTTCAACCAGTGAATGGATAAGCAAACTGGGATACATCCATATAATGAAATATTATTCAGCAATAAAAATAAGTGAGCTAGTAAGACACAAAAATACATGGAAGAAAGTTAAATGCATAATCCTCAGTGAAAGAAGCTGGTGTAAAAAGGCTTCATAGATCAAATATATGACATTCTGGAAAATGCAAAACTAAAGTTAAAAAGGTCAGTGGTTGGCAGGCTTTCAGAGAGAGGGAATATGATGAGTCATGGAGCACAGGTCATGTTTAGGGCAGTGAAACTACTCTGTATGATACCATAATAATGGATACATGATATTATTCATTTCTCAAAACCCACAGGCTTGTACAAAACAAAGAGTGAACTATAATTTAAACTATAGCATTTGGTTAATAATAATAATATATCAAACTTGGTTTATCAATTGTAACAAATGTACACTAATATAAAGTACTAATTTAAAGTGAAACAGTGCCTGGAGGTGAGGTAGATGAGCTAAGTATGAAATCGTGGTGTTTTCTGAGCAATTTTTCTCTAACCCTAAAGGTGCTCTAAACAATCTATTAATGAAAGAAATTTGTCCCACAATGACTAGAACAAGTTGAGTTGTTTTCATGGTCTAACTTTGAAATTTGATTTACAATAACCAATTACTAACATTCAATGTTACTAATGTTAGTTACTTGTCATCCTGACATACTGGTCATTTGAAAGAAATACTAATAACAGCAGCCCCCAAAGATGTCTGTCTTATAACAAAAATGAGAGTTAGAAATAAGAATCTGGCTCAAATATTATTTCCTGCATCACCCCCACCCCTGCTGTCTACCAATAACTATTAGGATTTTAAAGAACTTTCATCATTTCATTTTGTAAAAAGTTTTTGAACTTAGACATCATTCTGTGATTTGGTAGTATCACTGACAAAGTTAGAAGAAAATCTATTATTAATCTGTAAGGAAGTGCTACTGTGCCAGCAACAATGTACTATCTTGCTTGTACACCCCAAATTCAATCTGTTCAGTTCTCAAAATAGTAAAAATATTCACACAGCTGTCAGCATAAACAAAACTGTGCTCTCTGCATTAAACAGTATTTGCAAAAACTAAAACAAAGCATGGCTGAGTCTGTCTCTACACAGGTTAGAAAGTTATCATTTGTATAAGAATAAGCAGATTACAAATACTTGAAAACTTGAAACCCTATCTAATAAAGTGGGAATATGCTAATTGACCATCACACCCTCACAAAGATGGCAGAACCCACAGCCAATAAGGAGGGAATATGCTGATTGACTTCCACGCCCTCAAAGATAGTAGCACCCACAGCCACAAGATGGCAGCACCCAGTCACCTCAGCCCCCCAGCCCCCCAGGGCCAGCCTGAGCGATGACCAAATGACTGAATAAGCAGGCTGCTTGGGATGACCAGGCCAGCGGTGGTGGTGGGGGGGGGGAGTTAGTTAGGGGTGACAAGGCAGACAGGGAGGTGGCAGTTGGGGGCAACTTGGCTGGCAGTGGGGGTAAGTTAGAGGTGACCAGGCCAGCTAGGGAGGTAGTTAGGGGTAACCAGGGAGGCAGACAGGTGAGCAATTAGGAGCCACTGGTCCAGGTTTTTGAGAGGGATATCTCCTGAGGGGTCCCAGATTGAAAAGGGTTTGGGCTGGGCTGAGGGGACCCCCCCCATGCATGAATTTCATGCACCAGTTCTATAGTAAAAATATATAGCTATATTTCCTATATGTGCTTGATATAGCCATGACTATTCTGTACTTGCTAATTTATAATTTTTAAAAGAATTCTTATTTGACATAGAGGACATAATCAATCCTATCTAATAAAAGAGTAATATGCAAATTAACCATCACTCTGCGACAAAAATGGCTGTACCCATAGCCACAAGATACTGGTGCCCAGTCCTCTCAGCTCTGCTGGAGTCCCCCAGTCTCAGGGAGGACTGCCGTTGAGAGCCTACAGAGAAAGCAGCCTGGCATAATGCTGCCTAGAGGTCCTCCTGACCCTTTATGAAAAACAAAAACAAATTCACTCCCCATAGCCCGATCTCCTTCCAGTGGCAGCAGCCAGGGCTGGGCTCTCAGCCAGCAGTGGGGTGCACCCCCAGGGCTCGATCTCTCTCCCAGCGTTGGCAGCGTGAGCTGGGGTTTCAGCTCTGCAGGGTCGCAATCCCCCTCCCAGTGGCGGCAGGGATTGGGCCTAAACAGGCAGTTGGATATCTCTGGAGGTGTCCCAGATTGGAGAGGATGCAGGTTGGGTTGAGGGACACCCCTCTCCCCCAGGGCCTTTAGTAATATTATAATAACTATGTATGGTGCTAGATGGTACAAGATTAATGGGATGATCACTTTGTAAGTTACGTAAATGTCCAATCACTGGGTTATGCACCTGAAACTATACTATCTCAACTCTGAAAGAAAATTTAAATATGTTATTAAAAAGTATATATATATATATATATATATATATATATATATATATACACACACACACATATACTTTTATATATATATATATGAATGAAGGATTGCAGATGAAACTAAAAATCCTGAGATGTTACCTAACTAAAATAATTTTATTGTAAAATATTTGATACTAGAACTTTACTAAGGATCATATACTCCTAAATATTGGGTGGCAGTGTTGGAAATAAGAGAAAATAATTTAGTCAATGGATGATAAAATAATAGAACATTTAAAAAATATATACTTTTATTGATTTTAGAGAGGAAAGGAGAGGGAGAGATTGAAACATAAGTGATGAGAGAGGATCCTTGATTGGCTGCCTCCTGTATACCCCCTACTGGGGAGTGAGCCTGCTACCCAGGCATGCACCCTTGACCAGAATCAAACCTGGGACCCTTCAGT
Organism: Pipistrellus hanaki; assembly: GCF_964339955.1. Taxonomy (NCBI): domain Eukaryota; kingdom Metazoa; phylum Chordata; class Mammalia; order Chiroptera; family Vespertilionidae; genus Pipistrellus; species Pipistrellus hanaki. The sequence goes on along the minus strand of NC_140503.1, from coordinate 117,985,093 downwards.
CCACAGGCTGATGCTCTATCCATTGAGCAAAACCAGCCGGGGCAGTAGTAGATTGTTTTAAAATTCACTCAAAGAGGATTTTTAGAGGGATATGCTATTAATTACTTATATGCATCATTGAAGTCTTTATGGGGGAACCCAAGTTCTACCTGCTGATGAACAAGCCATAAACAGGGACTAAAAGAATTCTTAAAAGTAGCAGTCACAAATCATTCTCCTCTAAACACACTGATAAAGCTAAAGAGCATTTAAGAGGTAGTAGGGTGAAGAGACCATTGCTCAACCATCAGCAAATATGGACATTGGCTCAACCACATCCATCTTCAACTAACCATATAACCTTGAGCAAGACATTTGGACTTTTGAAACTCTACATATTTATTCATATAAGTCAGGATAATTATACTTATTGTGATAATCAAATGACATATTTAATTGTGTATGAGTTATTGTTATTAAACATCTATAAGAATGTCTGTTAATTAATTAATCCATTTTATTTTCTATTGATGGCCACATAGGGAAATTTTGGTTTAGGTGGTTATGTTTGTTTGTTTTTTTAGTATGTTTTTATTGATTTTTTTAGAGAGAGAAAGAGAGAGGGGGAGTGAGAGAATCATTGATAACTGCCTCCTGCATGAACCCCTACTAAGGATGGAGCCTGCAACCCTGGCATGTGCCCTGACAGGGAATTAGCATATGCACAGTGCTCAAACAAGTGAGCTATATCATCCACATAGGGCAATTTTGGTTTGGATGGTACTGTTTTTAAGAATAAGTAATTTTAGGGGGAAAGAAATTTTAGGAAGTGGTAAATTGGTAGAGTACAGAGGATTTTTAGGACAGTGGAACTATTTTGTTTGATACTATAATAGTGGCTATATGACATTAGTCAAAACCCACAGAACTATAGATATAAAGTTTGAACCCTAATGTAAAGTATAACCTTTAGTTATTAATAATGTGTCGATATTTGTATAACAATTGTAAAGATTTTAACACACTTTTTAAAGCAAGATATTAATAATAAGAGAAAGTGTGTGGGTGTGTGGGGGAGGGATTTATGGGAAACCTTTGTGCTTCCTGTGCCATCTTTCTGTAAGTCTAAAACTTCTCTTGAAGTTGCACTAACTTAAAAATTCCCAATTCGTAAGTTTTTTTGTTTTGTTTTGTTTTGTTTTGTTTTTAAGAATGAGAATGCAGGAAAGAAAGGTTGGGAAGCAAAGAATTCAGCTGGATGAAAGGATGTCCAAACCAAATGAGTGAACAGTGTGACAATTAGAGAACAAAGAAATGAGAAAGAGAGGAAAGAAAATGAATTAGGGAGAGGCAGGGAGAAAGGAGGAGCCAGAGACAGATGCAGTACCAATTGGATGTTATGCTCACATCTGGCAGATGGCTTTATGAGTGTAGCCATCGTTGGTCTACAGCCCCATTCTATCTCTTACAAAATGAAAAGATTTAAACTAGGGTACACCTGCCCTAAAATGTGTTCATGGACTTTCCGAGGAATTGACTGAGCATGGAAATTTAAAAGTTACTGGTATCAGCAGCCATCTAGATAGCATCACACAGGTTCTCTTCTCCTACATTCCTTTTTGCAGTAGCCCTTCTCCATTTATAAAAAAAAAGTTTCCTTCCTTCGCCATCCCGAATCTTTCAATAAGGCATTTCCTGGGGATGTTAAAAACAACAAACCAGAGAACCAACTATGAAGAAAATTCAATATATTGTTTTGAAGAATTCACTTTAGTGGTCAATCGGGTCACCATAAAACTATAGCTTTTCCATTTCCTCTTGTTTCACACATATTTCTGTTTAAAATAGTAACAATGGGTATTTGTGGTGTGAGAGCAGTGGGGATGATACCGTGTTTCCCTGAAAATAAGACATCCCCTGAAAATAAGATCTAGTGCATCTTTGGGAGCAAAAATTAATATAAGACACTGTTTTATTTTCGGGGAAACAGGGTAGCAATTTTGTTGAATGACTTCACATCTTCCATCCCCCAACTACTGATGCACTGTGCTTTGAATAGAGGCCATCTAAGTTTGGGAACTTGAAGGTTATAAAATTTTGAAAACCCTCATTGTTTAAAAAGAATACAAACTTATGTACAAAAGTGACTATTTAGGTTGAGGGGAAAATCTCCCAACAAATTATCTTGGTTTCAAATTTGAAAATGCTGAAAAATGCCACAAATATCACAAAATTCAGAAAAATGGCATGTTTTATTCACTACCCAAATGAAAAAGTCCCTATTTTTGTTTTTTGCCCCTCATATTTTTTTTGAGCATTCTTCATTTAATAGTAACAGTTTGGTAACACCATTTCCAATAGACTGAGTAGAAAGATAATCAGTCTTTCCTCTAGCGTGAGTGATGGAACTGTTTTCCTTAGCATTGATAACACAGAACACTTTTTGACAGTTTTACAATCATTATTGGTAATATCTGGTGACTCTTTAGGGTTGCTGTCAAATGTGGGGCATTACTATAAATTTCTTTTTTACATTAGCTGAAAAATTTGAAAGAACTTTCCCCAGACTAACTTCTTGTTTTTCCTCTGCTGCTCACAAATTTCCAGCAGCATACTTAATCATCGAGTTCACATCTCGGCATGTAAGTTCACATTATGTCACAATGTGGGGAGGACTCCTGAAAGCCATTCTATATTAGGACAGCTAAAGTAATAAGTACACGTGGTCGTGACTACCTGGCAGCGAGTCATAAAGATACCCGTTAAACCCAAAGTAGAAATATCTGCATCTCTCCCCCTTTTTTAGTCACTTCCTCCAAAAAGCCCAAGGCCACTCAAGCACAAAGGGAAGGATGAAGGAAGGGAAGCCAAAGTGAAACAAGGGAACAGACAGGGTTTCACTATCTTATTATTACAGATTTTCAGAATATAGTGACCATGTGAACACACTATTTGGGCCCTTCCTAGGCCTGGCCTCTGCATAGCTTTAAGCAAATGATGCGCAATGATGTTTCAGCTTCTGTGCCTTCATAGGGTATTTGCCTCTTTGCTTAAGAGCCAAGTAAAAAAAAAAACAAAAAAACGTATCATCAGTAGGAAATAATGAACACTAAGAATGACTTGTTTTCCTTATATTTAAATAGTGGCAAAAGCTATTTTTTTAAAAGCTATTTCAACTCCCCTTTTCAGGTCTTGATAATAGCAGGAGAGAAATAGACCTTTAAATATCTGAAACAGTTTAAAGGGACTGGCTCACTTAAAAGTTATTTGAATATTTCCTAGGACTATGAAAAAAATTCAAGGTATGTTTAAAACCTATGGATAAAATTGTACTTTTTTTTTTTTTTTTTTTTTTAGAATTTATGTATGATTTTTTAAGAAATCCTCACTGGAGGATATGCTTTTTATTAAAAAGAGAGAGAGAGAGAGAGAGAGAGAGAGAGAGAGAGAGAGAGAGAGAGAGAGAGAGAGAGAGAGAGAGAGAGAGAAATGAGAGAGAAATATGAAATATCAATCAATTGCTTTCTATTCGCACCCTTACTAAGGATTGAACCCACAACCTAGGTATGTTTCCTGACCAGGAATCGAACCCACAACCTCCTGGTGTATGGGATGGTGATCCAACCGACTGGGCCACCAGGCCAAGGCTGTGTATCTTATTCCAAAAAGAATTTAAAATATTTATCAAATCAGATAAACGTTATATAATACCAAAATAATATGCAAGGAAAAGAATTGTACTATGCAAAAAAATTATACTAAAAATGTACAATTATACTACATGCATTCTATATCAATTTGTTTCATTTTATAACTGTTTAATATTATCTACTTCATTTCCAAAAATAAAATTATATATTAATCTATCAACCAATTAATTTTAGCAGTATTTTTCATTAAATATATAGGAAATGTGCAGTTATGATATTATAGTTATTTCAGTTTTTAGATGTGATTTTTATTTAATTATTCTCATATGTTAAGCATATATGCTAAACAAAATTTACTCAAGGTATGTCATGTTACTCCGTAAATTCCATAAAGTATAATCTTAACTAGACATTATATTGGGTTATAATAGCCTAAAAATGAGAAATAAATTTTCATATTTTTATAAATCAATATGATGCAGATAAGTAAATTATCATAAAATTTTTAATTTTTACTGCCTCTTTTCTTTTTTCCTTGATATGAATATTGAACATTTCTCTGAATTGAAAAATGAACTCAGACTTTTTATAAAGTTGGATTGCACTGATTGCTGAGAGAGATAACTTGTTTTGCTTAGTAGGTTGTCTCTAGACTATTTTCCACAAATTGAAGGAGCTAAATCCCCAGCTCTAACATTTGGGTTTAAAAAGGTATTTATATATATGCTACAATAAAAACATTTAATAAAAAATATTATAGTGGGGTGTATGAAAATAATCAATGTTTTGATTTTTCCAATTCTTTCTGAATCTATTGGGTTATGCAAAGTGCCTCAAACTGGCATGATTAATTAATATTTGATAAAATTTTAGTGAAGCCAGTTGATATAATTCTCTAAAGTTGAGAAATTAAAATATTCTGTTGACTAACAAATGCCTTTGCAAACAAGTAATTTTTCAATTCTTTCCTTTCAAAACAGTTGAAGACAGACCCTGTTAAAGTTGTCAGCTCATACATCATTAAAATAATTTTTTGATAATACGTCACCACATAATATTTGGCATGTGCTTCAAGTTTGAAGAATCGAGTAACATTGCTAGAAAAAGTTGTCCATTCACATACTATTGTCTGTGTCTGTGAAGGGATGTGTGTGTGTGTGTGTGTGTTGTTTTTTGCTTACTCCCTCTACCTTTTTCACATAGCCCTTCAATGCCCCTCCAGGTTGACAGCTATCAATCTGTTCTCTGTATGGATGGAGGCAGGTAGGAGAGGGTAAAGGAGGGAATAAATAATGATGGAAGGAGACTTGAATACACAATACAATATTCGGGTCATGTAGTATAACATTGTACTTGAAACCTATATAATTTTATTAACCAATGTCACTTCAATAAATTCAATAAAAATTAAAATATTATTTCATTCCTATTTACTTAATTAGATCAGCAAGATCTCTCAGGCCTTACCATAAAAAAACAAAAAAAAACAGACACAGTGAATTAAATAAGATTGGTATTCACATCCCATTTTAGCAACAAATAATATTTATCCAGGAATACATGAGCTTATCAAAATAAAAATCAGCCCTAGTTATCTCATGATGAGAATCGTTTTCAATTAAACTCCACTCTGTTTAAATTGTTTTCTAAGTTTGCAATATATTTGTTATACTAACTATATTTAATAATATATGACTAATAGTTCTAGTTATAACTCAATCCAAAAAAATTTTTTTTGAACAATTAGAGCCTTATGGTCAAAACGCATTTAACAAACATAAAATTTTAATTTATGTACATATTTTTGTGGCAGGTATGTTTTATAAAATTAACAAAAGAGTCAAGAATAAAAATAAAATACAAGAGGATAAAAAGGTAGACAAGGTGAAATAGAATATTGAAGGAGAAAATGGAACATTTTGAAATTTTTCTAAGTTTTAAATTAGAAAATGTGAGTATTAAATTACTGTGGCATTGGTTACAAGTGTTCTTATTTTCTTGTGGTAAAAACACTTGACATTTACCTTCTTCATAGATCTTGTGTGCACAACATAGTCTTGACTACAGGCACAGTGTGGTACGGAGAACTCTAGAATATATTCATCTTGCTTAACTGAAATTTACACTCATTGATTAGTGGCTCCCAATTCTCTCCTCCCCCAGCCCTTGCAACCACCCTTCTCCTCACTACTTTTTTGAGGTCAACTATTTCAGGTTTAATGTACAAGCAAGGTCTTACAATGTTTGTCTTTCTATGTGTGATTTATTTCACTTAGCACAATGTCCTCTGGGTTCATCCACATTGTCACAAATGGCAAGATCTCCTTCTGTGTTAAGGCTGAATAATATCCCAGTAAATATCATATATATCACATTTCCTTTATCCATTCATCTATCAACAGACCCTCAGCTCATTTCCATATCTTGGCTATTACAAATAGTGCTACAATGAACATGAGAGTGCAGATATATTTGAGATTCTGATTTCAATGCTTTTTCATATATACCCAGAAGTGGGATTGCTGAATCATATGGTACAGCTATTTTTAATGTTTTGAGGAACCTCCATACTGTTTTCCATAGCCCCTGCATCATTTTGCTTTTCCTCTAACAGTATTCAATGTTTCAATTTTTCCATATCCTCACCAACACTCATTCTTTTTTTAATAATAGCCATCCTAACAGGTATAAAGTGATATCTCATTCTGATAGTTGTTTCAGATATATCATTTCCCTCATGATTTGTGACATTGACCATCTTTTCATGTGCTTGTTGGCCATTTTGTGTCTTCACTGGCTACATTTATAAGATTAGTATACTAGTTTTATTTTTAAATGACAATATTTATAACATAATGGAATTCCCACCATTTGAAATGTATGATCAAGATTTTTAGATGGCTTTTTAAACATATGCAAATGGTACATTAGTTTTTAAAATAATTTCAAGGGTTAGAGGAGGAACTATATGAAAACTACTTCTAATGGTGCTATAAATATATTAAGATATATTTTCTTTGAAATAATTTTATTATGTTCAAAGGATCATATAACTTAAAAGTTAAACAATAACATTATGATTATTATAAAAATTACTCATCTTCTCCTAGAGGTTAGCAAACTATACCCCACCAGCTGTTTTATTGGAACACGGCATCTAAGTCCATTTGTTTCCATATTGTACCTGGTGAATTTCACACTAGAAGGACAGAGGGGAATATTTGCATTAGAGACCATATGGTCTGCATAGGCTAAAATATGTAGTATGTGATCCTTTTCAGTAAATGTCAATCCCTGCTCTATGTCATCCTTCTCTATTATCAGCGAATCAGAAATTAAAAATTTTTAGCTATTTCTTCTGATATTCAACTCTACATTTATAAATGTCATGTATATAGCTATTATCCTACATTGAAAGACAAACATACATGCACACACAAGTACTTCAAACAGATACACAAACACTTCCCTTTTGCTTAAATCACAATTTAGGGTTTTATTATTTTTTTAATTTTCTGTGACTGTGTAATTATTTTTAACTGCTGACACATTTTTTTTCTGTGCTATCTCTTGATTTTCCTGAATTAAAATTACTTTGATGTACAAAAATAAAACTATTTTAATATAACCTCAAATTGGTATAGCACTGGGACATTTCAGAAGGATTATACTCACATGCCCCTAATATAAGAGCAGAAAAGTGTACAAATCTTAAGTGTGCAGCTCAATAAAATTTTATAAAATGTGACCACTACCCAGGTCAAGATATAAGACATTAATAGCACCTGGAAGTGTCTCTTCATTTCCTCCAAATTATAGCCCCCAGTATAACTGATTACTATTGCCATCATTATAGATTTATGTTCCTGCTTTTGAACTTGATGAAATGAAATTATGCAGCAATTATTGTACTGTATCTGATTTATTTCATGAAAGTCTGCAAGGTATGTTTATGCGGTTGCTTGCAGAGAGTTCTCAGTCCTTTTCATGATGACTTTTGTAATAAACTGCCAAACCATCCTTCAAAGTGGCTAAACCATTTGGCTTTCCCACCAGCAGTGAAGGAAAGCTCCTGCTTTCTTCCTCTCCAGCAATGGTGCTGTCAGTGTTCTGGACCTGGGCCATCCTGACAGGTGAGCAGTGCTCTCTCATTTTAATTTTAATTTCTTTTGTTTTTGAAGGTGGGATTTTTTTTATTATTATAAAAGGAAAAATAACTCCTCAGAATCTTAACGAACAAAAAGGAATATTTTACATTCAGAACAGACACCAGGATACAAAATTGTAAGTGTTTAACCCCAGTTCTGTCCCCCTCCCCGCTAAAATGAGACAGGAAGGAGACAGTGGAAGCAAAGGAGCAGTTCTGTGAGAGACTTCAAATCCTTGCAAATATGATTAAAATCTAAACTGGTTTTGCTTTAAAATTTTTTTTAATACATCAAAAGGCCTGCTTTAGTGGTATGCTCATCCCCCAGAAAATAACCCAATCACCCCTTGTCAGTAACATACATGTTCAAGTCGACCAGCCAACTCATATTTCTAAACCCCTGTGCACACATGTATTTTTATAAACCAAAGTCACGGGCCTCATGTGACTGCTGCTGTTTGCTCCTGTTAGCCCACCCGTGTCCAGAAGGGCGGGCAGGGCACAGATAAACCCGTACATGATAGTGAGGGTTTGACAGCCCATAACAGCCAATTTTCCAAGCACCGTCACCCTCAACCCCTACCTCAGCAAAAGGAGAGCCTTATTTCTATAATAATTTGCCTCAAATTTGGTTCCCAGTGACCAGAATGGGCTTTCTCCTTTAGGAAAAGCACATATATCTGTGTGCACGCGCGCGCACACACACACACACACACACACACACATATTGTTGTTTGGTTTTTTTTGCATTTAAATATGAAAACACTACTCTGATTTGTGTTATGAATAAAGGTCCAAGCAAGGAGAACTTTTTCTTCGAAGGTAGGGCTACCCATCCCATTCCTTTATGCTGAGCTTGCCTCCCAGTGAGGGCAATCAGCCCCAGGCCAGGGAAGCAGATTGCTGTGAAGGGGTCACAGTTGGCAGGTAAGAGGGCATCTTCCTGCCAGCTGCCCCATTCTGGGGATGTGCCTGCAACCAAGGTACATGCCCTTGACTAGAATTGAACTTGGGACCCTTGAGTCTGCAGGCCCATGCTCTATCCACTGAGCCAAACCGGTTAGGGCAGTCCTTGTGATCTTGATGCCAGTGGGCAAGCAGGCCCTGTAGTGAACCTTCATCATATCTCTGCCGTAGGTTCTGTCTGCTCCCACGCCGCAGTAGCATGGACCTTGGGGTCCAGGGAAGCCATTGGAAGGCCAACCAAAAATGTGCCCATCTGTGCCCATGAGAGTATACTTCTGCTCCATTCCAAACCAGGGGTGCTGATTGCTCACCATGCCCATTGTCCATTTGTGGGTAGATTTTAAATTGGCCTCTTCGGGATTGTGGTTGCACTTTAAGACTTCATAGAACACCAGCTTGTTGGGTTCCTTGTGGAAAGGGTCCCAAAACATGGCAGCAGGAACAAGATACATGTCACTGTTGGAGCCTTCAGACTGCATAGTACTAGAGCCATCAAAATTCCACTCGGGCAACTCTTCTATACTCTTGGGCTCACTGTCCAGATCCGGGTCTTGCATCGCAGTCCTTATCCAGAACCATCAATCCGGATATGCAGAGCTTGGACTTTATCACCTTGAGGCAGGGACAGGTACATCTGCTTTGTGCCTTTGTTCAAGTGGGAACTTGCCGATATGGACATGGTGGAAGTTGCTCTGGGGGGCGATCAGACTGCGGGTGGGGAGGGGGAAGGAGGGCAGGCTGTGAGATCAGGGTGCAGAGAGGAGAAGAGAGGAAGCTGGGAGTGCTGCTCAAACATTCGGCTCTTCTCCCATCCTAGGCTCTCTTAATTTTAATATCTTAATAACACATAATGTGAAGCATCTTTCCATATGCTTCTTTTCCATCTGGGTCTCTTCCTTGGTGAGGTGTCTGCTCAGGTCTTTGCCACATTTTTAATGTTTTCTTATTGTTCATAAGGTTCTTTAGATTTTGAGGGTAATAGTTCTTTTACATATGTGTCTTTGGCAGAATTTTTTTCTCAGTCTCTGCCCTACCTTCTTACGCTCTTCATGGCACATTTTGCAGAGCACAAGTTTTTAAGCACAGCTTTTTTTTTTTTTTTTTTTTTTTCATGAATTGTGCCTTGGTGTTATATGTCTACAAATGTATCACCACATCCAAGGTTATCTAGATTTTATCCTATCTTAAAGGAGTTTGTAGTTTTGCACTTAGGTCTGTGATCCATTTTAAGTTACTTTTTGTGAAAGGTGTAAGGTCTGTGTCTCATTCATTTCTTTCTTTTTTGCATGTGGATGTTTAGTTGTTCCAGTTTTATTTGTTGAGAAGAATAACTTTTCCCCAGTGTAATGCCTTTTCTCATTTGTCAACGATGTTCTGGCTACTTTTTAAGTTTTTCTTTCTTCCTTTCTAAGTGGAGGGTCCTAGATGTAGTTTTATTTTTTACATAGCTCATTTTGAGCTTGTAGACCTTCTTGATTATGCAGCATTATCTACCTAATAAAAGAGTAGCATGCTAATTGTCTGTACCTTTGTAATGCCTGCCAACCAATCAGGAGTGAGTATGCAAATTAACCCAACAAAGATGGCAAGTTAATTTGTATACACAGGTGCCCAGCAGCTGGGAACAGGCGTTCCACACCACCCCAGCCGCTCTGGGCCTCTGGGCAGCGTGGGAAGGCAGAGAGGCATCTCCAGCCAGAGCGAATGTGCTGCCAGCAGCCAGGAGAAGGAAGGCCCATTCTTGCATTAATCTTCATGCATTGGGCCTCAAGTCTATATAATGAAAACCCAGTGGTCATAATACTGTAACTACCAAACAACCAATCACCAGGACATGCATGGAACACCTCCTTGGCCCCTGATCTGCTCGCCATGAGAGGGTGGTGGTGGCAGGGTGGGAATGGGGACTGTTGAGCAGTGGTGGCTAGGGGAAGTTTCACCGAGCAGTCATGGGACAGGGGGAATTTCATGATGCAGTCACCAGGGGGGAAGGGGAGAGCCTTGCAGAGCAGTTGCAGGATGGAGGGAGCCTTGTGGAGCAGTGACAGGGCAGTAGCCGAAAGCATCATGGAACATCCCGGGGTGGGTAGCTTTATGTACTGTCGCAGGGTGGCAGAGGACATGCTACAGAGGCCAGCCTAGGCATAGGGACCCTACTTGCACATGATTTCATGCACTGGGCCTCTAGTATTTTTTATAATTTTGAAAGTATTTTGGCCAATATCTCTGCTACTATTTTTTTTCTGTCCCACTCCTTATTTCTCTCTTTCTAGGGTAGGACTCAATTTATACACATATTGAATAATTTATATCATATGTGAATATGCAAACTTTTTATTTTTCACGCTTTGTTCCCTCTAAGATACAACTTGGATTCTTTTCACTGACCAATTGTCCAAATCAATTATCCAAATTAATCATTTCTACTATGTTTAATATGCTATTAAATCCAACCATTGGATTTAATATGGTTTTTAATTTCAATCATTGTATCTATTAGTTCCAGGATTTCTGTGTTTTTTACATATATATTTTATTTCTCTATTGATCGCTCCCCCTTACCCTCACCATCCCCTACTTTCTATCTTTTCTGATATGTTCTTAAATATATTAATCATAGTTGTATTTTAAAGTATATTATTACTTCTGGTCAATTCCAATGTCTGTTTTTTCTCTCTTAGTTTTTTAGTATTTCTTCTATCTTCTAGCACAACTAGTAATTTTTTATTGAATGTTATATAGGAGATTAATTCAAATGGGGTCCATCCTGGAGTAATAGTGATCCTCATTCAATACTTCCTAATTACAGATTTGTATGTGATTAATAAAACAGGCATACACACACATGGTATTTTCTTTAAAGTATTTTTTCCATCTGTTTACCTATAGTAGACATTTACCATAAAGTGGACATAATTGCACTCGTGATCATTCGTGCATAGTGAATTTACATTACTCAGAAACTCTCCCAGTTTTTGACCAGCAGATACTGCTTTGAGACCAGATTCTTCCTATCACTGCTAATCAAATGTTATGCTCTTGTTCAAAGGGGTGTCATATAGTTACTCAGTATATAAGTCTCTCTTTCCATAACCCAGCAGAATTTGTTATAAAGGTCAACAATGTCCCAATTTATTTTTCCCCTCTTTCTCTCTTTGATATGTGTATGCACACAGATGTTGCATCAATATAGGGTCTAATCAGGAGACAAACCATATGAACCATTTTAACATATCATTTAAGTTATTGTTAACTAGATGCTGGAAAATGGAAAAGATAATTATTGACTACTTCGATAACCCACAGTAGTAGTTGTAAGATCAACTACTACCTCTAGAGCTATGAGAGAAAAAGAGGTAGATTGGAATTACCATAAATAAGGATCATGGTGGTGGGACTCCAGGGAGCTGATGCTAACATCTGGATGGTGCTGATATCACTGAGAGAGGGCTCTGATGCTGGTTATGTGAATGTTGTTCAACCTACATTTGCTACAATTGCTATATTATTTACAGGAACTAAGTGCTGATGCATAATAAATGGAGTGACGATGAAAACAACAGAACAAAAAACAAGAAATATAAAACAAATAAGAAGGAACATTTTTCTTGTCCCTCTTCTAGCCTCTCAGTGTTCCTCTGACAGCCCCCAAGAAGGAGTCACCTGCAAAAGAAATAGCAACATTATATTTCTCCCACTTTGGGATGCACATTTTGTTCACTTTTAAACACATTTACAATTGGCATGAATCTTAGAATAGATGGCAATGTTTTTCTTTCTTAATGTCATGGAAAATAATGATGGTTCTTATACTCAATGATTTCTTCAATTTCATGGAATATGGTATTTTTAAAAGCATAAAGTGTCTTCTATCACCAAGCTTTCTGACCCTGGTAATTACTGCTTTCTCTTAAGTTCTCATGTACCATCTGTTAAATAGCTCTTCAGTTTTGTAGGAATCCAGTGTTAATCTTTTTTACTTATACTTTCTGAATTCCTTTCCTCCTTTGTAACCTTCTCACACCTTCAGAATTATGGTAGCCTTTTAATGTTCCTCTAAACCCTTTCTTGGGAGTCACTGTTATCTCTTCTGCATTTCAGGCACTGAGCAGTGATTCTGAGATCACATAAGCCGCCTTGGTGTTTTGCCATTTGAGTCATATGGCCAGGAAACTCCCTTACAGAATTATAGTTCTCTTCTGTGTGAGTTTCAAATTCCCTGTTTTATAGTATTTGTTACTTTTCCAAGTTTGCATGTGTTGTTTTAGGTTTGTGGCAATTTCTCATTACCTTCTCAATAGCACCGATTCTGACAACATGATAATAAATCTGTTGTTTTCTGGCTCTTTCTGGAGAAACTTGAAGCTGAAGATAGAGCCTTACTTCTACTTTAAAGGGAACTCTAAAAGTATTTTGTGTAAATTTTGTTGTATATTTTTTTGTTTATGATGTTTTGTGTGGCTCTGGAGTTACACTTCTTCATTTCATGTTCAATTTGGCTTGAAAATATTTGAAATTAAGAAGAAATATAAAAAATATAAAAAACGATGTGATTTACCAATATACAAAAAGAACAGAAATATCACCTTGTAACACTATTGAATAAAGGTGATTTTGCCATCTAAAATGGACTCTATATTATTTATTAGATCATGTATTTAATTAGCTATATCTATTTAAGAAACTGCTCCAAACTGAAGATTTTTGTATGAAAATCTCCATACTCAAGAAGACAAGTTCATTGTATATAATTTCTTCTATGTTATTTCAGATGGTTTTAACCAAAATTGTATTGCTGTATAATATGTAACCATTTTCTCACATTCCTCTTTTTTCTCACTATTCATCTAGTCTTTTATAAGTTTCCTTATCTTCCACTCCCAAACCCTATGCTTGTGACACATATTTTAGGTTTATATTTTACAGAAGAACCCCAACGGAGGATATGAATATCTATATTAGTTAATTACCACTACCTAAGGGGGAAAAAAAAACTCCCGAAACTTAGTTGCACATAATTATACTTGTGGGTGTTTGGGTCAGTTGAGGTTAGGTTGATCAAGGCTAGGCTTGGTTGGCCTTGGCTCTGAGATGCAGGTTGAACCCATGTCTCCTCCACATGTCTTTCATCATCTTTGGACCAAAATGTTCTTTTCATGTTATTTTATGGCAATCAATGAAAGATGAGAGGGCAAGCCCCCAGGTACAAACATGCTTCAAACATTTACTTACTAGTATATCATGTCTGCTAATAGCCCATTGCCAAAGCAAACTCAATGGGCAAGGAAGTATATTCTACCCATAGGAGTAGGGGGTGGGGATGCATATTTGCTCAACAATAATTCAACTATCCTAAGGGTTAACCAGAGAGAAAAAGTAGAAATCTCAGGCAAAATCCCATGTTAGTTGGCCTTTCAGAATATCTTTCATTAAACAAATTCTAGTCACCTTTCTACCCACAGTTCAAGGACATGTGTTGGTCATGGTAATCCTAGCAGGAGTCTACTTACAGCATATTCATTTATGACCTGATGGTGGCACAAAAAGATTAGTCTTTAAGCTACATAGAGAGTGCTATGGACTAAATTGTGTCCCTCTCTAAATTCTTACATTGAAGCCTTAACTCCTGATGTGACTATTTTTGGAGATAGGGTCTTGAGGAACATATTATGATTAAATGAGATTATAAATATGGCATCCTACTTTGATGATACTGGTGTCTTTATAAGAAAGGGAAGAGGGACTGTAAGGCTCTCTCTTCATGTGCACAGAGGAAAGGCCATGTGAGGACACAGTGAATAGGTGGCCATTTACAAACCAGAGGAGAGCTCTTACCAGAAACCAAACTTGCCACATCTTGGTTATGGAATTTCAGACTGAAGAATGTCTCTTATTTAAACCATCTAGTCTGCACAATTTTGTTAGGGCAGCCAGAGCAGACAAATACAGAAAAATAATGTTGAAAAAGGGTAATCACAGGCTGCTGTGTATGATTTTAAAAAATTAATGGAAGACCACAAATTGAGCATGAGTTCACATTGTTGCAATATTGTTAGTTATCGAACTCAGATTCTAGGAGTAGGAAAGTAACAGAAATCTGATATATAAGAAATTTGGGAGAGGTGAGCCTTGAGGTGATTGAGAGTGTGCATGCTCTATTAAGGCTAAAATGCAACCATTATATAAAAAGGAGGCAGAAATAAAAATAAATCCATTTGAATTCCGATTGCAGCCTGTCAGTTTGCACCCAGGACTCTAGACTACTCTCCTACCAAACTCTTCCTATAATAAAAGTATTGAATCCTCAATATATCTTTGGGGATAATCCTCTTTTAGACTCGTCTATATTCTAACCCATTTTAAAGCAATGATTCTGATTCTGTTTTCTGACTCAATGATGAGGTGGAGAACCTAAAGAAAAATGTTTGAAAGTCAGTTTTGTAAGACAAACGTGAAAAAAACAAAACACCCACATTATTTAATAGATTGAAGAGTAAATGTTACCTTACAATGGACTTTAAGATAGATTAATTATAATTGTGGTATACAAATAGTCCCCATCCCTATGGAGATTGAAACTGTAAGAAATCCATCTAAGGCTCACCAGGAGTAATGATCATTTGAAAACAATAAGTAGGAAATAAATAGCTCTGATGACCTGTTGAGGCCCCTTCTAACTTCATGTCAGCAAAGGATGGAGTATTTCTAGTAGAATGTGACCCCATTAAAGGAAGCACAATGAGTGTTCAAGTCGTAAAAGGGAAAGGTACTGAAATAAAAATAGTAAATGGAAAAATTTCCTTCTTTACACATAAAATATATTAATAGTATTTATTTATTTATAGACACACATGAATGCATGCAACATAAATATGCATCTTCTTTCTGATATTTGGAAACAAAATTTTCTTGATGTAGCATGCACACTCAGAGAAAAACCCAGGAGATCTCCCCCCAGCCTGAGCTATGGCTATTATTTGTTTAGAACAGAAGCTTTTGTTTGGATGGCCTCATAGCAAATAGACTCAAAAATACAAAGCAGGTTAAAAAAAAGAAAAGTTAGTCAATGACAACACAGGAAAATGCACTGCCAGTCTCATGTTACTAGACCAGTTAGTAAACCCTCTATCAGGCAGGCTAATCTTTTTGTAACAATAAGCATATATTTGCTTTTCTTTTTAAGTGCAGGTTTTGCAGGCTTCTAATTAGTGTTTTGAGTTTGACTGTCTCTCTGATATGCTCTTTCCAGCTGATCCCTCTTCACTGTTGAGATTAAAGTAAAGGGAAAAAAAGTTTTACTTGGTAAAATAAAATGGGTATGGAAACATCCCATCTTAAAGTTCTCTATGTACCAAAATATTTCACCACCTTCGTTTTCCACAAGGTGCCTGAGTTATGGTTACATAAGAGGAGTAACTTTGAATTCTCCCTTTAGCACCCAAAAGAGAAGAGATCATTTTGATTCTCCTGAGGGTTATTTGGAAATGCTTCCAAACTGATTTCCACATTGTGATAAATAATGTCAAGGAATTCTCAATCCAAATATAGTGTAAAACGAAGACTTTTTGCTCTGTGAAAGAGTTCTCCAAAACTGGAAATATTCAGGAGGTCATTCTGCTCCTGGATCTGACCTGCAAGCATATCTTGGGGGTTACTGTAATTTTCTTAAGGACAGAGAGTAGTCCGTAGAGCCCAGGATAGATATGCTGTATTTGGCAAGTCGAGGGGGCTTTCCCTGGGATCACAGGTAGAATACTTCATGGTGGTCCTTCTGAGTGAGAGAGAATGAGAGCAGAGAGTGATAATGATGAGGACGGAAAGTAGCAAGGGGACTAGTCTAAATGAACACACAGCAAGGATCTTTCTCTTTCCATATATGTATGAATTAGAAACTAGCTGAATGGGACTCCATCCCATGAGATCTATTCTATGAAGCATGCTTCTGCCTCCCATTAGCCTGGCATGAATGAGGCTTTTGTAATAATAATGAAGCTCAAGGAGGGAGACCTTTGCTGCCTAATCCATAGGGTATATTCTCTTGATGGGCCTATAATTCTTATTATAGCTAATAGGTGTTCTGAAGTGATATTTAAAAAAAAAAAAAAGATTTCTGTCCCATTGTGTGAAAAAGGTAAAGGTCTCTCTTTGCAAGCCTCATTATCATTCAAACTGATCTTTTCTCTCTCAAAAGATGTGCCTCTCCCTTGAGGTGCTTGTAAGAAGGGAGAGCCTTGGAAATTACACATCTGGGAAATAGAACAGATTTCAATGCAGTTTACTCTACAGTTCTTAGTGTGTTTCTCTTGGATACCAATGAAAAGGTTATAAACTTAGAAAAAACATTATTCTTTTCAACAAAATGGGTTCACATTTATTCAAAGAGCATATGTTCTGCAAATGTGATATAGCAAAGGTTATTCTGAAACCATAAAAAATATGAATTCTTTAGTTCTAATAAATGAAAAGAAGGCAAGCTATTCATATCTCTATGCATATTGCAGCCCTTCTCTTTTATTTCGCTACATAGAAATTTTCAAAGCTATTAGAGAATGGAAGTAGAAAATAGGAAACAAAACTGATGAAAAACATTATTTTTAAGGCATTTTTTTCAGCATTTTTAATTTTTAGCTATATCATTTTTTTCTGACACTTTGTGGAATTGCCATCTTGCATTGTTGAATGGGCCACTTTGTCTCCCTGAAATAATTCCTCCTCAAAACATGGGTTCTGTATTTTGCATCTCCCATGATACTTTCACACAATATTCAGTAAACCATATAGGCTTATATGACTGTGGTGGTTTGAATTGTATCCACAGTGCTAATCTGAACTACATTTCCCAGAACCCTCTTTGCTATTTTTATTTATTTTTTATTTTTATTTTTAGTTAGTAGTCCAAATGAGAAATTCGGGAAGTGGAAGGAAAGCATCCATCGCCTGGTTCTGTAGGTGGGCATGCTGGAAGGCAGCCTGAGAGATGGGCATGCAGAGCCCCTGGCAGACTTAGCTTGTTCTCACTCTCTCACTGCACCAGGAGCACCATGTCCTCTGCGAGGAGCAGAGGCAGCAGGTTTCCTTGGGTGGAAGGAGACCTCTGCACGAGTCTCCTTCCTGTCCCACTCCAAATATGGACTTGTCTATCCTCCCAGATTCCCTGACAAACCCCTATTTGCCTACTTATACCACTACTTCAGAGGAGCTGCATAGTGAGCCTACTATTCAGCCAACTTCTCTACCATTGTGTCTTTTCTTATATGGAGAGTCACTTATCTCATGACTACTGACTCAGTGTACAGATTTATGCACATTGAGAGGAAATGTATTTGAAGGTGGCCAGCAGGGCAGGACTGGATGATACAGGCTGGACATACCCTAGAGCCAACATCCTGTGGTCTCTCCCTATCATCTGCAGAATGAGCAGGGTCCCTCTAGCAGGTGGGGTCCCTTGGTTTGGCCTGCAGGGATCAGGCTAAAACCGGCTCTCCAACATCCCCCAAGGGTCCCGGAGTGTGAGAGGGCACTCTTGCTGTAGTACGCGGTGTGGAACACAAACACAAGTGTGCATTAAACCAGATTCAGGGCTGACAGTGCCCCAGCAACAACGTAACACATGGTGAAAGGTGAAATCATGTGACTCCGCGAGGATTCGGGCTCTCTCCTCTCTGATTTTGGGGTGTGTCCATTGAGAAATGCAACTGCCAAGTCACTGCAGCTCAGCAGCTCCTAGGTTGAGCATCTTCCCCCTGGTGGTCAGTGCACGTCATAGCAACCAGTCAGACAGGCAGAGAGACACTTAGCATATTAGCCTTTTATATAAAGAGGTACTCAAGGTCTCGCCTTCCCTTTTTAAATCCAGACACATATCACTTGTATATAAATATAAAATGAGAGACTTTTGGTTTTCCTTTAGAAAATAAGTGTTTCTGATGCATCATTTAGGTTTTATTTATTTATTTATTTTTTAACTGATAGACAGATAGAGAGAGAGTAAGGGAGAGGGAAAGAGAGAAACACAAATTTAAGAGCAAGTTAATTGGCTGCCTCCTGCAAGCAGGGTCAACACATTGATTGGCTGTCTCCTGCACACAGAACCCTCAGTAGAGCATGTGCCCTGCTGGAAAATCTAACTGGCAACCTTTTGGTGCACAGAGCAATGCCCAACCAACTGAACCACATCAGCCAGGGCCATCATAAGGTTTCAAGTACAACAAAACCTAATTATCTCTGGAAATAATGCCACGTCATTCATTTGAAGTTGAGGTAACCAAAAAGTAACTTTGTGAAAGAAGGACATATCATAGTAAATAAATGTATATGGGGAAATAATTTTCTAATTGAAAGGAAAAAGTATTTCCTTCACTATACTATTCATAATATATAGAAAAATCATTAATATGGGCAAAAGGATAATTTCACTTTCACATTACCTATCTAGATAATTGAACTTACAGCAAGTACTTAAAAGTGACACATCATCTAACTCTGTTGGCCTTTTCCATATTTCAATTAGTGGATATATATAATATATTCCATTTTATAAAAAGGTAAAAATAAGAAAAAATATTCTGGTCATTGATTAAATTAATGTTATGTCAAAACTATGTTTTATTCTTTTCATAATTCAAATTAAACAAAAGCATATCTTTTGTTTTAGAAGAAGAGTAAAATGCTTTGAGGAAAATGAAAGTTGCAGTGTGGGACAAAAACTTAATTTACCTAAGTTCCAAATAGTTCTAATAGATTTTCAGGCCTTGTTTAAATAACATTGGTTATATTTCACCTGCTTAAGGAATGTTGTTCTAATTCTCAGGTAATTATTTGGTGTATCATAATAAATCCAGTCATGTATTGTTTATAAGTATGTTGATCTCAAATTTCTTAGCTTGAATTTGGCAAATTTTATAGGCTTAATTTAACCATCATTCTATTTTTATATCATAGACAACTCCAAGTTTTTTACACTAATACTAGCAGACTTTCACTTATATTCTTTCACCTGTAACAAAATGGAATAGCCCATATTCCTATTTCACCTTTAGCAATAAGGAAAACATTTATAGGAATACATTGTTGTTTCACCACATGTCCCAAGCCATCTGCAAGTCCTTTAAAAGCCCATGTTCTATACATGGTTCTTACATTCTTGAAGATCTAAACAAACTGTTAAATAATATTTTAAGCAGATCTATAGAGACTGCTATCTGATTCTGCTGCCTGGTGGGGTAGGTATAAATCTTTGCAAGTGGAATTCCATAACAGATATGTTTTTTAGCCTCAGCTGTAGCACATGTGGTGGTAGAAGAAAAATACTGGCTGAAGAATAGTACTGGGGGTTCAAGCCAAAGAAGGGAGTCCATATGGATTGTCAGGGCATAGCTATCTGAAGAAAGAAGATAGAAGCTGGGAGCAAGAGTGACAGCTAAAAGATAGGTGACCTAAGATGGTCTCAAGCATTTGCTGGTAGTATTGGAAAAATGGGGAGGAAAAGTCTTAGAGATAGGGAGCTGAGCCTGATGCTGAAGTTTTATACCCTCTCAATAATAATTCTTGTATGAGACAGATAAATGCATTTAATGTATCCAGAGTGCCCTGCTCAGTGTGACTCAGTTGGTTGGAGGGTTGTCCCATACACCAAAGGTGGTTGGTTTGATTCCCAGTCAGAGCACATACCCAAGTTCCAGGTTTGATCCTCTTTTGGGGTGTGTATAACAACCATAACAACCAATCTCTCTCTCTCTCTCTCTCTCTCTCTCTCTCTCTCTCTCTCTCTCTCTCTCTCCTTCCTCTCTCTAAATTCAATAAAAATATATTCTGGAATAAGGATTAAAATATATATCCAGAGTAAACTAGAACAGCATAATTAAAATGAAGAAAGAAACAGCTATTTATCATTCCCTGAAGTCAATTCTCTGCCATTGAATCAGATGGGGGCAGAGGGTTGTCACTGATTTAAATACAGCTTTCTCTAGCAAAATTTTCTTTCTTCATTTTTATCACCAATCATTGGAAAGAATAATTGAGCACAATCTTTTCAAAGAATATTTGAACACACTTATTCCAATTCTTGGTGCCAACTGTACTGAGAATGACCTTGATCCAGCTATCATGGCTCTTGACTTTGCCATGAATTTTCTGGCCCCTAGCTAAGTTTGTGAGGTCCAGAATTCTCTGCCCTTGCTTTGGAATAAGGCCTCACTGTGGCCACAAAAGATAGGGATGGCCCTTGATTCTGTTTCTAGTTCCTCAGCCTAGTTCTCTGATATGCAGAGCTTTAGAAGGTCCGCCAATGTGCTCTGTAGCTACTAAAGTTGACTCTAATATTGTACTTAATAATGTAATCTAACTGTATTTCGAAAAACAGAATTATTTCTCCACACAGAAATAAGCAGTCTTCAGAGACTAGCTGAAATGCTTATCACAAAATGAGGAAGTGTGCTCCCCATATGCCTCCTGGGAGCACAATGTTACCAAGGTGCTGACACAGGCCTGGCATCCACAATATAAAGGATGGCGTGGAGTTTGCGGGGATGAGCAAAGCTGTCAGAAAGTATAATGAGAAAGAATCAGTTAAAAGAAGACCAAATTTAACAAAGAGAATTGGAAAACCAAGAAGAAATACGTTCACTCTGCTCATAAAGACAATATTTATACCAAAGACCTGGTCCTGATTAATTTTTCAGTGTTGACAACCAAACTCTATAATTGAGGCAAAAATAGAAAAACCCAACCCTGATTGTCATTAGCTAGTTTTTTCCCTATACTATGAAGACATTTACTTTACCTTTCTACTCAATATTATATGGTATTTCCTAGCAAAAAAGCAAGAGAGACAAAGCAACTATTCCACAGGGATTTCTTGGGTAGCTAGAGGAGAGACAATGGCAAAATGAAAGGGTGAATGCGAAGGAAACAGTGCAGCAAACTTGTGCAATGATAATATCCACACACACACACAAATCATTTCATACAGATAGAGAAAATCTTGGAAGTTTATTTGTGTGTGTTTATAATGGGATACCAGTCAGAAAGAAAAATTATATGCAACTTTCCTAAAAGTACAAATATATGTTGACTAAAATTGAACAAAGACTGTATACCCAGGAAAAATAAGACTTCTTAATGAAATCTAGGAGCAATTTCTTGGACTAACTGTGCCTGCACATCAACACTGCAGCAAGAGACACCAGAACTTTTCTGAGCTCAATGTGAGGGAAAGGTGAGAGAAAGAAAGATACAGCATTCAATCTATTATTAATGACAGATCTGTGTGCAAGGTGGAGATTTTGTAAAAATTTTATGGGCCAAAGAAAAATGTTTGCAAATATCAAAAGAGAGAAAAGAAATATTGTCTGTGATCTAAATATCAAAGTCTGTGCATTTTCAATTTTGGCAAAGTTATGATATCCCACCACCACCCTATAAGGACCCTACAAAGTTACAGACATCATCTGAAATAGATTAGGGAAGAATCATGAGGCAGTATAGTGATGGAGTTGAAAGAAATTTGCAATTTCTATTGATATGCAGCAGCTGTATTTGATATATATAGGCACATTTAACATAATAAAACAACAGTAACTGTGGTCCATACATACGAAATTGTCTGTTTATTCTTTGTGGAGACTTTCTTTGTGCATAAAATTTTCACTGACTTTTTTTTTTTTTTTTTTTTTAGCCTGTGAGAAGAATCAAATTATGCTTATTAAAAATATGTGTATTTGTGGAGGGATATGCATTTCTATAACCTTCATTATGATGCTCTTAATTAACCAATATGCCTCATAATAAAGTATCTAGCTGTCACCAAAATCAACACTTTTCAGTTATTAATAGATTAAGAAAGGAATGTTAATTTCTTCAAGCTCCATTTCATTTGGTCTCATTACTTCAGGAGCCAGATGGTTCCAGGGCTGGACCTGTCAACAGTTACTGTGAGGAAGAATACATTCAGAAGCACCAAAGCAAGGTATGAATAATAGCTGAAAAATGAAATCACTGCATAAGGCAGGGCAAAAAGTCATTCTGCCGAGAAATGGAGAAAACTATGAATCAGGCACATTTTAATTGATATTTCTTTTTCTCAACACCCTCGCCTTTCCTCCCCGCTCCTCATTATACTTTTCCCACCCCTCCAATAACAGCAGTGAGGCTCCAGCTGTGCTGTGGAGTGCTTCTCCATTTGTCAGGTGTCTGACTATTTCTCTTATCCCTCATGCTGCCAGGATTTGACAGATCTCCTACACTGTTGGTTGATTGATGATGTCAACTTGCAAGAGACAGTACCACTAGCAGCCAAAGTTTTCAAGATATTTTCTTCTTGGATTTTTAAAAATTCTTCCTGAATAATTCCAAAGGAAGTCATCCTGAAGGACATTTCCAGATTGGTTCCTCAGCCTGCTCTGAGACAGACAGAGTTGGGAATGTGAAACAGATGAGTTAGTCTATCTTACCTGTTGGGTGAAACAACCTCCAGGTTTCCAGACAACTTTCATATTATACCATTATGTAATTCAGTGAAGTGATGGTCCATGTTCAAAACTAAGAGACAAGATGCTAAAATCGTAGATCATATTTCTGGTGAAATTTCTGTGCTTTCAGGCAAGCCGTTTGCTCAGAATATACCACAGTCTCTGTTTTTTTGCCAAATATGGTCAATATTTTCTCCTTGTAAAATATTTTGTGATATTCAAATCTTAAGTGTTGTACAACTTGCATTTCTGTGCCATAGTAACTCATGTGGTATTGTTTTGTATTGCTAGTCATTCTTAGCTATAGATGTGAGTCAATACCTGCCCTCTAGTGGACCTGAGGCAATTTGCAGCTTGCTATTTATTTTATTTATTTATTTATTTATTTATTTATTTATTTATTTATTTATTTATTTATTTTTAAAGGAGAGACTTGTTAATTTGGGGTCATTAGTACCAATAAGCCTAGCAACTGAAAATTTTAGTTTTACAGAACTTGACGGAATGCAGCTTTCTTGTCCAAATTTTCACTTTACAAATTAGAAACACACACATAAAAACACAAGAATTTGAAAAATGTGTGAAAGGTCCCATATATTATTGAATTAGCTCAGATGAGAAAAGTAAAAAAACAAAACAGAATTCAGAGCTGACCCCAGACTTTAAATCTTATTCCTTGAAAACAGCTACATCTCTTTTAAATTCTGAAATTTGTTTACTTATCCAAGCATTCATTTTTTTTTTTTAAACATACTATGGTATAGGCACTATTATAGGCATTGGCGATATCTGATTAGCAAGCATATCATCCAATGATTATTTTCAGTAGTCTTTTCAACTTCTATAGAAAATTAACTCACCCTTAAGCCATTATTTCAATCTTAATAAAAACTAAAAATAATGCTTCTCATTCTGCGATTCTTTCATGCAGGCTAGTGACCTGTACTTTATAAAAGGTGAGAATCCAGTTCAACTGTCTGAGGGAATGAGACCATGTACAGCCCATGAGCTCCTTAACACTTCTCTCTGAAATGCATGGGTTCCTCAGTTTGTTCTGCCTGTAAGGTTTATCTCTTTGTCCCCAAAGTGATGAGAACTAATCCTCTAAGAAAATATGGCAACTTTTTGCACAAGGACACATTTTAGAAAAGACAAATGTTAATGGACACTTTTTTTCTCTCTCAACATTCAAAACAATAACAGATGTATTGAGTAGCATGGAAAAGCAACATGTATTTTTTAATTAATTAATTAAAATTAATTCCATTAAAATTACCTACTTGACTGAATAGAATAGTGATAAAATAAAAGTTTATACTGAATTCTGGACACCAAAATTAACCAAATAGTCAACAATTGTGGCAAAAGATTTTCTGTTCTTCCAGCCAGCAGGCTGTATTTATCCTGGGCCTCTAGTGACCCTTTGCTGGTGCAGACTGAAAATACCACTGGTAACTAGATTTGTCTGAGTAAACAAGGAAGACCTGCGGGTCAGGCCCTGAATATGTTTATTTCTAGGAGGTGCTAGAAATGATCATTGATGGTGTCACCAAAATAAGACAAACACTCGAAACTTCTGCATGAGGGTGTATTTGCCGACTTGGAAATCATGGGCAAAGCACACCGAATGGGAATTCCATGGATTCCGTTGAGGTTTTATTCCCTGATGTGGTCTGCCCTGCCCCTCATTCTGACTCTGATTTGATTGGCCAGAGCTCAGAGCTTGGATTCATATTATTGCACAATTGGCTAATTCAAAGGAAGGGGAAGGTTAATACAATGATGGCCCCCTGAGAATCCGAAGGTCATATCAAAGTGGCAGAGCTGAAGATGACAGCGTGCTCCTTTCTTCCACAAAAAAGATCACTGGTTCACTCTCACCAAGGGACTGAGTATCTTCTTGGGAATGGTCCCATCTTAAGAGAGGAGTGAAACTCGCATAATCACTTTGGCTCTGTAAAGTATCTCAGCCATTAAAGAACAGGGTATATCTTAATACAGCACACTGTCACTCATATTTCTCAAGTGAGTTCACCCACCTCCATATCCTTGAGACCTAGAAAGGGGAGAATTATTAGAATAAATCGAATAAGCTGTTTTCTCACAAACTTACTGGAGACATTGGAAATCTAAAGTATCTTGGATTACATTGAAATGGGCATTGTGTCCCTTTGGGCATTGGATGTATGAACACCTTGGGCTCCAGCACATCATTCCCACCATGACTCCAGCTGTGGTGAAATCTGGGCCTGCCTCTTTATTGTTGAGAGTCTCCATCGCCCATGGTTTCATCAACAGCCAGAGGCAGAGCCAGGTAGTGCCAGATTGTTGAGTCCCAATTGTTACTCTCCCATTGTTATCAAAGAAGAAGGAAGGTTACTCTGTTTTTCTGAAATACAGATGTGACTTGTGCATTGTCACTGTCCTTGAAATGTGCACCAGCTCATTCTTACTCCTTCAGGGAAAAGCTGTGATATAAAAATGGAATGGATAAAAAGATCATGCTTCATATTTTCTAAATTTTAAGAATAATTTCAATAATTTTGAAATGTATTGCTCTATAATATACCATTCAAGGAACTACAAAACTTAAAACAACCATAGTAAAGTAAAAAGTCATACAACTGTGTTTATTAAAAACAGAAACAATTATTACATGGGGTTGTTTTCTAGATTTTTCTTTTTATCAGTTTCTGGCTGGATTCTTATAAACTTAGAAATCTTTTTAACAACTTAACATATTTCCTAAATTTTAACATGTCTTAGGGGGGCGATCAGTAGTGCTCAAAAACTAATACAATAACTCCGACTGCATGCCTTCACGAGATTGCTTGTTTCAGTTCTTTCTAGAAACAAATAATCCATAAGGCTAATGCATTTAGAACAACTTTGGGTCATCTGGAAATTTAAAATCAAGGAAAAGAGCTGATCCCACTGGCCCTAATAAGCAGATGAAAAGCAGAATTCTCTAAAGGATTTTACCTACATACATTTTAAAATTTCTCACGTCAAAAAAAAACCCTCTTCTGCCTTTAATATAAACAAAGGACAAAATTAAATGCAAAAGAGTCTACTAATGCAAGATTGAGATTCTCAGAGGAACATCAATTTTCCTACATTCCACACATTCTGAATATTAAAGTATCACATTAAAAAGACTAGCTATTTCTGAAAAACACGGTATTTGAAGTATAATGGATACAAATGAAAGGAATAGCAGCCAGTCTCATTTTTTAGTATGTATGACCACAATAGCATCATCCCTTAATGATTCAGGGTCCAACAAGTGAGTTAGTATGATCCTTGTCACCCCCAACCCCCAGCCACCTCTTTTTTTGTTGCCCCTTCCACTAAAGGACCTTCAAGCTCAGGGAGAATAAATAAAATTGAGAGTTGGCTGACAATTGGTTTCCAATTCATTGCTCAATTATTGGTCTAGAAGATGTGGATGAAAGGCTTTATTGAAATCACCATTACTCAGGAAACATTACCCACATTTTGTCCCTTGACGGTTAAAATTAGGATCTTATGCTTTCATTCTTAAATGGTTCCCACAAGTGTTCCACAGATGATCACTAAAGATTTTTTCCTCTAAAATCACTTGAATTTTAAAAAATTATATCTGCTTTTTTG
This sequence comes from Pipistrellus hanaki, assembly GCF_964339955.1. NCBI lineage: Eukaryota > Metazoa > Chordata > Mammalia > Chiroptera > Vespertilionidae > Pipistrellus > Pipistrellus hanaki. Next base: position 117,958,250 of record NC_140503.1, on the reverse strand, counting down.
GTGGTTGTTGTTTTTATTTCAAAGAAAGTTTATATACATGGGAAATAGGAAAGGGGCAAACTCAGTGAACAGTTTACCAGATGTGGAAACTGGCATATGTCATATGAAATAATCCATACATTATGACTTTACCACCCTTCCCAGGTTTTGAAAAATATATAGAGAGCTTTCAAAAAAAGATGTTGTTAAATAATAATAGCAGCAATCTGTATTTATATAGCACCTTTCTTTCAGAGAGCTCAGGTTGGCTTATAAACAGTGTCTCATCAATCTTCACAACTTCCCTATATGGAAGGCTGCTTTAGCTATCATTACTCACATCTTTATCAACAAAGAAACAGTTGCCTGCAGAGTGGCTAAGCAACTTGTCCAAGGTCACCGAGGGAGTGAGTGGCAAAGCCAAGAAAGAAGCTCAGGGCTTTGACCTTCTGGTTTAGTATTCTCTCCAGGAGGCCACACTGAAAGAAGAACAGCATCTAACATGCATATTCATAAGTCTCAGAAGAAAAGTCTACCATTTCTTAAAAATTTTATCAGCCAAACTTTGATGCTAATTCCTGTCTCTTTGATATAAAAACCCAATAGTTGGCAGTGATAGGGAAATATTGAAACTGTCCTGAGATAGCACATAGACTTCAGTTTATCAGCCTCATTCATCTCCTAGATTCCAGCAGTTGACACATTTAACTCAACCAGGTAAAAGAACACTGAGGGCCAGGTAGTGACCACACAGGATGTGAAGATGCTGCTTGAATGATCAAATTCCCAGTCCCCTGCCCTCAAATATGTGGACTATCCCCATTAGGATAAAATGCCAGCAGTTGGTTCAATAAACATTTCTTTATTATCATTTATTGTAAGCTAGGCATGTGCTAAGGGCTACACACCTGTCCTTGGGTACTCAGGGTCTAGCTACATGGAAATGGGTGCACAGTGTAATAGGAGAGGAAGATCCAGAGCTAACTAGCCCTGCTTGGCATCATTTGGGGAATCTGGAACCAAACTCCAATTCCTGAAGCTCTTGTCTGATTTCTTCTTTTCCTGGACCACCGCTACAGGCAGACATGTTCCAACCTTCAGCTATCTGTTTGATTACATCTCTTCAGAGAGGTCCTCCTACTCTTTCCAAAAGCAGCTGTTGTCAAACATGGAATTCTTTATTACCTCAGTTGGAATAAGTTGCTTATTAGACAATTTATGGTCTCTCTCCAAACTGTGAGCTCCATGGAAAGCAGAAATAGTGATTAGTGAATAGCTTTTGCTCAGTGAATGAAGGGTGTCTGGACAGGTGACACTCCTGAGCTTCTCTCTCCTCCTGTATACAATAGTAATGATGCCTACCTCCTAGCATCCTTGTAAGAATTAAATGTACAAATATACACAAAACTACAACAAACTATGCTAGGCACACCCAATAAGTGGTAATCTGAGAGTGGCATTAAATATGTATGAATGTAACAATTTGAAAGTCATTAATTATTTTATCAAATGTCATTTTTTATGTGTGTATAGCAATAGAAGTGGAGTTGAAGAAATGGATATATATATATATATATATATATATATATGTTGTAATATAACTATTATTGTCATAGTTATGTAATAGTTATATGGTTACATACATAATAGTTATATATAACTAATAACATAATTATTTGTATATATGTTAGAACTATTTTTAGTTAACTATTAGCTAGTGAGTTTTAACTCTTGTTATGAAAGCATAATTGTAAAGAGAAAAGAGGTCAGAGTAGGATTGCTGTGTGTGTGTGCATGCGTGCTTATGTGCACACATGTGTGTATGAATTGTTTATGTGCTGAGAGACTGAAAAATATAAGATAAGAGAAGCAAAATTTATGGACTGTGCTATCAATGAAGCATGATAAAATGGAGAAATTGGTCTTGGATAGAACAAGGGACATCTTTCTCACATAGAAGAAAAGGAAGCAGGGATAAGTATAAATATAACAATAGCAATTAATTTTATAGTGAACATCTATTGAGTATTCTCTAATTGGGAAGCACTATTCTAAGTTCTCTGATATATATATCCTATATAATAAAGAGACAATATGCAAATTGACCATCACTCCAACACCCCATGTGGTCAAAGATGGCTGCCATAATATGGCTAGCAGGGGAAGCCAGTTGTGTGAGATCAGGCCAGAAAGGGAGAGCAGTTGGAAGCAATCAGTCCTGCAGGGAAGGGCAGTTAGGGATAACCGATCTGGCAGAGGAGGGCAATTAGGGGGGGGGGGGGCAGCCCTTCAGGGGAGGGCAGTTGGGAGCAACCAGGCCTGCAGAGGAGAGCAGCTGGGGGGAGGGGGAACCTCCCCCTCTCCCTCTCTACAGGGGATAGCAGTTGGAGGGGACAGGGCCAGCAGGGGAGAGCAGTTGGGAGTAGCCAGGCCTGCAGGGGAGGGCAGTTGGGGGAGTTAGGGGCCATTGGGCCATCAGGGGAGCAGTTAGGCATTGATCAGTTTGGCAGGGGAGTGGTTAGGGGGTGATCAGGCTGGCAGGCAGAAGAGGTTAGGGGTAATCAGGCAGGCAAGTGGTTGGGAGACAGCAGTCCTGGATTGTGAAAGGGCAGTCGGACATCCCTCAAGAGGTCCCAGATTGGAGAGGGTGCAGGCTGGGCTGAGGGACACCCTCCCCACCCCTCTGTGCACACAAATAAATATATATACATTTCTTTACAATCTTACTTGAGGAAAATCTCAAAAATTACCTGTATTTTCATCAGTTTATATGTGGAGAAACCCAAACATTAGAGAGGTTATGTACTTGCAGAAGGTCACACATATACCAAATGGTACAAACAAGCTTGGCTCCCACCATGATCCTGGTCTGAATCACCCTGCTGAGTTGTTGCTCATATAGACAAGTCAGTGAAGGAAGGTTCTAAATTGAAAACATTGAATACTGATTATTATTAATTTCTTTGTGAAGAAAGATTTTTTTTAGAATAGGTATGAGAGGGTATATAGCCAAAATGATATGAAGGAACTTGAGAAGAATCTCGAATAGTGACCACAGGGTTTGCAAAAGGCTTTAGGTACAAAAGCTGTGCATTTCTGGTATCACCAATCTTCTCAGCAGCATGAGCAGCCTCAGTATTAGAAAGAATAGCTGAATGATTAGCTTGACCCAAGATTGAACGGTTGTTCTGGAAGATTAATGGAAAAAAGGATTGACAATATGAAAAAGAAGGTAATAAATTGGTTAGCCATCAGATCTAGATTGGGTAGGTAAATATGTGAAACCTAAAGGAGACATATTGTAATTCTTAGGTACAAAAAAGAGAAGTCAAAGAATTAGAAAACAGTAAAATCAGAATGGGAATAAGGAAGGTGCAAAATATAAGATTTCAGTTCATCATTTTAAAACATAGGAAAAAAGTGATGACAAGACCCAAGGGGAGGTCCTTGAAATTAACCAAAGGTGGAGATCTCAAAACAATACAACGTGGCTTTACCCAGAGAAACTAGATTTGTATGTGCATTATTGTGAAGTAGGGTTTTCTAGTGAAAGAGAACATTCCTTGTCTCTGATGCACCTTAGTGTGCACTGCAGTCTCACAAAGGAGGCTGCCTGCCGGTCTCTCCTTGGTTGATAGTTGGATGATGTTAAATAACTACAAAGAAGCCCTTTGTCTTTATTTCTCACAATAGTTGGCATTCTCTAAAAACAATCCACAATTTCTGCCAAAATATGTTCAGGAAATATGAGCTACTATGGCTCGTGACCCCTGTGGATAGCCACAAACTGAATCATGGAATACAGTGCAGCTGACTAATAAAATATAATCGGATTGGCAGGCAGCATCAGACTCGGCCATGCCCATACAGATCTTCTTTTAACCCAGTTTTACAAGTTGCTCTCCAGACGTTATTTATTCCTCTTGTCAACATTCCTATTGTGAAAATGACAGCCATCAAATCTCTTTTAGATCCTAATCCCATTCTTTTCTTTTCTGCGTCAAGTAGTGGAAAACCTCATATAAGCAATATCCTTTTAGGGAGCTACATGATTTGTTTGACATTGGTCATTTGCTTGAAGGAATAACTATCAGCTTAGAAAATAAATGTAATATCCCCCATCATTAACCATGTAGTAAATTCAAAATAAATATCTGAAACCGAAATTACTTTGAGGCTTGGATTAGTGTAGGTAGCAGTCCAACCAGCAGTAATCGGCCACCCCACAACAAACTGCATGATAAACTCCTTCTTTCTGTTGAATCATCACAAGGTTTGTCAGACCAATTTTCACATTTCACTCTCAATTTGTGTTTAACAGTGAGCTGGTGCTAAGACAGCCAAATAAGGTCCGTGGTTAGGAGGAGATGACCTGCAAACTGAACCCCATATGTTTAACAGCAACAAGAAAGAATTATAAATTATCAGATGATTCACACATAAAAATGACAATAAGTCATAAGAAGTCAATAGACAGGGCCACTCGAAGCCAGATGCGATCTTAGGTCTAAACAAATGTCTTTCATAATTTGGTTTACCTTTCTTAAAAAAGAGCTAACATTTGTTGACTATTGTCTCTGCCACATTGTTCTAGTCTTTTTTTAAAATGTCCATTACTATATGCAGTATAAACTATTATTATCTATATTTTGAAAACTAAAAAAATGAAGCTTAGGGAATTTAAGTACTTTGCCCAGAGTTGGTAAGAGGTAGATCCAGAATTTGGGCCTGGGTAGTTGAATTTGAGAGACTAAATTTATAAGCACTGTGCTAATCTGGTTAGCCATGCATCTCTTTAGAATTGGGTGTAGAACAGTGAGGAGAGTATGCTGCTCAGCATCTTAAGTCCTAAAATAGACAATTTGGGGCAATCAAGTCACTGATGGTCTTGCCTAGTTTTGCTATCCAAGTTACTAGTTTCAGAATTAGATGACGTATACTTAGTTTTTAATTTTTTTATTTGGCCTACAAATGCATAAAAATGTAGCCATAATCTTTATCTCATGACAAGCCATCATCTCTAGCATTGCATCCATTTATTACATATTTTTATTTACCCATTTTAATAATAAACATCGAAATGATCATCACATACTTCAAGTTATAGAATATTATCAATAAATTACTTATAAAATATATCCTATTCTAATATTCCATTATCTACTTATTCCCAAAGACAACCATTTTTCTAATTTTTGTACTTTTCATTTCTTTGATTTTGTTGCTTTTACTCAAATATATGTGCCCTTAAATAATATATTTTTCTTTGTTTTTTGAATGTTTAAAGAGAGTGTCATACTCTATATAGTCTTCTGATACTTCTTTTTGTCACTTTGAGTTATAATACTAAGATTTATTCATGTTGATAAATGTAGCTCTACTTCATTTTAACAATGTGAAATAAATGTATCATGGGAATATAACACAAAAGTACACAAAGTGCTTTGCTCAGTGAATTATCACAAGGCAAACATCTTAATATATAAAATCCTAGGGTCCGTAATGTCTAAAACAATTGAGGGCTTGGCCAAAAGCTAGGCTGCGCAGGTAGCAGGCTCTGGTGGGTGGGGACTGGTGAATGGGTTAAACTGCTGACCTCTAGGAGAGAGAGAGGCGGGGCTAATTAGTGGCTGCCTCGGTTGCTGGTGAGGCCTGGAGAGAGAGAGAGAGGAAGGGTCTGATCTGTAGCCCAAGAGATCAGCAGTTCAGCCTGCTTACAAGCAGCCTGGGGTGGCTGTTGATCAGTCCCGCCTCTCTGATCAGGCCTGGAGATAGGCCCGATGATGCTGACGATAGGCATAGAAACTGACCAATCAGAACCAAATTTGGGTGAACTGAGTGGAGCTAATGGTTGCATAGGAGGCAGAGCTTCTGATGCTAACTGGCATAGTAACCAACCAATCAGAACCTGGGTCAACTGCAAAGGCAGAACCTAAGGAGGGGTTTTAAGGCCAACAGCTGTTTGGTGTAAAGTGTAAGAAAACAGTTAGGGGCAATCAGGCCAGCAGAGACAGTTGGGGGTGATCAGGCTAGCAGGGGAAAGCAGTTAGAGGTGACATCAGGCTGGCAAGGGAGGGCAATTGGGGGTGAGATCCGGATGGCAGGGGAAGGTCATTGGAGGCAAGATCAGGCCAGCAGGGGAGGAAGTTTGGGGCCAACCTGGCCTGCAGGGGAGAGCATTTGAGGCGATATCAGGCTGGCAGAGGAGGGTAGTTAGGGGTGATCAGGCAGGCAGGCAGGCAGAGACAGTTAAGGGCGATCAGACAGTCATGTGAGTGGTTAGGAGCCAGCAGTCCCAGATTGTGAGAGGGATATCCTATTGGAGAGGGTGCAGGCTTGTCTGAGGGAACCCCCCTTCCATGCATGAATTTCATGTGGGCCAATAGTACTCAAATAACTACCATACAAAAAATAGAGAAAAGCTAACAGCATCCCATGCCCTCCACATGCCCTTCATATTCACTATGCCCATCTGTAGAAGTAATCCACTATGCTGGCTTCTAATACCATATGTTAAGTTCCTACTTTTTACATTTTCTCTTTTGACTCATAAGGCTGAGCATCTTATCATGTTTAACGGGCAGCTAGATATCTGTTGTTGGGAGATAGCTGTTTAAGTTTTTTGATAATTTCTCATTAGATTGACTAATTTTTTTATTCTCTTACTAGAGTTTTATTCTCTTACTAGAGTTACAAAATTCATGTGCACTCAAGCGAGGGGGGAAGGTCCCTCAGCCCAGCCTGCTTCGTCTTGAAGTCTAGGAGCCCTTGGGAGATGTCCTTAGTGCTGCTGCAGAGGTATGAGAGGCTCTTACCACCACCACTGTGCTCGCCAGCCATGAGCCCAGCTTCTGGCTGAGCGGCGCTCCCCCGGTGGGAAAAAACAAAACAAACAAACAAAAAAACAGTATGGAGTTTCCTCAAAAAATTAAGCATGTGACTGCTTTTTTACCAAGCAATCCTACTTCTGGTAATATAGCCTATGAATCCTGAAACACATATCTGAAAGAGTATACGCATCTCCATGTTCATAGCAGTATTATTTACAATAACCAAGATCTGGAAACGTACCAAGTGCCCATCAGTAGATGAGTGGTGAAGGTTGACTGAGAAGAGAAAATGGGGACATCTGTGATAGTGTCAGCAATCAAAAATAAAGTTAAAAATATATTGTTCTAAAGTCTTCTGGCTTCTATAGTTTCTGCTGTGAAGGCAATTTAACATATCCACTGCAACTCTATTGAAGATATGTTTTTTATTCTTTAGCTGTTTTAGACTGGGATTTGATTTCAGTACTTTAACTATGGTGTGATTTTCTTTTTATTGATCCTTCTCTGTTTCTGCAGCCTTTTAACTTGTGAGTTTATATATTTCATCAGTTTTTCAATTTTTTAAAATAATTATCTCTTCTAATATTGCTGTCTCATTCTTACTCTCCTTCTGATACTCCATATATATATATATATATATATATATATATATATATATATATATTTACTTTTTGTGTTTTGCACATTTTAAATTAACTCATCTTCAGAGTTACTCATCCTGTCTTCTGCTATATTTAGTAAAATTTAGTCCAATTCTGGTCCATCACTATTCTTCAGACTTGGTCCTCTTCGGCTTTTGATTGTGTAGTGTTAACCATATTTTCTCAACCCTAAAATTTACAGAAGAAGCAATTCTGTCCTTTGGAAAATTTGAGCTTAGTATTTTAACTCCTACCCCCAAACAGTTTCAAAATCTGACAAGTGTCTTGTGAAATTCTGTATTTATGTCAGGCTTTCCACCTAGAGCAAGACTTATATCCTGTACACTTAAGCAATGTTACTTTGCCATGTATACATTTCTTGGCTGCTCCTTACTGTCCTGCACAAAGAACCTATCGATAGATAACATCTCATGGTGCAAACTTATAATTTGTTTGGAAATCTTTCAGTTTCCATCCATCATATCTGTCAAAAGTCTAGTTTCTCTCTTCAACATTTGGGTGTCTTTACCTAGGCCAAGTGTATTCTTACCCAACCTCAACATAATTATTGTAAATGCCTCCAGGGCAATAATGGTTAGCAATTATCATCCCAAATAATGGCTTTTCCTTTATGGAATTTTAATTAACTAAATTCTCATGGTTTCTATGGTGTCTTTATAAATATTATTTTTAAAATATAACAATTTTTATGTCTTAATAAAACATACTAAACTAATCTCATTTAGAATTATAAGTCCACCATTCCTCGTACCACAATATCCTTTATTCTATGAGTCATGCAGTCAGTGTGGGAATTCTTTCATTTGTTCAGGTCATCCATTCTATATATTTATGCAATAATTTAAATAATATTCATTATTTAATTTTGGGTACATTAGGCCTCCTAAAAATAATCTTTGCCAAAAACTCCATTGAACCGCATCCAGGATGGCCAGGGGTGAACCTGAGGAGGGGTGGTGAAGGATTAAAGAAGAGATATTGGGGCCAGGTGGGACACTGTTCTCAGATTGAGAGAAAGTGCCACAGCCTGCAAGCTGAGTTTTTATGTAATAGTCAGATTTCACGAGGCAAAGCAAAGGCATGGTCAAGATGTTTACAATGTTCTAGAGCAGGGGTCCTCAAACTTTTTAAAGTGGGGGCCAGATCACGGTCCCTCAGAGAGCTGGAGGGCCGGACTATATGAACTACTAATTCCTACTGTAACACCTTGGCTGCGCTCACTGCCCAAAAAACCTGGCGGGCAGGATCAGACTCCCCTGGGGGCTGCATGTGGCCCTCGGGCCTTAGTTTGAAGACCCCTGTTCTAGAGCAGTGTTTCCCAAAGTTCTCTCATGATGAGAATCACCTGGTGGAGTTGTTAAAACACAGATTCCTGAATCCCAACTAAGAAGTGCTAAACTAGAATTTTTGGGAACATATAGGTAAAATTGCATACCTAACTTAGTGCTCTGTATATAAAATCTGTCTTAGAGCACTAGTTAAGTATACAATTTTACCTATATGTTCCCAAAAATTCTAGTTTAGCACTTCTTAGTTGGGATTCAGGAATCTGTGTTTTAACAACTCCACCAGGTGATTCTCATCATGAGAGAACTTTGGGAAACACTGTTCTAGAGAGTTTCAAATCTACTTAATTACATACACCTGAGAATAAGTTTTGTTTTGGCAGCACTTGCTGCACCTCCTGCAACCCATATCACTCTGCCACCTGGGACTAAAGGTTCGGACCATAAGGTCAAGCTTACAACCATAAGCTTTGGCTATAATTGTGTTGGGAAGGCTTTGTCCTCCAAGCTGGGTCCTGCACGTCGCTTTGCCATAAGAGGACTGTGCCCACTCATTCGTCCAAAGCTTGAACCTATCCAAATGCTGTAGCCACGCTCCACAATTCATTTTTCACCTGAAATTTTATTTATTCCTATTCTGATAATGGAATAAATTCTGACAGTTATGGAATTGGCTGTCATGTATTTATGGATCCAAAGAAAATAGTGTTGGTTAAGTTAGTATAAGTTCCATTAATCTCACTCCACTCATCACCAACACTTGCTTTTTTTCTTTCCTCAGGTACTAGTGTGAAAGTTAATGTTTTCACATTGCTTTAAAAAGGCTAGCAGGAATTTTCATACTGTACCTTATACTGGATAAAATAATCTGTCATGAAGTGTGGTGAGCCTCCTGCTTTTCAAGAAACTCTGCATTTGTGAACTAAACCAGTTCTGGGAGTAGGCTACAGGATCATAATTAAATAAGTAGTTCAGATTAGGCCTCTGATCAAATGTCTTTGAGAAAATTTTGATTTCATATCAAGTAGCTCCTTAGTGAGTCTCTTGATGTTTTTACTTTTATTGCCGTATGATTAGAGATATCTGAATTTTGAAAAATTCTTCAGGATATGATGACTACTCCTATTCTGTTGCTTATCCATACCCACTTTGCTTCTTTGACGAGGGCTTACCTCTAGGGTTGAACTGCTTCAAAGATCTCCAATCCTAATCTATTACAGCTGCAATCCTTTCTACCAGATTTCATGGCCTAGAGAGTGATTTTTTAAAATTCTAGTGCTTCTTTTATCAATATATTCCATGGGGATATTTTGAGGAACACAGGAGAAAATAAAGAAGAAAAAAGTTATACTTGTAATTCTGGGATAAACCCTATTTGATCATGTTGGATTATTCTTTAATAAACATTATGGCTGGATTTCAGCTTCTTGTGTTATTTGGGATTTTAACAACCACAATAGTATAGTTTCTTTTCTGTGATATGTTGGGTTATGAATAGTTTCTCCTTATTTTTTGCACTCTGTTTCTTAAAACTACACATTTAATTTGAAAGAAATCATTGACTACACTAACTGAAAAGACTGCATTTTAGAAGACATTCTTTGAAGAATTTTAAATTTATTCAAGTTTTCAATTTCTTGAATAAAATTTTGATGACCTTACATTTTGAAAATCAAGTAATTTATTAATATTTTCAAATATATCCACCACTCTCATAAATATTATTCTGTTATAATTTTAATTCTTTCTATACTTATTCTATTGACTTTGCTCTCTTTTAGACTTGCAATAGATATTTAACTAATTTTTAGAGTATCCCCTAGATTTACATATGAGAATAGCTGTTTTATCTTTTGTGTTATTACTTTTATTTTTTCTCATAATGGTGAATGTCTTTTTTTTTTCCCCTTAGATCTTAAATTACCCCTTTAGTTCACTTATTTATTTATTTTTTATTGATTATGGTCTCACATAATTGTCCTTATTTCCTCATTCCCATCCCAAACCCTTCCCTAGATATGCCCCCCCCCACCCTAATCCCTATTGTCCATGGCCACTGGCTAGGCCCATATGTATGCACGTAAGTCCTTTGGTTGATCTCTTCCCCTTACCCCCATCCACCCTTACTTTCCCTCTGAGGTTTGAGAGTCTGATTGCTGGTTCTCTTTCTCTGGATCTGTTAATGTTGTTCATTATTTCTTCTAGATGTATGCTATCATGTGATCCAAGAAATACCCTTGTAAGAACCTAAACTGCAACAAGCCATAATGGTTATGTTGAGAGGAAAATGAATCAGTCAGTAGTGAGTTCCTTTCTGGGCCAACAGTTCTTTTGAGTCTCAATTTCAATGCCAGATAGTTCCTTATGTGTACATGCCAGCCATGATATTTCAGATCTGGTTGGTGGACAAATGGTGGTAATGCAGGTCTGTCTATCTCTGCTTTGGTTATAATGAAAACTTTAAATTTATATATTTTTTAATATGGTTTGGAAACATTCCTTAATTAAAAAAAAAAGTTTTGTTATGAAGGAACATAGAGTGTTTGCTTGGCATAACATCCATTCTTTTCCCAGCTATCACCAAAGTTTGGTTATTTTCCTCCCCTTTGTGCTCTTATTCAGATTAACAGCTCCCCACTTTTAAGGAAAGGCTAAGATGAGTTTTCATATTGTTATTGTATAAGTCAATTATGATTTACAACAGTTTATTTGTAGCTTTAGGCTGTATCTATCTTTTACTGTTCAAAATAATGCACACTGAATAAAGTTGATCATTTTGTGTTTTGCAACATATCTTTGGAATAGAATAGAAGTAGGAATACTGTGTGAAAGGGTAAATATGTGTGATTACTTTCCAGGTATTTCCAAATTTTTCACCAAGGGCATTATGTCAATATGAATTTATGTGCTCAGTACCAATATACATGAGTATCTGTTATCCAGTGCCTCAACTGAAGCATATGTTGTAAGCTTCCAGATTTTTTTTTTCAATTAATTGGGTAAAGATGTTTCTCATTGTAGTTTTTCATCCACATCATCATTAATGTTGAATCAAGTATCATGTAATGAACAAAACTTGAGTACAAATATATAAACTTGTATATCCACCCTGATTTTATGACAAATAACATTTTCATCATCTCAGAAAGTTCTCTCATATTCCTTTCCTCAATTCCTCACCTGTAAGCAACCACCTTATTTTAAAAAATTATTTTATTGATTTTTTACAGAGAGGAAGGGAGAGAGATAGAGAGTTAGAAACATCGATGAGAGAGAATCATTTATCAGCTGCCTCCTGCACACCCCACACCTGGGATGTGTCCCCAACCATGGTAAATGCCCTTGACGGGAATCAAACCTGGGACCCTTCAGTCCACAGGCTGACGCTCTATCCACTGGGCCAAACCCATTTCAGCCACCTTTCTTATTCTGACCACAATAGATTAGGTTTGCCAATTCTAGAACTTCACATAAATGGAATCATATAGTTTTAAATTCCTTTGATTATACTCTGTGTAATGTTTTAAAGGTGTATTTATATAGTTGCATGTATTAATTGGTCATTAATTTTTACCACTAAATATTATTCCATTGTAGAATAACCAAATTTTCTTATTTATTATTATGATTAGTAATATTTGGATTATTTCCAGTTAGTCATCTAGTGAGGGAGGAATTATATGTACTCGTAATTTGTCCTTCCCTAATGTCTAATAATCTTGAATGCTTTTTCTTTTTCTTAATGACTATTTAATTATCTTTCTTTGCAAAGTATCTTATTAAATCTTTTTCTCATTAAAAAGTAGTCTGTTTAATTATTGAGTTGAATATATATCCTATCTAATAAAAAGATAATTTGCAAATTGACCATCATTCCAACAAACAAGATGGCCGACACCATGTGGGCACAGATGGCTGCCACAGATGGCCAGCAGGGGAGGGCAGTTGTGGGTGATCAGGCCAGCAGGGAAGGGCAGTTGGGGTTGACAAGGCTGGCAGGGGAGACCAGTTGGGGCTGACGAGGCTGGCAGGGGAGGGCAGTTAGGGGTGACCAGGCCAGTAGAGGAGGGTGACCAGGCCTATAGGGGAGGACAATTGTGGGCAATCAGGCCAGCAGGGGAGGGCGGTTGGGGGCAACTAGGATGGCAAGGGAAGGCAGTTAGGGGTGACTGGCCCACCATGGGGGCGGGGGGCAGCTGGGGACAACCAGGCCTACAGGGGAGGACAGTTAGGGGCAATTGGGCTGGCATGGAAGCAGTTAGGCATCAATCAGGCTGGCAGGGAAGTGGCTGTGGGTGATCAGGCTGACAGGCAGAAGTTAGGAGAAATCAGGCAGGCAGGCAGGTAACCTGTTGGGAGCCAGCAGTCCTGGGTTGTGAGAGGGGTCCCAGATTGGAGAGGGTGCAGACTAGGCTGAGGGACACCCACATCTGTGTACAAATTTCATGCACTAGGCCTCTAGTACTATATATATATATATATATATATATATATATATATATATATATATATTCTGGATACAACACCTTTGTCAGATAGATGCATTGAGAATATTGTCCCCCGATCTGTAACTCTACTATTCAGGTTTAATGGTGCCTTTTGATGATCCCAAGTTTTAATTCTGTTGATATTGAATTTATTAATTACCAACTAACCAATTTATTTTGTTTTTATTTGGGCTCTTTGTATCTAACCAAAAATATTTTTTTGTTTAACCTAAGATTATGGAAATAATCTCCGGATTATTTTTTCTAAAAGCCTGATACTTTTAGTTTTTATATTCAGTCTATGACTTACCTCAACTTAATTTTTATGTATATTGTGAAATAGAGGTAGAGATCCATTTGTTTTCACATGGATATCCAGTTGCTTTAAAATAATTCATTGAAAAGATATTTCTTTTCCTTTTGAACTGTTATAGCATTTTTTGTTGAAAATAAATTAATTATATATGAGTGGATGTTTTTTGATAATCTGTTATGTTTTATTTATTTTTTGCCTTTAAAGCATTAACACACACTTCAGTTAACTGTCAGTATAAGTTTCCCAATATTTATTTCAGTATTTTAAGACATTTTCATTTCTATATAAATTTTGCAAGTAGCTGATCAATTTATATTAATAATTAGCATCTAACAATATTGAGTTTTCTGATTCATTAATATGGCATATCTCTCCACTTTTAAATTCTCTAGTGTTCAAGACTTGCCTATATTATACTTGGATAATTTATTTCTAAGTGTTTTATACTTATGAATCCTATTGTAAATGATATGATTGTTAAATTTCTTTCCCATGACCTAATCACCTCTTGGTGTTTCCATCAAATACCATCACATTTTGGGTTGGTTTTCTACATATCAAATTTGGAGGCACAACTAGATCTGTCATTCACAAAACACTGGCCTGGAAGTGACACTCACCATTTCTTGCATTCCATTGATGAAAACAAGACAACATGACACTCCTAAACGCAGAGAGCAGTGTGGGAGTATCCAACAAACAATATGTTGTCTATATCTGGACAGCAATTTCCATATAATAGCCTTACAGATAGAAGGGAACATTAACTTTTTGTGGACCTGCCATATACTAAAGGGAACTATTAGTTAACTAGTCAGAAACTATAAGCAAGCCACTTCTTTATTGTCTTAATTGATGGATGAGTCTGGAAAATGAAAATACTCACTTTTCCAGGCCAAATTCAGCTAAGGATGATGGGTGATGCATTTCTGGACATGAAATATAGCTAAAGCCCCTGTCCCTCAAAGAGAAAGCTTTTTTGTCCCTTGGATATTCCATGATTTTATTTATTCATTTATGTTTTGTTTGTTTGTTTGTTTTTGCCTGTAATGTAACAATGAGGTTCATGCTTGACAATCATGACTATTAAGACTCTTACATTAAGAAATGGAAAGATGGAAAGAGTATGGGTCAATGACATTGCTCTCAGCCAGCTTTCCTGTGGTTCTGGATGATGTTTGTTTTGTCTTTTAGTTGTAATTTTGAAGTTGTATTGCGAGGCAGCAGTTTAGGTGTTTACCTATGCTACCATCTTGGTTTCTCCCTCTCTTAAAGTAAATTAATTAACGAGTAGTTGTCTTCAGCTACATTTATACAAAAGTTATTTTAAAATTCACACCAGCCTGGCCAGTGTAGCTCAGTGGTTGAGCATCGACCTATGAACCAGGAGGTTATGGTTTAATTCCCCGTCAGAGCACATGTCCAGGTTGTGGACTCATTTCCAGTAGGGGATATGAAGGAGGCAGCCAATCAATCATTCTCTCTCATCATTAATGTCTCTGTCCCTCTCCCTCTCCCTCCCTTTCTGAAATCAATAAAAGTAGATTAAAAAAAATAAAATAAAATAAAACTCACACCACCCCAAATTTTGTTGTATTCTTTGCACCAAGAGCACTAAAAAAAAAAAGTGAATTCATAATCCAGCTGTTTCAAGTACCTCTTTTACATTAATTGGCCAAAGTAATCCCTAGAAAATTAAATACTAAAATGCACAGACTGATATAAACACACATAAGAAATATACAAGAGAATAAAATCATTAAAATGACTTGTTATAATGTAGCAATTATGTATCACAAAAGGAAGTATATTAGAGGAAAGGAAACAAAACTATTTAATTGGTGGAAAAATGAATTAATTATCTGATTTTAAAGACCAAAGCTGTGAGTACATTAGGAAGAGGAAGAAAAAGTGTAAGAAGATACTTAGTAGAAGGAAATGGGAATATTGAGCATGGAGGTGATAGACTAGCCAAAGTGTCCTTGATATCCAGCAGATCAGCAAGTATACCCTGCCAGGTTGGAAATTAAGAATCAGTTTACAAAAAAAAATCGTTGAAAGATTGTGCATCTAATTGCTACCCTCACTTCAAAAGCAGATGCTTAACAAGCCAGATATATGTGTATCAATTTCAAGAATTTCTTAAAATTGAAATGAATGTGACAGTTATATTTCCAGAAAAGGCTCAATTTGACAAGTAAATGCTTCTGCAGAACTTTACCATTTTTACTGAGGAAGGGATTATTGCCCATTCCCACGTCATTTCTTGTGATGCTGATTCATTGGTTTTATTTTGGGGTCTCATAATTTAGAGACTAAAATTGTCTACAAAAGAAAAAAAATCATTCCCTTCTGATTTCCACTGCCGCTCTGAGCTTTATACAATAATATATAAATAAGACATTTATTGTATATACATTTTAAAAAATCGATATTGTTCTTTGTAACAGTTCCTCATTAGTGAAGACAGGCCCATAGTTCCTATATTAATTTTCCTCTGTCTCAAAGTGAGTCGATGCTGTTCCATTCCTTCTTACTATTATTTATGACCTTCCAAAGTGTAGACCCTTGAAAATTAAAACCAAAGAAATAAGACGTGTTGGAAAACACTGATTCCCATAATAAAATTTTAAAGTTCCCTGACTAACAAAGTTTTTGTGAATTTTAATTTTGTTACTATTTCCACATGAACAGTTGGTTTCTGCAGCCTGTCTGGTTACAAAATGTGGCTATTTGTCCCATAGACCTACTTGTTGAGTAATGAGTCCATGTTATCACCTGATTGGGAAAAATGCATGGAAACATCATTGGCACATGGTAAATTGGAAGGGTCTTGGGGAAGTACATCTTCAGTGTCATTTGGCAGTGGTTTATATGCATTTAGTTAATGCTCTTTTGCTGAGATTTGAGTGGAAAAGAGAAACATATTTTAAAATATCATAATCTTTGAGAAATTCACTGGTATCTTTTGAAATACATAATTAATTTTTCAAACTTAAGTTTGTGAAACAATTAGGCTTCCCATTTAACACTTTAAGTTTGAAGCTGAGTAATGGATCCATGGCTCTGGCTAAATTGAAGAGCTTACTTGTTATATTTTACATGATTCTTTCCAAAGCTAAAATATAGGCATACTATTAAATTAAGAACAAATAGCATTAGGATTAGCATTAAAACTATGAAGATTTTTAAAATTCGAGTGAAATGAAGTAGAAAATTTAGACTGGATATCAAACTCTCTCCTTCCATCACTCTCTTCCTTCCTCTCAAACCTCTTCTCTGCATGTTCTTTTCTCCTTTTTGTTCTGAGATGGAAGTCGGGCTCTAAAGTAGTGATTCTCTTTTACTCCCACAGCCCTGAGTACACTAGACCTGGAGGAGAGTTCAGTGTCCATGCTCTGTTCTCTGGGAGAGAGAGAGAGAAGCTTGGCTGATGGCGAGGCCCGGAGAGAGAAGCTGTTTCTCTCTCAGGGCTTCGCCAGCAGCCGTGGCTGCTGCTGATCAGACCCACCTCTCTCTCTATCTGTGAGGTCACCAGTTTAGCCCACTGGTCTGCTGTGCATGCAGCCTGGCATTTGGTCTAGAGCCTTCGGTCATTACAACCCTGGCTTTTTATAGATAGAGATTAAACATGTCACCTGTGTACTTTATTGTGTGTTCACCACCTGGTATAGTCTCCTGTCACAATGTATTTTATTCTCTTTAGTTATTTTTTTTCATCCTATACCTAACCTCTTTCCCTCTGGTAGTATATTATTCTTTTGATGGTGTGGTAAATTGATTTTTTTTCTTAATTCCTTTTACAGTATATAGAGACACAACTGATTTTCGTTAGTTGATTTTGTGCTCTAAAACTTTGCTGAGTGTTTTTGTTAATTTTAAAGGTTTATTTGTGAAATCTTTAAGGGTTTCTACATGTAAGACCATGCTGTCTATTAACAAAAATAAATTGTACTTCTTTCTTTCTAATTTGGATTCCTTTTATTTCTTTTTTTAAAATTATTATTTTTTTTTTCATATTACCCTGATCAGAACTTCTTCTACTATGTTAATAGATATGGCAAATTGGAGATCCTTACCTTGTTCCTGATACTTAGGGAAAAATTAAGTCTTTACCATTGAACATAAAGTTAGCTGTAGTTTTCCACATGTGGTCTTTATTATGTTGAGGAAGTTACCTTTCTATTTCTGGGTTATTGAATGTGGAGTGTTTTGTTGTTTTTATCATGAAAAGGTGTTGATTTTTTAAAAATGCATTTGCTTAAAAAATTGGGATGACCATTTAGTTTTATGACCTTATTTTATTAATGTGTTCTAGTATAATGATTGATTTTCATATGCTGCATTTTAAGAATAAATCTCACTTGGTTGTGGTGTATAATTCTTTTGATATGCCCCTGAATTCTCTACTGGAATCTTGTTGAGGTTTTAGTATCAGTATTCATGATGGATATTGGTGAATATCACTTGTAGTGTCTTTGCCTTTGGTATCATGGCTATGCTGCCCTTAGATAATAAGTTAGGAAGTGTTACCTCCTCTTTAATTTTTGGGAGAGTGTAAGAAGGGTTGGTGTTAATTCTTTTGTAAATGTTTGCTGAATTCAACAATAAAATCATATGGTCCAAGTCTTTGTTGTTGAGGACCTTTTATTACTGTCTCAATCTTCTTACTAGTTATAGGTCTATTTGGATTTTCTATTTATTTTATTTTTTTTAGGAAATTTTGGTACATCATGCATTTCTAGAAATTTGCCCATTTCATCCAGGTTTTCTTCCTTCTGCCAACTGGTGTTTAGTGTACCTTTCTTTTTAAGATTCCTTATGGTAAAAGGTGAGGTGTTGATTTGAGGTCATTCCTGTTTCTGAATTCATGCATTTACAGTTTTGAATTTCACTTATAACTGTCTTTTCCACCTTCCACAAATGTTTATATGTTGTGTTTTAATTTATTTGTCTCAAGATGTCATCTAATTTCTCTGGTGATTTCTTCGTTAATTAATTGGTTGCTTAAGAGTGTATTGTTTACTTTCCACATATTTGTGAATATTCCTGTTTCCTTTTATTATTATTTCTAGTTTCATTTTATTTTTTAATCTGAATATGGAAAGGCACTTTGTGTGATATCAAATTTTTAACATTAATAAGACCCTTTTTGTGGCCTACTATATGGTCTATCCTAGAGAATATTTCACTGCACTTGATAAAAATGTTGCTATGTGGAATGTTTTCTAAATGTCAGTAGGTTCAACTGGTTTATGCTATTGTTCAAATTCTCTACCTCCTTATTAATTTTCTGTTTCTTTTAATCCATTATTTAAAGTGGGACATTGAAGTCTCCAACCATTATTACAAAAAATCTATTTCTCTATTCATTCTTTCATTTTTTTCCTCATTTATTTTGAGGTCTCTGTTTATTGGTGCATATATTTGTTATATATTCTTGTTGAGTTGACTTTTTATGTTAATATATAATGTCCTTCTTTGTCTCTTGTGAAAGTTTTAAATTTAAAGTTCATTTTCTCTGATATTAGCCTGGCTACCACAGCTCTCTTTTGGTTACTATTTGCATGGAATAATTTTTGCCATACTTTTACTTCATTCAAACTAATTTTAACTTTAAATCAAAAGTGAATATTTTATAGACTTAGTTGTATCATTTAAAAAAATGTTAGTTGTATCATTTAAAAAAAGATTCTGTTAATTACTGTCTTTTGATTGGTGAGTTTAATTATTTACATTTAAGGTAAATACTGCTAAGGAAAGACTAGTTCCATTTTACTATTTGTGTTTTTTGGGTTTTTAGAATCAAAGCATTTATTAAATAGCATTATTTTGGCAAGATTAGTAAATTAATAATGTTTCTGTTATTTTTCCTATCACTTTTATTTTTAATTAGAGCTTACATTTCATTTGTATTAGTTTCAGGTATACAGCATAGTTGTAGATAATCATATACTTTACATAATATTCCCCTGATATTTCCAGTACCCACCTAGCACCATACACACATATTATAAATTATTTACTATAATCCTAATACTGTACTGTATATCCTTGTGACTATTTTGAAACCACCAACTTTTACTTTTTAATTGCTTCACTCTTTTCACCCAGCTCTCTACCCCAAGCACCCTCTCATTTGGCAACTATTAGCCTGTTTTCTATATACCTATAAGTCTATTTCAATTTTTTAATTTTGTTTTTTAGATTCCACATATATGTAAAATCATATGATATTTGTCTTTCTCTGACTATCTTATTTCACTTAATGTAATAGACCCTAGGAGCATCCGTGCTGCCAGAAATGGTAAGCTTTTATTTGTTTGTATGGCTAAGTAATATTCTATTGTCAAAAATGTAGGCCTTCTTCTTTATCCACTCATCTATTGATGGGCATCTGGGTTGCTTTCATTTCTTGGCTATTGTAAATAATGAGGCAATAAACACAGGAGTGCATACATTCTTTAAATTGGTATTTTGGGTTTCCTCAGATATGTACCCAGAAGTGGAATTTCTGGGTCATAAGGCAGTTCCATTTTTAATATTTTGAGGAAGCTCCCTACTGTTTTCCACTGTGGCTGAACCAGACTGCATTTCCACAAGCAATGCACAAGGGTCCCCTTTTCTCCACATCCTTGCCAATATTTGTTGTTTGTTAATTTATTAATAATAGCCATTCTGACAGGTATAGGGTGATATCTCATTGTGGTTTTAATTTGAATCTCTCTCTGATGATTAGTGATTGTAAGCATCTTTTCATATGTTTGTTAGACAATCTTTATGTCTAATCAGGAGATCCTCTGTCCATTTCTTAACTGGATTGCTTATATTTTTGGTGTTGATTTGTATGAGTTCTTTATAAGTTTTGATTATTAACCCTTTATTGTATGTATCATTGGCAAATAGCTTCTCCTATTCAGTTGGTTAACTTTTTGTTTAGTTGATGGTTTCCTTTGTTGTGCAAAAATTTTTAGTTCGGCCCTGGCTGGTTTGGCTCAGTGAATAGAACATCCGCCTATGGACTGAAGTGTCCCAGGTCAAGTGCACATGCCCAGGTTTTGGACTTGATCCCCAGTAGGGGGCGTGCAGGAGGCAGCCGATCAATGATTTTCTCTCATCATTAAAGTTTCTCTCTCTCTCTTTTCCTCTCCCTTCCTCTCTGAAAACAATAAAAATAGTTTTAGTTTGATGTAATCCAATTTGTTTATTTTTTCTTTTGTTTCTTTTTTCTGAGAAGATATATCAGAAAGATATATAAGAACATCAGAAATTTTACTATTTGCCATCTGATTTTATATGCCTCATAACTTTTTTGTTCCTTGCTTTCTCCATTACTGCCTACTTTTGGATTTAGTTGCTTTTTTTAATAGGAAATATTTTAATTCCCTTTTCATTTCTTCCTGTGCAAATTCTGTGATTGTTTTCTTTTTGTTATTATTGGGATTATGTATGACATTCTAAAGTTATAGCAATATAATTTAAATTTATACCATCTAAAGTTCAATTTGCATACAAGAAATAAAACTCTACTTCTATAAAGCTTAATCTTCTTTTTAAGTTGTTGGTTGCACGAATTATATCTCTTTATACTGTGTAGACAGTAACAAGATTTGTAATTATTTTTATTATTCTTATTTTAAATCATGTATAAATTAAAAGTATAATTATAAACCAGAATTTAAATAATCCTGATTTTATATTTACATATTTTAACCTATTTAGAAATCTTTGTTTCATTATATGGCTCTGAATTGCTGTACAGGTTCCATTCATTTCAACCTAAAAAACCTCCATTAGCATTTTTTATATTGTAAGCCTGGAAGGAAGTAAATCCCTTACTGTTTTTCTTTCTTTTTAAATCCTCACCTGAGGATATGTTATTATTGATTTTTAAGAGAGGAAGGAAGAGAGAGAAACATCAGTGTGGGAGGAAAACATTAATAGGTTGCTTTCCATACATACCCTGATAGAGAATCGAATCTATAACCTTTTGGTATATGGGACAATGCTCCAACTGAGCCATCTCACCCTTTATTTACCTGAGAATATATTAATTTCTTCCCCATTTTAAAGGACAATTTTACTGGACATAGAATTCTCAGGATTTTTCCTGTTTTATCCTCTTAAATATGTAATCCCACTACCTTTTGGTCTCCAAGGTATCTTTTGAGAAAGCAGCTGATAATATTTTGAGGAACTCTTGGAAATGATGCATTGCTTATTGCTATTTTCAAAATTCTCTTTGTCATTAGTTTTTGAAAGTTAGATTATACATGTCTTGGTTTGGGTCTTGCCTGGGCTGTGAGTAGTGTCCTAAATTCCCCCATATACACAGTTACTTTTGAATGCCCTAATTTCCCAAAGAGTCTCACCCTAATGTCGTCTCTAGGCCTCAAATGTTCTATGGTATGTCATTAGTTCTAACATTTTGTCACAGGTGTCTGTGGGTTTGAAGTCACCTTTTAGCTTTTATGAGCCATGCCCACCATATTCCTGTGTTAGTTTGCCTTGTGAAGAATGCCTTGTGTCAGTTTCTCAGGTATTCCCCAGACAAGTTAGAACAGGCACCCACAATAATTTGCAAGTACAGTTGCTCTGCTCCCTCTGATTCATAGAATATTGGAAACAGGACTGCTGTTGGTTCAAGACCAAGACTGCCACCATGTTAGAAGAAACCACTTTTCTTTGATAAGCTTCCTTACTTGACATCTAGAACACTTGTGGTATTCATACCATAATGAGAAAAACTCCTCTCATAAACTCCAAAATTATCCAACTGCTAATTTGACCTCATATTTGTATGTTTTAAAAATACTCAAGTTCCAAAACTGAACTGATATTTTCTTTCAAACTAGAGGCCTGATACATGAAGGTTTGTGCAAGAATGAGCCTTCCTTTCCCTGGCTGCCGGCACTGCCTTCGCTTGGCCAGAGCCGCCTTTCCACTGTGGCCTGAAGCCGCCTTTCCATCTTCCCACACTGCCCAAAGGCCCTGAGCAGCTGGGGTGGTGCAGAATGCCTGCATGGTCACCATGCCAATGACGCAAGTGTCTAGACCTGCTCTGGGCTGCTCAGTGCCTGTGCATGCAAATTAACTTGGATTATTTTGGGGTCAATTTGCATACTCACTCCTGATTGGCTGGTGTGCGATGCAAAGGTATAGTCAATTAGCATGTTACTCTTTTATTAGGTAGATAAGCTGCACTTGCAGCCTTCCACATCTCTGTTGATTATAAGCTTCTACCTGTTCAGTGCAAAATATCTGAGATTACTCTTGACTCTTGCTCTTCTCTCACTCTCTACATACAAATGTTTACCACATTTTTTGGCTCTCCCTTTAAATTACACAGAATCCACAGTCACCAGCTCCTCTGCATTCATTCTCATTCGAGCTGGCATTATCTCTGTCCTGGATTGCTTTGAAAGGGAGTACCGGCTATTGGATATTGCTATTGTCCCTCTATTATTTAATCTCAACACAGCAGCCAAAATCATTGTTTTAAAATGTAAATCAGGCCACTGCACTTGTCTGTTCAAGACTGTAAAAAAATCTCATTTTACTAATAAAAGCCATTGTTTTTTAATGACTTTAAGTACTTCTCAAAATATGTACTAAGTAGCACCTGCATCAGAATCCCCAGTGGTGAGTGGTTGTTCTGGTTAAAATTCAGAGTGCTAGGCCTCATTGCAGACTTTCTGGATAAAAATCTCTGGGAATGGGTCTTAGAAATCTATATCTTGAACCAGCCTTCTGATGGCTGTTGTCTACACTGAAGTTTGAGCACCAATCGTACATACTGTGTATGATCAGCCTCTCTTCCCTTGTCTCTCTGAACTCAGCTTTTATAATCCTCCTTGTTCACTCTGATTTAGGTACACTGGAATTCCTCAAAGACAACAGTCTTTGCAGTGACTGCTCCTTCTGCCTAAAAAGCTCTTTTCCCAGACTACTGCATGGCTCACCTTTTCACTGACTTCAAATTTTTGCCTAAATATTATCCTTCTAATAGGGCTTTCTTGATCTCCCCTATTCACACTCACTTCTTGCCCTGCCTCTCATACTCCTGCCTTTGCTCAAACCTCTTCAACTTTTTTCTTTTTCTATGGAATATAAAACTCTTAACATTCTGTATGCTATTTATTAATCACATATATTGTGTATAATTTGTTTTTTCCTTCTAGAATATACGCTCCAAGGGCAAGGATTCTTGTTTTGTTCACTCACAGTTCTCAAGTGCCCACAACAATGTTAGGAATATATGGTGGCTCAGTAAATATTTGGTATAAATTATTTGCTGCAATAATTTATTTTTGTAGAAGTATATTACACATTTTTATCTTTGACATGCAAAAACATATTAAAACCAGGATCAAGAAAAGTTCTTATAATAAGAATAAATATAACTATGAAAAGCAAACACCGAGTCTTACTTGAAATGACCATATTTTCAATAGATATTTGTTTCTACTATAAAGTATACACAGAATTTGTCAGGAGAAGTTTTATAAAAGCAAACACTTTGAAACAAAGATTTGATAGAATAATATTTAAAAAGACTAACCATCTCCTTCATTAAGAAATACCCATAACTAATATAAATTTATTCTCTAAAATTTTGTTTTGTGGTAAGCAATCTGTCATTTTATTTTTTATTTTATTTATTTATTATCATTTTTAAATTTTGTATTTTCTTTTTTATATTTTGTGATTATTTCCCCCAAAACATAATCTATAAGTTTTTAATCTTTTTAAATAAAAAAATGGAGCTGTTAAGTTCATCTAAAAATAAAATTCAGCTCTTGAATATGGCAATTTTTGTATTCTATTGTATTCTACAACATTCAATTTAGATATGTTTAGTTTGAAAGACAGAATAAACAAAATGGGAAGAGAAATGTAATATCATTAAAAAAATTCTGAGAAGTCACCCATTTTTCATTGTACTCTTAAGAAAGATGGACTAATTCTTCCTAGAAAATACCATTTTGAAGATGGCTTGACATTATAAAATTAAATTGCAAGTTTTTTGTAACTCAACCTGCAATTTAGTTAGGAACCCAAGCTTGAGTGAATTTTGAATGGCTTTGTTTATAACTATGTATAACTTACAACTACTTATAAATTCTATGTTGAGGTATTGACAATAAGAGATGAAGAAAGGGACTTGTTGTCAAAGAAAGAGAGGCGACAGAAATTATCCTACTAATTCAAATCCCAGTGTCATGAACTTCCTAGCCTCTCAAATGAGTCCTTGCCATACATAATAAGTTAAATAATAGTGCTTATTATAATCTGTTGTAACATTTTAGAGTCAATATATCTTCCATATTATAAAAAATAAAATTGTTAATGAGTTCAAATTTAAAAAGGAAGTTTTGAAAGAAAAGCATGAGGAATATTGTTCATTGAAAATAATAATTTCAAGATGGCAAAATTAACTGCTTTCATTTTCATTGTTCTACCTTCTATTGACATGAGCTATATTATTAATTTTTTTTTATCACTGGCATACAGTATAGATTAGAAATGTTGTAAATGTTAGTTGAATAAGAATGTGAGAAGACATATTTTTAAATTATTTAAGCTCAACTCTCCTTTTAAAAAATAGTCTCCAAAATAATTGGCTATTCTTCCTCGAGGTTCTGAGGTATTGATAACCTAAGTTAAGCCCCTTAAGGTATTTATGCTAAACAAACAAGAGATTTATTTAACTAAAGCAAAACTACTCACCCATTAGTTTTGATCAATTGCTTTGTGGTCACTTTCATTAGACTGTTTAATTTGAACTGCAATTAGACTTTACCCTTCTTAGAAGATAAAGGAGATTCCCCAGCCATTAATTAAAGGATCTGACTACAGTTGGTTTCAAGATGGATGTTTCATACCTTCCACTGATGACCCAACTCAGCAAAATAGTATAATGCTGGTTTGAGAAGCACATATTGTAGCTCTAATCATGAAAACTTTAGTTTCTTCCCAGAGCATGTGGAAAGGGACTCATGGAATGCTTTCAGGTATGCTACCATAGCACTCTGCTCCCTGAACTCCATAATGAATCACACAGTGCATACCAGCAAAATAAACCCATGAATGCTATTCTTTCATAAGAATGTGAATTCATACATATAATTTATAAATTGAGTAAAATGGGAATAAAGCCTAAATGATGTTCTGCATAAACCATTCTTGCCCCTCATTAAAGTGCTAAATTAAATACCAGATCTCAACTTCCCTGATTCTCTGGAACATATTTGTCTCAAAGGCAATGGCAGAAATAGCTCAAAGAAGGAAATTTCTGCATCTTGAAGAGGTAGAACCTCAGTGATAGCCACTTATGCCCTCATCTGTTCTTAGTATACTTATGCTTTTAAATTCATATTTGTGTAACTCTAAAGGCCATATTATTAAGACTAATAGAGACCCAGTGCACAGATTCATGCACCAGTGGAGTCCCTCAGCCTGTCCTGTGGGGATCGGGCCAAAACCAGCTCTCCAACAACCCCTAAGGGTTCCCAGATTGTGAGAGGGTGAAGGCCAGACTGAGGAAACCCACTGGTGCATGAATCTGTGCACTGGGCCTCTAGTATGCATATAATATCTTTTGTTAATCTCTTCCAAACCTCCCCCTTTCCCCTTTCCCTCTGAGATTCATCAGTCTGTTCCATGTTTCCATGCCTGTAGTTCTGCTCCTGTGTTGAGCATCTGTCCCCTGGTGGTCAGTGCACATCATAGCCACTGGTTGGCTGGACTAACGGTCTGCCCGACGGCTGGTCACTTAGGCTTATATATATATATATATGTTGGTAATAATGATATGGAGTATTGACATTTTCAATATATTGCATTTACTGACACTCTATTAAACCCAGAAAAAATAAAATTTGAAAACCAATAGTACCTTCAGTAAAAGTAGGATATAGCCATAGCTTCAGCATATAGAAAAAAACAATACCTTCCCAATTTATAGCAAATTAAGGGAGGGCTCAGGAGGTGATGTAAGTAGTAGACGTAGATTTGTCTAAAAGTAAATAATATGCCCCTAAAAGTTTTATTGAGTATTTAATTTTCTTGGAACAATAATGTCTAAGAGCCTGGATGGAACAAAGACAAAGGGGGACAGGCCTATAAAAACTTAGTTTGACATTTTAAAAAGTTAGTAGAAATGAAAGAGAAATGAACTGATCTACAATCAACTATAGTTAGGAACTTTAACTCATTTCTCTCAAGAGCTGACAGAACAAGCATAAAAAAATTAGGACATAGAAATTTTGATTTATATGATCTATACTAGTATGTTTACTAATTTTTGTTTGCTCAACCTATCAAGTATGAGTTCAACTATGTTTGATTTCTTACTCAACAAATTCACCATTATATTTAAACTAGAGGCCCTGTGCACAAAATTCATGCACAGGTAGTTTCCCTAGGTCTGGCCAGTAATCAGGGCTAATTGGGGCTTTTCTTCCCCAGCAGCTGGCTACTGGCCAGGGCCTTTCTTTGTTCTGTGCACCCTCTGATGTTATGTTATAGCAATCAGTCAAACTCCCAAGGGGACAATATGCATATTAGCTTTTTATTATTTAGGATGACTATTTTTCATTCCCAGAGTAAACTTTATTCAGATATATGGTACTCTGATAGTTATATTGTTCTATTTGTGGTGTCTGCAGTTGACTTTTCCTGGTAAGTTGTTTCCTCAAATGTTTTGTATCATAATTCCAGACTGTTTGTCCTCATCAGGGTTTAATCTGTGAGTATTCTGGAATCCCTAGGCTGGGAAAGTGTTTTTTCAAGATGTTCTAAATTAACATTTATTTCTTAAAAATTCCACAATCGAATTCACGAATTGGGACTGATAGATAGGTGATAGATATGTGAGAGATGATAGATGATGATAGATAGATAGATAGATAGATAGATAGATAGATAGATGATAGATGGATAAAAATTCATATATGATACAATTAACCCATTGTATAGTTAAAAGTTTTTAGCATATACAGAATTGTTTAACCATTAGCACAAAAAAATTTAGACCATTTCATCACTCTAAAAAGAAAACCTGTCCCCATTGTCAGTCACTTCCCATTTTTCTCAAACATCCCATTCCTCTTTTGACAACCATCAATATACTTTTAGTCACTACAGATTCATCTATTTTGGAATTTCATGTAAATTACATCAGTTAATATGTGGTCTTTTGTGACTGACTTATTTTATTTAGCATACTGTTTAGAAGTTTTATCCATTTTAGAGATTTTGTATCAATAGTGCATTTCTTTTTATGGCTGACATAATATTTTATTGTTTAGCCAATCCACATTTCTTTATCCATTCATGAGTTAATGGACATTGAGGTTGTTTTCACATTGGAGCTAATGTAAATAATGCTACTATGAACATTTATGTACAAATTTTTATGAGGACATATATTTTCATTTCTCTAGGAGGGAAATTGCTGCATGATAGTTGACTATATGGGTAACTCTCTGAGAACTGCCTGACTATTTTCCTAAGTGACTGCACCATTTTACTTTATCATCAGCAATGTATGAAGATTTCAATTTTTCTCCATCCTTGTCAACATTTGTTATTTGTATTTTTAAAATTTATTTTAGCCATCCTATTGGGTGTGAAGTAGTACCTCATTGTGGTTTTGATTCACATTTCCCTAATGGCTAATGATATTATCTTTTCATGTGTATATTGTCCATTATTTTCTTTGGATATATGTCTATTCGGATGCTTATTTTTAAATTAGATTGCTTGTCTTTTTATTATTGAAATGTGAAATTTCTTTATAAATTCTAGGTACAAGTCTTTTATCATATCTTATGAAATATAGAATTTGCTTATATTTTCTCCATCTGGTGAACTGTATTTCCACTTATGTGATAGTTTCCTTTAGAGCAGTGTTTCCCAACCTTCTCTCATGATGAGAATCACCTGGTGGAGTTGTTAAAACACAGATTCCTGAATCCCAACTAAGAAGTGCTAAACTAGAATTTTTGAGAACATATAGGTAAAATTGCATACCTAACTTAGTGCTCTGTATATAACATCTGTGTTAGAGCACTAGTTAAGTATACAATTTTACCAATATGTTCCCAAAAATTCTAGTTTAGCACTTCTTAGTTGGGTTTCAGGAATCTGTGTTTTAACAACTCCACCAGGTGATTCTCATCATGAGAGAAGGTTGGGAAACACTGCTTTAGAGCACAAAAAGTTAAATTTTAAGTAGTCCAATTTATGTATTTTTATTTTGTCACTTGTGCTTTTGGTGTCAAATTTAAGAAGTTTTTGCCTATTCCAAGGTAACAGAGATTTGCTCCTGATTTTTCTTTTGAAAGTTTTATAGTATTAACATGTATATTTAAAAATATTAACATTTAAGTTAACTTGTGTCCTAAGTGTGAGGAAAAGGTCCAGCTTTATTTTTTGTATATTGATATACAGTTTTCCCAGAACCACTTATTGAAGAGACTACTCTTTCCCCATTAACTTGTATTTGAACTCTTGTGGAAAATCAAGTGACCCTAAATGTGATGCTTTATGTCTGTACTCTCAATTCTATTCTATTAATCTATCTGTCTGACCTTATGCAAGTACTTAACTGTCTTTATTGCTGTAGTTCTCTGTTAACTTTTAGATCAGGAAGTATGTGTCTTCCAACATTGTTCTTTTTTAATATCATTTTGGCTTTTCTTGGTCCCTTGAATTTCCACATGAATTGTAGGATCAGCTTGTCGATTGCAAAGAAGCCATCTAGTATTTTGATAAGTATTGTGTTAAATAAATGTGAACATCAGTTTACATTTAACAATACATCTTATCAATTACTGAAAATGTGATGTCTTTCCATATATTTGGATCTTCTTTTATTTCTTTCAATAATGTTTTATAGTCTTCAGAGCATAAGTTTTGCACTTATTTTTTTTTTTAAATATATCTTTATTGATTCCAGAGAGGAAGGAAGAGGAAAAGAGAGATAGAAACATCAATGATGAGAGAGAATCATTGATTGGCTGTCTCCCACACATCCCCTAATGGGGATCAAGCCTGCAACCCAGGCATGTCTCTTGATCATAATGGAACCTGAGACCCTTCCACTGAGCCAAACCAGTTAGGGCTGTTTTGCATTTATTTTGTTAAATTTTTCTAAGCATTTTTTTCTTGATGTAATTATGAATGTAATTATTTTCTTAATTTTGTTTTTTGAATTATTATTGCTAATATAGAAATGCAGTTGATTTTTGTATATTTTATATTGATAGGGATCTTGCATCTTTGTTGAAGAAATTTATAATTTTTTTATAATATTTTAGGGTATTCCTTATGAGTTTTATGCATAAGATTATATCATCTGCAATAGAGATAGTTTTACTTCTTTTCAACTGAATGTCTATTAAATATTTCATTATAAGAGGCCCAGTGCATGAAATTCATGCACAGGTATAGTCCCTAGACTGGCTGGTGATCAGGGCCAATCAGGTTCCCTATCTCCCCGCCTCCCTGACTCCCCCCTGCCCCTTCACTTGCCACCCATGCTCTGCCACTTTGAGGTTCCCTGCCTTCTCCCTCCTCTCCTCACAGCTTGTGTCTTCTGCCACCCACCCCCAGTTCCTTGTCCCAGCTTGGAGCCCAGCCCTGATCAGGCAATCAGACCTGCTGGCCTGGGTGACCTCCAGCCCCAAGGAGGGAGCCAGCCCCCACAGCCACCCCCCTAGAAAAGGGTCTGTGTCCACTGCCATCCACCCTCTTTTCCCCATCCCACCCCGGAGCCTGGCCCCAGTTGGGAAATGGGGGTCTACCGGCCAGGGGTTGGGACCAAGAGGTTGTCCAGCAGGCCCCATCAGAGATCAGGGTCTGCAGGCTGAGTAAAATCATTTTTATCTTCTAAACTCTTAAAATCTTAAAAATATATACTTCTTACTATGTATCTCATTTATTTACAAAATATGATTAATTATACTAATATGGAGATATTTTTCTGCAAAGATTCAAGACATAAAGAAGAATCTGGAAAGTAATTTTTGCTACTTAATAAGGAAACCTTATATAATAAAAGGATGCACTATTCAGATGCCGAGTATCCCAAGTGCTTAATGTTGTTGGAGCTGTGGCATGCTGCAGAAAGTTAAATAGTTCACTATGTGAAGTCTGTCTTTTATTTAATCAGTACTCTGGAGAGAGAGAACAACTAGATCAGGTGTCACAGTTATCATTGTTTTCACCCACTATATTTATAAATGCTTTTCCCTAGGCTTTGCTTAATTATATTTTGGGGTTATGTTTATTTATTATTTATTATTATTTATTATTGAAAGTATTACATATTTTCCTCTTTCCCTCCATTGACCTCTAACAGCCTGCCTCCGTCCCTTAACCAGACCTTCAACTCTTTATTGTCTGTGTCCATTGCTTATGCATATATACATACAAGTTCATTGGTTGATCTCTTCCCACTCACCCACCCTCCCCTGCCTTCCCTGGGTTCCTATGGTATTTTTAATCTAGCTGAAATAATGAGCATTCTTCCAAACACTGAATGCTAAGTAAAGCCTATTTGTTGCCCTTGCAAAAAGTTCTACTGTCATATGTGGTGGCCTGTATTCCAGCCCCCATCATATTTCTGTGTGTAGTCAGGGTACCAGCTCAGTTTCCAAAAAGCAAAAGCTGAGCAAAAAAAAAAAAAAAAAAGAATGGTCTCAATTAATTTGATATTCACTATAAGAACCATTGTTAAGAAAATCCATTAAAAATAAACCTGAACATGAAATAAAGAAATACTCTTAGTTTTATTAATTAGATAAAAAGGAAAGAAGAAATAGCATCTAGTTTTGGAATCTTCTTAACCTTCAAATAACACTTATCTTGCAGATTTATTTTTTTCTGAATAAGGTCTTTAAAAGAATTCTAAATTTAGCCTTTTCTTTTGACTACTAGGCTCTAGAACACTATATCCTCACCAACTTAAAATTCAAAATTTGAGCCTTTCCAATTTAGAACTTAGAGCCTTGTTTTCTTTATACCTATCTCAACTCAGAACCTTCTTATCATACTGTTAGTATGTTTTAAAAATTTTAGTAACAATTAAGTATAACACTTACAGTAACAATCATAACAGTAAATCCCTTTAATGGCTGGGATTATGTTTTACCATAGGATTAACTCAGTAAATATTTATTTAAAATACAGTAGAAAAAATATAAATTTATGAAAATTACACATTGCTGATCATGAACATTGACAGCTGTCTATTCAAGTAATTATGAAGGTTATATATAGGAGGGATATTCACAAGGGGAAAATTCAGCTACCTTTCTTAGACTATTCTATGTCACAGAAAGTTTGAGTCCAATTTAGATCCATTTTTTTTTCTAATTTTACCAAATAAAAAAAGTCTGAAAACCAAATGAGTTACCAACTTACATTAACATTGGTTCAAACTACTATTTTTTTAGTTTGTTTGTAGAAGTAGGCACAAAAAAGTATTTCCCTGATCTAATCATCACCAAGCATCTCCCGTCAATATACAAACCATGGTCTGGACTCTGTAAAGTTAAAGATTAACTTTAGGTGAGAAGACAGGTAAAAATTCATCACCTTGGTGCAGATTTTCTAATTTCTGTCACTTAAAGAAGTTCACAAATGCCAATAAACAAATGGGAAAATATGTGCAACTCTATTCTTATCCTTTTATAGAAAAGAAATTTTGAGAATAAATGTTTGAAGGAAAGAGCTTGTTGGAATTTCTTCCATCTAAAATGACAGTAACAAGTATGTATTACAGTGTCAGGGTGTACTAGAATTATTAGGCAAATCACTTTTAAATTATATAAATGTCTAATCACTATGTTATGCACCTGAAACAAATATAGAATAATGCTGAATATCAACTGTAATTGAAAAATAACAGTAACAATTGTAATAATAATTTCTTGTTCAACCCTGCAAAATCCCATATAGGAGAAATCAGACCTTTACTCTTGACTCCTATAAAAGCAAAAAAAAAAGAACAAGTGAAATTAATACTTTTAGTCTCCTGAGAGTGTGTCATCTGTGGTCTTGTAAATCAGTAGTTTCCAAGGCTGATATTCAATGGAGACCTCCACTTTTCATACTGTAATGTGATGTCAGTCTCAACAATATAATTATCATGTCAGTTAATCACAAAGCATTAACATGTAAGCACTTACTTTATAGCAAATGCTAAGCCAATTCTTGAGGATAGAGAGTGACTATAATTCTGTCCATATTTCAAGGCAATTGTCCATTCAGGCTGTTATAACAAAATACCAAAGACACAGAGGCTTATAAACAATAGAAATTTATTTCACACAGGGCTCAAGCTTGGGAAGTGCAAGATCACAGTGCCAGCAGGTTTGGTGCGATGGCTGGTGAGGGCCCACCTCCTAGTTCAGAGGCAGCACCTTCTCGTGGTGTCCTCACATGGTAGAAGGATAAAAAAGTTCTCTGGAGCCTCTTCTGTAAGGGCACTACTCCTATTCATGAGGGCTCCAACCTTATGACCCAATAGCCTCCCAAAGGCTTCACTTCCTAATACTATCACCTACAGGATTAGGATTTCAACATATCCATTTTGATGTCACACATTCAGACCACAGCAGTGACATTCCACTGGGGAAATAAACCGTTACCAAGATATTCTAAGTGCTACAACAAGGCCTTTAATGGAGTAGTGTTTGGGTGAACTGGTGGAATATCCAATTCATTAAAGTGGTTTCTAAGTTAAAAACTGGAAGACAAATAGAAAAACTGAGTTGTACAAGGAAGAAAATAAATGGGACTAAGGTATTCAAAATAATAATTACTTTCTAAATTATTGGTTTATTTTACTTTTTTCTTTCTTTCAATTTTTTACATGTTTTTCTATATCTAAAAGTATACTTAAAATACTAGCACTTTATACACACCAAACAGATGAACTGTCTTTTATTCATTAATACACTGATAATGCACACAAACTCTCAGCTTCTGGCCAGATGAAAACTTTCATTATCCTTCTGAAATTCCTTCTGATGAGGAAACAGTGTTTCACAGAAATATCATTGTTTAGCCGAAACTGGTTTGGCTCAATGGATAGAGCATCGGCTTGGGGACTGAAAGGTCCAGGGTTCAATTCCGGTCAAGGGCATGTACCTTGGTTGCAGACATATCCCCGGTAGGGGATGTGCAAGAGGCAGCTGATCGATGACTCTCTCTCTCATCGATGTTTCTAACTCTCTATCTCTCTCCCTTCCTCTCTGTAAAAATCAATAAAATATATTTTTTAAAAAAGAAATATCATTGTTTACAGTACAATTCAAAAGAACCTGCTTAAATCATTTGAAATAGAGAAAGAGATAGATTAAAAGTAAATGTATGTTTTTTGGTTGTTTATGCATTTGTGTGTGTTTTTTGCTGTTGAGTTGTAGGATTTCCATATACACTGAGTGGCCAAATTATTACAATCTTTGAATGCATAATAATCTGGCCATTCAGTGTATGTACTTTATTAATCTTATATAATAAGAGAATAATATGTAAATTGTCCCCTTGACCAGGAGTTCGACCAGCAGGCGGCTGGCCAACTGCCCATGTCCCTTCCCCATGGTCGGGCTGGCAGAACCCCACCAATGCATGAATTCATGTACCGGGCCCCAATTATATAAATATATTTCCATTTGTTTGTATTTTCTTCAATTTCTCTTATCACTGTTTTGTAGTTTTCAGTGTACAAGTTTACAGTTATCTCCTAAGTATATTATTCATTTTTATGTGAGATTGTTTTCTTAATTTCTTTTTCATATTGTTCCTTTTTAGTATATAGTAGCACAACTGGTTTGTATATGGATTTTGTACCCTGCAACTTGGCTGGACTCATTTATTAGTTTTAATGAGTTTTCTACATATAAGGTCATTCATCTGTGAACAGAGATTTTACTTCTGCCTTTCTGGTTTGTATGCTTTTTATTTGTTTGTTTTGTTTTGTTTTTTTAATTGCTCTTGCCAGAACTTCTAGTAGTATACTGAATGGAGTGCTAAGAGTGGGCAAGTGGGCAAGCTTGTCTTATTACAGATCTTAGGATAAAAGCTTTCCATTTTTCACAGTTTTTCATAATGTCAGCTGTGGTCTTTTTATATATGACCTTTATTATGTTAGAGCTACATCCATTCTATACCTAGTTTGTTGAGAGTATTTATCATGAAAGTGTGTTTAATTTTGTCAAATACATTCTCTGCATCTATTGAAATGATAATATGGATTTTACTTTTCATTCTGTTAGTGTGTATCACATTAATTGATTTTCCTTGTGTTCTGGAAATAAATCCCACTTGTTCATGGTATATAATCCTTGTAATGTGCTGTTAAATTCAGTTTGTTAGTATTTTGTTTAGGATTTTTACATCTATGTTTATCAGGAATATTGGCCTATATTTTTTCTTATAGTGTCCTTGTCTGGCTTTGTTATCAAGGAAATGTCTCATAAAATTATTGCTGAAGTGTTCACTCTTTTTTTTTTTTTTACTGGAAGATTTTGAGAAGGATTGGTGTTGATTCTTCTTTAAATGTTTGGGAGAAATCCCCAGTGAAGCCATTATATCCTAGACATTTTTTTTACTGGCAGATTTTTTTTTTTTTATTACTGATGCATTCTACTTCTAGTAATTTGGACTGATTAGATGTTCTGTTTCTTCATGATTCAATCTGAGTAGGTTGTATGTTTCTAGGAATTTATCCATTTCTTCTTGCAACCTAATTTGTTGACATACAAGGCTTCATAGTATTCTCTTATTGGATAAAAAATTTAGACATTTCTCAAAAGAAGACATATAAGTAGATTAAATGGGTCTGCATCACTAATATATAATCAAAGAGATGAAAATTAAAATAATCAGATATCACCTCATACCTGTTATAATGGATATTATTAAAAAATAAGTTAACAAGTTTGGCAACATTATAAAGAAATAGAACCCTACCTTAAATCAGTGCAATTACTATGGGAAAACAATTGGGAGATTCCACAAAAATTAAAAATACATCTTCCATATCTTCCAGCAAGCACTCTTCTGAGTATATATGCAAAAGAATGGAAATAAGGATCTCAAAAAATATCTGCATTCTCATCATGTGCATTGCCACTTTATTCACAATAGCCAAGATATGGAAACACCTTCAATGTCCATAGAGTGAAATGCAGTTCAGCTTTAAAAGGGAAGAAAATCCTGCCATATGTGACAACATGGATGAATCAGAGGGCATTATGAAATAAACCAGCCATAGAAAATAAATTGTGTAACTTTATTTATGTGAGATTATAAAATAATCAAACACACAAAAACAGAGTAGAACAATGGTTGACAGGAGTTAAAGGAGGGGAAAATATAGAGTTGCTGCCCAGTGGATATAAAGTTTTAGTGAGGCAAGATGAATAAGTTCTAGAAATCTTCTATAAAATATGTCTGTAGTTAATACTAGTATATTATGCACTTAACATTTTATTAATATTGATATCATTAAAATTAGACTGAATTTAGATTTAACCCTTGGATTATAGCTTGCTCACTCTCTTTATGGAATACTTTTATACCAAAGTCTCAATCATGGTTTTGTTTAATTTTTAATTTTTTTTACTTTTCTTACATTTTCTTATTATTATTACTATTCTTTCCTTCTCTGTTGTATTTATGTTATTTGATTTCCTTATACAATTATACCACCTGTCTGCTATTTTTGAAACCACATAGGTAATAAGTACATAAATATAAAATTTTGAATAAAAATATAAAACATTTTCAAAAGAGAGATTAAACACATGTATACAGTGGAACCAGTGGTATTTTGGTATCACCATGTATCATGTTCCCAGAATATAGTTATCAAGGGAAAACTAGACAAGGAAATCTTCATAGCACATACAGTTCAAATCCAGCTGGAAATAAGAGCACACAAAATAATTCCAAACATGGAACGGAAGTTTGCTAATCTTGAGGGAAAGGAAAGTTACTAGTGTTTATTGACTAGGGAAAAAAATCACTTCAAAATGCCAAATAGTTAACAAATACAACTTTGCTGCCTAAAAAAATATTAATATTTAGCCATTAATACTATTATTTTGTAAAAATATGTAAAATATAATCTGTACCAATTGTGGGTTGTTTTATTAATGAATATTCACCCATATTTTATCAACATGTATACATATTAACATTAAAATGCACATATATTTCCTTAACTTTTTCATTTCTTACAAGATATACATATACTTAATTAAGAATATACTTAATAGTTGGTATATCAAAATCTAACAGGCAGCACCGAATTGCTGGGTATGCTTTCCTTCCAAAAGTCACAAGTCACAGCAGGATAGTCTAATAGCTAATAGTTTAAAAAAAATGATTCTCTTTTTATGACATTAACCTATTGCAATTCTAGTTTTATGTGATTAAAATAAAAGATAGATCATCTGAAGGAGGACTAAAATAAAAAAAGAATCTTACTTTAAAAAGAAAGGAAAAGGAAGCATCAATAATTTAATTATATGAGTGTTTGCATATTTGGCAAATTTCCTTTTAACCCAAATGATCCTTCCATGTTTGATTATTAACATGGAAAAGAAAGAGAATGTCTCTTCATTTGATTTGAACTGCAGCCCTGCTGACCTGCTGATTACACAACCTGCTTCTTTCTAATTTATCACCTTAGTGTTACTGTTAGTATAAATGACCGGTCTGCAAAAACACTAAAACACAATTATAAATTGTTTATAGAAGTGCCAGTGTAAGCAACAGCAGTAGAGGTCTTTCATTTATCATGATTTGCTTTGATAAAGCAACACTCATTTCATTTATCACTTGATCCCTTTCTATTATTTCTTTCATGGGCGAGTGTCTAATCAGCATTATATATCTCAAAATGCATTTTATTGAAAGCTTTTAAGAAGCTCCTAACAACGGCACAATTACTATTCTCATTTAGGAAACACCCAGTCCCAGAAGGCAGAGGTTCACATTCTGATTTCCCTTTTTTAAAGTGAGTTATTAGGAGAGATTCTAAAGAAAATTTAATTTTCACTCATCTGTGGTTTCCTGCTGTGTGTGTTAACAAAAATGGCACTCATTAAAATGAATAAATTAATGGAGTGCAACTTATTAATTGATATAACCAATAAAAAAGTTGGATGTTTAAAGGGAAATTCTATAGCCTACTGGTTAATGTGGCAAATGAAGAGGCACATCCATTTCATTCTGAAATTTATTCTTTAGTTCCAAAATTTCATTAAAAGGCTCCAAGGGGAACTGTATTAAAGCTGTGTGGTCACCTAACCTCAACCACTATGCTGATATATTATATACACCATATATCATGGATAAGTAGAGAAAGGAGACCTCCTGAATCTACTTTGGCTCCTAGGTGGTATGGAAAGAATGCAGATGTTCCTGTTTATCCTGTGGGCAGGGAAAATGAGGAGTGAAATGTTGGACCTTCCAAGAAGGCAGCCAAAGCAGGCATAAGATGATCTCTGTAGGGACTGTGAGGTGCAGAATTCCTAAGCCAGAGGCCAGAAAGAAAATGTAGCTGGATTTTAGAGTAGTCTTTGGGACCAGTGATACCTGAATTGCAAATGAATTGAAGGAGAGCTCCATGCAATGACTAAGCCAAGTGAAAAATACAGACTTCAGATGGTCAGCTATAGACCTCAGTCAATGATTCCAGAAGAGTGGTCACCACAAAGCAATGAAGGCCCATAATGGAAGAAGACATAGGAAGTAATAATAACCTAAGGTTGCTAGTGAGAATCCAGAGAAATAGAAATGCTCACTCATTGCTGTGGCAATGCAAAATAATATAGCCACTTTCCATATGACACTTTCCAAGATTCTACTCTTAGGTATTTATCTAAAGAAGTGAAAAATGATGTTCACACAAAGTTTATATATAGATTTTAATAACAGCATTATTCATACTTGCAAAGTCCTGGAAACAGCCAAGATACCCTTTAACAAGTGAGTGGATAAACTATGGTATGTTCACAGAATGGAACATTACTCAAAATAAAAAGAAGAAAAAAAAACCACTTATGATTCATGTAATAACATGGGCAGCTCTTAAGTACATTTTTTTAAAGTAAAATAAAGCAGACTCCAAAGGCAATATATATGCAATTTATATGATAGTATGGGAAATGGTGAAACTATAGGGACAGTAAGCAGAGTTATATCAACTTCATCTTATGCTGCTGCATTGGCATACTATTCTTATTCTGGACTCTAGAGCATTTGGATCCCCCAGAGGACAAAACCCCAGAGCTTACTACCACGGGGACTTGATCTCCTGCACTGGCCTAGTCTCTTTAAGATACTAGCCTTCTGCAGTCATCTGGGTTTGTATATACTCATGAAGCACATATTCTTTAACTAAACTCATTCTACTTATTATTTAACCTCTTATTCTAGGAAAGACACAAAATCAAGTTTTATAATATATTTTTTCTAAAGGCCAACATCTGGCCTTTTCAATATTACCATAATCATCTTTCTTTTAAAGTAGAATACATTCTTCATAGGAATATTACAAGCAGTAGTCCTGTAAAGTCTCAGACAAGAGGGAAAATATCAGAGAAAAGACCAAGTGCCAACTAATAAAGCTTAAAACACTTGCACCATAAAATACTGGAAATGTATCATTAGTGTTGCAAATTATTGAAAGAGCAATTATCCCCAAGATGTTTAGCTACTGGCTACATATTGCTTACAAAAGGCTGACCTAAAGCAGTAAGGAAATAAAACTGTCAGCCTGCCAATGTTTGTGGGGGGTGGGAAGGGATAAAGGTTTGAACATGAGATTAAACTAGCTGTACAAACAAGTTCAATGACACTACAATGAAAATTGGACTGTGGATATTTTGGATGCATATGTGAGCTAAGCATTTGAATGCATAGCACAGGCGACCTTGAATTGTTTTATTGGAAGGAAAAGAAGATTAAAATTTTCCTCTCAGATACTGCCATTACTTACTTTTTCAAATAGAAAAGACACAGTGACTGTATTTGTGGCTGCTTAACATACTTATTAGAGTGATATTCTGATCAGACTAATGACATTTGGTTGTAGAGGTTTCTCAACAGCTTTTAGGGTACCGAAACATACTGAGATTAGGTCATCAGATAACTCACAAGATCCTCCACTTTAAAGACAGTCACTACATGAAGTCATATTGTGTGAGGCCAGTGTCATCCAAACCACTCATTCGTCAACTTAGGGCAGGAGGAGTTGGACCTTTTGGGCTGATTTGGTGGCATTAATATGGTGGGTTATAACAGAATCTCATTTAAATTTAATTGTATTAGAATATCCTTTTTGGGAGAAAGGCTAAATTTTGAGGACTTTTGAGTCACATTTTGACTCTGGTTTTTGTCAGTTCCTAACCCATTACTCAATTATAAATTAGGGAAGTAATTATTCTGACTGCTATTTTAATGCAAGTCAATTGTTCATTAATTTCTACTAACCTAAGAAGTTCATATATTACAAGGAAAACCAGCCTTCTTTGTCTAAAAGTTATATGTGCATAGATCAAATATTTCAGACATGTGCCTTTACTTAACTCACAAAGAGTTTGCCCCCCACATTGTCAGTTGGCACTAGAATTGAACAAATCACATGAAATTTCAGAGAACCAAATTGCATTTTGTGGCTGTTCACAGTGCTGGTGGCTTATCTTATATCTATATCTATCTATCTATATCTATATCTATTGTATATCTATATCTATATCTATATCTATATCTATATCTATATCTATATCTATATCTATATCTATATCATCTATATCTATACCATCTATATCTATACCATCTATATCTATATCATCTATATCTATATCATCAATATCATCTATATCTATCTATATCTATATCTATATCTATATCTATATCTATATCTATATCTATATCTATATCTATATCTATATCTATATCATCTATCTATATCTATCTATCTATATCAAGAGTCAGGGTCCTTCACATCCAAAACAAACGAAGGATTGACCAAACACTGGAGTCAGTCCTGCAGTCATGGCTAGGTTGCCATGGCAACCAGCGCTGACTACTGCCAGTGTGGGAGTGCGACCCAGCACTGAATACCAAGGAGGTTCGGATCATGCCCAGAGAGAGGCCCAAAGAGAGAGGCAGGGTCTGATCCATAGCCTCTGTGGCAGCTGTTGGTCAGCCATTGCCTCTCTCTTTTTCTCCAGGCTTTGCCAGCAGCTGTGCTTCTGTTTCTCTCTGGGCCTCCCGTAGGGGCTGCTGATCAGCCAGGCCTATCTGATCAGGCCCAGAGATAGGCCCAAAGATGTTGATTGGCATAGAAACCTACCAATGAGAATCAAATCTGGGTGAACTGTGAGGAGCCAATGGATGCCTAGGACTCAGAGCTTTTGATGCTGACTGGCATAGAAACTGACCAATCAGAATCAAATTGGCCAGCATAGGAGGGCAGTTGGGAGTGAAATCAAGCTGGCAGGAAAAGGCTGTTGGGGGAGAGATCAGGCCAGCATGGGAGGTCAGTTGGTAATAACCAGGCTGGCTGGGGAGGGCACTTGGGGGTGAGATCAGGCCAGCAAGGGAGGGCAGTTGGGGGTGATCAAGTAGGTAGGCAGAGGCAGTGAGGGGACAATCAAGGAGGCAGGCAGAAAGGTTAGGGGCAATCAGGCAGGCAGGCAGAGGCAGTTAGGAGTGATTAGGCAGGCAGGCAGGTGAGTATAGGGAGTAAGCTATCCCAGATTGGGAGAGGGATGTCCAACTGCTGGTTTAGGCTGATCTCTATGCAATCAGGCCTAAAACAGCAGTCGGACATCCCCCAAGAGGTCCCTGATTGGAGAGTGTTCAGGCTGGGCTGAGGAAACACCCCTCTCCCCCCTATGCATGAATCTTGTGCACTGGACCACTAGTTGTCTTATAAAATGAGATGCTTTATTTTGTCTTTAAGCCTATCTTCCTTTTGATGCTTTTAGGAATTTGGTAAATAGAAATGATTAATATTTACATGAACGTTATGTCTTGTATTGCACTTTCATATGTCTTTTTTCTCTTCAGATTCTCTAGTTATCATTGGGAAGTTTAATGCTATTTTTATTATGGGTGAGGAACCTGAGGTTTCCAGAAACAATTTGCCCAAGATCACTGGGTCACTAAAAGTAGGGCTGGGATTCAAGCTGAGATCAACAGATTTCAGAGTCCAAGCTTCTTCTAATATGGCAAACTTGAAGTTTGTTCTGTATAAGGACAGAGGTGATGTCTGGTGTAAGCCA
The DNA here is from genome assembly GCF_964339955.1 of Pipistrellus hanaki. Classification (NCBI taxonomy): domain Eukaryota; kingdom Metazoa; phylum Chordata; class Mammalia; order Chiroptera; family Vespertilionidae; genus Pipistrellus; species Pipistrellus hanaki. The sequence continues at coordinate 117,916,371 of NC_140503.1, read as the reverse complement.
TCTTGTCTGGAACATCATTTGATAACCAGTCATCTATATGATAAGTGAAGCCCTGTTTGGTGATGTTAGACTAGAGAAAGATGAGCTGGTTAAAGGAAGATGATAAATTCCACTTTGGAGATGTGAACTCTTTAAGAGGAGATGTTCAGTTGACACTGGATGTATGTAAGTGTCTAGAGCACTAGTGATAAATCTAGGCTGGTGGTTAGGATTTTGAAAACCATAGTTATGAGTGGTAATTAAAGCCATTATAGATGTAAGAGTCCTCTCTGAACAAGGGTAGTGCTGAACCTTGAATTATGTTATGAATGATGTTCAGATTAAAGAAAAGACAGTTTAACCTACATTTAGCTTATGGCTTCAAGACTTTTATGATAACAGAGAAAAAAGAACAAGGAAAAGTATTCTTGAAGTACTACCCAGTGAACAACAACATTTTTTTGTGTGTGTGTCGTTTGCTAGGTATTACATAGTGATAAAACATGACATTTAGACTTAAGCAGTTTAAATAGTCCCTTGGGCTATGTACAGGGCACAGAACAGCTGCATGTGTAATTAAATAAAGCTAATTTAAATAAATGATGTTAACCAGAAAAATCACTCAAAGTTTGCATTCATAAAAGTGTTTTTATGTAAGAAGTTGTTAATGCTATTTGTCCAAACATCATATTTTTGAAAGTTTTGGGCTCTGGGAGAAGAAATACATTTTAAAGTAGTAAAACTAGAAAGATTTTTTTCCTTCAGATTTTATATTGAAAGTATACGGTAATTTTACTTATATCTTACACATATGAATTACAAGAGGATATTGCAATATAATTGTAATCGAAGGCACCAAGAAAGACAGTGAAATAGAATAAAATTATGATTTTAGTTTCTCTTACTGCATATGTTCTAAGCACAACTTCAAAATAATACTCTCCCCATTTTGGTAGAAGCTACCTTCTGAACACACTGTCACATCAGTATTTACTAGTATATGAGAATCTATATTCAAGAAATTGATCTGTTTTTTTTTTTTGTTTGTTTGTTCCAAGGTTTGAAAAAGGGGATGTTATTTTAGCAAAGCTAAGAATTTTTAAGGTAAAAATGAACATATAACTAGCAAGAATGTTATAATGTAATCATCAGGGACTAGGAAATTGTTTTCATAAAAAAGATATAAGGACTTTCTGGGAACCAATGTGAATTAAGACTTGACCTTTAAAAAATTGCCTTTTTTGACACACTCTCTCATAGATACTTGCCTTTAGGTGTCAGGAGTGAAAGCACATTGATCCTGTTTCTAGAGAGCAGTCTTGGGGGCAAACAGGAGGCTCTGTGATTTATGGCCAGATGTGCTGGTAGTTCCTTGGAGAGATAGAGCATTCACATATTGAGAACTGTTTGAGGAACCAGGGATTCAAACAGTATAGGGACATGCCCATTTCAGAAATGAAAGGAACTACACGTTTAAATTTATTAGAGTCCAATATAAAGAAATCAAATATCTAGCCAATCCTTAATTAACAGAATTTTTTCTGGCCTTATGTATGAGTAATCACTTCATCTGTCTCATTTCTTTTTACATGGGCTTAGTACAGTGTTTAAAAAATGCACTGCCCTGGCCAATGGGCTCAGTGGTTAGAGTGTGGCCAGTATACCAAAGAGTCATGGGTTCAATTTCTGGTCAAGGGCATGTACCTGGGTTGCAAGTTTAATTCTTGCCCCAGTGAAGTTGCGTGCAGGAAGGCAACCAATTGATGTGTCTCTCTCACATCAATTGATGTTTCTCTTTCTCTCTCTTCTTTGCCTTCCCTTCTATCCTCCAACTTCCCTCCCTCCTTTTGACTCTCTCTAAAAATCAGTGGAAGTTGTCCTCAGGTGTGGATTAACCAAAATAAAAATAACAAAATAAATAAATAAATGCACTTACATCTGAATATGGTCAGATGTTTTTAGGCTATTTAACATAATCCTGTTCTAGAACCAACTGACAAGGGAAAATCTTAAAAACAAAAGAGCTTTAAGAAAACATTTTCAAAACATTTGTAGGGACTATCAGCTTTGAGTGTGGTTTCATAGCAGCCATGCAAAAGGAAAATATTGTGTGCTACATCTTTGTTAGTCAGATTAAGTGCCATCAATATAAAATGAGGCAAATACAATAATTACCCACAATGCATTAATTAAAATCTATTTTTTCTAAATATAAGTCATCCAAATTGCCTTTTATATATAGTTTTTAATTTTAGAATCAGATGTACTGAAGAATTATATGCTGGTAGATCAGAAAACTAGGTATTTCATTTGATTTGCATAAAATTTATATATATATATATATTACAAGTCATACAAATGTTTTATAGTTATATATGACTCTTACACTGAGCATTTGAGTTGTGTCAAATTAAGGTGTTTGCAAAGCTTAAAATTATTTGGTTAGTTTTTGCTTTTATAAAAAATCAGAACATAAAACATAGCAGTTATTTTGTGACTCTATTTAAATTCTTCTCAATGTGAATGTAAATCTGATTTTTTTTCCTTTAAAATAGTACCAAGATTCTTCCAATTCTCTCCTTTGTTGTAATTTGCCCACTAAAACTGTAAGCAAGAAATATATTTTATCCACATTCCTTTGTGTTCAGAGCTAGTTCTGTTTTTCCAATGTTGTTTGCAGCAAATGCTTCAAGAACAATGCACTTATAGAATTCAACTGTTTACTAACTGAGAGAAATATAGCAATATTTTCACACTCCTATTTTGAAAATATTTGAACCCATACATTATTGGACACTTTTACCCTAATGTTCACTCCTAGTTTGTATGTAATAAAGCCTGTGCTTCTGATAGATCTCTCTGGGAATTGGTTCCATCTCTCTTATGAATAAAATACTATATACCTTGGGAGATTTATTGACAATTTTATTGATTATGTACACATTACCCATATGTCATGATAAACAGACCAATAAACATCAAAGTCAATGTTTGAAAGTTTTTTAAATGGTGTAATCAATGTACCAATTCCAACTATGATCATATGCACCTAAGATATAAGTGTTACATCCTTTCTATAAACGGCAAGTATTTTCCAATCACATTTGTACACTGGTCAACATAAAACAATTACATCTAATTTAGAAGCAAAGTATTTCTTTTTCTTCCTAGAAAACAAAAATTTTGAAAATAATTTTTTTTATTTTATCATAATTATGCTAAACACCAAAAAATTCTTAAACCAGTATGCCTCATCTAGTTAACTAATTTGATTAAGTTCTGTCAAAAGAATGTTATGTTCTTGTGTTCAATTAATATATAGTTCAATTAACTTTGTATTAAAAAATACTGTCACAAGAATTTAATTTGCAAAAATAGAAAAAAGAAATTCTCTCCCTCTCAGGTAAAAAAAAAAATTAACAATTATGGGTAAAGTTTTTTAAAATGTCTTAAATTTGTTAACAAGCTGGCAGGAAAGTATTAAATGATCAAGCCAGAAATCTGTGATGTGGTTTGAACACTTCTCAGTAGCTGCCTTTGGCCTTGTGCTCCTCTGCCTAAGATCAATTGGTATTTCGGTTTTCCAGGACTCCAGTGGACAGTGCAGAGGAAACAAAATCCAATGGCCACCAAAAGCACTAAATCTAATAGATATTCTTCCTTAAAAGCTGGGACCTTCCAGAGATTTCTTTTGTAAGAGAGAACAAGAAATCAATCAATCTACAAGAATTCTCACAGAAGATAAACTTACCTCAAACTAGGTGCTAAGCAAAAGGTGGGAAGAGTAATCACTAAATACTTACAACTAAAAAATGGCAATTAGGAGACTTTGTAGCTGAAATTCACATAAATTTAGATCCTAAAACTATCTCAAGAAAAAAGTATAATTTAAAGTAACCATGACCCTGAACAGTATGGATCAGTTGGTTGAACATCATCCTGTGCATCTAGAGGTTGCTAGTTTGATCCACAGTCAGGACACATAATCAGGACCAGGCCCCAGCCCAGATGGGGGGCTTGCAGGATGCAGTCAATCAATTGTTGTGCTCTCTCCAGTTCTATCCATGCTGTTGAACTGGAGAGCATTATGCTAAGTGAAATAAGCCAGTTAGAGAAAGATAAATATCACATGATTTCATTTATGGAATATAATGAACAACATAAACTGATGAACAAAAACAGATCCAGAGACAGAAACATGGATCAAACCATTAAACCTCAGAGGGAAGATAGGAAAGGGAGGGGGTAAAAGGGATAGGTAAACCAAAGGACTTGTATGTATGCATATAAGCCTAACCAATGGACACAGACAACAGGGGGTGAGGGCATGAGTGAGAAGGATAGGGGGTAATGGGGGAATAAGGACACATATGTAACACCTTAATCAATAAAGAAATTAAAAACAAAAAAATAGTTGTTCTCTCACATTGATATTTTTCTCTTTCCCTTTCTCTCTAAAAATCAATAAACAATTCTTTAAATAAATAAATAAAATAATTATGGACAGCAATGTCTCTAGCCACCTTTAAAAACCAAAGGCAAAGGCAAATACTCTCTGGAGAATTTACCTTCATTCTAGGTATTATTATTATTGCTTATTCAGAACAGATTTTATATATATATATATATATATATATATATATATATATATATATTTTACAGCTTGTGATGTTTCTGTTTCTGATTGAGCCAGTACCTATTTAGACTGCTTGATATTCATACCATGCCAGTTAAACATTTTTAACTGTTGAAACTAGCATCTGTTTTGATTTTATACTGTTCATATCTAGCAGTTATTAAATATTTTTATTTAATTCAAATATTAGCCTTTAAAAATGTTTCAATAAAAAAATTCCAAGAAAATTGAGCAGCTAATAGAAATTAATTAATTAAAAATAAAAACACAAATAAATATGACACCTTCATAAAAGAGAAATGGGGGAGAAACCAAGATGGCAGCATAGGGTAGACACCTGAATGCAGCCTACCACAACAAATTTAAATTTAGAACTGAAAAACAGGGGAAACATCACCCTGAAGCGCCGGAAGGCTGGCTGAGAGGAGGCTCTACCATCTGGGAAGGAGAAAGAAGGCGAGCTGAACCTCAGGAACTATTGGGTCGGCAACTAAGTAATTGCGGGTTTCTCACATATATGGCTTCAGTTGAATTTTTAGGTTTGCAGACGTAGTACAAATGTAAAACACATTTTGTTATTTGATAGTTGGCTATTCAGCTGTTAATCAGTAAAAAAAGTTTTTTGATCTGTTTTGTAGTTTTCGTTTGGCGTTCGTTAAAAAATGGAAAATCAAAAGGAACATTTTTGTCATATTTTGCTTTTTTATTTCCTCAAAGGGAAAAACGCATCGCAAGCTCATAAAAAGTTATGTGCTGTTTATGGTGACGAAGCCTTAAAAGAATGGCAGTGTCAAAATTGGTTTGCCAAATTTCGTTCTGGTGATTTTTCACTCAAAGATGAAAAACGCTCTGGTCGTCCAGTTGAAGTTGATGACGCCCTAATCAAAGCAATAATCAATTCGGACTGTCACAGTACAACACGTGAGATTGCAGAGAAGCTTCATGTATCACATACATGCATTGAAAATCACTTAAAACAACTTGGCTATGTTTTAAAACTCGATACATGGGTTCCTCACGAAATTAAAGAATCACAGTTAACGCAACGCATTAGCAGCTGCGATTTGCTAAAGAAACGTAATGAAAATGATCCATTTTTAAAACGACTGATAACTGGCGATGAAAAATGGGTTGTTTACAACAATATCAAGCGGAAAAGATCGTGGAGCAGGCCAGGTGAACCAACTCAAATAACATCAAAAGCTGATATTCATCAAAAGAAGGTTTTGTTATCAGTTTGGTGGGATTACAAAGGAATTGTCTACTTTGAACTCTTACCACCCAACCGAACGATCAATTCTGATGTCTACATTGAACAACTAACGAAATTAAACAATGCAGTTGAAGAAAAGCGGCCCGAATTGACAAATCGAAAAGGTGTTGTATTCCATCATGACAATGCAAGGCCACACACATCTTTGGTCACTCGGCAAAAATTAATGGAGCTTGGTTGGGATGTTTTGCCACATCCACCATATAGTCCTGACCTTGCACCATCTGATTACTTTTTGTTTCGATCTTTACAAAACTCCTTGAATGGTAAAAATTTCAATAATGATGATGATGTCAAATCGTACCTGATTCAGTTTTTTGCTAATAAAAACCAGAAGATTTTTGAACGTGGGATTATGATGCTGCCTGAAAGATGGCAAAAGGTCATTGATCAAAATGGGCAATACATTACAGAATAAAGTTATTTAGTTCCATGAAAAAATTGTCTTTGATTTTCTTTAAAAAATCCGCAATTACTTAGCTGCCGACCCAATATGAAGGTACAGAGAACTGCGCACAAAAAGGCGGCCACAGAGTTCGATGCCGGCTTGCTTGAGGATCACGGAAAGGGCGGGCTGAGTTCACTACTGGCTTACTCCCTGCGTGCGGAGAGGGCAGACAGCTAATACACGGCTGGCTTTCTTGTTGGGGGGGAACCACCCTATTGCTGTGATAGATGGTCCCAGACAGGGAGAAGCCAGACTGTCAGGCAGTGGGTGGGGATCTCTCGGAGGTGTGTGAAGCCAGCGGCCATTACTGCAGGACTCAGAAATCAGACCCTCATAGGGAGGGGCTGAATAAAGCTTGTCTGCACCACCCAAGACTCTGCCCTATCCAAGCAGAGCACAGAAGCCCTTCCAGTGGCTAGCTTCCTCATCTGCTGCCAATAGGACTCTCCTAGGGAGGGGCAGACAGGAATCTAAAGCTTGTCTGCACCTATACCAAAGAGGTGCGCACATCTGCAATCAATTGTGCGGAATTCAACAAAACTTGTTTGTGCCACCCTGAGACTGCACCCCATTCAAGCTGAATACAGAAACCCTCCTAGCTCAGTTAACTGGGAGGCTCACTCACTGAACCATATAGGACACCTTAGCACACAAAGCCACCCTACCAACTCAGAGAAGCTGTGAAAATGCTGAGGCAAGGAAATAGATCACAAACAAAAGAAATGGAGGAAAAGAAGAGACTGGATATAGAGTTCAAAACCATGCTGATAAGGTTTTTCAAGAATTTCCTAGAAAAGGTTGATAAGACCTATGAGGAGATGAAAAGGGACCAACAAGAACTAATAAGGGATCAACAAGAACTAATAAGGGATCAACAAGAAATAAAGAATACATTGTCTGAAATAAAAAATATTATACAGAGTCCTAAAAACAGAATGGAAGATCGCAAGAATCAAGTCAAAGATTTGGAACATAAAGAGCCAGAAGACACTCCTCCGCAGAAGCAAGAAGACAAGAGAATCCAGAAAGTTGAAGATAATGTAAGAAAACTCTGGGACAACTTCAAGTGAACCAACATCAGAATTATGGGGGTCCCAGAAGATGAGAGAGAGCAGGGTATCGAAACCATACTGAAAGAAATAGTGACAGAAAACTTCCCCCACCTGGTGAAAGAATTAGACTTACAAGTCCAGAAAGCGCACAGAACTCCAAACAAAAGGAATCCAAAAAAGGCCACACCAAGACACATCATAATTAAAATTCCAAGAGCAAAAGACAAAGAGAGAATATTATTGTAAAAGCAGAAAGAGAAAAGCAGGTAGTTACCTATAAAGGTTCACCCATATGATTGTCAGCTGATTTCTCAACAGAAACCATGCAGGCCAGATGGGAATGGCAAGAAATATTCAAGGTGGTGAATAGCAAGAACCTACAGCCAAAAATAATCTACCCAGCAAAGCTATCATTCAGAATAGAAGGCCAGATAAAGAGCTTCAGTAATAAAAAAAAAAAAAAAAAAAAAAAAAAAAAAAAAAAAAAGCTAAAGGAGTTTATCACCGTCAAACCAGAATTATATGAATTGCTGAAGGGGGTTCTTTCAGAAGAGAAAGTAAATAAAGATAAAAACTATGAACAACAAATATGTAACTATCAATAAGTGAATTTAAAAAGCAAGGGAATTTAAAAAAATCTGATGAACAATATTAACTGTTGAATATAATAGAATCAGAGGTATGGAAGGGGAGTGAACTGACAATTCTCGGGGAAAAAGGGAGAGGGGGGTGTGGGAAGAGACTGAACATAAACTGTGCACCTATGGATGAGGACAATGGGGGGTGGAGAAAGAGCAGAGGGTGGGGTGGGAACCCGGTGGAGGGGAGCAATGGAGGGGGGGGGTGAGGAACATTTGTAATAATATGAACAATAAAGATTTATTTTTAAAAAAAGAGAGAGAAATGGAAGAAACAAGAGTCAGCAAGAATAAAGCTGTAATACCTTAGCTATTATAATGTGAAGTCCAGATTATGAAAAATAATCTTAACTATGTGTACAGAATAAAAGAAAATCTTAGATAAGTATACACAGAAAAAAGAAAATGTTAAAACTGCCCAAGCAAAATTTGGAAAAGAAAACTTATATATACAGAGAATAGATTGATAGTTGCCAGAGGTGAAAGTGGGGGCTGGCAAAATGGGTGAAGGTGGTCAAAGGTACAAACTTCCAGTTACAAAATATGTAAGTTTTGGGGATATAATGCATGTTGACTGTAGTTAATAATACTGTAATGTATGTTTGCAAGCTGCAAGGAGGGTAGATCTTAAAAGTTCTCATCATACAAAAAAAAAATTCTATAAGTATATGGTGATCAATGTTAACTAAACTTATTGTAGTGGTCATTTTGCAATATACAGTTACTGAATTATTATGTGGTGCACCCAAAGCAAATATAATGTTTTGTATCGATTATATCTCAATAAAATTGTTAAAAACAATAATTAACATAATCTTACAGTATGTAATCTTTTAGAGTTAACTTTTTACACTCAGAATAATTCTCAGGAAATTCATACAGATATCATGTATATCAATGAACTTTGTTTCTTTTTATTGCTGAGTAAAATTCCATGGTATGAATGTACCACAGTTTGTTAAACATTTACTGTCAAAGGCCATATGAGCTATGCCGAGTTTGGGGCTATCTATACTAATAAAAGGGTAATATGCTAACTAGACCGGGAGACTTTATGGAGACCTCCTGGACAAAGCTGGGACTTGGCTGGCCTGCCAACCGCCCCCAAAGGGCCCTCAGCCAATTGCCCAGGCCTACCCCACCCCCAGAGGGGATTCCCCAGCCCATCAGTGTGCTGGGGCTGAGGATAGGCCCTGAGCAGAGACACAACACACAGGGAAGCCCGCCCACTCTGGGAGACAGCATGCCAGCAGTCCTACCTTTCTTTCTTTCTTTCTTTCTTTCTTTCTTTCTTTCTGTCTGTCTGTCTGTCTGTCTGTCTGTCTTTCTTTCTTTCTATCTTTCTTTCTTTCTCTCCCTCTTTCTCTCCCTCTTTCTTTCTTTCTTTCTTTCTTTCTTTCTTTCTTTCTTTCTTTCTTTCTTTCTTTCTTTCTTTCTGCCTTCCTTCCTTCCTTCCTTCCTTCCTTCCTTCCTTCCTTCCTTCCTTCCTTCCTTCCTTTCTTTCTTTCTTTCTTTCTTTCTTTCTTTTTCTTTCTTTCTGCCTTCCTTCCTTCCTTCCTTCCTTCCTTCCTTCCTTCCTTCCTTCCTTCCTTCCTTCCTTCCTTCCTTTCTTTCTTTCTTTCTTTCTTTCTTTTTCTTTCTTTCTGCCTTCCTTCCTTCCTTCCTTCCTTCCTTCCTTCCTTCCTTCCTTCCTTCCTTCCTTCCTTCCTTCCTTCCTTCCTTCCTTCCTTTCTTTCTTTCTTTCTTTCTTTCTTTCTTTCTTTCTTTCTATGCAAAGTGCACCTCTCATGGGAAGGGGGTGTCAGCGGGGTTTCTGGCCACCTGTGTGTGTGCGTAGTGTGTGTGTGTGTGTGTGTGTGTGTGTGTGTGTGTGCATACGCATGCAATTATAAATGAGATTGTTTTCTTATTTGGTGGTCTAGTTTCACTCTTTTTCATGTATCTGTAAAATTTTCACAACACCATTTATTGAAGAGACTCTCTTGACTCTATTGTATGCTCTTGCCTCCTTTGTCAAATATTAATTGAGCTTAATAGCTTGTGTCAATTTCTGAGTTCTCTGTTCTGTTGGCTGGGTTTTTTTCTGACATTGGTAAATATTAGTCAGTAAAGAAGGATAGAAGTAGAGTTGGAGGTGGGGGGGTGGTTGATTACTGCCAAAGGGAGCAGAAGTCCAGATTTTCCTCTTGATTTCTGTTGTTGACAAAAGGGGGAAGAATCTCCATGTTACTGCTGGGCTCCCCACTAGACCTCCCCTGATTCTGTCATGGCTGGAAGAAGTGTTAGTGCCTTGTTACTACTTCTCACATGGGTTTCACTGACCCCATGGCAGGTCATAGCCCTGGGTCATGATAAAAGTACGAAATTTCCATAGACCTCCTCTGACACCATGCCTGCAGTGAGGTGAATGGGGTGCCCTGTTGCTGTGGAGTGGGTGTAGAAATCCAAGCCCCCAGTGTGGTCTCCACCAATAATAGAGCAGCAGAAGATAGTGGTGAGTTGCTCAGTAATACCAATGAGAATGAAAGTGTTCAATCTGTATCTGGCCTGCTCTGAACACCCCAGCAAGGTGGCTTGGCCACCTTATCATGGTCTGTCAAGGATAGCAGCCTAAACTCTCCTTAGACTTAACCTTCCCTAGTATGTTTGGGCTTTTTCTGTGGTGTTTGGCTGGAAGAGAGCAGTTGTTGTCTAGATCTTTTCTGTTTTGATAGACTGTTCTATTCCTAGTTTTGGTTTTGTGACTAGAGGAAATTTGATTTTGTTGGGATTTCTTATTTTTGTCTATACCTGTTGGCATGTCTAGGTTCCCGAATTCTTCAGCTCTAAGTATGAGTATCTGGGTCAGAAAAAAATCCCAAGGAACTCTGCCTATTGTTTCTAGGTTTTGAGATTCCCTAACCACTCTACTGATTTTTCTCCATGTTTCAGAGTTTTCTTGTATTTGTTTTATATAAAATTTCCAGGGGTTTTAATTGTACTTAACAAAATAAATAGAGAAAAAAATATATACTGCATCTTTCTTGAGGCAAAGTCTACTGAGACTGTTTATACACTGCATTTATTTTTCTATTTTGATTTGTAGCTATATTTACCACACTTACTTAAGCTTAATTCTATTTATCTTATTTAAGTGCTTACAGATATGATTCCACATGAAATCTTTTTGTTGTTGTTGTTTATTTTATTTTTATTTTTTGTTTTTAATCCTCACCAGAGGATATTTTTCTATTGATCTTTTAGAGAGTGGAAGAGAGGGAAAGGCAGAGATGCATCAATGTGAGAGAAACACATCTATTGGTTACCTTCTGTATGTGCTCCAACCAGAGCCCAGACCAGGGAGGAGCCTGCAACCAAGGTACCTGTCCACTTGGCTGGAATTGAACCCGGGACCCTTTGTTCCACAGGCCAATGCTCTATCCACTGAGCCAAACTGGCTAGGGTTCCACATGAAATCGTCTTTAAAATTTTCATTTTGCCTAACCGTTGGTATATTAGAGAATAAAAATTTTGAGTGATAATTTAGGAAATATATAAGAATACTACTTTTCAATTCTTAAATTCCTAAGATTATTTTTCTGCTTCCTTCATGTATATATTTTTCTAATAATTTTTTCTGACCAAATTTTTAAAATATTTTCTAATACCAACCTAATTATTATCTTAGGGTCACCTGTTCTTTCTGCTTAGATGCTTATGGAACTTTATTTTGATTGCACAACTTTTACTACATATTTCAAGTATAAGCAGATAATTCATGCTGTTAGTTAATGTTTTTTATTCATGACTTTAACTCATTTTCCTTGTCTGGAACATTTCCTTTAAGTATCTAAGTGGTTATTTCTTCTGGTCTCTATGCATTGATCTCCAAGCAAGTTTGTAAGTTACAGTGGTTTCTCTGAATGAGTGTCCCACTGGGCCCAGGAACCAGGTCTTTGATCATATAAATTTCTCAGCTTTTCTCTTTCTGATTGTGAGGGAAATGTATTTTGCAAAGATTTTTTTCTAGATTTTGTTGGTTCATGTTTTCTGAGTCTGGAGAGGAACAGGGTCTTATAAGACAAAAGATATGAATCGTATCAAAGCCTAACACAGAGATGCAATGAGACATGTTCCAATTCTCTGCTAATAATAAATACACACTGAGTGGCCAGATTATTTTGATCTCTGAACACATATTAATCTGGCCACTCAGTGTATATCCTATATAATAAAAGGCTAATGTGAAAATTGTCCCCTTGACCAGGAGTTCAACCAGCAGGCAGGCCATCCAACCACCCATTTCCCCTTCCCCTGGCCAGGCTGGCCAGACTCCACCCTTGAATAAATTTATGCACTGGACCTCTAAAATATATGTATATACTGAGTGGCCAGATTATTATGTGTTCAGAGATCATAATAATCTGGCCACTCAGTGTATATTCTCCTAGTCTTACTCTCTTCAATGGAATGAAAATAGATGAGAGAGTTCTCTGAGGGTCCTTATAATTTCTGCAAATCTAGAAGTAGGAAATCTGCTGCTTTAGGATGTCTATGATCACTTCTTTAGTGGCAAGTCAGAGCACATGATTAATTTCTCCTTACCAGGCCGCTGCTAGGAAATGAGACAAATCAAAGATGCTACATGGTAAGAAAATGTGTTGCTTTTAAAAACCCAGTTTTCATGTAACTGGTGGAATAAAAAGACATCTCAAGAAGTTGGGATCACATATATGTAATCTAAATAATAGGAAATCTATGGAGGATAAATCCTGTTTTGGTGTTTTGTTTTATTATTATTATTATTATTATTATTATTATTATTATTATTATTGTATTCTGTGATACCTTCACATTAGTTTTTTGGGCTGAGGACAAAGACCTGGCTCTGGACAAAAGTAAAAAGGGAATGTGTCACCTTGCACCTGGAAATCAGGAGTTGGTATTAAAGAGCTATCAAACTTCAGTTCTGTGAGATAAATTAATTCTAGAGATCTGCTTACAACTTAGTGCCTATAGTTGTTTCAATGGGATTCTAAGAAGTAGCCATTTATTGTACATTAAAATATTTGTGGACAAGGTAGGTCTTGGTTAAGTGTTCTTACCACAGAGAACAAAGAAAAGAAAATTATATGCCGTGCATGTGCGTGCGTGCATGTGTGTGTGTTGTAGGGTTGATGAATATTTTGCAGATGCATTGGTTGCTTGGCATACACAATATTAAAATCTAGATCTATATTATATGCCTTTCATTATTCTTTATTCATTCATTCAGAATTCTGGAAGAATTTTTAAATTCTTCTGCAGTTTGGTTTCTTGGAGTATTCTATCTGATATACACCGCTATCTCCTATATTCAATCTGATATACACTACTACTACCTAATTTTTATTCCTCAATCATTTTTAACCCCTTGCCATCTCTCTTGATCTAATTTTTTCTCTTTTTGTTTTGGATGCTACTATATTCTCTTGAAACACAAAAATATCAGAAATCACAAATTTTGCCCGTCTTTTTCAGTGAATCTATATCAACAGAGGATATGTGTTCTGATTCTTTGTAGCATCTCATATTTGGCACTGGAATGTTTTCTCCTCAGTCTGCGATAGAGCATTCCTGCTTGCTTATCTTTACAGGAAGAGTTCTACTGGTTTTTGGCTGAATTCGGCATTAAAATGGGTCTGACAAAGACTGGTGTGGAATTCTGTCCAATTCTTTCATATTTAGACAATAGTGGAAGGGAAAATATGAATCTGTAAATTATCATGGCCAGTTCACAATGCAACAGCCTGAGGGAAGCGGGGTAGAGGTTGAATTCCTGCGCAGTGCCCTCAAAGATGAGGCTCAGTGTCAATTCTTCTCTGTGTTTAGTGAACTGTGTGCTGGTTTCCGGCTCTTAGGATAGCCAATTTCTCTTTGATTAGTCCAGTGCCAGGTAGGAGCGGCAGTAGTGCCTGACAAAGGTAGTACCCTTTTCCCCTACAATGCTGCCATTCCATTTATTATAACTCATCCCTCCAAGTGTGAATCTGAGGCTCACTTACAGTTGCAGGTAGCTTCTCAGAGTGCTAACCAACCTAATGTTTTCACTGAGTCCCTGACAGGACCAATAGAAATTTCCTATAGAAATGCTTCTCCATCTGTCACCTAGCTGACTAACATGTTGTTAGTTGGGTTTTTCCAATATTTTATTACTTTCTTGGGATGCTTTCTTCTAAGTAGGATTTCTCTTTTCATAGGAAAGATTTTTCAAGTAATACATTTAGTTATTTGTTTCAATGAGAATCAAGGAGGTGGCCAATGAAATTATGATTTTCTACTCATCTTAACCAGAAATTTCTCCTATAACTTGGACTCGTGTTGAAGATCCTTACTGTTGATGTCTTTTCTCTTCTTTTTCTTTTTTTTAAACCTTCTGAATAGACTTAAATTGTTCCACAGGCATAAAAGCAAAGTATGGCACCCTCAGAAACTAAGAGGCTTCTACAATCAATTGCTACAATGATTAGGGAAGACCTAGCAATCGTATTCATGCACTTCATTAATGCAGCAAATATTTATTCAATACCAACTATTCAATGTCATGTTAGGCATTGGAAATAAATGTTAATATTTGTTCTCTTTTAACAAAAAATCTTGTGAAGTAAACAGTTAAGTTGACAGTTATAATTTGCTATTTTAAGAACAGTAAAATATATGGTGGGAGCTCCTAAAATGGTGCTGTAATGCAGATCAAATAATATTTCTCAGAGGGCTTGATAATTGAATTTAAAAAATAAATAGATGTTGTTCCAAAGGGGCTGCTCAGGGTGGACAAGAAAATAAACTTTCGATTACAGTCAAATCAGCTTCTGCTGTATTACCATTCAGCACCGATAGTTACATTCTCCCATGAGCCACCCCATAAATATCCATATCTACACCACCCATGAGTATCAGCATTCAGTCATCCTTATCTACATTCTCCCATCACTGAGCACAACTGGAACTATCCTGATAAGTCAATAGAAATATTTTTTTTTTCTTATTCCCCAGAGTGAGAAGTAGACACATAAGATGTGAAGAAAATGGCCTTCATGCAGCTTCTTTTGTTTGTCTTTGTAGCTATGAGCCCTGGGAGAAGGAGCTTCAAAATCAGATGGGCAGCTCACACTTGACACATTCCTATAGAAATGCTAAAACCCAAAGAAATAAGTTCTGGCTGTGACTTATAGCAAGATAAATCCATAGCTGTTCTTTGCTTTTATAAATCCTCAAAACACTGATAATATGTGCACACCCTACCCAAGAATAAATTCAGTGAAAGGATACACAAATGTGTGCTTGGTCATTGAGCTCTCATGAATGAAATGGAACTTTAGTTAAGCCATGAAAGGTAAATTTTAAAAGCAGACAAAAGGAGGATGGAGTCAGGTGAAACCTTAACTTGTTGCAGAAAGAATGAAGAAAGGAACATGAATAGAAGGATGATTTGAAACAGTGAGGACTATGCTGGAAACACGAGTCAGTGCCAAAATGTTATGTCAAATTAAATGACCTTTTCCCGGTAAAATTACTCTGTCACATGGAAAAGTTTGAATCTTATAGTTGTTTTCAATGTTTGAGATTTTTGTGAAAGTTAATATGTTGAAAAATAAA
Source organism: Pipistrellus hanaki (assembly GCF_964339955.1). Taxonomy (NCBI): domain Eukaryota; kingdom Metazoa; phylum Chordata; class Mammalia; order Chiroptera; family Vespertilionidae; genus Pipistrellus; species Pipistrellus hanaki. The sequence continues at coordinate 117,900,728 of NC_140503.1, read as the reverse complement.
ATTTAGAGAGATTAGTCTAATGTGTGCTAATTTAACACAAATGATATGACATGAGCATTTAATATATTGATCACTCTCCCAAATTCTCCTTTCTCCTCAATTTAAAAAACAAAACTGCACTTTCCTACTTGAAGGTATGCTAGTCTGGAGGGGGTCATGTTGAGCATTCTGCAGACAGCAATGTTTCAAATCTGCAGCTACCTGGGGAAGCATCCCACCCTTGAGCCCAGCCTCCCGCTGGAGCTGTTGAACCACTTTCTTCATAGAAAAGTGACACTGGAGGAACCAGACATGGTGCACTCCAGAGCCGGGCAGATTTGTTGGTATTACATCCACTGGTGATTGGGTCCATGGGGCCAGACCTCGGGGTAGTGAAGCTGTGTGCTAAAATGCAAGTGAGATTGGATCATGTGTATTTATGTACATTTGCTAGGACATGAAGAAGATGTTACAATGTGTTCTTAAAAGAACATCACTTCCAGTGGGTCTTGGTTCAAATAAAATAAAAAATCATCAGCTCTCTACTTCCCAGAACCGAGTTAAAACCTGTGCAAACAACTCTATTCACAAGGTCGCACAAAAACAGCCCGTCAAAATAAAAACTTTGTGCTGAGATCCACTGTGACTTCTAAGACAATGCTAATAAGTTTATGTTTGTCTGGCTTTTTTTATTTATTCCTCTTGGCAAAGATGATAGCATTCATCCACTCATCCATTCATTAAGAACTACATCCATGTATTAAGAACTTCATAAGTAGAGGGAGAATCCAAGATGGCTGCTCAGGTAGGCACCTAGCCACAGCCGCACGCAACAATTTCAATAAAATACAACTAAAATACAAAATGGACATTACCCAGAACTACAGGAAAGTCGACTGACTGGAAATTCTACAACAAGAAGCAAGGAGAAAACCAGAAGGAAGAGCGGAGGAGCTGTAAGAGCCTAAGGTACCGAGACAGGCAGCGTGCGGAGAGGTCAGAGCCGGAGAGGAGGGCGGCAGAGTGCCTGGCTAGTATTCCCTCCGGGAAGGAGATAAACGCTCCGACTGTGCTGGGCCCAGCTCCAACCGCTCTGAACCCCAGTCCTAGGCCAGACCCCGGGGACCCAGGCTCACACAGGGGGAGCTGGGCTGTAAGGCGGAACCAGGGGGAGCAGCGAAAGGTGGTCCCGGAGGCACGCACATTGCGTGCAGAGAAGGGACAGCCGGCTGTGCTGCGGGATTCCACTTCCAACTGAACTGAACCCCAGTTTCCGGCCCATTGGGGGAGAGACTAGACTGTTTGGTAGCAGGCGATCATGGGCACCTTTCTCTCAGAGGCGCTTGCAATGAGTACTGAAGGACCCGCATAGGGCGGCGCTGAAGGAAGCCAAGGCTGTAGGCTCCACCCTGAAACCCCGCCCCATCAGGGAAACTGCCTGAGAAAATGCCTAAACCAAATAGATCACAAACAAAAGAAATGGAAGACAAAAAGCGACTGGATATAGAGTTCAAAACCACATTTATAAGGTTTTTCAAGAGTTTCCTAGAAAAGGCCGATAAAATAAATGAGACCTATGAGGATATGAAAAGGGATCAACAAGAAATAAAGAATACATTGTCTGAAATAAAAAATATTATACAGAGTCCCAAAAACAGAAGGGAAGATCGCAAGAATCAAGTCAAAGATTTGGAACATAAAGAGCCAGAAGACACTCCTCCACAGAAGCTAGAAGGCAAGAGAATCCAGAAAATTGAAGATGATGTAAGAAATCTCTGGGACAACTTCAAACGATCCAACATCAGAATTATGGGGGTCCCAGAAGATGAGAAAGAGCAAGATATCGAAAACATACTGAAAGAAATAGTGACAGAAAACTTCCCCCACCTGGTGAAAGAATTGGACTTACAAGTCCAGGAAGCACATAGAACTCCAAATAAAAGGAATCCAAAGAGGACCGCACCAAGACAAATCATAATTAAGATTCCAAGAGCAAAAGACAAAGAGAGAATATTAAAAGCAGCAAGAGCTAAGCAAGTAGTTACCTATAAAGGATCACCCATATGATTGTCAGCTGATTTCTCAACAGAAACCATGCAGGCCAGACGGGAATGGCAAGAAATATTCAAGGTGATGAATAGTAAGAACCTACAGCCAAAGATAATCTATCCAGCAAAGCTATCACTCAGATTCAAAGGTCAGATAAAGAGCTTCACTAATAAAAAAAAAAGCTAAAGGAGTTCATCACCACCAAACCAGAATTATATGAATTGCTGAAGGGGGTTCTTTCAGAAGAGAAAGTAAATAAAGATAAAAATTATGAATAACAAATATGTAACTATCAACAAGTGAATCTAAAAACCAAGGAAATTAAAAAAAATCTGATGAACAATATTAACTGTTGAATATAATAGAATCAGAGGTATGGAAGGGGAGTGAACTGATGATTCTTGGGGAAAAGGGGAGAGGGGGATGTGGGAAGAGACTGAACATAAACTGTGCACCTATGGATGAGGACAATGAGGGGTGGGGAAAGGGCAGAGGGTGGGGTGGGAAGGGGGGGGAAGGAACATTTGTAATAATATGAACAATAAAAATTTGTTTAAGGAAAAAAAAAAAGAAAAAAAAAGAAGAAAAAAAAAAGAAGAAAAAAAAAAGAACTTCATAAATATACTCTACACATGCACAATTTATACTTTCCACAATGTCTAAAGTTAAATTTAGCTTTTTCTATAACTCTAACTCTATCTCTAATTTTCATTCTCTTATGTTTCCTCTTTATGTAATAAAATAATTGAAACCAATATATGTCAGGAAATGTTGACCCTCTCTTGTGAAGTCAGACACTGGCCTCCTTTCTAATCAGAGCTTTGAAATGCTACCTGGGGTGTGTGCTTACATTAATATTACCTTCTGGGAAGTAGATACTGCAGCCTACAGAAAAAGTCACTAATAATTTCATTTACTAATTCCCCCTTTTATGTACAAGACTGTTTATGAATATCTATATTTATTCAACATATATATTTTAATTCCAGGCACAATGTGTGGGATTTGAAGATATAAAATTGACTAAGAACATAAAAGGCTCTACTACCATTTTGAAGTTTATGAAGAAAACTTTTTGACCTGATCTAATCTATCATTGTCATAAGCCCCTTGAGGGGGGCATCCTGCTGGGCAGGTAAGACTGAGTCCTTGGCTGCCAAGAATTTTACGTGAGAAGCAAAACGTAAACCACTGAAATGCACAACATTGCCTGACTCAACCATGCGTACAGTAGAGGGGTATTGGTTTTATGAGATGTTTCTTTGTGATTTCAAGTAGAGCTATAGGACTATATTCCCTTTCAGTTCCAAGGCTTGATGTCCTGGAACCTTTAGGACACAGTAAAACAGAACCTATAGTAGCAGCTTTCTGTTTTGCAACTTTGTTTCTTATTTTATTTGAATTTCTTGAATAAATAAGCCCTGAACCACTGTGGATTTCTAATAAAAATTTTTCTTCACTCCTGTTACTTTCAAGGTCAATTGCATCCCTTAGGATTATGTTTTTTTATTTCTCATATATTTTAGGTTAAAATGCACTTGATCTCCCATGAATCTCAGTGCCATGATTTCACCCTGCCCCCTCTTGAATCATAAATCTCTCCCTTTTTGCCGATATCTTCCACAGTGTCTTCATACATGAGCAGTTTTCTACATACCTTGAAAATATTTTGAAGTTTCTTCCTTTTCTGCTAACGTTCGTATGCTTCTCTTTACTTTTAGTTCTCAAATTCATAATTTCTCTCTACTACTTGAAGTTTCTCATCATTCATCATTTACCAGGTCTTTGTAATTCTGCTTTTAGGCTATGTAAAATTACTAAAGATGCATGTTATATCAAATTAAATGACCTTTTCCCGGTAAAATTACTCTGATTCTATTTCTTTGTGCTCCAAAACAGCCTACATATTGTTACATTTAACTTTTCAAAAATGCACATTTTATTCTGGCATTTCCATAGTGATAAATCTCCATGTCTCCGACTATGTACAGGATTTCACCTGGCACACACAGCCTTCTGAACTCACTATTAAAGCCAGTTCAAATTATTTATGCATTTATAAACTTGGTGGATGTGCTAAAATGTCTTTTTATAAGTGTTGTAACAACACTTCTATAAAAATACCCCCCCCAAAGAAATAAACTATCAGGCCATAAAAAAGACATAGAGAAGCTTTAGATGCATATTACTAGCTGAAGAAGCCAGTCTGAAAAGGCCGAGTACTGTATGATTCCAATTATATGATATTCTGTAAAAAGAAAACTATGGAAACAGAAGAGATCAGTCAGTGGTTGCCAGGGATTTGAAGGAGGGAGGGATGAAAAGGCAGAGCACAGAGAACTTTTAGGACAATGGAACTATTGATATTTTGTCTGATAATGGCAGATACGTATCATCAAACATTTGCCAAAACCCATATCATGTGCAGCACCAAAAATAAATCTAAAACTAAACTGTGGACTTTGGGTGATGATAATGTGTCAATGTGAGTTCATCTATTGTAATAACTGTACCACTCTGTTGTAGGGTGTTGGTGGAGGAGGTCATGTGCATGAGTAGGCGGCAGTGTGTAAATGGGAACTTCTCAGTTTTGCTGTGAATCTAGAGCTTTTCTTTAAAAAATGTTAATAATAAAGTCTATTTTAAGTGTTTCTCTGAAGCCTTACAATAGAATATATAATAAAACTTTAAATTTTTTGCCCACAGGTATGTGCAACTTGAATCTTAGGGTAATTATAATTTTTATTTCTTTTATTATGAGTAAAATATTCTCTTTTTCTGTGAACACCATTTATGTCCTTGTTCTTTTTTCTATGTGATCATTTAGTGTTGTGTTTTTTTTTTTTTAATCTGTTTTAAAGAGTTTATTTAATAGTCTTTAAACAAGTTTCACTGTTTTGTTGAAGTTTCTCTTACATATAAGAGTATTACTTTGTTTTCTAGATATTTTTCTATTATAGTTGACTTACAATATTATATTATTTTTAGGTGTACAACATATAGTGATTAGACACTTACATAACTTATAAAGCGATTACCCCAGTAAGACTAGTACCCATCTGACACCATACACAGTTATTACAATGTTATTGACTACATTCCCTAAGGTGTACATCCCTGTGACTATTTTTATAACTAGCAATTTGCACATCTTAATCTCTTTCACCTTTTCCACCTATCCCCCCAACCTCCTCCTCTTTGGCAACCATCAGTTTATGACTGAGCAATATCCCATAGTATATATGTAAATGTTCTTATTTAGTTACACTTCTATATACATACCCTTAGTCTTCTGCCATAAATATTGATCAGATCATTATATTTCATCTCCTACCCCTTCCTTTCTCTTTCTTTCACCACTCAGTTTTAGCTAATTATACTCTTTAGTATTTAGCTTTTTACTTTTAAATATTTTAAATAAAATGTATTACTTGATTTGTTGTATTTAAATGATATATTTTCATTTCCAACTATCACAGATGATGGAATCAGTAAACTCACTCTGCCTCCCACTTTTTCTCTTTCCTTCTCAATTTTTTTCATCAGTGATAGTTCTGCATTATCGAGGCATATATTATTCAATACTTTCCTTTCCATCCTAGTCCTCACATCTGTTTGAATATTAATTAGTTCTTCGGTTAAATATTTTTGTGGCTTACCAACAATGAGGACTTTCACCATACTTTCTGAAACTGTTCCTTGCTTTGCTGAAGTCATCCTCTAATGCTTTAAGAAGCATTTGTGGGAGTATATTCCTTGAATTCTATTTGATGCTCTTTGTTTATATACTTAGAGAACTTTCTAAGTATCAATTTGATGACTTTCTTCTTTTAAAAAATCTTCGATGTTGCTCTGCTATTTTCAAACATGGAATGTTGCTTTCTAAAACCTGATGTCAGCCTAATGTTTTTCTCTTACAGTAGGATGATTTGTCCAAGATGGTCTTGCCATGTGCCTATCTCAGTATCTCATTGCATTTAGTAAATTTTATTCCCTTTCTCCCTTTTACTGTCAAAAGTCTTATGGGCATGACAAGTTTTATGGGCATCCTACCTTACATTGACTTGTCCTTGGTATATTTAAGGCTATTGTATTTAAAGTTCAATAACTATCTCATGATATATATAATGATGTTGAAAGTTAAGAGACAATTTTACACTACAATGAGCTCATTTGAAATGTAGATTTAAGTCTTTTTTAGTGCAGTTTATGAAATTGTACCTTTAAATCTTTTACTCTATTATATTGTTTGGTCATCATTTTGACTCTTCAAGGGTTGCAATTACGCTTATGGTGAATATACTTTGCCTTTCTTCTTTACTTACCATTATCTTCTAATCCTTCTTAAATCTTGTTTAATTTCTCCTAACGGATGCGGATCAGTAGATAGAGCCTGGGCTTGTGGACTGAAGGGTCCCAGGTTGGATTCCGGTCAAAAGCATGTACCTTGGTTGCAGAAACATCCCCAGTAAGGGGTGTGCAGGAGGCAGCTGATCAATGTTTCTTTCTCATCAATGTTTCTAGCTCTCTATCTCTCTCCCTTCCTCTCTGTAAAAATTAATTAAATATACTTTTAAATTTATATTTTATTTTAATGACTTTGTTTTCTTGTTTTATTTGCCCCTATTGTCTCTTGTTCCTTTCAAATTTGTCTTCTTTTCTGAAATGACACATTTTTCTTTTCTGTGCTCTGCTAACTCATGTCATGTTCTATAGTTTCACTATCTCTTCTCTGAGTTCTTATATTGCTGCTTTTGATGTTCCTTTATGGAAGCAATTGGCTATCTAAGTTTTTGAATTTTATTTATCGCACAATATTTTCATGATTTTCTTCTTTATCATGTTTCCATTTTTAAAAGAACACTAGTGTATAAATATTAATAACAAAATATAATTTAAAACAGAAGTAAATTATAAAGGGCATATTATAAAACTGAAAGTAACAATTCACCAAGGTGATTAAATATTAACTTGTAAGCCTGCAACATCATCCTAAAATATATAAAGCCTGATAGAAACACTAACAAAATAAACAGGCTAATAATAATGATGAGAATGTATTTTTTAAATAATAAAACTTACTTTTTCCCCTTTGACTTTTTTTATGGACTATTTGAATTGATACTTGGCAAATTCTCTTTTTTATAACTCATCATAGAATGAGATGAATTTTTATGGGTCAAATATTTTTACAGAAAGAGAAATAATATTTGTGAATACATAACTGTTTGCAATGTGCTTTTACATTTATTTTCTTGAATAATCTTCAATTATCTCTATGAAGTCAGCAAGAAATGAATTATCATTCCCATTCCACAGATGATAAAAATGTAATACCACTAATTTTTCTATATGCAGTGATGTCAATATTATATTAAGTTTTTTTAGGCCACATCAGGATAATCTATATCTATGTAAGACCATTTTCCTCATGAATTTAAACAAGATATATTTAAAAATGAAGAACTGAGGAGATTTTCTTCTTCTAATGCTCCACATACCTTGGAGCACTTGATTTTACATCTGCTCAATATAACATGAAGGTTTCTGAAGACATACATGCCTTGGCACTGAGAGGGACACTAAGGGTCTGTTTCCCATTGAACTGCTATAGAGGAGATTTCCTTGTAAGAGTCCATCTCTCAGAGGAGTTCATCAGCTACAACAGTAATGCTAGGAAACCACTTATTTACACATCAGAAGAAAACTTAACTATGGCATCTTTGTGATCATCTTAGGAAAATCACATTTACTTACTAGTCACCTAATCTTTTTTATTTCATCAATAGCCCCAAAAATACAAGATATATTTAGGCTTATAATTTAACTATTATACCTTGGGTTTCACTAAAACTAAATGTTAAACTTGAGTGGAGTTACTGAAGGAAAAGGTGGGAATGGGTGTTAGGCCTTGGCGACAACACAGGCATAGACAGTATGTGCAGGGAACGATATACAGTTCAGAACTATGGGAGTACGAGATGAAAGGGGTGTACTTTATTGCCTTACTCCACATTTAGAAGCTGAAGGTGTAATTTCATTGTTATCATTGAACTGTGATCTACTTACAAATGTGTGTGTCTGCCCTGCTGGTAAGGCTCCGGGGTTGAGCACTGACCAAAGCACAAAGAAGTTGCTGGTTAGATTCCCAGTCAGGACATATGCCCAGGTTGTGGACTCCATCCTCAGAATGGAGCATGCAGGAGGCATCCCATTGCTGTATTCTCTCTCATTCATGTTTCTATCTTTCTCTCCATCTCCCTTCCTCTACCAGTAAAAATCAATTTAAAAATTATGTTTGTCTACATGTGTATTATGTATATTCTAGAGGCCCAGTGCACGAAACTCATGCACTTGGGAGGAGAGTGTCCCTCAGCCCATCCTGAACCCTTTCCAATCTGGGATCCCTCTCACAATCAAGACTGCTGGCTCCCAACCACTCGCCTGCCTGCCAGCCTGATCACCCCTTAACCACTACCCTGCCAGCCTGATTGATGCCTAACTGCTCCCCTGCTGGCCTTATTGCCCCCACCTGCCCTCCCCTACTGGCCTGGTCACCCCTACCTGCCCTCCTTACAGGCCTGATCACTTCCAACTGCCCTCTCTTGCTGGCCATCTTATGGCAGCCATCTTGTGACCACATGGGGGCGGCATCTTGTGTGATGGCATGATGGTCAACTTGCATATTACATCTTTATTATACAATATGTGTATATATATATATATATATATATATATATATATATATATATACCTTATGATAACTTTTTATGGTGTTCTTCTGATTTCTTTCATTTCTGCATCTTTTTCCTTTGTAAGCTGTTGTAGCTCCCTTAAGAGATAATAGAAGGCAATGTGATTTTGGAATTGGAGCTTGAGAAAGAAAAAGCAAGCAACTTTTCAAAGGTTCTGAAATCAGAGTTTGTGCATCAAACCAAAGAAATCACAAACTGGCCCTTTGTCAGGAAAAGAAGGGCATACTCTGCACTATTTTTCCATCATCTCCTAACATCCAGTTTATATCTACCTTCTCATGGACACTCCTTGTCTTTTCTCTCTTCCCATCTCTATCAAGGATTATGTACAAATAACATGTGAACTTGAAATCCTTTATAAATAACACTTAAAGACAAAATACTTAACTTTAGAACAACCATGTGAGGATATCTATGTAAGAGCTAGTTTAGAATTGCCCTCAGTTGAGAAATCTTGACTCAAAGCCACCCTGGCTTTGATTAATATTGCTTATTAATTTTTCTCTTTAGTTATATAATCACAATTTTCTATCATCTTGCATCTTTTAACCATCAATAGGTAATAACTGACCCAGTTTGGATGTGCTCATTTATTTTGCCTCAATATAATGAACATGGACTCACTGAGGACGTATGCTGAAGAATTGCCTGCCACAGGGAGTATAACAGAATTTTGTGGGTCAGGTAGGTTGGTAGTTTGAAAATTTGGCTTTTTTCATGCAACTCCTTTAGAGAATGAACTCTTCTAATATCCACTCCTACCCATGACTATATATTTTCTTAATCTCTTGATGGTTTTATATTTATTCCAAGTCAACAAATTTATTTTTAACTTCATGAAAAATATAAAGGAAGGTGATCCTTATGGAAAATATCCCAAAAATAGGTAGAAAGATTGCAGTGGCAAGCTCACTGGTCCCTGAAAATAAAGCTGGTTGCTTAAATTATAATAAAATGCTGAAACCAAGAAAGTACTGATTATGAAAACTTTCAATGAGACAAGAAATGAGATATGCAGCTTTTCTTATATATCTCTTTTCAAATGGCATCCCTTTGAGGTAGGTGGGAGATATCCACATCTTAGTTATTGAGGTACTGAGATTATGCTGAGCCACTAAAATCTAAAATTTTTAAACCAGTGAGTTCATTTATTAAATGATTAAATTGTGTTTATATAACCTGAACAGGTTTTTCATAACCATGCAAATCCTTCACCAACTCAACAGAAAAAAATCCATGGACTTAGTTAAGTCATTATCTCTCTCACACCCCTGTAGATTCTTGAGGGAGGACCTAAAGGGACCTCGTCACTATTTATTCTCCTGATATGGGAGATCTTGTTCTGGTCTGCCCACGCTCTTATCTCCATTCAATAGCTCACAATACAGATGCAGTTTTCCTCAGCTTCTAACTGCTGGAATCAACCTTCTCTGAAATGAAGTACCAGCAAGTTGATTCAAGTCACATTCTTTAGTGCCTGCTTGGCCCATGGACAATTGCATAGGCTTCCCAAGCCATGGAGTGAGGATAAAGGCTACTTTTCATGCAAAAAGTATTGTTCTCTAGTCACCTTTGGCATCGTTGTCTTTCACCTCCCTCAACAGAGTTGGACAGTCATTAGTCCAACAGAATATGGAACAGTTCAGAAACTGGCCAACTTCACAAGTGATTTTTTGGAGTTTGCCTTCCCTGCATTCAGGGAGAAGAATGTCCTCCTTCTCTCTTTTTGAAAAAAGTGAGGTCATGGCATGCCGTGTTGGGAATATCTTAGTTCATCTAAAGCTTCCTGAAGGTAATGAATATTAAGACAAGACCCAAAAACTAAATAATTTTCAGGAGAGGAATAAGAATGGCCACATGCCAAAGAGATGAAAGAAAGCCTGTGATATTTACCCCATAGCTAGGATCCAAAGTCTCCCTCTTCCAAATTCTTAGCACTGTCCTTAATAAAGCAGGCATCTTATCAATGTATAATCATATCAACTATTTACTCTATAGGAAGGATTCCAGGGTTATAGGACTGATTGTCCCTCGTGTACTAAAATGTGAATCATATACTTAACTATGATCCCAGAATTCCTGATGATAGTTTTGTGGATACCTTCTATAGTAGACTGAGTCATACCCCCAAATGCCCCGGATATTTACTTTCTAATCCTAGAAATGTATTAATATGTACCTTCTATGATTGAAAAACAAACAAACAAACAAAAAAGACTGTGCATGTGATTAAATTAGGCATCTTGAGATGGGAAACTTATCCTGGTAGGTCCAATGTAAGCATGGGAGTTTTTTTTTTAAAGAAGGTTAGAGTCAGAGAAGTTGATGTGACCATGAAAGCAGAGCTTAATTAGGGGTGTCGAACTCAATCAGAGAAGGGGCCAAAATCTAAAATCCAGCCTAAATCGCGGGCCGAATGGTTTACTGAACAGTCATAAACTGACAATGTCAAAAACTGACAGCGGAGTGCAGTGATGACAGCGCGGTGCGGGCCACATTGCAAGGCCTGGCGGGCTGGATTTGGCCCGCGGGCCTTGTGTTTGACACATGTGGCTTAAGTGATACACCCAGGAGCCAAGAACAATAGCAGGAGAAGCTGCAAAAAACAAGACATGTATTTTCCTCCAGTGCTTCCCAGAGGAACACAGCACTGATAATACTCTGACTAATCCACTGAGACTGATTTTGGATTTCTGTCCTCCAGAACTGTCAGATAATATATCTGTGTTATTTTAAGCCGCTAGGTTTGGGATAATTTGTTACACCAGCTAAAGAAAATAAACTACTTTTTTAGTCCTTTGCCCTCCCCGACACTCTGCCCATGATACCCCCTTTATGTTTCAAATGTTTCTTTTTCCTTCCTCTCTTACTCCCTTCACTTCAGGGGTCAGTTCTACCTACAGCTTGATTCCTTCTTACCTCAAATAGTTTAACCTGGTGCTTTTATCAATGTGACATTTAAATTCTACAGCTCTTCCCCACACTCCACAATTTTCACAGGCTGCATGGTGCCAATTCCGCTTGCATAACTTCTTCACCTGGAATCTGTTTTTTGGCAGGCTCAGTATTACTGCTTAGAGTTACAGACAAAAGTGAAAGAGTAGTTTGTTTGTTTTGTTAGTTTTTATTCTGGAGTTTTCCAGCAAGTGACTCACCTTCGTACAATCTCTCTCTTGTGATGAAAACTAGACACACTTCTCTTCTATCAGCAATAATCAAGAAGATCTCTCCTCAATGCGATGTGAAAGATCTGAGTGTATTAAACCTTCTGCAGCCCTTTCTTTCAAAATCCAAATGGTGTGAGACAGGATCAAGCTTCTATTAGGCAACTCGGTGAAAACTAACAAACAAATAAATCTAACCTTGTCAGAAATTGAAGGTAAGTCCAAATTGTGTTTTAATTATCTGTTATACTTGTCTTTTCTTGTTATTTAGACTTAGAAACCACTTTAGATAGTATTTCTGATGCCTTTATAGTCCTTATTTTTCTCTGCTAATTAAAAAATAATAATAATATTAAAGGTAAATTTAGAGTTGATGGGGATCAGTGTTCCAGCAGTGAAAAGATTGTGCCTCCCAATGTCCTCAAAATCTTCTTAACTGTCTCCAATGAGCATTCACTCATTGTTAGCCTAAGTTGCCTTTTGTGACAGAATACAATAAAAAGTATAATGTTCTTCCTCACTTAAAATGAAATTCTATATCACATGACACATTTTTCTTGATTAATCAATTATTTTTAAAAATATATGTGTAACTAAAATAGTTAAGCAGCCTTACATATATCTTTCTTTTGTGTAGTAAATTAGACACAAGATCAAGAACATGCAAATAAATGTTTCAGAAAAGTTCTCTGGTTTCTAAAGTAACCCATATGCAAGTCCTACTCTTCAGAAATGTGGTCCAACTTGGCCTAGATCCCAAATCCATGGACTGTGACAGTCCAGAGCCCTCCCTGCAATTTTTCTCGCATCCTAATTAAACTCTCACTCTCAGAAAAAGATGTCATGATACAAAACATAGGGGCTTCTATATTTCCCTGGCTCTGCCCCTTATTATTATTTTCTTCTTTCTTTTGCTTTCCTCCTGATCCAATCAAAATGTTCCTCTCCTGGGGCCTCGCAGGGTAAGCCCCAGCTGCACTGTGGTTCAGGATTGAAGCATGATGGACTTGTTCGGTCATTTCCTCCAACAAGCACAATACTGTCCTTGAAAGGAACTCTGAGGGATCCATTTGGTGTGACAGTTTGCAGAAAGAAACGGTGAGCCAGTCATATATCTATCAGTGTAGGGTGGACATTTACCTTCTCATTCTCCCGTCTAATTGTTGTTGCTGGGGAAGACAGACACCTCCAATCTCTGTTGCGGAGTTGATTGGAGATGAGCCACAGTGGTGAGAAGCACTGGGTGGGATATCAAAAGACCTGGCTCCAACATGGACTTGCCTTGCTTTTCACCTTGATCAGGTAGCCTCTTACAGTCTCAGAACTTCACAAAGTTACTAGGAGGATAAAATTATCTCTTGCAAGGGAAAATAATGTGCAAAGTGCACGGTACCATACAGGTGTCTGTTGTGATTATTCCTGTGATGTTCATTTAAAGCAACAAACAGTCCATTTGTCGTTGAACACAGTTGTGAGGAGAAGACTCACAGTTTGCACTTGATAAGCTTCCCAGATTTAGCAGCATCTTGGCTGCATGCTTGTCCAGGAAACTGTAAAGATCTGTTTTCTGGGGAGAGACTGAGGACTTCCTTCTCCCTTAAGGGCTAAAATTTGTGAGTCTGTCCTTTTTGTGTATTTTTTTAACAAGTCCACCCCCATTCCAGATGGTATAAGGAAGTACAGTGGCAGGGCAAAATAACAAACAACAGCGATTACATTTTTTCCAAATATTCATCCATTTGTATGCAGTTCAGGAGACTGGGAAATGTTTGAGCACAGCTTCAAGGAGAAACAAGATCATCGAAATATAGAATATCAGTGATTCAGGTGCAGGGAATAGTAAAGTGACATTTATTTATGCAGGGTTGGGATAAACAGTTTTCTTTTTGAATCACTTCTCCAACTCACTTCAGCAGAGACCCACAGGACGAAGGTGAGAGGATGGTGGCAGCTGGGTGAGCACACACTGAGTCTGGAAGAATGCCAGTCTCAGGAGTAGCAATTAGAAAGGAAAAAGACAGCTGACACAGAGACCGGGGAGCAGTGACTTATTTTTGCCCCCCAACCCTCTCTGCATACATTTGATAGCCAAACAATCACCTTGATAGTGACCATCATCTTTTTCTTCCTTCTCTTCTTCCCAAGGTCATCAGTGACCTCCTAGTAGTTGTCAAACATGATGGCTTTACCTCCATGCTCTCCCTCTTTCATTTCTCCATAACATTAAACACAGGTGCCAGCTGGCATGGCTAATGGTTGAGTGTTGACCTATGAACCAGGAGGTCATAGTTTGATTCCTGGCCAAGGCACAAGTCTGGGTTGCATGCTCTTTTCCTAGTGTGAGGCCTACAGGAGGCAACTGATCAATGATTCTCTCATCATTGATGTTCCTATCTCTTTCTCCCTCTCCCTTCCTCTCTGAAATGAATAAAAAATATATTTCTTAAAAAAACAACAACACTGGTGACCACTTCTTGGTGAAGTTCTTTTTCCCACTGGCCACTAGGCCAGCCCTCTCCTGATTGTCTCCCTGTCTTTTACACATTAAGCCCTGATAACACTGTTCAGGCTCATACTACAATGTAGACGTGGTGCCAAGGATTTTACTGTGGTTCTTTATTTTATTTTATTATTTTATTTTATTGTTTAATGTAGTACATATATCTCCCTCTCCTCTCCCAACCCCCACTGACTTCCCTCGGCTTCCTTTACCCCCCACCCCCCCGGCACTTGCCCTCATCTCCCCCACCCTCAGTGTCTTGAGTCTGTTGGTTGTGATTATATACATGCATACAAGTCCATTGGTTGATCTCTTACCTCCATCCTAACCCTCCTATACCTTCAGCTATAGTTTGATAGTCTGTTCAAATGCTTCTTTGCCTCTATCTATTTTTTGTTCAACAGTTTGTAATGTTCTTTATTATCCATAAATGAGTGAGATCATGTGGTATTTATCTTTCACTGACTGGCTTATTTCACTTAGCATAATGCTCTCCAGATCTATCTTTGCTGTTGAAAATGGTAAGAATTCCTTCTTTTTTTTTTTTTTTACAACAGCATAGTATTCTATTGTGTAGATGTACCACGGTTTTCTAATTCATTCATCTGCTGATGGACATTTAGGCTGTTTACAAATCTTAGCAATTGTAAATTGTGCTGCTATGAACATAGGGATATATATATATATATATATATATATATATATATATATATATATATATATATATTATCTGATTGGTGTTTCTGATTTCTTGGGATATATTCGTAGGAGTGGGATTACTGGGTAAAATGGCAGTTCCATTTTGAATTTTTTGAAGAAACGCCATACTGTAGTCCACAGTGGTTGCACCAGTCTGCATTCCCACCATCAGTGCAGGAGGGTTCCTTTTTCTCCTCATCCTCGCCAACACTTGTCACTTGTTGATTTTTTGATGATAGGCATTCTGATAGGTGGGAAATGGTACCTCATTGTTGTTTTGATTTGCATCTCTCAGATGTTTAGTGACTTTAACCATGTTTTCATATGTGTCTTGGCTTTATAACTGTCTTCTTTCTAAAAGTGTCTATTTAGGTCCATTGCCCATTTTTTTTATTGTATTGTTTATCTTCCTTTTGTTAAGTTATATAAGTTCCTTGTAAATGTTGGAAATTAAACACTTATTGGGGATAACATTGGCAAATATGTGGGCTTTCTTGTTGTTTTGTTGACGGTTTCTTTTGCTGTGCAGAAGCTTTTTATTTTGATATAGTCCCATTTGTTTATTTTCTCTTTAGTTTCCATTGCCTTAGGAGCTGTATTGGTAAAGAAATTGCTACAACAAATGCCTGCTATTTTGTTGTTTATGGATTCTTCTAGGATTTTTATGGTTTCCCATTTTACATTTAAGTTCTTTATTCATTTTGAGATTGTTTTTGTGTATGGTGTAAGTTGTTGGTCTAGTTTCATTTTCTTTTAAGGTGTCTGTCCAGTTTTCCCAACACCATTTATTGAAGAGACTGTCTTGTCCCCCTTGTATGCTCTTACCTCCTTTGTCAAATATTAATTTAGCACACTGGCTTGTGTCAATTTCTGGGTTCTAATCCTGGGGTACTGTGGTTCTTTTTCTTCTTTTTATAACCCTATGTCCTTGGAAACTTTGCTAACTTGTGTTTTCAGTTATCAGTTCTATTGTTCTCAAACACTATTGCTTCATCTTAATTTTTTCTCCCATTTTCGAACAGTTTCAAATATATCTATAACTTGATGCATTATCAATATCTCTAACTCTTTAAAAATTAAAACTCATCATCTCTTTCTGAAATTCCTGTCCCCTGTTCTCTGATTCTATTTATGGCATTATTGTCCTCAATTTAGCTGCCTACCCTACCCATCCATATCCACTCTCACATCCCCTATGAACTAGTTTCACCTTTAATCTCTCACCAACTCTCATTCCTTCCCCCCTCCCTCTTTCTCCTCATTCTCTCTTTCTTTCCTGTTTCCTCTCATTAGTTAATTGGGTACAAACTCATCAATTTTACTAGCTAAATTTCCTATTTCTCTATTTGACTTGCTATTATCCCAGATCAGGTTCACTATCTCTTTTTTTTCTTTTTTCTTATAAAATATTTCAAACTTAAATAAAAAAATGTACGTATAAATATAAGTAAAAGCTGTGCCAAACAACCATATATGGCAAATATTAATGTTTTATATTTTAATACATAAACATTGAACATTTCTCCATTATCTTTATAACCATCACTACTTT
Organism: Pipistrellus hanaki; assembly: GCF_964339955.1. Classification (NCBI taxonomy): domain Eukaryota; kingdom Metazoa; phylum Chordata; class Mammalia; order Chiroptera; family Vespertilionidae; genus Pipistrellus; species Pipistrellus hanaki. The sequence goes on along the minus strand of NC_140503.1, from coordinate 117,884,030 downwards.
ACATTCCTTCTCTCCCTTCTCCAAAGTTACAGCTATTCTGAAATTGGAAAATATCCTTCCAGTCACTTCTATAATATTAATAAATATGGATACATTCATAATATATCATACTAGATGCCTGGTGCAGTGAATGGATTCATGCACCTGTGGGGTTCCCTGGTGTAGCCTGAGGGGATTGGGTCAAGACCGACAGTCCAATGCCACCTGCTGCTCCTGCCTGCCATTCCTGCTCATCCTGGCCTTGCTGTGTCTGCCACCATCACTCAGTAGTCTCGCTGCCACACTGCAGTGGTCTCTGGGCTCCAACAGCCAGCTGTGAGTCAGGCTTCTGGCTGAGCAGCTCTCCCCCTGTGAGAGTGCTGACCATCACAGGGCAGCTCCTGAATTGAGCATCTGCCCTCTGGTGGTTAGGGTGTGTCACAGCAACAAGCTGACCAGTCATCTGGTCGTTCAGTTGCTTAGGCTTTTATATATATAGATAGTTGTGTAGACATTTTAAAAATAGTATACTGTATATATCTTTCTTCAAACTTTCCCCCCATCACTTAACATTGTGCTTTTGAGACTGATTTATGATGATTCTTTCATTTTGATTAATGTATATTTAATTGAATTATTACATCAACTTATCTATTTCTATGTTAGCATTTATTTTTTAATCCGATGTGTATTGAACAACACAACTACTGTATACATTTTTAATTCCTTGAAGTTATATACCTGAAAGTAGAATTATATGTGCATCCTCAACATTACTACAAATTATTGCCAAATTGTTATCTCAAGCAATATGTTAACCACAAAGAGATCCTACTTCCTTTACTAATATTCTTGCCAACACTTGATGCTATCAGAATTTTTAATTTTTGCCAATTTGATGAGTGTAAAACTATATCTGATTGTTGCTCCAAATTTCATTTGTATGGATCCTGGTGAGAGTTATCACCTTTTTATATGTTTATTCTATTTAAGCATTTTATATATTGCCCATACTTAATTCTTGTTTATATTTACTTTGAGTTATTGTGCTGTCCTTATTCATTTCTTAAGTATTCAGTGCATCAAATTCTTTTGGTTTTATGAATATACATTTCTACAATTTTCTTATTTTTAATATGACATATGACATTCTTTGTTGCATAAAAATATTAACTTTAGAGAGGCCAAATTTCTAAATTTGTCTTATATTTATAGTTTTTAAATTGTGTTTAGAAAATATTTTCCTGTCTTAACATATCCTTCTCTATTATTCAAATAATTTTTTTTAATTTTTGCTATTTTTTAGTACTTCTTGGTAACATGTCTTTGTCGTATGATATTTGTATGGGTTTGAGAGGTTCTGATATCTAGTAATATACATCTTTTAGTTATATTTTCTTCTTTAAGATTTCTCTATTCTTGAAGCTTTAGTTAAACCACTTTCTCTCACTATAAAATGTAAATTGTATAATTAGCTTATCAAGTTCCAGAAGCAAAATAATCAGATTCATATTGGTATTGCATTAAATTTGTGGGATATTTCTGGAGTGGTTAATACCTTTACAGTTTTGAATCTTCACATCTGCAAGCATAGCATACTTATTCCTCTGTGGGTTTTAGTCTTATTTAATCTTCACAATAATATTTTGTAGCTTTTTCTATATAATAAAAGGCTAATATGCAAACAGACTAAACGAGAGAACCACCAAACAACTGAACAACTGGTTGCTATGATGTGTGCTGACCACCAGAGGGTGTGCACAGAACATGGTGGATATCAGCCAAGGAAGAATGGTGGAATAGGTAAGCAGGGTTGCCAGACCAAGGCGGGATGCCAGCTGCACAGAACATGGTGGATATCAGCCAAGGAAGAATGGTGGAATAGGTAAGCAGGGTTGCCAGACCAAGGCGGGATGCCAGCTGCTGTTATCAGTGTAAGCCTCTGGTGGTTACTGAAAATTCTTTGCTCCCATTCATCATGGTCTTGCCTGATCACTCAGTGCCATCAGCAGGCCATGCCTGATCGCTCAACACCATTAGCAGGTGCAAGCTGCAGCTGCTGGCCCCAATAACCCCTTAGGGATTCTCCACCTACCCTTGTTCCTGAGGGGCAATCAGGGCAGCAGCGGCCACTTGCACCCACTGATGGCACCAGCCCCACTTGCACCTGCTAATTGCACTGACCCCAATCAGTCTAAACAGCCAGTGCGTACGAGTGGGACAGATGTCCTCAGTCCATGGGAGGAGTAATGGTGGGAGCAGGACTGCAGGAAGATTGGGACTGGGGGCCATGACGGGAGGGGTTAGGCAAGGGTGCAGGGGATTGGCTGGGACCCTCCCCTGTGCTCACTGCAGCCTCACGGCCCACAGTTCCTTTCAAGGTGCAGGAATTCGTGCACAGAGCCCCTAGTAGTGAAATAAGATATGATGTTTTTCATCATTCATTAGATTTATCCCTATGTTTTAGATACTATTATAATTCATATCATTTTTGTAAATTTATTTTTTTTTAATTTATTAGTGATATACAGAAATGCAACCTTATACATAGTGGGTTTTATAGATTTGTTTATTAATTCCAAAGATTTGTATGTAGGCACAAAACTATAATCTGCAAATATTTGCCTTGTTTTTCTTCTTTTCAAATTGTTGTATTAGTCTTGCCTTACTATACTAAGTATAATATTGAAAAGAACTAATAACAGCAGACAACTTTGTCTCACCTTGATTTCAGGAGAAAAGCTTTCCATAATTTATCATTAAACATGAAGTTTTCTATTTATTTATTTATTTATGTATTTATTTTAGTTACTCTTTAACAATATAGGGAATTTACTTTTATTCTTGGTTTACCAATAATTTTTATCATGAATGAGAATTAAAGTTTGTCAAGTGTTCCTCTTCCTCTATAAAACTGACTATATTTTCCTTTTGTCAGTAAGGTGGTCAACTAAATCCTATCTAATAAAAGAGACACATGCAGCCAAAACCGGTTTGGCTCAGTGGTAGAGCATCAGTCTGCGGACTTAAAGGTCCCAGGTTCGATTTCAGTCAAGGACATGTACATTGGTTGGGGCACATCCCCGGTAGGGGGTGTTGCAGGAGGCAGCTAGTAGATGTTTCTCTCTCATCGACGTTTCTAGCTTTCTATCTCTCTCCCTTCCTCTCTGTAAAAAATCAATAAAATATAATAAAAAAAATAAAAGAGAGAAACATGCAAATATTAACCATCAGTTCGCTACATCCACCAGCCAATCAGAGTGAGTATGCAAATTAACCCAACAAAGATGGCGGTTAAATGGTATATTCAGGCACTGAGCGGCCTGGGTCCTGGGAACATCCTCCGGACCCAGGCCACTCCTAGCCTGTAGACCTGTGGTTAGGCCCTGAGCGGCAGGGGTCTCAGAAGGCCCTCTGGCCACTCCTAGCCTATAGATGCATCTGCTTGTGAATGCTCTGGCACCAAGCATTGGTTTGGGTCTACATTCCCAGCCTGGTGCCCACACAGGAGCTGGCTACTGGCCTCCGGGGTGTGCGGGGCCCCCAGTGGCCACTGCTGTGTGTGGCACAGGGGTCCCTGCATGCCCCCAAGCCTAGCGCCCATGGTGGGGCTGGTTGCTGGCCTCGGGGGCATTCGGAGATGGGATATTCCCGCCCTGCCCCCAGTTGCTTGCAAATGCTCCAGCACCAAGTGGTGGTTTGCATCCACACCCCAGCCCAGTGCCCTCGAAAATGGGATGGGTGCCAGCCTCTGGGGTGTGCTGAGACTCCAGCAGCCACCACTGGGTGGCAGGGACACACCCCTAACCTAGTGGACACAATGCAGGGGCTGCATGAGCTGCAGAGGAAACACCTTAAAAAATATATCTATATATATCTATATATCTATATAGATTTATAGATATATAGATATATAGATATATAGATATATAGATATATAGATATATATAGATCACATATGTCAAACACAAGGCCCGCGGGCCAAATCCAGCCCGCCAGGCCTTGCAATGTGGCCCGCACCGCGCTGTCATCACTGCACTCCGCTGTCAGTTTATGACATTGTCAGTTTATGACTGTTCAGTAAACCATTCGGCCCGCGATTTAGGCTGGATTTTAGATTTTGGCCCCTTCTCTGATTGAGTTCGACACCCCTAATATAGATAGATATATCTCTATATATATATTATTGATTTTTTTTTTTTACAGAGAAGAGGGAAGAGGGATATACAGTCAGAAATATCAATAAGAGAGAAACATCGATTAGTTGCCTCCTGCACACTCCCCACTGGGGATTGTGCCTCCAACCAAGGTACGTGCCCTTAATAGGAATCAAACCTGGGACCCTTAAGTCTGCTTGCCCATGGTCTATCCACTGAGCCAAACCAGTTTGAGAGTAAATACCTTTTCTGACAGCTCATTGGCTAATCTCCCTGTAGGCAACCACTAGCATTGTTCATAGTAACTTGGGTTATAAGAATCCAAGAAGGTGATCTAAGGTTTTTCCACCACACTCCTGGTGGAAAAAAACAAAGGTCCGTTACTGGAGGGGCTAAGAAATGTCATATCCTGCTCTAGCTGGTTTGGTTCAGTGGATAGACCCTCCGCTTGCTGACCGCAGGGTCCTGGTTAGATTCTGATCAAGGGCATGTACCTAGGTTACAGGCTCCTCCCTGGCCGGGACCCAGGTCAGGGCTCATGCAGGAGGCAACCAATCAAAGTGTACCTCTCACACTGATGTTTCTCTCTGTCTATCCCTCTCTCTTCCACACTCTCTAAAAATCAATGGAAACATATCTTCAGGTGAGGATAAAAAAGAAAGAAATGTCATATCCTATGAAAGATACACTTTGAAAATGCCTAAAGAAAATTGTCATTTTTTTCACAGTGAAAGGACTGAAGTCCATATTGATTAAAACACCTTGGTGACTGCAGTGGCTGGCAGTGGCTGCAGCAGCAGGGTAATGAGGCTGGTGCCTTCCCTTGATCAGCCTGGTTGCCTGACATCCCTAGAGAAGTCCCAAATTGGAGAGGGTGCAGGCTGGGCTGAGGGACACCACCCTCCCATGCACGAACTTTGTGCACTGAGCCTGTAGTTAATTATAAAAAGGTAAGCTACCTTGAGACCCTGAGAGGAGTGTCACTTGGTACTGTTACATTACCTTTATCTCTGCACTAATACTATAGTTCAGATTATTGAATCTACAACCATGGCTTGGATTGGCCTTTATTTTCACTTTCTTGTAAAATCCTTGGCAGATTTTACTATCAAGCTTATTCTGGTTTCATAAAAAGAATTGACAAATGTTTTTGTTTTGTTTTTCTGTGTTCTGAGTTTGTACATGATGGTGTGTGTTTTTCTTAAATATGTGGAAAGCTATCTGGTTCTGGACTATCCCTTATGAAATAGTTTTAAATGATTTAACATATTTAGTATAAAATAACTACTGAAAATTTCTATTTCTTCTATTTTCTTAGACATTTTTTCATTCATCTAAATTTATTGTCATGAAGTTGTTTGTATTATCCTTCTAATGCAATTGTATCCAGAAAAACCATCCAGTTTTTCCTAACAAACTGATGTCACAGTTTGTTAGGTTATATTAATTTCTTTATGTTTTCTACTGTTTTTGATTTTGCTTGTATTTTAATTTGCCCCTTTCTGCTTTCTTTGGATTTGTCCATAGTGGTTCTTTTCCCTAGCATATTGAGATAGAAGTGAGTTAACTCAAGGTTAGTCTATATTCTTTCTAGGTCCTGCTTTTTCTAAATTTTCTTTTAGGTCCTGATTTCTCTATATTCCACAATTTGGAAATATTTTATTTAAAATATTTTCTAAATTCCACTTTTATTTTCTTTGTCCTTGAATTATTTAGAAGTGTATTTTTTAATTTTTACAAATGATACTTTCTGACAAAATTTGACAGAGAAAACCAACCCTCTGGGCCCAACAATTGCTTATAGAAAGTCCAACTCCTACAATGCCAAAAATTTCAAGGGTGCCACAGTGGAAGAAATGAAGGCTTTTCTTTGACTGAGGATCTATTTAGAATACTTATGTGTATAATAAGCCCAGCTATTGAGATTATTGGATAAATGAGGGCACTGACTTTGTTGGGTTTACTCCTGGATTTCGAAATGTTATGACTCGAGACAGATTCTTGGCCCTCTGGAGTTTTTTACACATAATTGATGAGGAAGACACGGATATCGATAAAACAGATAGAGTATATAAATTTAGGCCTTTCTTGGGAAGTCTGCTCCCCAAGTTTATCCACTTCTTTCTGCCAAAGCAACATTTGAGGCTAGATGAGTGGATGATCCCTACAAAAAAAAACAACAAAAAAACAAAAAACAAAACACGATTGGCCATCAAGCAGTATATCAAGGATAAGTTCACAAAGTAGGGCATCAAGTCTTTCCTTCTCTGTGAAGGTGAGACAGGCTACATTTTGAATTCAGAAATCTACACTGGTGCTGGACCAGTGCCTATAAAAGACTTGGGCACAGTAGGAAATACAATCATTCATCTCCTGACCTCATGTACAATGGAAAATAAATCTTATGTGCTTGTCATGGACTGGTTCTACAGCTCTGTAACCCTTCCTAAATATTACACACAGGTATTGTGGGAACCCTGCAGCAAAACAGAAAGCAGTTTCCTAAGTTGCTGAAAAGTATAAAAAAACTTGCTAGGGGTGACAGTCGCTATCTATGTCAAGAAAGTGTAACATGTTTAGTTTGGCAGGATAGAAAGCCCATCACATTTATTTTGAACTACCATGATCCAGCCAAAAATGTAGTAATAAACAGAAGAAATAAAGAAGGCAGTGTGCAAGAAATACAGATGCCATAGCTGGTGAAGGACTATAATAAATATATGGGTGGCTGTGACAAAAATGACCAGATGACCTGCCTTCATTGGTCTCATCGTTGTTACCACTGGCTCGGTGGCTTTTCATAAAATTTTTTATGTGGGCCAGTTATAATTCTTATATCTTGTATGCTTCCCAGCAGCAAGCTGCTTCAAAAAAGCCAGTTTATTTCACCAGATATATTCATAAACTGTGCCTGCAACAGTGGATACAGGACATCAGCCCACCACCACCCACAAAAGGAACCCTGCCCTCAATGGATGACCCCAGGCAATCATTTTCCAGAGATTCCCCCTGGGACATCGTCTAAGCATATCTATGTTATGTGCATGGAAAAGCACTCCAGGTACAACAAGCAAAATCCCGGAGTGTCTTACAAAGACAATCCAGGCAAGAAGGTGAAGAGCAACATCTGGTGCTCACTTTGCAAGAAGTACCTCAGTGTGAAACAAGGCTCATCCTGCAGGGTGGATTGGCACACAAAGGTGGAATATGGGCACTAGATGAAAGGTAGACCTATTTTCTACAACGTCTCCAAGTTCCATCTTATTCTTCCACTTGTTTGCATGTAACTAACATTTTTCTATATCATGTTGATTTTTTCTCTTTAATGCTCAGGAGCCCAGGTATAGGGGACAGTTAGGTTCAGGACCTCAGGTCTGGTAGAGTTAAAACCTAAAATGTTTGCCCTATTTGCATCCCCTCCGATTTTATATTTCTTTTTCTGTTTTACTTTCTCTTCTATTTTTTAAGTAATAAGTGTCTTTATTATTTAATTTTTTATTCAATTAACTAGTTCATACTACATTATTTTTCTGTTCTTTTTTTTAACATTTCATTTATTTTTCCTTAAAGATTTTTAAAAATATATATTTTATTGATTTTTTACAGAGAGGAAGGAAGAGATACAGAGAGCCAGAAACCTCGATGAGAGAGAAACATTGACCAGCCGCCTCCTGCACACCCCCCACCGGGGATGTGCCCGCAACCAATGTACATGCCTCTGACCAGAATCGAACCCAGGACCTTTCAGTCCGCAGACCGACACTCTACCACTGAGCCAAACCGGTTTCGGCTATTTTTCTGTTCTTTTAATGGTTGCCTTCTATCTTAAAATATTGATGTTTTATTTAATAAAATCTTATGCAAATTATTACCTGATCATTTACTTCTGAGATATTATTAGAGTTTTAGACCATATTAACTCCATTTACACTCTCATCTTTGTGTGAGTGTTATAATACAGTTTAATTTCACATGTATTTTTGCAGTTTTATTGAAAAATAATTAAAATACATTATTCTTTAAGTTTAACGTATACAGCATGGTGGTTTGAGGAATGATTACATATATTGAGGAATGATTAACACAATAGGTTTAGTTATCATATATCACCTTATATAGATAAAATAAAGAGGGAAAATTTTCTTCTTGTTATGACAACTCTTAAGATCTACTCTCTTAAGTATCCTATATACATGAAACAGTCTTTATGTTGTACATCCCTATACTTATTTAACTCCTAACTGGAAAATTGTACCCTTGACCACTTCCTTTAATTTTCCCTCCCTCAACCCCCACATCTGGTAACTATAAATTTCATCTCTTTTTCCGTGACTTTGGTGTATTTGTCATTTTCTGATTTATTTCACTTAGCATAGTGCCTTGAAGGTCTATCTACGTTGTTGCAAGACTTTCCTCATTTTTATGGCTAAATAATATTCCATTATTTGTATACCACAACTTCTTTTTTTTTTTTTTTAATGTATTTTACTGGTTTTTTTAAAGAGAGGAAAGGGATAAGAATAGAGAGTTAGAAACATCGTTGAGAGAGAAACATTGATCAGCTGCCTCCTTAACACCCCCTACTGGGGATGTGCCTGCAACCAAGGTACATGCCCTTGACTGGAATCAAACCCGGGACCTTTCAGTCCGCAGGCCAATGCTCTATCCATTGAGCCAAATCTGTTAGGGCATATACCACCACTTCTTTATACATTCATCCATCAATGGACAGTTAAGCTATTTCTATGTCTTGGTTATTGTAAATTCAGTTATCCCTAGATTTTGTGGACCTTTATTTAACAGACTTCACGTTTAATGGATAAAATTTCCAGTCCAGATGTCATATATGAAAATTAACAACCTGTTAATTAAAAAATGCTTTTCACCAATATTTGATTATTTTTGTTGATTGTATTAATTCACTGTTATTTTTAACAAATGTTAGCAAATAGTCCATATGTTGGAAAAACACTTAAAATTTCACCTACATAAATAAATATTACATATCTACAACAATAGTCTACATATTTAAATTCAAGAGTCACCTCTCATAAACAATTTTGGGCTAATTATTAGCATGTGATCACACAGCATTGTAAGCAATAGGCTCTCTTGTGTGTTGTGTGACTTTCTGCAGCAGTTTTCACACATGTGGCCAATTTTCCACATGTGCTAAGCCACGCCCCAGCCTTGTGTATTTGTTTACTTTCAGTGGCTGGTAAATGCACACATTTACTAGATCTATTCAGTATAAATTTAAAATTACTGTAATACATATAGAAAACTTCTATGAAATTAAACTTCTAATACATACTTAATTTTAATTACACAAATGTGTCTCATAGGTAAAAACAGTAAACTAATTTGTCAAGTTTTTAACACATTCAGAAAACCTACCTGTATTATATAATGAACTTACAGTTTTGACACCCCTTCAACTGAATTAATCCATTACATCAAGATTTTACTGTAATGCTTTAATGAACATGAGATATATTTTCAAATTGTGTTTTTGTTTCCTTAGAATGTATTTCCATAAGTGGAATTGCAAGATCGTATAGGAGTTCTCTAATTAATTTTTTCAGAAACCTCTATGTTTTCCAGAGTATATTGGCTGCACCAATTATAATTCACCAACTCCTCAAATTCCCTCCTTTCTCACAGTATGTCTTATTGATGATGGCCATTCTAACAGAAATGAGGTGATATCTCTTTTGCAATTCCCTAGTAACTAGTGATTTTGAGCGTCTTTTCATGTACCTAAAGACCATTTGCATGTCTTCTTTGGAAAAATGTCTATTCAAGTTCTTTGACCATTTTTTAAAATATATTTTTATTGATTTCAGAGATGAAGTAAGAGGGAGAGAGAGATAGAAACATCAATGATGAGAGAGAATAATTGATCGACTGCCTCCCGCACACCTCCCACTGGGGATAGAGCCCGCGGCCTGTGCATACATCCTTGACCAGAATTGAACTTGGGACCATTCAGTCTGTAGACCAACACTTTCTCCACTGAGCCAAACCAGCTAGGGCCTTTAACCATTTTTTAATGGGATTATTAACGATAATGATGATGATAGTGATTTTGCTGGTGGGTTGTATGAGTTCTTTATAGAATATTAGAGGCCCAGGCATGAATTCGTGCATGGGTGGGGTCCTTCAGCCTGGCCACTGATCAGGGCTGATTGAGGCCAATGAGGCCGGACAGCCAGAGAAAGGAACCGCAGGGGGTTGGCCAGCTGCAAGAGGTTGATTCTGTGAGTACACTGACCACCAGGGGGAAGCTCCTATGTTGAGTGTCTGCCCTCTGGTAGTCAGTGTGCATCGTAGCTACTGGCTCATCACTGAATCGTCTGGTCATCTGGTTATAAGGGTTGTTTAGGCTTTTATATATATAATTACTAGAGGCCCAGTGCATGGATTTGTGCAATGGTGGGGTTCCTCGACTTGGCCTGCGGGGATCAGGCTGAAACCAGTCTCCAACATCCCCTAACAGGTCCTTGATTGCAAGAGGGAAGTTCTCCAGTGACACCTTGGACTTGGGCTTCCTCCTCTCTGATTCTGGGTGCATCACCTGAGAACCACAGCTGCCAAGTTACCACAGCTTGGCAGCTCCTGCATTGATTGTCTGACCCCTGGTGGTCATTTCACATCATAGCTACAGGTTGAACAGTCAAATGGTCAGATGGTAGCTTACGCATAGATAGATGGATAGATAGATAGATAGATAGATAGATAGATAGATATACTAGAGGCCCAGTGCATGAAATTTGTGCACAGGGCTGGGGGGATGGTGTCCCTCAGCCCAGCATGCACCCTCTCCAATCTGGGACTCCAGGACTGCTGGTTTCCAACAGCTCACCTGCCTGCATTCCTGATTGCCCCTAACCGCCTATGCCTCCCAGCCTTGATCACCCCTAATCACTCCCATGTCAGTCTGATTGATGCCTAACTGCTCCCCTGCCAGCCTGTTGCCCACAACTTCCTTCCTCTGCAGGCCTGGCCAACCCTAACTGCCCTTCTGTGCAGGTTTTATCACCTCCAACTGCCCTCTCTTGCAGGCCTCATGCCTCACAACTGCCCTCCCCTGCTGGCCATCTTGAGGTGGCCCTCTTGTGTCCACATGGGGGCAGCCATCTTTGACAACATGGGGGCAGCTATTGTGTGTTGGAGTGATGGTCAATCTGCATATTACTCTTTTATTATTATAGATAGGATAGAGGCCTAGTGCATGGGTGGGGGCCAGCTGGTTTGCCCTGAAGGATGTCCCGGATCAGGGTGGGGGTTCCCTTGGGGCATAGGGTGGCCTGGGTAAAGGGCCTGTGGTGGTTTGCAGGATGGCCACACATCCCAGCGACCCAATCAGAGGCCCTGAGATCTGAAATTTATTTACCTTCTACAATTGAAACTTTGTAGCCTGGAGTGGAGGCTTAGGCTGCCTAGGGCAGGCGGAAAGCTTGGCTATTTCCATTGCCTGGGAAACCCAAGCCTCCCTCCTGCTCTCTGTGGCTGTAGCCATCTTGGTTGGGTTTATTTGCATTCTCACTCTGATTGGCTGGTGGGTGTGACTGGTGGGCCTGGCTGGTGGGTATAGTGGAGTGATGGTTAATTTCATATTACTCTTTTATTAAGTAGGATACATAGTTTGCAAGTATGTTTTCCATTTCAAAAGTTGTCTTCTAATTGTTCTTTTGCTGTGCAATATTTCTTTTATTTTATTTTTTAAATAATAAATCTTTATTGTTCAGATTATTACAAGTGTTCCTCTCCCCCCCCCCCCACCCATGGCTCCCCTTCACCTGATTCCCAACCCCACCCCACGCCCTTACCCCCACCACTGTCTTCATCCATAGATGTAAGATTTTTGTCCAATTTCTTCCCGCACCCCTCAAACCCCTTTCCCCCCATAAATTGTTAGTCCAATCCCTTTCCTTGTCCCCTATTCTATTATATTCACCAGTCCATTTTGTTCTTCAGATTTTTTTTTTAATTCTCTTGAGTTTTAGATTCACTTGTTGGTAAGTATGTATTTGATATCTTTTTGTTGTTCATAATTTTTTACCTTTACCTTTTTCTTCTTCTTCCTCTTCTTAAAGAATACCCTTCAACATTTCATGTAATCATGGTTTGGTGCTGATGAACTCCTTTAACTTTTTCTTGTTTGTGAAGCTCTTTATCTGACCTTCAATTCTGAATGATAGCTTTGCCTCTCCGATGGTGGCCCAGCGTCCCCATGTCCCCCACATCTCGATCACAGCACCACAAACAATCTCAGCTCTGCAAGCAAGCCAGCCTCACTTTCTGACCTGATGACAGACAAACTAGCCTCTCCTCAGAAACTGGATTTCAGAGAGATCAGGAGCTTGTCTCTCTTCGGGTTGAGGACAGCACCACCCTCCGCCAGCCGGGATCCTCAGTCAGCCCGTATTGCATCCACGACCTCAGTTTTTCAGCGCTTGTGCCCTGGATTCTCCTCTTTCTCTTTCAGTCTAGCTTCCTTTCAGCCAGCTTTCCCTTGGTTTTTGGGTGATAGACATTTTGTTTTATAGTTGTATTTTTGAAATTGTTGTGCCCGGCAGCCTTTTAGGAGTGTTTACCTACGCCACCATCTTTGTTCTCTGCAATATATTTTTTTTCCTTTTTTATTTTTTTTTATTAAATTATTATCTGTGTACATATTTTACCATTGCTCCCCCCTCCCATACATGCCCTACCTCCCCAGAGTTTTGTGTCCATTTGTTGTACTTATATGCATGTATACAAGTCCTTTGGTTAATCTATTATCTCCCCCAGATCTCCCTCCCCTCCCCGCTATGATTTGACAGTCTGCTTGTTGCTTTACTGTCTCTATATCTATCTTTTGGTTCATCAGTTTATAATGTTCTTTATTATCCATAAATGAGTGAGGTCATGTGGTGTTTCTCTTTCATTGACTGGCTTATTTCACTCAGCATGATGTTCTCCAATTCTATCCAGGTTGCTGCAAATGATGAGAATTCCTTCTTTTTATGGCAGCATAGTATTCCATTGTGTAGATGTACCATGGTTTTTTGTGAGGCGAACGTGATAACCACTACACTACGGAAACTATAGTTTTTTGATCCAATCATCTGCTTACTGGCACCTAGGCTGTTTCCAAATCCTAGCTATTGTAGATTGTGCTGCTATGAACATAGGGTGCATATATCCTTTCTGATTGGTGTTTCTAGTTTCTTGGGATATAATCCTAGGAGTGGGATTACTGGGTCAAATGGGAGTTCCATTTTCAGTTTTCTGAGGACACTCCATGCTGTTCTCCACAGTGGTTGCACCAGTCTGCATTCCCACCAGCAGTGCACAAAGGTTCCTTTTCCTTGGCAACCTCGCCAACACTTGTCGTTTATTGATTTGTTGATGTTGGCCATTCTGACAGGTGTGAGATGGTACCACATTGTTGTTTTGATTTGTATCTCTCAGATAATTAGTGACTTTGAGCATGTTTTCATGTGCCTCTTGGCCTTCCTTCTGTCTTCTTTTGAAAATATTCTATTTAGGTCCATTGCCCATTTTTTAATTGGATCATTCATCTTCCTTTTATTTAGTTGATTAAGCTGTCGATAGATGTTGGAGATTAAATCTTTATCAGTGGTAACATTTGCAAATATGTTCTCCCACACAGTGGGCTTTCTTGTTGTTTTGTTGATGGTTTCTTTTTTCCAAAATAGTGTGTATTATTTTAAACAGTAAATAGTCATTTATATTTACATATATTGAGGCCCAGGTGCATGGATTTGTGCACTGGTGGGGTACTACAGCCTGGCCTGTAGGGATCAGGCCAAAGCCAGCTCTCCAACATCCCCTGAGGAATCCCAGATTGAAGGAGGGTGCAAGCCAGGCCCAGGGACACTTACAGTGCATGATCAGGGCTGAGGAGGGACCATGGGAGGGCTCCAGGGCATGTCTGGACCATCTTGCCTAGTACCGATCAGCTAGATCCCAGCATCTAGCTAACCTACCAGTGGGAGAATCCTCCCCCTGGTGGTCAGTGCACATTGTAGCTACTGGTCAAACAGTTGCTTTCACTTTATGTATAGATAGATAGATTTTATTTTTCAGAGCTCTTTATTCATTATTACATTTCTGTCTGGTATCATTTTACTTCCATTGGACAGCTGTTACAATTTATTTTAGTATAAGTCAACTGATGAAAGGTTGTCTCACCTCAGTTTTTTTAAAAATTAGATCATTATTTAACAACTTTGGTACTTGGGTTCTGGTGAGGAAAGAATTCAGAGCCAAGACCCAAACTGCGATGGATGGTCATCTGGAATCACTTCAGCTTCCTGATAACCAGGGACAAGCGGACTTAGAGCACTGACCCCATAATCTTTAGCTTCAACTCTTTTTTAAACAATATATTTTTATTCATTCCAGAGAAGAAGGGGAAGTGAAGGAGATACATAAGCATCAGTGATGAAAGAGAATTACTGACTGTCTCCCACATATCCCACACTGGGGATTGAGCTAGCAATCAGGCATATGCCCTGACTGGGAATCAAACCTGTGACCTCCTGGTTCATAGATCAACACTCAACCACTGAGCTATTCAGGCCAGTCCAGTTTTCTTTATTTGTCCTGTTTGAGGCTTATAGAGCTCCTTGAGTCTATGGGTTGATTTTTTTTTTAATCAATACTGGAAAATACTAACCTTTATATCTTCAAAAAATGGTCAGCTATATTTCCTTGTTCCCTCTTTAGGATTCCAAATAAACAATTAAAAATAAATTTATGTGCCTCGCATGTGTCTTATGCTCTTCTCTCTCTCTCTCTCTCTCTCTCTCTCTCTCTCTCTCTCTCTCTCTCTCTCTCTCTCTCTTTTTCATTTCTTATCTTAATCTGTATATTTTCTACTACTATGTCTTCCAGTTTTCTAATTTTATTCTTCATATGTGGTTTTTTCAATCACAGTTTATATTCAATATTATTTTGTACTAGAGGCCCAGTACATGAATTTGATGAGTCCCTTGGCCTGGCTCTCTAACACCCTCTGAGGGGTCCCAGATTGTGAGAGGGTGCAGGCCAGGCCGAGGGATCCCACCGATGCATGATCAGGGCCGGGGAGTGTTGCAGGAGATTGGCCAGCTGGGGAGGGTCCATGAGAGGGCTCCAGGACGTATCTGGTCCATTGCACTCAGTCCTGATTAGCTGGACCCCAGTAGCAAGCTAACCTATCAGTCAGAGCATCTTCCCTCTGGTGGTCAGTGCACATCATAACGACTGGTTAACTGGTCAACTGTAGCCCCTTGGTGGTTGTAGCGAGTAGTTGAGCAGCCTTAGCATATCATTAGCATATTATGCTTTGATTGGTTGAACAGCCGACCAGACACTCAGCATATTAGACTTCTGCAAGCGGGTGCGGGAGTGAGCCACCTCTGCCACCTGCAAGAGCCAGTGTAGAAGGGACTGAGAGGTGCTCCATGCTTCTCCTGGTGATTGGTTGTCCACACACGCTTTGCAGCACACACAGCCCTGCTCACCTGCACGTCTTGCAGCACACACAGCCCTGCCCACCCACACACACCTGCTGCGCATGCAGCCTCCTGCTGATCTGTCCTTACATGTGAAAGCGTGATGACCATTTGCATATGAGCCTTTTATTATATAGGATAAGTTTCAGGTGTACAGCATGGTGGTTACACAGTCATATACTTCACATAGTATTCCCCCTTGTATTTCCAGTACCCACCTGACACCATACACATGTGTTTTTGATGAAGTGGTTCTTTGTAAAGCCTTTGATTACTTTTAGTTGGTTGGTTGTTTTCTTATTATTGAGTTTGGGGAGTTCTTTCTCTATGCGAAGTATAAAAGATATTTACAAAAAAGCATTATAAAAATAGCTTCTGCTAGTTTCTGGCTTGTCTTTTCATTCTTTAACAGTGACTCAAAGAACAGAGTTTTGTTTTTTAATTGAGGTATAATTGAGATACAACATTATGTTGGTTTCAGATATATGATACATATGATGTGATTTTTGTATAGGTTGTGAAATAATCACCACAGTAAGCCTAGTGAATATCCATCATCAAACATAGTTAGAGAATTTTTTTCTTGTGATAAAAACATCTAATATTTATCTCAGCAACTTTCAGTGTGAGGTATTTTAACTATTGTCAATATACTGCATATTACTTCTCTAGGACTTATTTATTTTAGCTGAGATTTTGTACTTTCTGACCCCCTTCAAGCATTTTGCCCATGCCCCCCAATCCCTATTCTGTATCTATGAGTTTGATTTTTATTATTAATTTAATGAAAGCCAAAGTTACCATTTTTCCTTATATGTATAATGTTTTGATATCATATAAAAAAAATCATCATGAAACCCAAGGTCTCAAAGACTTATTTCTATCTTTTTTGTCTATATGTTTACAATTTAAAATTTTACATTTAGGTCCTCTCTTTTAGTTGATTTTTGTATGTGGTGCAGAATATGAATCCATGCTTACTTTTATCCACATGGATACCCAGTTAATTCAGTACCATATTATATTAAACTAAAGTTCTGGGGCACAAATTCGTGCACCAGTGGGGTCCCTCGGCCTGGCCTGTGGGATCAGGATGAAATTGGCTCTCTGATATTCCCCAAGGGGTCCCAGATTGGATTGTGAGAGGGCACAGGAAAGACCAATGGAACCTACTGGTGCATGATTGGGGTCAGGGAGGGACACAGATGGTTGGCCAGCCAGGAAGGGACTAAGGGAGGATTCCAGAGCATGTGTGGCCCATCTTGCACAGTTCTGAACTGCCAGACCTCAGCAGAAAACTAACCTACCAGTAAAGATATCTACCCCCTGGTGGTCAGTGCACATCATAACGATTGATTGACCAAGTTCTCTCTCTGCCCCTTGATGGTCAGTGCATATCATCTTGTGTGGTTGAGCAGCCTTAGCATATTATTAGCATATTATGCTTTGATTGGTTGAACGGCCAACCAGTTGACCAGACACAGCATATTTGGCTTTTATTATATAGGTTATTTTTTCTCCATTGAATTGCCATACCTCTTTTGTTGAAAATCAATTGACTATATATGTATATGATTCTGTTCTGTTCTGATCATCTGCATGTCTACTTTAAAATTTAAATTCATTGAAGTGACATGTTTAATAGGATCACTCTAGTTTCAAGTGTACATTTCTATGCTACATGATCTCTATATTATATTGTGTGTCCACCACTTAAAGTCAAATCATCTTCCATCACCATATATTTGACCTCCCTTTACAGGGGGGTACTACCCTCCCACCCCCCTTCCTTCTTGTAATCACGACACTATTGTCTTATCTATAAGTTTCAGTTTTATATTACACATATGAGTGAAATCTTATGGTTGTTAACTTTCTCTGACTGACTTATTTCACCTAGTGTGATATTCTCAAGGTCCATCCACATTGTCGCAAATGTCAGTATTTCATTTTTTCTTATAACTGAGTAGTAATTTTTAATTTTATTATTTTTTCAATTAAAGTTTGCATTCAGTATTATTTTGTGTTTGTTACAGTTGTATGGCATAGTGGTTTAAATGCCTGTTCTTTAATGAATACACAATGTCTTGATTTCTGTTCCTTTATATTAACTCTTAGAATCAGGTATTTTTAATTTTTCTAATATCTTTGTTTTATCAATGTCTAATTCATTTTTTATAATTAAATATTACTTTGCATGGTTTCTATTTTTTTAAATTTTCAATGTTTCTTTCATGGTAGAATATATTACCTAATGTTTCCTGGGCATTAGAGAAGAATGTTTATTCCATTATGTGGAGTGGTCTATAAATGTCAATTAGATCAAGTTGGTTTATAGTGTTGTTACATTATCTATATCTTTTTTCCTGCCTTCTTGTTTTATTACTAAGAAACATAAAGTCTACCATTACAATATAATTGTGGCCTTTTCTATTTCTCTTATCAGTTTTAAGAATTTACTTCAAGTATTTTTAAGCACTGTTGTTAAATACATTTACATTTTGCATGTTTGTATCTTCTTTGTACATTGGTCCTTTACTGTTAAATAATATTTTTCTTTACCCACACAAAAAAATGACTTTTATAAAATAAGTATTTCCCCTGGTATTATTATAATTAGTTTTATTTTATTTATTGTTTTATTATGGAATATTTTCTCTTTTTACTTATTTATATATTTATATTTATTAATGGGTTTCTTATAGGTAGTATATAATTCAATCATTTAATAAATTTAAATTTAAAATTATGTATAATTAGAGTAGGTTTCTCATACTATAATTATACATAATTAGGTAACTTAACTGGACGATGACTTTATGATGTACTTATACTATTTATATTTATTATAGTTACTTATATTGTTAATAAAAATGGACCATCTTTCTAGTTATTTCCTATTTGTTCACCTATTCTTTTATCTTTTATTCCTGTTTTTCAGTTTTGTTTTTTTTATTATTGCTTTAAGAACCTTATGATTACACATTTATCTCCACTATTGGCTTATCCTATCTAATAAAAGAATAATATGCAAATTACAAGTCATGCCCGCCAGCCAATCAGGACTTATTTCACCTAGTGTGGTATTCTCAAGGTCTATAGAGTATGCAAACTAACCCAATAAGTGGCTGCAGCCAAGCTTCCTGCACACCCTGGCTGGCCTAGGCCTCCACTCAAGGCTACAAACTTTCAATTATAGAAGATAAATAAATCCCAACAAAATGGCTGTAGCCACAGAGTGAACAGGAGGCTTGGGTTTCCCTGGTGATGAAAGAAGCCAAGTTCCTGGCCTGCCCTGGCCTCCTGGCCTCCACTGAAGGCTACAAAGTTTCAATTATAGAAGATAAATAAATCCCAGACCCCAGGTCCTCCGACTTGGGTCACCAGGGTGTGCAGCCAGCCTGCAAACCCCCGCCCATGCCACCACATGCCCCAAGGGAACCCCTACCCTGATCCAGGACACACTTCAGGGCAAACCAGCTGGCCTCCACCTGTGCACCAGGCCTCTATCCTATCCAATAAAAGAATAATATGCAAATTGACCAGCACTCCACCATCACTCCAAAACACAAGATGTCTGTCCCCATGTGGACAGAAGATGGCTACCACATGATGTCCAGCAGGGGAGGGCAGTTGTGAGCTATCAGGCCAGCAGGAGAGGGCAGTTGGGAATGATCAAGCCTGCAAGGGAGGGCAGTTAGGGGTGACCAGGCTGGCAGAAGAGGGAAGTTGGGCACAACCAGGCCTGCAGGGAAGGGCATTTGGGGGGACCCAGGCCTACAAGGGAGAGCAGTTGTGGTGGGACCAAGCTTGCAGGGGAGGGCAGTTAGGGGTGACCAGGCCTGCACGGGAGAGCAGTTAGAGGCAATCAGGCTGGCAAGAGAGTAGTTAGGCATCAATTAAGCTAATTAGGGAGTGGTTAGGGGTGATCAGGCTGGCAGGCAGAAGCAGTTGGGGGCAATCAGGAAGGAAGGCAGGTGAGCAGTTGGAAGCCAGCAGTCCTGGATTGTGAGAGGGATGTCTGACTGCTTCTTTAGGCCTGATCCTACCAGTCAGACATCCTTGAGGGGTCCCAGATTGTAGAGTGTGCAGGCTGGGCTGGGGGACACTCACTCCCATGCATAAATTTGTTGCAGCAGTCCTGTAGTTATTTATAACTTTCTAAAAAGACATAATTTCCCTAATGTTTATATATACATTTTTCATCACAGTCTACCTTTGATAGTATATACTTCATATGAAGTATATTGACCTTAAAATAGTGTACTCCCAAATATTTCCATCTTTTGCATTATGATTGCCATATGGATTTTAAGTTTGCTATATACAATACTCATAATTCTAACACACAATACACTACTGCTATCTATTTTAGACTATTTTCTATTAGAGTAATTTAGATTTTAAAAACAAATTTTATATATACATTTATTTATTCCATTTCCAGGACTCTTGATTTCTTTGTGTACAACATATTTTCTGCCTGCTATCATAGTTTTTCTGCCTGAATAAATTCTTTTAACATTTCTTATAGCACATGTGTTCCAGATAGAATTCTATCAGTATTGGTTTATCTAAAGACTTCTTTGTTTTCCTTTTATATTTGAAAGATATTTTCATTTGGTATAGAAATTGAGGTTAACTATTTTTTTTTAATTTCAACATTTTAAAATCTTAATAACCTTTTCCCCCCTTGAATTGTTTCTAATTTTAAGCCTGATGTATGTCTATACTTTGTTTCTCTGTATGTACTGTTTTTTGTTTATTTTTTTTTTTTGTGTGTGTATATATATGTATTTTTTTAAATATATTTTATTGATTTTTTTACAGAGAGGAAGGGGGAGGGATAGAGAGCTAGAAACATCAATTATTTTAAACTAGAGTCCCGATGCATGAAAATTCATGCACTGGAGAGGGGGGGGGGTCCTCAATCTGGCCTGCCCCTTCTCTTAGTCCAGGAGCCCTCAGGGGTGGGAGGCGGCCTGGCAATCGGGAGAAAGCGATGCCCCATCACACCTCGGCCGGCCCTGGGAATCTGAGCCTTGGGCAGCCCTGGTCATCTGGGCAATTGCCTGCACCTCTGGCCAGCCCTGAGTTGCTGGGGATTTGAGGGGACTGGGTGCCACCATCTTGTGGCTGTGGCCACCACCATTTTTGAGGTCATAGCAGTCAATTAGCATATTCCCTCCTTATTATCTGTGGGTGCCGCCATCATTGAGGGTGGGGCAGTCAATTAGCATATTCACTCTTCCTTAGATAGGATAGTGTGATAGCACCTACATCCACATAATATTGGATACTGATTTTGTTGCTATTCTTTATATTGTGGGGTTTTTTTTCCTTGTCTCTTTATTTCTTCTCTCATAATTTATAATTGAATGCTATATTTTATTGAACAGTGGTGTTTGAGGTAAATAATATTTATGCCTGGAAATGGCCACCATCATTTCGTAGGTTATTGCTGTGGGTGCTGAATCAATGTAGCCAATGACTTGACTTAGATTTGGATTTGTTTTTTAATATGGTCACCCTTAGTGCACTACATGATTCAGATTCCTCTGTTGGCACTTTGGAATGGCTTTATTTATGAAGTGTTTTTATTAATGGCTCTTTTTTACTACCAGCCTTAGGCTTTTGCTGTGACCACAACTCTCTAGTACAGTGGTTGGCAAACCGTGGATCGCGAGGCACATGTGGCTCTTTGGTCCCTTGAGTGTGGCTCTTCCACAAAATGCCACTGCCTTGGCGAGTCTATTTTAAAGAAGTGGCATTAGAAGTTTAAGTTTAAAAAATTTGGCTCTCTGAAGAAATATCAATCATTGTACTGTTGATATTTGGCTCTATTGACTAATGAGTTTGCTGACCACTGCTCTAGTACATTCAGGAAAGTTTAAGATTTCATAGGCTAGCCATTTTTTTTTTCTTATTGGAAAGGTGGCAAAAATATTCTTTTCAGCTTTGATCATCTTAAGCAGAATCCTTGAATACTTGATTTTTAGCTTTCTCTCAAAGCACAATATTCTGATACAATGTCAAAACTGGGAAACCTCAAAAGGGTATTGTCTAGAATACTTCAAGAGAGATTGGAAAATAGATTTATTGGCTGAGTTCTGCAATTTTTGAGTGGCCAAAATTTTACATGTACAACCACGATTTATTTGTGCATGATAAGAAAGTTCAGATGTTAAACTAAAATTAATAAAAATGGCTAACATTTACCAAGTGCTTAAAATGTTTTAGGCACAATGCAAGGTATTTCACATCTCATATCATTTAATTATGTCACCACCGCTATAAGATAAGAAGATATAATTATGATCTCCATCTCATACTACAGATAATGACCTGCCCAATATCACACCACAGAAAGCAATGACCTGCCCAATATCACACCACTATAAATATTCTACAAAGTTATGGCACCCTTTCCTTTTGGTATTCTTGGGTTATTTTTTTCCTCTTGTAAAGGGCACTCTCCTTACCTGTTTTTCTGTGTTCCTTTTTTGATACTATTAAAAGAACAAATGCTTAAGAGTTTTGCAAAATATTCTATCTATTACTAGTTTTGAATTCATTTTTCATTACAAAAGATTTTAAATGCATTGTCTACTTTTAAAATCTTCTGTATTATTTACTATATGATAAAAAGTTAGTAAAAGTTTTGAGAATGGGGTACAGAAAAATTCTCTATTTTTATTCTGAAACTCTCATGTTTATCTCTCAGTTTTAGGAGAGTTGGTCTGCTCATAAATTCCATCACTCTCTTGCTGCTATTCCTGTCTAGCAAATTATTTCTTTATTCACAACGCAATAAAAGGTCACTGGAAAGAAGAATATAATATTCACTCTCATAAAATAAAGTTAAACAGTATTTAGCATTTATATCTTTCCAGTGTAGTAAACAAAATATGGTTTATTTGACTCAATGAAGACCTATGATACCTAAAAAGATAAATTTAATGATTTGCCTGAACACAGGAAGATAAATCTTGCACAGCATGCCCTCAGAGATGACATGTCACCATTGTCCTAACTGTGTGTATTAGATAGGAATGCAAAGCAGACCCGGCTTCTTGTTCCAAAACATCCAGATCCTAGTCCAGGATTACAGTCTAAGGACATCAACCGAATAAGTACAATTTGAATTTTTGTTTACTCACCTTGCTTTTTATGCTATTGAATAAGATCAACATGGCTCTATATTTGCAAACTAGAATAGAAACAGAAAAGGTCAATGTTCTTTTTAATTACACTTAATTTCAGTGAGTGTCAGAGAAAATGTAAAATTGTCTGACCTTTCTTCACAGATGTCATGAGAAAATTAGTTTCTTTTTAATATATTTTTAGACATATCTATGATTTAAAATTTGACAAGTACAGTATTAAAACTGAGTTGGAAATTTAATATAAATGCAAATATCTTATTTTTACAAAATTTCTATAAATTTTATTTGTATGCATTATTTTGCACAAGATTGGCTTACGAAAGTATTTTTTATAGTTCCAATCATTTTTGTTGTCACAAATAAATTAATACAACTAAAATACAGTGTTAGTTTTTGAACAATCAAAATATAAAAATAATGCATTCCTTCTTATAAACTGCTAACCTTTAAATATTTTTTAGATATATATTTTTATTGATTTCAGAGAGGAATGGAGAGAGTTATAGAGATAGAAACATTTGTAATGAGAGAGATTTATTGATTGGCCGCCTCCTGCATTTCATGCACTGGGGATGGAGCCCACAACCTGGGCATGTGCCCTGACCAAGAATCCAAACTATGACCTCCTGGTTCAAAGGTCAATGTTCAATCATTGAGCCAGGCTGGCTGGCTGTGACAAGCTTCAAATATTTTTATGCAGAGTTCTTTTCAGTGGGATTACAGTGATAAAAAAAAAAAAAGCAAATGTTTTAAACCACAGAGAAGTCTGTTTGTACATCCTATTTATTAATATAGGCATTTCCAAAATGTTTTAATGCTTTTCCATATAGTAAAAGTAAATATAGTTTCAAAATGTGCTAATTTTCTCTAAAGTTACTTATAAAAAAAGAAAAAGAAAAGTCATCTAGTACCACTCTGTTGCTTAAAGTCTTTTCCCCATTTTCTTTTTACACATTTTATTTCTCATTATCAAATAAAAATCTGTCTCCTGCTTTTATAGGGTTTTTACAAAGGACTTCTTTTATTGAACATCAGAATGTGGCTTTTTCTTTTTGTCTCTCTAATTAAAACATTGCAACCGGGAGAAGCTATCAGTTAGTTCTCAGAAAATGGCCTTACTTTGATCTTTTTTGGTATAGTGAGAAAAATGGCGAAGTGAACAGAAATGTGCTGGTTTCTAAAATTAGATATAAAAGTGGGCTTATAAAACCCACTAATAAGCAACCTACAGAGTCCTCAGTGTCTTCAGAATTGGCACCCAGTAATAGATTTCAACACAAATCAACATGCTTTCATTCTATAGCTCAACTGTACTGAGATACTTTTTTAAAGGAATGCAGTAGTTTGAGATTGTTCATGACTTCTGGAATCCTACATCAATATTTTATTTCTTAACTGATTCTCTAAAGTTTGAATCAAACATTATGATATAATTGCAGACATAGTAGATTCCTAATTTAAGCTGCCATTTTGTATGGATTTTTGCTCTTAACTAAGCCTTATTGTATTTCATGTTAATCAAATACAATCCAAATATAATCAAATATAATCCAAATGTTAATCAAATACAATTCAAATATAATCAAATATAATCCAAATATGATTGTTTGGATAACGAGGTTTTGTTTTGTTGTTTCACTTTAAGTAGAAAATTATTTTGCTCTCTTAGCAAAGGCATAGGCAAATATTAATAATTGCATAAACCAATGTCTTATCACCTTTTGTTTGTTTGTTTGTTTGTTTGTTTCTGTTTTTATGAATCCTCACCTGAGGATATTTTTCCATTGATTTTTAAAGAGAATGGAAGAAGGGTGGGAGAAGAGAGAGAAAGAGACATTGATGTGAGACACATAAATTGGTTCCTCTCCAGTATGGGCCCCAACCAGGGCTGGGAATCAAACCTGGAATTGAGGTACATGCCCTTGACCAAGAATCAAATTCACAGCTCTTAGATACACAGAACAACGTTCTAACCACTGAGAAAACTGGCCAGGCCAATGACTTAACATCTTTTCCTGTTTTTCAAGGGCATCAATAAACCATGTATAATGAAAATATTGGCTTAATAATGGTTTGCTTTTTTAAATATTTCTTTTGAGATGCATCAGGCTTAAGAAAGAATGCCAAGCAAATAGCATAATCAATTCATGTTTAATGAAAATTCATAAATATTATGATTGTTTGACTGTTTAAAGTATAATTAAAAAGGAATTTCTCAAGATAGTTTGTTTCTAACATTCAGCCAGTTAGATTCCCCTTAAATGAAGTAAGGATTAATAGGCATTTTTATTTTTCCACTTACTAGTCAGGGTGAGTTCTGCTGATATAGAGATTGCTCACAGAAAAAAATAAAAAACACAGTTGTAGAAATGAAGAAAGAAACAATCCCATTTACAAAAGTATCTAAAAGAATGTCATATTTAGAAATAAACTTAACCAAAATGGTGAAAGACCTTTACACTGAAAACTGTAAACTATTGATAAAATAAATTAAATAAAAAACAAAAAAGTAGAAATACATCCCAAGCTCATGGAATAGAAGTTTTAATATAGTTAAATGTCTGTATTTCCCATAGCAATCACAAATTCATTGCAATCCCTATAAAAATTCCAATGACATTTTTACCAAGAGATAAAAATCCTAAAATTTACATGGAAACACAAATTAACCAAAATAGCCAAATCAAAATTGAGAAAAAACAATGATGGAGGCATCATATTTCCTGATTTCAAAATATATTAGAAAGCTATAAGAATTAAAATAGTATAAGTATTAAAAAAGCACAGGTAAACTTGATACTTGCCTTCTTTTATAACCACATCAAAATTACAGCTGAACTACAGAACAACCATCATTCAGAACTGCCTAAAATCTGAGAAATAAAGGAGAAGCCACATTAAGACTAGTAGGAGGGGTGGAGATGTGGAATGGGCTACTTCCAATAAAAATTGGGAGGGATTTATCAGTTGTGGAAGTTTCCCTCCCTGAAGAGTGAATGATCCCAGCCCCACACCAGGACTCCCATTTAAGGGTTCCAGTGCCAGGAAGAGAAGTCCTCATAACTTCTGGCTATAAATACCAGTGAGGATTGGGGTTCAATGATATGGAGGCTGCTGGAGTACCAGACAGTTTCTCTTAAAGGGTTGTGCATGTACTTAATCAGACTCACTTCCTCTGATCTGCAGCACTGAGGCAGCAGCTTGAAAGGATACAGAGACATACGGGGGAGAATTGAATTGTCTGATACCAGAGTAAGAAATGGGGGAATGGGCAGCTCTCTCCAAGACAAAAGTGCTACCAGAGGCCATTATTCCTTTGATGAGCCCTCCACCAACAGAGCTGGCATTTAAGCACAATATCTGAGTCTCCATTAACCTGACTCACCCTGTTCACTCTGCTCTGAGTATTCCCTGAGGCCCTTTCTTTTAGACCCACCCAAGTTTTTTCTAGTGGCTTTAAAATAAGAATGGTCTGTCTTGGTTCACACTTCAGATTTTATTAAACATTCTAAAATAAGCATCATCTGGCCTCAGAGTGCCTGGTAGCCCTTGCTAAATGGCTACAGGCTCAGTCCTAACAGTAGGCAATCTTGGTTGGCAGATTGGTTTAAACTGGGCACCTCTAAACCTAGAACAATTAGCAGCCATCTGCAGATTGATTTGTAGCTCATGCTGGGTGGCTCCAGGCAGAATACTGGTGGTGATTGACCTTGGTTGGTATCTCTTGAGAGGCTTCAGAGGCAGCACACTCAGTGGGCAGCTTCAGACCAAGTCAAAGCACCACCACCCAATCATTTTCACAAGTGACACATTCAAGGGACAGACTCAGTTAGCACCAGAGCCCCATAAAAGTAAGTTTTGCTCTGTGGGTGGGTGCTTGTACAGCTGATCCTCTAGGGGGTCGGAGGTCAATGGTCAATGATTGCAGCCAATTCTTGAAGCTGATCAGCCCGGGGGATAAATACTTCCCATTGACATACTAATAGCAATCAAGGTTCAACTATAACAGGAGTGTGGATATAGCCCACACAGGATGTGCACCTCAAGTTCCCAATTTGAGTGATCTTGGAGGCTCTGCCACTGAACACATATTACATTATGCCACTCTATTAAGCCTGGAAGATAAATCAGTTATAACTAACGCATAGAAACAAACACAGGGAAGCTGCCCAAATGAGGAGACAGAGAAACATGTCCCAAACAAAACCCCAGGAAAAGAACTAAGCAAAGTGGAAAATAGCAATCTATCAGATGGAGAGTTTAAAACAGTGGTTATAAGGATGCTCAATGAACTTAGTGATAACCTCAATAGGATAAAAAAAGGACTAGACAGAACTGAAGAATATGTTAACTGACATTAACAATAATTTACAGGGAATCAACAGTAGAATAGATAAAATTGATAATAAAATCAATGATCTGGAAGAAAAAGAAGTAGAAAGCATCCAGTCAGAACAGCAAAAATTAAAAAAAAGAATGCAAAAAAGTGCGGATAGTGTAAGGAGCTTCTGGAACAATTTCAAGCATATCAACATTCACATAATGGGTCTGCAAGAAGGTGAAGAAAGAAAGAAAGAAAGAAAGAAAGAAAGAAAGAAAGAAAGAAAGAAAGAAAGAAAGAAAGAAAGAAAGAAAGAAAGAAAGAAAAAACATATTTGAAAAAATATCTTCCCTAACCTAATAAAGGAAATAGGCATACAAGTCCAGGAAGCAGAGTGGCCCAAACAAGATGAACCCCAAAGCCCAAACCAATACATATAATTAAAATGGAAAAAGTTAAAGATGAGAAGAGAATCTTAAAAGCAGCATG
The DNA here is from genome assembly GCF_964339955.1 of Pipistrellus hanaki. Lineage (NCBI taxonomy): Eukaryota > Metazoa > Chordata > Mammalia > Chiroptera > Vespertilionidae > Pipistrellus > Pipistrellus hanaki. The sequence continues at coordinate 117,856,408 of NC_140503.1, read as the reverse complement.
ATAAAAGCACTTAGTTATCTGTAAGGGAACTCCCATAAGACTGTCAGCTGAATTCTCAAAAGAAATTTTGCAGGCCAGAAAAGAGTGGCAAGAAATATTCAAAGTGATGAAAATCAAGGACTTACAACCAAGATTTACTCTACCTAGCAAAGCTATCATTTAGAATAAAAAGACAGATAAAGAACTTCCCAGATAAGAAAAAGCTAAAGAATTTCATTAACATTAAACTACTATTTATGAGATATTAAAGGTTCTTCTTTAAAAATAGGGGAAAAAGATAAAAAGTATAAACTATAAGATGCTAATAAACACATACCTATCAATAATTGAATATAAGAACAAAATGAGCAAGTAGAACAGATGCAGAGATACAGAGAATATTTTGATGGTTGCCAGATAAGAAAGGGTTGAGAGGATGGGTGAAAAAGGTGAAGGTATTAAGAATTATAAATTGGTTGTTACAGAATAGTCATGAGGATGTGAAATACAGTATAGGGCATATAGTCAATAATATTCTAATAACTTGTTATGGTATCAGATGGGTGCAAGATTTATGAGGATAATCACTTAGTAAGTTATGTAATTTCTAACCACAGGGCTGTACTCCTAAAATTAACATAAAATGTATGTCAACTGCAGTTGAAAAATAAAAATGATTTTAAAATTGGGGGAGGGGGGGGAGAATGTGGATGAACCCAAGAGATAAAATGATCTTAAAAACCAACAGTAAGATACTGGCATAAAACTAGACATATAGACCAATGGAACAGAATAAATAGCCCAGAAATAAACCCATGCACATATAGACAATTTGATCTTTAAGTACACAATGGAAAAAGGATAGTATGTTCAACAAATTGTTTTGTGAAAATTGGGTATTCTTATTCAAAAGAATGAAAATGGCCCCTTATACACCCTACACAAAAATTAACTCAATATGGATTAAATGTTTAAACTTAACAAGTAGAACTATAAAAGCCATAGAAGAAAATGTGGAAAGCTTCATGACATTGATTTTGGCAATGATTTCTTGGATATGACTTTAAAAATTCAAGCAACAAAAGCAAATATGGACAAGTGGGACCATAGCAAACAAAAATCTTCTGCACAGCAAATAAAGCAATCAACAAGCTATTGACAACCTAGAGAATGGCAGAGAATATTTGCATATTATATATATGATAAGGGATTGATACATAAGGAACTACTACTACTCAATAGCAAAAACAAAAATATTAAACAAAAAAACCTGATTAAGAAATACACAAAGGAGCCCTAGCTGGTTTGGCTCAGTGGATAGAGCATCAGACTGCAGACTGAAGCGTCCCAGGTTTGATTCCAGTCGGGGGGCACATGCCCAAGTAGGTGGCATGCCTGAGGCAGCCAATCAATGATACTCTCTCATCATTGATATTTCTATCCCTCTCCCTTCTTCTCTTAAATAAATAAAAATATATTTTTAAAAAATAGACAAAGGTTTTGAATAGATATTTCTGCAAAGAAGACAAAAATGGTCACCAGGATCATAAAAAGATGTGCTGTGCATCATCTCAAAGCAATATCTACACTACTATGTTTATTGCAGCATTATTCACTATAGCTAAGACATGAAAAGACCTTAATGCCCATCCTAATATATAAAAACTTGACCAAACACCTAAAAAATAAGTCAGTCCTGCAGTCAGGGCTGGGTTGCTATAGTAACCCAGCACTGACTGCCAACGAGGCTGCAGATCAGGCCCAGAGAGAGGCCCAGAGAAGCAGGTTCTGATCCACAGCCTCGATGGCAGCTATTGATAAGCTGTTGCCGTTCTCTTTCTCTCAAGGCTTTGCCAGTAACTGCACCTCTGTTTTTCTCTGGGCCTCCACAGGGGCTGCTGATCAGCTCTGCCTCTCTGATCAGGCCTGGAGATATTCCCAGAAACACTGACTGGCAGAGAAACCAACCAATCAGAACCAAATCTGGGTGAACTGTGAGGAACCAATGGCTGCCTAGGAGGTGGAGATTTTGATGCTAACTGGTATAGAAACAGACCAATCAGAACCAAATTGGCTGGCAGGGGAGGGCAGTTAGGGGAGATCAGGCAAGCAAAGGCATTTGGGGGTGAGATTATGCTGGCAGGGGAGGGCAGTTGGGGGTAACCAGGTCATCAGGGGAGGGCAATTAGGGGAGATCAGGCAGGAAGGCAGAGGCATTTAGGAGCAATAAGGCAGGCAGGCAGAGGCAGTTAGGGGCGGTCAGACAGGCAGGCAGGTGAGTGGTTAGGAACCAGCGGTCCCAGATTGTAGGAGGGATGCAGGCTGGGCTGAGGGAACTCCCCTTCTGTGCACAAATTTTCTGCACTGAGCCACTAGTTTATATATGAATGGATGAATAAAATGTGATATATACACACAATAGAATATTTTTCAAACCTAAAAAAGAAGGAAACCCTGTCTTATGCAACCATATGGATGAAACTGAAGGACAGTATGCTAAGTGAAATAAAACTGTAACCGAAGAACAAATATTGAATGGTTCCAATTCTGTCAGCATTTAGATTAGTCATTAGATTTCAGAGAAACAAAAAGTAGAATGGTGGTTGCCAGAGGCTTTGGGGAGGAGGAAATAGGGGCTATTGTTAAGCAGGTAGAACATTTCAACTATGTAAAATTAGTACATAGATGTACTAAATTTTTAAAGATCTGCTGTACAAAATTGTACCTATAGCTAACAATACTATACTTAAAAATTTCTTAAGAAGGTAGATCCCATATTAAATGTTCTTAACACAATAAAAGGGAAAAAAAGAAGAAATGTATGCAGTCCTGTTGTACTCTACTTGCCCATGAGTAAATAAAAAATATCCTCTATCAAGATGTAGTTTGTTGTAAATATCCATTCACCCAAGCATCAGAGAGAAAACCACTTGGCTATCCCAGGCAGATTTTGTTTCATCTCCATATTTGTCAGTCTCTCATCCATTCAGGAGGCAGAAGCTATCATTCCCCTTGGAAAAAAGAAATGTTTCAGTGTTTCAATGCTATCTCATCAAACATAGTGCCTCCTTAGAGAAAGTGGATCAAAGGATGTGACTGTCTATAACTGTTTATTGTTGGCAAGGTTGGCGGCCACTTACACAATAGTGTTTTGATTGCTCAAGTCCACTTGTGGTTTCTATAGATCTCTTTGAAAAGGGGTTGAGATCATTAAAATCGAGTTTTCTTTAAAATGTCTCCATCAAGTCTTCACAGTTATCATGGGAACAGTGCATATAATTTTGTTGTGTCTGATTAAATTTCAGAAACTCCTTCATTCATGCCTGAGAACACACAATTTAAAATAAGACCTGCTGAAAAGTGACTATTAGCCCTACTAATGAGCAAATATAATTTGTGTCACTTTTAGAAGACATTATGTTTTGGGCTTGTATTTCAGCGGGACTTCCACATGAGTTTCATTTTAGCAGAAGAAATATTTCCTGACTATTGACCTGAAGCAGCTTAACAGGGATGTGCCTGCTCTCTGGCAGATGCCAGATTGGCCTGAGTCCATGCTTGGGGGTTGTTCATTGAAGTGAATTCCTTTATCCAAAAGACAATCTCTTGTGAAATATTAATCTCATGATGTTTGACCATCCCTAGACATAGCAAAAGAATAGATATCTCTTCCTTCTCTACAACCTTTCCTTATTTCTCTGTCTTATCCAGAGACTGCTTCTAGGGAAGGCAGAGAATGAAGTCTACCAGTACACTCCATGCAATCCTGAGCTTTTGAGCACTCCATCAACCTTCATTAAAGCATTCCTGATCATGATGACACAGATAAAGTTGGAGGAATTCATTCTGAGACATTAAGGTACCTTGAATAGATGAGCATTTCAGAGGAAGTGAAAAATAAGAGAGTATTGTAGCTCATGTAAGCAAGCTCCCTATTCTCATTCAGATAAGGTATTAGTATCTTCATATTACTAATGAGTCATCTCCCTTCTAAAGAGGTGAGGCAACTTTTTCCAAAGTCACACACAGAATGAAGAAATTGAAAGAAAAGTATGGACCCCCCAGTTGTTACATTGCAGCACCGGCGCTTGTTTAAGCACCACTATTATATTAAGTGCAGAGTCAAAAATGAAGTGTCACTATTGCAAAATATGACAGAAGGACCATTTGTATCCTTGGACAACCTTACAACATATGAAGAGTTTGAAGACATAACTGAGGACACATAACTGAGCCTCATTTGTTTGCTGAATGCTTTAGCCACTGTATTTTTAAATTAATCTTTACACATAGGAAGCATGTTTAATATTCATGTTATTTATTATAATATTTTAAAGGCTTCATAGATTTCTTATCCTGATTAACTAAGATTAAGCTAACTTTTTCCCCCATATAAGTTAGGGATAGTCCTATTGCTTTAAAGAATTCTAACATAACTACCACTAGGTTTTTGAGTGTAGTCACCATCCACAGTTTCTTTGGATAAAAAGTAAAATATATAACTTACTGTGATTTAAACCTCAGCATTAAGTCTTAATATCTTTAATTAATTACCACACTTCATTCAATAAACACTTATTGAACACATATGGGCAAGGAACTCTGGGGAATATAAAAATGAGTAAAACTCATTCTTACCTTATCAGTGAATTGCAAAACCCCATTTAAAAAGTCTTTAACAGAAGGTAGGGTGTAACAAATATCAAAGGAGGTAAAAACAAAGTGCTTTGGAATCACAGGGGAAAGAAACAGTGTTGTCTCCCAGAGGAGTTAGGGAAATTTTATGGAGGAGTGGCAACAGAGCTGAGTCTTGAAGCATGGCTGAGATTTCATTAGAGGGAGAGGAAGTCTCTCTAATGACTGGGAAGAGAACAGCTTGAACAGAAAATCATGGAGCAGGCAGTCTGCTTACTAGAATGACATTAGTAGAACACGCTAGTGAAAGACAAGACTCGGAAAGTATATTATCGCTGCCTGGAAGTTTATAATTGTGTGTTAAGGACTTCGAACTTTATAATACAAGCATTGAGGAGTATTATTTAGCAAAGAAGTGGCATGGTCAGAATTGTACCTTGTGAACAACAGTCTGCATCTGTGTGCCAAACAATGGGAGAGAAAGACTATAAAACTGAGGTAAGACAGAAGCCACTGAGATGTATGAAGAGATATAAGGCGGTTAAACAAGACTAAGTCTAATAGGAAAAGAAAGAAAAGGAGCCTTGAGGACACTGGTGGGAGGATCAAATGCTGCACTAATTTTTGCATAATGCCTGCAGTCAATCCATGAACAACTATGAAGGGAGAGGCATTGTATTAAGTGATGAGGATACAAGAGTGAAAAAATATATATAGCTTTTGCTTCTAAGAGCTTGGAGTTCATGATGGGACAGAGATAAATAAATATGTAAAAATAGCACAATAAAAATAAGAATAGTAAATATGAGAGAATGTTCCAGAAGAGAGAACAGTGTGTGAAATGGTCAAAGGTGGGATAGATTAAGACTGAAATATTCAAGGAGCTACAGTAATTTGGCCTGACTAATGCATGGAGTGTAAGGCAGCAAACGGAAAAAGATAAGACAATCTACCAGAAAATAGTAGATCCTCTAAACCACATTGAGTGTCAGTACTCAATATTCAGGCCAATGGGAAGAACAACTGAATGAAGACCATGTTTCAATTTAGAAAGATCAGGAAGAGAATATGAATGAGAATAATTTTTTTAAACAGGGGTGGAGATATGTATAGAAAGGAGAAAATTCAATGATGTTGAGAAAACTTAAAAAACCCAAAGGGTTTAACAATTAAGGAGTGAGGACTTTTATAAAGCAGTTTCGAAGAATCACTGGGGCAAAATCCAGATTACAAAGGGCTTGAGAAGAGAAAGAAAATAGTTGGTGTTACATCATTTTTAAAGTTAGACAACCAAAGGGGACAGGAAAACAGTTGTAAAAGAAGTAGCAGGATCTAGAAAAGTGCTGATTATGTTCATAGACAGTAAGGACATGAAGATTTTATCACAACAATGGAAGAAGCTCAAAGAAGAGATTGCTAAGACAAGCTGCAAAGGAACTGAAAGAAACACTAAGGAATGGTATTAAGATGTAATAAGACTGCCAGCTGGTGTGGCTTAGTGGTTAAGCATTGACCTATGAACCAGGAGGTCAGGGTTTGATCCCCAGTGGGGGGCATGGAGGAGGCAGTTGATCAATGATTCTCTCTCATCGTTAATGTTTCTATCTTTCTTCCCCTCTCCTTTCCTCTCTGAAATCAATAAAAATATATTTTTAAAAAAGATATACTAAGAAGCTGTAGGACATTTTCCCAAAACCTAAATGTGAAGTCATAAAAGCTCTATCATGATTTCCATACCCATTTAGAAAAAATTAAATAAATACAAAATATTTTTTAACAAGTCACATACAGAAATCCATCACATGCAAGATTTATCCAACCAAATCTTTAGTGTTTCTAGGAAGCCTACAAAACTTTGCAGGTCTTACCTCCCAGTTATAAAAGACATTTTCAGCCAGGAGTATTTACTGTTTTGCAGGAAAAGAACCTGCAAAAGAGGCACTGCACGCTTTCAAGTTGATAAAAATCCATCCCAGAATGGTCCCTGATTCCTGCTCTTTTTGGTTTAATTAAACAATGAAGTGTCCTTGTCCGAACTACTCTTTCTTACAGGATAGAAAGGATATCTCTTGCCAGGAAGAATGAGACAGCCAGGTGAGCGCACAGCTGGAGGTCTGGCTGTCTGGGCTGTCTGGGCTGGCTGTCAGAGATCAGATGTCCTTCCCTTATACTGTCTATTCTTTCACCAGGCAAGCACCCAACACTTCACAAATGTTTTGATGTTAATGCGTCTATCACTATCTTAAGGTAAAAGCTTTCTAGCAACCACATACTGGAGTAAGCATGCAGTGTAAACATCAGAGGAATTGTTGGGGATCTAGAGGTAGGTTGGAAAAATATAAATAAAACTTAAGAATTTTATTTCACTTGTATTTGCCACTCATTTTTTGGTGTTTCTTCTCTGTGCTTGGGGCTTGATGGTGAATCTGGGAACATACAAAGCCAGACTTTGCAGAAGGCAGACTGAAATAAAGGAGTTAGTTGATAATGCTAAGACACAAGGGCTCCACTAGACATTTTTTAAAGGCTCTGTCTTTCTCAAAGGCATGACAAATGAATTAAGTTAACAATATGCCATATTTCATTGAATCTAAAGCATACTTGATTAGAACACATATCCTGATTTCAGAGATGTTAAAACATGAAAAAAAATATGTAATGGGACCAAAGAAATATGGTATCTTGAGATGGTGAGGTTGAGAGGATATGAAAGTAAACATCAGATCATCTTAATGTTCTCTGTAAGGAAGAAGAATATATTGTCAGCTGATAATGAGATAACCTCAGGATATAATGAGCAAGAAGTGTTCAGAAAAGCCATTGCTGGACATGATAAGGAAATAGTGGGAAAAAAGACTTTCCCCTGAAACTCTCTTTTCCCTGATTTTGAGGTACTATCTTCCACGCAGGCATGCAAGTTATGAATATATGAATATGAATATGCATTGTGACTAATTTTGCCTTTTCCATTTCCCATACCTTACCAATCACTAAATTCCACCAATTCTATGTCCCAAATATTTATCAAGTTTCTCTACTTTCTTCCCCACTGCAATTCTGTTCCTTAATCTCACACCATCCCTGGCTTTAAGGGTTGGTATAGTCTCCTTCGGTAAGCATCCTCCCTGATGGGTCCCAGTTGCTCTTCACCCTTGTAAAAGCGCCAGCTCCCACAACATAGAATTGGACAATGTGACACTACAGCATGGCAGAGGTCATTGTAAGTTACTTCTCAGCCCAGGTTGAATAATACACGATAATTACTGCCTTGTCTGCTCCCTCTGGGATCCCTCACTGTGGGGGAATCAGTTGTCATAAGCAGACTCCATCAGCCCTTTTGGAGAGGCCCATGTGGCACAGAACCCAGGCCTCTCCAAAATGCCAATAAAGATAAGTCAGTCAGAAAAAACTAAGAACCACATGATTTCATTTACATGTGGAATATAAATTGAAACTTATGAACATAAACAGCAGTGTAGTGGTTGCCAGAGGGAAGGGACAAGGGTATGAATGGAGTGCTAATATATGGGGATGGGAGAAGATTTAACTTTGGGTAGTGGGCACACAGTGCAATACACACAGATCTTGTAACATAGAAACCCATACCTGAAACCTGTATGATCACATTAACCAATGTCACCCCAATAAATTTAATTTTTAAAAAAGTCATTAAGGGCCGGGACCGGTTTGGCTCAATGGATAGAGCGTTGGCTTGGGGACTGAAAGGTCCTGGGTTCGATTCCGGTCAAGGGCATGTACCTTGGTTGTGGGCATATCCCCAGTAGGGGGTGTGCAAGAGGCAGCTGATCGATGACTCTCTCTCATCGATGTTTCTAACTCTCTATCTCTCTCCCTTCCTCTCTGTACAAAATCAATAAAATATATTTAAAAAAAAAAAGTCATTAAGGAACTAGGGTCTTCTGTCAACAGGCATGAAATTTGTTCTATTGGTTTGTTTGTGTGTGAAATTGAAAGTGGATCCTTCATCCTTACTTCAGCCTTTGGATGACTATAGCCTCAAATCTATTTTTTAAAATACTTTATTGAGGTATGGTTGACATGTAATGCATATATTTAATGTATTTATTTTATGTATATAGCTTGACAAGTTTGAGGATAAGTATACATCTATGAAATGATCACTAACATTAAGGCCATAAATGTATTCATCACCTCCAAGAGATTCCTAAGTCCCTTTATTTAGTGTGTGTGTGTGTGTGTGTGTGTGTGTGTGTGTGTGTGTCAGAGAGAGAGAGAGAGAGAGAGAGAGAGAGAGAGAGAGAGAGAGAGAGAGATAACAGTTCCTAAGATCTACCCTCTTAGCAAATTTTAAGTATACAAGACAGTGTTGTCAGTGGTAGGCACTCTGCTGTATTGTGAATCTCCAGAACTTATTTATTTTGCATAACTGAAGCCTTGCACCCTTTGACCATCACCTCTGCATTTCCCCTGCTCCCAGTCCCTGGAAACCACCATTCCAATCTCTGCTTCTCTGAGTTTGACTATTTTAGATTCCACATATAAATAAGATCATCCAGACTTTATCTTTTTGTGTCTGCCTCAATTACTCCAGTCCAGTTCATTTTCCTACAAATGGCAGCATTTCCTTCTCTATAAGGCTGAAAAACCTTACATTATATGTATATACCACGTTTTCTTTTTTAAATTCTATTGTTTAGTTTAATTGAGATATAAATAAGATACAGCATTGTATAAATTTAAGGTGTAAAATATAATGACTTGACTTATACATGTTGTGAAATGATAAATTTAGTTAATATCCATCTCATATAGATACAATTTTTTTTTCTTATAATGAGAAGTTTTAGGATCAACTCTCAAATATATCACCCAACAGTGTTAACTATAATCATCATGTAGTATATTAAACACCAATACTTATTTCTCTTATAATTGGAAGTTTGTACCTTCCTCCTATTCTGACACTCCCCACTCCCACCTCTGATAACCACAAATCTTATCTCTTTTTCTATGAGTTTTATTTTTAAGATTCTACGCATCTAGTATTTGTATTTATCTCTCTGGCTTATTACACTTAGTATAATGCCCTCAGTGTTCATTGTTGTTGTTACAAATGACAGGATTTTCATGTTTTTAATAGCTTAATAATATGTCATTCTGTGTGTGTCTGTGTGTGTGTGTGTGTGTGTGTGTGACAACTTCATGCATTTATTCATCCATCAATGGACACATAGAATGTTTCCAGGTCCTGGCTATCTATATATATAAAAGCCTAAGCAACCATCCAACTGTGTGACCATCTGACTGGTAGCTATAATGCACAATGACCACCAGGAGGCAAACACTCCAACCAGTAGCTATGATGCACACTGACCACCAGGGGACAAATGCTCAGCACAGGAGCTGCTGAGCTTCCATGACTTGGTAGCTGCAGTTATTGGGTAACACACCCATAACAAGAGAGGAGGGACCCTGATTCTGGGGTGCATCACCTGAGCATTGCCTTCTTGCAATCTGGTACCCCTCAGGGAATGTGGGATGTTGGAGAGCCAGTTTCAGCCCAATCCCCACAGGTTAGGCTGAAGGAACCCACTGGTGCAGAAATCCATGCATTGGGCCTCCAATTGTAAATAAAGCTGCAAGATATATATATATATATATATATATATATATATATATATATATATATATATATTGACATAGTGTCTTAATTTCCTTCTAATATATATCCAGAAGTGGACTTTCTGATCAGATGATAGTTCTACATTTAATTTTTTTTAAAGCTTCCGTATTGTTTTTCATGGTAGCTGCCCCAAGTTACATTTCTACTAACAGTACACAAGTTTCCTGCTCTCTTCACATCTTTGCCAGCATTGATACATCTGTCTTTTTGGTAGAACAACCATTCTACCAGGCATGAGGTGATATTTCATGTATTTTTTTATGTTTTTCCTAATGCTCAGTGAACTTGAGTACCTTTTCATGTACCTGTCACTCATTTGTGTATTTTTGGAAAAAATGTATATTCAAGTCCTCTGCCCACATTTTTACTGGATTTATTTATTTATTTATTTATTTATTTATTTATTTATTTATTTATTTTTGTGTGTGTTTGTTTTGCTGTTGAGTAATATGAGTTCTTAATCGTTTGGATATTAACCCCTTATCAGATATATGATTTGCAAGTATTTTTTACTTTCCATGGCTTGTCTTTTTTTTTTTTTTATCATTCCTATTGCTGTGCAGAAGCTTTTTAGTTTGATGTAGTGTCACTTGTTTATTTTTTATTTTATTTTGGTGTTTGTACTTTAGAAACCATATCCCCCAAATCAATAAAATACTAACAGAGTTCAGCAGTACATTAAAAGGGCCAAAGTCCATGTCAAAAAAGTTTTATTTGTTTGTTTATTTTTAGTGCTGAGTAGTATTCCATTGTGTAAATATACCACAGCTTTTTGTATCCACTTATCTAGTGATAGCATTTGGCCAATCTTAACTTTTGTGACAGCATGGATGGACCTGGAGAGTATTATGCTAAGTGAAATAAGCCAGTTATAGCAGTGGTCAATAAACTCATTAGTCAACAGAGCCAAATATCAACAGTAAAACGATTGAAATTTCTTGTGAGGGCCAACTTTTTTAAATTTAAACTTCTTCTAACACCACTACTTCAAAATAGACTTATCCAGGCCATGGTATTTTACGGAAGAGCCACACTCAAGGGGCCAAAGAACTACATGTGGCTAGGCAAGCCACAGTTTCCCAACCACAGAGTTAGAGAAAGACAAATGCCAGATTATTTCACTTATATGTTGAATCTAATGTACAATAAACAAAATAGAAATAGCTGTTAGGTACAGAAAATAGACTGAGAGAGCTGTTAGAGGGGAAGGATTTAGGGGGATGGGTGGGAAAAAGTGAAGGGGTTAAACAAACAAACAAAATCCCTCAACAATATGTGATTACTAGAGGGAAAAAGGATGGGGGAAGATAGAAGGGAAAAAAGGGAGATAAATGATGATGGAAGGAGATTTGAGTTGAAATAATGAACACAAAATATAATATGTATTATAGAATTACAGAACTGAAACCTATATAACTTTATTAATCAATGTCACTCCAATATATTCAATAACAAAAGAAATTTCTTTATACTTTCTTCTGAAAATTGTATAATTTTCAGTCTTTCATTTAGGTCTTTAATACATTTTGAGTTAATATTTGAGCGGTATAAGATAGAGATCTACTTTCATTTTTTTACATGAGAATATAAATTTTCCCAGCATCATTTATTAAAGATTCTTTCTTTTTTCCACTGAGAATTGCTTATTCTCTTATCAAATATTATTTGACTGTATGTGCATGGGTTTATTTATGTCTCTCAATTCTGCTCCATTGGCTAAAGTTTCTGATTTTATGTGGATACAATACTGTTTTGTATATTATAACTATCTATTATAGTTTAAAATCAGGGTGTCTGGTGTCTCCCAATTTGTTCCTTCTCAGGATTGCTTTGGCTGTTCAGGGTATTTTGTAGTTTTATATACATTTTGGGATTCTTTTCTACTTCTGTCATTGGAATCCTGATAGGAAATGCATTAAATCTATTGATGGTTTTGTGTATTATGGCTATTTGAATAACATTAAGTCTTCTAAGCCATGTCTAGATAGGATATGTTTCATTTATTTGTGTCTTCTTCAATATCATTCACCCATGACTTAAAGTTTTCAGTGTAGAAATTTTTCACCTCCTTGATTAAATATTTTATTGTTTTTTATGCTATTGTAAACAACATAATTTGCTTTATTTCTTTATCAGATAATTTTATTGAGAAATGTTGCATCTACATTCATCAGGAATATTGGCCTGTATTTTCTTTTCTAGTAGTGTCTTTTTCTGGCTTTGGTATTAAGTAATGTTGGCCTCATTAAATTAGTTTTGGACTGTCCTATCTTCTATTTTTTAGAAGAGTCTGAGAAATGCTGCTATTAATTCTTCTGTAATTGTTTGGTAAAACTTACCAGTAAAATCATCTGGTGTTTGGCATTTCGTCATTGGGAGGCTTTTTTTTTTTTTTTCCTGATTCATTCTCCATTCTCCTACTAGGACTATTCAGATTTTCTATTCCTGATTCAGTTTTGGTAGACTGTGTATTTATTAGACATTTTTTCATTTATTCTAGGTTGTTCAGTTTGTTAGCATATAGTTGTTCATAATAGCCTCTTATCATTCTTTTTATTTCTGTGGTATCAGTTGTAATATCTCCTCTTTTATTTATGATTCTGTTGATTTGGATAGCTTTCTTTTTTCTTGGTTAGTCTAGCTAAAATTTGGCAATTTTGTTTCTTTTTAAAGAGCCAACTCTTAGTTTTATTAATTTTTCCATTTTTCTATTTTATATTTCATTTATTCCCACTCTATTCTTATTTCTTCTTCTTCTTTTTTTCTTTCTAACTTTGTGCTTAGTTTCTTTTTTTTTCCTTGAGGTGAAGAGTTAGGTTTTTTAATTTAAGATATTTCCTGATAAGTTTTGGTATATCGTGTTTCCATTTTCTCAAGATACTTTCCATTAGTCTCAAGATATTTTTCTATTTTTTTTCTTTAGTTTCTTCTTTGATCTATTGATTGTTCAATAGACTATTATTTAATTTCCTTGTATTTATGGGTATTCCAATTTCCTACCTGTTATTGATTTCTAATTTCACACCATTGTGGTCAGAGAAGAAGCTTGGTATAACTTCAATCTTCTTGAATCTAGTAAGACTTGTTTTGGGATTGAACATACAGTCTATACTAGGAAATGCCAAGATCTCAGCACTGGTTGTTGCACGTCCCTTCCTCTTTTCCATAAGAATCAGAGTCCCAGTAATCAAGCACACTAGATTTCCCCCTGAACCTCATGAGTCAAGACTGAACTGGGGTCTCTCAAAAAGCTACCCAATTCTGGGGGAGCTAGATGTCACTTCTGGGCTCTCTTTTTCCAATGAAGAAACCATAGGTTCATGGGAGATCTCTCAGAGTGGCTCTGTGACAGCCTGTGGGAGAGCAGTGTGGTCCATGTGTAGCCACTCCTCTAATCCTTCTAGTGCAGTCTATCTTGGTCTTCGTGGTGCAAGAGGAAATTCAGTCTTACCTCTGTTTTCTAGAATTTTCTCTGTGGTGTCTTGTTCATGAAGAGTTATTAGTTGTGGTTTTTGTGAGTGGGAACAACATTGAGAACTTATGTCAGAAAAATCTTCCCCCCCCCCCCACAGTAGCTTTACCAATTTATATTTCCACCAATAATGTATCAGGGTTCCCATTTCAGCCTCTATTTTTTTTTCTCTTCCTCCTTTCCTTCCTTCCTCCGTTCCTCCCTTCCTTTTCCTCCTCCTCCTCCTCCTCCTCCTCCTCCTCCTCCTCCTCCTCCTCCTTCTTCTTCTTCTTCTTCTTCTTCTTCTTCTTCTTCTTCATCTTCTTCTTCTTCCTCTCTCTCTCTCTCTCTCTCTCTCTCTCTCTCTCTCTCTCTCTCTCTCTTCTCTCTCTCTCTCCTCTCTTTTTATAATAGATATCCTAACAGACATTAACTGATAGTTCATTGTGCTTTGGTTCACATTTTTCTGATGAATATAGTGATGTTGAGCACATTTTCATATAACTGTTGGCCATTTGTATGTAACTTCTTTGAAGAAATGTCTGTTTAGATCCTTTGTCAATTTTTTAAAACAGGTCCTTAGTTTTGTTGTTGTTGTGTCACAAAATACTGTCCATAACTTTTATGTACAGTTGAAAGACTATTAATAAAAATAATACCTATCATCAATGTCAGGTAGTACAATGTTGTCAACATCTTTGGTGTATTTCCTCTCAAAGTTATATAGTATTTTATGTTAATTGTTCTCTTGTTTTCCTTTATAATTTTATTTTTAATGTGTATATCTCAAATTAAACTAGTTTTACCAAATACATAGAAACATATACATTTTTTTAAAAAGATAATTTCTCTTTTAATGTGTAAGATTATTTCCAACTCATTAGATCTGGTAGTTCCTTAGTCATAATTGAACATGAAGCAAGTGGGCAGCTTTTCCTGAATAGTCCAGGATGAAAGCAGTAATGAGTGAGTCTACTCTTTCCTTGGGCTAGCTTTGATCTGAAATGAGCTGTTACATCCAGAGAATAATGTATAGGCCGGTTGAATGGGGGTCCAACAGTCCTCATACTTCACAAATATAGGACTGTACTGGAGGGAAGAAGGCCCTGGTAGTTTACTCTCACCTAACCCATTTAGATCCTGGTCCTACTCTCTTGGACTGCAGGGGATTCCTCAAGTTTTTTTTATTCCCACCCAAGCTGGGGAAAGGAGTTGTGGTTTAAGTCTAGTTGAGGGTTCTCTTTTCACCTGTATGGCCAGAGCGTGGATGGGCCCAGCTAACTCCTCGGCCAGAAAAGTGCGAACAAGCCAGTGTCACTATAGGGAGCTCAGTCCCTGGAAGCCAGAGCTCATCACTGCCAGTTGGGAGTGTGTCTTCCTGCCTGGTCTGGTGGGACCACTTGGCCGCAGTTCTCTTTATGCAGTTCCAGCACTTGGGTTCAGGGCCTGCTCCAATTTCGTGCTAATGACAGCTTCCACGGATCCAACCTATGGTCCCGGATCTCGCGCTGCTCCTGCTCCCAGACAACCAGATGCGGCCAGCCATGGAGAACAGGCCTCTGACCACAGGAACCGTTATCCTTTGGTTCAGCCTTGGCTATTGCAGTTTCACGTCAGGGACTGACCTGGCGTTCTAGGCGAAATGTGTATGTTTCTTTGTATTTCTCTGTTTCCTAACATAGGATTGATGCATGTTGAAAAAAAGCTGTAGCTCATTTTATTTTCAATTTATGCATAATATTTCTTTGTCCACAAAATATTCACCCAGGCTTCTGTCATCAAGCATGTACTTTTGTTTTTCTTTACATTACTAGTATTATAAACCGTGCTCTTACAAACTATCAGATATGACTCTATTAATCTCACCTGTTGCTTAACATCTGACACTAACAGCCAATTTGCCCCAGTGTTATCCTTTTAGGGGTATTTGTATAAGCAAACAGCCCTTAAAAAAGGGGGATAAGGACTGCTCTGGAGCTCATTTATTTATGTTCCCAGAAATTAAAGATAGAGAGACCCTCTCCCTAAAGTTATCCCAGGGTAATAAAGACAGAAATGCCTTTCTTTTATACCCACAAGAATTGCTTATATTTCACCCTAATAAGGTATTGTCACTCTTTGGAAGGGAGAATACTAGTAAGCAGGTTTGCCAGCAACTATTACATAAAACCAGGCCTCTCTGCTTCAGGGTTCATCTCTGTAATGCATTTTCATTGCTTGTACAGCAACACCTGGTTCTCACCAAATCACCTTGAGGGAACTGGGGTCTACAAGTTACTCTGACCATTGCTTTTGCTATGAATAATAAACTATCTTGCTCCTAACTCTAACAGCATGTTTCTTTCTGCCAGAATCTCTGAATCTCTGACTGGCTAACTTGTCAGCTTGCTCACAGGATGAAATAATCAAGTTCCAGACTTGATGATTTAACATAAACATTCTTATATATGCTTCTTGGAGCACTGGTTCAAGAAATTCTTAGGTGAAATGCCTGGAAGAAGAATAGCTAGCTTATAACTGCACTACTTAATGCCAAGTTGTTTTTAAAAATGGTTAAGCCAGTTTGCATACAGCTCAGTAATGCCAGAGTTTTTAGTTCTGTATCTTCACCAATACAATGCCTAGTGTTTTCAGGTTATTGAGTTTTTCTCAACCTATTTGATGTGAAAATGCATCTTATTATGATTTAAATATGCAATTCCCTGATCTAATAAAACTAAGAAATTTCTTATATATAAAGTAGCAATCGTTATTTCCTCTTCTGAGAAAGGCCAGTTCATGGTTTTGTTATGTGTTTCTATTGGGTGAAATGTCTTTGTCTAGTTAATTCCTATGAGTTCCTTGTTTTTCTGGAGTCTAGTCACTTACTAGTTACATGATATGCAAATATATTTCCCAAGATACATGCAAAAAAATTAAACTAGACCTCCAACTTACACCATACACAAAAATAAACTCAAAATGGATACAGGACTTAAACATAAAACTGGAAACCATAAAAATACTAGAGGAATCCACAGGCAGCAAAAATCTCAGACATATGCCGAAAGAACTTCTTCACTGATACTGCTCCTAGGGCAATGGAAGCTTAAGAGAAAATAAACAAATTGGACTTCATCAAAATAAAAAGTTTTTTCACAGCAAAGGAAACCATCAATAAAACAACAAGAAAGCCCCCTGCAAGGGAGAATGTATTTGCCAATGATATCAACAATAAGCGTTTAATATTCAACATTTATAGAGAACTCATACAACTTAACAAAAAGAAGATAAACAACCCAATAAAAAAAAAAGGGCAATTGATCTAAATAGACACTTTCAAAAGAAGACAGAAGGAAGGCCAAGAGACATATGAAAACCTGCTCAAAGTCACTAATCATCAGAGAGATGCAAATCAAAACAACAAATTGGTTCTATCTTACACCTGTCAGAATGGCTATCATCAACAAATCAGCAAACGACAAGTGTTGGCGAGGATGCAGCGAAAAAGAAACTCTTTTACACTGCTGGTGGGAATGCAGACTGGTGCAGCCATTGTGGAGAACAGTATGGAGTTTCCTCACAAAACTAAAAATGGACCTCCCATTTGACCCAGTGATCCCACATCTAGGAATATATCCCAAGAAACTGAAAACATGAATCAGAAATGATATATGCACCCCTATGTTCATAGCAGCACAATTCATCATAGCTAAGATTTGGAAACAGCCTAAATGCACATCAGCAGATGAGTGGATTAAAAAACTGTGGTACATCTACAAAATGGAATACTACCCTGCAGTAAAACAGAAGGAGTTCGTACCATTTGCAACAACATGGATGGAGATGGAGAGCATTATGCTAAGTGAAATTAGCTAAGCAGAGAAAGATAAACATCATATGACATCACTCATTTGTGGAATATAATGAACAGCATAGACTGATGAACAAGAACAGATCCAGAGACTGAGTAACATTGATCAAAACCTCAAACCTCAGGGAAGGAGGGAGTCGGTGAGAGTAAGGGGGAGAGATTGACCAAGGGACATGTTTGCATGCATATGACCCTAATCAATGGACACAGATAACAGGGGTGTGGGGCATGGGTGGGGGTGTAGGATAATGGGGGGATAAGAACCATATGTAAAATAAGAAGAAGAAGAAGAAGAAGAAGAAGAAGAAGAAGAAGAAGAAGAAGAAGAAGAAGAAGAAGAAGAAGAAGAAAGTATGAGTTAACAAGAACCCCAAGAATGCCTGAGAACATCTTTCCTGCCATGCTAGCAGTCATCAGCTGTACAGTAATACTACCTGGGCAAATTGGGAAGTATTTTGGACTTATGTTCCTGACCCTTCATGGGTAGGAGCCCTTATGTGGGCTGATCCCCTACTTAATATAGTCACTGATGATACTAAACACCTTGATCATCCAGGAGAACCATGGGTGAGGCAAGGAAGTATAATTACACAGGGGTCGCCACCCAGCTTCCCTTTCTGTATGACACAAAATCAAACTACTGCTCCTTTGTGTGTAAAATTAAAGAGAGGCTTCTGGCTTGCTTGGACATCAAAGGAAGGGACTATCACCTCTTGCTCCTGGGAGAGGTGCAGAAATGTAACTAAGACCTTGTCTATACAAAAAGAAATTGACAGCCAGTTTGAAATGAAATTGCCATGGCCTAGAGCAAAGAATATCCTTACATGATATTATTCTACAATGTCATTATAATTTCCCCCAGATTTTTGTTACCCTCATTACCTATAATAGTACCTCGCACCCTTGGGAATCAATAAAATTTTAAAAAAAATCATCTTTTTTTTGTGCTTGGAGACAAAGATAACACATTTCTTGATATTTTAGAATTACAATAGCATAATGTACAATTATCCCAAACAAACTTACAAACCAGTTCCTTGAATGTCTGGCAGCAATTTAAAAAGGACATGAAAGGATTCAATCCCTTCCATTGTGTAGTGGGCCCCCTGGGAAGGCACCTGATCATTTTATATTGGCCCCTCTTGCCATGTTGGCTAAAAGGGACCCTCTTCTCATGGTCTAGTTTCCCACAGCTGTTGCCTGAGTTCATGCTGAGGTTGAAGCCTCATAGAGGCTGGTACCATGGATCTGACTCTCACCCAGTGGGGTGAGCTGGCCCTTCCCTAGAGAAGAAACCTGGGTTCCCCAAGATATGTGATCAGTGCAGGGGCCTTGCCAGCAGGCAAGGGCATCCCAAGGCAGGTGCTGGGCGTAGCGGCCATGGTGGCATAGGCTACCAAGGAGACAGAACTGAACCTCACATCACCCTGCTTGGCCCCAGAGGATGGCTGGTTTGCCAGAGACGAGTTTCCTCAGGGACAGGCACAGTCACAGAGGGGCCATCAGGAGAGAACTTGGGGGTCAAGAGAGGTGGGGCACAGACCCTTACCCCCCCCCAACTTTTCAGGGGCCTGAACCTTCACCCCTTATGAGGGAGATCTCCTGCCCCCATGGCTGCTTTGCTTCCCATGCACACAAATCAGGATCCAGGCAACGGACAAAGACCTGGCCAATAGCAGCTGCCCTCTCACTGCAACAAGACTTGTTAGAGATATCTTGTACTCATGGTATGGAGAAGTGGGTTTTTGATATTTAAATCCAGCCTAGTACCAGGAATGCTCAGGGCCTACTGAAAAAGGCAAATAATTCTTTCCACTGATATACACAGGGTAAAATAAGATTGTTAAGGTCAGACCTACATGCCCCTATGTGCCCACCATGCAGATATCTTTGCTGACATGACATGTACACATAAGAAGCTGTTTGACATTGAAATGTGGAATCAGAACTGTTGGATATTGAAATTGGGACTCAAACATTTTTTGTTATTATATGTTTATTTGTAGTCGGCAGAGGCAAGATTTTTTAAAGGAAAGATATGGGGAAAAATAGATATAGAGGCAAAAAAAAAACAACAACATTGAACAGACTGTCAAACTACAACAAGAAGGCAGGGGAGATTGGAGTGGGGAGGGCAGTATAAGAGATCAACCGAAGGACTTGTACACATACATATTAGCATAACCAATGGATACAAGACACCGGGGCAGGGGGCAGGTGAGGGCATGTACTGGGAGATAGGGGAGGCTGAGGGGGAGGTCAGTAGGGGGAAATAGTGACATATGTACTACTATTTGTAATACTTCATACAATACAATACAATACAATACAATACAATACAATACACCTTCATATTTTCTCTGAAAATTATGGAAGTGCCAGCTATCCTAAACCAAAACTTTCTAGAAGGCTTAGATTGCTATCTTTATGGATTATTTTATCCTAAGGGACAGGTTATTTCATTACTTATGTAAAATATGATTTTTAGCTATTTTCAATAAATTTTAATCACTCTAAAAAAAGATTGTTGTTAGAGTGTTGAGTTTGACAATAGAATAGTAGTCAAGTTTTCAGAGTAATTTAATTGGCTAATTGAAATAAGTAAATATTCTAGAAAAATTGATTGTACTGTACAAGAAGCTGATCCTAAAATGTTAACAAAACTTTATATTTGAAGTTCATCTCATGGTAAAATTACATAACATGTACTGAATCTATAGCAGTAATTTTAGTGCAAAAAATTAAAATTTAATAGCTATCAAGACTAGATTATAAAATTTCCAAAAGCCTCCTAATATTTAAATAAAAATGGGGGGGGATAGTAGAAGAATATCATGTAAGGAAAAATGTCCTGTGAGTAAATTACATCTAGAAAATTTTTACTTTAGAAAATTAACTTTCATTTGTAATGACAATAGCAAGACACCCATGGAAAACTCACATGGTGTCAAAACAAGCCAAAGGATAATCATTTGGGCAAAAAATTAAAAAGGATCCCAGGTCAAATTTATAGAAAATATTCCTTTATTAACTTTTGATCAGGAATATGTTCATATATTTTTAAAAAACAACTCCAAGACCATGTGGATTTCTGTAATAGAGGAATTGACAGGACTACTCCAGCCATGAAGACAGAAGAGAAACAATCCAGAGAGGGAAAAAGGTGACAACGCCTTGCCATACTAGCAGACAGCAGTTGTGCATCACTGAAGGTTGCCCAGGACCAAATCAGAGATGGACGGACCTGCATCACCACCATTTGTCCACCATCCAGAACTAAAATAACATTGCTGACATGTACACATCAGGAACTGTTTGACATTGAAGTGGGACTCAAAAGAACTGTTGGCCCAGAAAGAAACTCACTACAGACTGATTCATTTGCCTCTCTGCATAACCATTATGGCTTGTCTTATTTTCGGTTCTTATAGAGCATTTCTTGTATCACATGATCTCACACATCTAGGGAAATAATGAACAACCTAAACTGATGAACAAAAACAAGGAAGCATTGATCAGACTGTCAAACCTCAGAGGGAAGGTAGGGGAGGGTGGGGGAAAAGGGGAAAGATCAACCAAAGGACTTGTATGCATGCATATAAGCCTAACCAGTAGTCACAAACAACAGGGGGAGGAGTTTGGGATGGGAAGGGGGGGATGAGGACAATTATGTGATACCATAATCAATAAAGAAATTAAAAAAATAAAAAGGTTAAAACACACACACACACACACACACACACACACACACACACACACACACATTTTATTTACCATGTATTTTGATAATTAGAAAAAGTTACCTTTAATGTAAAATTTATCAGGGTTCTTCTTTATTATTTTGCTTTAGGATCTTATTTAAAAATCATTCCCTACATCTCAAAATACAAACATTTGTATCTTTTGAAATTTAACATTTTGTGCTTAACACTTATATGTTTGTACCATCTAGAACTGATTTGTATGTATGTTATAGGAGAAGTCACCAATTTAATTTTTCCTTTGTGGATAAGAAATTGTCAAAGTATATGTCCATCTTTTCCACCCCAAGCTACAATGTCAGTTCTATCATATAACAGGTTTCAACATAAAGGTAGGCTTGATCTAGTCTGTGTATTCCATTGGCAAATATGGAATACACAGACTAGATCTGTGTATTGTCACCCATGCCTTGATGCTATTTACCTCATATTACTATAGTTATACATAATTACTGTAGCATTATAATGTCTTGTTAACTGATATGGCAGGTTTGTTCCCAGTTCTTCAAATATATACTTCCTTTTTTGAATACATTTTAGAATCCACTTATCAAATGCCACGATAAATGTGAACTATTTTCATTAGAAATGTATTTAATTAGCCCTAGCCAGTTTGGCCCAATGGATAAAGCATTGGCCTGAAAATTGGACTGAAAATTCCAGGACTCAGTCAAGGGCACATGCCTAGGTTGTGGGCTCAATCCCCAGTAGGGGGTGTACAGAAGGCAGTCAATTGATGATTCTCTGTATTCATTGATGTTTCTATCTCTCCCTCTCCCATACTCTTTGAAATCAATAAAATATACTTTAAAAAATAAAATAAATAAAAAAGAAATGTATTTATTTTGAGAGAATTGTCATCTTTAGGTTATTGCATAGGTCTAGTCATAAAATTTTGCATATAAGTAGTGATAGCAGACTTCCTCATTTTTATTTCAGTTTTAAGGAAAATGCTCTTAAAATTACTTATTGAGTATGATATTAATATAGTCCCTTTAAAAGCTGAGAACATTTTCATCTATTCCTAGTTTGCTAAGACACATATGAACTCTGAATTTTATAAAATGCTGTTTTCTTGTCAAAGAGATAATCATCTATATATAAATACATATACATATGTATTTATAAATATATATATATATATATATATATATATATATATATATATATAGAGAGAGAGAGAGAGAGAGAGAGAGAGAGAGAGAGAGAGAGATGCTAATTAACTGGGACGCTGTAATGTATGGACAGGACAGGAAGAGGTTGCACGCAGGCAGCATTGCAGGTAGGGCGGCAGGGGCCTCCATGTGCCTGTGCTGCGCTGGGGGAGGGCCTGATCAGCAGCAGCAGGAGCTGCTTCAGGGGCTGGAAAGGGAGGCAGGGCCAGACCGGCAGTGGTTGTGGCTGCTGCAGGACCCAGGGAGCGAGGCAGGGCTGGACCAGCGACTCGATGGTGGGTGGTGCTGTATGTTTTCAAATTGCATGCTGGGCTCCTAGTGTAGTATATTACCTTAAGAAAATTATGAACTTTTTAACAGTGAAACGGCTTTTCATCTGATAATAAAACCAAAAATGTAGGTCTTTTGTCTCACAATAAATGAAGAATGAAGTCTCAGACAAAAATAATTGATGGAACCAGTGTTTACTGGGATAATCCAGTGACTTAGGAGGTAAAGGTTGGTTCTGAGGCTGCCACAGCATTACTTCTCTGGTTTTGCTGCTTTGCTAGGGCTGGAGCTGAAAAACAACTGAGACCTAAATGTTAGTTTTAGAAGGAAGAGATCAGGGTCTAAACTGGACTAGTAATATGAAAGGGGAAGGTAGGTTACCCTGGGGGCAAGGTTCTTGTTTTCCCCCTTGCTAGGCATCTGGAGCTTTCTGGCCCAATGACTTTCTATACCTGTCCTGGCCCATTGTCTTTGCTCTGAGAGTCATCCCCCCTTCAAGGATTTTTGGCACTGAATTATTTCATGGAAAAAGAGATGCAGGGCTCTTAGCTGCTTCCTGATGAAAGGAGATGACATTTTCTTTAAGTGCCCAAATCCTTGCTGTCAGAGGCATGATGAGGCCTGGGCACAAAAAGAGGTTATGATGGTGTCTAAGGATGGCATTTTCTGAGTAAAAGTAGGGCTTGTAACTTGGTGGAGACAATCTGTTTTATAAATTTTAGTATTACTAAGGCAAAAGCTAGAACAACAAGAATTATGACAAATGGTCTGGTGGAAGGAAAGAGATTTGTTTGAAGGGTTTTATTGTAGTCTAATACACAAAAATGAGGTTTATTCTCTTAGCTTCATTTGTACTTGGGTGTGGTAAGCAAATGATACTAATTGAGTTTCTGCTATCTGTCTCCCTGAGTGGGTTGATTTAAGCCACATGTGTCAAACACAAGGCCCGCGGGCCAAATCCAGCCCGCCAGGCCTTGCAATGTGGCCCGCACCGCGCTGTCATCACTGCACTCTGCTGTTAGTTTATGACATTGTCAGTTTATGACTGTTCAGTAAACCATTCGGCCCGCGATTTAGGCTGGATTTTAGATTTTGGCCCCTTCTCTGATTGAGTTCGACACCCCTAATTTAAGCTATTTACCCTCTAGCTAGGAAGGAAAAATACAAACCATTCACTCTCAAGTGCCCTTGGTATAGGGAAGATAAGAATTTATTAGGTGGTTGCAGAGTGCTTGGCATCTAGATTTCCTAGATGGCTGCAAACTGTATCTCAATTTCTCTATTCTGCTGATCCTGACTTACTGGCCTATATCATTTAAGGGCCAAATGCTAGAGTCACCAAAGGAGGAATGCACACGGCTAAAAGGGATAATGGGTTATGAATTAAGTCATCTGAAAAAACAGATGGGCTGAGCCCCAAAATGGTGCCAGCACCCAGAGACAGGAGTAAGAGATTTTAAAGAACTCTAGGCAAGCTTTATCTGGGCAGAGAATTCTCTGAGGGGAATGATACTTGTCTTAGTGGAATATAGTCTTTTGCAAGTGGAATGTGGTCTAAGTGATAGAGAATGTCAGTTGTGAAGTGGCTTAAAGGTTAGTTCCCAGGGTTGAGGATATTAATTCAATTATTGATCAGAGGTAACTGAAAGCTTTATAGATTTTGAAGTGGAGATGCCTAGTGGCAGGTAGATGAAACTGGAGTTTAAGCAGGAGGAAGACATATATTTATGAGTGAATATGTAGCAAGAAGCAAGTAACTACCTAATAAAAGAGCAGCATGCTAATTGACCATACCATCTCAATACCCACCAGCCAATCAGGAATGAGTATGCAGATTAACCCAACAAAGAAGGTGGGTTAATTTGCATACACAGGCATCAAGTGGCTGGGGGCTGGGTGGGATGCTTGCTTTGTCACCATAGTGATGGTGCAGGTGTTCTGCACCACTCCAGCCGCTCGGAGCCTCTAGGCAGTGTAGGTAGGCAGAAAGGCGGCTCCCGCCAGGCCAGAGCAAAGGCAGTTCTGGCAGCCAGGGGAAGGAAGGCCCATTCTTACATGGATCTTCATGTATCAGGCTTTTAGTAGAGAAAAACAACAACTAAGCACTAAGATGTAAGTGGTCAGGGAGAAGAGGATGAACCAGCAAAGGATCCAAGGAATGACAGTAAGTTTTGCTTGTTTTGAAAGGACTGTATATATAGAATGAATTCAGGTTCTAACCCCCTCTGAAAATGAGATGGTGGTAAGAAACTCTTAAGAAGCTCTATTTTCTCCTTGTCCATCCAGATCCCTTCCATAATATTATATAGAGGCTTCATGGCAAAGTCCTTAGTCCAACCTCCCACCATTCCCAGACCTCTTATTTGACTCCTCCCTGCTCTTGTGACCCATCAAAAGGTCTGGGCATATGGGCATTTACCTCAGGGCAAACATAATAGTTGGGATCTGTGTATTCTTTTCATTATTGACCTAAAAATAATTGTTTATTTTGCATCACCTCAAACTGTATTTTAGCAAATTGTATTTGAGGTAGAATTTAGGTATAACGTACCTGAAGAGATTTCTGTCAACACCCAAACTACCTTGCTGTCCTTGTCAAAATATACTGTTAGATGAGTTGTAAGTTATAAAAAATTGAAAAGAGTCAAGGATGACCATAAGTCTTATGACAAATCAGTGGAGTTGCCATTTGTTGAAATGGTGAAGATTAATGGGTGAATTATCCTCGTTTTTATGGGGTGGGCACAGAATCAAGAGTAAAAAACTGATACAAATCACAAATTAGAGTTGTCCATTTCAAAGTAATCATCTTGGGAAATCTTTCATGTATTCCAATGATGCTGGCATTTCAAAATCAATTTAGGATGCCTTTTTAAAGATTGCTAACAAAACCTGTGGAATATTATTTCTCAATATCCTGTGGAGCAGTAAATCTCTGGTCTGTAAGGATGGATTTGCTTTTTAGAAACAGCCAAACAATCATTTAGTACTGGTCTGCTGAAAACAGTGGTTGATCAAACTAGAGAATGATTGTTTGGGGTCTAAAATTTAATGACTGCCACCATTTAAAGACTGGCTTTCTTTTGTGATATTTGTGCCAGCTTGTGCATGTTTCAACACTTGTGATCAATGTGCATTTATTGATCATGAGCCTCTTTATGGCATGATCAGTGACCTGGCCAGAGTGAGTCAAAATCATACACCATAAATCTGAATGAGTAATTGTGAGGCGGCAGAGGGTTCCCTGCACTTTCTAATACATCTTGCCCCTTTGTTTATCCACCGCAGTTCAGTGTAGCCCATGGAGGATAGTGCTTGTCAGTGGTGTGACTTTGAATGACAAAGTTTTCACATAACCTTCAAGCGAAGCCTCAATCCAAACCTATCACTGACGGCCTAGGGACTCCCCGGGCAGCAATAAATGTCTCAGGTTCATTTTTCACCAGATAATACTGTGGCTCAGGGTCCCAGAAAAGATCACACCTGGCTCTATTACATTTTAAATGCTTCTGACTCCCTTCTTTACTGGCTTCCCTTTAAGGAAAACAAACATAAAAAAAAGGATTTCTTTTGTCATTTTCCCCCCATTTATTTATGTCCTTTTTGTTTCCTTTTTAGTTGAAATGTCCTCAGTAATTGTATTGTAAATAAACTTAAGTGATTCTCCCATTCACTTTAGCATAATTTTCATAGATCTGTTCATCTCTAATGAATATGTCTGTCTTATCTTTTGTGACAGTGTTAATAATTATGAATTATTTTACCATTAAAGTGTTGAGACTATCAATTATAATAAAGTGTACATTTCTATTTTTGTTATGTATTTGAATGTTAAAAACTGTGGGTTTTTGCAGGACATTAAGTTTCTAATTCCCAAATAGCTAAGGAATATGTTGTCTGACTTTCTGTACTGTGTAATCATGTGTTAACAGATAGCTAAGTGATTTGTTTTAGGCTTAAGCAAATTGTGTTTCTATTTTCTAAGAAAAGTCATAATGATTCAAAGCTAGATTAAGAAATGTAAAATTAAATATCCCAAAGTGTTCCTAATTAGATATAGAAAAAATATTTTTTTTATTTTTATTGAATTTGTAAGAGTGTCATTGGTTAATAAAATTATACAGGCTTCAGGTGTTCAATTATATAATACATCATCTGTATATTGTATCGTTAATTCACCACCTAAAGTCTCCTTCCATCAGCATTTATCCACTCTTTCACTCTCCCCCCAAAAAACCTAATTTATAAAAGATGCTATAGTTCAAAAACTACAATATTCTTTATATGTGCACATATGGTTAATTTTCAGAATTATTTTTTTCTTAATTTTGGGATTCTTGCTATATAAGTAGAAAACTGAGACAGAGAATTTAGCAAAATTTATCTCCTAAATTTTATGGACATTCTGATGTCAAACCAACTAGAACTTATCAATGTATACTTTTCAGTAACTTGCTTTTAATTTTTAATATAACTTCTGTGATAAATGGAGAGGACAAAAGAAGGAATCCAGGCACAAAAGGAGTTCCAGAGGCTCATATGCATAGGAAAGGGTACTGGGCTTCAATTCAAGTGCTGTGATGAGGGATCAGTGGATAAGGTCCAAGAAAGCAATTCTTCCTCTTAACCCATAGCACATCTACTCAATAAGGTAAGCCCAGCCAGCATGGTGCAGTGGTTGAGTGTCAACCTATGAACCAAGAGGTCATAGTTTGATTCCTAGTCAGAACACATGCCTAGGTTGCAGGCTTGATTCCCAGTATAGGGCATGCTGGAGGCAGCCAATCAATGATTCCCTCTCATTGTTAATGTTTTTATCTTTCTTCCTCTCCCTTCCTCCCTGAAATCAATAAAAATATATGTATATTTTTTAAAAGAAGGAAATATGTGGTAGTGGGGGAGTGAATTTGGGTGATTTCTAATTCCATAAGTGCATTATTGGCCTTGGTCAGTTTATATGCCCCAAGTATATAGAAATATGTGACATGGACTATCTCCATCTCTTTATTAGCTGATCCGTATAATATAAGATGAACTGGTCTAATCTGAAATCCAGTTGTCTGAAAATTTTTGCATGATCAAATTTAAAATTTGAAAATCTATAGGCAATCGGGTGTTCTGAGAGATACATAGAAGTTGTTATCCATGTACAGGCACAGATAAACAATTATATTAAATGTAAATACAAAATATAAAATCCTTGTAAATATGAGCGAAATTATGTAAAGTACACATATATATGAACAAGGAAGGACAAGTAACATAACTTCTTCATGTTACAAAAAAAAAGTTAAAGAGCCCTGGCCTGTGTTGCCCAGTGTGTTTAAGTGTTATTGGGTACACTGAAAGGTTGTGGTTCAAGTCCTGCTCACAGTACGCACTTAGGTTGCCGATTTGATCCCTCATTGGGGGGCATTCAAGAGGCAACAATGTATTCCTATTTCTAACTAGTGGCTCAGTGTCTGGATTTGTGCACATTGAAAGAAAATTAATTAGAAGAAATATTTAATATTGCTATTCGCCCTTTCTCTATAATAGAAGTATCAACCAAATTCATAATTGACAATGACAGATGGAAACACAAGCATGCAATTGGTGCCAGCAAGAGCTTTCTATGTATCCCATATGCGCAAGTCAAGTTGGCCTTTTATATATTTAGAATAAACTTGCTTATTTAGACATGCTTTCTGATTTAGCCAAACTTTTTCCAGCCCAGTGAAGTACCCCAACTTCTCTGTCAGGTAATTGTTAGCAGCACAGCAATAAATATCAACATGAAGCAGATTATTATTGTAGATCATGCAGGGAGAACAAAGGGTAAAATATTTAGCGGCAGCAGTGTTTGATTATATTCTGTGCAGTGAGAAAACTTGAAGTCATTTTCAAGGTCCACCATTTCTTATTTCATTTGGGTTGGGTCAAGTTTCTAAACTCTCTAAATCCGTGTTTTCCAACTAGTGAAAAGAAAATAGGATTCCACTGAGTCTCCTATCTACCTACTGCAGAACTTCTGTAAGGATCAAATGAAATAAGGCATAGGAAAATGCTTCACAGACATTTGGTTAAAGTGTGAAATGTTTCCACCTGGCTATAAAGCAAGTTGTGTTCCTGGGCTGAAGAAACTGCAAGGAGGCTAGTCTTCACTAGGGATAGGAATCTGGGCTTTGCTATGTGATTTCATTACCCAGCACCCACAGCAACCATTTCTGGGCTGGGCTGTGGGCTGTGGGCTGTAGGCTGTGGGCTGTGGGTTGTGGGCTGCATTTTGTGCCATGGCGTATCAGCAGTGTTGGCTGTGATTTGGTGAGCTGTTGCTCCAGTGTGGTGGCAGGGCCTGTGCCCACTTGGAGGAAGCCAAGTGTTGCTTTGTGAGTGCCAGGTCCAAGATGCCTTTTCTCTGTGTGCATCATGGCAGCTTCTGTGTTGAGCGTCTGCCCCCTGGCGGTAACTATGTGTCATAGCAACCAGTTGGAAGGTCGAACACTTAACATATTAACCTTATATATAAAGATAACAAAAGACTAGATACAGCTCAAATATTTAAAAAGAGAAGAATAAACTATGGTACATCTACAAGTTAGAAAACTATAATTATAAAGAGGAAGGCAACTGATTTCTCAATACTGATACAGGGCAATCTATTGTTATGTAAAAAAGCAAGGCAAAAAATTGTGTCTGCAATTAAGAAATTGGGGAAATATTAACATATTTATTATAGACATATTTCAGCTATATTATTTAAAAATGTTACTGAAAATTATAGAGTAAATTTAATAAAATTGATAACCTACATTGGGAGAAAGAACAGGATGCAGGGGAAAGGGATCAATTGACTCTTATGTGAAATACTGTTTCATAAGTTTGGCTTTGGGATCATGTAAATGCTCTATGCAATTAAAAACAATTCATGATCAAAGGGATAGAAAAATAATTCCTAAATATTAAAAACAAACTGAAATTATTTTTTACATGCAAATCATATACAAAGTTGATGAGATAACCACAGTGACAACTGAATTTCTTTAATTGATTTTAAAGCATAAAATCCTGACTATATTTTTAATGGTATATACTCTTAAAACAAGAGAACCGCAGAAGTACAAAAATGCATTCAGAATCTTATTAGTAGTAGTACTGTTAGTAGTGCTGTTTTGAAATTTTTAAAACTATTATAGTTTAAAATGAATACTTATGTTAATATCCTATCTAATAAAGAGGGGGTTTGCTAATTGACCCTCATACCATCCCAAAGGTGGAAGCACCCACAGCCAATAAGAAGGGAATATACTAATTGACTGCTCCACCCTCAAAGATGGTGGCACCCATAGCCACAAGATGGCAGCACCCTATCCCCTCAGTCCCCCAGCCCCCCAGGGCTGCCATAGGCCCAGGTAACCAGGGCCAGGCAAGGCTTGTGCTGCCTGCAGCGGCAGCAACAGTGGTGTGGTGGGGTGTCACCTTCTCCTGATTGCCAGATTGCCTCCCGCCCCTGAGGGCTACTGGACTGTGAGAGGCAACAGGCTGGGTTGAGGGACCCCCCTCCAATGCATGAATTTTCATACACCAGGCCTCTAGTAATTAGTATAAAATATGGTCAGTGTATGAGATACAGCTATAAGTAAAATATATTATCAAAATGTTTTAGTATGAGCTCATAATTTATTTTTCTCCTAATAAAAATGTATTTGTAACTCTTCCCTCTTAAATAGCCTAGAAAGATAACTTTGTGGCATTAGACATAGAGTTAAAAAGATGACCATTCAGAATTGTTCCACTGCAGTCCTAGAGCCTTGTGTGGAACAGTATGTGATCCACCATGAAACACTCCTAAAAACAACCTTTGTGCACCCCACTCTTAGTCTTTTGTTATATAAAATACAAATTTTATGAACTTCTGCTAAAAGAAAGGCCCTCAAGAAATAATAGAACAGATTGAAGAACTGTGTGTGACCTTTATTTAGTATTTTTTTCAAAGATTATATGAAGAAGAAGTGGTTAGAGTGTAGACCCACACACTAAAGGATTGCAGGTTGAATCCCTGACCTTAGTCAGGGTTGGTGAGGGAGGCAACTAATCAATGTGTCTCTCTCACATTGATGTTTCTCTTTCTCCCCCACCTCCCTCCCTCCCTTCCACTCTCTCTAAAAACAATCAATGGAAAAAATATCTTCCAGTGAAGATTAACACAAAAAAATTTATTCAGACAGTGAGCTAGTATCTCCCTTTCACACTTAATAATTTTCATACTTAAGTATACTGAAAATTGTACTTTGTGTTAAGTCCTACTTATCAAATAAGAAATAAAATTTATGATAAATATCAATCTAAATAGAGCAGTAATCAGAGATATAATTCAAATCATAACTGCTCAAATTAGCTGGTCAATTTGAGTTTAAGATATAATTTGTTGAAAAGGTCAGTGTTTCTCTGATCTTTCAATTCACTTTAAGTGTTATTTTAAATGATATGTAAATGAACCTTCATTATCTGTGCTATGTTCTGCTAAACAGTGCACTGAAGTATCATGGGTTTGATTCCCAATCAGGGCACATATCCAGGTTGCTGGTTCAAATTCCTGGTTGGGACACATAACAGGGGCAACCAATCAATGTTTCCATCTCCTCTCTCTCTCTCTCTCTCTCTCTCTCTCTCTCTCTCTCTCTCTTCTCTGTTTCTCACTTCCTCTCTATATATAATCAATGAAAAACATGTTCCCAGTGAGGAATAATAATAATAAAACAAAACAAAAAATATTTTAAATACTCATAGAAAGAACCAAAAAAGGACAAAACATTGAACCAAATTTATAGTATAAACTATCAAACTGATTTTTTAAGAAAAATGTCTAAAACCAATATTAAGCACCATCAATATTTTGGAGATTATGTTTATTATTATTAGCAAGACCATTAGTGTAAAAGCCTATAGACATTTCTGATAAGTAATTTTAAAATGTCATTGTTATGAGGACTAGCATTTTCAAGTAAAGAATCCAAGAGTGTCTCTGAACTAATTCAAATTCTAACTAATGACACAATATAAAAATTTCCTATTGACTTGGTCATTACCCTGAAAAACAAAATCCCCCAAAGTAGTAAAAAAAATAAATTAAAAAAATTGGCTTGTTAATGCATTTAAAAAGTCAGGGATCTGCCTGACATAAGTGGAAATGAAACTCGTTAGAATGATAGAAGGTAGCCTGCATAACAGGTAGGAGGACTGAGGCTCTAGGCACAGGACAGTGCTGCTAAGAAAACTACCTAACAGTTTGGGTAGTTGCTGCTGCACTCCCAGTGCTCATAGCACTAAACACCATTTTACCAATGACACCACTACAAATTGCCACCACATGACTCCCACCTCAAAATAAACGACAGAGGCACTTTCTCGGAGAAGCCTGTCATAACCTAACTGCATGGGAAACTGGGAAAGGAAAGCCCTACGACGTTTAACTTTTACAATGGGAGACAGGTTCTCCCTTTGGCCAAGACTCGTAATTGGAAGATTTTCAGATGTGAGTTGACAAAAGAATGGTAGATATCCACTCTAAGAAAATCCCGGCAGAACTATGATGAGATACCCAGATACAGAGACACAATAGCCCCTTACCAGATTGTATTGGATTTCATTATTTATTTACTTACTAAAGGCCAGTGCATGAAATCTATGCATGGGGGTGAGGGGGGAAGGGTGTCCCTCAGCCCAGTCTGCACCCCTCTTCAATCTGGGACCCCTCCGGGGATAACTGGCAGTCAGATATCCCTCTCACAATCCAGAATTGCTGGCTTCTAACTGCTCGCTTGCCTGCCTGATTGCCCCTAACTGCTTCTGCCTGCCAGCTGATTGTCTCTAACTGCTCCCCTGAGGGCTTGATTGCCCCTAACCACCTCTGCCTCAGTTCTGTATCCGGGACCCAGGATTCCCTCCTTCAGCCAACCATAGGCACCTGGGATCTGGGCTTCCCTCCCTCTGGTCAGCCATAGGTACCCAGGCCAGCTGCAGCCGTAGGGGATGGTGAGTAGGTGGCTTCACCTGGGCTGCAGCCACAAGTGCTGGTGCCCAGGACTGCAGTGTGGGTGGCATCTCTGTCTCCTGGGTGAAGAGAGATGGCCCCAGGTACTGGTGCCTGGGACTGCGGGGTGAGTGACTTCTCTGTCTACCAGGCTGTAGTCAGCTGTAGGTACTTGAGCCTGGATAGCAGGTGGGAGGCTTCTCTATCTTCCCTGGGATGCAGTGTGGATGACTTCTCTGGTTGGCTGCAGCCTGGGATTACAGGACAGGTGGCTTCTTCATCTCCCAGGCTGCAATCAGCCTCAGGTGCTAACACCCAACTTCTCCGACTCCCACTATGGAGTGGCTGGGGGACAGGGCCACCACCATCTTTTCAGGTTAATTTGCATACTCACTCCTGATTGGCTGGTGGGTGTAGTGGAGAAACAGTCATTTTGCATCTTTCTCTCTTATTAGTGTGGCTGATACATCTTACTAAATGTTAGTTTCTTGAGAGTATCACCTATAGCTCAATCACAGGTGTGTCTTTAGTGCTTTTGGTACAGAATCTGACATTCTCAACAAATGGTTGTCGAGTAGAGAAATAAGTGAAGAAATGAGTGAATAAATGAGTGAATGAATGAATGAAATAAGTAAGCACTCTTGCTTCATGGTGGTAATAGACCTAGCGTGGCCTGGTGATAAGTTTAAGTTTCTTAGTACAATTCCTTGGTACAGTTGCCCATGGCAGAAGTTGAGCCTTGAAAGTCCAAAGATATTTTCAAAAACTTAATGTGAGAACAGAAACTCAGGGATTTGAGTCCAGAAATTTAAACATGGAAGAATAAGAATCAATACAATAAGGACCTCTTGAAGCAGGAGCTTCTCAAAAATATATGGATTTTCTTTCATCCTTGATAGGACCTGCTTCTTGTTATCCCTTTTTAAACCCATTTATGTCATAGTTGGTTCTTGAATAAAAATTAATGATTGATTTTTAAAAATGATGCATTACACATTCAACCCAAAAGTCTGATTATCATGTGACTAATTGGTTCCCTTCTCTTCAAAAAAAAATCCAGGACACATAAATTGAACTTTTTGGGGTTAAAGAAAGCAAAATATATGACTTTGCAAATTCATTTCAGAAAGTTTCCTGAATGTTGTGATTAAATGTTTTCAGATATTTCATCATTTAAGATTAGACAGACTAAAAATAAGTATTCAAGGATAGCTTAAGGGTCATTTAAGGGACCTTGAAAAGGGAATGTGTTATTCAAAGATTTTATAGAGAAGATACATAATTCATTAAACAAAGTAATTTGCAAATCATATTAGGCTAAAACTGTAGAATTTTAGTAATAAGGGTGAGGGTATTTTTAATCCATGGAAACTACATGCTTCCTTGCTTATCTAGCTGGAGCTTAAGTGAACATAAAATGCATGCTGTATAGAGAATGCAACTACCCACACAGTCTATGCATTTTGAAAGTAAACACACAAAGAGCCTGGGAAAAATATTTGTTAGTCTTTAATTTTAAAATACATCAAGTAGGCAGAGAAAGAGAGAGAATGAAGGTAGCAAACAGATTTAACTCCTCCATGGATTTTTGCTGCAAAGGGAACCCAGAAATGGGCATCTGCCACGAGGCATATGGAAGCAAGAGAAGGTTCTTTTTTAAAAGGAAAGAAGAGTGATCATTGCTGCAGTGATGTTTTTAAGTACACTAAAAGAAATGGGATTCAGAATACAAGAGTATGCTACCTTTGGAGAAATGGCAAGCTTCCTGAATGGCTGTAGGTAGGAACATAGAGAGTTCATCTACAGAAAGAGAGAGGAGAGAGAATGAATGGAAAGGGAAACACAGCATTTCCCAGCTGTTTGAGGTTGGTGTCTGTTGGTGTCTAGTTAGCATGTTTGGGTCTTTTTCCCCCCAGCATGGTCTAGGCCTCCAATAGGTCAACCAGGGTTAACCAGGGTTGAGGTTTTACTATTGAGGACAATGGGATAGAGTAGTGTCATGATAGCTGAGAGTGTAAGCAATGGAGTTGTAATGATGGACCATGGAATACAACATGGCTAAGAAGAAAGGTGAATACAAGACAGGGTTATGGGGCATTGATGATTTAATAGAGCCAATGAGTGTAGAGGATTGTTGGATATAGAATACAAAATAATGTGAACTACAAAATAGAAGGTGGTGGTAAAACAGTGGATAACAGAAACTGAGATTCTGGAGCAGTGCACTTATTGGTAATACTAAAGTCTAAGGGGAAGAGTAAGGTCGTTCACAGAAATGAGGTCAAGTACTGGAAGCCAAGGTATTGGCAGCATCATTTACATATACTAAAATCACTATGAATTATTAAAGTAGTCTAAAAAAATGAGCATGGAAACTGGTAGTCTAGAATGGCTCAAACAAAGAGGGTTTAGTAGGTGAGATGAACTCAGATTATGGCAGGAGTTTGAAAATGGTTAGCATCATAATTATGGGGAATGAAGGGTGAATAATTTGAGAAGAGCAAAAAGGCCCAAAAGTACAAGCAATGTGAAAGAATATAGGCACTTTCTGAGGGTATAGAGCACCACAGCATTGTCCTGGAGAAGAATCAGCTTTCACTTAAGGTGAGAAGGTATAGGAAACATCAGAAAATAAGATTGAAGATGAAGAGGATTTTGCTGATGATAAATTGTGAATTCCAGAGAGCACAGTGAAAGGGAAGAGTTTTGAATGTTGGAAATGTATAGAATATGGTTATATTAGCAGATGTACAGACCATATTAAGGATAATAGCCCTGATAACAAAGATATAGAAACTAAGTTCCTTGTGGTGATTGAAGTAAAGGGATAAGGAGGATCATGGATAATGGTCTAACCATGTGTTAGCGGGTAAATATTATATTTGAGTGATAGAAGAGTGTCCTTGCCAGTGTGGCTCAGTTGATTGGGTGTTGTCCCACATATGGGGCATGCAGGAGGCAGCTGATCAATATTTTGCTCTTAGATTGATGTTTTTCTCTTTCCCTTCCTCTCTCTCTAAAAAAAAAATGAAATAGATCTTTTTAAAAAAGGTAGATGTTGTCTTTCCAAGTAAAGAGCACAGAGGACTCTGTGGTGTGCCTTACTCCTGCCAATAGTAGTATAATTGTTTTCAATCCATCTCATGCTCCTGTTGGATATATCCGGGCCCCCTATATTTATGGCATCATACTGGCTACCTTTGGAGAAATGGCAAGTCTCCTGAATATTCATATAAAACATATAGGATTGGAATCTATATCCTTAGTGATGTTTCTGGAGATCCAATGGCTCATATAGGTATTTTATATCCAAGGGAAAAAAAACAGTTGGACACCTTGAGCTTCCTACCCACCAACTGCAGAGTAACTTTGGATTTCAAAGATTGAATGTCCTTTCTGCGAGATTTTCTTTGAATCATTTACCTCTTTAAGGAGGCCAGAGCATTGGAAGTCTCTAGATAATCCGGGCTATACCATTAACTGGCCTGCTGTCAAGTTCCCATGATTCAACTCAAGGAAATTTAGAGTTCTTGCTTCATTGGTATCAGGTACAGTGTGTGTTATATGATAAATTTAATAAAATGATTCTAATGAGAGCTGTTGAATTTGAGGGACAAAAATAAGATCTCTCTGATGCATAACTGCTATTATTTTGAGAAACATCCCTTACTTATGACTGGGCTCTGTCAGAAACTGAAATACTGTTGAGCAATACCCGGGTTCACACAAATGGAACTGTGCATCATACAGTGTGAGCTTTCTCTGTCTGCTGAGCTCAAATCTGAGTGTACTCAGCAGCATTTCAGCATTAAGTGGAAGTGAATTTTATGAGTCCAGACACTCAGAGACCCTTAAATGCAAAAATATATTTCCTATGGTTTGCTCCTCCCTCAAGCTTCCTTCAAATCATCCTTGCTCAATCAATTATTGGGGC
This sequence comes from Pipistrellus hanaki, assembly GCF_964339955.1. Lineage (NCBI taxonomy): Eukaryota > Metazoa > Chordata > Mammalia > Chiroptera > Vespertilionidae > Pipistrellus > Pipistrellus hanaki. The sequence continues at coordinate 117,819,673 of NC_140503.1, read as the reverse complement.
TCTCTTATGTTCATTGACAAAGTAAGGATATTGACGGTGTATGAAAATATTTGACCTATGTTCAGTGAGGACTCTGAAATCTGTTTCCATCTACTCTAACTCATGGAAAGTCCTATGAGGCTCCAGAAAATGATTAAATGTTGGCCTTAACTCTATATTATGTTGCATTTCTTGGTGTCTTTTTATGTGCCTTCTCATATAATTTAACTGAAACTTGAAATAAGTTATAGTCAATTCTCAACATAGTATTTGTAGTGGTTATGTTGTATAAATACTGAATTAATAACTATTGGACCATTTGCTCCCAGAGGAAATACAGGTTAGGTTCCTATAAGCCTAGATCAAGACATTTTCATCAACCAATCAATACATAATCTTTGTTTGTATATGTTTCTGTTTAAAGATTCCTTATTTGGTATACATTGTTAATTCATTATCTTTGAATTCACAGCCAACGACATCATAACTCATGACTCACTGAAGTTTATCTAGCTCACATATCTATATAATAGAGGAATATGCAAATTAGCTCAGGTGCCATTAAGTCACAACTGGACAGCAGGGACCTGAGGCTGCCTGGTGCCTGGCCAGAGCCACACACCCCCGTCCCACGGGGCTTGATGGGGACCTCAGGCCACAACCCTCACCCCAACTCCAGGAGACCTCAGGCCAAGTCGTGTGTGTGTGTGTGTGTGTCCCCCACCACCGCCAATGCCAGGCCAGGACACCTCAGGCCTTGCCCCTCACCCGGGTGCCAGGCAAGGAGACCTCATGCGACATCCCCTGTCCCATAGCCAAGCCATGGTACTTCCAGCCATGTTCCCCACCCAGCAGAGCTTAACAGGGGATCTCAAACTGCACCCCCTGTCCCAACACTGGGCCGGGGAACCTGAGGCTGCTCCCCAGCACCTGGCAAAGCTTGACAGGGGACCTGATGTGCCCCCTCACCTGGCTCCAGGCCAAGGGACCTGAAGCTGCATGTGAGCCCCACCCCCACCCCCTGCCCAGGGGCTTGACAGGGTGGGGCCAGCCAGATCTGGGTCTCCTGCATTTTTAAAGTCATGGGCAGGGACTTTACTCTAGGTCCTGCAGCATGCCCCAAACTCTGATGGGAGGGAGATTTTCATATACATTTTACTAATTTTCTTTAATCTCTCACACTTCTATTATAGAGAAATGGTAAATAGCAAAATTAAAATATTTCCTGTAATAATTTCCTTTTAATGTGCACTAGGCCACTAGTTTTCTCTATACGACACACCACAATCTTCTTGTGCTTAGAAATATTAACACTTCAGTGCTATGCTTGGAAGCCATTTTCAACAGCAAAATTGACAACAAAAAGCATTAAGATGTATAAAATATAGCACTAAATATACTTGTTACCAGGATACTTGTCAACTTCAACTGGTGAAATGAGCATCGGAGAACTTAAATTTTTTGCCACTCTACAGCTGTCCAGGATGGGCTTCAAAAGTGTCACATTTGATTTGGGGACTATAAATACATTTTAGTGTGAAGAGAAATTCACAAGTGCAAAGTCTGCAAATAATGAGGATCAAGGATATATTGGAAAGAATCATAGTCAATGTGTGGGTGCTGTTCCAGACATCTCTGAGCAAGCTGGACTTCAGACAGGGCATCTTATACCACCATCCCTCAGGACACACACATGGAAAAAATTATATGACCACTCCAAGCATGACAGTGTGTGTGTGTGGGGGGGAGGTGGGGAATGATACTATTTACTGGTTATTGAACAAAAAAGAAGGGAAAGGAAAGTAGTAACACTACCTTCCTGTGTTTACTCATTTCCTGCCATGCTGCCAAACTGAAATGTTCTCAAAATCCTCTTTGGGTTCCGTGTGCTTGAAAATGGTTATTAGCTTTCTGTCCTTCTGCATAATGCTAAGTTAGCATGAGGCCCTCTTTAGTTACTTGTTCTAAAAAGAAAGTGATGAAGTGGATTGCGATCTCATTATTCAAACAAATATTTGTATCTTAGGGTATGGCCTCAGGCTTCTTATAGGATTTGTTCCCCTACCCACACACTTCCACCAACTCCTGTCCATCAGAAGAGAGGTACGTTTCTTAAGGTATTTTTTATAGTAATAATAATAATAATAATAATAATAATAATTTTTATAGTAATAATAATAACAGCTAATGTCTAATGAGAGTTTACTGCATACCAAGACCTATGTATGCTAAGCATTTTTATATTTAATCTTTGTAATAACCCTATAAAATAGTGCCTTTTTTATACAGGTAAAAAGGCTGAAACTTATATTTGCATTTGGATAATTTACTCAAGATAACAGAGGTATAGCCAGGATAAGATATTTCCAGGACCTAGATGGAAATATCCCAGTAAACTAAGCTTTTTACTTTAGAAGCATGCTGCATCAGTAAGGAAAAAGTGGGTTCTGCAACCCCTACAATCACAGTGTCTTAAAATCACAGAGATTTCTTTGTCATGTATGCTACATTACATATGCTTCCTATGCTGTGCTTTCATTCAAGACTGCACCAGGCTGATGGAAAGAAAGTACTAGTAGAGCAATATCACACTGGGTAGGAAAGCTTATTCCTGGAACTGGCATTACTGCTTCTGCTCACATATGATTGGCTAAAACTAGTTACATGATCAATCCTACTCAAGGGGTCAGGAAAGTGCAGTTCTACCAGGTCCAGAAAAGTGCTGAATAACATTACTAACCACCACCCAGAAGCTTTCTCATGTCATACATAAGAAATGCCTTAAATAACAAATATCAAAAAGACTTCTCAGAGAGGCAGGGGTTCTCATTTCTGACTCAACTGCTCTTGTGTTCATAGAGGGCAAATTCCACTTGGCTAGGAACTAACACTTTTATGGTCAGATGCACTGAGATACAGGTCATATTACATTTCTCCAGATCTTGCTGACCATATTGTGATTTAAAAATAGTGAATACATTTCTAAGTCTTTATTTTAATGATTGTACAATATTCCAATATATTACTTGCCTGTTATACAATAAATAATACCCGACTTCAGACATTTGCATTGGTGTCAATTTTTCACTACTTTAACCCAAGGCTGTTATAAATATTTTCTACTGGGACAGTTCATGTTTTTTTCTGATTGTTTTGAATATTTGAATCTTTAGCTACTAAGAGGCTTTTGTCATAAATGTTGCAAGTAGCTTTCATGATTTTCTCCTCGCCTTTTAAGTGTGATCTGGCACTTTGGACAGGGAGGCTTTTGAGAACTGTGTTGGAACAGCCACCTATGAATGATGAACACTCCACGTTCATGCTGTGCATCAAATCAACAGTCAGAGCAAATGAAATCTGATTATGAGCTTTGGGGTCTTAACACCCCATAGCTGTCCTTATCCTCTAGAATTTTTGTTTGCTTTTTTTAATTGACTCCTTGGATGCTCTGATCTCTATCTCTATAAACAGTAAAGAATAATAAATCAAACACATGAGGAAAAATAAAATTTAGTATTATTAAAGGAAAAAGAAGAACACTAGGTTAGAAAGACAGATAGGAAGAATGGATAACCCTAAATAATGGCAGATGCACTGAGATACAGATCATATTACATTTCTCCAGGTCATTTCGCCAATTTTTTTTCTCATATCTTAGTCTCCAGCATGCAAGTATACTTGATTTTAGGCTTCAAGACACAAATTTCAAATGCTCATATTTGTTCATGTTAGCTGACATCCACATACAAGTCTAACATTTTGGGGTTTTTTTGGTGAAAAAGCAAGATCATTATCCTTTGGTAATGCAAAAAAAAAAATCTTAAATTAAGGGTCCTTTTATTATCAATATATTCATCACACATTGTAGGATTTAAAGAGATGTAGGCCATTAGACTTTTTATTAGATGCACTTTTATGGCACTTGAATGTTTTGTAAGTACTTATAATTATTTTTATAAGAAAAATTTTTATGTAATTCAGATATATAAATAAACTGAGAAAATAATTTAAAATTATTTTATGCGCTGTTAAGAAAATTCTACATATAAATACAAATGGATTTAAAATAAGATGGTGACTTGGAGCAAAAGGCAAATATATTTTTGTTACTCTAAATCATATAATTAAAGGAATTTCAAAGTTAAGTGAAATTTTGATTTAACCACAATTTATATGACTTCTTGAAAATGCATTACTTAGAATTACTTTGTTCACACTTTTCCCTTTAAAAAGCAAATTTGAATTGATCCAGAGCCTCTATTAAAGAATTACATTGTAGAATATAGTTTAAAAGTAAATTTTATTTAAATGAAGAACAAATTGCTTCAATGACTTGAGGAATGAAATAAAGTCACTTATTTATAAATCACTGACATAAAAATACACTATGTAGATATATTATCACCAAAGAAATGTAAAAATTATACTCTGATTTTTCAAAATGCCTCTCATTGGAAAAGTGAAAACAAATGATGTTACCATCATAAGATATAGAAGAGAAATATTCCATAGGTGTCATGAATGTCAAACAGAAAACTTTCTGAATCGTCCCAGGAATAATAAAGATCTATAAAAAAGTATTTCGATAAAATAAGTCATCTCCTGAGAACCATTTGATTACTAGATTCAACTTCTCCTGACCTTATGCTGATTATATGATAAAGTTTTATGAGGAGGTATAAAAGTGGAGCTGCTATGAGTGGGGGGAAGGGAGGCCAATAGCAAGTTGGCTGCTGCAGCTACTATATTTTAAATAGTAGCACAAAATTATGCAAAAGGATAAAAATCATAAATATTTTAGGATCCTGATTGATGTGCATTCAATAATATTTTTAGATTTTTAAAGTGTAGTATATATTTTTTCTAGGCAAAAGCTATAACTTAAGGTTAAAATGACTGTAGCCTCAGGTCTAAACTAAGCTGGATTGTAACTAAGGAAGCTTGAAGAACTATTTCTTTATTCTGTGCCACTCCCAATGAAAATGTATTGTACCTTTTCTTTAAATGGAGACTGGTTTATTGCCTAAGTTAATGACATGTCCTATGAGGCCTCTTGCAGAGAACAAATCGTGTATAACAGTAATACAACAATTGTTATTTACAAACACAAAAAAGTTATTTATCTAGTAACTCTTTAATTATCTACAAAATAAAAAATATAAAAAGTAATACAGTATTTGAGCCCTGGCTGGTATTGCTTAGTGGTAAGAGTGTAAGCTCATACACCAAAGGATTGTAGGCTCGATTTCTAGTCAAGGGCACGTACTTAGGTTGTGTGAGGCGACTGGTATTCTTGAGTGAGAATTAACAAAAAGTAACACAGTATATGAATAGCCAAAACAGGTAACATACAGGCCAAATTTTGTGGGCTCTGTGCTCATTGAAGAAATTTTTAGGCCTTTGCTCTCTCTACCTAGCACAAACTTTAAACATAATTTTAACTGCTTTGCTTTCTCTGTCTATAGCAAATTAGAAGCAATACATTAGAAGTTGGAGACATTAAAGGCAACAAAATGACATCAGGAAGAACTGGTAACATAGCCTAAACATAAGAGATGAGACAGAAAAAAAAGTTACAGCATAGATTCAACAAGGACAGTAACAATAATAATAGTAATAGTAATCTGTTACCAGTTAACATGCCATTAATGACTCTTGTAAAATTATGAAACCATGCCACCACCCAATGCTTCTTAGCACTAGCCTTCTCCCATCCCCCCACCCACATAAAGATAATTTCTTGTGTCTACCATAGTTAGGATGAGAGAAAGTCTGAATCTGGGGTATGCAATGAGAGACCATGCTCTATAGAGAGAGTATATCTCTATAACTTTCATTATTAAATATTGCTAAGGGTTTGCCTAATCTCTGCTCACCAAGGAAATTCCTATGATACTTACTGTCTCAGAAATCTTGACATTGAAAAAAGGGATGACCTCCTTAAGAGATATATGCATCCAGTTGCTGAAACTCCCACATTAAAATTAGCAATATGAACTTTCTTATTTATACATGGGTTGGCAAAAGTAAGCTTACGGTTATTCACACAGACAATAATATGATAATTAATAAATAACAATACAAGGATAAACTCTGTATTTCCATACTTACAACTATAAACCCCTCTATATGTCTTGTATCAATTAAGTCCACTATGAATCAAATCATCTTTGATTTTACTAATGAAATCCAGTTCTTAAACCTGAAAGTCAAGAGAAATGATCTTTAGTTCCTGGTAAAATTATGAAGCCATGCCACCACCCAATGCTTCTGAACACTAGCCTTCTCCCATACCCCCCAACTAAAGATAATTTCTCTTCAAGGAAAGTTTCAGCACAAAGATTCTTATTTTTAAGCGTTTGCTATATTTCCTTGTGGAACTATTCATTTTCTTAGAGAAATCCTAAGAGTACCTACCCTTTTGCATAAACATTCTTTAATAAGTCATGCTGTGATATTTTTACAAATGACCCAATTACTCCTTGTTTAGAATCTTTAAACATTCACCATTAAAGACTTTCTGGTCACACATATAGGCATTTTTATAATTATACTAGAGGCTTGGTGCACTAATTTATGCACTGGTGGGGTCCCTTGGCCTGGCCTGTGCCCTTTCACAATCTGGGACCCTTCGAGGGATGTTGGATAGCCAGTTTCAGCCCAATCCCCACAGCCATAATCAGACAGGAGGGAGCCGGATCCTGTGCATTTAGTGCCAGTGTGTGTAACAGTTACCAGTTGGTTATTGGTAGCTTAGGCTTTTATATATAGATGGGGAAAATTCCCCAAAAAGCTGCTAAAAGCAAAAAATAAAACCCTTTACACACAGCAGAAAAGTTCTTTAGGACTTACATGTCCTTCTGTGATTTTAAGTCAGCTTTTGAGGAGGTTAAGTTCTGAGGCATCATTGCAGGCGCTCTGTCCAGAGTAAAACTGTGAGCCTGAAGTGGGTATCTATAAACAGAAACCACCTAGGTGGAGGTGCTAACAATCTTCTAACATTTAGTATCATTTTTAAAAATATGTTTAAGTATATTTTATTGATTTTTTACAGAGAGGAAGGGAGAGAGATAGAGAGCCAGAAACGTCGATGAGAGAGAAACATCGACCAGCTGCCTCTTGCACACCCCCGACCGGGGATGTGCCCGCAACCAAGGTACATGCCCTTGACCAGAATCGAACCCAGGACCTTTCAGTCTGCAGACTGACGCTCTACCACTGAGCCAAAGCGGCTTCAGCCATTTAGTATCATTTAATGCCCGACCATAATTTTGCACTCAGAGTGCAGTTCCAGGCACTGTACACAGTTGTATCACATAGTCATAGTGCGCCTTACCACTTTAGACATAGTTACAGAGAGAATCATTTAAAAAGAACACCAATGGAGAGGCCATGAGTGAATCTGCTTACCTTGTTTATCTCTGAGCATAGGTTCCAAAGCTGCAGATTTGGACAGGGTGGGGGCAGTGGGAAGGTGTCCTTGTTTTCAGTTTATTGAACAAGACTTCATGGTGCTGTTTAAAAGATAGGAAAGGGGGTTGACTGTTGAGTAAAATCCTTATTTGTTTTTCATATTGGAGTATGTAAGCCATTCGACAGAAATCCTTACACAGAGCCACCTGTGGTAAGGGGGAAAGAGTGGGTACAATTCTACAAAGGCAGTAGTGTATATCATGCCCACAATGTGAGAAAACATCCCTATTTGATCCCTGCACTCAAGATGAAATAAAAACTGAAAAAATGACATTATTGCCCCTTCCCACAAACCAGCTCCCCCAAAATGTTTTTACTCATCCAGAGACATGTTTATAATATGGTCTTAGGCATGTTCTCAAAATAGATATTATGGACGGAGTACAGATGTAGAAAGTGGAAGTCGATGGCAACCCTGCAGAGAGCATGGCAAAAGATGGAAGCCCAGTGTCCCCGAGTTCTTATTAGTTCTGCTTCATTGCCAAGCTTCCCGTTTGTTAGCACAAGGAAGTACAATATGGTTTGTTCAGCCAATTATTTTTTTAAAATATATTTTATTGATTTTTTACAGAGAGGAAGAGAGAGGGATAGAGAGCTAGAAACATCGATGAGAATCATCGATCAGCTGCCTCTTGTACACCCCCTACTGGGGGTGTGCCCGCAACCAAGGTACATGCCCTTGACCGGAATCAAAACTGGAACCTTTCAGTTCACAGGCCGACGCTCTATCCACTGAGCCAAACCGATTTTGGCTGTTCAGCCAATTATTAGTGAGCAATACAGCATTATTTGAATCTTGGTTCTGTCCTTCATAGTTGGACAGCTACCATTCCTATGTATCACTTTTCTCATCTGTTAAATGGTACACTAATGCATATTTTCCCAGACTGCAGACTGTTCTACAAAAAATGTGCATAACTCTCCCAGCATAGAGCCTGCCATATAAAATTCTCAATAAATAGAAGTTCTCACTAGTAGGATTTCATTTTTTAGAATATATTTTTATTTCTTTCAGAGAGAGTAAGGGAGAGAGAGAGGGAAACATCAATTAGAGATCATCATTGATTGGCTGCTTTCTGCATGCCCCTTAGTGGTGATTGAGCCCACAACCTGGGCATATGCCCTGACCAGGAATTCCATCTGTGATCACCTGGTGCATGGGTTGATGCTCATCCACTGAGCCATGCTGGCCAGGCACTAATAGTATTTTAGAAAGACTTCATCCACTGCCTGTTTTTGTTGCCTATACATTATATCTTGACTTACAAAAAAAAAAAACCAAAAAAAAAACCACATTAAAAGTTGCTAACATTCCTTTCTGTTTATCCACCTCTAAAAGGAGGTTAACAGGCCAGAGAGTATATTTAAATCAGAGATAAAAATTATATTTTTATATTTGTAAACTGTGGGAGACCACATGAGAGAAAGACATTCTGAATTACATCCTTGCTGTTTCAGTAGAAATAGCTTTGGGAGTAAACTTTCTCTTTACTTCTATAACATAAAATACTCTTCTGTAAGACTTAATGTATTCACAAAGGCTTTCTTTATTGCTGAGAGATTGTTAATATAACACACAAAATCTGTGGCATAGAAATAAACCATGAAAGTATGCATTTATGGCTTCATAGAAGAATCCCAAACAGAAAACTGTGAGAAAGTTCAGAAATCAAAGAGGAATAGAAGTAAATAGCTCAGAAATAGAGAAAATTTAATGTGTGTTTTTGTCCTCATTTGCTTCACTGTTTCTTATACAAGGACTCAATGATTAGTGAAATTTGTTCAGAAATATCTATATTTTGCCAACTCTGCATTCCCAGCTTAGATATCTATTAAACCTTCTTATACAAGCAGTTAGTAAAAACTGATGGTTATAATCATAAAAGGAAACTCAGTAAAAAATTGTTTTATACTTAGAATTCTCATGATGTCAAATAGATTATATTTATGATTCATAATTTGAACCCTTCAAAATATATCCAGGGATTTAGCTTCATAATACCATTTTAAACACATTCCATACTCTTTCTAAAAATTAATTTTAAAACATGAAGAAATAAGATTTATATATTAAAAGATTTAGGGGCTTGAAAATCAGAAGACAAAGTCTGTGTTTCATACCATTTAAATGAAATTTAGAGACTACCAAAGGGAATTTTCCACCTTATCTAACCTACATGAGAGGACAAAAGAGTTGATAGTCCAGACTGCAGGCAGTGACCTATAAGATTAAAAAGAAGTCTCTTTGTCGCAATTTTATCATTACTTGTAAGTGATAAAGTGCCAAAAGACAGGCTGGTGGCAGTAGCAATATATTTTCTTCAAGGCAGTAAAATCATCAACAAGGTGTCTGTATATGTGAAGTCCTGCTTGAATATAAAAGCAATTTTCCAGAGCCCTGTAGCTTCATTCTATTGTTTTCATCAAGAACGAATATTCTGGATCACAATTTTCAGTGACTGATTGTAATGGACACAACTTGAAAAATGGATGAGGAAGCTCCTCAAATGATTACAGAACAAGGATCCAATACCATCAGTGCCAATATTTGCGTTTATCTAAAAAGAGATTAAATGCTAACAGGTCTGCATAGCATCTGGGCATGCTTTTTCTATTAAAGTAAGGAAAGTGCAATATTACAACAGAACAAAATATAAATAAAACAAATTCAAGTAAATGTTTAAGGGGTTTTAATGCAGTAATACAAAAATAAAGACATGTTAGAGAACAACACTGGTATTTAAATATTCCATTATTTAAAAATAAAACAACTCCGCTAAAAATATAATTGCCACTTAATTGTATCACCTTCAACAAGTTCATTTCAGACTGTTTTCACGTCTAAGGCAAATTCAAAATTGAAAAATGCTAACATATCACCTTTGAGTATTTTAATCCAGTTAAGACCAAAGGCAGTTTTAATTATTTAGATTCTCAACAGTTTTTATGGATAATTTTATGGCCAATAATTACTGTGTAAAATGCAGCTTAGGAAGAGTAATAACCTATGTGTGGAGAAGTAAACAGGTTGTCATGGGTCATTAATTAATTGCTCTCTCTGCTCTTTTGTACCATTTACTGTCACTGGGTGCATTCAAGCTTTAGAGGTTTTCTTATCCTAAGAAGGGTCTTTCTGCTGGTGGTGCCACCAGGGGGCATACGTAAATGACAATCTCAAATTAGAGCTTGATGATATTCATTTTACGACATGCATAAGTGTGTGGTAATTAAGAATTGGCAGGGGTACTTGAGTGGTTGTTTTAGAAGCACACAGGGGAAAGCAAATGACAGAGAGATAATAAGATTGTGGAACGCAGGGGGAAAGGGAAGAGCAGAGAATTGATGGCCTGCCAACGTTGAAAGGTATCAGGGAGAAAAAAGAGCATAGAGTTCTCAGAAACTAGTGTTTCAATTAATTGAGTTTTTAAAACATTTACAAGGAAGATGTTTTTATTTCAATCCTTAACTTTGAAGATATTTCTAACAGAAGGTGTGTTTTGTATCAATTAGTATAGTAAGTAGTATAGTTCCATATTTCATTTTCATGATGATTTAAGTTCTTCTAAAAGTTCATTCTGCACCTCAATATCACTGTAAAAATTCTAATTCTACAAATTTAGAGGAAAAGGTGTATAATATTGAATTTAATGTGGGTAAAACTAGGACATCTTATGGAGTTGATTATGTCATAAGCCCTGAGTATTTTCATTCTTTTTGGAGATTTGCTTTCTTATTTTTAAAAACCGTATTGTGGAAAGATTCTCACTCACTGAGTATTCCTATCTTTTAAGGTTTCACTTGTTTAGAAAACCAGGATACAGAAAAACTAGCAAACACTATTCTAACCACACATCTGAAAATCTTATTTATATAAGTAGTAGACCATATGATAAAGTTAAAGGTCAGGTTTATTGTGATACTATCTTATATCCAATTCTATGAGTCTATTCTCATACAACAAAATTAAATGCCTTTCTTACTTGAGAAAAAATATTCTAAATTGTCTATTATTCACTCATCCTCATCCCAATTCCTTATAGCCACTCTAACTCTGACTTTTAGTTACCCATTTTTGGTAAGAGTAATTTCTTCACTCTTTAAAAAAACCCGTAATTTTGTCTACCTTCTTCATTTTATAGCAAAATGAACTAAGGCAGAAATCAGATGACTTGTCAAGACATCACAAATAATTCCTTGCATAGCCAGAACCAAAACCCCAATGTTTCTCTGCTTAGTACATGAGTCTATTTAACAAGGAAAGTGGTTCTGCATTCCCCTATGACTATAGTACATATATTGTACCCCCACCTCATGAATGAGGCCTACGAGTCCAAATTCAATAAAGAATTTGTCTTTCTGAAAACACAATTTAGACCACACTCTATAACAGCAATTTTCAACTGGTGTGGCAAGAATTTTTAAAACATGCAATTAGCATACTACCCTTTTATTAGCATAGATTAGATAGTGGTGATAGTTGTACAACTCTCTGAATTTTCAAAAAACACTGAATTGTACACTTTAAAATGTTTTTTAGATATGTGAATTTTATTTCAGCAGAGCTATTTTTAAGAAGGAAAAAAAGGAGATAAAAAGGTCTTCAAAAAAAGTATACTCCAGCCTGCTCACTGCTCCAGGGAGGGCCAGGCGCTTGGATGCCCTGGAGGAGCAGGCGGGGCCAGTTGGGGACCCTGGGCTGCCTTGGAGCTGGCAAGGCTGTGCAGGCCCCGCTTCTGCCCAAACTTCTGTGGCAGCTGTCTTAGCAGAGCAGCAGGGTGGGTGAAGGGGAGGGGCGCAGGTGAGGTATGGCAGGCCTGGGAGGAGAGTGGAACTCACGCCAGTCCCCACCAGAGGCACCAGGGCAGCAGAGGAGGAGATGACCTCAGGGCAAACCATGAGCTGATGCTCATGGAGGAAGGTGGTGGGGAGCAAGAGCTGAGCAGCCACAGGGTCTGGACAGAGCAGGACCTGGCCGAGCGCTAGCCGTCCCTTATTAGTGTTTTGGGGAACCAAGCAGCAGCGTGGACTAGACACTGTGAAGTGCCCGCAAGCGCTCTGGGCCAGGCCCCCTTTCAGAAGCCAAGAGACTATTTTGCGGAAGTGAAAAGGCCCCCTGTCCCCTGGGCGCCTGTTCCTGATGATCCCAGACCTGAGCAGCCAGTACCTCCCCAAGGCACGCCTTTCTCCAGCAGGAGCCACAGGCACCCGCAGAGGAAGGGGCCGCTCCTTGATGTCCCCTCCAGCGCCACCGTTAAGGACGCCAGGCCCCGCACTCAGCACACTTGTGCAATGAAGTTCCTGTTGTTCGGCCCCCGGGTCACATGCACCCTTTGACGCCCTCATCACCTACCGCAACTGCCACTTTTCCCTGGATTCCCTCCCCATGTTGCTCTCCAGAGATTGATGCAAAGGCAGGAATGCCCAGGCCCCTCACCCTTTGAACTGTCTCCACATTGCCCACTGCCCCCAGAGTTGTGGGACAAACCCCATTGTTTCAGCTGGCTCGCCCCATAGCAGCTCAGCCCCGAGCTCCCTTCCAATCCTGGTGGCTTCTGGCATGGGCATCCCCCCTTGCCATGAACACCTTTATGTCCAGACTGGTTTCTAGGGGGGGTTCTCTCCTCACATGGTGGCTCCGGCCATCCTGATCTGCCGGTCTCAGGGATCCCCATCCTGCCATGACCTCCCCCACTGTCAAGCAGAACCAACACACCCTGCCTGAGACCAGCCTTAGCCAAAAGCACCAGTCACTGTGAATAAATAAAGATGGGAAAAAGAAACCTCACATGAAGAAGCCTCTTAATGCCTTCACTGCGATGAGGGGGTGAGGGCCCAGGTGGTGGCTGGTGCCCTCTGATGGAAAGTGCAGCCCTTCACCAAATCCTGGCAAGAAAGGAAGTGGCACTGCCTGTCCTGAGACCAAGCCAAGTCCTAGGAAATGACCCTGAAGGAGGAGAAGCCGCAGCTCCGCCAACTGCTCACCAACCCGCTGAGCCCAGGACAGCCAGGGCATGAAAAAGAGGAGAGGAAATCAACTGTCACAGACACAGGCCCAGCAGCAAGTCCAAGTGCTGGAGGGTTCTCTGGCCTTCCAAGCAGGAAGCCCCGTGTTCAGTACCTGCCCCCTGAGAAGCCCTGTGACAGCCCTGCCTCTTCCTGTGGTAGCAGCTAGACTTCTGGGTCCTGCTACAATCCCCTCAGGGCAAGCCCTGTCCAGCCTTTCACCACCAACCCAGGGTCAGAGAGGGGGCCCAGCTGGCCCTCCACTCAGCGGCCTTCCTGTCTGCTAAGGCTGCAGGCCGGTCCTCTGGCCGGATGGGCAGCCAGCCTTCCACCCTCCTCTCCCCATCTCTACCCTCCCATCCATGCTCACAGCTCTGCCAACTGCTCCCACTTCCTTCCCAGCCACACTCCACACCCCCAGGCCCTCCCAGTACTCCAGGCTTCTTTCCTCAGTTCCCAAGCCCAGGAAGCTGCCCTGTGAACTATGTAGGAGGTCAAGAGACCCAGCCAGTAGTAATGACTCAGAAGAGGGGAAAGATGGAAACTTTATTGGTCAATATGGACCACTCTGAACTATTCTGCAAGATGATTGGTAACAACAGCACTTGAGATTTTGTAGGTGTAACCAATAGCAGATCTTAGGGCGTTTTAAAAAGTATTTTATTTTTATTTTTTTTAATTTGTCTTTATTTCTGAAAGTATTAAGATGTCCCTTTCCTATCCCCTCCCAAAACCAATACTCTTTCCATACTGCCACTCCCAGGCCTTTACCATACTATTGTTTGTGTCCATGGTTATGCAAATACGGATATAAATTTTGGTTAATCTCTTCACACACACACACACACACACACACACACCACCTTCTCTCTGAGATTTCTCTGTTCCATGCGGCTATGTCTCTGGATCTATTTTGTTCATTAGATTCCACATTTGAATGAGATCATGTGATACTTGTCTTTCTCTGAGTGGCTTACTTCACTCAGTATAATCCTCTCTCTAGGTCCCTCCATGCTGTCTCAAAGGCTAAGAGAACTGAGAAGTACTGTGTTGTTCTCCCCACATCTGCAGTGGTGATGGTCCGGGGCAGAACACCCACTTCCTCTACCTCAGATACATTCTGCCTCCTCCCTATTCTCTCGATCCACACGTGCCCCAGCTCTTGCATGCAGTCTGCATGGTGGCCATTGCTTCAATTTCTAGCCTGCTGCTTCTTCAGCTAGACTCTATTCCTGGACACTTTCTTTTATCTCACCAAGTTGTTTTCCTTTGTTCAACTTCATGGGTTCCGGCCCTCATCTTCTCAACCTCTGCCAAGTGTAAAGCTGTCACCCTGTGAGAAGCAGCCTTTGCCTAGTTTGTCTCCGCAAGCATCCCCTTCCCCTCAGTGGGCACTAACTCTCCAGCCTCCAGCTTTGGATGGAAAAAGTCTCTTGAAATGGTTCTTCCTTACACTGAAAGAGACTCAAGGTGCCTGCGACTTCCTTAGTCTGTGTTTCCCCTTTAACAGTCAAGTTCTCCACCTCCCAGTCCTGGAGTGGCAAACAGGACTTACTCAGAGGCTTGGCTTCTGCCCCCCTGGGTTTATGGTAGCAGTCCACCAATTCTAAAGACCCTCCTCCTCCCCTATCACCTCACGTGCTTCTGTGTAAATTTATTTTGTTTTTATGAGTTTATTTTTTTAGAACAATCTGAACTCCCAATAAGCCATTTATTTTCACAAAAGAAAAGAAAATTACAGTTTAAAGATCAAAAGAAATTATACTTTAGACCTTGGACCTAAATGAAAACAATACGAAAACATAAATTTGGCAGTTGTGAATTTAAAATATCAATAAAAGGCATACATCACCCCATAAAATAATAAAATACAGTAAAAATGCAGCATAACTAATGTAACTGTAATACAATGAGTTGACTAGAGTATGACAGGGCATGACCCTGGGTGGATGTTTAACTGTAACTAGGAAAGGATAGCACCAGGGCACTCACAAAACTAGTGTCCTGAAGTGAGAGCTTGGAGACAGTTGTCTGTCCTCTGATCCTCTCCCTGGGGGTTTCCGTGGGATGAACATATCCAGAACTACCATTTTTCTCTGTGACACAGGCTCGGGGTTAAATGCACCCTCTTCTCCCCAAAATATCAGGGTCATTGCCAAAAGACAAAATAGCAACACAAATTTCCACAACACCTTTCTTAATATATGAAGTACAATTGCATCTTATTCGTATTGTAACTGTTGCAAAAGGATGTTTATGATAAGTAAATTATAAAACATCCTTTTAAACAGATTAAAATGTCAAAATTTACTATTTTTACCTTTTGTTAATTTTTTTTATAAAGTATATTATATCTTACATGCATAATAACCATATTCTCTTGTAGGTGTTTATTACTTCAGAGTAATCATTAGGAATCTCTGTTGTCATAATGTGTTAAATTTCAATATAATTAGGGACTATGAAAGATACAGGATAATTGGCTTTAAATAATCTTTTTTAAAATTTCATAGTCTTATTTATGTCTTTATTCCCCCTTTTCAGGGTATCAGTATACCCATCTCTAGCCTTCTCCACTGCAACTCACCTGCCCTGAAACCTGCCACTTATAATAAGCAAGTTGTCAAGAGATAAGGCTCTCTAAGTGAGAACCTAGGGAACTCCCGCATTAGGAAAGTACAGTCACTTCAGTAGAAAGGCTCTGGGTCAGACTCAATCAGTCTTGATCACATTTGTGTATGAGAACCTGGAGACTCACTTATTTTATGACTGAAAAAAAGATTGTTTAGGGTACTCAGAGGTCCTTTTTTGCTCATTTTAAGATCCTTAGCTCTATCAAAGCTAGTTGAGATTCTCAGGTAACTAACTCAGGATAACTGAGGTCTGTGTCAATGTGTGTGTGTGTGTGTGTGTGCGTGTGTTTATGTGGTATATATATATACATGTATATAATATATTGTATATTACAAAGATACTAGAGGCCTGATGCATAAAATTTATGCAAAAAGCTTGGCCCTCGCAGCCCCACCTGCATTGGCCAGCCTTGCACCCCAGCTTTATCAGGAAGGTTGCACAGACGGTTGTCTGGACAGTTGTTCTGCTGTTTGATCTAATTAACCTGTTAGCTCTTTATTTTATAGGATAAAAGAAACAAAGGCTCTGGAATCTGTCTAGGTCTAGGTTGAGCACATACCAGCTATATGACCTGAAGCAATATGCTAAGCGTCTTTGTGCCTTAGAGTTCCTACCTGTAAAATAGCAATAATAGCAGTATTTACTTCAGAGGGCTGTGCAGAGTATAAGGTGGATCACCTTTGTAAGACTCAGCAAGGTGCCCGGTATGTACTGTATTCAATTAGTGAGAGTTGGTATTATCCATCTGCTTTATTGTGGCAATGATAGTCCCAGGATGCAGCATGGTGATAGGTTATACATAAATATTGAATGGAATACTAGAAATTACAAGGTACTTTTTCTCTATGTTCATAGATGTGTACATGCATATTTATACTGTATCAGCCAGGAACTGCTGCTCTTAAATATTGCAGAAATAGAATCAGTAGGTATAAAATGAAATAAAACTGTATATGCCTGGGTTTATAACAAACCCATCATAATTCCTTAAAACTGTGTTGAGAAATTTCTGGACTGAAATTCTGTTTTCCTGTTTCCTTTCATCAGGCTACTCATTTCCCTACTCAAAAATTCTTCTTCCAGCAATATTTTGCATAGTGACACCATAATTTATAAAGATAAATAATTAAGAAGAAAAGAATGTTTAACAAACTGATTGAATAAAAATATAGTAGTTTTTCTTTTTAAGGAAGCATTCAGATTCTGATTTGAGAGCTGTTCAGGTTTTAAATAGCATTGCCCCAACTTACCTGGGGAATCCGTTCTGAACACGCTGACCCTGAAATGTCTTTGGATGTCTCCACTACATTTTATACTGTACTTTCCTTCCCCATAGCTACATTTCCCCTGGACCTCAAAATGATCAGGCTTTGTTTTTAAAAACCAAACAAAAAGAAAGTCAGGATTATACAGAGATGTTAAGACCCAAAGCTTTGCCTTTAACTTGCAATCCTCTCATTAATACCCATGTCATGACTCTTGTCGAGAAAGAGGTTTAGTGTCACTGTCCTCAATCAGTGTTCTTTCATTCACTTTCATTAGGAGCCATGTTTTCCTGACAAAGGATAACAAATGGGTCCTGTTGGTCCCTAATGTGCTTTTGACTACAGATCCTGCACCATTTCTCTGTGAAGCAATTGCAATTATTTGTCATTTTAATATGACTTGGCAAGGAGGTCCGGCAAGCATGGCTATTATTCATCAATATGTATATTCTGTACTTATATTAATATTACAATATCATTATTACTCTTCTTACATTGTATGAGCAAGATAAAATTACACCATGTAAAAAATGCATTAAATTTCCTTCAGCTGCCCTTATACAGCAAAAGTAAAGGTAATTGAAGATCTTGCACCATTTATATGCTAAATGCTACCATTTATTACTATTAGTGAAGAATACCTTTACCTTTGCACTAATGGAAAATATATCAATATGTTTTCACTGTTAATTGGAAATAATATAGCTAATTGTAAAATTCAAACCTTCCAAAGTGTATTGTATTACCTATCCTTTTACAGCCTGAAATGTTCTAGTGCCTAATTTTTCTATCATGTTAGCATAATGTAAATTTAATTTTGATAGTAGAATATAAGTCTTTAATTTGTTAGTTCTGCATTCTTTCTTAGGATTTTGCATATAGGATTAGTTTTTGAAATACTTGAAGTTAAAGGACTAGCTTTGTACATAACTGCAAATAATTTAGCAGCCAATCTTGACAGATACAGTTAATATTATATCATAATTGTGATAAAAACAAGTTAAATCCCTATGCAATTCTGAACAGTTTTAAATTGTTTCTGTAATTTTGTCATCTTTTTTCTAATTACAATAAAGAGCTTAGTAAAATAAATACACAATTTTTAATTGCTACATGCTAACTACATGGGAGAAAGGGGAACGTTTGCTAGAATCTGTTTCTACGGATTAAGAGAACACACACACATACTGAGAACCAAAGAAAGGCCAATCAAGTAGGTTTTGTGCTTCTGATATGAATAAGATCTAAATCATCAAGCTCAAAGCAAGTTGTACCCATTCAACAGTTATTTACTAAATGCCTTGCAAAGGGCTAGGTTCACTTTTTAATCACCTACTGAATCTACAACTAAGGGTAGTATGGCTTGATTTTAGCTTATCAGAATTAGGAAGTTGTGGAGCCAGATGACAGCCCCTTAGCTGAGGAAGCAAGAAATTGGCAACAATTAAGGCAAATAACATGCTTATTCGTGTCGATGGGTTGGATGGGTAGGATGGAAGAAGGAAAAAGACTAGAAACACTTAAGAGAGCACTGCCAAACTTCCAGTTATGAGGTAATGGAGATGAAATTAATTTAGCTAAAGAGAAATATAAATATTCAAGGATATCCATCTATTTTTATTTATAAGGTAAAGATTGGTTAGATAAAATATAAGTTATAGTATGAATTACCTAAAATTATATTTAAAACTATAAGTCATAATTATAACTATAATTTTAAATGACAGATGTCAAAATTCATCAGGTAAAAATATATTTTTGTAAGAATGCATACTCATACATAAAACAGAGATATACATATATAAAACAACATGCTACCAAATATTTACTAAATGTCAAGATTATGAGTGATTTTAATTTTCTTCTTTACATTTTTGTATTACATTTTCTGCAAAAAACACATTACTTTGTTAGAAAAAGAAGTCACTTAAGAGTCATACTAAAATATTAAAAAGAAAATTATTTTTAATACGTAAATTTTAAGTTTTATTGTTAGCACTCAATTCTGGATTAAATTATGGATTTTGGTTGAATTTATTAGGAGGCTTAACTCCGTGCTAAATAAAGGTTTTTCCCTTCTTAATGATATTTTAAATATTGACACATTTTAGAGCACCTCTATTAAAGGCAAAGCATTGTAGGGGGCATATTAAAAACTTGCTTCCATCCTAGAGAAATCACAGAATATGTAGAAAATATAAAAACAATCATTCTTTTTAAAAGTAAACATTAATAATGTAATCCAAGAATTGGCTCACTCATTGCCAGTTTATCTCAGTGTCAAATCTGAAAACAGTTGTATTCACAAAGTCATGAAAAATGATATATAAGTTTTACATCTCATAAGAAGACAATGAAATATCACCCTGCTGTTGCAGTCACTGCCAGCCATTGCAGCCCCCAAGATGTCATCAACACAGACTTCACTCCCTTCACCATGAAAAAATGACAACTTTCTTTAGGCATTTTCAATATGTGTCTTTCATAGGATATGGCATTTCTTTCTTTTTTGTTTTATCCTCACCTGATGATATGTTTCCATTGATTTTTAGAGTTTGTGGGAGAAGGAAAAACAGAGTAACATAAATGTGAGAGGGACACTTCCATTGGTTGCTTCCTGCATGAGCCCTGACCTGAGCCCTGGCCAGGGAGGAGCTTGCAACCTAGATACATGCCCTTGATCAGAATCAAATCTGGACCTGTGGTCGGCAGGCTGAGGCAAATCCGCTAGGGCAGGATATGACATCTCTTAGCCCTCCAGCAGTGGACCTTCATTTTTTCCTTACAGAGTGAGGTGGAAAAACCCTAGATCACCTCTTTGTATTCGTATTACCCAAGTTACCAAGAACACAGCAATGGCAGCATAGAGGGAGCTTAGCCAATGAGTGGTCAGGAAAGGTGTTTCTTCCGCAGCTCATGTGCAGAGACAGGACTGCTGGCAAGCTGAGGCTGGCACAACCCCCCGAAGCCTCTGCCTTGGCTTGGGCAGGGCCCCCAGGCTCCACTCAAGTCTCTGCTGCACCTCTCCCTGCTGATCTGTGCCAAGGGCTATAAGCTAGGAGTGTCTGGGGGCTTCTGGGATGGTAGGCTCAGAGCAGCCTGGGTCCTGAGGATGTTCCCAGGACCCAGGCCACTGGATGCCTGTGTATGCAAATTAACCCACCATCTTTATTGGGTTAATTTGTATACCCACTCCTGATTGGCTGGTGGGCATAGCCGAGATATGGCCAATTTGCATCTTTCTCTTTTATTAGTATAGATAGTTCTAACAACCTAATAAAAAGAATAACAACTTAATAGAAAAATGAGCCAAAAAGTATGAAGAAATGTTTCATAGAAAAAGAAATACAAAGTAAAGTATCTAAACTAATAAGAGTAACATGCTAATTGACTGTACCTTTGTGACACCCACCAGCCAATCATGAGTGACTATGCAAATTGGCCCAACAAAGATGGAGGGTTTAATTTGCATATGCAGTCACCCAGCAGCTGGGGTGGGGCAGTACACTTATGTTGTCACCAGGGCGACAATGTAGGCATTCCAGGCCTCTGGGCAGCGTGGGAAGACAGAAAGGTGGTTCCAGCCAGAGCAAAGGCGGTGCTGTCAGCCAGGGGAAGGAAGGCCAATTCTTGCTCAAATATTCATGCATTGGGCCTTTAGTTAACAAATAAAATAATACTAAACACTTTGAAAGAGATAAGTGGCACCCAAAATATCTGGTAATAGTTCCGTAGTGTCAAACTCTGGATATAAAGTATCGATTCACCATTTCTCCATGACCTGCTATAATTCCTTCAAGTAACAAAGATTTTATTCTATTTACAACTAATATCTATAATATTTCTTCTTGACAAAATATTTATCACAGGTGTGTGTCCCAAATATCAGACTAATATTAAGCTTACTCAATATTGGTCATAACTGAAAATAAGTCACTTCCACAAATCATTCCTTTTTATATATATATATATATATATATATATATATATATATATATATATATATAATTTCAGAGAATAACGGAAAGGGAGAGATAGAAACATCAATGATGAGAATCATTAATTGGCTGCCTCCTGCATCCGATCAATGATTCTAGGGATCGAGCCTGCAACCCAGGCATATACCCTTGACCAAAATAGAATAGAACCTGGGACCGATCAGTCCATAGGCTGATGCTCTATCCACTGAGCCAAACCAGCTAGGGCTCACAAATCATTCTTGGTATATAAAATGAACTGGTATCAATAACAAAAGCCTTCAAGCAGCCAGTTAATTGAAGGCTTTTTTTTTTAATATATATTTTATTGATTTTTCGCAGAGAGGAAGAGAGTGGGATAGAGAGTTAGAAACATCAATGAGAAAGAATCATCCATCAGCTGCCTCTTGCACACCCCCTACTGGGGATGTGCCCGCAACCAAGGTACATGCCCTTGACCGGAATCAAACCCGGGACCTTTCAGTCTGCAGGCCGATGCTCTATCCACTGAACCAAACCGGTCCCGGCAATTGAAGGCTTTTGTTATTGGTTTAGTGAACTTGGTCTAACTGAAGACACCTGTAAGATGAAAAATATATATCATGTAGTTTGATGAAGCTGTTTTCTCTGAACACAGTCTTAAAATACCTTGGACAACTTGAGGAACTCTATATAATGAGGCTTGGAAACAGGACTCAGATCCTTTGTAAGCATGTTTTTACAAATTTTAAGTTATTGTAGAGGATATGGGCCTATTGTGTGGGCAAATTCAGGTAATACAATAATAAATCTCCCAATAATTTTTTTCATTAACTGAATAGGCCCATCATCATTTGAGAGAATCTTGAAAATTTAATGATATGAACCACAGACACCTAATAAAATAATACCTGGAGTGCAACTTTATAACTTAATACCTGGAACTTCTAAAACTTTTTAAAAAAAAATGTATGTGGAAGCATCACATTGATTAAGCTGGAGGACTCCAGGATCTTCTGATGAAAGTGTGAACTATAACTTTAATATATTATATTCTTTTTATGTATAGTTGTTTTATGCATCTGTGGTACCAGAAAGGAAATACCAAGCAACTGTTCATAAAGGAAAGTTAAAGCCAAGTGACAGCTAAATATTAAGAGCCTAGAGGTACTGATTTACAAAGAAAAAGAAAAAAAAAAAACCTAAGCACATAAATTATTCTTTCTAAGTGATAAGGAGAAAGTGTTGTGAAATTGAGAGTGTTTAAAATTATAAAATAGAAATAGTGGAGGCTTGCTTAGAATAATCCAAGAACATAATCTATATAAAAGGCTAAGCAACCTGCCTACTGGTTGACTGGTCCTCTGGCTGGTAGGTATGATGCACATTGACCAAGGTGAAGTTCAAGGTCACAAACTGAATTTGTAAATGTGTGCCTAAAAATATTTTTTTTCTCAACCTCTAATGTTTTAAATTGAATAGACGACTGTTGTTGAGCTTTGTACACTAGTGTTAATGTATGTATGACGTGTAGAGTATTTAATTTCAAGTCTGTTATTTGACAAAAACAAAAGTGATGCACCACTGACATAAGCAACAATGTGGTTAAATCTGTGTTGTACAAATGAAGCCAGACACAGTTGAGCACATGCTGTAACCATGATGTACATGTAAAGTTCAAGAGCATATGCAATTACTGAGTAGACATTTTTAAAAATACACATTTTTATTGATATTAAAAAAGAATGGAGTGGGAGAGAGAAAGAGAAAGAAATATCAATGATGAAAGAAAAGTTGATTGCCTCCTGCACAGCCCTTACTGGGGATTGAGCCTACAACCTGGTAAATTAAACCATTATCTCTTGGTTCATAGATTGATGCTCAACCACTGCACCATACCGGCCAGACATCAGTATAGAAATTTTGATATTCATTATTTGCTGCATGTGTTAGTAATTATTCATTTTTATTGCCAAATAGTATGTCATTGCATGATTTTGCCACAGTTTACTCATTTACCTGTGGATGGATTTTTTTGGCTATTATAAGCCTTTGCTTATTGCAGCTGAAGTTGTCATGAACATTTTCGTATATTTATATGAAATTGTCAAACTTTTTCTAAACTGGTTATACCATTTTGTATTCACACTGACAATAAAACAGAGTTCCACTCATTCTACTTCTCACTAACACATCTTTCATTTTTTTAAAAAAAATATATATTTTATTGAGTTTTTACAGAGAGAAAGGGAGAGAGATAGAGAGCCAGAAACGTCGATTAGAGAGAAATATCTAGCAGCTGCCTCTTGCACACCCCCTACCGGGGATGTGCCCACAACCAATGTACATGCCCTTGACCGGAATCGAACCCGGGACTTTTCAGTCCACAGACTGACTACCACTGAGCCAAACTGGTTTCAGCACATTGTTCATTTTTAAATTTTAGTTGTCCTAGTGGATTTGTAGTGTGTCTCATGGTTTTAGGCTTAATATCCTTGATGATTACTGACATTTGGCATGTTTTCAAATTATAGAATATCCAAACTAAGTTATAGTACAGAAAGCAAATCAATTGTTGCTGAGGATGGGGTAGAGGGTGGGATTACAAAGGGACACAGAAAACATTCAGGAGTGGCAGAAATGTTTTTAATCTTTATTGAGATAGAGGTTTCATTAGTATACACATGTCCAAACTGACTGAATTGTCCACTTTAAATACATGCAATTTAGTGCTTCAATTCCATCTCTTTAAAAAATAAAAATAAAAAAGAACAAGCAAAACTAGTCTATGATGCTAGACATCTGAACAATGGTTTCTTTGTGTGATTTCTATTGTTTTTTGTTTTTGTTTTTTTACATTTCTGCTTACATCTCTATTGAATGCACAGCTTTTCCTTTCAGAGGTTCTTCTTTATAGTATTTGCAGCAACAGACTTCAAGGTTGGCCCGTGATCTTTGCCTCTTGGTGTTCCCATCTTCGTGTAATTCCTCCCCACTTATGTCTGGGCAGGACCTGTGGCTTGCTTCTAACCAACAGCACATGGCAAAGGTGATGGGATATCACTTCTGTGATTACATTACATTTTGTAAGATTCCATCTTGCTGACAGACTCACTCTTCATATCCTCTCTTCCTAAGTGGATTTGAAGAAGTTAAGGAGCTGTGTTGGAAATTCTACTCAGTAAAGTATATGGCAGCAGGTGACGGGGGTGAGGAGGTGGAGGAGGGGAGCTCGGATGCTGAGAGCAGCCTCCAGCTGACAGCCAGTAGAAATGGGGTTCTCACCCTACAACAACAAAAAGTGAATTCTCTCAATGACTCAAGTGACCTCAGAAGAGGCCTTCTCCTCAATCCAGCCTCCAGGGAGAATGCAGCTCATCCAACACCTTGATGATGGCCTATGAGACCTTAAGCACTGGACACAGCTAAACCAGGCCAGACCACTATCCCACTGAGACTCTGAAGTTATGCCTGAGTGTTATTGGAAACTGCTACATTTGTATCTATGCACAAATACAAAGCTAATAGAGGATTTTCTATTGGAATGTGCTAATTGAAGCTCTATAGTTACGGTCTGTGTTCCCTTGACTTCCCAATTTATTCCTGAAGCTTCAGCTCAGGTCACAATCCTGTGGCTTCAGATTCACTTCCTCTGCCAACTATGTATTTGTTGGCACAGAATTTGGCTAGAGCTCAAGCATTTAACAAATATAGACTCATATCTTCAATTCCTCTGAAGAAATGGAATTACGGCTTCATTTCAGGCCAAGAAAATAATTTCCCACCTGTACACAATAAAGGCTGGGCTTGTACATTCAACTAAGTGATATTAGGAAGTAACCCCAGGGTAAATAAACTTAATGAAATAAATATGTAATATGGGAGAGAAATCAGGTTTTAATTTGGGCAGCTTAAAATTTTGAGTTGTACATTCTTGCAATTTTCTCTTTTAAGTTAGAAAAGTAACTGCTGAAAAAGACCCCACTGTCAAAAATATCATCAAAAGAATTCTTAGTATTATCACAAGGCTCACATTTCAGAGCTGCTCATTTTGAGAGATAAAAGGAAAAGAGCTACGAAAGAATTTTCGTTTTCAGTTTTATTTTTCTTAAATTTTAAAAGTTCAAGACCATAAAATAATTTGACCACCTAAATGTTCTTTCCTTCTCTTCCATGCAATGCAAAATAACCTTAGTTTATTGAAAGTACTATACACTATTATTGAAGTTCTTCAAATCCCATCTTTCAATTTATTTTTTAAAGTACTTTATTTTTTAAAATATTTGATGTGGTTCTCTTTGGTATTCCCAAACTCAGTATTAATCCTATATTGGTTAATTGAATTATATAATAAAACTGTATACTTGTCATTTTGTTTTATTGTATGCATAACTCTGGAGATCGCATTAAAATAAACAAAGGCAGCCCAGCTATGGTGGCTCAGTGACTGAGAGTTGACCTATGAACCAGAAGGTCATGGTTGGATTCCTGATCAGGGCACATGTCTGGGTTGCTGGCTTGATCTCTCCCTAGTGGGGGGTATGCAGGAGGTGGCTGATCGATGATTCTCTCTCATCATTGATATTTCTAACTTTCTAACTTTCTCCCCTCTTCCTTACTCTCTGAAATTAATAAAGATCTATTAAAATAAATAAATAAAGGTAAACATTAATTTCTGCCTTTTAAAGTGATAGTTTAATAAATCGACCAGTAGGGATCAAGTTCCTACAGGGTACAACACTATAGCACAAACATTATATGGATGGTGTTAATTATATGGGACGAAGTTGTTAGTCTTAAGAATTATTTAGAATTGACAAAGCAAAAGAAACCCACTGAACTCATGCTTTGTTATATGGAGACCTTGGAACAGAATCAAATTGTGTGTCATTAAACTGAACAAATTTGATATTAAAATAAAGGATATAGCTGACAAGTTAAATGTAGACTCAAGGTCTAAGTGCCTTTCTCCATCCGAACAGAAAATGCTAACCAGGAGTCTGAATGAGTTTTTCTCTTCAGGAGACTTCCTCATAACTGAAGAATAGTGAGGACTCCATAGCACTTAAGTACAGAGTACACAGTGAATATGCTGATTCCCAAAGTCCTGTATTACAGAGTGTTGTTCAGGAATAATAGATCAAGGCCAAACAAGTTAGGAACAAAAGTGACACTTTTTGGTGATTCTCAATACAAACACATTGGCATTTTGCAGATGTTGAGAAGTTCTGTAGTAGACAAACCTTTGTAATTTTGTTTAACACAGTATTTTCAAAACCTGTTGAATATATAACACTTTCAAAAGCCAAATTACTTGCTTGAGAACAGGGTTTTTTTTGTAAGAATAATAGATCAAGGCCAAACAGTTAGGAACAAACATGTGACATGTATACATGTCGGGTCAAAACTAGCGTGTGGAAAGATCCTGAATGAGCTTTAAGTCCACAACTAGCTTCACAGTAAATTATTTTAAAAATAGAAAAAAGAAGAAGAATACTAAAAAAAAAAAAAATTAAAATAAGAAACCAAAAAATGAAAATGAAAACTAACCATCTAATTGTAGGGCCTAGGAGGCATTAGTAATTGTACACTCAAGCTGGGCCATACCCCAGCTTTGAATACTGTAACAGAGAATACCCAGAAAATGGTGACAGTATGCTTCAGATTTTTTCTAATATCATCCAAGATTCAGATACTTAGAGAGTCTTCCACAATGAAATCTAGCAAATGTACCTTCTACCTGTATTTCTCCACTCTAATCCTCACTGTCATAGCCTTCCCATCTACCAACTTTGCCTATTCTTGCAGAAAAAGGTCACAAGTTAGCAGGAAGCAAATGTCATGGCAGTGAAGTTTATATTCAAATTGATTAACCAAAGCAACATTCTGAAGGCAGCTGAAGAAAGAATCCTAATATAACTAAATACTGGAAACTAGAGTTTCGTGTATACTATCAGAGTCCTTAATAAACAGGGATCTGGATAGTTCTGCTTATGTTAAATAAAGAAAAAATGGTTTGGAAACTATAGAATTGATGAGAACTTGCAAGGGCGGAATATCCATGTGCCTTTGAAACTGATGAAATATATGATCCACAAGAAAAATCTGCAAAGAGTGAAACTGGTAGCCCCATAGATTGCAGGAAGATATATCCATTAAGAAACAGTAATAGGCCGAAACCGGTTTGGCTCAGCGGTAGAGCGTCAGTCTGTGGACTGAAGGGTCCCAGGTTTGATTCCGGTCAAGGGCATGTACTTTGGTTGCGGGCGCATCCCGGTAGGGGATGTGCAGAAGGCGGCTGGCTCTCTATCTCTCTCCCTTCCTCTCTGTAAAAAAATCAATAAAATATATTTTTAAAAAGAAAGAAACAGTAATAGGATGTGAGGATAGTCTGGGACTAAAACAAAATGGGGGAGAGGTGGTGGAGAGTAGGCTAAAATTTAAGAAGAGAAAAAAATGAATACAGGGAAACTCAAACTAAAATAAAAGTGAAAAGCAAAACTCTGGTTTCAGAAAATCAAAATAGTAATATGGAGAAGAGTTATTCCAAATACAATGGTAAAAGAAAAAGTTAGTATAATGGAAGAAAGGCAGGGGATAAGAAGGGCAGATACAATAAGCCCACAGAGGGCAGGAGGGGTAGAGGAAACAGCTGCTTCCCAGATAAAAGGAACCTCACTGACTACAGAAAACCATTGCTCTGCTGTCTCATCCAACCAGTAAGATTAACAGGTAAAGGATAGGGAATACAGTCAATAATATTGCAATAATTACCTATGGCACCAATTTGGGTACTGGAAATATCAAGAACACTATGTAAAATATATGATCATCTAAAGTAAGCTGTACACCTGAAACCAATATAAAATAAAATTGAAAGAAAAATAAAGAAGATTTACAGGGCCATTTCTAACACTGTTGGGAAATTTGGGGAAGGGAATAGTAAATTCAACTCATGGTGGTATTATAATCTAATGCCTTAGACAGGGAACCCTGTGAAATAAAGATTTGAATGCAGGAACTAAAATAATAATATGGAGAGGCCATATTGGACTAAGGTAGTGGTTAGCAAACTCATTAGTCAACAGAGCCAAATATCAACAGTACGACGATTAAAATTTCTTTTTGAGAGTCAATTTTTAAAACTTAAACATCTTCTAACACCACTTCAAAATAGACTTATTTTGTGGAAGAACCACACTCAAGGGGCCAAAGAGCAGCATGTGGCTCGTGAGGCACAGTTTGTCGACTTCAGGAATGCAACTTCATTTTGGGACTTTAGTTAAGCACATGACCTTGGCAATTTGTGGAGACTTTTCTGAGCCATGTGTTTGATTTTTACACTTGTGGTTCTATATTTTTAATGTCTTTAGCACTGTACCATAGAGCCTTTACATGTTGAAGTCACTGAATCTATGATGTTTGGTCTACAGGCAGGGGCTATATAGGGACAAGGTTGTATTTATTTGCCAGATGATAAATTTATGCTTCATGGATGTGACCTTCCTTAAGCTATGTCAAAGGCCATAGCAAACATGCAGGCCCTGGAAGCAGCACGAGTCTCAGTCAGGGTGCTGGACACAGCATGGCCTCAGCAGATGTTGGCCACTTGGGTACCAATAAGCAAATGCCAGCCATGATGACTTCAACCAAGCATCAAGTAGCCATACGGGGAAGCTGCTACAGCCTGGACTTGGAATTACACATACAGCTTGGTCTGGTATTACAAATTTGAATGAACCAGGATTAGGTATTTCTAGGTACAGAACAATATCTACTGTAAGGCAGCTGAGTTCAACATGTATTGTGAAACATTAGAACACTTCTAGGTTTGAAATGTTAGTGTTGGTTTTGAGGGGATCTGGAATGCCTGAATAGGCGAGTAAGGAACTTAGAATAACAAAGAAAAATATGGAAAGCATCACGGTGTCTTTTCCAAAACAAGAATAACTTTGTGCTACAGACTGAATGTTTCTTAAAAACTTGTGTTAACTATCTTCACTCAAAGTCATTTAATTCTCATTGTAGCATCTTAATTATTAAGCCATAGATAAATGGTGATTTCTTACCAACAAAAAAAGCAGTAAGAAAAAGGCAGAAGCAAAACCTCAGAGTTAATTTTATTATAAAAAACTAGAGGCCTGGTGCACAAAATTTGTGCAAAGGTAGGCCTTCCTTCCCCTGGCTGCCAGCACTGGGTTCCCTCTGGAACCTGAGACCTGGGCTTACCTTGAAGCCCCAGCTTCATCCAGAAGGTCATCTGGAAGGATGTCTGGTCTAATTAGCATATTATGCTTGTATTATTATATTAATAGATAATTTTAACAGTTACAATTTCTCAAACTAAATGAAAATAAATTCTTAAAACATAAATTAATAGCTATACTTTGCATTTAAACAGTAAAGTCTTTTATGATAATAGTACAGATATTTTGTTAAATGTAAAGGCTTTAAAATTATTTAAGTAGAGTTCCAAATATATTTACATAAATCTCTAAATTGACTTACATATCAATTCATAATATATCTAAGCATAATATGACAGGTTTTGAATATTTTGATGAATGTTTCACATGTTAAATAAATATGAAGTTTACTCCAGAAAAATAGTCAATACTTTCTAAAATAGACCATAAAAATAACACAGACATCCTTTTGATCCTCATGAGTATATTTTATTTGTCCTTGAAAAAAATATATCCAATGTACCTTTCAGAATGATTTATTAGATGTTACTGTTATGGTGTTCAATATTGTTCAATATTGAACTACTATACTGATTACCACTCTCCACTCGGTTTTAGTTCTATCATGTGCTTTTATTTACCTCCCGAGGCAAAAACATTTTAATTGGTTTAAAGAAACTTGAACTCTCTTTTATCAATGACAGATTTTATAAAAGTGGAACTAACCCAGGAACTGCAGTCCCAGCTCATAAAAACCATTATCCACTTTGGGATTCTAAGTCTAAGACTTATAAACAGTAAAAATAAGTTTTCTAAGAATCTTTTATAAGCTATGCATGTATATGTATATGCACACATGCACACACACATATATATAAATACACATAGATGTGTTTAGTACTCAGGTATCATTTTGCAAAAATTTTCAGAAATATCAAATATATTAGAATGTCTACAAAAGTCTTTAATATAGCAAAAAATGGTTTATAAGTATAATTTAAGGAAAATAAATGAAATGATTTAATATTTCTCCTATTTTTAATGAGCTGCTTGCCAAATTATTTACATATTAAAGGTAAGAACAAAGATTGCAGTCAATTTTTATATAATTTACAATTACAGTAACTCCTACTAACTGCACAAGCTTAGGCAAATGGGGCCTTAAATTAATAGGTCTATATTTCTTTAAGTATTCATTCACAATGCTCTATTATTTATGAACAATAGCATAAGAAATAATTTGCTTGTTGCACAGGAATTTTATTTATTTAATAGATTTTAGTTCCATAGGAATTTACTACTTCAAAAACTAAACCTAAACTGATTTACACAGAGGCGAATATTAAGCATACTGCAAATGCAAAACAAATACTAACCACGATGAAGACACCCATTTTTGTTCTCTAACTTTGTATAATTTTAATGTGATAAGAACATGAGATGTACCCTCTTAACAAATTATAGGCATACAATACAGTATTATCAAAAGTATAAAAGTGTTGGTGAGGATGTGGAGAAATTAGAACCTTTGTGCACTTTTGTTAAGAATACAAGATGGAAAACAGTATGGAATTTCCTCAAATAATAAAAATAGAATTACTGGGTGACCCAGCAATCCTTTGTGCTTAGGTGGGGTCCCTTCGTCATCAGGGCCTATTGGGGTGACCAGATGCGGGGAGAGACTATGGGAGGTTGACCTCAGCAACAGGCTAAGGCACGGCCGATTCCATGAGGAATTGGGCTCCCTCCTCCCTCCTGTCTGCATCTGGTGTGTGGATGAGCTAGATTCAAGGCTGTCAGAGCCCCAGCAGCAAGGTCTGGGTCAGTGTGCATCATAGCTACCAGATGGTCATCTGGTCATTCCGGTTGTTCAGTCATAACAGTTGCTTAGGCTTTTATATAGAGAGAATAATCTCAGGATCTCAAGAGATAAGAGTACTCCCCTGGCCATGTTCATTGCAGCACTGTTCACAGCAGCCAACATGTGGAAACAAGGGAAATGTCCATCAGTGGATGAGGGGCTGCCTCTTTTGTTAAACAAAAAACCTAACCACTCTACAAAGAAGGGCCAATAGAGGTAAATCCAAGTTCCTCCTACACTCCCAATGCAACCAGGCAGAGCTGTTCCTTGCACTGAATTCTAGTTTCTAGTGCAATTCATCAGATATAAATCCAGTGGGTGCTCTGTGCATAGGAAAAATAAAATAGGTTGTTTAAAGAGGGTGGTAGTTGCTATCATTTCAGTAAATTATCTTAGTTTATCCTTAATTTTTATTAAGCACTATTTTTTTATTGCTCTCTCCATTATGGATTTGTTAGGGGGTTTGTTTTTTTCAATCTCTCTTTCTGTATCAAGATAATCAGAAGCCCTTGAGAATTATTGACATTGATCTTAAAGTTTCCTCCTGCAACATCAGGGTGTTTACTTGCACAGAAAGTTCATTCTAAAGTAAGGTGACCAGATTTTAACATTGGTAAAGTGGGACACCATTGACGGGGGGTGGGGCAGGGTTCTTGATTAAACATTTGGTCTATATGGACCAACAAAATTTTTCATAGAATGCAAAAATAGTATTGTAATGTATTTTTTTAAATTTCAACATAAGTATAATTTACAAATATAATAAATAAATAAAAGTTATGTATAGTCGTAACTGTCACTTTCAAGGCCGGCGCTAGGCTTTTTGCCATCACTTTAAAATATAAATAATACAAGTACTGTCTGCTAAATTCAAGAAAATTTATGTATTTATGAAATAAATAAATTACCTAAATTATCTGAATAGCTGATTTGATATCACTTGTTTAACTAGCTTACTAGCACGCAGTATGATATGTATCGTCTTAGAGACAGTTACAAAATGTTTTCGTCTTGCCAATCCAAAAAATGACATTGTTCATTAAGTCCAAACAATGGTGGTCGAATTCTAATAACTGATCAACAATGCGAACTTTGATAAGCAGTTCTCGATAATCAGTTCTCAACAATTATTTGTTATTATTAAAGTTTAACATTATAAAATTAACAAAAATAATATAAAACTCATATCCTGGCTAAATAGCCACATGGCCGCCGAAAACCTTATATTCCCTTCCCGTTCTCCCACCATTCCCTAGCTGGTTGTGCAGATAATAAAGAACATTATAAACTGATGAACCAAAAGATAGATATAGAGACAGTAAAGCAACAAGCAGACTGTCAAATTACAGTGGGGAGGGGAGGGAGATTTGGGGGAGATAATAGATCAACTGAAGGACTTGTATACATGCATATAAGTACAACCAATGGGACATAAAACTCTGGGGAGGAAGGGTATGTTTGGGAGGGAGGGGGGTAAAAAAAATCAATAAAATATATTTTTTAAAAATCAGGACTTTTAAAACGCCACGGGATGTGGGACAAATTGTTAAAAATCGGGACTGTCCCGCCAAAAGCAGGACGTCTGGTCACCTTATTAAAGTCATCTTATATTTCTTGTGTTATAAGCAACAGTGAATTATTTCAGTGAGTTGGTGGAAGAAAGTATTATCTAAAAGGCAAACTTGTGGAATAGGTAGAAATATAAGGTCACCTCAGTAATGTAATATGAAGGGCACAAAAAATGTGTTTCACTTACAATACATAAATCCAGTGCATTCACTTATTATTCCCATGCACAGAATATACACATGTCCCGAGATATTGCATTATTCTGTATTATTATTCTTTGTTAAAAGCAAACAAATATCTGTGAAAGTACTTTTGTCGACAAAACAATCAAGTATTTCAGACTACCTGCTCTATGCTAAGCTATGTGCCCCAGTGTTATGAAAGATACAGACAAAATGTAAAACAACATTTCTGCTCTTTAGAAACAGCTAACGATTTTGTTGAAAAAAAAATCAAGATAAATCCATGAAACAACATCAAACAAAAAAGGTCATATTACTTGAACTCCTAAATGCTATGGTCCCTACCAGGGGTCAGCAAAACTTTTCTGCAAAAAGGCAGATAGTAAGTACTTTAGTCTTTGGAGGACCTAAGCCATTGTAGCAGGAAAGTCACCAAAGACAATGCTAAATGATGAGTGTCTGTGTTCTGATAAAACTTTATTTATAAAAAACACTTGGTGGGCTGTAATTGAGCTTCCAAGGAAGCTTACTGCCCCTAAGTCCATTTAATAAATGTGGTTACATTATGTTAATAATAACTTGGGAAGATCAAGACATTTTCTATATCTTTATTTTTGTTAAAACATATTTGATATATAACATTATATAAATTTAAGGCATACATTATGTTAATTTTATACATTTGTATAGTGTAATATGATTGCCATTGTACTGATAATTAGCACCTAAATCAATCACATTATGTGATTATTCTTTCTTTTTAGTGGTTGGAATCAAGTTCCAGTCTTTTAGCAAATGTGATTATTATAATGCAATATTTTTGGGTATATTCACTATATTATACACTAGATCTTATTTGCTACTCATTGCACATTTGTATCCTTACACAACATATCTGACTTATTCTCCCTGCCACTTATCTCATAGCAACCACCATTCTATTCTTTGTTTTTATGAATTTGGCTTTTTTAGATTCCACATATAAATGATATAGAGTACTTGCATTTCTCTGTCTGATTTAACAAAATGTGCCCAAGATCCATCCATGTTGCGGCAAATGGTAGAATGTCCTTCATGACTGAATAATATTCGTGTGTGTGTGTGTGTGTGTGTGTGTGTGTGTGTGTGATCTTTATCCATTTTTCTATTGATGGGTTGTTTCCTTTTGGTATATCTCCATAAATGGAACTGCTGAATCATATAGTAGTCCTAATTTTAATTATTTGAGGAATCTCCATATTCTTTCCCATCGTGCTTCAACCAATTTACATCCCCCCTGAACAGTGTACAGGGTTCCCTTTTCTCCAGATCCTTGTTAACACTTAACTCTTGTCTTCTTGATGAGCATTCTAACAAGAGGAGGTGATATCTCATTGTGGTTTTGCTTTGCACTTCCCTGATAATGGGTGATGTGCATCTTTTCATATATCTGTTGACTATTTGGACATCTTCTTCGGGAAAATGTCTATTTAGTTATTCTGCCCAATTTCAAATTGGATTGTTTAGTTTCTTGCTATATGAGGTCTCTAAATATTTTTGAATACTAGTCCATATCTGATATGTGGATTGCAAAATATTTCTCCCATTCAGCAGGCTGCTTTTTCATCTTCACAACTGTTTCTTTTGCTGTGCAGAAGCTTTTAAGTTTGATTTATTTCCATTTGTTGATTTTGCTTTTGTTGTTTATGCTTTCAGTGGCTTATCAAGAAAATTATTGCTAATACCAATGTCCAAGAATTTATTCTTATGTTTTCTTCTATGAGTTTCATGGTATTGGGTTTTAAGTTGAAGTCTTTGACACATTTTGCATTAATTTTTGTCAGTGGTATAAGAGAGTGGTTTAGTTTCATGGTTCTTTATGTGTTTATCCTGTTTTCCCAACACTGTTTGTTGAAGAGACTATCATTTCTCCATTTTTTATTCTTGTCTCCCTTGTTGAATATTATTCATCACATACATGTAGATTTAATTCTGGGCTCTCTATTCTGTTCCATTGTTCCGCATTTAATTTAATGCAAGTACCATACTGTTTTCTTACCTTCACTTTGTAGTATAGTTTGAAATCATGAAGTGTGATATCTACACTTTTGTTCTTTTTCCTCAGGATTGCTTTGGCTCTATGGGGTGTTTCGTGGTTTCACACAGATTTTAGAATTTTATTATATTTTTGCAAAGAATTACTTTAGTATCTTGATGTGGTTATTGTCAAATATATAGATGACTTTGGATAGTATAGACACTAAAGCAACATTTCTTCTGATCCCTGAATATGGGATGTATTTCCATTTTCTTGTGTCTTCTATTTCTCTCAGCAAAGTCTTGTCATTGCCATTGCACATATCTTTCATTTCCATGGTTAAATTTATTCATAGAATCATGTTTTTGATTCTATCATGAATGAAAGTTTTCTTTATTTCTATTTTAGGTGTTTCATTATTAGTGTATAGAAATGCAACTGATTTTTGTAAGTTGATTTTATATCCTGCAATTTTACTGAAATTATTGATTAGTTCCAACTATTTTTTGTTTCTTTGGAAGTTTCTATATAGAAAATCATATCATCAACAAACTGTAACAGTTTTACTTCTTTTTTTCCAATTTACATGACTTTTATTTCTTTGTCTTGACTAATTGCTCTAGCTAGGATTTCCAGGACTATATTAAATAAGAGTAGGGAGAGTAGGCATCCTTGTCTTGTTTCTGATCTCAGAGGAAAAGCTTTCAATTTCTTTCCATTAAATACTTTAACTGTGAGTTTGTCATATATGGCCTTTATCATGCCAAGGTATGTTCTTTCTATACCCAGTCTGTTGCAGATTGTAATAATGAAAGGATTTTTTTTCTGCATAAGATTTTTTAAATAAAGCCTATTTTACCAATTTTATTTTTATTTTAGGGATGTTATTTCTGTGTCCCCTTTATGAAAACTTTTCCTAACCAATGCCATAATAGAGTCATGTTAGAAGGACCCAACAGCCAACTTTAATAGTTTTTAGCCTTCCAAAATTGTGACAATTTTGAGCATTGAAAAGAACAAGATGAACATTCAATATAAAATATTGAATCAATAAAAAAATTATGATTCCATCATAATAGCAACCAAAAAGGGGGGAAATCAGAAAAAAAAAACTAATTTTTGCATTTACATTGGGTATCAAATAAATTTTTCTTTGAAAATATAAAATAAAATGGAAAAATTAAATTAATGTATCTCTGCCTTCCTAATAGGAACTGTATTTCAGAGTAACTATGGGGAAAGCTTTACTCTACATAAGAATGCCAGCTAATAATCATGGAAGCAAGGATACAATTAGAGCAGAATCATTATTTTGCAATGTTCAATGAAATTCTGTATCCAGTCAATAATTACAAAATTGTTTTAAAACCATTATACAATGAATGAATGCATATATGATGCCAAAGTGAACCACATAAATTATTTTCTGGTTGTAAAGTAACATTTTAATGTGTACTAAAGGTACAAGGCTATCTTCTTAATATGGTGGCCAATATTTAGTTTCAAAAATGGTAAGACAATCAAATATCATGCATTTCTAGATATAAAGCAGTATAAATATGCATCACCATGATGCTACCTAAAAATGATTAGCATCTAATCAATTCTTGGAAACTAATTCTAGGTTACAGGAAATATAAGGTATGGAGTTATGAAGTTAAATGGCACTATGAGGAAGATATGAGGCAGTGTTCAAAAGGTCAAATTCCTGTTGTGAAATTGCTTTATGTACAAAAGAGACTTAAGCATGACAATCAATACAATATATACCCAATGGATTCAATAATTTTCATGCAAAAAATGTGAAAAACATTGGGAAACAAGGGAAATTTATGGATTAGCTACTAGATGTGTATGTAGTAAATGTTCTTTTTAAAAATGCAGTGTGTGTGTTTGTGTGTGTGTGTGTGTGTGTGTGTGTGTGTGTGTGTGTGTGTGAAATGC
This sequence comes from Pipistrellus hanaki, assembly GCF_964339955.1. Lineage (NCBI taxonomy): Eukaryota > Metazoa > Chordata > Mammalia > Chiroptera > Vespertilionidae > Pipistrellus > Pipistrellus hanaki. The sequence goes on along the minus strand of NC_140503.1, from coordinate 117,782,604 downwards.
AACAATACTACATCACTTTTAAATGATGTAGGGTAACAACAGTTAAAAAGAAAAATGGACCCTCACTCCAACTACCTCTCACTTTTTCATGCTCCCATCCCTGGCCCACTCTCTAGCACATATTTTATTGTTTTCTCTATGAGAGTTATTATTAACTAGGAAGACTGGGTTAGTTGGTCGGTTGGTTTGCTGCCTCTCTCCCTCCTCCAGAATGTTATGTTTTAACAGATGTGGGATCATGCCTATTATATTTACAATTGTACTCTTAGACCTTAAATAGCACATGGCACACATAGATGCTCAGTAAACATTGTTAAATGTTAAAACCAAAAAGTACACTTGTACTAAATTACAATTAACATTTTATTTGTGAAAAACCTTTTGAAGATTTCCTTTGCCTAGCTTTATACATGGTTTCCTGGTGAAATATGTTGACAAAATTGGGAAGGGGTTGCTTTTTTAATTAAACGTATGAATGTATTTTACATTATGCACTTCCAGTTAAGAGGGTAAAAGGGTGGAAATATGTGGAGTTTAATTCAGTGTTATTTGAATCACATGTGAGGGGTCTGCTGTGCCCTGCTGGAAGACTCCATGGTAAACTTCCAAGAGCTGAGTGTTCTCGCACCTGTTTCTGAGCTATAACCTGTTTACACTTCCTTAATAAGATGAAATTCAATGTTTTCAGAAAGCCAGCACATGAGAGTTCTAAACATATCCTGCTGGAATTAAATCTTCAGTTCTAAAAATAAAGCTTTTAGTGCTCAGATGAAAAAAAATTAAAGCATTTTATTTTTTTTTCAATATGACATTGTAAATTGTAATCAAAGTAACTGTACCAGGGTGAATAAGGGCATTTTTATATCTTTAGGAAGCATATATTAAATTCAATATTATATTTCCAATTATAAATTACAGAGACTTTATGGCTCAAAAAATGCTAGTTACAGTTTTTTGTCAAATGTGGACTGTATTCCAGGGAAAACTAATAAGATCATATGCTTATCATTTGATGGCTTGACATTGAAAAATCTGCCTTAAATAAAAAAGGTGACCCAAGAAGTCCACTACTGATATGTCTAATGACTTATTCTGTATCTCTTACTCTAATCAAAACATTGAGAACTATAAATAAGCATCATTAATGCTACAATTGCAACAGAAAAGCATTGTTTCATGAACATATTTTCCAGGTTATGATTTCTTAGAACCAGAATTCTACTTCACATCTAAGTTTAATTGTCATTGAAAGGAAAGATCATAAGGAGGTATAGAAACACACAGGGTGAGAGCTATTCAATAATGAAATAAAATCAATATTTCCCCCAAGCCATAGTATTAATACCTCATCTATTCAACAAGTATTTAGTGAGCTTTTATTATTTCCCATATACTATGTTAGGAACTGATAACACACACACACACACACACACACACACACACACACACACACAAAAAAAAAAAAAAAAAAAAGGAAAATGGTTCTTGTTATCAAAAGACATATATTATAGTGGGAACATCTGTGTTCTCATGGTGTGTTCCAAGCAGACTTCACTAAATGAGTGAAGCAAAATATGCAGAAATAGATCAGGAAGTCAAGCTTCTAATAATAGTGTTTCCTTAAGAGACACAGGGTAATATGTTAAATAATCTATTAATGCTATGGACTGAATGTGTGTGTAAACCTGAAATTCATATATTCAAATCTTACCCCCAACCCCTTTGGTGATATTAAGAGGTAGATTCTTAGGAATGTGATAAATTCATGAGGCTGGAGCCCTCAGGAGTGGGATTATTGCCCTCATAAAAAAAGATCCCACTGAACTCCCCAGCCCTTCACCATGTGAGGAAATTAGAAGTCTGCAACCAGGAAAAAGGCACTCATCAAAATTGAACATGATGGCATCTTGATCTTGGACTTCTCATCTTCCAAACATTTCTTAGTATTTTGTTATAGCAGCCAAATAGATTAAAAAACAAAAAACAAAAATCAGTTAATATGTTAAATGCACATGTCATCTGGTGATCAATGATGCAATGTAGAATAAAATATTTATCAAAGGCATTACACAAACATAATGAAAATAGTAGTCAGCATCCAACTTATTTATTTACTAGAGGCATGGTGCCCAAAATTTGTGCATGGGGGGAGTTGTCCCTCAGCCCAGCCTGCACCCTCTCCAACCTGGGACCCCTTGAGGGATGTCTGACTGCCCAAAATGGACAATCAGACATCCCTCTCATAATCCAGGACTGCTGGCTCCCAAATGCTCACCAGCCTGCCTTCCTGATTGCCCCTAACCACTTCTGCCTGCCAGCCTGATCACCCCCTAACCACTCTCCTGCCAGCCTGATTGATGCCTAACTGCTCCCCTGCCAGCCTGTTTGCCCCTAACTTCCCTCCCCTACAGGCCTGGTCACCCCTAACTGCTCTCCCCTGCAGGTCTGGTCACTTCTAACTGCCCTCCCCTGCAGGCTTGGTTGGTTGCCCCCAACTGCCCTCCCTTGCAGGCTTGGTTCCTCCCAATTTCCCTTCCCTGCTGGCCATCTTGTGGTGGTCATCTTGTGTCCACATGGGGCCAGAAGCTTTGACCACATGGAGGCAGCCATCTTGTGTGTGTTGGTGTGATGGTCAGTCTGCATAATAGATAGGATAGAGGCCTGGTGCATAAGTGGGGCCAACTGGTTTGCCCTGAAGTGTGTCCCAGATCAGGGTGGGCATTCCCTTGGGGCATGGGACAGCCTAGGCTAGGGGCCTGTGGTAGTTGCAGGCCCGCCACACCTCCCCACAACTCAAGTGGAGGCCCTGGTATCAGGGATTTTATTTATCTTCCACAATTGCAACTTTGTGTTTTTGTTTTTTATTTTTTTTTAATATATTTTATTGATTTTTCTTACAGAGAGGAAGGGAGAAGGATAGAGAGCTAGAAACATCCATGAGGGAGAAACATCAACCAGCTGCCTCTTGCACACCCCCTACAGGGGATGTGCCCGCAACCAATGCACATGCCCTTGACCGGAATCGAACCTGGGACCTTTCAGTCTGCAGACCGACGCTCTACCGCTGAGCCAAACCAGTTTTGGCCACAATTTCAACTTTGTAGCCTAGAGCTAAGCCAAGCCTCCTGCTTGCTCCATGATGGCAGCCATTTATGTTGAAATTTATTTATTTTTTATAATTGAAACTTTGTAGCCTGGAGTGGAGGCCTTGGCCAGCCAGGGTGTGTGGAAAGCTAGGCTTCTTCCATCACCAGGGAAACCCAAGCCTCCCTCCTGCTAGCTCAGTGGCCGCAGCCATCATGGTTGGGGTTAATTTGTATAATTGACCCTGATTGGCTGGTGGTTGTGGCTAGTGAGCATGGCTTATGGATGTAGTGGAGTAGTGTTTCATTTGCATGTTACTCTTTTATTAGATAGGATGTTTATAATTTTGATAAAAATTGAGAAGCCTAAAAGTACCATACAAATACCATACCTATCTAAAATACACCAATGTACAAAGGTAAAATTAAGCAACTAACATATCAAAGTCAAAAAGGGTTTGTTTTGCCCTCACCAGTTTGGCTCAATGGATAGAGTATCAGCCTCGGGACTATAGGCTGCTGGATTCTACTCTGGTCAAGGGCACTTACCTTGGTTATAGGCTTGATCCTTAGTCTGGGGTACATGCAAAGGCAACCAATCAATCAATGTGTCTCTCCCACATCGATGTTTCTCTCTCTCTCTCTCTCTCTCTCTCTCTCTCTCTCTCTCTCTCTCTCTCTCTCTCTCTCTCTCTCTTCCTCTTCTTTCGACTCTTTCTAAAAAGCAGTGGAGTCAGGCCCAGAGCATCCAGGGCCCAGAGCCTCCAGGCCCTGAGCTGCCAGGCCCGGAGCAGCATCCAAGCCCGGAGCAGCCAGGTCCCGAGCAGCAGCCGCCAGGCCCGGAACAGCAGCAGCCAAACCCAGAGCAGCAACAGCCAGGCCCAGAGCAGCCAGGCCCTGAGTGTTGTAGGGTCTAACCCTGGGTTCAAAATGAAAGGTAAGAAGGAGCAATGCAACCAATTTGGGTACCAGAGTGTTATGTCCGTCATCACAATGGACTCAGAGAAGCTCCTGTGTCCCTTCACCCAAAAGGACAGAGAGTTGCCCAGACAACAGCAAAGTGGGAGAAGAAAACTGAAGGCTACACAAGGGACTGAGGTGCCAACATGGAGTCATCTGAAGAAATTAAAGACTGAAGTGGAAGTTACTTCTTTAATCATGTTCCTGCTCATGCTAGCATCTGTTAGCTTCCAGTCTTCTGCAAAGTCTTTTGCAGCAAGTCCAAGGACTCTGAGTAAATCTACACCAGCAACAAAAGAGACTCATTTAGTAGCTAAAAATATGAATATGTCCATAATTCTGATTTCTCATTTTGTTGTTTTGCATTGGCATTGTTGTTATTATTTAATAGCCAGAGTTTTGCTCTTGACATTCAAGTTTTGAAAATAACATGTATGTGGTTTAGTTTTTGCATTGGCATTGTTTGTAATTGTTTTTAATTTTAGAGCCCTATTATTGATGATTAAATTTTCTTTTAATTAGTAAAAAAGGATGAGATGTAGAGAGCTGCCTGAGAAGGCACATGGACATTCTTTTAATTCTTATCAGCTAAGCCTGGGGGCACTGCCAGAATCTTCTTATCAGTACTTATTTCTTAATCCATGTGCTTGAAATGAGGAACAAATAGAACCTTGACTCACCTAGGTTTCAATATGCTAAATCTTGTACCAAAAAATAAGGAGCTTACCCAGATTTTGATGAATAGGATCTGGGTACACCCGAAACTCCTTTTGACCTTAAACTCTCCTTGGAAGGCAATAATAAATAAATAAATAAATGAATAAATAAATAAATAAATAAATAAATAAATAAATAAAAATAAAACACTAAGGGAATTAAAAAACCTGATGAACAATATTAATTGTTGAATATAATAGAATCAGACGTATGGAAGTGGAGTGGACTGATGATTCTCAGAGAAAAGAGGAGTGGGGTGTGCAGGAAGAGACTGAAATAAACTGTGCACCTATGGATGAGGACAATGGGGGCTGGGGAAAGGGTGGAGGGTGAGGTAGGTACCTGGTGGAGGGGGGAAAAATGAGGAACTTTTGTAATACTATGAACAATAAAGGTTTATTTAAAAAATAAATAAATAAATAAATAATTATGAGATTGTTTTTTTAGGAATTTGCTAGAAAGTATAGAGTCAAATGGGTCCATCAGCAGCAAATGATTGGGAAACAATAGTATGTTTAAATTTATAACTACCCAATATTATTTGATTGACTACCCTTTATTTTTCTATATGTATCTACTTTGATTTGTACATTTGTACAATTGATGAGGCAATCCACATTAAATCTTTCTTGGGAATAATTTAATAAATAAATAAATACATTAAAAGCAAAATAAAATAAAATAAAATAAAAAATAAAAAGCAGTGGAAAAATATCCTTGGGTGAGGATTGGCAAAAAAAAAAAAAAAAAAAAAAAAGTGTTTGTTCTAGGAATACAAAATACCCCAATATAATTTACTGTATTAACATAATCATCTACATGAATGCCAAAAGGTTTTTGAGAGAATTCTTCATGCATTAAGAATATAAAGAAATTATCCTGACTTTATATAGAGTATCAGACAGCAGCTCTGGTCAGGTGGCTCAGTAGATTAGAGTGTTATTCCAAACACCAACAAGGTTGCTGGTTGCATTCCCAGTCAGGGCACATACATGGGTTGCAGATTCAATCTCTAGTCAGGGCATATGCAGGAGGCAGCTGATCTCTCTCTCTCTCTCTCTCTCTCTCTCTCTCTCTCTGTCTCTCTCTTTCTCTCTCTCTCTCTCACTCTTGCCCTTGCTCCTCTTTCTCTAAAGTCAATAAAAACTTCGGTGAGAAAAAAAAAGTATCGGAGAACAATAGCAAATTCTGTACTTTAATAGTGTTCCTCCCATGTTTCCTACATGAAAAACACCACCTATTTCCTGGCTTAATTGTGAGAACTAAATAAGTTCATGCACTAGTACCAATGTTTGATGCACAACAGTCTTTTATAGCTTTTACAGACACTGATGAAATTCAGAGGGAAAGGGAGGTGGGAAGAGATTAACCAAGTAACTTATATGCATCAATTCATAGCCCATAAATAGGCAATAGTGAGGTGAAGCCCTGGGAAGGAGACAGAAGAGAGGTAGAGGGGGTCAATGGGGAGAAGAGGAGGACATCTGTAATACCTTTAATAATAAAGACAATTTTTTTAGAAGTGTTAAAATTATTCTTAGTCCATGGGACATACTAAAATAGGTCATGGACCAGATTTGGACTCTGAATCATAGTTGGCTAAACTCTATCTAGAATGCTATGACCACCAAAAAAATAGCCATGAAAAATTAAGACAAAAACATTCTCAACAAAGAAAGTTTCAATAATGTTCAAAAGGTTGAACCATAACAAGAAATTTTCTGATAACAATGATATCAAAGTAAAAAATTTTTTTTAAATGTACTACCAAACCACAAACATTTTGGAACTAAACAGTAATTTCTAAATAGCCATGGATTGGAAAAGAAATTGTAAGAAAATTAGAGACTATTTCAATTATAAAGAAAACAATAGCCCAGTTGGTGTGGGTCAGTGGTTGAGCCTCAATCCATGAACCAAGGAAGTCATGGTTCGATTCCCGGTCAGGGCCCATGTTGGGTGGTGGGCCCAATCCCTAGTATAGGGTGTGCAGGAGGCAGCTAAATGATGATTCTGTCTCCTCATTAATGTTTCTATCTCTCTCTTCCTCTTTTTCCCTCTAAAATCATTTAAAAAAAACATTTTTTTTTTAAAAAGAAAAGATATCAATACAATGTGTGGTACATACTTATTTTAGAAAAGAATTATTTCCTTTCTTCTTTTTGTGTGAAAAGAGGTACAGGTGGCATGTAACATATTAGTTTCAGGTGTACAACATAATGATTTGATATTTGTATGTATTGTTAAATGATCACAACAATAAGTTTAGTCAGTATCTACCATTGCACATAATTACACTTTTTCTAGTGATGAATACATTTCAGATCTCTGTTAGCTACTTTTAAATATGCAGTACAGTGTTACCAACCATACTTCCCATGCTATACATTACATCCCTAGAATTTATTTATTTATGACTGGAAATTAGTAGCTTTTGACAGCTTTATCCTTTTCTCCTATCCTGCCATCTCTTGACTCTGGCAACCATGAATCTGTCCTCTGTATTTTCTGAGCTTGATTGTTTTTCCATTTTGTAAATATTTCTCTCTTTTCTGCATCCAGTACTGCTATAGAGCAATCGGTTCCTGAGTAGGGGCTGCTGAGGATTGAGAAAATGAAAGAAAGAGACAGAGATAGATGGAAGGAAAAAGCTGGGGCCCGGTGGGACCACTGTCCTCTGACAGGAACAGTGACCCCGAGCCAATACAATGTGTTTAATTTATTCAGCAAAAAAACAGAAAGTTTTGCTGAAAACGCTTTGGCTCAGTGGATAGAGCGTCGGCCTGCGGATTGAAAGGTCCCAGGTTGGATCCTGGTCAAGGGCATGTACCTTGGTTGCGGGCACACCCCCAGTGTGGGGTGTGCAGGAGGCAGCTGATTGATGTTTCTCTCTCATCGATGTTTCTAACTCTCTATCCATCTCCTTTCCTCTCTCTAAAAAATCAATAAAATATATTAAAAAAATAAATAGTACTGGGATAATTGTCATTCCATACTCAAAAGTTTATTTGAGGTAAATCATACATATATTTTTTGGAATCAAACATAAGAATATATGTATGATTCAAACTAATCAAAGATAGTCAAATATGTTTTTAAAATATATTTTTTAAAAAGTATTAATTGTAAACAATAAGATTATTTGGTCCTCATTAAAATTAAAAATATTTTATAAAAAGATACCATTGATAAAATAAGTACAGAAGACTTGACAAATACTTTCTCAGCACATATATCTGGAAAGAACTCATACGCAGAATATTTAAGAAATTCCTACAAATCAACAATAAAAATATGAAGAATCAAGTATTTTTATAGCAACAGACATTTTTGCAAAAAAGCATAAACCAATGGCCAATAATCACAGGAGAAAGTTCTCCAAGTCCTTAATAATCAAGGATATTCAAATAAAAGTATAAGATGTGCTACCACTATGCAATTGACAGAATGATTCAGATTTAAAAGACTGGCAACACTGTTTGTGGGGATAAAAACAATGGTAATGTTGATTCTTTGCCAGAAATGTAAATGCAATGATCACTTTGGTAATTTCCTACAACATTAAACATTTAGCTACCCTGTATCCCATCCATTCCCCCACCCCGATGTGTTTATGTAAAGAAATAATAATAATCATCATCATCATAAGAGCAACCTATCAAACAAGAATGAGGAAACATATTACAGTTTATTTAATTAGTATCATGAATACTACTCAGGAATGAAAAGATGAGCTACTGAAAAGGGCAACAGTATACATGAACCTCAAAAATTATTGATGAATAAATAAATCAAATATAAAATAATAGGTATTTTATGATTTATTAAGTTCTAGAACAGTCACAGATAACATTTAGTGGTAGCATTCAGGCAAATGAGAATTTTGTGATGATAATATACTAGATCTTGTGTTGAATTTACATTGTATAAAGTCATTAATCTAATACTTAAGATCTGTGTTTTAAAATTGTACCTTCAGAAGTACCAGAATAAATATAAAAAAATATATGTGCACATATGTCCAACAGGAACATTGTGAATATAGTTAATGCCACTGAATTGTATACTTACAAATTGTAAAAATAAGCATAGCTGGTGTGACTCAGTGGTTGAGTGTTGACCTATGAACCAGGTGGTCATGGTTCCATGCCTGGTCCAGGCACATGCAGGCATTGTGGGCTCGATCTCCAGTGGGGGGGTGTTCAGGAGACAGCCAATCAATGATTCTCATCATTGACATTTCTATCTCTTTCTTCTTCTCTGAAATCAATAAAAATATATATTTTTAAATGGCAAAAGTTGTTTTATGTACATTTGACTACAGTTAACCATATATTTTAATATAACATGTATGTTACAGCAAGTAGTCATGAATTTACCCAACACTGATACCAGTGGTCACAATGGAAAGTAATATTAATGGATGAGGGCACAGGAATCTTTACCGTTAGCATGAAAGCTTCACCCTTTTACCTGTGTAAACATCCAATGTTCTTGTTCATAGAATTGTTTTTGCCATAAGAAAAATGAAAAAATTATTATACTATGAGCAACCCCTTTTCTATCTAGTAATAGTAAAATATTCCAACAGTAAACAAATCTAAATCTGAGCCAAAAATCTTCCCCAATCTTTCATCCTGCCCATTCCCTTCCTTCTGCCCCATCCTCTGCACCTGAACTCACTTTATCCTCTTTACAATGTCATCAAAGGAATCTCTGATTAACTCATTATACAATCATCTGCAAGTTGGAGAAATGTTTTACTAACAAGAGTTTTCTGGAGAAATGAAGGTTTGGGGAATTTCAAGACAGAACCAAAGTCCTTGCTCTTTATTCATGGTTCTGGAGCTTCCCTAGACCTTTCAATTCTTCCATTGGCCCACACCCTTTCTAACATAAAAACTTGTTTTGTGCACTTTTTTCTGTCACCATTCGTTCTTTTTTCCTTCCTTCCTCCTTTTCTCTTTTCCTCTTCCTCTTCCTCCTCCTCTTCTCTTTTTTCCTCCTATTCCTTGTCCCACTTCTTGGGTTTTATTTTGAGGCTTGATTCCATTTTTTCCCCATTTTTATTTTCTATTTATGTTTTATTGGATTTATTGAAGTGACATTGGTCAACACAAACATATAGTTATCAGGTGGGTTTCTATGTTACAAGAGCTGTATATTGGAGTACTGTGTGCCCGCCACCCAAAGTCAAAAGTTTCTCCTGTCACCATATATTAGGAACCCTTTTTCTTCCCACCTTCTTCCCTCTGGCAGCTTCCACACTGCTGCTTGTGTTAATAAGTTTCAGTTTCATATCCCACATAAGAGTGAAATCATATAGTTCTTAGTTTTTCCTGACTGATTTATGTCACTCATATTCCATCCTTTCTTATTGATGAGTAGAATTCTATTATGTATATGTACCACATCTTCTTTATCCAGTCTTCAGGACACTTTGGTTATTTCCATGTCTTGGCTACCGTAAATAATGCTGCAATGAACATAGGGGTGCAGATATCTTTGAGACTACATGGTTTCAAGTTTTTTGGGTATATACCCAGGAGAGGGATTGCTGGTTCAAATGGTCACTATTCTTAATGTTTTGAGGAATCACTGGACTGCTTGCCATAGTGCTTGTACCAACCTCATTCCCACCTGCAGTGAATGAGGGTTCCCCTTTTTTCCACAACCTCGTCAACACTTGTTATTGATTACCTTGTTGATAAAAGCCACATTAGGTGTGAGGTGGTATCTCATTGTAGTTTTGATTCTCATTTCCCTAATTGCTAGTGAAACTGAACATCTTTTTATATATCTATTGGCTGTTCAGATGTCTTCATGGGAGAGGTATATTTTCAGGTCCTCTGCCCACTTTTTGATTGGGTTGTTTGTTTGTTTGATGTTGAATTTTAAGAGCTCTCTATATATTTTGGAAATTAAATCTTTGTTGGAGCTACTGTTTGCAAAGATTTTCTATCTGTTGACTATCTCTTTGTTTGGTTGTCAGTTTCTTTTGCTGTGAAGAAGCTTTTAAGTTTGATATAGTCTCATTCATTTATTTTTTCCTTTACTTCCCTTACCTTTGGGGTCTAGTTCATAAAATGTTCTCTATGACCAAAGTCCATAAGTTTGGTACCTATAATTTGTCTATATAAGTTATTTGTTTCTGGTCTTATATTTAGGTCTTGATACTTTTAAATTAATGTTTGTATGTGGAGACAAACTGTAATTAAATTCATCTGTATGTGGCTTTCTAGTTTTCCCAGCACCATTTATTGAAGAGACTATCTACTCCACTGTGTGTTTCTGGCTCCTTCCGTATACATGTGGAAGAAACACTTCTGATAGCCCAATAGATGAAGGGAGAAGCATTAAGTGTTGTTCCTTCACACAGGGGAGGAGCGGGTTTCGTTAGGTTCAGAACACAAAGTTCTGCCTAAAGACAGGGTTAACTGGAAGCTAGAGGCCCTCACAGGAAGCACAGTCCAGCTTCACAGCATCTCAGTCTCTGGGACTGAGATGATCCCAATTGCTAGGGCTCTCAGGGGCCCAGCAAAAGCACATATAAAGCCCTCTCTGAAGGAAGACTACACCTTCCAAGGCCTTAAAATTACTTCTACAAACAATTTTGCAACTGCAATATCTGGCACAAACTGAACAGTAGCTAAGCACCAAGAGTCATGAACACATTAAGGAAAATGAGCCGAAATGTCACACCATATAATCAGACCTAAAGGAGCACCAGATATTAATGTCAACAAAACCCAGATTTTAAAATCTGAATGAATCCATCAAACAAATGGTATCCTATATAATAAAAGCCCAATATGCAAATTGTCCACTCAGTGGTGGACCAGGAGTTCCAGCAACCAGAAGTTGAACCAACGGAGGGTTTGACCACACTCTATAATGTGCACTGACCACCAGGGGCCGGTGCAGAATATGGCAGTTGTTGGCAACCTGGTGCTGGCAGCAGGCTGGCCCTGATGAGCCCTGACTAGAGCAGGACCACAGTGGGATGGTGGAGCAGGTGAAAGCAGGCAGCACCATGCCAAGGTGGGTATGAGTGGGGGCCTGAAGACCTCACTAATCACCCTGCAGATGGCAACCAGCAGTGACGACAGGAAGTGGGGCTGCCACCTAGGGGCGGGATGGTGGAGCAGGTGAGGGAGAGATGCTGGGCCAAGGCAGGATGCCAGGCAGTGCTGTGGGGCTGTGAGGCTGAGAGCATGAGAGAATGAGCTGGGGCCCAATCCCTGCAGGCCACCCTGAGAGACCCCACTTGTGCATAAATTCGTGCACTGGGCCTCTAGTTTCTGTTCATAAAAATCACCCTTAACAAATTACCTTAAGAGTGGGGTCCTAAGAGACACGAGAAGTAAGGCAACTGTCTGGAGGTACTTTGTCCATATGTTCTGTTCCTGGACTAAAGGAGGCAGCCTTATAGGCCTTGAGCTAAAACAGTTATGAGATAGGAGAAGGTAAAGGCTGCTAATGGGACTAGAGAAGGGGGAATTGAGATGGGGATTCTCAGAGCCTGTGCTCTGCTTTAGATGACATATCTAAAGAGGGATCCCAGTGTCTGTGCCTTTCTCTTGATACAATTCAGGATTATTGATCCAGAGATTCAAAGCTTGAAGTGTCCTTCAGATCATGCAAAATAGGATTGGGTATCACTAAATTAAGAGAAATACAAGACTTACAAGATGATTCTGGAGTTAGAACTATTGAGAAGATAGTAGTTTGGGTATCCCCAAATTCAGGACCACCCATATAAGCTTACTTATCATAGAACTATAAGCTTTACTTATCTGAGTATCATCATTGCTTATTTGGCTATGATCTCCATGATATCTGAAGTGATGCCTCTCTTACTATGTTTTTCTTGGTGTTGAGCAGATTTAGATGTTAATTAAGTTAAACTGTATTTCAATAACCTATGTAAAGTCACTCAAGTCAGTGAATAGGGTAATATTATTTCAACATTATTAAAAACAGCTAATACTTACATAATACTGATACACTGAGTGGCCAGATTATTGTGATCTCTGAATGCATAATAATCTGGCCGCTCAGTATATATATTCATGCACTGGGCCTCATATATATACTGAGTGGCCAGATTATTATGAGGCCTAGTGCATGAATTTGTGCATGGGTGGGGTCCGGCTAGCCTGGCCAGGGACAGGGGACATAGGCAGTTGACTGGCCTGTCTGCTGGTCAAACTCCTGGTTGAGGGGACAATTTGCATATTAGCCTTTTATTATTTAGGATATACACTGAGTGGCCAGATTATTATACATTCAGAGATTATAATAAACTGGCCACTCAGTGTATATGTCAAGCACTGTAGACTTTCACATATATTAACTTTTATGGCCCATTACAATCTTACTCGAAGCCCAGTGCACAAAATTTGTGCACAAGTAGGGTCCCTAGCAGCTACCCGCTGCAGTGTCAGGGCCTACCTTCCTCTGGCTGCCTGCCAATGCTGTTGGCTGGGTTGGGGCTAGCTTGGGGGAGGGTCTGGAGGCAGTTGGCTGGCCGGCCCCACCCCCTGGTCAAACTCCCAGTGGAACTCCCAGTCAAACTCCCAAACTCCCAGTCAAGGGGACAATTTGCATATTAAGATTTTATTATATAGGATTTCATAGGTCTTTTAGGATTCTCATTTTACAGATAAGAAAACTGTAGCACAGAAAGGTGAAATAATTTTCATGGGTTTACATGACTAGTAATGGGTGGGGGAGTTGTATTTGAAGGCAGATGGTCAGGCCCTATAGCCCAAGCTACTAACCACCTCTCCCCAACTCAAGGGAAAAAATGTTAAGTATTCCACCCTAGATTTCTTCTTGATAGATGACTTCCACCATACTAGACTGTCCTCTTTCTACAATGCAATTAGTTCACCTAGAATGTATCTTGATTCTGAATTTTCTTTTTGCAAAGGGCTCATCTTACATATTTGATTTTTTTGTTTTGTTTTGTTTTGTTTTTTTAAATAACTACTGCTGAAACCGGTTTGGCTCAGTGGATAGAGCGTTGGCCTGTGGACTGAAGGATCCCAGGTTCGATTCCGGTCAAGGGCATGTACATTGGTTGCGGGCACATCCCCTGTAGGGGGTGTGCAAGAGGCAGTTGGTTGATGTTTCTCTCCCATCAACATTTCTAACTCTTTATCCCTCTCCCTTCCTCTCTGTAAAAAGTCAATAAAACATATTTAAAAGAATAAAATAGCCGGGACCGGTTTCGCTCAGTGGATAGAGCGTCAGCCTGCGGACTGAAAGGTCCCGGGTTCGATTCCAGGCAAGGGCATGTACCTTGGTTGCAGGCACATCACCAGTAGGGGGTGTGCAAGAGGCAGCTGATCAATGATTCTCTCTCATCGATGTTTCTAACCCTCTATCTCTCTCTTCCTCTCTGTGAAAAATCAATAAAATATATTTTAAAAAATAAAATAAAAATAAATAAATAAATAAATAAATATTTACTGAGAAGGCTAAGCATTGTGCTTATATTTAAAGTGTAGAAGAGTGGGGGAGGGGAGATAAGATGGCGACCGAACAGATGGACTTGTTCTGACCCTGGTCCCAGAACAGATAAAAGCAGCGTCTGAGTCGCAGACGGAATATTGATTGGCAGCAAAGGAGCAGCGAAACTCTAAAGGAAAGTAAGGAAGGGTCAACTGGACAGGATTTCCTGACCAAGCAACCAGCACTGCGGCAGCAGAGACCTCGCCCAGAGCTATGGGCTCAGAGGGAAGGCTACGTCATCTTACCAGGAAAGGAGGATCTTCTCTGAGGCCTGAAAAACCCACAGCAGAGGAGACCATCGAGCATCTGTGACGACCCAATTGGTGCAAACATGTGGATTCGAGGGAGTTCTTTGATCAATCATGGAAAGGTCAGAGTTTGCGGGGATAGCACGAGGGTTCTGGGTCCCCACTGCGCCAGTAGCAACTGCAGCCGCTGCATGCCCGAGCGGTTCCTGCCGCAAAAGTAGCCGCGGAGCGCCCGAGCAGCCCCCATGCCAAGCTGCGCCGAAAGAAGGCTGTGCTGTAGAGAGAAAATCCTTCACTGCAAGACCCAGTGCTGGGTTTGGTGTAATCTTCCCCAGAAACGGGACTTTTTTTGAAAACGCCAAGGGACACGGGACAGATTGTTAAGAATCAGGGCTGTCCCACCAAGGGTGGAACATCTGGATACTTTGGCGCCTGATCCCTTTCACCCCTTTGCTTCTGAATACTAGGGAAGGACTGCCCAGTTGGGCATATCCTGGGAACTGCAGTGGAAAATTGCCTTCCTGGAAATGGGGGATCGGAGCCAGAAGAGAGTCTGGGAGCCAGCAGGCACTCTGGCAGCTAGAGCAACCAAAAGAAGGCCAGAGCAACCAAAAACTGGGAGGTCAAACAAGAAACACTGCCACCTAGGGGCTGAATTACAAACTGCCTTTTTTTTTTTTTTTTTTTTTTTTTTTTACTTTTAATTAATCAAAAATAAATGGACACAACTAAGATATAGCCTACTTAAAATTAAGGACTACCTTACAAAACTGAGGTGCAGTGGAACACTGGGAACTGCAAGACTGTCTGGTCCAAGAATCAGGCATGCCAAATACAATAACAGAGGAAGTGAATGAGCACTACTGGACATTTTTGTGCTAATTTTACTATTCTTTATTTTATTTTTATTTTTTACATCTTTTTTTTAATTTTCATTTTTTACATGTTTTACTTAAGCGATTTTTTTTTCTTTTTTCCTTACTTGATTTTACCTTTTCAATTATTACATTTTTCAAACTCAATTATCACCATTACTACTTCTATTTTGCATTTTTTGTTTCCTTTTTCTTCTTTTCTTTTTTTTTCTCCAGCACCATTTTAGTTTCTCTTTATTTTACATTGGGAGTAGTCTTCATTCTATTTTAATCTCTACTATAGCATCATTCAACCCTATCTCAACTCGACCTTTACACCATCACTCTCTTACTAACCTTTACCCTTTTAGTCTCCCGTTTATCCTATCCCTTTCCAGCTTTAGTTTTTCCACTATTCTTTCTGTATACCACCTGCTAAAGCTCTCACCATACCTATAGACCTAATTTCCAACCTCTGATCCAAGTGTATAAATACCACTCTCTGCACTATATTAACTAGGTAAAAAACAAAAACAAAAACAAAAACAAAAAACAAACAAACAAACAAACAAAAAATGTTCTCCTCTCTATCCTTTTGTAATTGTTAGCATGAATGTTGATTATAGTGAATTTTTATTCTTTTTAGTGAAATTGTTATGCTTATTCCTGTGTTGTTATTGTTGCTTTGTATTTTTTTTTAAATCCTTTGTTTTTGATTGTTTTTTACTTCTGTATATCATAGCCTTACTTAATAATAGTAGATATTGTAGTTTGTATTAATCTTCAAATATTGTTGCTGGCATTGGCTGGGATTACTGGTTGTTCTATGGGAATTTTCTCCACATATATATATATATATAATTTGTTTCCCATTTCTCTCTTAGTCTGCTTCTTCTTCCTCTCTCTCTCTCTCTCTCTCTCTTTTTTCCCCCCTGTTTTCCAACTTCATTTTGTCATTACCTTTTTTTCTTCTTTTTCTATATCTTTATCCCTCTTTTTAAAAAAAAAAAAAATTTTCTTTATTTTATTTTTACCTTTCTTCCTTCTCTCTTATCCCCTAATTTGCCTTTCTCTAGTGGTCACTTTTATTAGAAGTTATTAATATTATAAATACATTCCTGTTAAGTGCCTCTTGTGTTGTACCTGGTAGTGTTGTATTTTGTGCCTTTAAATCAATGCAGAAGGAACCCCACTTAACCAGACATCCTGAAAAGAGAGACCATGGGGATACAAAGAAATAGCCCACACACTAAAGAAAAGCAAGCATCACCAGAAAAGGAAGTAAATGAGTTAGAGGCAAGCAACCTACCAGAGCAAGAATTCAGAGTAATGATCATAGGATGGCTAAAAAGAATGGAAGAGAAATTTGAAAATAACCAAGAAGAAATGAGGAAGAACCATGAGGAATTGAAGAAGAACCAAGAGGAATTGAAGAAGAACCAAGAAGAAATGAAAAATGACATCGCTACCATGAAGAACACAATAGAAAGCATCAATAATAGACTAGATGAAGCAGAGGACCGCATCAGTGAGCTACAAGACAAGATGGTAAAAAATTCCCAATTAGAGCAGCTTCTAGAAAAAAAAAATTAAAAAGCAGGAGGAGAGCCTACGGGAGCTTTGGGACAATACAAAACAAAATAATATTCGAATAATAGGGATTCCAGAAGGAAAGGAAACTGAGATAGACATGGAAAAAGTATTTCAAGAAATAATGACAGAAAACTTTCCTGAGATAGAGAAGAAAAAACCCACACAAATCCAAGATGCTCACAGAGTCCCAAGCAAAATGAATCCCAGAAGACTGACGCAAAGACACATTATAATTAAATTGGCAAACACCAATGACAAAGTAAGAATCTTAAAAGCAGCCAGAGAGAGACAGAATATTACATATAAAGGAACCCCCATCAGACTAGCAACTGATTTCTCAACAGAGACATATCAGGCCAGAAGGGAATGGGATGAAATTTACAAAGTCATGCAAAGGAAGGGTCTAAATCCAAGAATACTGTACCCAACAAGGCTATCAATCAAAATTGAAGGGGAAATCAGGAGCTTCACAGACAAAAAAAGACTGAAGGAATTTATCTCCACCAAACCAGCAATGCAAGAAATGCTAAAGGGTCTACTGTAAAAATAAATAGAAAGTGAAGAAGGAATAAAATGGCGTCAAATGAGTACCTGCCAATAATAACCTTAAATATAAATGGATTAAATGCTCCTATCAAAAGACATAGGGTAACAGGTTGGGTAAGAAAACAAGACCCATACATCTGTTGTCTACAAGAAACCCACCTCAAAAAAAAAAAAAAAAAAAAAAGACACACACAGACTGAGGTTGAAGGGATGGAAAAAGGCTTTCCAGACTAATTGAAATTAAAAAAAAAAAAAAAAAAAAAGCTGGGTAGCAATACTTATATCTGACTAATTAGATCTCAGATAAAGGACATAACAAGAGTTAATGAAGGCCACTTCATAATACTAAAGGGAACAATCCAACAAGAAGAAATAACCCTGGTAAACATATATGCACCCAGTACAGGAGCATCCAAATACATTTAAAAAAAATTGCTGGAGGACATTAAGGGAGAGATTAATAGCAATGCAATCATAGTAGGAGATTTTAATACCCCCTTGTCACCCTTTGACAAATCATCTAAACAAAAAATCAGCAAAGAAATATCAATCCTAAATGATTCACTAGACCAGATGGAATTAATAGACTCTTCAGAACATTCCACCCCAAAGCCACAGAATATAGATTCTTCTCAAGTGCACATGGGGCATTCTCAAAGATAGACCACATTTTGGGACATAGGCAAAGTCTCTTCAAGTTCAAGAAGATAGAAATCATATCAAGCATCTTCTCAGATCATAATGGCATAAAACTGGAAATTAACTACAATAAAAATAACCCAATGAAATAAAACACATGGAGACTAAACAGCATGTTATTAAACAAGGACTGGGTTACCAGAGAAATCAAGGAAGAATTAAAAACATCCTGGAAAAAAATGACAATGAAAACACAACAATCCAAAATCTATGGGACACAGCAAAAGCAGTTTTGAGAGGGAAGTTCATATCCTTACAAGCCTATTGCAAAAAACTAGAAAATATGCTAACAAATGATCTATCTCTACAACTCAAAGAGTTAGAAAAAGAGCAGCAAGAAAAGCCCAGTGTAAGCAAAAGGAAGGAAATAACAAAAATTAGAGCAGAGATAAACGACGTAGAGACCAAAGAAACAATACATAAGATCAACAAAACCAAGAGCTGGTTCTTTGAAAGAATAAACAAGATAGATGAACATCTAGCCAGGCTAACCTAGAAACAAAGAGAGAGGACTCAAATAGACAAAATCTCAAATGAAACAGGTGAAATAACAACAGACCCCACCGAAATACAATGGATTGTTACAAAATACTACAAACAATACTATTCCAACAAACTGAACAACCTGGAGGAAATTGGCATTATCCTACAATAATACAAACTTCCAAAACTCAATCAGGAATAACCTAAAAACATCAATAGACCAGTGACTTGGGAAGAAATTGAAATAGTCATCAAAAAGCTTCCAGCAAACAAAAGCCCAGGGCCAGATGGCTTCACAGGAGAGTTTTACCAAACATTCAAGGAAGAACTAAAACCTATCCTCCTCAGACTATTCCAAAAAATTCAAGAGGAAAGAACACTTCCAAACTCCTTCTATGAAGCCATCATCACCCTAATACCAAAACCAGATAAAGACAACGCAATGAAAGAGAATTACAGGCCAATATCCCTCATGAACATAGATGCCAAAATCCTCAACAAAATTCTAGCAAATCAGCTCCAGCAGAACATCACAAAGATCATACACCATGACCAAGTAGGATTTATTCCAGGAATTCAGGGATGGTACAATATCTGCAAATCAATAAACGTGATACATCACATAAACAAATTGGAAGATAAAAATCATATAGTCATATCAATTGATGCAGAAAAAGCATTTGATAAAATCTAACACCCTTTCCTGATAAAAACTCCCAACAAGGTGGGAGTACAGGGATCATACCTCAACATAATAAAAGCTATATATTTATGATAAACCCACAGCCAACATCATACTCAATGGGCAAAAACTAAAACCATTCCCTCTAAGAACAGGAACAAGACAGGGATGCCCACTCTCGCCACTCCTGTTTGACATAGTACTGGAAGTACTAGCCATTGCAATTAGACAAGAAGAGGAAATAAAAGGCATCCAAATTGGAAAATAAGAAGTAAAGTTATCCTTATTTGCAGATGACATGATATTGTACATAAAAAAACCCAAAAGACTCCATTAAAAAACTAATTGATTTAATAAATGAATTTGGCAATGTAGCAGGATACAAAATTAATGCCAAGAAATCCATGGCATTTCTATACACCAAAATTGAAATTACAGAAATGGAGACTAAAAAAGCAATTCCATTTACCATCGCACCAAAAAAAATTAAGACACCTAGGAATAAATTTAACTTAGGAAGTAAAGGACCTATATGCGGAAAACTACACAACACTGAAAAAAGAGATAAAGGAAGATGTAAACAGATGGAAGAACATACCATGTTCATGGATTGGTAGAATCAAAATCATCAAAATGTCCATACTTCCTAAAGCAATCTAATAGGTTCAATGCACTCCCCATTAAAATACCAACAGCATATTTCACTGACCTAGAAAGAACTCTCCAAAAGTTCATTTTGAACAATAAAAGACCCCGAATAGCCACAGCAATCCTGAGAAAGAAGAGTAAAGTAGAAGGGATCTCAATACCAGACTTCAAACTGTATTACAAAGCCACTGTTCTCAAAACAGCCTGGTACTGGCACAAGAACAGACAGATAGATTAATGGAATCGAATCGAGAACCCAGATATCAACCCAAATCACTATGCTCAATTAATATTTGACAAAGGCGGCACGAATATACAATGGAATCAAGACAGTCTCTTCAATAAATGGTGTTGGAAAAATTGGACAGATACATGCAAAAGAATGAAACTAGATCACCAACTTACATTATACACAAAAATAAACTCAAAATGGATACAGGACTTAAATCAGACGGGAAACCATAAAAATACTAGAAGCATCCACAGGCAGCAAAATCTCAGACATATGCCAAAAGAACTTCTTCACTGATACTGCCCCTAGGGCAATGGAAGCTAAAGAGAAAATAAACAAATGGGACTACATCAAAATTAAGAGCTTTTTTACAGCAAAAGAAACCATCAACAAAACAACAAGAAAGCCCACTGTGTGGGAGAACATATTTGCAAATGTTACCACTGATAAAGGTTTAACCTCCAACATCTACAGACAGCTTATACAACTAAATAAAAGGAAGATGAATGATCCAATTAAAAAATGGGCAATGGACCTAAATAGAATATTTTCAAAAGAAGACAGAAGGAAGGCCAAAAGGCACATGAAAACATACTCTAAGTCACTAATTATCCGAGAGATGCAAATCAAAACAACAATGTGCTACCATCTCACACCTGTCAGAATGGCCAACATCAACAAATCAACAAATGACAAGTGTTGGCGAGGTTGCCAAGAAAAAGGAACCCTCGTGCACTGCTGGTGGGAATGCAGACTGGTGCAACCACTGTGGAGAACAGTGTGGAGTTTCCTCAAAAAACTCAAAATGGAACTCCCATTTGACCCAGTAATCCCACTCCTAGGAATATATCCCAAGAAACTAGAAACACCAATCAGAAAGGATATACCGTATGCACCCCTATGTTCATAGCAGCACAATCTACAATAGCCAGAATTTGGAAACAGCCTAGGTGCCCGTCAGCAGATGATTGGATCCAAAAACCATGGTACATCTACACAATGGAATACTATGCTGCCATAAAAAAGAAGGAATTCTCAGCATTTGCAACAACCTGGAGGGAATTGGAGAACATCATGCTGAGTGAAATAAGCCAGTCAATGAAAGGGAAACACCACATGACCTCACTCATTTATGGATAATAAAGAACATTATACACTGATGAACCAAAAGATAGATATAGAAACAGTAAAGCAACAAGCAGACTGTCAAATTACAGCAGGTAGGGTAGGGGAGATCTGGGGGAGATAATAGATCAACCAAAGGACTGGTATATATACATATAAGTACAACCAATGGACATAAAACTCTGGGGAGGGAGGGTATATATGGGAGGGGGGGCAATGTTAAAATATGTACACAGATAATAATTTAATAAAAAATATATTTAAAAAACAAATAAATAAATAAACAAACAAACAAATAAATAAATAAAGTGTAGAAGATTGTTGATGTGCTGGATCAAAGTGTGCCGTTATGTAAATGAGTTTCTTTTTAGTGAAAATAAGTCAGTTCCATCTTATCCAACTGTGACAAAACCAATTAAACTGACAATACTTTCTTACTCCATGAAGTTTTACTTGAAACATGCTAGATTGACTAAATTAATTTTTTGAAATTAATTTAGTCAGATTTTTCTAATATAAATTTGGTGTATTTTACAATTAGGAGACACGATGTTTACAATAACATAAAGTTTACTCTGCCATTTTGTAAATGGTCTAATGATTTTTAAACCACTTGTCTCAATTAAGATCCACTGCCTAGAATGGTTATTTTCCTGTTTAAATGCCATTGGCATGTTTGTCAGATACTAAATTGTATTTTCTACACATACTTATTTTTAAAGATATTAGTTTGCTATGTAAGCATGCCAACTTCAGGTATCAAATACATACTTCATATCAGTGATTTGATCAAATCAATATGTATAAAACTTTTTATTCTCAAATTTATTTAGATTTTTAGCCAGATTTGTTATCTACTTAAGGTCAATATAGAGCATAAGAGAATTTCCACAGAATTAAACCGCCATTTACTCAAATGTAAATGGAAGGATGTATACTAAGATATTATAGTATTTGAAAAAATTGCATGTTTCAAGCAATGTACAGTGAACCCAACTGAAGAAATGTCTCCACATTATTAAAAAGACTGACACAAGCCGAAACCGGTTTGGCTCAATGTACAGAGAGTCAGCTTGGGGACTGAAGGGTCCCGGGTTCGATTCCGATCAAGGGCATGTACCTTGGTTACGGGCATATCCCCAGTGGGGGGTGTGCAAGAGGCAGCTGATTGATGACTTTCTCTCATCAATGTTTCTAACTGTCTATCTCTCTCCCTTCCTATCTGTACAAAATCAATAAAATATATTGAAAAAAAAAAAAAGACTGACACAAAAGGAAAGGAAAGCATTTTAGTCAATTGAGAAATGTATTCCCTTGTGGAGTGAGATATTTCATAGTGCAAATGTTGACATGAGGTGGACAGATGTCAGAAGCAATGTAATCTGTAAATTCAATTCACCCATGTTCTAGCTAATATTGTACAAGTGAAGGCTTTTATGGATTTATCGTTTCTTGTCCCCCATTGCAATTCCTAAAGGTCAAGAATGCTTTTAATTGCACTTAAATAAGACAAAATTAAGTCAAGCATTACTAATTACTTAAGTTAAGTCAAAATTAAGCCAGGCATTTGCTGGCTGATTTTATGGCTTTCTTTAAGCAGTGTGAATATTCCACGGAGAAAGTACCTGCATTATCATAAACCATGATTATCATATCCTATATCTCCCATTCATTCTCCAGATCCACACTCCTTCCTTCTCCATTGATACAATGGGGATTCAGCCAAGCTCGGTGACTTGCTATTGGGTTGGCCATTTGGGTACCCCTTCAGATGAAAGGAAGTAAGGGGAATTGCTTCAGGATGGTCCTATCCCTAGAAAGATGGTATTGTTCTCCTCAAAACACATGATTTTCTCCTTGTAACTTCCAGTACCTCTCTATCCACTCTTCCCTTTGATCCTGGGGCTGGCCATGTCCCTGCTGATAGCTTCAATGTGCTGCCCTGTCTCTTGAAATTTCCCTGTACCTTGATCACCCCTTTTCTATAGTCTTTTCATGAAACATATATCTCCATCCAGTGAATTAGCCCAATTTGAGAGTGCTTCCAAGGATCTCAGATGGCTAAGTGGATAATTATAGCGCCATGTGGCAAGTATGATGATGAACAAAAGAAAGAGCATTATAAAAACTAAGTCCGGAAATACAAGTGAAAGTTTCTTGTCAGAATAGATTTTTTTTTAATGTAAGAAATTGAATCTTTTTTATGGCCTAGACTAGGGAAGGAGCAAATTTCAGGAAGAGACGCCAGAGTAAAAATAAAATTAATTGTGCATCTTTTTGGGGAAAAAAATAAAAATAAAGAAGGAAGAGATTCCTTTTGTTTACTTGCATGATGGAGGGCAGAGTATTTTATTTTATTTTTTTAATTATTTTTTAATATATTTTTATTGATTTTTTTTATTGATTATGGTCTCACATAATTGTTCTTATTTCCCCATTCCCATCCCAAACCCCTCCCTAGATATGCCCCCCCCCCAAAACCCCCATTGTTCATGGCCACTGGCTAGGCCCATATGTATGCACACAAGTCCTTTGGTTGATCTCTTCCCCTTACCCCCATCCTCCCTTACTTTCCCTCTGAGGTTTGAGAGTCTGATTGCTGATTCTCTTTCTCTGGGTCTGTTTATGTTGAAATTCCAGAAAGGAACTCACTACAGACTGATTCATTTGCCTCTCAGCATAACCATTATGGCTTGTTGCAGTTTAGGTTCTTACAAGGGTATTTCTTGGATCACATTATCTCACACATCTAGAGGAAATAAGGGCAGAGTATTTTAAGTTATTAAAATCAGTTCAAGTAAAGCAATCCAGGACTATATCTCAATCTGAGGATTTATTATCACTCAGCCATCTGTGACCAACACTCCCTGTAGAACTGTTCCAAATGTATTCTCCAATGGCAAATCTGTGAGAGAAACAAGAAACTGGTACCTTTCAGTAAGTGAACATCTGGATTCATTTTGAACAGGTAAGAACCATGTACCATCGGGTTTTAAATTTTAATGACCACAAGGACTAATGTGGGAACACATTATTCTATTGCAATGAAGTTGAAAGTTTTAAGCAAGTAAGCTGGAAAAATGCTGACTGGTTAGAACATGAAAGGCCTACAAAATGGCAGAATACAATTTTGGAGATTTACTAGTAAAACAGCAGGCTGTGGGTGAAAAGTGTCCAACTTAGGGTTCACAGTTCCCAATTTTGTGTAGACAAAAATAGTCATTTAAAAAACTTTCTTGAAAATGCTATTTAAATGGGAACGTCTGCAAGTTAGATAATGTGCATATTGTATGGTTGGCAACGGGGTGGAGTAGACCTCATTTTCAGAGAGCAAAATATTATTACAGAAAAGTCATTCATTATAGCCTCCCAGAGATCAAGGAACTTGGAGCATAGGATCTATCAGAAGTACTGGGCTGAATATACTGGCAGCAGTCCTGAACTGGGATCTGCCCACATGTTCACTTTTCCACGGACCCTTAGTGTTTCCTCTCAGCCCACAATAGGGGTCAGTGCAGAATGACATGTGTGTCTAATCTTTCAAACTCCTTTGTAATAAAGAGTGATAGCTGTGCTTTATCTTCCATTCACCCTTCAGATCTACTCTTATAAAAGACTAATTTATTTTTATTTGCTCACATATGTATTTTTAATTTTTATTAAATCTGTTGGGGTAACATTGGTGAGTAAAATTATATAGATTTCAAGTGTACAATCCTATGATACATCATCTGTATATTGTATGTGTGCCTTAATTATCTATACAAATAAAAGGGTAATATGCTAATTAGACCAGACATCCAGACAAAGCCACAGTGGCAGGGGCCAAGGCAGAGGCTGTTAGGGGGCAATCAGGCTGGCAGAGAGAGCTGTTAGGAGGATGAGGCCAGCAGGGGAGAGCAGTTAGGGGCAATCGGGCCTTCCCAAACTCTAATGTTGAAACCTAATGTCCAATGGGATGGCCTTTAGAGGTGGTGCCTTTGGGAAGTAATTAGGTCATGAGTGTGGAACCACATGAATGAGATTGATGCCCTTTAGAAAGAGACTCCAGAGAACTCTTGCTCCCTCTGCCATGTGAGGACACAGAGAGAAAGGATGTTTATGAACCCAGAAATAGGCCCTCACCAGAATGTATAAGTGCCTTGATCATAGACTTTCAGCCTCCAGAACTGTGAGAAATAAATGTCTATTTCTCTTTTTTTAACCATCACCTGAGGATATGCTTATTGACTTTTAGAGAGAAAAAAAAATTGATCAAACCTGCAACCTGGGTATGTGCCTTGACCAGGAATCAAACCCCAAAATGTTTTGGTGTATAGGATACTGATTTAACCATTGAGTAATCTGGCAAGGACATGTCTATTCTTTATAAACACCCAGTTTATAGTATTCTGTTATAGCAGCTCAAACTTTTGCAGAGTTCTGTGACTCCCTGAGGTTACTAACACAGAAGGGCTGGGGATTAAGATATAGAGGAAGATAGATTCCACAAGGGGCAAGAGCAGATCCAGAGGTGAAGGTTTTCATATCAGAAGATACCACTGCTATGGTGCCTGATGACCAATGGCAGAAGCAGGCCAGCAAAGTGTGCTCCTGTGGTCACTTATGACTTTGCCATCAAAAGCTGAGAACATCCTCATTCCATCAAAAAATTCTAGGAATATCTGCATATTTAGCTTTGTAAGACTTTCTGTTCAATTCCTCCTTAGTGGGAATTTATAAAAGGGCTTTTATTAAGTAAAGCATATGACATTTTTAAGGTCTATAATATACATAACCATAACCAAAATCCATTCAAGAGAAGTATATCTCCGAGGGAAGGCAGGGGAGGGTGAATGGGAAGAGATCAACCAATGAATTTGTATGCATACATAACCCATGGACACAGATTATGGGGTGGTTCTGTCAACACATTAGTGCAGTACTATTGTAGATCATTTCAAAGCCATTACTGCATTCAAAAGTAATATTCT
Organism: Pipistrellus hanaki; assembly: GCF_964339955.1. Lineage (NCBI taxonomy): Eukaryota > Metazoa > Chordata > Mammalia > Chiroptera > Vespertilionidae > Pipistrellus > Pipistrellus hanaki. The sequence goes on along the minus strand of NC_140503.1, from coordinate 117,756,242 downwards.
TTCTTAGTATAATAAGTTAGCCACATGTGATATTTTATTTATTGAGCAACCACTATGAATTGATACTGTGCTCTGCGGATATAAATATGAATAAGATAAAAAAAACTGTACAAAGTGTGTATGATTAGGGTTACCAGATTTGGAAAAAGAATGCCCAATTATGTATCAATTTCTGATAAATAATTTTTGATATAAGTATGTCCCAAATATTTCATTGGATATAGTTATACTTTTAAAAAAAAATCATAGTTCATCAGAAATTGAAATAGTACTGGCATGCCAGTATTTTATCTGGCAATCTAATTTTGATAAAATAAAAGAGTAATAAAAGTAATTATTTCTTATAATAAATATAAGCAGTTGTACTAGTGCTAAAAAAACAGGAACTTAACCATGCTATCCAAGTTGAGAGGTGGGAGATCCAAGGATTCATTAAAGAATTCTTTCTAAACTGAGTCCTCAAGAAAGAAAATCAAATTTAGACAGATGATAATCACTGATGTTCCAGAAAGGATGGAAAGTATGAGTAAAAATGGATGGGAATGAAAGTGCCAAAAATATCCTGGTACTGTAGTTCATTTTGATTGGCAAAGAAATTTATATTGGGAGATATATAAAAGGAGTACCATCAACAGCATATGTAGAAGTTCCAAGTTATAGGTATAAAGAAAATACTGCATTGCAGTTTTAGGATATTAATTAGAAATTCTAGGGTACAGTAGTTCAATGATTTGTTCTAAATTGGTGGTATTTCTGCCAGGAAGGGAAAAAAAATGACTATAGCAAGAGTAATGGCTCCCTCTACTGCTTGCAAGTAGAGAAATCCTCAATTGATAGCAAAGAAAAATGTCATGATTTAGACTGGACATTTCATTATAAAATATCAGACAATATTGGCAATATCTTGGAACATCATTTAATCTAAATAGTTTTTTCCTATATACTATAATTCATAAACTTCTCAGTGACAAAAATTGGGGGATTCACTTAAAGACATTAAATAAAAATAGTAAATTGCTTAAAGAAACCTCACCAAAGTTCTTTCATCCACACCAGGGTTGTCTTTTCTACATAATCTGACTTAAATGAGTGCAAACAGAAAATCTGGGATTAAATACATGTTCTAACTACCTAGAAGAAAGTGGTGCATAAATAAGACTTGCTCTGTGAGCTTCTGAAATACAGTTTCTATCCCAAACCCTCTAAAACACATATGACATAAGAGGGGCTGCCAATTTGCACTTGTAACAATTGCCCTCAAGTGACTCAGAGAAGTGCTTCCCTCATGTGCATCTTCCTAATAAACCAACACTCTTTTAGCTACCAACGTGTTGCAGTGACTTCTGATTATCCTCAATTAATTAGCACCACCTGTTTAATGAAAGTGAATAGCTCCCTACTGTCTGCTAGATCAACTTCAAACCTCTCTCTGGCAGGAATCTGGGCTCTCCCAGCGGGCCTTCCCATCCAATCACATCTCCATTCAAGGCCCCATCCAGCGAGGCTTCTCTCTCATGCAGTCCCATTCTGCCGCGTCTCTCCCTGCAGAACCGTTATTCTTGCAGGAAAAGGTGACATCTGCTCTTCTTTGAGGCTTAAGTCTCCACATCTACTGATTTCTACAGCGAACTGCGGTCTTAACTCTCCCAATGCTACATGTGCCCCATGTTTCAGACTTGCTCCTTAATGCCATGTGGTGTTTACTGGTTTCTGATCAACTTATAGGCCATTATATGTGTTGGCTTCATCTGAAACACCAAAGCACTAGAAATGCCAAATAAAAATTAGTAAATATCCCTTTTAATACATCAAAGACAATAATTTTTAAAAAGAAGACAAAACAGGATATTATTCAAAATTTTTAAACAATTACAAACGCCAAGCATATTTGACACAGAACCAAACAGTACTGCAGTAATTCGGAAATAAACATATTTGCTACAGCAGAAGCTTCCAGAATATTCAAACTTTAAGGCTATTTTGATCACTTTTTTGACAAAACTTTTGTCTGCAATGATGTCTCTGCTATCATGAGCTAGAACATCAAGCTGTTCTGATTATGTCTATTACATTCAGGACCAATTTTTAGCCAGAGCCCCACATAGGGCATGAAATGTAGAATATACCCAATTATAATTTGCCACTTGCTTTGAAATGACCAAACTGCCTTGAGTTAAGCACTCTTATCTAGTTTAGAAACTTCTATTTGATGAGGAAGCACCCATTATCCATTAATTAAATAAACAAATGAACTCAGACAGACAAGTACAAAGGGTCCGCTTTCTCTAATAAGGTTACACACAAGTTGTGGTAGTTTTCTATTGCTGCAAAGCTAATTACTACACACTTAGTGGCTTTCAGCAATACCTATTTGTTATCTCATAGCTGGGAAGACCATAAATCTGGGGTGACATGACTGGGCTCTCTGCTTAGGGCTGAAATGAAGGTGTTAGCTGGCTCCTCTGCTTTCTGAATCATGCTGTTGTCAGGATATAGTTCCTTTGTACTTTTAGGACAAAGGTCCCCATTTCTTTAATATATATATATAATTGATTATATATATATTATATATATTATCAATATATATAATTGATTATATATATTATATATATTATCAATATATATTATATATATTATCAATAAATCAATAATATATATATATTATTGATTTCAGAGAGGAAGGGAGAGAGAGAGAGAGAGAGAGAGAGAGAGAGAGAGAGAGGGAAACATCCATGATGAGAATACTGGATTGGCTGCCTCCTGCAAGTCCCCCACTGGGGATTGAGCCCACAACCGGGGCATGTGCCCTTGACCAGAATCAAACCTGGGACCTTTCATTTCGCAGGCTCAGCTAGGGTATGAAGTCTCCATTTCCTTGCTGGCCATCAGCTGAGAACCACTCTTAGCTCCAGGAGGTTACCTGGATGCCTTGGCATGTGATCCCCTCTTTCTTCAAAAACATCATTAGTACATGGCATGTCCCTCAAGCTTTGTATCACTGCCTTTTCTTCCACTAGACAGTGAAAACTCTGCTTTTAAAGGGTTTTTAAGATTAGAGAATCAAGCTTTTGCCTTATCCTATATAATAAAAGGGTAATATGCAAATTAACTGAACAGCAGAAAGACCAGTCAGGGGAGGGCAGGGCCGGTGAGCATGTGGCATCAGACCAGCCAAGGCATGTGCTAGTGGGCAGAGAGAGGGGACAGTGATTGCAGGGGGAGAGGGGGTAGCAGTAACCAGCAGCAGTGCAATGTGGGGGGGGGGGGGAGGAGTGCAGGGCTGTGCCAGCCAGTGCCATCCCCTGATCAGCAGCCCAGTCACCTCCCACAGAGGCTATCAGTAGGACATCCCCTGAGGGCTCCCAAACTGTGAGAGGATGCAGGCCATGCTGAGGTACCCCCAGAGTGCACAAATTTTCGTGCACTGGGCCTCTAGTAACATATAACCATAGGAGTGGTATCTCATCACATTCATAGGTTTCACTATAATCAAAGGAGAGCAAATTTGACAAAGGAGAGAACTATTTTCTATCACATTATGTCCAGTGTATTACTTGGTAGTTATGCTTTGTTTTTAAAATGATTGAGCATATGTTTATTAATTCAACACACATTTGTGGCACTCCAACTATGTCCCAGGTGCTGTTCACACAAAGATTCATTAACCATGGTCCCTGCCCTCAAGGAGCTTGATTTAAGTTTTGCTTTATTCCATAATCCAGGTAGAGCCATTGATAATCACTAAGCAAGAGGACGATGGGTGATTTCTCCAGACATCTGACAGGAAGACTATGATATTATCACCAGCAACAAATAGCATAATCCAGCTGCAGCATATGCAGACTGACGCACTATTACTGTTACTACATTTAGGAGAAGTAAATTCTAGCAGCCTAGTGGACAGAAATGCTGGTGCAGTTTCAGAGGAACCTAATTTATAACCAGATCATGGCCCAGGCACTGGGGAAACCTGACTCAGCCTGGCAAGTTCTCCGTCACAGTTCTGGGAAAGTTTCTAATTTATCATAATCTACTTTGTCATACTCCCAACCCCCATGAGTTCTCCACCTCTCCTCCCCCACCAGGCTTTTCAACTACCCACAAAAAGGGTTTCTTTTATAGACTAGAATTAAAGCTTTGCACATTTTATACCTGCTGTTGCTTCCAGAGAAAAGGTTACAGGAACCTCAATACATTTTAATGAGTTAGATTTTTAGGTCTCTACTGATTTATGCCAGAAAACATTTGAGATTTTGTAGTAAGAGTATGGCTGACATGAATTACCACATCTACCATACCTCATACGCCATCCTCTTATTTTAAAAGAGTAGCCAAGTTATCAAAGTGGAATAATTGTTAAATATCACTGTTGGATCTCTAATAACTATAAAGAACTAAGTATGTAGAAAATCAAATTCCTGCTTCCTAGATGGGACTCACCATTAAGTTTCTTCTTGTGGACAAAATACACTGTTCAACAAATAAGTCAGGGGTGCTGTGGTCCAGATGAGGGAGGGAGGAGCTTCCCAGGGGGGGTTTCTTAGGGAATTCCCAGAAATACCCTCTGACTTTTCTGGACCCCTTAAGGGCTATTCCCTCACTACTACCCTGACCCTCTGGATTGTGCCCCCATGCCCGCACCTCAGGCAGGGAATCCAGAGCTAGTCCACCTGTGCCCGCACCATTGGTCCCTGCTGGAGTGAGCCTGTGCAAGCCCCTCCCACTGTGTGCTCCCAGCCTCTGCTCCAAACCTTAGGTGCAGGCACCTGAGCCCCTGGCAGGACCCGCTCAGCTCCTCCTGCTCCACCGAGGTTGGAGCCTGCACTTCCACACCAGTGCATCTAGGAGTCCCACTGGTCGCCTCCCAACATTACTGGTCATTGGAGCCCCTAAGGAGAGCCCAGGGAATTCGGGTCTCCCCTTCTCCTCCCCCACCCCTTCCTACCCTTCCCTCCCTCCCCGTCTCCCCCCCGTAGTTGGCTCTGGCTGGTGGGGCCTTGGGCACAAGAGCTGCTCAGGTAGGCCGGCTGCCCAGAGTGTAGAAGTGCTGGGTGGGAGGCACCGAGCTACAGAACTACTTACCTAACCTGTGGGAATGACTGGGTGTGGAGGATGCAGAAGGCAGGGTGCAGAGGTGACTCCACTGGGCCTTCCTCGTGATGGGGTGGCAGGGGCTAGGAGGTGGTGGGAGGAAGGGGTGAGGAGAGGCATTCTTGGTATCTTGGACCCCGCCCTGGACCTGCCTGCAGAGTGCATTAGCCCAAGGCGGCTTTCCAGGCGCCCAGCCTGGGCCAGTTTGACTCGCAGAAGTTGCATAAGATGCAGCTGAGGGAGACATGTCCTCCTCACCACCACCTGCAGCCTTGCCAGAAGCCCTGCAAGGCCCTGGGAAGAAAGAGCTGATTCCACAGCTAGTCCCTTGCAGGGACCAGTTTGGCTTGTGGGTTTGCCTGGAGGACCTGCTTTAGATCCCTGCCAAGCCCAGCTCCTTCTGGACCCCCACCCCAACCCCCACGCCCAGCCATGCCTGTGTTCAGACATTTGGTAGCTCTTATCCCACATTCATTCAAGTTACACACAACAAAACACATGTGCAGAGTTCTTGAAAAATAAGCCAACCCCTGCTCTGTAGTTCACCTATCAATGCCAGCTCTGCTGCAGGGCGGGGGGACAAGGGGGAAAAGGTGCGTGCTAACCTCTCACAGAGTTCCAGTAACTCCTGTTCTATACCCTAGGCTGCTAAGCATCAGGATGAGGGATTGCCTAGAACCTTTTCTCTCTGTTACAGCAAAAGCAAAAAATTGATTCCACTACCAGCAGTCGCCAGCCTTTCGGACCTCAAGGAACACCAGTGACTAAGCAGACTTTAGTTCCTAGAACAGAGCTTTGCTGGAGCAGGGCTGGATTGAAGCAGAAGAAGCCTATGCAAACAAGCACTAAATCAAAGTAAAAGTCAGTTGGACCCAGAGTGGAGGGAAAAGCCTTGGAGAGATTCAGAAGATGGGCAATGGCCCCTTCTCCTTCTAGAGAGCCTGGCAGTCCAGAGTCCACACTGTCCCGACTTGGGGAGCAGTCCCAGAGTGCCCCTGGAGGAAGGTCTCAGCTTAGGGAGAAGCATGAACACCTGGAGACAGAAGGTAATGCCTGCCTCTGGTTGTCAGGTTCACCTGGAGGTAACTCGGGTTTATTGAGCGATTAGCATTATTAGGCAACTTATTGTATAAAACAAGAGTTGGGTCATTTCTCTATTCAAAGGGAGGACAATTGGCAAGAGTAAACATTGAATGTGTTTGGCTGGATGGACCAGAGCCCCCAGGTCCCCAGGCTTGCTGATTCATTGGCAAGACTGGTGGCTTTGATGTGTCATGGGGAAAGGACAAGGCAACATTTGCCAAGGCTCCAGGGAAGAAGCTCTGGGGATCAGGCATTACTTCCCAAGGTTCCCTCCCAGCAGAGACACAGGACTGCCCAGCACCCAGTTCTGGGACACCTGCAATGCTGCCAGCAGACACTCAGCGCCCTGAGATTGTGTTGGTGGCCCATCCTGTGGGCATCTCACATTGGCATACAGCCAAGTTCCAGACCCCAGCAGGACAACTGTGTTTAATACAAAGCACATTGCACAACCTGTTTAGGCACAGAGAGCCCTCTAAGTAAAGGTGGTGGGAACCCTCTGGAAATCTAAGTTCCCCCATGCCAGATGGGCCAGCTTGTGGCAGACTTCCTGAGGAGAGAGTTGGCTAAGGAGTTTGGCCTGTTCTTTTAAGAATGTTGGGGAAGTTAAACCTGTATTTAAGACAGTTTATCTGTAGATTTTATTTGCATTATTCTGTGTAGAATCATGGCAGTTGGGTTTTTCTGAACACATAATTAACTAACTCATTTATTTTACCTTTTTACATATTTTTATTTGTTTTAGGGAGTAAGGAAGGGAAGGAAGGAGAGAGGGAAACATGGATGTGACAGAGAAACAATGGTCAGTTGCTTTCAGGACTTGCCCCAATTGAGGATGTAACCTACAACCTGGATAGAAATTGAAGTGGCAACCTTTTGGTGCATGAGTCTAACCAACCAAGCCACACCAGCCAGGGCAACTTAATTATTTACTGAGCACCTTGAGCCAATTTGTGTTGTAGGCACAGGAAATGCAGGTGGAGCAATACAGGTATTCAACTTTGAAGCCCCGGTTTTGAGTGCAGGCAGGCAGGTTCTTTTCTTTTTAAATTCTTTATTGTTTAAGAATTTATTACCTAAGTCTCCTTTTTCTACCATTGACCTCTCCCAGGGCACCCCCATCTCCCAGCACATACCCTCACCCTGCTACTGTCTGTGTCCATTGGTTATGCTCATATGCATGCATACAAGTTCTTTGGTTGATCTCTTACCCCCTCATCAACCACCTTCCCTTATAGGTTGGACAGTCTGTTCCATGTCTCTGGTTCTGTTTTTATTCATCAGTTTATGTTGTTCATTATATTTCACAAAGGAGTGAGATCATGTGGTATTTATCTTTCTCTGACTGGCTTATTTCACTTAGCATAATGATCTCCATTTTCATCCATGCTGTTGCAAATGGTAAAATTTTCTTTTTTATAGCAGTGTAATATTCCATTGTGTAGATGTACCACAGTTTTCTAATCCATTGTGTAAACGTACCACAGTTTTCTGGGCACTTAGGCGTTTCCAAATCTTAGCTATTGTAAATTTTGCTGCTAGTTATTGGTATTTCTGTTTTCTTGGGATATATTACTAGAAGTGGGATTACTGGGTCAAAGTGGAGTTCCATTTTTAATTTTTTTAAGAAACGCCATAGTGTTTTCCACAGTGGCTGCATTCCGACCAGCAGTGCAAGAAGGTTCCTTTTTCTCTGCATCTTCTCCAGCACTTGTCATTTGTTGATAATAGGTATTCTAACATGTGTGAGATGGTACCTCATTGTCATTTTGATTTGCAACTCTAGGATGATTAGTGGCTTTGAGCATGTTTTTATAAGTCTCTCAGCCTTCTGAATGTCCTCTTTCAAAAAGTGCCTATTCTGGTCCTTTGCCCATTCTTTGATTGGATTGTTTACCTTCCTTTTATTAAGTTGTGTGAGTTCCCTGTAAATTTTGGAAATTAAACCCTTATCTGAAATAGCATTGGCAAATATGTTCTCCAAATGCATATTTGGGCTTTCTTGTTGTTTTGTTAATGGTTTCTTTTGCTATGCAGAAACTTTTTATTTTGATGTAGTCCTATTTTAGTTTCTCCTTAGTTTCCATTTCCCTGGGAGCTGTATCAGTAAAGATATTGCTATGACACATGTCTGCTATTTTGCTGCCTATGACTTTTTCTTGGATTTTTATGGTTTTCCATCTTACATTTAAGTCCTATATCCATTTTGAGTTAATTTTTGTGTATGTTGTAATTTGGTGGTCTAGTTTCATTTTTTTGCATGTATCTGTCCAATTTTCCCAGCACCATTTATTGAAGAAGCCTCCTTCAGAAGGGGCTAGTGTCCAGGCCCCTGCAAGGTTGGGGGGATGAGGGTCAACCTATGTTGACTCCCAAGTTCTCTCCGGATGGCCCCTCTGCAACTGTGCCTGTCTTAGGTTGTTTTTTCCTTGAGGAATCTTACCCATCGCTGACTAACCAGCCATCCTTCAGGGCCAAGCAGGGTGATGTGAGGTTCATTTCTGTCTCCTTGGTAGTCTATGCCTCCAGTGGCTTCCATGCCCACCACTTGCTTCAGGATTCCACCTCAGCCATTGGCGGGGCCCTGGCACTAATCACAGATCTTGGGAAACCCAGGTTTCTTCTCCAGAGAGAGCCCAGCTCATACCATTGTGTGAAAGACAGATTCATGGTACCAGCCACTATGAGGTTTCAACCTCAGCATGAACAGAAAACTTAGGCAGCAGCTGTGGGCAATTGGATTGTAAGGAAAAGGTTCCTCCCTGAAACCGGTTTGGCTCAGTGGACAGAGCATCAGCCTGCAGACTGAAGCGTCCCAGGTTTGATTCCAGTCAAGGGCATGTACCTTGGTTGCAGGCACATCCCCAGTAGGGGACATGCAAGAAGCAGCTGATCAATGACTCTTCTTATCGATGTTTCTAACTCTCTATCTCTCTCCCTTCCTCTCTGTAAAAAAATCAATAAAATATATTATTTTAAAAAGAAAAAAAAGAAAAGGAAAGAAAAAGCTTCCTCTTGGCAAAAAGGGCAAGAGGGGCCAACATAAAATGCTCAAGTGCCTTCCCAAGGGGCCTTCCACACAGTGTAAGGGATTAAATCTTTTCATGACCTTTTTATATTACTGCCAATCATCCAAAGAATTATTATAGTTTGTAAGTTTGGAATAATTGTACAATATGCTGTTATAAAATATAAAAAAATTATGACATTATAGAATAACATCATGTAAAAATATTTTTTTGCTCTAAGCCATGACAATTCGATTTCTAACTGGCTGTCAATTTCTTTTTGTATATAATAGATCTAGTTACATATTCTGTACCTCTCCCAGAAGCAAGTAGTGATAGTTCCCTACTTCCTTGGTATCCATGCAAGCCAGAAACCTCCCTTTAATTTTACACACAAAGGAGCAGTGATTTAATTTTATGTCATACAAAAGGAAAACTGGGTGTTGACACTTGTGTAATTATACTTTCTTGCCCCACCCATGGTCCTCCTGGATGAACCAAGGTGTTTGGTATTATTGATGACTACATTAGGTGGGGATCAGCCCACATAAGGGTTCTTACCCATAAAGGGTCAGGAACATAAGTCAAAATTACTTCACCATTTGCCCTGTTTTCCCCAGGTAATATTACCATACAGCTGATTACTACTAGCATGGCAAGAAAGATGTTCTCAGGCATCTGTACCATACTTTTTGCTATGCCCCAGCTGGTCTCCAGGTTGTTTGTTGTTCGGCTCATCCTTCTCCTGCTCCTCATCTTCAGTGGATTACTTGGAGTCGTTGCTCTCTGTGGCTGAGGCAATTGATTTTCTGCAGCCGCATGGTGCAAGGTCCTCATTAGTCTAGCTAGTTTCTCTCTAGGATTCCTATTGTAGTTTAATATTTCTAGCAGGAATCCACACGGCTTAGAAAAATTCTCTGGAAATATACAAGCATAACCTCTACCAAAGGTTAATAATGGATCATATCCCTTCCATAATCCAGATTTGGGATCTTTCCATTGAACTAGACAATTTTCTTTTGTTTTATTCTGACACCAATGTAGCTCCATAGGTGTTTTCTATCAGTATTACAAGTGAAGAAATTTTTTAAAAATATATTTTATTGATTTTTTACAGAGAGGAAGGGAGAGAGAGAGAGAGAGAGCTAGAAACGTCGATGAGAGAGAAACATTGACCAGTTGCCTCTTGCACACCCCCTACCGGGGATGTACCCGCAACCAAGGTACATGCCCTTGCTGGAATCGAACCTGGGACCTTTCAGTCCGCAGACCGACGCTCTACCACTGAGCCAAACCGGTTTCGGCACAAGTGAAGAAATTTAAAGTAATTAAGGCTTGGTGCAGCCTACCCACAAGTGATTTCTCCATCATCCCCCCTTTTTGTTTTTCAAGTTGGGATTTTAATAAATATTTTGCCCTTCTTAGAGGCCAAAACCTTTATAACATCTAAAAGTAAAATATAGTTATTAATTTTTATTTGACAAAACTTTCCATGCAATTTTAAGTATATCAGTTAAATTTCAAAATATTTTCTTTAAGAAGAGAGAACAAAATTCCTGTATTACTTTGGGTCCTTGGAGCTTTTCAAGAATCATCACTGTTAAAGCTTTGAAATTTTAAGATGGACAAAACAGTCAATTTTTATATATAAATATCCATATATGATTTTAATTACCACAACTATGTAATTTTTCCCAATTTAACTTGCACTTTGTAATTTTAAAATTGGCAAGTCAAACATTTAGCAGTCTCTAGATTAATAACAACATCCTGCTTACTTTGAGGGAAGTTTCAGCAACAGATCTGGCCGAATTTCTTTTCATGCTTAATAGATTAAAAACAGATCCTATTTTTCTTTTCTTCTTTTTCGCTTTCCGAAGCAATAACTAACACTCAATTTGGCCAAAATTTGCATTTCCCTGCAAGTTCTTTTATAATGTTTAAACAATACCTTAAGCAATCTCATTGCGGGAGAGCAGATAGCCTTGCCCCCTCCTGCCACCTTTGAATTTCTCCACACCAGAGACAGTTTCATCAGTACATTTTCACTAATTATAGATTTTAAATTCCAAATACAAATTAAGATTTTAATTTGAACAATAAACATTATTTTATAATCTAAGTCTCCCCCATTAACCTGGCTGAAAAAGACATTCCCAACCTACTTACAGATCGTGACTCTATAGTTATTCCGTGGGCTTTGTGTGCGGTGAATTTTTTCCACACATTTTCTGTGTATTTTTCCTCCTTTACTCTAGGCAAAAAAATATCATCTCCTCCAGACGTCCTGTGGTCAGGCACCAAATGTAGAAACCCCTTTCATGTCCTGTGTGATTCAGGGTTCCAGTTCAGAGTTCGGGTTCTGGAGAAGGCCGCATACAAATGAAAAGAGACTAGAAAGGCATTAGTTTAGGAAATGGGGATCACACCGAAGTCCAATTCTAGTGGGAGGACTACTACTTGCTCACTTTTTCCATCCCTTTTATTAAGACTAAAATTATAGGATCCACCCATATTCCCTAGGCAGGAAACTCCAATAAAAGCCAATCAGTGAATTCAGGACTAACAGGTGGGGGCAGCTTCAACTACCAATGTCTAATTATTAGCTCTGACGCTTTAGAGCAATTAAGGTTGACCACCCCTCAAAATTCTCTGCCCACAGATCTCTATTATTAAAACAATGATCGGCTTCCGGCAATCTTTGGCCAATCCATCCAGCTAAGGAAATCTATATATAGCCCAGAATATTGCCCTTCAGCTTATTGCCAAGTCAGAATAAATTCATGTACTTACTCATTTAAGTTATATTGAATAACACTCAATGTACCTCTATTGAAGTATGTAGTATAGGATAGGAAGTTCCATAGTCCTTATTCTTAAGAGGGAAATTTCTTTCTTCTCTAATCAGAAAAAAACTTTCATCAAATGTCAGAGCAATGTTATGATTGAGAAAGTAAGAGTTACTGATTTATGGTTCCATTTAAGCAGTTCAGTCTTAATCTTAAATATGAACTATTTTCAAATTTTAGAAATATGTATAGTTAATAGAAACATGAAAGGGTACAACATTAAGGAAAATTCAGTAAAAAGTTATATAATTTTGTAATTAAAAAGCACCTCTAAAAAATATAATGGTAAGGCGAATAAGTCAAGTACCATATGATTTAATTCATGTGAGATAGAAAACTGAAAGCAACAAATGAACAAGACAAACAAAAACTCAGAGACACAAACAACAGAGGGATACATTGGTGGTGGGGAGAGGTAGTAAAAGGTGAAGGGGATCAAATATACGGTGACTGAAGGAAATTTAACTTTGGGAAGTAAACACACAATACAGTATATTGCTGATATATTATAGAATTGTATACTTCCAACCTACATCATTTTATTAACTAATGTCACCCCTAATAAATTAATACATTCTTAAAAATTATAACTTCATAATTAAAAAGCACCTCTGCATGATCCAACCCTTCATTTTACTGTTTATAAAATTTAAGAGCAACCCTCTCATTGAATAATTTATGGAAATTATTCACTTTATGATGAGGTTAGAATGAGAACCTTGTTTTGCTCATTTCTGGTAAAGGTCAAAATTTAAATAGTAAAATTCACAGACAAATAACTACAAAAGTTATCCTACTAAATTTTTATTTTTTTATTTATTTTTATTTTTTGTTTTGTAATTGAGCCCATCCTTTCCTTGAATCCTCATTTCTGAGCACTGCATTTTGCCAATAAAAGTCTCTCTTGAGGAATATGCAGGTTTCTCCCCCTCACCCACTTTGGCCTCTTTGCACCTCCTCTTCCTCCTGTGGATGTTTTCTTGGTGCTGAGGTATCTTACATCATCTGATACATTAGGGATGGAGGATCTGATTTCTGCTGAACTTTGGCTGAGGTATCTCAGCACACCTGGCCTGTGTCTTGGCTACCCGTGTGCTGTGGCTGGGAACTCCTGCCACCTGGACTTTTGGCTTTTGGCCTTGCTCTGGCTCTTGGTCCTAGTTATCCTGGTCCTTCTTTCTACACATTCTGCAGATGCTCCCAGGCCTCTTCTATTTCCAAAAGCAGAATATTCTTGTAGGCAGCCATCTTTGTGAGGGTGTGATGGTCAATTACCTCTTTATTATATAGGATGTCAAGCACTATTGTGAATAACAGTGATTCTATATTTTTTCCATTTATTCACTTTGTTCTTATAGCTATGCTGTGAATAGAAGAAATTGAGACACAGGTAGCCAAGCATCTCTTTTCATTTTATGTAGCTTAATAAATAGCAAAGCTGAATTTGAACCACAATAGTCTGGTTCCATATAACCAGCATATTTAATCATTATAATATTCTTTCTCATATTCCTTAATTCATAGACTTGAGTGAGGTAAGAAATGTGAGATGATTTGGAAGATATATATTTATTAAATGTTACAGTAGCCTTCAGAGGTAACTTAGAAGACGTATATTTATTAAATTTTACAGTAGCCTTGAGAACTCGGGACTTAAAGTCTGCTAAGACAGTATATATTTTTTTATTGGTTTCAGAAAAAGGTAGGAAGAAGAAGGGAGAGATAGAAACATCAATTATGAGAGAGAATGATTGATTGGCTGCCTCCTGCCCGCCCCTCACCCAAATCTAGCCTGCAAATCGGGCATGTACCCTGACTGGGAATCAAACTTTGACCTCCTGGTTCATGAGTCAATTCTTAACCTCTGAGCAACACTAACCGGCCAATGTTAAATATTCTTAATGGTGTACTTTAGTCATTAAAGGCAGATAAAAATTTTAAGTGAATATTCTGTTTAAGGAAAGCAGATCAATACATTTTAAAATAATACTTATTTATACTACATGCTTAAACATGTGATTATTGACCTACTATGAATAATTTATTACTAAAGAATTATGAATAGCTACTTTACTGTACTAACATGCTATTATAAATAGGATATTCCAAACTTTTGTTTAAAATTCCAAGAAAAAAATGTTGTAATATCTAATCATAACACTAGGTGGTGGTAACTGACTTTATGGGAATTAAAGTGTGAGAATATTTCTAATGTGCTCTATTTTTTTTTATCATGAAAACATTTAGTGCTGCTTCCATTTCATAAGAAATGGAAATTATAAGTCTATACAGTACCATTTCTGTCTATTTCACCCCACTCCAGCCTTTTCCTTTGAAAGTTATAACCCAATGACTACAAATTTGTAGTTCTCATATCTTTTATAATCTTAAAAATTATTGAGCATCCTAAAGAGCTCATCAGCAAATAGAGAATAATTTTTGTTAAAAATTAAGACTGAGAAATTTTTTAAAATGTGTTAATTCATTTAAAAATGACAATAATACACCTAATACTTGTTCATATGAATATTTTTAATATAACTATTTTCCAAAACAAAAACAACTATTAAGAAGAGTTACTGTCTTAACTTTTTAAAATCCCTTTAATGTCTAGGTTATTAGTTGAAAGCTGAATTCTCATATTTATTTATAGATTCAATCTGTTAGAATATAATGTATCATTTAGTCTCTGGAAAATTTTACTCTATACACTTGACAGTGTAAGAAAGACAATATATGTCAGCCACCACCTGTGTTCTGCCTGGGCCCACAAAGAATAAACTACACAGCCATCTGCACTGGGTGCTTCTCACACTAGGCTTGGAGGGACCCAGGCAAGGGCAAGCTATGAACCAAGGATGGCTGCTGCTAGTGCCAGGCCTGGGCCACTTAGCTAGAGATATTGGGCTCGCTGAGGACAGATGCTGCTTATTTGAGTTTTAGCGAAATCTAAAGCATGAGCCAAGACAGGCCAGCCCTACGTTAAAGCCATTGGGAACAGCTTGGATGGGTCTAGAAAAGTAGCTGGGGTGGGTTTTCAGGGAACCACTAGGGTGGGGCAAGCAGTGTGAGCCAAGTTGATGGCTCTAGTGTGGGACTGGGACTCCTCACTCTTCAGGGGGCTACCTCCACAGCCAATGTATCTTCCTGATTTTTATCTGTCACACATAGTTGTGGGATCAGCCTATTCCAACCCTCCATCCCTCCTACCAGTCTCCATGTGGCTCCTTCTTTAAGGTGGTAGTTGTAGGACTTCCTGTCTGCTCGATTTCAGGTGGTTCTGAATCATGGTTGTTCTGTACATGGTTGCTCTGTACATATCATGGTTGATATCAAACCTGGGTCATTTTAATCCTCTCTTGTAGTTTAGCCTTCCAGTGGGAAAGATGGGACTTAAAAAGAAACAGAAAGTGAATTGCTGAGAAGAGCACATAAAGGGCAGAATAGGAGACTAGGACCTTTTCAGGGATGATTGTCAACAGGCTTCTGTGGAAATGACAGCTGGGTTGAAACAGAAAAGCTTCGACGAGGACCTGGGTGAGTACCGGAGAACACATCCCAACCTCACTCTCCTTCAGTATGTGGATGATATCCTGATTGCAGCAGACACAGCTGCGGACTGCAAGGAGGGGACAAGGGACCTGCTGACCTCCTTGGGAGCACTTGGGTACCGGGCTTCTGCGAAGAAGGTTGATATGCAAAGAAAGGGTGAGTTACCTGGGATACATCCTGGATGGTGGACAGCAGAGGCTGTCAGATGCCAGAAAAGAGACTGCTTTGAAAATCCCAACCCCCACCTCCAGAAGGGAAGTAAGGGAATTCCTAGGATCGTCTGCCTACTGCCACCTCTGGATACTGGGTTTAGCAGAGATTGCCAGGCCCCTATATGAGGCAACCAAGGAAGGAAGGCATTTGAATGGACTGAGAGAGAGAAGAAGCGCTCCCATCCTGGGCCTGACAGACATCACGAAGCCCTTCCACCTCTATGTGAGTGAGGTAAGGGGCATTGCCAAAGGGGTTCTCACTCAGATTCTAGGTCCCTGGAAGAGACCAGTAGCCTAGCTGTCTAAGAGACTAGACCTTGTGGCAGCAGGGTGGCCAGCATGCCTCTGGGCAGTGGCTGTCACAGCATTGCTGGTGAAGGAGGCAGATAAGCAGACTCTGGGCCAAGAGCTAGCCCTGGCAACACCCCATGGTGTAGAGGCCTTCCTTTGAGGTGCTCCAGAGAGATGGATGTCAAACACCAGAATCACCCAGTGCCAAGCTCTTCTCCTGGACCAGCCCTGTGTCCGGTTCCATCAGACAGTGCCCATCAACCCTGCCAGCCTGTTTCCAGATGATCCAGAGGAACCCATTCATGACTGCATAGAGGTAACAGACGCGGTACAAAGAGCTCATCCAGATCTGACAGATGTTCCGCTTTCATCACCAGATGAGGTACTGTTCACGGATGGGAGTAGTTACTTTCAGGATGGGATCTGATGTGCAGAGGCAGCAGCAGTCACCCTGGACCACACCATTTGGGCGCAGTTCCTGAATAGGAAAACCACAGCACAAAAAGCCGAAATCTTGATCTTTATCCAGGTCCTTTGATGGGGATACAGTGCCATCCCCCGGAAAAGAGGATCACCAACTGCAGCCAGAAAGGACATTAAAAATAAGGAAGAGATTTTAGCCTTATTGGAGGCCATTTAGCTCCCAAAGGCAGTTGCAATAGTGCACTGCAAAGGACATCAGAAAGGGGAGACAATTGAAGCCAGAGGAAATAGAGCCGCAGACCAAACTGCCAAGGAAACCACCCAAAAACCAATGGGGCCTTTACAAGTCTTAGTAACCCTGCCGGACCCTGACCTATGATGGACCCCCTCCTATACCAAACAAGAGGAAGAATTGGTAAAACAGAAGCAAGCCATCAAAAGACCAGATGGTTGGTGGACCCTATCAGATGACAGACTGTTGACCCCAGAGGCTCTAGGTCAGACATTAATTACCCAGTTACACCAGGTTACCCACTTAGGAGTCACCAAGACTTCTGAACTTCTACAAGGCAGATATTACCAAGCTTAGATAAGATAATTAAAAGCATAGTCATTAAAAGTACTGTCTATGCACAGGTAAATACTAAGCAAGGTAAGAGGGTCCCCCTGGGAATTCGGGCCCCAGGGAAATTCCCCAGGAGAGCATTGGGGGGTGGATTTCAGAGATTAGCCACCAGCATTAAGGTACAAGTACATGCTAGTTTTTGTAGACACCTTCTCAGGTTAGGTTGAAGCATACTCCAGGAAGTGATACCTAGATTCAGGCTGCCAGTAGTCATGGGATCAGATAACAGCCCCACCTTTGTAGCCAAGGTATCTCAAAGTATATACCTCAACCCTTAGGACAGGCATGAGCAGGACTCTAAAAAAGAGTTTAACTAATTATGTTCTAAAAACCTGTGAAAACTGGACCAACCTTCTGCCCTTCCGCCCTTTTATGGGCCAGGAATACCCCCTACTGGAAAGGGTTCCCTTCCCCTTTTGAGATCATGTATGGTAGACCTCCCTCCATCTTTCCCAGGGTCAGGGAGAAACTGAAAGCTGGAATTCATAACCATTCCCTTGCTCAAGTTCTTACAGGCTTTACAGTCTACCCAGAAAGCAGTCCAGAAGCATGTATACCAACTTCTGATCCAGTCCACCCACTCTGGTGACTCTGGGTAAAGAAATTTACCACACAAGGACTGACTCCTACCTGGAAAGGACCATCCTGACAGCAGTTAAGGTCGAGGGGATCCCGAATTTATTCATCAGAGATAACTCCCTCGCCAACAATGACCCAAAAGAGTCAATGATTTGACTCATGTACATAAAACAAGGGGGGAATGTAAGAGAGTGAGAATGTTGGAGCATGCTTCCAGAGAGGCCGTGGACTATAGAGTTATCAGTGCTGACACTAGTCTAGGCCTTGAGATATGGTCTCATGGCCCCTGCCCAGCACATAGACCTTCTTTTGAGGGCAGAGCAGGACTGACTCCATTTTGTATTATGTCTTCCGTCTTGTATGAAATGTATCAATCGCCCAGCCCACCCTTAAATTAGCCAATAGAAATTCAGAGGGAAGTAACCCAGTGTAACCAGACCCTGGCCCTCACCCCACCAATCAGAACCAGCCATATCAGTGGTCCGAGAATCACCCCACCACCCAACCCTAAAAGCCTATAAAAAGACCACACTTTCAGAGCTCGGGGCTGTCTGCATTCTGCCGCTGCGTCGGTAGAGGCAGGGAAACCAGACTCGAGTTTGAATAAAGGCTCTTTTGTTTTTTGGATAGGACTCCGGCTCCCTGGTGGTCATTGGGGATCTTGAAATCTGGGCATAACAATTTTATATATATTTGTTTGCCTTTAGATTTTGTCTTTGCATAAGGAAAGAGGGTTAATCAAGTTCATTGCTTTGCTGTGGCTAGAAAGGGAAACTACTGTTTTATTTTTACTCTGATTATTTTTTAATTATTTTATTATGAAACCATCCAGTAATTTTAGTTGGAAACTTTCTCCCAGGTATATTAAAATATTTTATGGGTTTTTCCAGTACAAGCATTTTATACACTAGGGTTTTATCATTCAGTCAGGTTCTAGAGGACACATGAATTCCCTCTGAGCTTGAACCATCAAGTCTAAATATATTAGACTCTAGAAAATATCCAAGAGTATAAGAGTTCAGTTTTTTGTCCACTTCAGAATTGTTGTTTAGGTAAATAATGTTTTTATGTTCTAAGCCAGTTCATTATATTCAGGAACAATTATATTTTATGTCTTCAAGTTTCCCATTGCTCATATGTGCCAGGCTCTGATATAATTAATTATGTTTATAAAAATTTGCCTCTGATCATCATTTGTAGATCTTTATGCAGAGAATTCCCAATTCCACAAACTTCACTTTAAAATTTAAAATATACGTATCTTGGTTGTCTTAACTAAAAATAAAAGTTTTTAAATAATACTGCAGCACAATTAGAATAAGTGATCATTATCCATAGGTTTTGTTTTAAATTACATATTCTTTTTATGAAAATTATTTCTAATTTGCTAACAGCCTATTTCAAGCATCAAATAAATTATTTACACTCCAATGTATTTCTCTTATGTGTGTGTGTGTTTTTTTGCTTTTTTTAAAAATTGTAAAATACATGGAAAGAAAGCAGCTGCATTTTCCAGCTGTGACAAAGTCAATAAATGAGACAAGGATCATCAGTAATAAAATAAAACAATTTATGTCCTTCAAAGATGACTATCTCTATTCAATATCAAAGCTGTAACCAGTGGTAGAGCCCAGCAGCTGGCTTGGCTAAAGTGAGTACTTACTGGGAAATCAGTTGTCACTCTGTCAGCTACATTATAATAACAAGAACACACTAAGATTCCTGTGGAACATTTAAGAACTTTCCATTTGAGTTCACTGCTAGGAAATGATCTCATTTCACTGATATCATCTGAGTGACAGAATGCATCTCATTGCTGCTACTGCAAAGCTACTTTCCATTGTAGGCAGAATCCACGGTGTTCTTTAGTGAAAAATAGGAAGAAGTGTACTAAATCCATAAGATTGATGCAAAAAATAAAAATTATATTAAATTTCCAAAGATTACTTACTATGTTTCCAGAATGGCTAAGAGTTGTGGGAATAGAGCATGTTCCAATATGATCATTTTACATACACACACTTGCCCTGCTTATCAGCTACCACAAGCTAGACTATTATAACAAAATTAAAATGTCTCAAAGTGTTTTCAGAACTAATTGTATTTCCTATTAACCACCAAATCAATAAGTATCAATGATTAGGCAAACTGAGTTTCCTATATGACAGGTAACTAGAGAAATGACACAACTACCCAAAAGCTGTGATAAATCACAACCAGGAATCATATTCTTACACTAATGTTTGGGTATTAGTGATCTAGGCATCATCTATTCATGGTGCCACATATGTGACTTGAATTTACATACAACTAATGACGAGTATTGTGTTCACTTTTATTGAAATACTTAAGCTTATATCTGTACAGCACATTACAGGTTACATTATATATTTATACATATTAACATATTTAAAAACTATATAAGATAAGGAGAGAATGATTGCCTCATTGGATATAGGACCACTGATTTCAGAAGGGTAATAGGCTAATGTTACATGTGCAATCATGTGCAAACTTTGTGTTTGCTACATTTTAAAAAAGGTAAGGTCCACAAAAACTGTCAATGTCCTTATCATAATATAAATATACCAAGTTTGGGGGATAAACGATAGAACTAAAACAAGGGCTTATAGTAGAGAATTAGTTGAGAAAGGATATGATTGCAAAGAAATTTCCTGAGGAAATTGTATGATGTATAATATTACAAGAGACTGAATAATCTCTCTTCTGTTAAACCAAACACAAAAGAGATTTTTAAAATGATAAAGCAATGCCACTATTTTTTTTTTTTTTGCCTCAGATAATAAAACTTATTTTGATAGTTCTAAAAAAATCACTGAAGTCTCAAGGCCTTTAAAGACCTTCCAGGGTTTCTTACTATATTAATAGTGTTAAAAGTAAATCCTAATAAGAAAATTGGCTTTTAACAATATACTACAACGAATCTGCACGTGTTGATACCTGCTAGTTCAGTTCATTTGATCCCTCCTAATAACTGATTTATTTAAAAACTAGTACCCAGGTCCACCTGTGTAGAGGATATAATTTTTGTTAGCATTTTGTAAAATGATGGGAGTTACTTCTGGCAGCAATCTATTTCCACATAATGGTTACACTAGGTCTTTTGTGATTGGAAACAATAGTAGCTTTCCTTACATGATCTTTATAGATATTTCTGTTTTGTTTGCAATATAAACTATAGAATTAACTTTTATGCACTTGTGTACTTACTAGTCCATTCTTTCAATAAGCTCATTCATACAAAGCATCCACCAGGGCTCCCACCAGCCTCGCCCCGCCCCCTCAGCCTAGTCCTAGCCCCGCCCCCTACACCGTGGCCCCGCCCCTCACTGACCCGCCCTTCCGAGGGGCTGGGAGTCCGTTACTGTCTGGGCTGGAGGGTGGGGCTGGGACCCTGTTGTCAGCACCCAGGCCCCAGTCCATCCTGCGCCGCGGCCTCCCGCCCAGGGCTGCGGGGCCACAGCGAGCCCGCCTCCCGCGGCCACAGCACCCGGAGCAGGTATCGGGGCGCCGGGGCCGCAGTGCGATGGAGCCCCCCGCGCGGTGCGGGCGTGGGATCTGCTCCCCCAGAGGCTCGGGCGCCTGGGGGGTCACCGGAGCCCCGCCCGCCGCCTCCAGGCGCCTTCCAGGGGAAGCCCGGAGCGGACCGGTTACCTGACGGGAGGCAGGCGGGCCGGACAAGGGGCCTCAGTGGCTGCAGCGGCTCTGCTTGGGGACCTCACAGGACCCGGGCCAGGCGGCTGGGCCCCAGGGAGGCTGGGGGAGGTGCAGGTGGAGGGAGAGCCTTGGAGTTGAGTCCGAATCACTGATAGTGGCTTAAAGCAACTCGCGTTTTAAAAACGCCTTTAAAAAAAAAAAATTCAGAAAGTTGTCTCTTCTGGGGAAGTGTTAATCACACATTTTCAGGATACATGAGCTTTGCAGTGAGATTTACATATTAGCATTGCTCCCTTATCTTTAAAATTAAAAGTAGCCTGTAACTGAGGTTGTTTGAAGGCTTTTTCTCAAAAGACAAATTGATGAAAGCAGGTGACTCACCTTTGTCTGCCTTGAAGTTGGGGGCAACAGTGGGGGTGTTGTGGGAGGTGGGATGGGTGCTGATAAGGAAGGAATGCCTATGCAGGTTTGAGAGCACTGTGGGCATGGGAACTTGCTTCTGTCTCTCTCCCAAGGGTAAAAATACCCATTTTCTCAAAAAGTTTAAGTTGCCTTTAAACTTGTTTTGAAAAAAGCCTCTTTGGAAACAATCTCTGGGTTTTAGGGGTGTACCAGCTGCTCATGCAGTGACCCTTTGCAGACAAGTCCTAGGCAATTACCTATGATTTGATTCACTTGTAAAGAAGCATTTTGAATAGCTGTTACCTTTTCTTTGTCGTGTTTCACGTAACCGTTTTCATTCACCCTTTGTTCACAGAGAAAGGTGCAGGTCCCCACGTTCCAGCAGGAATGGCACAGCAAGGACTGTTGGGGCCATGTCCCCCTTCCAGGTGCACTCTCTTCTACAAACTAGCATTTCCTGTAGTCAGAGAATTGTAGTTGCCTCTTGAGTCCTGACTGGTCTGTTTCTCAAAGTGAATTTTTTGACGACAGACTAAGTTTCTTCCCTAAACCTTACACTTTCTCTCATTGGCTCTATGTGTTTGTATACATGTGTTGAATGATTAATTTTAATACACTCATGACCACGAGAAAAGAGCTGGCAATGGAATTGGAAAGGTCTTTCTAACCCAGCGATTTTCAACCTTTTTCATCTCATAGCACACTTAAACTAATTCTGTGGCATATACATATGTATATGTGTGTGTGTGTGTGTGTGTGTGTGTGTGTGTGTGTTTTCGGTCTGACAAAAAAAATGACATAATTTTGATTTGGCTATTAGCTTGGTTGTTGCCATTTTTTTATTTGACAATCTAAGGGAAAAGAGATCAGTGCTTCTGTTAACGTGAAAAAACATTGAAACCTGTAAATAATTTCTGTGAGTTTATTTGAGCCAAACTGTCAACATATGTTGGGAAGCCAAACTGTCAACATATGTCAGCGAATTGAGATAATGCTCCAGAGAATGGCAGGTTACATTTGTATTTATACATTGCCATCAAAGGACGGACATAGGTGGGTTGCATTAAATTCATTGGTGACAGATTAAGGAGGTGGGATGAAGAAAAGGGTGGGGGGAACATCTGGGATTGGATAAACAGTGAAATGAGGGACACATACTTAGGTGGGTGCAGGAACAATTAACATGATAATAAAGGAATTTGTGATATCTGTCCTGGCGCCCACCACATCTGGTTGTGCCCCAGGGGCTCCAGAAAAAGGAAAATTACAAGTTATCCACACATTTCAAGGGTATGTGATCATAGATGCAAAAAGACAGGCTCAAATGAGGTAAAGGTCGACCTTGTCAGGGAAGATACCAGCCTAGGATGTAACTGCCCATCATAACTGCTTTTAGTTAAAGTTTAATTTCAGACCATCCTTTGTGGTCACTTTAGGTCTCCGAGTTTGCAAGACTGCCATGCAGGCCTCCCCTGAGCTTGTCAGGTCAGCATGTGGCCCTTTTCGTCCACACTTCTGACTAGTCAGGAATTGCATGTTTTAAAAATCCTTGCAGCACACCAGATGAAAATCACTATTCTAACCCATATCGGGTACTAATCTCGTACATTCTCCAGTATCCCCAGAGCTGGCTACAAACAGGTTCAACATTACTAGATATTAAACAATCTCCCACAGCTCAGTACACACACAAAGAGCGCTCATACATCCAGACGTGAGCAAGACGGCTCAACTATAAGCCACCACATACCTATGAGGTTTTCAGAGGAGAGAGTCCAAAAGTCTAGAGACGAAGCTAATCTAGCTTCTGCTTCACAATAGCCCTGCTCCCGGTTTGACTTGTTACTGAAATGATGCAAAAGCCTGGCGTATTCTTCAAGGCCAGGTTGTAATAAGGTGCCGATGGCAATGGCGAGGCAGGTCACCCACGCAAGCAGCAGCCGCGGAATCTGTAGCCTCCGGCTGAAGCAGCAAAACGGGAGGAGGCTTGGAGCCATTCTTCAGCCTGAATATGCAGAGAAGTTAGTGACTGGAGGGCTGGCGCACGGTGGCATTCCTGCTAACAGCCGGTCACCCCAATGAACTGTTTGCTCTGTTGGAGCTACCGACTCCCAGTGAACCCCAGGGAGCGTCGGGGAAAGACGGCTGGCCAGGGAGAGGGTCACGACTAGCTCCTCCCGGACCCTCGGCTGTCTGGGGGGCGAAGGGGCCCAGCCGCCGCGCACGCCTTCTCCAGTGGTCCCGGCGGGAAGGCGCCCAAGGCCGCGCGGCCGCCGCTAGGGGGCGCTGGCGGCCCCGCCGGGTGGGGCAGGGAGGGGGAAAGCGGGGAGGGCGAGAGAGGGGCTGAAGCTCTTCCTGTGCCAGGCTTCCGGCTCCGGGTCCCGGAGGAGGACCCTCGGGCCGAGGGCGGAGCCGCCGCCCGCCGCGACTTTCAGACTCGAACCATGGCCTCGAGCTGGTGGCGGTGGCGGCACGGCTGCTCCTGGAGGCCGGCGGCGCGGACCCCCGCGCCCGGAGCGCCTGGCCGCCAGGGCCCTCCCGCGCCGCCGCCCGCCGCCGCCGCCCGGGCGCAGGTGAGCCGCGGGGCGCGCCGGGAGGGGGGCGCGCAGAGGTCACGGCGCAATGACAGCCGCGCGGAATGAATGGGCGCGGGCGGCACGTGCGCCTGCGGGCTGCGCGGGGAGGCCGGGCCCGGGGCGCCTGGCTGGGCCGGGCCGCCGGGTGGGCCGCGGAGGGGGCTCCCAGCATCTGTCTGCCCAAAGTAGGGGCGCGCCGGGCCGAACTACAGAGCGATTCCCGGAGACGGAGAGGGTTTGCGGGTTGGGGAGGGAGCAGTGAGGGGCGGGGGAAAGGCCGGAGGAGGGGTCATATAGTCAGTCTCCTAACGTACGGTCTAAGTCCAGGCTGGAGATCGTCTGCAGCTGTTTCCTTTCGTGTTACACAGCCGCGGCTCCGGGAGAGCAGATCTTCACCGGGATGTTAGAGCCAAAGGCACTCTGAACCCTCTGAGATACGGAGGAGGGTCCAAGTGGCCTCGCTAGGCCTAAAGGTCTTGTGGAGGAAATAGGTCTGATCCGAGGGTGGACAGGTTTTCAGCCGAACGTAGTTGTTTCGGAGGGAGAGCTCACCTGGACCGGGTGCAAAGAGAAAAGCCCTGAGGATGTCAAGTAGAGAAACCTTGGGGTCATCTTTAATTTGACCTATGACTTCTTGAGGTAGAGTCACAATCTCGGCACTAACCATGGTTTTGACTCTTCCCTATTGCCTGTAGACCCAGACTCTTTTTTCTCCCTTTTCAGGCAGTGTAGCTCTTGTAATATGACACGTTTCAATGGCTCTGAGTGCTTTCTGCACTTTTTAGTGATTGATTTTCAACCTGCCATAGGCCCATGCTATTGAGCATAACTGCCCAGAATCTATGGGCTCACTCCTTTTTACAGGCTCTCTAGTCACATAGTAGTTGTATGTGTTCACCTCTCATTCCTCGAGGGTTTTTTTTTTGTGTGTGTGTGTATGTAGGATTCTTCTGTTTCAGTCCGATTTGGTACATTTCATATTCCCATGTACCCATCAAACTCAGTTTACCAATATGAAATAGTGCCAAAGTGGGTACATATCATGTCTTATGCATTTGGTGAGAGAATGGCAGCCGGGCCAGTAGATATCTATACTAATAAAAGGGTAATATGCTAATTAGACTGGATGTCTTTCAGATGACCTTTCAGACAAAGCCATGGTGGTGGGGCCAAGGGAGAGGCGGTTAGAGGCAATCAGGCAGGCAGGGGCAAGCAGTTAGGGTGATAAGGCCAGCAGGGGAGAGCAGTTAGGGGGATCAGAACTGCAGGCAGGTGAGCAGTTAGGAACCAGCGGTCAGGCCTGTGGGATAGGGCCTAAACCAGCAGTCAGACATCCCCTGAGGGGTCCCTGATTGGAGAGGGTGTGGGTCGGGCTGAAAACCCCACCCCCAGCCTGTGCACAGATTGCGCACCAGGCCTCTAGTCTATAATAAAGGGAGAATATGGGAAAAGAGCCTTAGGACTTGCTGGCATCCATTTTAGTGCTGTCCTGGCCAGGTTACAGATGATTCCAGTACCACAAATGAGGACATCATTTGGAGAGATGGATACACTTATCTATGCCACTGGATAAGATACTTATTTTCTTTGATGCTCCCTTTTTTTTAATTCCTCCCTTCCCCAGCAACTTTCATAGCAATGGAAAGGGTGCTTTCTTGGAGAGGATATGTCTTAGTGATCACAAGGAGGGTCTTCCCTGAGAATGCCAATGCCCTGTATTCCTGATTTGTGTGTCCGTGGTCAATTTCACTGTTAATTAATACATTAGCTTTTGGTATCTGCCTCAAGCTTTTGTTTGGTAAGTTCAAGTCTCTTAGGGCCTGATAGTCCTTGGGGACAAAGAGCAACAATAATAAAGCCACCTCCAGCTCTCCACCACAGCTCTGCTACTTCCTGGTGTCTGTACATTCTCCCGATCTCTCCATTGGTAATGTGAACAAGTCTTGTAATCAGGTAAAACCAGTGTGCATTAGATCAAGCCAAGTCACTTGTTAATATGTCTTTGATTCTTCCTCAGCTTTTTCTCTTTTTTAAAAAGGTAAGTTTTGCTTTAACCGTTTTTGGCTCAGTGGATAGAGCATCGTCGGCCTGTGGACTGAAGGATCCCAGGTTCGATTCTGGTCAAGGGCATGTACTTTGGTTGTGGGTACATCCCCAGTAGGGGGTGTGCAGGAAGCAGCTGATCGATGTTTCTCTCTCATGGATGTTTCTAACTCTCTATTCCTCTCCTGTCCTCTCTGTAAAAAAGTCAATAAAATACAAAGTAAGTTTACAGAGTTTATAGAAGGCAAGATTGACTTTCAGGGAGAGTATGTGATGGAATGAGGGGACAAAACCAGAATTGGACAATTGATTGTTGCTAATGCTAGTATTAGTACACCTAAGTGACAACAGTTCTAGTTTCACAACTCCCTTTCAATACTTTACAGTAGTCACCCTTATCCATGGTTTTGCATCCCAGTTTCAGTTACCTGTGGTCAACCGTGGTCCAAAAATATTAAACAGAAAATTCCAGAAATAAATAATTCGTAAGTTTTAAACTGCACTCTGTTCTGAGCAGTTGGATGAATTCTCACCCATTCCTGCTTTTTCCTACCCAGATATGAACCATCCCTTTGAGTAGTGTCTCCAGGCTGTATACACTACCCTATCCCTTTGTCACTGAGCAGACCTCTCAGTTAACAGACTGTCATGGTATCAAAATGCTTGTGTTCAAGTAACCCTTATTTTACTTAATAATTATTCCCATATATAAGAGTAGCGATGCTGGCAATTCATATATGCCAAAGGGAAGCTGTAAAGTGTTTCTTTTATGTAAAAAGGTGCACAAAATCTGTGCACAGTGATGGGGGGTCCCTCAGCCCAACCTGCACCCTCTCCAATCTGAGACCCCTTAGGACAGATTGCTAATGCTGCAACCCTTTAATACAGTTTCTCATGTTGTGGTGACCCCCAATCATAAAATTATTTTCATTGCTACTTCATAACTGTGTTGCTACTTCATTTATTTTATATATATGTATATATTTTATTGATTTTTTACAGAGAGGAAGAGAGAGGGATAGAGAGTTAGAAACATCGATGAGAGAGAATCACCGATCAGCTGCCTCTTGCACACCCCCTACTGGAGATGTGCCCGCAACCACGGTACGTACCCTTGACCAGAATCGAACCCAGGACCCTGCAGTCCACAGGCTGACACTCTATCCTCTGAGCCAAACTGGTTTCGGCTGTGTTACTACTTCATAATATTTGCCTCGACCCGCAGGTTGCGAACCGCTAGCAGGGTCACCTAAGACCATCGGAAAACACAGATATTTACATTACAATTAATAACAGTGGTAAAATTACAGTTATGAAGTAGCATCGAAAATAATTTTATGGTTGGGGGTCACCACACATGAGGAACTGTGTATTAAAGGGTCGCGGCATTAGGAAGGTTGAGAACCACTGCCTTAGGGGATGTCCAACTGCCAGTCAGACATGCCTCTTGCAATCTGAGACCGCTGGCTCCTAACCACTCCACCTGCCTGCCTGCCTGCCTGATTGCCCCTAACTGCTCACCTACCGGCCTGATCACCCTTAACCTCCTCTGCTTTGGCCCCACACCCGGGACCCAGGATTCCCTTCTCCAGCTCGCCACAGGCACCCAGGACCCGGGCTTCCCTTCCTCTAGCCAGCTGCAGGCACCCAGGACTGAGGCCGGCTTTGCCTGGGCCAGCTGCACCTGCAGGGGACCATGGATGGGCGGCTTCGCCCAGGCCACATCCAGGACCATGGGGCAGGCAGCTTGTCCCTCCCCCAGACCACACGGCTTGTCCCTGTCCCCGGCAGCCACCGCAGGCACTGGCACCCAGGGCAGGCAGCTTGTCCCGGCTTTGTCAGGAGGGATGTCCAGAGGTTGTCTGGAAGACGCTTGGTCTAATTAGCATATTATCCTTTTATTAGTACATACTTATATTAGAGGCCCGGTGCATGAATTTGTGCATGGGTGAGGTCCGGCAAGCCTGGCCAGGGGGAGGGGACATGGGTGGTTGGCCAGCCTACCTGCTGGTCGAACTCCTGGCTGAGGGGACAATTACATATTAGCCTTTATTATGTAGGATATACACTGAGTGGCCATATTATTATACATTCAAAGATTATAATAATCTGGCCACTCAATGTGTGTGTGTGTGTGTGTGTGTGTGTGTGTGTGTTTTAATAAAAAACATGACATATCTGTGGTTTCAGGTACCCACTAGGGGTCTTGGATGTATCCCCCATAGATAAGGAGGGGCTACTGTAATGCTGTTCTGAGTATCTCTAATCCTACTTTGGAAACATTGCCCTAAGATAGTCTTAAATAATTCCTAAGTTTTAAACTGCACTCTGTTCTGAAAAAGCTTGATTGAATAGGTACTATGTTAGATGTATACAGTGTAATACGCTCAGAGCTTTACTCTCTAAATTTTGAACCAAGATCCATCTTCCAAAGACCATGCTTTTAACAACTGTCACACTGCCTAGTGGTTAAAGCACTCTGTATTAGCTATGTCATTTTAACTCTTCATCCCAGGTTAAAGGTTAGATCTCATACTGAATAAATATAATAATAAATATAAATATAAATGCACCTTGAAAGGAGCAGTGGGCACAGAGGCGGGTCTCAGCCCATCCTCCACACCCCTGTTCAGCCCCTCCTGCCACAGCCCCTGGTCCCCTGTCTTCTGACAACCCCGCTCCCGCCTCTGATCCCACATGTTGACGGCGCAGAGCTATTGGAGCCAGCCGCCAGCAGCAAGTGTGAGTGGCGGCTGCTGCCCCAATCACAGGGGGAGGTAGAAAAGCCCTTAGGGGCAATCGGGGCCAGCAGTGGGTACAGGCACCCGGCAGGACTGCAGACACAGGAGCAAAGACTTTTTAGTAACCACCAAAGGCTCGCCTCGATGACAGCGCCTGGCACCCCACCTTGGTCTGGTGCCCTCACTCACCTGCTCAGCTGATGCCCACCATGTTATGCGCTCTGCCACCTGCTGCCAATGCCTGCCATGTTCCACATGCACCCCTGGTAGTCAGCACATGACATAGCAATTGGTTGGTTGTTCTGCTGTTTGGTCTATTTGCATATTAGGGTTTTATATATAGACTAGAGGCCCAGTGCACGAAATTTGTGCGTGGAGGGGGGGTGTCCCTTATCCTAGACTGCATCCTCTCCAATATAGGACCCCTTGAGGGATGTCCACATACCTGTTTAGCCCCAATTCTTGTGGGCTCCCAACTGCTTGCCTGCCTGCCTTCCTGATTGCCCATAACCACTTCTGCCTGCCAGTCTGATCACCCCCCTAACCACTCTGCTGCCAGCCTGATTGATGCCTAACTGCTCCCCTGCCAGCCCGTTTGCCCCTAACTGCCCTCCCCTTCATGCCTGGTCACCTCCAACTGCCCTGCCCTGCAGGCCTGGTCACCTCTAACTGCCCTCCCCTGCAGGTCTGGTCCCCCCCAACTGCTCTCCCCTACAGGCCTGGGTCCCACCCAATTGCCCTTCCCTTCAGGCCTGGTCACCCTCAACTTCCTTCCTCTGCCTGCCTGGTAACCTAACTGCCCTCCCCTGCAGGCTTGATCACCCACAACTGCCCTCCCTTGTAGGCCTGGTCCCTCTCAACTGCCCTCCCCTGCTGGCCATCTTGTAGTGGCCATCTTGTGTCCACATGGAGGCAGAATCTTTGACCACGGGGGGGGGGGGGGGGGCAGCCATCTTGTGTGTTGGAGTGATGGTCAATCTGCATATTATTCTTTTATTAGATAGGATAGAGGCTGAAACTGGTTTGGCTCGGTGGATAGAGCGTCAGCCTGCGGTCTGAAAGGTCCCGGGTTCGATTCCAGTCAAGGGCATGTACCTTGGTTGCAGGCACATCCCCAGTAGGGGGTGTGCAGGAGGCAGCTGATTGATGATTCTCTCTCATCAATGTTTCTAACTCTCTATCCCTCTTTCTTCCTCTCTGAAAAAAAATCAATAAAATATATTTAAAAAAAAAAAAAAGGTAGAATAGAGGTCTGGTGCATGGGTGGGAGCCAGCTAGTTTGCCCTGAAGGGTGTCCCGGATTAGGGTGAGGTTTCCCTTGGGGCATAGGGTGGCCTGGGCAAGGGGCCTGTGGTCATTTGCAGGCTGGCCACGCCCCTCAGTGACCCATGTGGAGGCCCTGGTATCTGGGAATTATATATCTTCTACAGTTGAAACTTTGTAGCCTGGAGCAGAGCCAAGCTTTCTGCTTGCTTTGTGGCGGCAGCCATTTCTGTTGGGATTTATGTATCTTCTATAATTGAAACGTTGTAGCTTTAAGTGGAGGTCTGGGCCGGCCAGGGTGTGTGGAAAGCTAGGCTTCCTCCATTGCCGGGGGCAACCCAAGCCTCCCTTCTGCTCTCTCTGTGGCCATAGCCATCTTGGTCGGCTTAATTTGCATACTTGCTCCTGACTGGCTGATGGGCGTGGTTTGTGGTGTGGTGAAGGTATAGTCAATTTGCATATTACTCTTTTATTAGATAGTATTAGGTGTATAGCATTGTGGTTTGACAGTCATATACTTTACAAAGTGTTCCTCCCCATATTTTCAGGACCCACCTGGCAACATGCATAGTTATTACAACAATATTAACTATATTCCCTTTGTTTTATTTTACATCCCCCATTGCTTCTCAGCCTTTTGGCTAAGGTCAAATATACTTTACATCCCTGTGATTATTTTGTAACTCCAATTTGTACTTCTCAATCCTTTCACCTTTTTCACCCAGTTCCCCAACGCCATGCCCCTCTGGCAACCATCAGTCTATCCTATGAGAGTTTTTATTTATCTAATATAATAAAAAAGTTTCTTATGAATATTCTTACAAGTTTCTTCATATTTTTATTTTATAGATGTCCTGTTTTTATCTTGTGAAGAGTTTAACAACTGCCTGTCTAAATATGTACAGTATATCACGGTAAGTTTATCATTTGTATTGCAACTACCGAAATTATTAGCCATATTGTCAGTAAATTTCTATTCTAAATTTGTTGGTCTAGTCCAACAAACTGAATTTGTTGTTTGGATAACTGCTATAATATCTGCTTTGTGTGATCTCTTCCTTTAAAAAAAATATCCTAATGTATAAAAACCCAGGGTTCATAACGTCCAAAACAACCGAAGGGTGGACTGACCAGAAGTCAGTGCTAGGCCAGTGGGTACTGCCACCCAGCACTGACTGCTGAGGGGGCTGCAGACCAGGCCCAGAGAGAGGCCTGGGGGAGATGCAGGGTCTGACCCATAGCCTCCGAGGCTGCTGTTGATCAGCCCTTGCCTCTCTCTTTCTCTTGGGACCTGGCCAGCAGCCACACCTCTCTTTCTCTCCGGCCTCTGCTGGGGCTGCTGATCAGTTCTGCCTCTCTGATCAAGCCCATTGATAGGCCTGGGATCACTGACTGGCATAGAAACTGACCAATCAGAACCAAATTTGGGTGAAGTGCGAGGAGTCAATGGCTGCCTATGAGGCGGAACTTTTGACACTGACTAGCATAGAAACTGACCAGTCAGAATCAAATCTAGGTGAAGTGCAAGGAGTCAATGGCTGCCTAGGAGGCAGAGCTTTTGACTCTGTCTGGCATAGAAACCAACCAATTAGAACCAAATCCAGGTGAAGTGCAAGGAGCCAATGGTTGCCTAGGAGGCGGAGCATTTGACACCGAGTGGCATAGAAACTGATCAATCATAACCTAATCTGGGTGAATTGCAAAGGCAGAACCTAAGGTGGAGGCTGAGGAGGGGGTTTAAGGGCAACAGCTGTTTGGTGTAAGGTGTAAGAAAGTGGTTCAATTTTTTAATGACCAGTTTGGCAGTGTAATACATATGGCTGGCTATCAGTCCAGATATAGGGATTATGTATTTTTGCTGCCAAGAGCCTCTTCTCCTGATGAAAAAGGCTTATCCCCCCCATTTAAGCAATCCTATACTATATAACCTATCTATACCACTAAAAGGGTAATATGCTAATTAGACCAGATAAACTGGACATCGATTTCTTTCCAAACAAAGCCATGGTTGTGGGGGCCATGGCAGAGGCCTTTAGGGGTGATCAGGCTGCAGTTTGGGGCGAGATCAGGCTGGCAGGGGAGGGCATTTGGGGGCGAGATCAGGCTGGCAGGGGAAGGCAGTTGGGGATGAGATCAGGCTGGTGGGGAGGGTCAGATGGGGGGAGCGAGATCAGGCCAGCGGGGGAGGGCTGTTGGGGGCAAGATCAAGCTGGCAGGGGAGGGCATTTGGGTGCGAAATCAGGCCTGCAAGGGAGGGCAGTTAGGGTTGATCAGGCAGGTAGGGGAGGGCAATGAGGGGCAGGCAGGCAGAGGCAGTTAGGGGCAATTAGGCAGGCAGACAGAGAAGTTATGGGGCAATCAGACAGGCATGCAGAAGGGTTGGGATAATCAGGCAGGTAGGCAGAGGCAGTTAGGGGCAATCAGGCAGGTGAATGGTTAGGAGCCAGTGGTCTCAGATTGTGAGAGGGATGTCCAATTGGAGAGGGTGCAGGCTGGGCTGACACTCCCCTCCCCTCCATGCATGAATTTTGTGCATCAGGCCACTAGTGGGAATATAATAAAACAACTCAGAACACAAGAAACATGGTTTAGTCTTTGATTTTGTGAGTTCTCGAGTCCTGGTTATAAAAATAAACAAACAGCACTATTATTTAGCAAGAATAAAATTCTGTATGTTTTCCTAATTTATAATGATCCTTTTAGATCAATGCTTAATTTCCAGCAAGTATCTGAGCTTAAGTTTTCTGTCATCTGAATATTATATATATATATATTTGCAAATGTGTGTATAATTCTTATAAAATTACACTCAGACTTACATTTTGTGCATTTGTGCTTGTCCCAGGCTCCATCACACAACATCGGCCGTGTTCTGTTACAGTAAACCTCGGAGTGGTGAGAAATACACCGATCCCTTTCAGCTTGGTAGGAGATATTTGAAAGGTCTGTATGAGGACATTAGGAAGGTAAGGAAGTTTTGAAGATGCTGTGAAGTATGTTGAACTTTTAGAGAGAGATAAGTATGTTGAACTTTTAGAATTATGAAAACAGGACGCTGGTTTCAGATATGTACAGAGCCATTGCAGACTTCGTAGTCAGATTTCAGAAATTTCTTGAGCAACGGCAGTGGGGCATATGGAGGACAGAACACGTTACGTCCAGAAAGCGGGTGTTGCAGAGGTTGGTACCTGAAGGAAATGGTACAGGTAGCACTTACCTGACAAGTGGGCTGTCTGACATTTTCTCTCCAATTCCTTCCCCTGTTCCACAACTACTGAAGCACCGCAGCCTCGTGGCTCCTGCTGTCGTCTCCCTTCTCTGGTCCTGAGTGTCAGCTGCCGGGCTGTGTTCATCATTAAGTGCTCTCCTCCCAAACAGTTCCAGTGGTTCCCAACCTCACTGTATTCCCAAATGCTGCCAGAAATGTCCACATGCCCCTCCTCAGCCTCCTTCCCCTTTCAGTCCTTATCAAGCTCCCCACTGGGCAGTTTTCACAGCAACACCACTTCCTACTTGACAGACCAAGTAGAGCCCGTGAAGGAGGCTCTCCCTCAGTGCCTGCTCTATCCGTGTGTAAGCTCCTTTGTGCCATCTACTGACGTGAACGTCCCTTCCTTTCCGGGACAGTCCCTGTACCTCTAGTTAAGCTTCATCCCCGCACCTTGGGCACTACCTCTACGGTTTCCTGTTCTCCTTGGCCTGCAGACTCTCGCTCTTTGTGTCTCTTTCCTATGCCTTTTAGGGTCTCCAGTTTGTTTGTGGTTAGGTTTTTTTTGTTTTGTTTTGTTTTGTTTTATATTTTTATTGATATCAAAGAAGAAGGAAGCAGGAGAGAATGATGAAAATCATTGATCAACTGCCTCCTGCACTCCCCCTACTGGGGATTGAACCCGTAGCTCCAGCATGTGCCCTTGACTGGAATCGAACTGGGGGTCTTTCAGTCCACAGGTCGACATTCTATCCACTGAACCAAACCAACTAGGGCTGTCTTTTTTGTTGTTGACTTCAGAGAGGAAGGGTGGTGAGGGAAAGAGAGATAGACACATCAATGATGAGAATCATTGATCAGCTGCCTTATGCACACCCCCTACTGGAGATCAAGCCTGCAACCTAGGCACATGCCCTTTACTGGAATCAAACCTGGGACCCTTCCATCCACAGACCGACACTCTGTCCACTGAGCACAAGCAGCTAGGGCTCATGTTTATCTTCTAAAGGACCATTCCTTGTCCTGGTGTCCTACCTCTTCCTTTCCATCACAGTATGCTTTTCCTCTGTCTTTATTTTTGCTCCTTCACATTCACCCCACCATCACACTAGGCCTTTCTTTCCAGCCTCTCAGAACCTGCCTTTGCCTAGGTCTTCAATAGCTTTCTTCTAATAAACCCAGTGGACACTTCAGTTTTTATCTTCCTTGACTTTTTTGAACATTGATCACTGTGGACCACTCCCACTCCATGAAACTTTTCCCCTGGCCTTGTTCTGATTCTTAGACCATTCTTCAGCCTGCTTCCTGAGTTTTTGTCCATCCCTTCCACCCTTCCCATTTAATGTGGCCATTCCTGGGGTTTTGTTGGCCCCTCTGTGACCTCAGTATACCTGTTCCCATGCTTACAACTCCCCAAAAATATCTCTATTCCAGATTAAATCATTGGTTTGAAAACTATACATCTAACTGCTCACTGGCAGCTCCATGTAGTGTCCATGACTATCTCAAATTTAACATATATGAATCTCTACTTCCCCCTCCTAACTGTCTTTTCTTCTATTTTTTCCAGGATCCCCAGTAGGATCCTCCACTCTTCCATCTCTTTCCCCCTCCACATATCCCGGTCCAAGCATGTCAAACTCAAAGGCTAACATGGGCCAAATAAACAAGATTTAAGTTTATGTGGGCCACAAAAACAAAAGCTTCAGTTTTCATAGAAACGTAGGTTTATTTCTATAGAGACATGCTGAATACAAAGGGCTGAAATAAATGAATAATTGTTAACATAAAATAATAGGACATTTTAATAAAAATTAATATTTTTTCTTGAACATTAACTTACTAGACACTGAATAACTGTACAAATTAGTAAGTGTAATGCAAATAAACCTATTTCTCTTGTTCTCCAAAAACAAAATATTCTTGTTGTGCACACCAAACAAGTCAGTACAAGACTAATGATGTGGTTGTTGGCTGCTAAAGTATTTGCTGCTAGTATTAGTGGAGAGAAAAGGTGCGCCTGCCCACAAGGTGTGTAAGAGAAATATATGAATGCAACACGATTATAGTAACCAGTCATCAGCAAACGTTGTAGTTTGTTATTTTTTTTTTTTAATTAACTTTTAAATATATTTTATTGATTTTTGTACAGAGAGGAAGGGAGAGAGATAGAGAGTTAGAAACATCGATGAGAGAGAGTTATCGATCAGCCTCTTGCACACCCCCTACTGGGGATATGCCCGCAACCAAGGTACATGCCCTTGACCAGAATCGAACCTGGGACCTTTCAGTCCCCAAGCCGACGCTCTATCCATTGAGCCAAACCGGTTTTGGCTGTAGTTTGTTATTAATAATTATGTGTAACAGGATACTACAACAATTAAGTTACAACATTTTAATTAAAACATTTCTTACATACTTTTATATTGGTTGGGCCACAAAAATGTTCATTGTGGGCCACATGTGGCCCGTGGGCCAAGAGTTTGACATGCTTGCCCTAGTCTGTTCCTGCCTCCAGTCCCACTGCCATAGGTTAGGCAACCCCATTTCTGTTGCTATCATCCTTGCTGTCCTCCTCATATCTCCACCTACTCATATTTTCACCTGAACTACTCATATCTCCAGTAGAATTTAAATGTGAGAATATTACTTTGATGGAAAAGGAAAAGCCTTTTGGACAATGATCATCATACTAATTAATGGCCCAAGCATGTAAAAATGGCCAGAGGTGCCTCCTATGTGATCCCAGGGTAACTGCTCTTCTCTCAGGGACAGCACCCGTCATGCTATTGTGTTTTATTGCAGTTACTGTTTTATTACTTCTCCCCATCTAGACTCTGAGCTCCTGTAGGCAAGGGGCCATCTTATCCTTGTAACCTCTACATTGGCACTCAGTCTATAACTTAGTTAATGACTGACCTGCTGTATGGTATCTCCTGTGCCTAGGAGGGTCCATTCCTTTGTGTGTGTGTGTCTTCTTTTGTATTTGTTCTCACCTGAGGATATTTTTTCCATTGATTTTTAGAGAGAGTACATGGGAGAGAAAGAGAGGGAAACATTGATGTGAGACACATTGTTTGGTTGCCTCCTGCACTTCCCCTGACTAGGGATGGAATCTACAACTGAAATACATGCACTTGACCCCAAATCAAACCCCCAACCCTTTGGTGCACAAGCCAACGGCCAGGACTCTGGGTCCATTTTTAGCTCCCACTGCTTCTGAGGGCTCAGCTGTGATTAATTCCAGCAAGTCCTTGTTCAGCAGGTAAAACACAAATGCCTCCATCACTTGGAAGGATCTCTCCTCTTCACAAATCAAAGCCTACTTATCCTTAATCCCAGGTCAAAGCTGATCTCCTCCAGGAAAAGTTTAGTTTTTTAGCCTACACTGCTCTCTTCTACTTAGAACTTACAGTGTATTTAATGTACAGCATTATTCAAGATATGACTGCCTTCTTTACTGAATATTTCTTTTTAAAAATAGTTGGATAGCCGTAGCCAGTTGCTCAGTGGTTAGAGAGTTGACCCGTGGAGAAGGGTCATGGGTTCAATTCTGGTCAAGGGCATGTACCTTGGTTGCAGGTTCGATTCCCAACAGGTTTGGGGAACATGGGGCACGTGCAGGAAGCAACCAATCCAAGTGTCTCTCTCACATTGATATTTCTCTCTCTGACTCTCCCCCTCCTTTCCACTCAATAGAAAAATATACTCAGGTGAGGGTTAACAAAAACAAACAACAAAAAACGGTTGGTTAGAATGTTGTCCCAATACACCAAGGTTGCGGGTTCCATCCCAGGTCAGGGCACATACAAAAATCAACCAATGAATGAGTAATTGGAACAACTAATCAATGTTGTTCTCTCTCTCCAAGATCAGTTTTAAAAAAGAAAAAAAAACATTTTGTCTCCCAACTCATTTGTAAGCTCCTCTCATCAGACAAACCACATGTTACATTTCCCTTTTGAATTTGCCGCTGCCGCTTCTCCCCGGCCACCATCTTACCTTCCTGCCGAATTCGGCACAGCTTCTCCCTCCCGGGACAGCCCCTGGCTCCCAAACCCCCGTCTTGGTTCCCTCCCCTCCTCTTCCCCACTGCTGCCAGCCGGTGGCCTGGGTAACCCTGAGCTTTCCCCCGCTTCCTGCTGCTCTTGGCGTCGCCGGGGCAGCGCCCGCTCTCACACTTACGCTGCTTGGAGCCAAGCCAGGCATGGCGTGTGGCCCCGGACGGGGCCGCCAGGGCTTTGGCCATACCATGGAGGAACCTTTTCCAACCGAGGGTTTAATTTCTCAATTAAGATGAAATCTCAGAAATCAAATCCATGTTGTGTAAAAGAAATTCTGGTGACTATGCAATTATGATGCCATATTGACACAGACTCTTTATTTCAGGAATTGCTCATATCTCCAATAGAACTTAAGGAAATGTCTGAGTACTACTTTGATGGAAAAGGAAAAGCCTTTCGACCAGTTATCGTGGTGCTAATGGCCCGAGCATGTAATAGCCATTATAACAACTCCCGGTGAGTCATCTACTTCTGCTGCACTGTCACCTTATATTGGCAGGTCTTCCTTCCCAAGGTCACCGTTTAGCTTCCTGTTTAAGATGTACCCTGCGCCTAAGAATTCGCTTTATGTATGATGACTGGATTCTGAGTAGGAGTCACTCTGGAATCTGGTCTGGGCGCCTTCCTTTTCCACCTTTTTCATGACTAAGGAAGAACGACTTAGCTGTAATAAGCATTTTAGAAAGAAGTCTGAAAGTCAGATTTAGTTTTCTTGTTCAGAAGTAGAGACTACCAGGATGTATGCATACATGTAATCACTGTCCACACGGGCCAGCTAGTCCAAAGGTTGATGGGTATGATGTGATAAGCTTTGCCATGATTCCGGGCACCACACCCCCTGCAGCGCCTGCCTGTCTGGGGCTTACCAAAGGCATTTTGACTGTGGATCCTTAGCTTTTGTGTTTTGAATATATTTAGATTTTAAAATATTAAAACAGCAACTTTTAGTATTAAAGGAAGTCTTAAAAGGAAAGAGGATGTAACCATATTACCAAATGCAGCTGACTTTACCATTTCCTCTGCCCCACCCTCTTCCAATCAGTCCCACAGTATGCAAATAATTTTGAGTTCTGCTTTGTTTCCTTACCATTGTTTTTTAAAGTCTTCATCATGGTGCCGCAGAGTTTTCATAGTTATTATTTTCACATCATGTATTCTATTGATGGAAATTCCTGTAGACCATAATGTACTTATACATTTCCCTAGGGTCGAATATGTGTAGTATAGTCCCTTTCCTCAACAAATTATTTTTTCTGATTTTTTTTCACATTTTGTGGTAAAAAAACATATAATATAAAATTTACCATCTTCAACCATT
The DNA here is from genome assembly GCF_964339955.1 of Pipistrellus hanaki. Taxonomy (NCBI): domain Eukaryota; kingdom Metazoa; phylum Chordata; class Mammalia; order Chiroptera; family Vespertilionidae; genus Pipistrellus; species Pipistrellus hanaki. The sequence goes on along the minus strand of NC_140503.1, from coordinate 117,717,236 downwards.
TTTTATTTGTTTGTTTGAATGTTTATGGTGCGTTTATTAATCAAATAGGTGGCAATCTGAGAGAACGGCAGATGTTAAGACTGAAAATGCCACTCTTGACATTTCATTGCCGCTAAGCTCTTACATAGGGTGTGGTGGGGGATCTAATGTTAGTGAGTTGCCAGGATCTGCCTTTTTTTTTTTAAAAATCTTTATTGTTGAAAGTATTACATAGATCCTCCTTTCCCCCCTCCCCCCCATTAACTTAACCTCTTCCAGCCCGCTCACATCCTTGCTCCCCAGGTCTGTGTCCACAGGTTATACATATGTGCATACAAGTTCATTGATTCAACATATATTTTAAAGAATGCCTTTGTCAGCACTAAATTTAAGGATGTGGTCAGAGTGAGCATCAGATGTTGCTCCTTAGCGGGTGCTCCCCTCTGCCCACCGCAGCGTGGTGCCTGCTGCTGCACCCTTGCAGCTCCAGCACATGCTCGGTGCTCAGGGGAGGGTCACCCTGAGACTTTTGGTGAGCTCCCAGATGGTTTGAACAAGCAGTGAGATAAATCTCTGGCAGCGACATTTTAACCATTGTAATGCCCAAGTGTCATAAACCCCAAAGACTACCAGGGAGCCGAATCCGATGCAATTGCAGAAAGCCTGTATTTATTTCGGACTAGTCCGAGCTCAGTCCCCACTTACACCAGTGAGGGCATGGCAAGAAAGAGAAAGAACTTAACATATCAATGGGTTATATAGGGAGGGTGGTGCCGCTACCTTGGCTGACCTGATTGGTTGGGTTAGGCCTAGGGTCCAGTTACCAGGAGCTGGACCCACCCCACCCTGCCCTCTCGCCGCGCCCTGCCCCCTCACCCCGCCCTGCCCTCTCACCATCATCCGGCTCAGTTCCAATTCACTTAGAAGGCAGAGCCGCAGCAGTGCTCCCTCCGAGCCAGACTCGAAGTGCATGGCATGTGGTCTAGACTCTGGAGCAGGTCTCTCAGCATTGGCCCGGCTGGGGTTTGGGCCACCTTATTTGTGGGGGGAGGGGTTGTCAATGTGCATTGACCTAAGATAGTGGCATCATATAGTGGCACCCCTGGCCTCTATCCACAGGTGCCAGAAGTGCCCCCACCCCCAAGCTGGGGACAGCCCAGAGTCTCCAGGCATTGCCAAATGTTCCCTGGGGAACAAAACCATCCCTGGTTGAAAACAACTCATCGAGGGAAAACGTGTGTTTATATATATACAATATATATATATATATTTTTTAATATATATTTTATTTTTTTACAGAGAGGAAGAGAGAGGGATAGAGAGTTAGAAACATCGATGAGAAAGAATCATCGATCAGCTGCCTCTTACACACCTTCTACCGGGGATGTGCCTGCAACCAAGGTACATGCCCTTGACTGGAATCGAACCCGGGACCATTCAGTCCACAGACCGACGCTCTTTCCACTGAGCCAAACCAGTTTTGGCTGTTTATATTTTTTATTTCTCAGATTAATACTCAATACAGTTCATTACCCTCAGAGATAACACGAACAGGAAAATAGTTTGCACTGCTCTACCTCCTGTCAGCTGTTATCCTCGAAGGTGAAAGATTTCTCAGCTTGCTTTACTAAACATGGGAGAACATAACACAGAGAAGGCATTGCTAGTTTACAAAGTAACTTCAAGACTGCCCTCTCCAGGAACGTCTTAGCTGCAGTGTCATTCTCCCCTTAGGTGATCGGAGCAGGGCTTGCTGGAGGCACAAGGCAGAGGCCCATGTCTGGCGCTAGGCTGTGCGCCATGCGGAGGCATGCATTTGGATAGTTACATAGGGGTGTCGAACTCTATCAGAGAAGGGGCCAAAATCTAAAATCCAGCCTAAATCGCCGGCCGAATGGTTTACTGAACAGTCATAAACTGACAATGTCAAAAACTGACAGCGGAGTGCAGTGATGACAGCGCGGTGCGGGCCACATTGCAAGGCCTGGCGGGCTGGATTTGGCCCGAGGGCCTTGTGTTTGACACATGTGGGATAGTAGTTTCCCAGCTACATTATCCTCTAAGCCTCAATTCCTTGAGAATAAGGACCCTTCCTATTGTAAATTCACCCCCTCACCCATCCCGCAGGACTCTTGTAGACGAGGCTCTTACTGAACTAAATATCTAGCTGTTAGTTCCATGACACTTAAAGCAGAGAGGGGTTTGGGGAGAAATGGAGAGCTGGGCCTGGTGTGGTTTTGCTTGCTGAAAAAGATGGATGTGACAGAGCGGACCAGAGGGTAAAGAACACGTTCCACAGTCTCAGTAGTACAAGGACGCAGACTTGGAGCAAGTCAATTCAGTGGCAGATAAAGGTAGTCTGTATGGATATATAATTAGCATACTGAAAACTTGATCATACGTTTCTCTATCAAGGATTTAGGAAATGCAGTTCACATCCTGAGAGTTGTGTAAAGACAGACTTCATTTGCATTTTAAATAGTGAGTTTGCTGAGAGCCAAACTGATGAGATTCTAATCATATCTTTAAAACCCCTAGTTATGCGGAGGCTGAGAAGAAAGTAGGGCCTCCCTGCCATGATTGTTTTCCAGAGCAGCAGCCTCTCTGCGCTCCAGCTGTGAAGAGACTTGGGAGGTCCTTAGCACAGGACCTCTGAACTGATGCCCAAGGTCCAGGTCACCCATGGGGACAGGACAGACCCTCATCCCACTTTCCCACAATTCATAGGTGGTGCTGCAGTGGGTCAGCAAAGGTTGAGCCTGTGCCAAAACCTTTAAGAAAAGCTTCCATTTGGCTTACAGAAAATTAAATTATTACTCCCACTAGAAGGAGTTGTGTTCCCTAAACTGTGCATCAGAATCACATGGCATGCTTTTGAAAAATGCAGTTCCTGCACCCCACCATTAGAGATTGTGATTCAGTGTCTGAGGTCTTCGCCTGCATTTTAGAGTATTGATTCCCATATGGTGGACCAGGGATAGATATTTAAGAAACAGTGAGCTTGCCAAAGTTCTAAAAAGCCAAATGAAACACTAATTTTTAGAACTGTTGGGAGAGACAGAGAGAAGAACATTTTAAAATAGAACTAGAGCCTTTTGTATGCCACTTGAGAACTCAGTGTGTACAACCTCTAGATTTGGGAATAGGAGCTCTCTGTCTCTATTGTTAAAGTGAAACCAGATTTACTATTTTATTTGCTTCACTACTTTACTCCAAACCAACATAATACATTGCCAAGGTTTGATATTTCTTTTTATAGACAATTTTTCCTCTTTGGGGGTTCACTTATAATTTGTTTCAGACTTCACATTATACATTAGTCTGAATAGGGGAAAACAGGTTATTTTTAATCACATGGAAGCTGTATGGAATGTGCGGGGGAGGTCATATATCTATTTTTGTCTGTGCTTAAAATTATTCATTATAAAATTTTTGTTTTAGTTTTAATGAAGGAAAAACAAGTGTCCTAAAGGTATGAATCACACACGCTCTTGCAGGTGTGATGTTCAGAGGACATAGCCAGCTTTCAGACTCAGGCCTCCTCTGCTCCTGCTGTTGGGCTTTCTTAGATCCTCTCCCAGAGGCTGGGAGGGCGTGGCAGCTGTTTCACAGCAGGAAGTAGACATGGTGCCCAGCTTTTTAAAGGAATGGCTCAGTGTTGCACTTTGGAAATTTCATCTTAAAGATAGTGTGAGACTTTCCTATAGTCTATACATTTTGGGTGTCTGCCCCACCATTATGCTGTGCTATGCATAAGCAGTGGCAGTATTTTCCAGATAGAAGCTGACACACATTAAAACCTAATTGTATAGGGGAAAATGCATGAGATAAAATTATAAAGCATTTAAAATATGCCAAATAACATTCTAAGCAAGAATCTTGATTTCATCTGTTGAGAATTTAACCATGCAAAATGCCATTTTCATATAGTCATTTTGTCTATGAAATTAAAAATTATTTTAAGGATCTTTATTGTTTTAATATCTTCACAAAAACTCTAGTGTCAGTGAGCACTGCCGTTGTAGTGCAGTTTCCAGGAGGAACCCCTCTCTGCTGGCATGGTTTATGGGAACGAATGTGGTACCCAACTCATAAATTTATGAGAAAGGCTAGAGGCCTTACCAGTTTTGTTTTGTTTTTTGAGATAGTTCCACTACTAACCAGTAGGAAGTATATATTTTATTAGAAATCCAGCTGATAAAATATTCTAAAAACTAGCCTTTTGTGTTTTGTGTATTAAAAAAAACAACTGTAAAAATCTATATATTTCCTATGCATTAAACTCAAATAAGATAGGGCTCAATAAATTTACCTGAAGAATACATAAGGTCCAAGCTTCCTACTATGGCCTCTGTGAATATCTCACTAAGGGATTCAGAACAGCTCGTAGGATCCATCTGAACTGCAATTTTTGTATTTTAAGAAAGTGGTTTTACAGGATGACTTCTCCCTGCCTTCTGTTGCTTTACTTTTTCCCTCTTGAAAGAATGTGTTGTGATCTGGAAGTATTTAGAACTGTTCTAATTGTGACAAATTAATAAATAATCAGCAATTGATTTCATGGCTAAAAGCAGTTGAAAGGTTCTGAGGTTTAGTTCTAACATCTTACTTCAGAGGAGCCAGTGAAATATCACAATATAAAATTGTATTTAAAGCAAAATCAAGAGATATCCCCTTGCTGATTAAGTGTTTGTAGTTAAGTTCCAGCATCTTTAATGTACGTACATTTCATGTTTCATTGTTTTTCTGCCAGGTTTGAGGAATCAGAATGAGCGCTATCTTTTACAGATGTTCAAGATTAGGTTTTTCAAGAAAAAGTCATGTTTTAGTATCCCTCTCACTTTTTTCTCCCCTAAGAGTTAACTTGATAGTAGTTGAAAAGTAAGCTGTTAGGATAAGTGAAACATTTGGTTAACATGTGCTTAAGACAGGCGTATGTTTCAGATTATGAAAATTTTTTTAAAATATATTTTATTGATTTTGTACAGAGAGGAAAGGAGAGAGATAGTTAGAAACATCGATGAGAGAGAGTCATCAATCAGCTGCCTCCTGCACACCCCCTACTGAGGATTTGCCCGCAACCAAGGTACATGCCCTTGACCGGAATCGAACCCGGGACCCTTCAGTCCACAGGCCGACGCTCTATCCATTGAGCCAAACCGGTCTGGCAGATTATGAAAATTTAGTTGACTATTTCCCCAGTCTGATTTTCTTTAAAATCAGAGTTTTAAAATTCTCATAGATGGTGATGGTGATAATGATTATTAAAAAGAAACTGGGGTGCATTCCCTTTTAACTATAAAACTCAACATCTGTGTATCTTCTTGAGAGTGTTTATCCTATAGTTAGTGTTAAATCTGGAAAACAAAAGTAGAAATTTCTAATGTAAAGTTTAAATATAAGTTGGAAGAACATTTTTACAAAAATTCTATTTTGGTTATTGATGGGCCTTCTTACTAAGCACTTAAGACAGTATTAAAGGCTTTGAACATCTTGACTGTTGGTTCTCTGATACACTTTTTTAGAATTCTCCTCATCTATCTCCCCCTTCCACCTCTAAAATTTAATTGTAAACTTGATCAGCTGACCAAGATCACTATATAAGACAGAAAGATGATTCTTCAGCCTGATGGCAAGATTTCTGCAATGTTTAGTCCTCTTTTTGTTAATCATACACATTCTACTTCTTAATGCAGTACCCATCTATATATATAAAAGCCTAATATGCAAAGTGTTTCTATGGGAATTCTACCTGGAGTTCTGTTGCTTGCTGTGATGTGTGCTGACCACCAGGAGGCGGCACAGAGCAAAGGAAGGCTCCAGCCAGCAGCTGGCAGCCAGGGAAGGGAGTCCCCAGCCAGCAGCTGGAAGGCTCTGATTGGTCCTGATCACCAGCCAGACCTAGGGACCCTACCCATGCATGAATTTCATGCACCGGGCCTCTAGTAAAACATAATCTTGTTGTAAAACAAACGTTCTCCAAGAAATGTCTGTTTTCTACAGTTTCTCTTAGAGAAATAAAATTCTTTGTCCTAGATCTGATGTCCAGTTTTCACAAGATGAATGCTGAGAAGGTTATAGGCAGTATCTGTTAAAAAGCATTACTTTCTGTTAACTAGAGATGTGCAAGCCAGCCAGCGCTCCATAGCCTTAATTGCAGAGATGATCCACACTGCTAGTCTCGTTCACGACGATGTCATTGACGATGCCAGTTCCCGGAGAGGAAAGCACACAGTTAATAAGATCTGGGGTGAAAAGAAGGTATGGCTTTTTATTTGTTTTTTAATGTTCTTTGGATTACATTTATTTTTCACATTTGTCTCACTAAAAAATTAAGCTTCTTCAAATGTGGTCTACCAACTTTTAGAATAGTATTCATGTCTTCTTCTTTTTTTTTTTTTAATATATTTTATTGATTTCTTACAGAGGGGAAGGGAGATAGAGAGCTAGAAAAGTCGATGAGAGAGAAACATCGACCAGCTGCCTCTTGCACACCCCCTACTGGGGATGTGCCCGCAACCAAGGTACATGCCCTTGACCGGAATCAAACCCGGGACCTTTCAGTCCGCAGACTGACGCTCTACCACTGAGCCAAACTGGTTTCAGCCATGTCTTCTTTTTTGTTTTGTTTTGTTAATCCTCACTGGAGGATATTTTTTCCAATGATTTCTATAGAGGGTCTAAGGGAAGCTTGGGGAGAGAGAAAGGAAGGGAGGGAGGGAGGGAGGGAGGGAGGGAGGGAGGGAGGGAGGGAGGGAGGGAGGGAAGGAGGGAGGGAGACATTATTGGTTGCCTCCTGCAAGCACTGTGATGGGGCAGGAATCAAGCCTATGGTGCACAGGCCAACACACTTAACCACTGAGCAATACTGATCAAGGCCATGACTTATATAGGTATTTTATAATAAACTAGGCACCTTTTGCAGGAATATTCCTGCAAGACTTCCGGTGGGCTTCCCTCCTACGACCCCACCTCTCCCGCCCTCCCACCTCTCCCACTGCGGCGGGCAGGCGGGGCCACCTCTGTCACTGTCTCCAAGGCCGAGTGCACTGTCACCACGCCTGACTCGCCGTGCCCGCCACTGCCGCCCGGCCCCGCCCCGCAACATGCTGCTAGTGCTTTCCCACCAGCAGTCACAGCCGCCTTGCTTTCCACTTTCCCTTCCTCTTCCTTCTATGCTGTCTTCAGTTTTTACTCCTCCCTCCCTCCGTGTATGCAAATTAACCACCATCTTTGTTTGGTTACTTTGCATATTCACTCTGATTGGCTGGTGGATGTGGCTTGTGTAGTGGAGTGGCGGTTAATTTGCATATTACTCTATTATTAAGTTAGATGAATACCACAGAAAAATAAATATTTCTGGTTATTCTCAGTTTTCTATAGAATTTCATATGTTTATAAGGGAAGTGGTTTCTGAGGGTATCCAAAACACTTATTTCATGAGGAATCATATATTTTCCTTTTGGGCTGATTCCCACATTATGAGTGTCATAAAACTTTAAAGATAAGTAAATAAAACTTTTAAAATAAAATTTTGAAAAAGTTAAATATATACCAAAGGTACTTTTTTTTTTTTTTTAAAGTTCTGCTTAGGCTGCAGGTTTTTTTTTTTAATATATTTTATTGATTTTGTACAGAGAGGAAGGGAGAGAGATAGAGAGGTAGAAACATCGATGAGAGAGTCATCGATCAGCTGCCTCTTGCACACCTCCTACTGGGGATATGCCCACAACCAAGGTACATGCCTTGACCGGAATCGAACCCGGTTCCGTTCAGTCCCCGACACTCTATCCATTGAGCCAAACTGGTCTCAGCCAAAGGTACTTTTTTACAATGATAATTATACCTTTTGAAATAGAGACTCTATAATTAGGGTTGGTTCATATATTTAAAACGTATTTCTGTATTATTTTATTAGCATTTTTTGAAGGAGCTATGCAAAACGGAGAGTGTTGTTGGAGATGCTTCAGGCATGGGTTCAAAGGATGGGGATGCAGTTGAACAAATAAAAGTACAATGTGCAGGCCTTTGGGAGCCTTCTCCCCCCACACTCCTCCGTGCTGCCCGCCTGTGACAGACCTAACACTGATGGGAAAGGTTTCTTCTCAACTTCCCCTCGCTCACGCATGCATGGTGCTTGGCGCCTGCTGTGCTCTTTGCCCTTATTAAGAGAAGAAATGTGTGTTCATTGTTATCTTCACATGCTAGTTTTGCTTTAATGTCCTTCACTTTGTTGTATAATCGAGTCCTGCAATTCCATTTGTAAGATTTTTTTAAAAAATATATTTTTTAATTGATTTCAGAGAGGAAGGGAGAGGGAGAAAGAGATAGAAACATCAATGATGAGAGAGAATCATTGACCGGCTGCCTCCTGCACACCCCCTACTGGGGATCAAGCCCACAACCCAGCCATGTGCCCTGATTGGGGAATTGAACCTGGGACCCTTCAGTAGACTCTATCCACTGAGCCAAACTGGCTAGGGCTGTGAGGTTTTTATTTCAAATTGTAGATTAAAGATTTTGCGTCTCATTAACAGAATTCCATTCATCAGAACATTGGTAAAGAGAGGGTACAGTTTTATTTTGAAAAGGTTGTGGGTAACTATGATATGTCCTGCTGGTCAGCTGTCAGTCAGTGTTCTTAAAGCCTAATTTGGCTCTTGGTCAGGGAAGAAGATTAAGAGAACAAATGAAGGTCTTCTCCTTGACCAGTCCCCTCTATAACAGCCTCCGTTGTTGGGGCCTCTTTCTGAGTGTGGGTGAAGGACAGTTCCCACTGCCATCTGCTTCCTTGAGCTGTGAGTCTGGTCTGCCCCGCACAAAGCCACCTGCCAATCTCCCCTTTCCTGTCCCTCAATCCAAACTACTCTGACAGTGATAAAATAGAATGTAAAAAGTCACACAGTGCCACCTCTATGAGCCCCCATTTCATGCCTGTGTCCCAGACATGCCTGCCTTTAGCCCCTTACCCCAGGAAGCCCAGGCTAGCAGCTTTAGTTCCATACGCTAGAACTTTTGCCTCCAGGAACCCTAGGGCCCGGAGAGGAAAGAGGTAAAAGCTTAGAGATCTGCTAATGATGTAGTATAGATGGATGGACCTGTGTGTGCACATATGTCTCATGATTATAAGATGGCTTCTCAAGATATGTCTCATAAAATGACAGTTCATTTGTAAACATAGTGAACATCATTAATTTTAGATACTAGAGAAGCAGTAGACAATAAAACCTTAAAATGTGGTTTGTTGAAAAGTCTATAAATTAAAATTTCTATGAACTCTAGCATTTATAACTAGTTACTCTATAACATAACACTTGGGCATACCTTTTGGTATGAAAGTTAGTGTATTTGATTATAGCATGTAATTCAGTTATGTCTAATTTATAGTTAGTTGCAAATACTGTATGACATCTACTCACAAATGAGTGCTGGAGGAAGAAGGGGAAGGACTTGGCAGAAGAAGCAGTAAGTGCAAAGGCGCAGCGAGGCGGTCTGAGGAAGTGGTCCAGCATCACCAGCAGAAAGCAGCTGCTCTTGGAGGGGCTGGGCTGGGGGGTGGAGCTGGAGGGTAAGATGCCTTCCATCTCCCGGCATCATTTCTTTAGGTCAGAAGCGGGGAGCTCGACGGACAAGCTCTGAGAGCCAATCCAGTCCAAACAATGTCCCAAATCTGGAACTGTTTTCACAAAATGCCGTTGAGCAAGAGGAAGGGGAAAACTCACATCTAAGATGGCCCCTTCCTCTCACTCCGTAGCTTCTGAGAAGTCTGCTTCATTGTTGACTAACACCCTTGCCCTGACACTTTTCTCTGAAAGGTTTTTCTTTTCTAGGCTGTTCTTGCTGGAGATTTGATTCTTTCTGCGGCATCTATAGCTCTGGCACGAATTGGAAACACAACTGTTATATCTATTTTAACCCAAGTTATTGAAGATCTGGTGCGTGGTAGGTTAATTCCAACTTTCCTTTTTTTATTCCATCTTAGTATGTAGGTGGGCAGTAAAACCATGTCTCAAATAATCCCTTTCTTTTTAGGTGAATTTCTTCAGCTAGGATCAAAAGAGAATGAGAATGAAAGATTTGCACACTACCTTGAAAAGACCTTCAAGAAGACTGCAAGTCTGATAGCCAACAGTTGTAAAGCAGTATGTACGTTCTGTCTTCTTTCAAGTTAAAAAAAAAACAAAAAAAAAAAAACCTCTTTCTTGAGAGTTAATTCTCCTAGAAAAAAATTCACTGGAGAACCTTAAAATAGTACCACAAACCCCAGAGGTCATTGAGAAAAGAACCCCAAACAGTGGAGAACTTCTGCTGTTTTCATATTTCTGTCTTCTTTTGCTATGCAGATATTCACTTTTTATTCTCTTCCCCCTCCACCCCTGGCAAGTGTTTAATCCAAATAAGCTTTAGTCACTAAATCTAATTTCCAAACTATGTTATCTTTTGGACAGCTTCTGAGTAATTCTTTTCATGATTGCTGTCCCATAAAAAGTGTGCCTTTAAAAAGTTATGAAGTGCTGTGTTACCCAGGAAAAAATGTCTAACTATAATACTATATTGTACTAGTGTTTTGTGTTTTTTTATGAGTAGTAGATCCTCCTATTATTTTTACGTGAAATATAAACAAGCCATTTTTCTTCAGAATATAAATTGTGAGCCATAACTTTTTCTTTACTTAGCCTTCTCCCTGGCCTTCCCTCCGCTGTCCATACTTTTCTTTTTAAAAACTCAGTTAGCATTGTCCTTAATCTATAGACTAAAAATGTGTGGTGTCCAGTGCTAGCCCATAAAAAATGTAAGTTCGCTCCATAGAATTATCCCTGTTATATGTCTCAGCCTAACATGTAACAGATGAAACCTGGGCAAGTAATACTCCCTTGTAATTAAAGCAACAAGAAAGAAAACCAGTCAGGGGCAAATGTCAATTGCTGTCATGATACACTCTTAACATAATTACAGCTGAAGAGCTTTTCCTCAGGCCGCGGGTAAAAAAAGTCCCGTGCCAGTTGTGTCTCTGTTTTGAAAAGTGTCAAGAAATGGATAATTGTGAGCCAGAAAAGAACAAGGACAGCATTTTCTTCCTAAAAAAAGATCTAATTGAAACCCAAAGGAATGTAAATTATGTAGAACATGTTGGCCATGATTTCAGCCACTTTTGTCTTTATTAAAGGGGCTATTTTTATTTCTAAGAAATTGAAAGTTTTTTAAAAAAGAGAGACAGATGTGTCCTGGCCTGTTTGCTCAGGGATTAGAGCATTGGCCCATGGACCAAAGGGTCTTTAATTCGATTCCTGGTCTAAGGCATGTACCTCATTACAGGATTGATCTCATGCCCTGGTTGGGGTGCGTGTGGGAGGCCATCATTGGATGTGTCTCTTACATTGATGTTTCTCTCCTCCCTCTCTCACTCTTTCTTCCCCCCCCCCCCCCCCCATTTCCTCCTCTCCACTCTAAAAATATTCTTTGTAAGGATTAAAAAGGAGAGAGATTGATGAAAATACGGTAGACATGCCGAGACCGGTTTGGCTCAATGGATAGAGCGTCGGCTTGGGGACTGAAGGGTCCTGGGTTCGATTCCGGTCAAGGGCATGTGCCTTGGTTGCGGGCAAGTCCCCAGTAGGTGGTGTGCAAGAGGCAGCTGATCGATGACTCTCTCTCATCGATGTTTCTAACTCTCTATCTCTCTCCCTTCCTCTCTGTACAAAATCAATAAAATATATTTTAAAAAAGAAAATATGGTAGACACGAATGCCAACTAAAAAGAATGACCTACTTAAAAGGGTCCATAAAGCTGTTCCATTAATTGATCATACCCTTGATCACCAAAGTTTCTGTGAAGATCAAGATCCATCCTTACGAGGCCCCTGGTGTGTTCAGTGAAGCTTGCTGGTGGTTTCACCAACTTGAGCCTGCAGTTAGAAGCACTAGCAGGTAGAGGGACTGTTAGAACTAGAAACACTGAGAATCATTTGTCCACACAGAATAGAAATCCCATTGGCACGTGGCAGTAGCATCACTTGGAGCCAGCACAGGAACCAATACCCTCAGTGATTAAATCCTATGAAGGGGCCAAAGAAATAGGCCCAACTCCTCCAAGAAAGGCTTAATTGTGGTCACAGACCTCTCTTAGGAAGCCAAGACATTATAGCACATGTAATGTTTATAAAGAGCCCCTTTTCTTCACAGATTAGCAAGTGAACAGTGGATGCGAATGTTAACATGGCTCATCCTATTAAATATGAAATGTGTTATTCTGTCCACTAGGAGGCATGCTGGCATCATCCCAGAACTACCCACTTCCATGGGATGTATTTCTAAATTCCAGCTTATTAGAATAACAAAGCAAAATCATTGTGGGCTCTCTGGATAAAAGTTTCTATATTTAAGTGTATATGGGTAGATATATTCCAAAGGTGTTATGTTTTCAAAATTGCTATTTTTATATAGCCCTGGTATTTAAAATGCAAGTATATGTGGACTCCAGAAGAATGCTTGCAAAGCAAATTACAGATGTCAAAAGGAGATAAAGAGAATTTAAACATCAAGATTATTAGAGAACTAATAGAATTCCATGATGTTATAGAACTTGAAGGAAATTTAGCAGTTTATAATTCACTAGAAGCCCGGTGCATAAAATTCATGCAAGGAGGGGTGGTGTCCCTCAGCCCAGCCTGCACCCTCTCCAATCTGGGAGATTGCCAATATAGGCCCCATCCCAGTAGGATCAGGCCTAACGGGCAGTTGGATATCCCTCTCACAATCCAGGACTGCTGGCTCCCAACTGCTCGCCTGCCTGCCTTCCTGATTGCCCCTAACCGCTTCTGCCTGCCAGCCTGATCATTCCCTAAACACTCCTTACCAGCCTGATTGATGCATAACTGTTCCCCTGCCAGCCTGATTGCCCCTAACTGCCCTCCCCTTCAGACCTGGTCACTCCTAACTGCCCTCCCCGAAGGCCTGGTCGACCCCAACTTCCCTATCCTCCAGGCCTGATTCCTCCTAACTGCCCTCCCCTGCAGGCTTGGGTCCCTCCCAACTGCTCTCTCCTGCAGGCCTGGGTCCCTCCCAACTGCCCTTCCCTGCAGGCCCAGTCACCCCCAACTTCCCTCCTCTGCCGGTCTGGTCACCCCTAACTGCCTTCCCCTGCTGGCCTGATCATCCACAACTGCCCTCCCTTGTTGGCCTGGTCGCTCCAAACTGCTCTCCCCTGCTGGCCATCTTGTGGTGGCCATCATTGATCACATAGTGGCAGCCATCTTGTATATTGGAGTGATGGTCAATCTGCATACTACTCTTATTAAATAGCATAGAGGCTTGGTGCATGGGTGGGGGCCATCTGGTTTGCCCTGAAGGGTGTCCTGGATCAGGGTGGGGGTTCCCTTGGGGTGTGGGCGGCCTGGGCCAGGGGCCTGAGGTGGTTTGCAGGCTGGCCACGTCCCCTAGCAACCTAAGTGAATGCCCTGGTATCTGGGATTTATTTATCTTCTATAATTGAAACTTTGTAGCCTTGGGTGGAGGCCAGGACCAGCCAGGGCAGGTGGGAAGCTTGGCTTCCTCCATCTCTGAAGGCAACCCAAGCCTCCTGCTTGCTGCAGCTACATGGCCACCACCATTTTTGTTGGGATTTATTTATCTTCTATAATTGAAACTTTGTAGCCTTGAGCAGAGGCCAAGGCAGGCAGGAAGCTTGGCTTCCTTCATCACGGGGGCAACCAAAGCCTGACTGGCTCCAGCTCCATGATCACTGCCATATTTGTTGAGTTAATTTGTATACTCACTCCTGATTGGCTTGTGGGCATGGCTTTGGGGCATAGTGGAGGTATAGTCAATTTGCATGTTTCTCTTAGGATTCTACTAAGGACACCATTACTTCACTCTGTTTTTAACCACTCACAGTATTTTAGTAGAAATAGTAATAAAATCTAAGAGGACTATCTAGGATTGTTTTGTGGCACTGGTTGGATATGAATGTAGAAGTACTCTTAATTGGCTATTTATTTGTATACAGTCATGCCAAGTACATCCTGTAGCTTTCCAGTGAAGGTATGACTTGTCCTCCAGAAAATCTGATGGGAATGAGACTGAGAGGTCTGGTTGCCATCCAGTATTATTCAGTCCAACTGACAGTGGCTGAGCTGGGATTTGAACCAAGAACTGGATATGGTATTCCTACGTTCAGTTTTCCTCTTTTCTGAATTTATGTGGGTGCATGTGGCTGGAATCAATAAGCTATCTTTCTATTATTAAGTTTTCAATGATACAGAGTGCCACCACAGAACTTTATGTGGGTCATATTTATAGAATACTGTTTTTGCTTATGTTTTTATTATCTAACCTTATTCAGATTTTGCCAGTTGTCCTAATACTGTTATAACAAATGGAAACAATTTTTTTCTGGCCCAAGATCCAATCCACACTCGCATGTTGCATTTAATTGTCGTGTATCTGTAGTCTCTTTTGTTCTGGAACAGCTCTTATTTTACGACTAGTGTGGTTCACTTGGTCACCGGACTAGGGTGGTGCCTGCCAGATTTCTTCACTTTCAAATTCAAACTCCCAGTCTCTGGTTTTCGCATCTATTTATAATCCTTTCCTGAGACAGTTATTACTGTGCTGGTTGCCAAATAAATGTAGAGAGATCCTATTATCTCTCTACATCACATTTCTACACTGAGTTGGTATTTTATTCTAAGAAAGTTTTTTTTAATTGTCACCTGAGAGAATATTTTTGCATGGATTTTTCTTTTTTCTTTTCTTTTTTTTTTAAGAGAGAGTGGAGGGGAGGGACAAAGCAGAGAACTACCCACTTTCATGGGATTTATTCCTAAATTCCAGCACTATTAGAATAATAAAAACAAAATTAGAATTAGAATGGACTCTCTGAATAAAAGTTTCTATATGTAGAAATATATGGGTAGAAATATTCCAAATTTTGAGAGAGATATCGATGTGAAACACATTGATTGGTTGCCTCCACATGTACTGAGAGAGAGAGAGAGAGAGAGCGAGAGAGAGAGAGAGAGAGAGAGAGAGAGAGAGAGAGAGAGAATGAGAGAATGAGAGAGAAACATCAGTGTGAGACACATTGATTGGTTGCCTCCACATGCACCCTGACTGAGGGGCTAGAGATCAAGCCTGCTACCCAGGTATTTGTTTTTGACCTGGAATCAAACCTATGGACCAATGTTCTAATTACTAAGCCGAATCAGCCAGGGCTATTTTAAGGAAGATTTTTGTCTATGAACTCGTGGTTTCTTATTTTATTCTTTGGATTATAATCCTTTATTATTTACTTTAATGCCCACTTGCCCCAAATATAACCAGTGGGGAAGGCCTTTTAACCTTGCTCCTGTGTCCGATGAACATATCCCTAGTATTTGTAACTGAACTATTGGACACCTAAATGCCTGATGGCTGAGGAAACCATGGTATGCTCACACAATGGGATACGATTCTTTCAGCACTTCGTTTCTGGGAGCTCTATCGGGCTTTCTTGTGGGGGATAAATGTAGACCCTTTCTTTGCCCTTCTCCCGTTTTGGTTTTTGCTGTCTTTGTTCCCTAAAACTGGGCCTGGGCCTGCTCAGCATGCTCAGCAGAGCAGTAGGAACTGCATCCAGGTGGCTGGTGCCAGCTACTTTTTTGAGAGTTTTAAGAAAGACTTAGCTAAAAGTCTTACTTCTCCCCACCATAAAGAAAAACAAACAAATATGGAGGAGACCGCAGGACCAAGGAAGATCCTTTGATAATGAAAGAACAATATTTATGTCTGAAGCATGAGGCTTTAGGCAATTACAAACATTTCAGAAATAAGTGGAATCACTAAAAATGGTCTACAAATGGGGAAATATGTATGGCATCTTTGTGTGTATGATTATATTAGATACCATATCCCTAAAAATAAGGACTAGAAAGATAACAAAGAAAACAAACAATTGGAACAACTGTTAAGTGCTAGAAGCCAGAATTTCACATATTGAAGTTTATTTCGCATTTCAAAATTAGTCTAGTGTAGCATGGTTTTTCCTAAGCAGTGAGAAAGAGGGTTTATCCTGTGAAAAAAGGGAGAGAAAGGATAGTTTTCTTAGAATTTAAGGAAATTAACTGAGACTAAAATCCTTCCATTAAGATCACAGGTATAGCCAAAACCGGTTTGGCTCAGTGGATAGAGTGTTTGTCTGCAGACTGAAAGGTCCCAGGTTCAATTCCGGTCAAGGGCATGTACCTTGGTTGCAGGCACATCCCCAGTATGGGGTGTGCAGGAGTCAGCTGATCGATGTTTCTCTCTCATCAATGTTTCTCTCTATCCTTCTCCCTTCCTCTCTGTGAAAAATCAATAAAATATATATTTTTTTTAAATCACAGGTATAGTTGACTCTTAAACAACACAGGTTTAGACTGTGTGAGTTCACTCACATGCAGGTTTTTATCCAGTAAATACTGTAAATGTATTTTCTTTATGATTTTCTTCACACCTTTCTCTAACTTGATTATAGTACAGTATAGAGTATATAATATACGTAATATTCATAACATGCAAAATATGTATTAATCAACTGTTATTTCTAAGGTTTCAGTCAACAGTAGACTATTAGTAGGTAAGTTTTGGGGGGAGTTAAAAGTTATATATGACCCTGGCCGGGGTTGTTCAGTGGAGAGTCAAGCCATGAACCAAAAGGTCACAGGTTCGATTCCCGGTCAAGGGCACGTACCTGGGTTACAGGTTCAATGCCTTGCCCAGTTGGGTTGCGTGCAGGAGGCAATCAATCGATGTTTCTCTCTTTCTCCTCCCTCTCTTCCACTCTCTAAAAATTAATAGAAAAAATATCCTCTGGTGAATATTAATTGAACAAAAACAAGTTATATGTGGATTTTTACTCCCTGGGGATCAGCGCCCATAACTCCACATTGTTCAAGGGTTAGCTGTGCTTGCACATGTTTGGTCTCCTGATAGCAATATTTCCTGGTTGTACACCATCTAGCCTCACTGCCTCTCAAGGGAACGGGTGTCTGACTCCCGCCATGCAGTGTTTGGCTGCCTTGCTCTTGCCTGCCAGCCACTTAACCCAGAATTCTTTTTCTGTTCCAGGTCTCTGTCCTAGGATGCCCTGACCCAGTGGTGCATGAGATTGCCTATCAATATGGAAAAAATTTGGGAATAGCCTTTCAGGTTGGTCTGCTATGTAAGACTATCCTGCCAGTACGGTGAAGTTGGGATGGTGGTGTCTATGACATTCTTTTTGTCCTTTCACTAGCTGATAGATGATGTATTGGACTTCACCTCATGTTCTGAGCAGATGGGCAAGCCAACGTCAGCTGATCTGAAGCTCGGGTTAGCCACTGGCCCTGTCTTATTTGCTTGTCAGCAGGTAGGTTTTGGACAAGTCCCTTGGACACACTGCTGTGCAGCCCTACAGAACCAGTATCCTCCATGCACAGCGAATGGGAAGTTTAGATAATATTTAGGAAAGCATCTAGGTCAGAGACCTCTATCTAGATTTGATCCGGGCTCTATGACTGAGATGTTGGGTACAATCATTGCACCTCTAAGCTTTATGTTTCCTTTTGTAAAACTGAGATGGCTACAGCCTTCATGCTAGGATTGTTGTGAGGATTAACAGATCAGTTCCGTGGAGATACTTTGTAAATTAAGTGCTGTATGCATTTAAGATAGTATTATGATTATTTCCATGTATCTGGAGCACTGACAAGGTGGTTTCCACATCTTGATTATAGGGCTGGACTTTGGGTGTGCCTCAGAATCCCTTACAAAGGCACAGGAAGGGCCTCCAAGCTTAAGAAATTCTGAGAAATTCTCCAGTTTTAGAAGTTTAATGGGACTGTTTGCTGCTCTCAGAGAGCCTTGGGCACTGCCTCAAAATGTCAAGAAGTCAGTGGAATGCACTGCTAGAATATAGTTGCTTCTTCCTCCAGTTTGAGGGGCTGTCAATTAAGGAAGTAAGTAAAGCTGCCTTCATATTCTTAATGTAGTTGAAAAGCTTAGGAGGCTTTAAAGATTCTGCAGTGACGTGCAGGCCAGACGTCCCATAGCCTGCACAGCCAAATGTCATGTGGAAGAAGTGGGACATTGGCTTGTATTTGGACATCTTCTTAATAGATTTCATCTTAGTAGTATTTAATTCATTATTTTACAAAGCTTTAAGATGTTCATCACTATGCATGAAATTAAAAATTAGTTCTTTTGTCTGAAATTTTAGTAACTTTTGTTATTTTAGAAATTTTGCCTCTTTACTTCCCCAAAATTCACAAAGATAAATCATGCCTTCCATGGAACTCAGTGATTCTATTTGAATATTATAGAAACCAGTGACCTTACTTTTGATCTGTTTCTGACAAAAAAAAAAAAAAAAAAATTATATATAATCTTTTCCCCACAATCTAGTACAGCCATAGCCAGGACAATTCTTCTCAGAAGAGGTTATTGGCTTGGGGGACTGGGCCAGGTTACCTTGGAAAACATACTAGTAGACAACAGTCAGTTGAGGAATGATGGCTGTGCGATGAGACCACTTTGTGGAAGGCTCTGTCCGCATTACTGGGCTCCACCCTCAGAATTTTGAGGCAGAGAAGTGAAAGATGTGCTCTAAAAGGGTCTTTTCTCCTATTGAGACTAACTCGCCAGCCCAAAACTCAAGAATGTTAATACATTGCCAAGTTCTGAAAAAACTTATAAAATCCCCTTGAGTGAGGGATAAAGCATGAGTGAGGAACATATTCTTTATCATTAGCCACAAAAGTAGAGTATTCATGAGCCATGTAAAGGTATGCCTGAGACTAGAAAGATCAGTCACTGGTTACCATCTACACAATTTAAAAAAATCAATCTCCTCCTCAGAGCCTGGGAGTAAATGTGAATGAAGAATAAGATGGACTGATTGCACCGAAATTCAACCAACTTGGTCCATATCCCTTTAGTTAGGCTCTGAGGTTATCTAGAGGACTAAGGGATAGGCCTCTCCCCGAAGCACCTCACAGTCTACTAAAAAGCAGTCTTAATCCTTCCTATATAATAAAGGTGATATGCAAATTAACCCTCACAAGATGGCTGCCTACAGCAGGTGAGGGGGTAAGAGAGGGACAACCAAACAACTGAACAAGCAGGCTGCGTGGGGCGACCAGGCCTGCAGGGGAGTTAGTGAGGGACAGCCAAATGACGGGTCTCTTGTGCGTTTATAAATAATTTTCAAATAAGCTTACACTCTACTAAAGATTACACTGTCAAAAAAAAGGATTCTTGGCCAGAATTTTGGGGTAAAACAAGTTCCAAAAATAACATAGAACATGCAGTATCTCCCTTTAACAAAAATACATTGTTTTCATAGTTTGCAAAGGATTCTTTGACATTATCTCTAACAAATCCTTTTTTGGTATTATATCCATCCTACAAATAAGAAAGTGATGCTCAAACTTGGCCAAAATTAAGCGTTTAGTAGAGAGCACAGCAGGCAGTTGAACGCTCCGAGTCTTCCGAGACCACTGTTCATGTTACTGCACAGTACAGCGGTGCTGCCCGTGCTGTAAAAGCTAGTGCCTGTGAGCTGGTCCCCGTAGGTCTCCCACAGAGTAGGCATGGCTCTGGAATGCACTGACAACACTCACAGAAGGGCCTGTGCGTCAGCTTTCATGGCTTGTGATTAACCTAGCCATTTAGTGGAGAAGTTAGCTCTAAGATGTTTGTGCTCTTTGTCCATATGCAGGTGAGCTTTGTTTGCATATTAGAAAAATCTATGTTTGAACTTTTCCATTTGTGACACTGGGTCTCACTTGGACCAAGACAATCACCCTTGGGAAGTGGCCTTTCCTTTTTAACTTAGCACGGGGAACTTGGCATTTGTCGGATCCAGCAATTTGATAGAAACTTTCTCTCTGGAATTCACTATTTGACATCTCTCTGAAGGGATTTCTATTTTTTAATCTTTATTTTTGAAATCATTACATATATCCCCTTCTTCACCCTACTGACATCTTCTAGCCCATTCCCACTCCCCACTCCAGCCTTCACACCCTGTATCTGTGTCCATATATGCATGCAAGTTCTTTGGTTGATCTCTTCCCACTCCCAGCCTCCCCTGCCTTCCCTCTAAGATTCCATAGTCTCTAAAGGTGTTTCTCTCTCTCTCTTTCATATATATATATATATATATATATATATATATATATATATATATATAAATTATTGATTTTCTACAGAGAGAAAGGGAGAGGGATAGAGAGTCAGAAACATCAATGGGAGAGAAACATCGACCAGCTGCCTCCTGCACACCTCTTCTGGGGATGTGCTCGCAACCAAGGTACATGCCCTGGACCAGAATCTAACCTGGGACCTTTCTGTCCGCAGGCCGACACTCTATCCACTGAGCCAAAATGGTTAGGGCCAAACGGGTTTCTTGATAACAGTTGATACAAGGGGTTTATGAGATTTCTAGAGAGATGCTAGTGATGACAGTGTCCTTTCATGAGGAAGTGTTGTACATATTTTAAGAACAAAAACCTCAGGTTAAATTTTTTATGTGTTTTGTTTCTTATCCTCATGCAAGGATATTTTTCCATTGATATTTAGAGAGAGTAGAAAATAGAGGGGAAGACAGAAAGAAATACCGATGTGAGAGGAACACAACAATTGGCTGCCTCCTGCAACACCTTGACTAGGGCTTAGGCTGGGGAGGAGCCTGCAATTGAGGTCCATGCCCTTGACCAGCATCAAATCCATCTACAGCCAACGCTCTAACCACTGAGCCAAACTGGGTTGAGCCTAAATCTTTAAAAAGGATATAGGTCTCAGATTTTGAAATTTTCAGAAACAAAATGGAAGTGGGATGTGTGTATGTGTGGTGTGTGTTTGTGTGAGACTACATTAGTGAGTTCTCAAATGTCCTTTTCCGTTCTTCCTCTGCTTCTCTTACTTACTAAGTCTCCAGTCCTAAATGTCAGACCATAGCTGTACTTCCAGCTGCCAACACCATCACCAGCCCCTGCACCGGCTGCACAGGCTTCTGCTATTGTGACTAGTTGGTGCCTTAAAGAGTGGCCTAAGTTTTTTTTAACTCCAGTTTATTTATCCTTTGTAGTTTAGTTTATGGTATAGCTTAGATTTCAGAGTTAGAAAGTGGATTTCCACATTTTAAAAAAAGACACCGGGCCAACAAAGTTTTTCTTATTTCTCAGTAAATCTGCAGGCAGGCAACTGTCCTTCCCGGTATGTTTCTCATTTCTTCTCCAATACACATGAAGGGGACAGAGGAGTGTCTGGGGAAGAGTTTGGTATTTGCATAGTAAAACTGCACACAATACATGTTCCAAAGAAAGGACATTTAATGCAAATTTTTTTCAAATTTTGCTTTATCAGTGCTTTTTATAGTAAAAGGAATTAAAAAGCCATGTAGTCAGCACATTTTACCACACTTGTTGGTATTGCAGGAAAAACTCATAACCATAAACAAGGTGATTTTTATTAGATGCCCAGGATAGTAGTGCATCAGCTTTGAAAAATATAAGCTTCTAAAAAGCCATTTTTGGAAGGTGGTATTGTTTAAATGCTTTTCTACCATGGAATACTATGCAGCAGTACACAAGAGGGATCTCTTAGCCTTTGAGGCAGCATGGAGGGACCCAGAGAATATTTTGCTAAGTGAAATAAGCCAGTCAGGGAAAGACAAGTATCACATGCTATCACTCATATGTGGAATCTAAAGAACAAAAATAAGCTGATGAACAAAATAGACCCAGGGGCATAGAAGCATGGAGCAAACTGGAATCTCAGGGAAAGAGGGGAGGGTGTGGGGGGAAGAGATTAACCAGTGAATTTATGATTACACGCATAACCAATGGACACAAACAATAGTGTGGTAAAGGTGTGGGCTAGAAGGGATCAATGGGGGGAGGGTATCTGTGATACTTTCAACAAGATAATTTTTTTAAGTGCCTTTTAGCCTGCTGGTATGGCTCAGTGGTTGTGTGTTGACCCATAACCCATGACCCATGCCCCAAGAAGTCTCCGGTTCAGTCCCTAGCAGGGGGCAGCCAATCGATGCATCTATATGATGTTCTATCTCTCCATCTCCCTTCCTCTCTGAAATCAATAAAAATGCTTTTTAAAATGCCTTTTAACAACTGTTAAAGTCTGTGTCTAAAATTTTAACTGCTAAAATAGACCGCTTTGAACTTTCTTGATTTGTTTCCTGTGAACCTTAAATTATTTTATTCTTAAAAGACCAGTAACTAAAGCAAATTACTGGTCTTCATTTAATAACTAACCAGCTGCTGGCTCTTTATGAGTAACTTAGCAGCCTATTACCTGTTTAGAACTTCATTCTGACACATACTTAGCTCTGAAAGGAACACTCTCACTTCCTCATCTGTCATCTGTTTGAGGTTTTCTCTGTCTGTCCTATTTTTGTTTCTAGGATTACTAACACAGTGGTGGTGGTTTCAGTGTAACAACTTATTTCACCCTTCAGGCTCACTGCCAGGGAAAAACTATGGCAACTGCTGTAAGCACTGACATATCCAAGTCCAAACACCATTTGACTTCTTACTTTGTGGAGCCATAAGCTGTTACAGCTACTGGATTTCGGATCATGTAGTTCAGCTCCTCCATGACATAGATGAGGAGGCTAGGACCCAAGACACTGAGGAACCCACTCAGCTGTGGCAGCACTTACACAAGAGGTGGATCTGGAAAGTGGTGCCCTGGCTTCCTAGTTCTCCTATTGGTGACAGTTCTCTTAAATTGTTGCTAAGTGTCCTATTAGGCTTTTCTTTAATGCGTTTTGTGCCTGTTTTCTCTTTTCCTCTTATTACCAACAGCTTAACACTGGTCTTCTTTATAATTTACTACAGTAACCTGACTGGTATTTCTACCCCTCTCTCCTCTAAGCAATGGTTTCTCAACCTTGACTGCACAATAAAAACACCTGGAGAGTTTTCAACATCCTGATGCCAGGGCCAAACCCAAGCCAATATAGTCAGTCTTTGGGAGCAGGTCCAGGAAAGTGTTATAAATCCCCAAAGTGATTCCAGTGTGCAGTCAGCAGTGAGTACCGCTGTACTGATCTAGTCCACTCCACAAGCTGCTAATTAGGCAGAGCTCCACTTGCAATACCCGCTGCTCAGAAACCCCTGTATCTTTTAAATGTCACTCAATTTATTGATTTTTTTTTTTTTTTTTTTGAGAGCAAGCAAGCGAGCGAGCATGGAAGAAAAAAGGATAGAAAGATGGAAACATCAATGAGAGAGTGACATTGATTGGCTGCTTCCTGCATGCCGCCTACTGGGGACCAAGCCCACAACCTGGGCATGTGCCTCCACCAGGAATCGAACTGTTGACCTCTTGGTTCATGGTTGGAAACTAAACCACTGAACCACAACATCTGGGCCAAATGTCACTCAATTTAATACTAAAAGTACAATGCCTAATTCCCACCCTCATCCTAACCCGGTGATTCTGAAAATGTTGGCAGACACAGAACCCGAGAGAAATGCATGTTCCCCCACCCCAACAGAATTAAAAACTTAGGGTGATTCTGGTGCAATGACAAGTTCGAGAACCATAAAAGAAGTCAGGAGATTTTCTGCTTAGCAGTGGGCCACGGACAGAACAGAACATCAGAATGAATACTGTGCCCCCGCCCTATCTGTGGGCATGGAAAATAGGTATCTTTCTTAGCTCTGCTTCTTTAGTTCCTACAATGTACTGCTCCCCAACATGAACTAGTCACCTTTTGGTTTTCCCCTACTGTTTCAAACTAGTATTAGAACATTTGATTCTGCCAGGAGCAATAAATAGATTTTTCTTTCTTTATGGTTAGTTCCCAGAAATGAATGCTTTGATAATGAGACGGTTCAGTTTGCCAGGAGATGTGGACAGAGCTCGACAATATGTACTACAGGTAAGATCATTAAAAAAGAAAAAAGGCATCAGCAGATACATGTGGGAAAGTTTTTTTAACCAAACAAATAACAATAACATTACATTTCAGCTACAAGACCAAGTTTAGTCCATTCTTGATTTGACAAAATTTCTTCAATAGGAAAAACTTGTATAATTCATTTTCTTCCAGAATTCTTTCCGGTGTTGCTAGTTTAATTGGCCTTGGGTAGGGATTGGACATTCACAGTTTTTGAAAGCTACCCAAGTGATTCTAATGTGTTGAGATCCATTAGTTTGCGACCAGTCTCCCCACCTCCATCAGCAGCATGAAGATTCTCCAAGTCACCAGATGTGCCTCCAACCTAGTAGTATTGCAATCTACTCAAAATTGGCTTTTTCCTACTCTATCCTATGTAACTGCCATAAAGGTGTGATTAAAGATATGTTAACTTAAAAAATTAAACCAACGTAGGCACACAACTGTTTCACCGTAGGAGCTATAAGCTTATTTCTAATATATTGCCACATATCCTGAGCTTTTTGTTGAAGCCAGATCTTTCTGAATATTCTAAGTTTTGATGATTATCTTTTAAAAATGAGCTCTTTTTTCCCCCCCCAAAGTATATGAGATGCTTTAATGTGATTTGAAGATCTTTCCATTTGTATCATTAGCCAAGTACAGCAGCTACTTTTATATTGTCATGATTTCAGATTTCAAAATCTGAAAATATATAAAGGTAGGCCAAAGTAAAAAAATCAAAGGTATTCCCTACCAACCAAACTTTTTGAATGCAGTAAGATGCTAAGGTAAATTAAAAAAAAAAAAAAAGATGCTATGGAGTTCTTACACATAAAAAGGCAATTGTCCTAGGCACCAGGCAGTAGAAAGAGATAACAAATGCCCCAATCATGAAGGAGCTGATTATCGTGGGGGGACAATTTACTAGTGAGTAAGAGGTAAATGCTATAGTCAGATGATAATACAAGTTAACATTTATTGCATAGTTTGAAGTATGCTGCATGTAGCATCTCATCCAAATCTAAAATCACTTGGAACTAGTAGATCTAGTTAATGAGATGAATCCAGCAGTTTTTAGTAAGCAAATGTGGTCTGAGAGCTATAATTAGTACAATACTTGGAAGAATTCCAAATAATTACCTTAATTTCCAAAAAGCAAAATTCCTCCAAAAGAGTGTTTCTCTTTTAACTCCCCATACTGTTAAGCATCATAATTTGCTATGGATTACCACCCTTTTGGAGGGTAGTTTGGCAGTACAAATTCAATATGAGAGGGGGCTGTAGCTGATAAAGTTGCTGTGCCTGGGAGAGGATCTGGCTTCAGAAATAACAGTATTACCAAAGACTGGGGAGAAGTGGGACTAATGACAAATTAATTGTAGCTCTTATTGTAAAACAAGCCTATGCATCAAAGCACCAAGAGAAAAATTCACAAATTATCCAATTCTAGCTCCCTTTCCACCTAGAGCTCCTAACCACTATTCCCTCATTAAATATGAATGGACAACTACCGTTTCCCCGAAAATAAGACAGTGTCTTATATTAATTTTTTCCCCCCAAAGATGCGCTAGATCTTATTTTCAGGGGATGTCTTATTTTTCCATGCGCTAGGTCTTATTTTCGGAGGATGCCTTATTTTCGGGAAAACACGGTAGTATTTAGTAGGATTACTAAATAACTGGTTAAAGTTTGCTGAATGAAAGAGGACTAAGATAAACGAAGAAGAAAAGTATAATTAAGGGGATTCAAAAAATAACTACACTCATAAAACAAGAACAGAATATTTTTGAACAATGAAAAAGAATGAGCTCTGAGAATTTTTAAATGGCTGAAAACTAACTCCTAAGAAAAGTAGGAACATGGAATTGAGAAAATCATCCAATATGTAAAACAGCAAAGGAAGAAAATGAGGAAAGCTCTTAAGAGCATCAGCACAATCCTGTAACAAATACTAGCAGACTGTGAACACAGCCTTCCAAATAAATGGTAATGAAACATTTTAAACCTACAATTCTATAGTCCAATGACTGAATGCAAGTCATTATCACACTTAAGGACTAAACAGCTTGCTTCTAATATCCATTTTCTGGGTAAGTTATTTGTGGATGTATTTTAGCAAAAGTGTGAAAATCCCAAGAGGAAGAAATTAATTAAAACGATGAACCCAAGAGTTCAATAAAAAGTCATCCTGCAATGGAAATTGTGCAAGAGCTATACACACACACACACACACACACACACACACAAACAGAATGATTAAGGAATTAGAAATATGAGGAATTTGAGCTCCATTGCCAAAGAGGAAGAAAAGGAGGCAGTTACATTTGCAAATGTGTTCTTATAGTGCAGTAAGGCACAGCCAATTAAAATGTGTCACTTTGTGTCAGTGGTAGAATATAGAAAATCAGAGGCCTTTAACATGTGAGGAATATTCTACTCAGTGACAGAGGCATCATGAACTGGGAACCATGGAGAAGGGAATAAAATTGCTGACCTGATCATACTATACCCATTTTTATATTACGGAAATGTAAGCTTTTGATATGTAAAGTGTGTGCAACTTTTAGGGGAAAAAACAACACATGGTTACAAAATAGAATGCAAACCTGTATGTAGTGTTAAGGTACAGTTCAAAGTGGAAAGAATGGGCCTGGCCACTGTGGTTCACTGGTTTAGCACCAACCTATGAACCAGGAGGTCATGGTTTGATTCCTGGTCAAGGTACATGCCTGAGTTGTGGGCTCAATCCCAAATGGGGAGGGAGTGTGCAGGAGGCAGCTGATCAGTAATTCTGTCTCATCACTGATGTTTCTACTCTCCCTTCATCTCTTGAAATAATGGAAAAAATGGGAGCACTGGTTTCCTCACCTACACTAATAAAGTTTCATCTACTCACTACTGTAAACCTTCTTTTGCCCCACCCTACCCTGTATAATCAAATTTGGATCATAGGATGTGTAGATTAAATCCTCATCTTTCTTAGCATATAGGCAATAGATAACAACTAATATTGATAATTAAATTTTAAAAATAACGATAAAAAAGCTGGTATCTTTAGAAGAGAACTCAGCTCTTGTGTACATTTTTATTATGTACATTTTTTTAACTTCCACTTAAGATTTTTTTTCATTTAAAAATGTATTGTACAGATATTTTATAACTTTTTTAAAAAGTTCTAGTACTTAAAAATAGATGGCTAAAAGACTGAGAGGAAGGGGGTGGAAATGGGAGATAACTAGTACTATCAATCAACAATAAAAATATCCTATCTAATACAAGGGTGATATGCAAATTAACTGTCACTCCACCCATAGCCCCAAGATGGCAGCACCCAGTGTTCTCAGCACCAGCACCACCACCCCCAGAGTCCCCCACTCTGGGGTGGAGGGGGGAGGGGGAGCCGCTGAGAGGGCGGTGTGAGCAGCCTGGCAGAATGTTTTCTTTACCATGGCGACAAGGCAAGCCTTTCACCTCAGCCTCCGGGGCCTCTGGGCAGCAAGCACAGAGCGGCCAGGTTCCACAGAGAGCTACTGGTGCACAGGTTCGTATGCAGGGCTACTAGTATTTAAAAAAGGAAAAGGAAAATAGATGGCTACTTGATATTAATGAATTACTTTGAATGCTAATAGAGTAAAAATTTGCTTTAATCAGAGAAAAGGGCCTAAAAGAATTAGGCAGGGAAAGCTAGAACAGTGAGTTCAAACACAGAAACATAGTTTGGCTATTAACTAATCTCAAAATAGTTTTTAATTCATTATAATGAACTTCAGAGCTGATCCAGGAGGTAACACACATCTGTTGTTTCTTCCTGTTTTTCGTAGAGTGATGGTGTGCAGCAAACAACCTACCTCGCCCAGCGCTACTGCCACGAAGCAGTGAGAGAGATCAGTAAACTTCGACCATCCCCAGAAAGAGATGCCCTCATACAACTCTCAGAAACTGTACTCACAAGAGATAAATGACAAATCTTTCTGTTATTTCTGGCAGCTATTTTACCAGACTGTGCCTAAAGAATTTTGTGGAATATACTTTGCTTCATGTGCACATAACCAAAAATCATTTTAAAAAGTCATTTCAACCTTAATGATGGGCAATTATTTTATTAGCAAAGTTTTTCAGAAAAGTTTTAAAATAAATCATTTGAAACTGTTATTCTAGCCCTATAAATTCTAATTGAGGCATCTTGATGGTTATATGTGGTATTGTTTACACTGTTAATAGTCACATGTAAAGCCATTAAACAAATAAATAATGTTAAAATTTAAATGTTTATCTTGTTTCACCATAGGAGTAAATGTCAGAGAACTGTGAAGTCTACATTTCAATCAACATCCAAAATTTCATATGAGAGAATGGTTTATTATAAAAGACTGCGCATAAAATTTAGATGAGTTATATACAAAATTAAGAGAACATTCCACTTGGAAAAAATGAAATGAAAAATGTAGCTATCTGATCACTAGTGATACTGAAATCATGTTTAAAATTATCAAGGCAAAATGCATATGCAACAGTCACATTGATTTGGTAGCAATGGCCTTTAACTCTCAGAAATAAAATGTTTTGCACTAGTCTTACCATTTACTATGCTATTAGTCTGTAACGCTCAGTACATAAACTGCAATTTGAAATTCCTCAATACACAGAAACCCACATTTGAGCACTCTATTTTAATATCCAAGGCAATACAGAATTGTACACAAGATAAAACATCCGTCTATACCTCTCTTAAATTAAGAGGAGACACACAAAGTGCACGTGTTGCAGTTCAGTTACGTAAAAAAAAAACACCAAATCTGTTGGTCAGGTATATCCCTATTCACTGATTAATATATGACCCAGTTTTTCTCAAATTACTTTAAAAATCTTTATATTTCTAGTACCAGTTAATGAATTAAATAGTGCCTATTCAAAAATCAATTGCGTCCACTTATACAAAACAGTATTAAAAGATACTTATAATTTCCTTTCATTGAACAACAGTCCACTGGAAAACTGAAGGACTAATAACAGCAATCCTTAAGAATTTTACCCACAGAAGTGAATACTTTTACACATTTTCTTAGTTCTGAAAAAAAAAATTACTTTAGAAAAGCAACTAAGTAGATTGACTTGTAAATAACTTTCAGATTTTAAATCTTCAAAAATTAGTCACATTTGATATTGGGACAGGTTGAGATAAGGCTGAAGCTCATATGCTAAGAAAATAGAACAATAATTCTGCAATAAATCAGTATCTTTTATTTATTTATTTTTTAAAAACAAATCAGTGAAGGAAAGGACAAAAACCTTTGGTTCACTTATGTATCTGTGAGTGGAAAAAATTTATAATGCAAATTCACTCATTAAAAAACTTAGTTACAAATTACAACATTACAGATAACCCTTTTTTGTTTGTTTTGTTTCACATGGAAACCTTAGAGACTCGAAACATTTCAAGAGACCTAAGTACGAGTACTCCAAGAAAATATCACACAAATTGGAAGCATCTTGGATTTTTAAGAAGTATATTTCAATAATTAATTTGTATGCATGCTTTAAACAAATACTTATAGTTCAATAATGAGTCTAAACAAAAGGTATGACCAGCACCCAGCATTTAAGTTTCTGATTTTAATATTAGTCTGACATAGCATTAGTAACCATGCTGCACTGAAACAATGGTACAATCTGAATCATGATTTGTTAAATATTATACCCCAGAACCCCAGAACATTTAAGCTGGTCATAAAGTTAACATTGTGTAAGTATATAAGCATAAATAGTTATGGACAGCCTCTTGTATAAATTGCTGTTTAGCAATACACAAACTGCCTCAAAGATTTATGCTTACAAGGTAGACATTCAATTATATCAATAAAACAGCATGTCCTGAAAATATGGGCACATTTTAAGACAGTTTTGTTAACCATTAATTAGTCCCACAGTATGACTGAATAATAAGAACCTACTTTAAAAGCAAAAAATTTTAATCAGTATAGTGCATGATTGATTCAACATAGTTCCCAGGGAACAGACCAGTCACTCGATTGCAGACTCCTTCATACCAGCCATCATCATTCTTCTTTATTACATAAATGATTGCACCCTCCATAAATGACAGCTCATCATCCTTGTCCTTTGTATAATCATATATTGCCACAACTACGGAAAAAAGAGTTGAAATAAGTGAATGCACTATATCCAATATAATGTGAATTTTAAGATGTAATGCTAATTAAATCTATAGTATAGCAAAACCAACTCTTTATGCATACTTTTTTTTTTCTCTAATATTTTATTGGTTTTTTACAGAGAGGAAGGGAAAGGGATAGAGAGTTAGAAACATCGATGAGAGAGAAACATCAATCAGCTGCCTCCTGCACACCCCCTACTGGGGATGTGCCCGAAACCAAGGTACAGGCCCTTGACTGGAATGGAACCTGGGACCCTTCAATCCGCAGGCCGATGCTCTATCCACTGAGCCAAACCAGTCAGGGCATTATTCTTAACTCTTACATCTATAAATATAGGTATACCAGTGGTTAACCATGTACCTAAATCAATAACTTGATCTTAGGGCCAAACTGACTATTTGATTAGACTAGACAAAACAATAGTTTCTACCAATCTATTTAGGGAAGAACTCTGAATTTTAAGGGTTTATTAGATATTTCAGTTCATTTGTTCAAATATCTACTAAGTGCCAATAGTATGCAAAACAATTTTTCACAATAACGACTAGGCAGCAAAGCTGCTTAACCAATCATTAAACCAGATATCTAATTTGAAAATACGCATACCTTGAAATAAATCTCATCCTACCCATCCAAGGAAAATATTCATATAATTTATGGGGCTATATTTAGAATATTTTTACACAGCACTTTAAAGATCAGGATTTTTTTAAGGGGAAATAACTGAGTAAAGACGCATTACTTAAGACTGAGAAAACTATTTGTAATTCTATAGTATTTGTGATTATTTTGAGTTCTAAATATTCACTTTCTTTGCACAGTATCATAGGAAAAAAAGGCATAAAAATTATGCTAGTTTCCTAAACTACTGGTTCATAAGTTTAATTATTCCTTCATTCTGCCTTCATAGCATAATGATGCTGAAATTATATGTACTTTTCTAGTAAATGTGAAATGAATTTTTTTCATTGATTTCCCTTGTGTAGTTTTTCTTAAAATGCAGAGTTCTTAAAACATTTAAGATTTTCTAGAACTTATTTTTCCAACAAAAAAGATGGTTAGTCCCCACAGTTATTTTGAATTAGGGAATTACAGTAAGAGACTTGATGTACTAATCGATACCCCGTTTCCCCGAAAATAAGACAGTGTCTTATATTAATTTTTTCTCCCAAAGTTACGCTAGGTCTTATTTTCGGAGGATGTCTTATTTTCGGGGAAACACGGTATCATCATTTGCTAAATTAAAATAGGCAATCTTCTCTCCTCTTTACAAAAACACTGTATTAAGTAACTCAACAAGTCTATTTTAATCCTGTAGCAGAATCATAGTATTGTGATTATAAGCTCACTGACATATAAAGTTGATTTTAAAACTCCCCAAACATAAAGGATAAATAATATTAAATTATTATCCTGGTATTATTTTTGTCTTAACCCTCCCCCCCAAAGGAATTGATTGACTGCTAGCTATAATAAAGAAAATAATGTAATAATTTAAAAGTAAACTATTAATTAGTCCATTAATATTATTTATGGTTTACCTTTGGTAACATTAATTTCTTTGTATTCAGAGTCATAATGAATTAATTTTTAAAATATATATATTTTATTGAGTTTTTATAGAGAGGAAGAGAGAGGGACAGAAAGCCAGAAACATCGATGGGAGAGAAACATCGATCAGCTGCCTCTCGCACAGCACCCCCCCCAGTGGGGTATGCCGGCAACCAAAGCACATGCCCTTGACCGGAATCGAACCTGGGATCCCTCAGTCCGCAGGCCAACGCTCTATCCAATTTCATTGATACTTAAGAGTTAAATTTGCTTTCCAACCCAGAAATATGAGTAAAAACACAACTCAAGACTACTCAAGTTTATCACTCTCATAATAACCACAACTTATTTCTTGTTTGTTTGTTAATCCTTACCTGAGGATATTTTTCCATTGATTTTTAGAGAGTAGAAGAGAGAGGGAAAGAGAGAAAGAAACATCCCTGTGAGAGAAACACATCAATTGGTTGCCTCCTGCACAAGCCCTGACCAGGGCCTCGGCCAATGAGAAGCCTGAAACTGAGGTACATGCCTTGACTGGAATCGAACCCGGGACCCTTCAGTCCAAAGGCCAACGCTCTATCCACTGAGCCAAACCAGCCAGGGCAGACCACAACTTATGTCTACTTGAACGTACATAAAAATCTTAATGGAAAGTAGAATATTCAAGACTTCCTGAACTACATGCAGAATATTTACTCTTAAAAAATATAAAAAAAGGAAAATAGGACATTTACTTTTAGCTATGTATTTAAAACTTGGGCAGGGAGAATGGAACAGGTCTCAAGAACTACAGCTACTTGCTTAAGATCAGTTAATCCAATATAAGCAATGGAAGGGAATACATTTCAAATGTAATCAAATGCGATCAACTAAATTACAAGTATTTTTCGAACACTATACAAATTCAGAATTTTAAACAACACGTAATTGGATTAAAAAAAAAAGCAAAATCTCTAAAAACAGGATTTTTTTCCCCCTACACACTGTTTCTTAAAAGATAATTAAGGTGACTGTCAGGTAAATTAGGTAAATTTGGACATTGGAATTATATGTAATTTCATGATATAAAATTCCAGTGATTATCTTCTCTTTTATAAGATCAACTAATGAAACTTAATTGAAAGCTTGTTCTCATAATAATCCCAGATTTTAAAGTATTTAGATATAAAAGATTTCTATTTTTATGGTAAAGTACTTAGAAATTTGGTTTTAAATATTTACTAATTATATGACTAGAACTAGTAAATCATTTCACTCCTTTTGTGTGTGTGTGATTTAACTGCTTCATCTATACAATGCAGACAGACAAGTTAATCTCCGGCTAGAAGCATTATGTCATTTGAAAAAGTATAGCTAACATTATAACATACTTTTAATTTAAAATATAAAGAATCCTCTCTTCATATTGGAAATGTATAGGAAATAAGGTTTAACTATATTATCTTGACTAGTAAAGTTATCCAAAAGGTTGTGAAACACTGGATTAAATGTTCTTCATAGCTCTAAATTATATAGTTAAGTTGTTTTCCTTTACTCTAATAGATGATTCTACCTTACCTTTCTCAATATAATTCTTAGGGGCCCAAGCAGGATCCCCATCTGCATATGGGTCATTATACTGAACTACTGCAGCCTCCTCATCTTCGTAATCCACTGGAGGTGGTGGTGGCGGAGGTGGAGAGTCATCAAACATAGGAATGTCATCTGGTGGAGGTGGTGGTGGAGGAGTTGGACTATCAGCAACTAGAAAAAAATTCAGATAACTTGAATTAAAAAATGAGGCTAAATGGAAATTCATAAGTTAAAAGAATTTAAGAAAGCTTTAACTCAAAGCATGCACTATAATAAAACATGCAAGATTAGAAATAAAAGCTTGGTGTGTTAAAGCGTCCACTATTCAAGAATAATTTTGCTATAATAAAATGAGCTAAAAATAAAGGTGTTAGGAAGTACTACAAATTAATGGATGCAGGTTAGGAGACTATCCATAAAAGATTACAGGAGTAAAGAAGTTTCCTTATTCCAAGGCTCAGGTCAAAACAACTGTCACTCTTTAGTTAGTTTAACAACTTAAATAAACCTACTGTCACTTTGTCATTTGGACTACCGTAAACATTATGAATAACATTACATTAACGGTCAGATGGCTATTCATTGTGAATATTCATGCCCCTGATTTTAGCTTAAATATCTTTAGTTGCCCAGAAATAAGTTTCCAGTGGATATTTATTTTGTTTGTCTTAAGGGAGAAAGAAAAGTTGGTGGTATTAGGTCTGCTCTATGTATAGGTTTTTTATTCTTTCACGTAAATTTTAACAAGAAAAAATTAAATTAAAAATTAAATAATTCTCAACTAATAGAAAACACCTTAAAGTGTTTTTTTAAAATGTTTGTTCTCATAATCAACTTTTTAAATGTAGAAATCAAGCTAAGATTTTTGCCTTATTGCTAGTAAAATATAAACACAGATAAGGGGAGGTCAAAATCCTGAAGATCTATTCTAAGAATACATCCACAACAAAGATTTTAAAAAAGTAAAGTTTTGTGGTAATAAGGTAATTAAAACAAACAAATACACAGAAAGTAACGTATCATGCAAAACAATACAACCAACTCATACCTCCAATTCTAGATGGTTGTGGTATGTGTGTGTAATTTAAATAATCAAAAGTGTAAATGGTAAAATGTAGAGGCTAGAACTATGTTCACTGAACTATTATGAAACCAAGTAACAAATGCTCCCAACATTGAGGAATTCAAAACTGGAACACAACTAACTCTTAATTTAAATTTTTTATCCACACATTTCTTTAAAAGTTAAAGACATATGAAAGTGTTCTGATACAAATTAACACAGGAATTACATAATATCTGCAGGAAAGAAATTCAGAATACCAGTATACTAATCTAAATACCAATTTCTAAGGCTATTTTTATTTTATTAAAAAAAGGAGTCATAATCTATCTGTAATACAGGTTTTAAAGTTTACTCCACCCTATTTGGAATAATCTGCTGAGAATATAACCAAAAGATTAAGATTTAAAACATTTGCAGATTAAATAGCCGTATTTCCACTTCAATGCTGTGAATTTCTATTTTATCCTGTTGAGGAATGAACAAGGCTATTAGAAAATAAGCCTTGTGTGATAATGCTCATTCTGTAATGTTTATAACTTATTTTTCCACTGAAGGCTTGGATCTATTTTATTTTTGCCCACAAATAGCCCTTAAAGCTCTCTATTTCTATTGTGGGAGACAACCAATCAATGTGTTTCTCTTACACAGATGTTTCCTTTCTCTCTCTCCCCTTTTCCCCCTTGCATTCTACTCTCTCTCTAAATGGAAAAAATATCCTCAGGTGAGGACTGAATTTAAATAAACAAATTAATAAATTTAAGATACTGGTGATACAGTTTCTCACCAATCTTCCTAACATGCTTTCAAAGAAAACAAATGGCAAATAAAGTTGGGCATTCTGCAGCACTAAGACAATGACTGACTCAAGTTCATCTGTTTAGTGAAAGGACTAAACTAGTACCATCGGCCTCTTCAGCAAAGGCCAGGCATACCTAGAATAATGTACATTAATTCTGAATTTCTATTTAAAGTTACCAAAGAGCTTTGATCACACTAAATAGTTCATTATGGTTATTTTTAAATAGTTCCTAAAAATTCTTGGCTGTAAGGCAGTTCAAAAAGTTTAACTAGCTTCATTTTTAAACTCTTACAGCATTAAATACCAGCAATTTATTCTTATTCACTTATTATTAAAAATAAGATTCACTTATTTATATATATTTAAACACAGATTTCAAAGTTGATTTGCACTCAGAAATTTAAATATTTTGAAACTATGTTTTATAAAATATCCATTAAATCATACATTTCTTATAGATAGGGACTCTGTCTTAAACTATTTGTATTCTTCCCAAAGACTGACACATAACACTAAGTTCACAATTATTTGACTGGAGGAATGGAGGAAATAACACAAAAGGGTCAGCAGAAGCTGAACAATGAAAGTTGCCACAATGTACTCACTTGGAAGACTGGTTGATCAAATGTGTTACACATTTGTTCACACCATTCTGAGATTTATTTGGATGGTGATGGTCCCTAATAAAGTAAATTACTACTTGACCACCCTACCATCTTAATAGCTATTTTGGCCTAATAAAATTTGTGATAGTGGTATTCTTCATTTTGTCAAATAACATTCACTATGATCGTGTGACTATAATTATACATCTTCCAAAACCTTAAAGTAATCAGACAGCAATATAAACTATCTATTCTAATTAAATCCATATATTTAAAAGAATTCCCAGAATTCCCTGACCTTCCTTCACAGAAGCCCTAAAAAAAAATTTAAAAAAATTTTAAAAAAAGACAGATTTGCATATTCATAAATAATCCCGATGGGCCTGCACGTAGCTAGCCAAAACATGAAGAGGGCTCTATAATGACAATCACTCAGATGAATACATATCGTGAACTGTAATTTACTTATTCCTGCATACATATTCATTCTTATCCTAACAATGAATCTTTATATAGATTAAAAATTACTCATGTATCAAAATCTAAGGATGGTTACAAAGCCTTCTCCAAAAACGTTTTGTAACTAAAAAAAACCAACAAACCTGTCCCAATTATGTAATAAACAAAATCTCACAAAACAATCAATAGATGAATTTGAATACCAAATGTTTTCTTTCTAACTAATTCTTCTAATAATTATTGGAACCTAGTAGTTTCCTTTGTGTTTGATTATACTTTCCTTAAGAATCTGCAAAGATCAGATTTCATGTTTTAGATCATATAAATACGTAAGAGAGTTGCAGTTTTGAAATTTACAATGGTCAGTAATCATGCACACAAGAGAAAAAACTAAAGATCGTGCTCTTCAGTTTCAATATCATAGCTGCACCTATTTTCAAGGTAAGATTAGCTTCTCAGTAAAAGTAAGGAAAATGATGACTCATCAGCCATGCATGCTATAAGGAGACAGCCTCTACCCTTTGATAGCTCAGTTTTTTGAAACTTACTGTTTTCCTGCACCCTGGCCACGAAGCCTGTGAGAGGTATCTGTGGAGTCAACTGAGGCATAGGGGGAGGGGGTGGAGCAATAGAAACTGATAACAACAACACAGTATGGGGGAAGTAAAACAGGTAAAGGAAAGAAAAGGAAACAAAAAGCAGAAGTCAGTTACAAGGACCACAAACATAAGTATGCAAAGAACAGTTTGCAAATGAAACAAAACAAAAACAAAACAAAAACCTGCAGAACCTTCAAGTTCATTACAAAAGAGAAAATCTAAAGCTGAGTTGTGTTTAGCCAACTGGTTAATTTTATTGGGGAAAGAAAAAAACTTCTAACTTAATCCTAATCATATTGTTTGGGAGAGATTTAAATTTACCCTCACATTCACTTTCATGCAATGAAAACTTCAAATTCTAAGAAAAGACTTTAGCCCTAGCCCGTTTTTCTCAGGGGATATAACAGAAGGGTCCCAGTAAGGGACATGCCAGGGTTACCAGCTCCATCCCCAATAGGGGGCGTGCAGGATGCAGCCATTCAATGATTCTCATCATTGTTTCTATCTCTCCCTCTCCTTTCCTCTCTGAAATCAATAAAAAATATTTTTTAAACTAAAAAAAAACCGGCAACAACAAAAACAAAACAGTTAACAGTGAATACTGATAGCATTTTCTAGGATATTGTATCTTTGCCATATTTCTAGAACCTACAGGCTGTTCTAGCTTTAGGGTAATATTGTTAATTAGAACCCAAGTGTGTTATGAAACAGATATTTATTCCACATATAAGTAACTATATCAATCACAGTTTTCTTTTAAAGAATTCTTACTTTATATATAAATTTATATTGATACATACCTAGCTCTCTAGGAAAAACCCTTGTTTGTAAAACAAGTTTATTATTACCCTTTAAGTTGACATTTTTAAAGACATCACTCCTAAATTTACTATTATCCCACACTAATTTCTGCTGAATTTCAAAGAATAAGGTATCTCTCAAAAGTGACCTTCTTTCTTTTTATCACTGTTCTGATAAGGAAAACCTGGCCTAACAATTCTTTAAAATAGGCAATTATTTGCACGTAAGTAATTTCTAACAAATCATTAGTAGCTGGGAAAATATTCTAACTTCTTTCTAAAGGACATAATTTACAAGAAATAAATACTAAGTGTTCATACGGGCAGCAAACATTGTAAAAATTATTAGCAAACTAAAAAAATTAAAATAAATAAAAGGAAATATACATATATATGTTTACCATTTTGCCTCATAACAAGACAGTAATTGCCAAAGATTGCTCAAAAAAGTCAATAGGAATAGATAATAAAATTCAGTTTACTAGTAGTCACAACAAGTGACAATAAATTGACAGAGAAAAACAATTTATTGGTTCCCAAAGATCATTTAATTAATCCAAGTTTAAAATTGGTAAGTGTAAAAATTTGAGAGGTTCAGTGTTTAAAGGAGCAATAATTTAAAGCAATTAACATTCATTGTGTGGCTAAAAATAGCATTTAATTCACTGAGTTGGTCCTTGTCCTTCTGATACTTTGTATATAGAAGGCACTTCAATGAATAAAATGTTACAGTTTATTATTTTTAAATACTCCCACATGTTTATTAGGTGATTTTTTTTCTTCTTCTAGAAATGGCCATGCTGGTTAGTATGTAAAGAAAAAGAAAAGCGTTGCTGTGAAGATACTAATCATTACCATCACATTTAGAAAGAAGAGGAAATATGCACATCAAAACACTAAAAACATTTACATCTACTATTACAACACCAACAGTAATTCAGACTGAAGAATGATAATTTGACTACACATAATAATATTTTTAAAATTTGAAGCTAAACTTACTTTACAATATCCTAAAGATAGACATTCAGCAATAAAATGACTTGTCTGCAAATAAACAACCTTCCCCAGTACTGTTAAATAAAACTACACCATCATATATTATGTGAAGTAACCAAAAACCTTATTTGCAGAGTAAATTTAAATGTCCAACTGAGAAAAAGAAAAAGATAAACATAAAGACAGGTTCTAAAAGTGCAGTGTAAAATGAAAAATGTTTCTAAAACTCGTGAGGTTAACAATCAGATAATATATGGAATATTCAGACACTAGGTACCTTTCACTACCAAAGGAGACCAGGGAAAAGATGAGGTAAAATTCTAACTGATAAAGTATTTTAGTCTTTTAGATGAGAATGTCTAGAAAGAAAGAAAAAAAAAAACAACTAGACATTTTAGGGTTATCTATGAATTCTGACATTTTTGCAAAAGTGGTATTCAATTCATGAGATTTTTTTTTTTTTTTTGCTATAATACAATTAACCTTTAACTCTAAAATTCAAACTAACAAAAAAATCCCAATAATGTAACTTTCCCCAGCTCTGCTTTAAAATACATATTCAGGCTGTAGCTGGTTGGCTCCATGGACAGAGTGTTGCCTGTGGATTGAAGGGTCCCAGGTTCGATTCCAGCAAGAGGCACATGCCTGGATTGCAGGCTTGATCCCCAGTAGGGGTGTGCAGGAGGCAGCCGATGAATGATTCTCTCTCATCATTGAGGTTTCTATCTCTCGATCCCTCTCCTTCCTCTCTGAAATCAATAAAAAATACTTTAAAAAAAAAAAACATGTTCAGAAAATGCACTATAAATAAAAAGAACTTAAACAAACTTCCTATGTTAACATGGAATATTAAGTGTTTTTTTAATTTTCTTTAATACTTCTTTATTCTTGTATTAGAGTTTACATACAATATTACATGAGTTTTAGGTTTACAATCACATGATTAGATATTTATATCACTTATGAAATGATCACCCCAATAAGTCTAGTACCCATCTGATACCATATATAGCTATTACAATACTAGAGGCCCAGTGCATGAAAATTCATACACTGGAAGGGGGGTCCCTTAGCCTGGCCTGCCCCTCTCACAGTCCCGGAGCCCTCAAGGGCAGAAGGTGACCAGATGACCAGTGGAAGGCGATGCCCCCATCACACCTCTGCTACTGCCACTGCCACTGCCGGCAGCACAAGCCTCGGTCGGCCCTTGTTACCTGAGCCTTAGGCCAGGGGTCCTCAAACTTTTTAAAGTGGGGGCCAGATCACGGTCCCTCAGAGAGCTGGAGGGCCGGACTATATGAACTACTAATTCCTACTGTAACACCTCGGCTGCACTCACTGCCCAAAAAACCTGGCGAGCCGGATCAGACTCCTCTGCGGGCCGCATGTGGCCCGCGGGCCGTAGTTTGAAGACCCCTGCCTTAGGCAGTCCTGGGCGGCTGGGCAGCCACCATCCAAGGCTTGCTTGCACCTCAGCCATTGGCTGGGCAGCCAACATCTGAGGCTTGCCTGCGCCTCGTGAGTCAGCAAGGCAGCTGACATTCGAGGCACAGGTAAGTCTTGGGCTGGCCCTGGGCCGCTGGGAAGCCACCATCTGAGGCTTGCCTGGGCCTCAGGCCAGCCCTGGACGATGGGGGGGCTGAGGGTACTGGGGGACTACAGAGGCAGGCACGTGTAGCAGGCCCAGCCATGCCGAGGGTCTGCCACCCTGGCGGGGCTGAGGGGACTAGGCACCACCATCTTGTGGCTATGGGCACCGCCACCTTTGTGAGGGTGTGACGGACAATTAGCATATCCCCTCTTTATTAGATATGCTAATCCCCTATCTGCTTCACATCCCCCAAGACTATTCTGTAATTACCAATTTTACTCAGTGTTTTCTAAGTCAACCTATAAAACATGCAGTTCTAGAAAGAAGTTACAAAAGCTTTATGGAGAAAGTGTGTTTCAGTCTAGTCCAGTGATCACCCTTCAAACCAATAACAAATACTGGATAATAGGCTCATTTCAGATCTCTTTTTCCTTTTTGGATTAAGCATGTTGATATGGAAAGTGAAATTAATAACCACAAGCAATTCAAACTCCCTGACATCATATGCCCAAACTGTATCCTAATCTTACCAGATTTTAAACACTGATTGCAGTTAGTATTGAGATGTGCAATTCAAGGTGAAGAAGACAATTTTTTAAAATCCTCTCCACTGTTATAATTATTCAGAGACATAATAAGCAAATATCACTAACTTTTTTAATGGTTTTTAATTCATTTCAATATAGTTTAGCAAGCTTAAAAGTGATAGCCAGCAATTTTTTGTTATTTAAAAGAAAAATACTCACAATGTTTTAAATTCTCTTTTTATTGAACAGCCTCATATATGCCAATAAAAATAAATTCAATTTAGTTTTTCTTCTCTAGTTCTATTTATAACAAAAATATCATTTTAAAGCATTAGTTCAATTTTAGTATAAAGTACACTAAGCCTGAATTATTTGAGCAAAAGTGATAAGCAATTGTTTTTTAAATAGTATGATTCAAGAAAACAACTAAATAAATATAAAGTGGCATGGTTTCAATTGTTGTCTATCACTGGCAAAATAACAATTTCAAATAAGTTCCCTCAAAAGGAGTTCAGTGGTGCTGTATGCCTGCAAAGCACAAGCTTACTTGAATTCTGAGAATAAAGTGGACCTCCATTAACATGAGGCTGAGCAGAAAATTGAGCAGTCACAGAGGGAGTTCGTCTGTATCCACCAGAAGATGTCGAGGAAGTAGTAGAGTTGTGTCGAGATATCTGCCTGGTCATTGTGCCATACTGGGAACCAGGAGCTGAGCCCGGGGCCACTGAAAAGCATTAGTCAAAGGCAACCAACAAAGAATTTGAGCATTGCATATCACCTCCAACAGCAGAACAAAGAGAGGAGGACTCACAGTAAGAAATATTTATTATTTTTAAAGCCCATAGCAAAAATAAAGAGAAAAGTAAAGATAAAATACAAATAGCTCCATCTCTGAAGAAGGAAAAATAGATAGTGTGGGAAGCTGCAAAAGTAAATAAAGTTACATTCTTAAGCCATTTAATTTAGCATAATCCCTAATATTTTGCTAAAATTATTTATAATTTTTTCCTGTATTATTTTACAACACACAAATTTTGTATGTAAACTTGAGGCCTGGTGCATGAAAATTCATGCACTGGAGGGGTAATGGGTCCCTCAGCCCGGCCTGCGCCCTCTGACAGTCCGGGAGCCCTCAGGAGCAGGAGGTGACCCGGCGATCAGGGGAAGA
This sequence comes from Pipistrellus hanaki, assembly GCF_964339955.1. NCBI lineage: Eukaryota > Metazoa > Chordata > Mammalia > Chiroptera > Vespertilionidae > Pipistrellus > Pipistrellus hanaki. The sequence continues at coordinate 117,675,440 of NC_140503.1, read as the reverse complement.
CAACGCCCCATCACACCTCTGCTGTTGCGGCTGCTGGCAGCGCAAGCCTCAGCTGGCCCTGGTTACCTGAGCCTTGTGCGGCCCTGGGCGGCTGAGCAGCCACCATCCAAGGCTTGCCTGTGTCTCAGGTGGCCCTGGGTGGCTGGGGGGCTGAGAGGATTAGGGAACTCTGGAGGCAGTGGGCCAGGCCTTGACACACGCCTGCCGCCCCAGCAGGGTTGAGCAGACTGGGCACTGCCAACTTTGAGGGCAGGGCAGTCAATTAGCATATTTCCTCCTTATTAGCTGTGGGCATTGCCATCTTTGAGGGTTGGGCAGGCAATTAGTATATTCCCTCCTTATTGGCTATAGATGCTGTCATCTTTTGTGATAGCATGAGGGTCAATTAGCATATTCCCTCTTTATTGGATAGGATTTTGTCTCTAACAAAATATGTACCACATGTACCAAATATGAAGTGGAAAGCGTAAGCTTTTAAATGTGAATATATTAATATTTGATTTACAAGCTTCTTCCTTTCCAGCCAAATCCAGGTTAAATTATAAAATTTAAAGAATTATGTTTATTTTCCACATATTGTAATAAAATTTGAATGTTTATTGTATCAACAGTTATCAATACATATTATAGTAAAATCACTTTTAAGGAAAGTACAACTTCTAGTTTCAAAGCTCTTATAGAAATCCATTCTCTTTCTCTATACTTGGATGTTTTTTTCTCCATACTACACTCAAAGCAATCTTTTGTATAAAATTATCATGCATATCTAAACTTACTAAAGTATTAATAATGCTTAATATTTTATTCAGTCATCTTGACCAACATTTCAAAAGTCTAATATTTAAAAGGTTAATAAAAAAGTTCAAAGCCTCTAAAGTTAACTATACTTTCCAAAGCTTACTTTGGGATAACAGTTTCATTTTCTTGCCTGACCTGAACATCTAAACGTGACTATGTAAGAAGACAACATCCTAATTTATTTTCATTCAGTTGCCTAATTTAACCTCCCCTAGAGGTGATAAAAGTTATTAAATAAAACTGTATAGCAGAGGTTGTTCATTAAAAGTGCTAATATTAACATTTTGGAACTCCCAAGACATAGGCAGTCACTAATTATTTGAATCATCCACATTGTCATTTTTGAAACAGAAACACATTTTTAAAATAATAGTAGATTCAAAAGCTTTTTATGAGTAACCCGGGACAACTAGATTTTCTAGAAAGCTAAGAAGCCTGAAGCTAATTTTAATGGAATCCTCACTAAAATGATTTATATATTTCTCTGCCTATATAACAATGTATGAAATCCAAGTTGTTTTTCTTATTGATTTAAAACCCAAAACCAATTTTTTCAGAAATTTCAAACTATGCCTATTTTAGAATCTATTTTAATATTTTATTACAAAATAAACCATAATACCAAAGGGTATATGACTGATATACCAGTATGTATATATCTGTTATATAAATTATACATATACATACATATATGCAAATGGTATATGCTAATATGTTACATAATATTTGTAATGATTATATATACCGTATTTTTCGGACCATAAGACGCACTTTTTTTCCCCCAGAAGTGGGGGGGGAAAGTCCCTGCGTCTTATGGTCCAAATATAGCCTACACATATACTGTAAAAAAAAAGTTATTTTTACTTGCCCGGCTCTGTGTGGTCTCTGTGTGCTTGCCCGGCTCTAAAATGGTTCTAAATGCTGCTGTTTACTTTACAGGGTTGATTACATGTGTTTATGACTGTGATGTTGGGTTTTAATGCACATAAAATATTTTAGGACACTATTTGTTTCAGAATCTTTTTTTCTTCATTTCCCTTCTCTAAAAACTGGTGCGTCTTATGGTCCGGTGCATCTTATGGTCCGAAAAATACGGTAACTATTTATATAAATAAAATAAAATACCCTGCTTCAAGAAATAGAATGTTACTAGTATCACTGAAGTTTCCTGTATATCCCCTCTGGATCCACAACTCCAAAGGTATGTGTTAAGTATTCTATTTCTTTACTGTATATAGCTTTAAAAAGAATCACAGATATAGAATCTTAAATAATATACAGAGATTTTGCAAATTTATAAATATTTATAATAAAATAATTATGTATTCTGCTGGCTTGCTCTTTTCCTGATATTTTAAAAAATTCAGCCATGTTGATAAGTATATCAATATATTATTAATTCTTATAGCTACATTCACATGTAAACATCCACAATTTATCCATTCCATTACTAGGCATTTTGGTTACATCCCAAGTTTTGCTAATCTTAATAATGCTACCATGAACCATTCTAAATATGGTTCTTGAGTTTTTCTAGAACAATGGTTCTTAAACTTGAGTACTGATCAGAACTGCACCTTGAAAACTTGTTATAATACAGATTGCTGGGCTCTAGTCCTCAGAGTTCTGACTAAGTAAGTCTACATGGGACCTGAAAATTCACATTTCTAACAAATTCCCCCAGTGATGATGCTGTTATGCTGGGTGTCACACTCCGAAAGCCACTGCTCTAAGACAGTGGTTTTAAACGTCATGGTCTTTGAGTTCACTCTTTAAAATTAAAGAACCTCAAAAAGCTTGGTCGAGATGGGTTATAATAAAAATAATATAAATTAAAACTGATATATCTCTAAAATACATGTATACATAAATACACATTCCATTAGCTGTCAAAGTAATGATTTTATCATATGTTATAAAGCCTCTGGAAAAGTCCAGTACCAGAATGAGAATTTAAAAGGTAAATACAATTTTATGAATATAGTTCTGACCTCAAAAACTCCATGAAAGAATCTTGGCAACCCTCCTAAGTCCCATAATCATATTTTGAGAACCAGTACTCTAGGGTAAATATAAAATAAAACTGATAAATCTAAGAGAGAAACCCGTTCAACTTGACTAGCTAACAAACTACTTTCCCCAGTGAGTGTATCAACTAATAAATTCTGACCAGCAATGTACTTTTTCTTATTACTGAACTTCCTCACCAACATTTGGTACTAGAGGACTTAATTTTTAGCTGGAAGATAAGAAACAGTATGTCACTGTGGTTTTCATTTTCATTTTCTTGATTATCAATCAGGTTGAGGGATTTTTTTTTTCCACAGGAACTTTCTGTAAACAATTTCTACTGGGATCTTCATATTACCTCCTATTGCCCCTTTTCCTTTGAGTACAAGTGCAAATATTTTGAAAGATGCTATTAGATAGTTTTATTTCACAACATGAAATATAGCTCTCATTATCTGAAACACGTCATTAAACATTTCTATCCAGATTACTAATAATGTGTATTTCTAGGCCTATTGGTTTTATATGGAGTCTGTATTTGAAATTCTTTATATACTCTATCTAGTCATCCTCAACTTGGGAACAATTTAAATGTATTTTCCTGGAAGAAAAAAAAGTTCCATGGCATCTTGAGTACTGGGCTATATCAGTATTTTTCAAATTGTGATTCACAGGAAAGTCTCAAGCACCCTATCCCACACATTTATTTCTTTTCTATTTTTCCTCCTCCTGTCCTCCAATACTTTGACTGTTGTATATACCAAGGAGTTCCAAATAAAGTTTCATGTTTTTTAAAATTACATTATAAATTTAAAAATGTTTTTGAACCAACACTGCTATAATTTCCCTAGAAAATTATCTAAACAAAAAACAAATAAAAACCACATTAAATTGGATATAAGCTAAGCATAGAAACTTTTCTTATTATAGAGAGTTATTTTGTATTTGTTTGGTGTGTAACTTCAGAGGCCTTTCACCAGAAGAAATTAGTGTGAGTTAGATTTAATACTTTAACCTTTGCATTACCACTTACAACCTAGAAACTTTAAAGGCTAGTAGACTAACAGAGGAGTTTGTTATGAATTATGCAGAGTAAGTTAAATAGCTCCAATGGCTGTGCAGTCTCACCTAGCACAGTGCTCACTGGGAGAAGAGATGGGCTGGAGCTTCAGGAGGAGGAGGGACAGAAACATTTTCTAATAAGATAGTTTATAATGCAGGTCAGAGTACAAGAAAGAGAGCTAAACATTCTGAAACAGTAAGAAAGTACAATGATTGTGGATTGTGTAAGAAGAAAAAAGGAAGACACCACACACCCATATGTTCAAATAACTAAGAATTTTCCTACAAAGCATGTTCAAATAACTAAGAATTTCCCTACATAGTCTTCATTGTATTTACTAAAAAATCAAGGGACTAATATAATGCTTTGCAACAATTTCTTAAAAATTTATGTAATCTAAAAAGTAAAATAACTTTTCCTTTTTTAATCCCATTTGTTACTTATGGTATTGTACTGAAATAAATATATTGAATATCATACATAAATATAGTAAAGTCACAAAATGAACTAACAAAGTTGAGATACTAGCCTAAAAAGCAATATCAAAATTTACTAATATATAATTCACAATACAGTCACTAATCCTTTGGTTGGAGACCAAGAATATTAACTTGTTCTTCATATAATAAACTTTCTTGACTATGCCCAAGACATTTCTTTCTAAGGCAGAATGGCCAAAAAGTTATTTAATAAAGCTGGTCTATATGCTTAATTTTAAGAAGAAAGAACTTGTAAAACAGAGAAAAAACACACTTAAAGACTGTGTAAAAACTAATCCAAAATGTCCTTAAATTTGTTGTTAGTGTTTATGTCCTAGCAACAATCACACAAATAAATAATTTGATCTCATATATACTAAATTATTTCAGGCTTTCATAATCAAGCTCATAAGTACTACCACTTATTAAAATAGATTAATAAATAATATACCTGATCCAATAGTGGGTGGTGAAGGTGTAGGCACGGCAATGGGAATGCCAATACTGCTGCTTCCACTGTTTTCTCGACTTCCACTCCCCCCACTACTTCCACTGGAAAGAAAAGAAAAAATTGTGGAAAAAGAAATTCTAGTGATTTAACCCCCCAAAATAATAATCAACTCAAAGCCACTAACTACTCCCTTTTATGATATATTAGAGACCCGGTGCACAAATTTGTGCATGCCTGGGGTCCCTAGGCTTGACCAGCGATCAGAGCCGATCAGAGCCACGCTGATCAGAGCCTGCCGGCCAGGGGGGGAGCCCATGGGAGGCTGGCTGCTGGCCCCCAACAGGAAGCCAGCCTTCGGCCCCCTGGGAAAGGGGTTGCACCCGCCACCCACCCACCCCCCCAGTTCCCCGTTCCAACCCAGGGCCCAAAGAGAGAGGAGATGACAGTTGGCCAGGCGATGCCGCCAACACTACCATCATTGGTGCCCCACCACCGCACGGTACCCTGCCTGTCCTCCTTGGCATTGTGCCACCACCATGGCAGGCAGGCAGCCCCCAGGGAAGGGAGAGGACGGGATGAGACAAACCCTTTTGTCGAGGATTGACTTTCAATAGATTGCAGTGAGGGAGCTGCTCTGCTACATATGAAACCCCGACCCTGAAGCAGGTTGTCTACAAATGGTTATGCACCAGGGGCTGATGGGGCCAGCCAGCCGGAAGGGAAGGTACTGCGGGAGGTTGGCTAGCTGGGGAGGGAGGAACCACAGATGGTTGCCTATGGGAGCGCACTGACCACCAGGGGGCAGCTTCTGTGTTGAGCATCTGCCCCCCCTGGTGATCAGTGCATGTCAGAGCTACTGGTTGTCTGGTCATTCTGGTCATTCAGTTGTAATGGTCACTTAGGCTTTTATATATATAGATATGTAAAAAAAAAATTAGAAATTGTTCAATACAAAATTTTTTGTTGTTAATCCTCACCCAAGGATATTGTTTCCGCTAATTTTTATAAAGAGTGGAAGATAGAAGGAAAGGAGGAAAACGGAAAGAAAAAAAAGGGGAGAGGCGGGAAGGAGGAAGGGAGGGAGGGAGGGAGGGAGGGAGGGAGGGGGGGGGAGAGAGAGAGAGAGAGAGAGAGAGAGAGAGAGAGAGAGAGAGAGAGGGAGAGAGGTGAGAAATGTGAGAGAAATAATGATTGGTTGCCTCTCACACTTGCCTTAAACGGAGCCTAGGATTGAGCCTGCAACTCAGGTACATGCCCTTGACTGGAAATCGAACCCAAGACCCATCACTATGTGAACTGACATTCTAACCAATGTGATTCTTATGTTTCATTCTACTCAATCTATTGGAAACAAAAATAACCTTAATATAGTACTCAGAACTCTCAGAAGAGATCATCTTGTTGAGAAATTAAAATCTTAAATGCAATAAGTCAACAAGGGTTTATTTAAAACCTGCTATGAATAGTAGTAAATAAGGCAGACATGAACCATGGTGTCATGGAGCTCACACCTAAGAATGGAATAATAGACATTAAAAAACAGTGTGAATGCCTGGCTGATTTGGTTCAGTGGTTGAACATCAACCTATGAACCAGGAGCTCAAAGTTTGATTCCCAGTCAAGGCAAATGCCCAGGTTCTATCTCTCTCTTTCTCTCCCTGAAATCAATTTTGAAAATTAACAAACAGTGTGACAGATGCCACAAAAGAAAACGAACAAGATGCTGCTCTGGCCGATACAGCTCAGTTGGCTGGATGTCATCTGTGCACCAAAGGGTTGCCAGTTGGAAACTGCGTCAGGGCACATGCCTGGGTTTCAGGCTCAATCCCCAGTAGGCGGTGTGCAGGAGGCAGCTGATTGATGTTTCACCTTCCACTCCCTTCCTCTCTTTCTAAAAAAGAAATCAATAAACTATTCTTTTTTTTAAATGTACGGATGCTATGAAAATTAAGTAAAAGATTAACCAACTTTAATCTGTAAATATAAAAACCTCCACTCATCTCAAAGAATGGTGCTAAAACATAATATGAGCAAATATGAGGAAAATAAGCAAAACAACAAAAAAAAGCAGCAATGAGGTTTCAATGTGAGGCATTTTAGAATAGTCATTACTGTTCAACTTTAACCAATTCCCTCCTATACAAATTAATTCCCTACTATTCCAATTCCTATAGATTTACTATCTCTTTAGGTATAAGACCTCACATTATACAGTCGTTTTTAGTAAGCAATGTGTGTATGTACATGTATGCAAATGTACATGTGTGCATGTATAGTCTTAGGCTCCATATTATACTTTAAAACCAACATCATTGGCCTAATAGGCCCCAAAAAACTTAACAAGAAAAAGACTTGTACTGCCTAGATAAAAAATATTTTTCTCCAATGTGATCATTTTATAATTACATCAGCACATGTTAATGAAATAAAAACAAAGAAAGCTGTTTCTACTACAAAAATAGCTTCAATGTGAAGAACTCCCTTAATTCCAAGCCAGGTACACTGCTTTGAAACACCAGTACATCACAGACATGAATGTTTCCCCACTAATTATCCTATTCCACAATCACTGGATTTTTTCTAACATGGGGGTTGGCAAATTATAGCACATAAGCCAAAACTGACTAATAATCTGGTTTTTATGACCTGTGAGCTAAGAATGTTTTTTATATTTTTAAGTAGTTAAAAAAAAATCAAAAGAGGAATATTTATAACACATTAACATTATACGAAAGGCAAATTTCACTGCCATAAATAAAATATTACTGGAATGCACGCTCACTCGGACATTTACAGGTTATCTGTGCCTGCATTCACACTACAATGGGGAGCTGTGTAACTGTAATGAAGACAAATCCCAAAAGTATTGACAATCTTGCCCTTCATAAGTTTATCGATGCCTGTTTTAACAGAATTGTGCTTGTGAAAGAAAGAACTATATCATATTGGTATACCCCTAGCATCTAATGAAGTAACTCTTAATAACTGGTTGCTGAATATTACTAAATGATAAAAACAATGTTTTAATATAAATTCAATAACAAATATAAAAAAGAACACTTGTGGTACTCACTGAGCTTGACCTGATATAGTAACTGCAGATACCAATATAAGAGTTTATTTAGTAACAGCAGCAATAACAACAAATGACAATTACATAGAACCTAAGTCAGATACCCTCTTTAGTTAAAACTCAAAAAATGATTCTAAGTTTTTTAAATTATTATTATTGATTTCAGAAAGGAAGGGAGATGGAGAGGGAACTAGTGATGGGCTGCCTCTGACACACCACAATGGGAATTGAAACCCCAACCCAGAGATGTGCCCCAAACAGGAATCAACCACAACCTCCTGGTTCATATGTCAACGATCAACCACTGAGCAATGCTGGCTGGGCAATTCTGCTAAGTTTTATCTCTAATACACCAACCCAACAGTCAAGGTAAGGAGAGGTTCTTCCCCAAGTTAAGTGAGAGGTAAAATTAAGGAATAAAATAAAGATAGAGGTGATAGTTAGGAAAAGGTCTAAGGGGGACTTTTGGATTGCTGATAATGTTCCATTTTCTTATTTGGGTGATGGTTACACCAATGTGTTCAAATAGTCTTAACTCATTAAGTTACATACTTAATAATACTTTTCTAAATTTATGTTATGTTCCAAATCCAAGTTTTTAAAAACCCACTGAGCAGTTGATTTCTAGAAATTTTATAAAACAATATATACAATAACATATTCTAAAGCAGCGATCGCCAACCTGCTCCAAAGGTTTCCTTAAACCAGCAGTCACCAACCTTTCAGACTTCACAGACCACAACGGTCTGCAGAACACTGGTTGGCAGCTGCTGCTCTAGAGTACACCAACTCTCTTAACTAATTCTTTCTCAGATCTAAGCTAGGTCTTCCTTTTTGCAATCTCTTAAAGCTTAAATCACATTGTATAATTCCTGAAATTTAACCTAGTATCCCAAAATACAGAATGCTCTCAAAAAATGTACACACGTTCTGAATAATATTAACTAACTCCAATAGGTTAAATATGAAAAGAAATAAACATCAATGGAGCTATAAGCTGTTAAGTTTGTATACATTTTCATTGTTTTGGGGCACTATATTTAAGAGTAGTTTAGTAACCTTAATCGTTTTTAAAAGTTTTTTAAAAAACATTCGTTAGCTTATGTCCAAATATATATCTGTACCTCTTCCTATATACAAAAGGAAGAAATAGTAGCAATCTGCTTATAGTATAAATATATACTTAAAAATCTAAAAAAAAAAAAAAAAAAGGAAGTTATAACAATATTATTACCTCAACTTTTATACACTATGTTAACAGTATAGTACTTTACTCAGCAACTGTATAGGGTTTGTGACCAGTTAATAACCTCAACTTGCAAATGGTCAAAGACTCAACCTGAAGGATTACCTGTGTGTCCTCGGTCTCTGGTTTAAAGAAGCTGTTCTGCCTGGGCTATGCTGACTTCCAAGCCTAGCAGGACTGGTCATGTAGTCATTAGGAACTGTTGGAGGTTTAACAGGTTCCAGGGTTTTGTAAGGAGTATTCCGTCTGAAGAAATATCAAAGGTAAGAATAATGAATAAAATAAAATGGCATTTTCCCCCAAATGTGATGTATCTTTGTAACCAAGTAGAAGACTAGTGTGTGTCTTTTTTTTTAATTTATGATGAGAGAGAAAAAAATCAACCTGTTATTTATGCATTCATTGGTTGCCTCTTATATATTCCCTGACAGGTCAAACCCATAACTTGGGCATATTGGGTCAACGCTCTAACCTAGGGGTGTCGAACTCAATCAGAGAAGGGGCCAAAATCTAAAATCCAGCCTAAATCGCGGGCCGAATGGTTTACTGAACAGTCATAAACTGACAATGTCATAAACTGACAGCGGAGTGCAGTGATGACAGCGCGGTGCGGGCCACATTGCAAGGCCTGGCGGGCTGGATTTGGCCCGCGGGCCTTGTGTTTGACACATGTGCTCTAACCAACTGAGCTACTCAGCCAAAATTAGAAAACAAGTTTTAAAAATACTTTTAATTATAAAGGTTGTTTTTAACAATTCTTAATTGGAGTAAATAAATTTTGTTACTTTTCACAAAAACTAAAATGTGTTACCTTTTCTTAGGAAAAGCATAGGAAAGAGTAATTTAAAAATTCTAATTCTATCCTATATAATAAAGAGGTAATATACAAATTGACCCACACACCCTCATGTCACAAGATGACCACCACCACATTGTCATAAGATAGCTGCCACAGGATGGCCACCCCAACACTGTCACAAGATGGCCTCAGGGGAGGACAGTTGGGAGGGACCAGGGCTGCATGGGAGTACAGTTGTGGGTGATCAGCCCAGCAGGAGAGGGGAGTTGGGGGCGATCGAGCTGGCAAGGGAACAGTTAGGTGTCAATCATGCCAGCGGGGGAGCAGTCAGTGGGCTATCTGGCTGGCAGATAGAAGCGGTTAGGGGCAATTAGGCATCCAGGAAGGCAAGTGGTTAGGAGCCAGCAGTCCTGGATTGTGAGAGGGATGTCCGACTGCCCGTTTAGGCCCGATACCCAGTAGTCGGACATTTCCCGAAGAAGGGTCCTGGATTGGAGAGGGATGTCTGACTGCCGGTTTAGGCCTGATACCCAGTAGTCGGACATTTCCCGAGGGGTCCTGGATTGGAGAGGATGCAGGCTGGGCTGAGGAGACTCCCCACCCCTGTGTATAAATTTTATGCACTGGGCCTCTAGTTTCTAAATATAAGTTATAATTTTTGAAATGCTCAATAATATCACACTTTGACATATTCATTATTTCCAGTTCAATCACTCATAAGCCACTGTCCTTATACATTATGAAAACTAAGTATCTCCTCTGCAATTTATTCCTACCTCATTATGGAAATTTATAGACAATAGACAAGTATAGCACATTCTGACCGTAGATGTAATATCATTAATTTTTCAATTAATTATTTAGCTTTTCTATTTAATAATTTCATGTGTTTTTTGCAGGAGTAAGTAGTTTACTAAGTGAAAATAAAAGCCAAGAGTCTATTTAAAAAGGCTGATTATTGATCCCTATTACTATGAAATAATTATTTCCTAGTCTTCCATTAAAATAAAAAAGCTCTAATATATTATTTTCTATGTTAAGGTGAACAATCTTTCAGAAGTGCCCTACCAAATAGTCACAAATTTTTTTGCACAAAGAACTGAGAAGGAAGACACCACCAACAGTTATCTTTTTTGCTCCCCAACTGGCTTCCTCACAAAGCTACTCAAGTATGAAGTATGCATAACCCATAGATACAGAGAATTAAGGCGGGGAGGGGGGGGCGGGGGGGAGGTTGAGGGCCTGGCAGGGGATGGGAGTGAGCTGGAAGAGGTTAATGGGGAAAGAAAAGGGGATCTATGTAATACTTTCAACAATAAAGATTAAAAAATAAATAAAATAAAAACTATGAAGGGCCCTAAGATTACCTAGCACAAGCACCGTTAGAAATATTCCAGATAAAGAGCCTCTAAATCTTAGGTGGAAAGTAATAGAGGAAACAGAAAAGCTGCAGGTCACCAAGCCAAACTATACAAAACTTACTTACTCAAAGTTCTGTAATGTAAATATTGTAAATAAATGTGAAAGCATCATATAGAATGAATACATTGGTCATTTCCTTTTAAATAAATTCAAATCAAATTTCTCTCTTTTTTAAGGAATTAAAAAGATAAATAAATAATGCTCATTTCTACATATACAAAATAACTTATCTAGTACAGACTTCCACAGAAGAGAATATTATAAAACAAGTAGATTCATTTTGGATTCTGCTCATGGAAATAAGCACCAAATGAATTTGTAAAAGGTAGTGTTACACTGAAAGGGGTCCATAGCAAGAACCCATACATTTACTTAAGTCACAGAATCATTTTTTCCTTTAGCATATGAATTTTCTTGTAAAATGTACATGGATTCTTACCCCAACGTTCCCCTGCCTGACATGGGAGGACTTGGTGGTTTCTGAGTAGGAGGATTTGTTCTCGACAGTGTGCCAGTTCTTGCAGGCTGGTTATTTCCATGCTATAATACAGGAAAAAGAGCTTTTATTTTTATATCAGATTGTTCTCTTGGTGTTTTGATACGAAATTATTATTATTTTTAATATCAGAATGTGAAGTAAGGATTCCCAGACAGTTTTAACAATAGACTTTGGTTCTATAGTTTAAAAAAATCAAGCAACCAACTGCACATGGCTTTTTCTATTATTCATACCGAACTATGGCAAAATACAGGTGAAATTATTGGATTTTATGTATTATTTTATTGTTAAACATGTTCACTGAGATCAAACTTATCTGCATTTAAATATTAAGTTTCCTAAAATTTTTTAAAATGTGTGCCTGAATTTAAACTATAGATCTCAGGGTTAATTTGTTAAAATATTCATCTGAAAAAAAATCATCTTTATCCTAAAAATTCAGTAACAAAGTCATATATGATGTCTGGGAAACCTACTATTTATGTCAATAAAAGCAAAGCAACTATCAAAAAATAAAGCAAAGCAATTCATGTTAGCAAAATTAATGTTCCTATATAAATGCAGATGTCAATATATCGATGATATATTAACACATCCAAGCTAAATGTAGCTACTTGTACTGAGTTTGAATATATTTAATCTATAGAAATCCTATGGGGGAAAAGCAGGCAGATGAAGGAAGAGTTTTCAAATTTTAGTGGCTCTGCAGCCTCTATCAATATAGAGGTAAAACTGTGTATTGAATGATAAGTAGTATCTCTTACCTTGGCTTTTAGCCACTTTACGTTGGCAAAAAAAAGGGGGGAGGAAAAGTAGAAATTAATTCTAAATGTTATACCTAATAGGACAGGTTTATGTTTACAGTTATTCAATTCATGTTAATAAGTTTTTACCCAGCCATTATTTCAAATATTTTGTAAAGAAAAAGATATCATAAGCAGCTGGGAAATATTCATATGTATCACGTATTTTATAAAAGAAGAATATATTCATAAGGAAAGTACCACTTATTTATGCCAAACTCATACAGACCCAATAATTTCTTAGTTCTGTAGTTTATCCAAATGAATCACAGATGATAAACTTCAATTTGAAAACAAATACCATAACACCTGGTATGTAAGGCTACCTTAATATTATCAGTGTACAAGACCTAAGACTATACTGAATAATATATGCATAAATATGAGTTTTCATTATTTGAAAAGTAGTATAGAATTTTTTAAAGTGGTAAACTGTAAATATTACAATTCAAAATAACAGGTTGCTTCAAATTCAGAAAAATGAACTAACACCTCCAAGTCTAAAAACAAAATCACTATGCAGAGTAATACCTTAGCCAGATTTTAACTACACAATAGAGTCTTGAAACCCTCTTGCTTGTAAACTGATGGATCCAAATTTGAGCAGTCCAACACATTCTGAACCAGTTAAGCCCAAATTCAAAACTGAAGAAAAGCTGCTTTGATCTATTTTTTAACTTTATTTTTTTAATATATTTTTGTTTATTTCAGAGAGGGAGACATAGAAATATCAATAATGAGAGAATCATAGATCAGCTGCCTCCTCACAAAAGCCCACAACCCAGGCATGTGCCCTGACCAGGAATTAAACCAATCATTAATAGATTGATGCTCAACCACTAAGCTACACACACTGTGCAAAGCTGTTTTGATCTTAAAGACTACTTCTATGAAACAATGAGTAGTCTATACCAATAAAAGTGTAATATGCTAATTAGATGGGACGTCCTTCTGGACAACCTTCCAGACGAAGCTGGGGCTGTGAGGGAAGCCTGGTGCCTGCCGACGACCATAGGGAAGCCCGGGTCCTGGGTGCCAGAGGGAAGTCGGTGCCGGCAGCCAGGGGAAGGCTGGCCTACTCTTGCATGAATTTTGTGCATTGGCCATCTAGCCTATATATCAAATAATATATACACTTGTATTAATATGAACAAATGTACATATATGAATAATCTATAATAATAAAAGTGTGATATACTAATTAGAATAAAAGTGTGATATACTAATTAGACCAGACGGCTGAATGACCTTCCGGACAAAGCCAGGGAGATGAGGGCACAAATTTTGTGCATTTGGCCTCTAGTATGAAATAATGTGTACAGTCCTAAAGCATCACTGTAAGTGCAATGCCACTTAAGAACATTGTCATGTTGTAGAATCTACCTTTTTATAGATTTTAGGGGTTTCAAGTTCTTTCCATAATATGTGCTGTTCTAAATATGTATCTAAGATTTTTTAGGTGATCATAAAGACAACATTAAGGATATCATCCTAAAGAGGAATGTACCCTGTCGTTAGAATGATATTGCTCATTTTTATCTGGAAACAATGTCTGAAATTCTACCTAGCCACTACATTTCACACTTGGATTTAGACATTAAACCTGAATAAAATCATTATCCTTGGAGATAAAGATATATTAGAAATATTTAGTTAAGTAACAATCTTTTTTTTTTTCCATTCCTTACCTGAGGATATTTTTCCCATTGATTTTTAGAGAGCAGAAGGGAAGGTTGGAGGGAGGGAAAGAGGGAAAGAGTAGGGGAGGGAGATAGTGAGAGACACACACTGATTGGCTGCCTCCTGCATGCACCCTAACTGGAAGCCAGGGATTGAACCTACAACCCAGCTATGTGCCCTTGACTGGGAATCAAACCTGAGACCTTCAGTCCACGGGCCGATGCTCTAACCACTAAGCAAAACTGGCCAGAGCACAATAATCTTTTTTAAAAAATCAGAAAAGTGGAGAAATAAAGAAGCAATGAGACTATTAGTGAAAAAAGTAAATATTTGTATTTGTATAACACAACCACAAAATATGAACAAATATGTCACAAAAAAGCTTCTAAGATACACTATTCTGACAGACCACTCATCCTCCTACCCCAGTTAAAAATAGAATTTAAGGCTTCCAGTCAAGATGGCAGAGTAGATAAATGTGGTATTTGAATTCTCCCAATCCACATCAAAATTACATCTAAACTACAGAACAATCATCATTCAGACCCACCTGAAGGGAAGTCCTATAATTAAGGATATAAAGAAGAAACCACTTTCAAGACTAGTAAGAAGGGTGAAAACTCAGAATAGGCTGGTGTGGCTCAGTTGGTGGGCATTGACCATGCACCAAAAAGTTGCTGGTTTAATTCCCAGTCAGGGCACATAACCTAGTGGGGAGCTTGATCCCTGGCGGGGGGCATATATAAGGCAGCTTATTAATGTTCTGCTCTCATCAATTGCCCCCCCCCCCCATGTCTGTCTGTCTGTGTCTGTCTGTCTCTCTCTCTCTCTCTCTCTCTCTCTCTCCCCCCCCCCCTTCTTCTCACTTTAAAAACAAACAAAAACCAGTGAGGACTGTGGCTGAAATGGAAGGCTACTGGAGACCCAGATGTTCCTCTTAAAAAGGAACACACAGACTTACTTGGACTCTGAGTTCCAGCATTGGGACAGCAGTCTGAAATGCACCAGGGACATACGGAGAAGAACTAAACTGTACGGCATCCGGGCGAGAGCTGGAGGGGCAGCTTTCTCCCAGACAGGAGTGCTGGCAGAGGCCACTGATGAGCCAACAGACAACATATCAGAGTCTCCATCAAACTGTCTGAAAGAGTGTGCCCTGCCCTAAGACCCTGCCCCACCCAAATTGCAGGGCCACCCACGCTGTTTCCCTGGCTTTTACAAACGAATAGCTAATCTTGGCTCATGTGTCAGACTTTCCAATAATACCTCAAACAAGCAGCATCTGGCCTCTGCATGCCCTATACCTCTAAGTAGTATCAGCAATAGTGGCAGCCAACCTTAGTTCATAGCCTGATTGCTCCTGGGCACCTCACCTTCAAGCCTACCATATATACCAGCTACCTGCAGATTGCTTTGTAGCTGATTTTCGGTGGCCCCAAACAGAACACAAATGTTGACTAACCTTGGCCTATACCTCTGGGCAGTCCTTAGAACCAATACACCACTGGACAGCTTCAGAAGCACCACCCAATCACCTCCACAAGCCACACACTCAAGGGATGGACTCAGTAGACACCAAAGACCTGATGAAGTCCTGTTCTGTGGGGTGGGACCCTGCACAGCTGATACTCCACAATGGTCATAGCCCATCCTTGCAACTGATCAACCTAGGAATAAATCCCTCCCCTTGATGTGTCAATAGCAATTAAGACTCAACTACAACAGGAGGGTATACCATAGTCCACACAAGGGGCACACCTAGAGTGTCCAGCTCAGGTAAACAGGGAGGCTGTGCCATTGGACCTTACAGAACACCTGCTATATTAGATCACTCTATCTAGACAGGGAGACATAGAAACGCTCCTAATACATAGATAAACACATAGTGAGGCTGCAAAAATTAAAAGACAAAGAAACATGTCCCATATGGAAGAACGAACAAAATTCCAGAAAAAGAACTAAACAAAATGGGGACAAGTAATCTACTAGATACCTAGATGCAAAGTTCAAAACACTGCTCATAAGGATGTCAAAGAAGCTAGGGGAAGAGTGGATAAACTTAGAGAAAACTTCACCAGCACAAAAATGTACATGGAAACCATAAAAAAAAAAAAAACAGTCAAAAATGAAGGATACAATAATAAAAATGAAGAATAACTTACAGGAAATCAACAGTAGAGTAGATGAAGCCAAGAACCAAAACAGCAATTTGGAATATAAGGAAGCAAAACAACACCCAATCAGAAGAGAAAAAAAAAATCCAAAACTATGAGGGTAGTGTAAGGAGCCTCTGGGATAACTTCAAGCATACCAACATTCACATCATGGGGGTGCTAAAAGGACAAGAGAAAGAACAAGGAATTGAAAACCAATTTGAAAAAATGACAGAAAATTTCCCTAACATGGTGAAGGAAATAGACATACAACTCCAGGAAGCATAGAGAATCCCAAACAAGATGAACCCAGAGAGACTTAACACCAAGACTCATCATAATTAAAATGCAAAAGGTTAAAAACAGAGAATTTTAAAAGTATCAGAGCCCAGGACAGTGTGAGTCAAATTAGAGCCTTGCCCCCCACCCGGAAAGGTTGTGGTTTTGATTTCCAGTCAAGGACATGTACCTGGGTTACAGGTTCAATCTCTGGCCCTGATTTGGGTATGTGTGGGAGGCAACCAATCAACATGTCTCTCTCACATCAATGTTTCTCTCTCCCCCTCCCTCTTAAAAAAAAAAAAAATCAGTGAAAACTAGCCTCGAATGAGGGTTAACAAAAATAAATAAATAAAAAGCAGCAAGAGAGCTCTAGCTGGTATGCACAGTAGTTAGAGCCCCAGCCCATACAATGACCCATACCATCAATTCCCATTCAAAGGCCTGTACCGAGGTGGCAGTAATTAGATTTCAGGTTTGATCCCCAACCCAGGTCCGAACATGTGCAGGAAGCAACCAATCAATGTGACTCTCTCACATCAATGTTTTTCCTCTCACTCTTTCCCCCTCCCTCTCTTCCACTCTTTCTAAATAAAAACCAATGGAAAAAATATCCTATGGTGAGGATTAAAAACAACAAAAAGCAGCAAGAAAAAAGTAATTAGTTACCAAAAAGGCAGCTCCCAAAAGACTGTCAGCTGATTTCCTAACAGAAACTACAGGCGAGAAAGTATTGGCAAAATATATTCAAAGTAATGAAAAAAAGGACCTCCAGCCGGGACCGGTTTGGCTCAATGGATAGAGCGTCGGCTTGAAGACTGAAGGGCCCCGGGGTTCGATTCTGGTCAAGGGCATGTACCTTGGTTGCGGGCATATCCCCAGTAGGGAGTGTGCAAGAGGCAGCTGATCGATGACTCTCTCTCATTGATGTTTCTAACTCTCTATCTCTCCCCTTCCTCTCTGTACAAAAAATCAATAAAATATATATTTTAAAAAAAAAGAGAAAAAAAAGGACCTCCAACCAAAATTGCTCTACCCAGCAAAGTTATCAATTAAAATGGAAGGACAGATAATGAGCTGTCCAGACAAGACAAAGCTAAAGGGGTTCATCACCTCCAAACCAGAATTACATGAAATGTTAGAGGATCTTATTTAAGGAATGGGAAAAAAATTTTAAAATATGAACAATAAGTTACCAAATTAAATTATTATCAATAATTTAATCTAAAAACTAAATTAAACAAACAAGCAGAACAGACTCAGAAAACATTTTGAGGATTACCAGATAGGAGGAGGGTTGGGGGATGGGTGAAAAAGGTGAAGGAATTAAGAAGTACAAATTGGTAGTAAAAATTAGTCATGGGGATGTAGAGCATAGGAAATACAGTCAATAATTCTATACAATAAAGAGGTAATATGCAGATTGACCATCACTCCAACACACAAGATGGCCACCCCCATGTGGATATAAGATGACCACCACAAGATGGCCAACAGGGGAGGGCAGTTGTGGGAGATCAGGCCAGCAGAGGAGGGCAGTTGGGAAGGACCAGGCCTGCAAGGAAGAGCAGTTGGGGGCAATCAGGCCAGCAGAGGAGGGCAGTTAGGGGCGACCAGGCTGGCAAGGGAGGGCAGTTAGGCGTCGATCAGGCTGGCAGGGAAGTGGTTAGGAGGTGATCAGGCTGACAGGCAGAAGCAGTTAGGGGCAATCAGGCAGGCAAGCAGTTGGGACTGCCAATAGAATCAGGCCTAAATGGGCGCTGGACAGCCCTTGAGGGGTCTCAGATTGGAGAGAGTGCAGGCTGGGCTAAGGGACACGTACACACACACACACACACACACACACACACACACACACACACACCTGTGCATGAATTTCGTGCACCAGACCTCTAGTAATCTAATAACTATACATGGTGTCAGATGAGTATAACATTTATCTGGATGATCACTTAGTAAGTTATATAATCATTGAGGTCTATACCTAAAACTTATATTGTTTGGTATGTCAACTGTAATTTAAAAAGAAAAAACTACATTTACAAAAAGTCTGCATAATAATATGAATGTGCTTAATTCCATAGAACTGTACACTTCATGTGGTATTTTAACATAATTTTTTTTAAAGTTTTAAAAATCCCAAGTCTAAAATACCTTTATTACAAAAAAATAGCCAAAACTCACATCAGTATATTTTCAGTATGGATCATGCTGTATTCACATTTATACATAGATGATGAAATAGTTGAATATTCTCACCCCGAACTTATAAAGTATTGTTTCATCTTATACTCTGCTAAGAACTGTGTATTAAGCCATTATTATTAAAGGAACAATAGAAGGTATTAAATTCTAAGATAGTGCTAAAACTTTATTCATGAGTGTATATTGCATTGGTAGGAAGAAAAATCAAGATTGGGCAAAAGCAGAATAAGTGAGTGTGTGTGTGTGTGTGTGTGTGCGCACATATATATGTGTAAGAAATATATATTTTTTAATCCAAAGACAAGTGAAATAATAATACAAAAAAGTTCTTCCAGCCTCTCAAAATCCAAATACTATAGATCAATCTAAAGTATCTTTAAAATCTAGTCTAAAATGAATTTAAGCCAGGTGTGGGTCAATGGTTGAGCACTGACTCATGCACCAAAAGGTTACTGGTTAGATTCTCGGTCAGAGCACATGCCTGGGTTGTGGGCTCAATCTCTGATGAAGGACATGTAGGAGGTAACCAACTGAAGTTCTCTCTCACCAATGTTTCTATCTTTCTCTCCCTCTCCTTTATTCTCTGAAATCAGTAAAAATATATTTTTAAAAAAGAGAAATTAAGTACTAGCTGGTTTGGCTCAGTGGATAGAGCATTGACCTGTGCACTAAAAAGACCCAGGTTCAATGTCAGTCAAGGACACATGAAAAGACTGCATGCTCGATCTCTAATAGAGGGGTAGAGAAGGCAGCCAATCAATGATTCTCTCTCATCACTAATGTTTCTATCACTCTCTCTCTCCTTCCCCCGTCTCTTCTTTCCTCTCTAAAATCAATAAAAATACTTTTTTAACAAAAGAGTGAGAAAGCAAGATATGGCATTCAAAACATAAATCTATAATAAAAGGCTAATATGGAAATGATTATCACACCCTCACGCCATAACAACTGGTCAGCAGAAGGCTGCGTACTGGCTGAGGATGTGACTGACGCTGCGTCCCCACCCGGAGATGTGATACGCTGGTAGGGCTTGATGGGGATATGGCTAGCTAGGTCTGGGTCTCACCCAATTGGGGGGGTGGGGGGAGACAGCTGGTTCTGGGTCTCACATGATTTTGAGGCACAGGTGGACTGGACTTGACTCTGGGTCCCACTGCGCGCCCCAGACTCTGACAGGAGGGAGGAGGAAGTCAGATACCCACAACTAGGGCCCAAACAACAGGGCAGAGATGGTTACAGGTGATCAGGCCATTAGGGAAGAGCAGTTAGGGGCAATCAGGCTGGCAGTAGAGGGCAGTTAGGGATGATCAGGCCAGCAGGGGAGGGCAGTTAGGGCAATCAGGCCAGCAGGGGAGCAGTTAGAGGTGATCAGGCCAGCAGCCAGAGGTGGTTAGGGGCGATCAGGCAAGTAGACAGGCGAGTGGTTAGGAGCCAGCAGTCCTGGATTGCGAGAGGGATGTCTAACTGCCATTTTTTTACAACAAATTTGAATTTTTGTCAAACTGGCAGTTGGACATCCACCAAGGGGTCCCAGATTGGAGAGGGTGCAGGCCGGGCTGAGGAACCAACCTCCCCCCAACACTGTGCATAAATGTCATGTACCAGACCTCTAGTTTATAATATTAGTCTAGGATTAAATAGCTCAATTAATGAATAGCCACTTCAAGTTTTAACAGCTTCTTCAATATAGCCTACCGTATCCCAAAATTCTGCCCCAATTTGGTATAATACATAGCTAATATTAAATAAGTGTTTGATGAAAATTGTAATGCTAATTACTAGCTAAGAAAATCTATTAATTCTCCAAGAAAATCTTTATCAGCATTTTGCTATCCAAAATATTTACTGGATTAATAAGTTATTTTAAGTTAATGCAATAAAAATGCTTACCTTGACACCATGGCCCACATCATCCAGAACTGTATAGTCAATAGGTTTCCGAATATACCTTACAGGGCGCTCCATATTTGCAGGTGCTATTATTTTGTGAGTTCTTGATGTATTCTTATTTGTTGTCAAAATACCAATCTCTCTTCGAGCCACTTTCTCTTTATGAATGTCCACCGTCTGTATTTTAATATAAATAATGCAAGAGAATACTATTAGGCATAGTATAATAAATAATAAATGTGATGGTCATATATCTTGGATCATAAACAGGTTGAACCATACAACTGTATCATATCTGTTTTCCAGTGACTGCTATATCTTTCCCTTCAAAATTAAGCAAATTAATATCCTCAAGGCTCAAAACAGGGAATAGCTTTAAAGTAATTAAAAACATGATTTAATGGCTTTGATTCCAAAGCAATTTTCTTTCCTAAAGATTTGGTGTTTGTATGAAAGGACTCGAGTCATACTCAAAGTAGCTACCACTTTATGTAGTGAGGATGCAGGAAAAAAAAGTAAATCAATTAAAACAATGAGATAAGTGCAGTAGTGACACATGCAGTTTATTAGAAATTAAAGGTGTTCAACCCTGGCTGGTGGGGGTCCATGGTTAGAGTCTCAGTTAGCACAGCACAGGGTAGCAGGATTGATTCCTAGTAAAGAGTATATACCCAAGTTGCAGGTTCACTCCCCACCCCCAGGTCCGGCACATGTGGGAGGCAACCAATAAATGTGTCTCTCTCACATCAATGTTTCTTTCTCTTTCTCCCCTTCCCTCCCTCTCTCTGAAAAGCAATGGAAAAAATAATATCCTCAGGTGAGAATTAACAAAGAAAAAAATTAAAGGTGTTCAGAGCAAGGTACTAAACAAGATTAAGATGGATTCACTTAAAGGCTTTATAGAGGAGTTAGGTTTTTCAGGATGAATAGGCAAATATGGAAATTATTTAAGGCAGAAAGAACTGTATGCTTTAGACCAGTGTTTTTCAACCTTTTTTGGGCAAAGGCACACTTGTTTCATGAAAAAAATCACGAGGCACACCACCATTAGAAAATGTTAAAAAATTTAACTCTGTGCCTATATTGACTATATATAAAGTAATTCTCTTGAATAGGAATCAAATAAACACAAAGAAAGTATTTTATAATTACTTTATTATGAAATATTAAGTAAACAAAATAGTGAAAAATTATAAAATTCTTGTCTTGTCTGCACCTACGGCACACCAGGCAACATCTCAGTGTGCCGCGGAACAGCAGTTGAAAAACGCTGCTTTAGACAACAGTAAAAAATAAACGTAAGAGCAGATGTCACAGGTATTGATAACAGACAAAACACTACTGACTAGTGAGACCAGTTAGGCAATTATGGTAATCAAGGTGAGGAAAAGCAAGGACACGAACTTAACTGAAATAAAGGAGTGGGGGTGTGGTTACGAAAAAAACCCACAAGTTTAATATTAATGTTCAGTTAAGATTTCATTTCACCATAATTTTTAAGATGTATTTCTTTTATTTATTTCCTTCTTTTTAAATTTATTTCAGAGAAAGAAGAGGGAAAGATAGAAATATCAATAATAAGAATCACTGATCAGCTGAAACCGGTTTGGCTCAATGGATAGAGCGTCGGCCTCCGAACTGAAAGGTCCCGGGTTTGATTCCAGTCAAGGACATGTACCTTGGTTGCGGGCACATCGCCAGTGGGCGGTGTGCAAGAGGCAGCTGATCGATGTTTCTCTCTCATCGATGTTTCTAACTCTCTATCACTCTCTCTTCCTCTCTGTAAAAAATCAATAAAATATATTTAAAAAGAATCATTGATCAGCTGCCTCCTGCACGCCACCCCACTGGGGACCAAGCCTGCAACCAAGGCATTGAACCGGAATTGAACCTGGGACTCTTCAGTCCACAGGCTTACACTCTATCCACTGAGCCAAACCAGCTATCCTGTTTCCCCAAAAATAAGACAGTGTCTTACGTATATTAATTTTTGCTCCCAAAGATGCGCTAGGTCTTATTTTCAGGAGATGTCTTATTTTTCCATGAAGAAAAATACGTACGGTACACATTTATTGTAAAATGAAAATAAAGGAAACTTATTACCTGTATACGGTACGGTAGTACGGTAATTGTCAACACAAACCAGACAAACTGTGAATCCTACAGTATCAAGAATTTACTCATTTATTCAATAACAATCATGTCATCATCTTCTGAAACATCCTCATAACAATCCAATTCCTGAATTTCCTGATGAATTTCTTGTGACTCCGTTTCTTTCAGAATCAGTGGACCAAATCTCTCATGTTTAGCAATAGCACTGTCTTTAAATGAATACTTCTTGTCAAAGTAGCCTGCTCGCAGTGCATTTGCAATGCAACTGTCAGTGATTTTCTCCCATGAATTCTTCACCCAAGTCACAACTTCTTGCAGTTTAGATTTCACAAAGTTTCCATGCTGATTTCTCTCCATTCTATTTTCAATGTAGTCATTAATTTCCATGCGAAAATTGTCTTTGAATGGCTTATTTCAATATCAAGAGTCTGGAGATAGGCCGTCATTCCTGCAGGAATCCTTATCTGATCTATTTTTCTTTCGTGAAGAAATGTCTTCATGTCTTTAGCATGGTGAGTGCTGGCTACATCCCAGACTAGCAGACCTCTTTGGCTCCCTCACATAACAAGCGGCAGCATTAAATCAACCCACTTCCTTATAACTGCTTGTGTGGCCCAGGCTTTTTCAGTTTCAAGAATAAAAATGGCCGGGACTGGTTTGGCTCAGTGGACAGAGCATCCGCCTGCGTACTAAAAGGTCCCGGGTTCGATTCCGGTCAGGGGCATGTACCTTGGTTGCGAACACATCCCTAGTAGGGGGTGTGCAAGAGGCAGCTGATCGATGATTCTCTCTCATCGATGTTTCTAACTCTCTATCCCTCTCTCTTCCTCTCTGTGAAAAATCAATATAATATATTTATATAAAAAAAAAAAAAGAATAAAAATCCCCAAAACACGTTCAATCTTTTCCTTCTTGCCCTTAGAAATTATTAAAGGTGGGATTTTAGTGCCATCCAGACGAATTGCCAAAATACAGGAAACACATGCACTTTCGTAAGCAGTGGAGGGAATGTGCACTAAGGAGGCACCCCGCTGTTCAATTGTTGTTTGAGATGATTGGCCCAAAAACACTGCAATTTCATCCATAGCAATCATGTTGGAAAGATTGTATTTAGAGAAGTCAGCATCATTAATAAAGGACTTGAATGCAAGTGCTAGCTAAATGACTTGAGTATCGCCGGGACCGGTTTGGCTCAGTGGATAGAGCGTCGGCCTGCGGACTGAAAGGTCCCAGGTTCGATTCAGGTCAAGGGCATGTACCTTGGTTGCGGGCACATCCCCAGTAGGGGGTGTGCAAGAGGCAGCTGATCGATGTTTCTCTCATCGATGTTTCTAACTCTCTATCCCTCTCTCTTCCTCTGTGAAAAATCAATAAAATATATTTAAAAATAAAAAATAAAAATAACTTGAGTATCTTCCAACCTAAACAATGTTGTAGATCTTCTTAAAGACAGTTCACTTCGCTGAAGGAAATTATCCAGCCAGTGTTGTGATGCTTTGAAGTCTTCAGAGGCTATGTCAAACTGTGGTGCCATTGCAAGGACAAATTCTTGAATCTGAGCCCTATTCACAACCAAAGCGTTTGCTCTCCTGTCAACAACCCATTCACAGATCAGGTCTTCCAGCTTGGAAAATAATGGTTGCCGACCTGATCCACACTTGCGCTTTTTAGCATTTCCCTTGTCCACTTGTTCAATGAGGTTACCATACTCTGCTCGCCATTTTCGGACAAATTGGATACTCAACACCTTCTCTTTGCAGAAAGCAGTAAGATTTTGGCCCCAAGAGTCTTCCATGATTCCTTTCTTGTACTCCACGGAGTAGCTTTTCTTTTTGCGCTCATTTCTAGGGGTTAAAAAAAAGGAATTGGAGTATCAAGGTGGGGGGAGGGGGATCACTTAAAATGACACGGGGGGATCAGAGGGGGGAATCAAAATGGCACAGGAGAATCACAGGGGGGATTACCATTTTAGTAACCCCTTTTGATCCTCCTGTGTCATTTTGATTGTCCCCTTTGATCCTCCTGTGTCATTTTAAGTGATCCCCCTCCCCCCATCCCTGTGCCACTGAACACCTTCACCAGACATCCCCTCCCTACCCCTTTATCAGACATTTACCCCCTGGGGCCTGCCTGGGGACTGTCACTGGGCTTGCTGGGGCCTGGATCTGGGCTGGAGCAGGGTCTGCCACTGACTTGAGAACCTTCAGTCATCATGAGGGCGGCAGCGAGCATCAGGTAGTGTCATCAGAGACAGACCAGCACTCAGCACCTTCACCGCGTCCCGTCGCTCTAATCCTCCTGTTCTTCTACACGCATCTGCGAAAGTCTCCTCCTCTCTCCCACCCCGTGCTCAACGCTCACTCCAACCTCCGCTCCGCCTCCACACAGCAGTGACGTCAGGACTCCGCGTAATGTCACTGGTTGCTAGGCGCCAGTCGGGGCGGCCCTAGCGACAAGTTTAGGGTAAATTAATTTTCATTCTGAGACAGAGCCTAGGGGGGCCTTATTTTCGAGGGGATGCCTTATATTTCACTCAGAAGGAAACCTGTAAGTAGGTCTTATTTTTCGGAAGATGTTTTATTTTCGGGGAAACACGGTAGTGTGCTCCTCCAGCACAACTAAGGGTTCCGCAAGCCTGAGGGAGGACTGGCGAAGGATGAAGTAAAGACAGAGAGAATAAGCTAGGTATAGGTGGATCTTCTGTGCATAGCTGAGAACAGAGAAAAGATCCAGACTACAAGCTGATACTTTATTTTACAGTCAGAGGTAAACAAGGTAATTTACACTGTTCTTGTAAGTTTCACTTGTTTTGGCAGCACTTGCTGCACCTCCCACAGCCCATTCACTACCCAGGAAGGATCTAGGGAGCATCACAAGATGATAATTAATTATTCTAGGAGGGCTGTGCCCTCTACGCTGGGACTTGTTTTTGGCTTTGCAACAGGTCAGTCCAAGGCTTTTCCCTATAACTGCTCCCTATAGGCTAGGGCTTCACCATAATTTTTAAAGCGGAATGGGAAAGAGCCTCTATCAGAAAACATTTTCACAACTCCAAAATAAGGTACACGGAGACAACTCTCCTTGGGTGCCCTGCACTTTTGCACATCTTACAAGAAAAGTCACTTGGTCCCCTTTGTTCTGGATATCCTATATAATAAAGAGATAATATGCAAATGTTCCTTTCACCACAATGGCTCAGAAACTCAACACCATGGTCCCAGGTGCCAGCACTGTGCCTACAGGCCGGGAGAGGTCCCCTGTAGCTGTGGCTGGCCTGGGCGAAGCCAGCCCAGATCCTGAGTATATTCCCTGAGCCAGAGGGAGGGAAGCCAGAGTCCTGGATGCCTACAACCGGCCAGAGGAGGGAATCCTGGGTCCTGGGTGGGGGGCAAGGGAGAGGTGATTGGGGTGATCAGACTAGCAAGGGAGCAGTTAAGGGCTATCAGGCCAGTAGGGGAGCAGTTAGGGGCCAGCAGTTAGGGGCAGGCAGGCAGAGGAGTTAAGGGCCATCAGACAGGCAGGCAGGTAAGCAAGCAGTTAAAAGCCAGCAGTCCCAGATTGCGAGAGACTGTTCTGGGCTGCAAACATTGCACAGCACCTCTGTTGCCTGGAGGCAGGATGCCTTGGGACAGAGGGAGGTGGAGTAGGTCACCGAACAATGGGTGGGTTAGAGTTTGGAGGGAGGTAGTGGGTCACGCTTCAGCCAAGTGTGCACAGGCCCAGGCATTACACCTATGCCCTAAGTTCCTTGGAAATGGCTAAAATAGCTTTTATCACCTTTGGATTGTCATTGTAACTGTCCTAACTCCCTCTTGTGGATTCTGAGTATAAGTTTGCTGTAACACCTGTGGTCTGCACTGCAGTTCGGCCTTTACCGCAGTGAAGTGCTGCAACTACAGTCACTGGCCAGTTTATTAAAGGCTCATAAATTTTGATCTCTGTCTCTGGTGGTCGTCTCTTGCGGGTCGCCCCATAACATTTGGAGGCCACAGCGAGATAATACTTGTTGCCAATGGACGCTCCAGGTGAGGACACTCCAGTCTCCATCCTGGGTTCCAGGGAGGCAGAGTGTCTCCTCCTAAATTCATGATCTGAAAGTAAGAGCCACCTGGACCTCCAGTGAGGAGGTAGGCACCTGGTTTCTGTTTGTGGAACGTTCCCCTGGTGGACCACAGGGTGGACCACAGGAGGGCTGGATGCAGCGGAGCCTCCAAGTCCGGACACCTGGGCGCAATGGCACCTGGGGTCCCTGTCACATGTGACCTCAGGGTGCAGATATCTGGTTTGTCTTGTCTTTGTTATCCTTGTCTTTGTTAAAATGGGTCAGGCCCAGTCATCTACATCTACATCTACCCCTTCAATGTTTTAAGAATTTTCAGGACTTCAAATGGCACGAAGGAGACTACAAGACGTCAGTTAATAGTCTTGATTTGCAGATTGTATGAATTAGAATGCCCACATTTGGGGTTGGGTGGCTGTCCACCGAGACCTTTGATTTAGGAACGGCTTATAAGGTTGATCATATTGTTTATGGACATCCAGGTCACCCTGACCAAATCCCTTTAAATATGGATTGACATCCTCACTGAAAAACCCCGATGTTTGAAAAATTGCCAGGGCCAAGAAAGGAAATTGGGACAGAAACAGCCCATTTTATTGGCTCATCCCTCTAAAGGAGACAAGAAGGTAGACTATAAGGTCTTACCAAATGATCCGGGGGATGTGGTCCCTGACCGCCAGCCTCCTCTTTATGTTACCCCTCCAGAGCCCCAACCAGAGGTGGGCCCTTCAGCCTTGCGGGAGGCCCCAATACCCTCACAAATGCCTCCTAGTTCCATTGCTCTGCCGTCTATGGCACCAACATTATCAACGGGACAGACGGGAGAAGCCCCTGGGAACCCAACCCTGGCAACACCCCTCTACCCTGTGCTCCCGCAGGCACCTCCACCTGGAGGGAGAGAAAACCCAGACTCAACTTCATGGCCCCTGGGGGTTCCTGGACAATTGGCCTCCCACTCAGACTCTGTCCACAAACAACCCTTTCAGTCAGCCCCACACCCGAACCTGGACCCCTTATGGCCCACTGGACCGCCAGCCTTTTATGGTCTCCTGTACAACTGGAAGAACTAAAACCCATTGTTCTCTCAGAATCCCCAAGGTCTGATTTTGCTCCAGGAGTGGGTCTTTTTCATCCACCAGCCAACCTGGGACGACTGCCAGCAGCTACTTCAGACCCTTTCTACCTCAGAAGAAGAAAGAGAGAGTCAGAGGGAAAGGGAGAAAGTTAGTCCTTGGGCCAGATGCCCAACCCACCACAGACCCAGGGAGGATTGAGGCTATTTTTCCATCTGGAAGGCCACAATGGGTTCACAACACTGACCGGGGAAAGGAGGCTCTCAACAGGTATCGCCAGACTCTCTTGAGGGGCTACCTATGGTCTGCACTGCAGTTCGGTCTGTCACTAGCCAGTTTATTAAAGGCTCATAAATTTTTATCTGTCTCTGGTGGTCGTCTCCTGCATGTCACTCCATATCAAGACAGTCTGATATCCCCCAAGGGGTCCCGGATTGGAGAGGGTGCAGGCCGGCTGAGGGACAACCCCTCCCCCATACACAAATTTCGTGCACCAGGAATCTAGTCTATATATATAAAACCCTAATATGCAAAGTGCTCCCTCAGGAATTCAATCAACTGACTGAGAGTTCGATCACTTGCTATGACATGCACTGACCATCAGGGGGCAGTACCGAACGAAGGCCCTGGCCAGCAGCCCACAACGGAGGAAGAAGGCCCCAGCCAGCGGCCAGCAGCAGCTAGTGACCCTACCGATGCTTATACCTGTGCATGAATTTCCTCCCTCCTCCCCAGGCCCCGCCTTCCTTCCCAGACTCCTCCTTTGTCCCCAACCCCTCCTTCCTTCCTAGGCCCCTCCTTTCTTTCCAGGCCCCTCCTTCCTTCCCAGGTGCACTGGGTCTGTTGTTTATATAGTAAATAGCCTTAGAAGTTAACAGTGTCTATACACACAGCAAAGGTAAGGAAGGCTTGTTGCTCATTATAAAATATCTGATCCCCTAAGCTGAGAGTTCCTTTGTTTTAATACGCTCAATTCAGAGGGCAAACATCACTTAGCTGTCTTTGCAGAATCCTATGAACACTGGGGCTGGTTATCTGGCACCAATGCTGACATTCTGGCTAATGCTGCTGCCAGGAATAATGACATCCTTTTTGTAATCCAAGAGTCTCCTGTCCTTTAATATGGTCCATGGTTCAGTGGCAGACTAACTGGTTAGCTTTCCTGGAAGAGTGAAATTTCAAACCCTTCACAAGTTTTGATAATTTTGACAATGACAATGGAATCTGACAGGAAAAATCATTTTAGAAATAGAATGAGAGGCTAGTTAATAGGAATTGAGAAAAGTCCATGGGAATTGTGAGTCAACATGTTGACCAAATTTGTATGGTCAAACCAAGCAATAATGGTATTCTACTTTATTGCCTATTAATGAGGCTGGATTGAGGAGGCAGTTTCAG
This sequence comes from Pipistrellus hanaki, assembly GCF_964339955.1. NCBI lineage: Eukaryota > Metazoa > Chordata > Mammalia > Chiroptera > Vespertilionidae > Pipistrellus > Pipistrellus hanaki. The sequence goes on along the minus strand of NC_140503.1, from coordinate 117,645,944 downwards.
GCTAAGTAACAGTAAGTAGTAGGTTCAAAGAGAGTAGCCCCACTTACTTCAACCCTTTACCAAGTTGACAATCAGCCTTAGCAGGTTGGCCCTGTGAACAACTAGTACTAAGATTGGTATGTTGGAGAGAAAGGGAAACACATAGGTTCTATCCCCTATAGAGAAAGGTATCTAGTGTATTTTTCCATGTATAACATGCCCCCATGTATAAGATGCTCTCCAATTTTCCAACCCAAAATTAAGAAATCAGTTATTTTAAATATTTTGCTGGTTTCCCTCTTAATGCCTTCTTCATTGGCTTCTCAAAAAGTCGTTTTTCCTGTTTTCTCCACTGTCTGATCATACACTCAGTGGGAGGAAGTCCAAATTGTCTCTCTGCAACTCTATTTCCATATTCCTTTGCATAGCTAATTATATTCATTTTGAATTTTGCAGAGTAAGACAATCGCTTATTGGTATTTATATTTTTATTATTTGACATCTTTATGGGCTCAGAACCCTCCAGTCCCTGCTGCATCTGCGCACTCTCCACTTCCACCTCCAATTATGGCATCAACTGTCATTAGTAACAATAAGGCTTGTGATTGGAGGAAACCTGTTTGACAAGGTATGGGCAGCTACACACCCATGGGGCTCCCTCCTTGGCTGACTTACGTGTATAGGACACCCCTCAAATTCAGTCTAACGATTTTAGAAAAAAATAGCACCTTATACATGGAAAAATAGAGTACATTGGCTGTGAAAGGAGGAAATTGCAGCCAGTATGATCAAAATAAGAATGGAACTTGAGGACATTAAGCTAAGAGAAGTAAATCAAAGAAAGAGAAATACTGTATGATGCCACTTATATGTGGAATCTAAAAAAACAAATGAATAAGAACAAAAATAAGCTCATAAATAGGTTGGTGGTTGCAAGAAAGGAAGGTTAATGGGTCAAAAGGCACTAACTTCCAGTTATAAAATAAATGTCTATATTGCATATTTGAACATTGCTAAGAGAGTAAATTTTAAGACTTCTCGTCACAAGAAAAAGTAATTTTATAATTATGAATGGGGACAAATGTTGACTAGACTTATTGTGGTGATCACTTCACAATATATACAAATATTGGATCAATAGAGACCCAATGCACGAAATTCGTGCACGGGGCTCAGCTTCCGCCCACCGTTGCAGCCTGGGGGCCTCTGTTGCCTCTGCTGCCTCTGCCTTTACCCCTGCACACCGTCAAGGCACATTTGAAAATAATGAAATGGGAATCTGAAAGATTAGCCTAAATAAGAAATCATGTGGTTGCCAAAACAGGTTTGGCTCAGAGGACAGAGCACCGGCCTGCGGACTGAAAGGTCCCAGGTTCAATTCCAGTCAAGAACATGTACCTTGGTTTCGGGCACATCCCCAGTAGGGGGTGTGCCAAGAGGCAGTTGATTGATGATTCTCTCCCATCGATGTTTCTAAATCTCTATCCCTCTCTCTTCTTCTCTGTAAAAAAATCAATAATATATATATATATATATATATATATATATATATATATATATTTTTTTTTTTTTTTTTTTTTTTTTTTTTTTAAATCATGTGGCTTTCATAGCCAGGTACAACATACAGCTATATACTCATGACCATTCCTCTCTCTCATTGCCCCACTCCCATCCAATGTAGTATTACTAGTGCCAAGTCTTCCCAAACTTAACTACAATGTCTCCCAAAAAAAAATTTCAACAGTATTTTCATAGTTTCAAAATATACATGGAAAAGTGAAGGGGAAAGAATGGTAAAAAAAAGAAATAAAAAATAAGGTTAGGGGGTCGTACCCATTTACATTTATTATAAAGCCATAGTATGTAAGACAGTGAGGTTCTTAAAAGGATTAAATAAATGGACCAATTCAACAAAAGAGAGAACTCAGAAATAAACTTGATTATCTTACAGAGATGGCATAGTGAGAAAGAATGTATTATTCAAATAGAGTGACTAGTTTGCCATCCTGAAAATGGATCCCTACTTCACACTATACAAAGGAGAAAGACAATTTCAGATCCATTAAATGAAAATGCAAGTAAGTGACATATTTATAATTGAAATATTATATATTAATGAAAATAAATTAACTACTATGAATGAACTATATATGAAACACAGATAAATCTTACATAATGCTGAATGGAGGGGGGGAAAAAGCAAGCCGTTTTCCAGTTAACTTTGGTGATAGATTCACAGATGTTTGTTTTACTATTACAAATTTTATAGCATATATTTATTCTTTTGAAGATATTAAGTATAATTTTTCAAAGGTGTTTAATTGCATACAAAGTACAAACAGAATAGAGGAAAAATGATTAATATGTATAGAGTAACATTAAAAGACTCTAAAAAGAAACCTCTATTCTATTAGCCAGCCATATTTGGCATCTCTAAAAAAAGAGAGGAGGAAGGGGGCAGAGAAAAATTCAAGCAGAGGGAACAGCATAAGCAAAGTCAAAAAGGCATGAAAATACAACACCAGATGAGAGATTAGAGAAAATTTAAAATAACATAAATAAAAATAAACTGAGCTATTCTTAAAAGAGTTATTAAAAAAGTCCAATCAAGCCCTGACTGGTTTGGCTTAGTGGATAAAGCATCGGCCTGTGGACTGAAGGGTCCCAGGTTCGATTCTGGTCAAGGGCATGTACCTTGGTTGCAGGCACACTCCGGGGGTTTGCAGGAGGCAGCTGATCAATGTTTCTAACTTTCTATCCCTCTCCTTTCCTCTCTGTAAAAAAATCAATAAAATATATATTTTTTTTTTAAAAAAGAAAGAAAAAAGGTCCTACCAAGATGATGGCATAGGTAAACACAGTATCCACTGCCTCCCACAACCATATTAAAATTACAACTAAAATACAGAACTATCCTTCAGAATCGACTGAAATCTAGCAGAATGGGAGTCCTACAACTAGAGAATAAAGAAAAAAGCACATTGAGACTGACAGAAGGGGTGGAGGTGAGTAACAGACTGGTCTTACACCCACATGTGGCTTTTTTTTAAAAATCAGGGGGGGGATACCGTGGTTACAGAGGCCTCTGGTGAGGAGCAAGGGGTCCCAGCCCAAACCAGACCCCTCAACCCAGGATTCCAATGCTGTGAAGAGAAGTCCATATAACTCCAGACTATATAAACCAAAAGAGATTATGTCTGAGTGACATAGAAGCTACTGGAGACCAGGCAGTTCCTCTTAAAGGACTGGTTCACAAACTTGACTCAGACTTACTCCCTCTGCGCTTAAGCACTGGGGCAGCTGCTTGGGGGACCCAGGGACATACAGGGAGCAATTGAATTGTTTTGGCAAGGGGCAAGAACATGGAGAGAACTTTCTCCCAGGCAGGGGTGCCTGCAGGGGTCATTGTTCCTATGCTGAGACCTCCGTTATTTCAGAGGTGACTGGCAGGTGCCAAACCAGAGTTTCCATCAACCTAGCTCACAGTTTGCTCCACCCTGGTGATTCCCTGAGACAACACCCAATTTGCAGCCCTACCCAAGCTGTTTGCAGCGGCTTTTCCATATGAATGATCTGTCTGGCTCAGGCTTCAGACTTCCCTAAAATCTCTCAAACAAGCAGAATCTGGCTTCAGCCTGCCTCATACCTCTCAATAATAGGCCCCAGGACTAGCACCAGCAGCAGCCTGTCTGGATTAGCAGCTTGGTCTCTCCTGGGCATTTTCAAGTCCAACACAAGTAGCAGCCATTTGCAGATCACTCTAGCTCTAGCCAGGTGGCCTTAGGCAATGCACAGGCAGTGGCTGACTTTGCATCTCCCTGGAGGCCCCAGAGCCAGTGCATCCAGTGGTTTCAGACCACACCAATTACAGTTATACACATCTATGAGCGACACACTCAATGAACAGACTAAATAAGTACCAAAGCCTCCCTGAAGCAAGTCCTGCTCCATTGGAGTGTCTCCTGCAAGCAGCTCTTCTACTGTAGTTTCTGCTGGTCCTCACAGCCAATTGGCCAGGAGGTCATTTCCTACTAGTGAAATCAACAGCAATCAAGACTCAACTACAACAGGACAGTGCACACAGACCACACAGGGACGCACCTAGAGAGCCTAGCTTAGGTGACTAGGGAGACTGAGCCTCTAAACCCAACAGGACACCCACTACACAAGGCACTCTACCAATACCAAGAGACATAGCAGTTCAACCTAATACAAAGAAACAAACACAGGGAAGCAGCTAAAATGAGAAGGCAAAGAAACATGCCACAAATGAAAAAATAGAAGAAATCTCCAGGAAAACAACTAAATGAAGTGAAAGCAAGCAAACTACTAGATACAGAGTTGAAAATAATGGTTATAAAGATCCTCAAGGATCTTAATGAGAGCTACAAAGAACTTCGTGAGAATTTAAGGATCTTAGTGAGAACATCAAAGACATGAAAAAAGATCAATCAGAAATTAATAAACACTAACTGAAATCTACATATATAAAAGCCTAAGGGACCGTTTGACTGGTAACTATGACACACTCAGACCACCAGGGGGCAGACGTTCAATGCACAGGCATGGAAACATGGAAGAGACTGATGAATCTCAGAGGGAAGGGGAAAGGGCAAGAAGAGATTAACCAAAGATTTTATATGCATAGTAGAGGCCTGGTGCATGGATTCGTGTACTGCTAGGGTCCCTCAGCCGGGCCTGTGGGGATTGGGCTGAAATTGGCAGTCCAAAATCCCCCAAGGGGTCCCAGATTGTGAGAGGGGGCAGGACAAGCGAAGAGATGCCACCAGTGCACAAATCTATGCACCGGGACTCTAGTAAATAACAATTTACAGGGATTCAACATTAGAGTAGGGGATTTTGAGAGCCAAATCAAAGATTTGGAATATGAAAAAGCAGAAAACACCCAGTTAAAAGAGCAAAAAGAAAAATATAATCCAAAAAATATGAAGATATAAGGAGCCTCTGGGACAACTTCAAGTGTACCAACACTGGTGCATGATGGAGGTGCCAGAAGAAGAGACAGAGCAAGATATTAAAAATCTATTGGAAGAAATAATGACAGAAAACTTCCACTACCTGGTAAAAGAAATAGACTTAAGTCCAGGAAGCACAGAGTCCCAAACAAGAGGAACCCAAAAAGGCCCACACCAAGACATACCATAATTAAAATGCCAAAGGTTAAAGACAAAAGAAAGAATTTTAAAAGCAGTAAGAAGAAAAAAAAATCAGCCGAAACCAGTTTGGCTCAGTGGATAGAGCATCGATATTTTTTGTTTGATTGTTTGTTTGTTTGTTTGTTTGTTTTATACACACACACACACACACACACACACACACACACACACACCGTATTTTTCGGACCATAAGACGCACTTTTTTCCCCCCAGAAGTGGGGGGGAAAGTCCCTGCGTCTTATGGTCCAAATATAGCCTACACATATACTTTAAAAAAGAAGTTTTTTTACTTGCCCGGCTCTTTGTGGTCTCTGTGTGCTTGCCCGGCTCTGTGTGCTTGCTGCAGCCACTGTCCATTCCTCCATGCCCAGAGTGTCTGCCCCGCTCTGTAAACCCCGAGTGGTAGAGGAGTTCCCATGTATGGTAGTCAGCCTCCATGCCCTCGCTGCAGCCATATCTCCATGTCAGCCCAGGTGCAGTGTACGGTAACTGCATAATCCAAACCGTAATCATCGCCTGTACCCCTTGCTGGCCCGTACTCCGTGCCCGGAAGAATGTCGCGTCTATTCCCCCAATCATTCCTCTCCGCCCTCTGTTGCCGTGCTTGACTACTGGGTAGGCATACTGTAGATCTCAGCAGAACCTTTACCATAAATCTTCAACTTTATTCTAATTTATTACTGAAGTCTCTTGTTATTGTGTTTTACAGTACATTTTGTCTTTTGCTGACTGTATTTGTTAATAATGGTTCTAAATGGTTCTAAATGCTGCTGTTTACTTTACAGGTTGATTACATGTGTTTATGACTGTGATGTTGGGTTTTAATGCACATAAAATATTTTAGGACACTATTTGTTTCAGAATCTTTTTTTCTTCATTTCCCTTCTCTAAAAACTGGTGCGTCTTATGGTCCAAAAAATACGGTGTGGTGTATGTGTATATATAAATATATATATATATATATATATATATATATATATATATATATATATATATATATATAAAATTGATTTTTTACAGCAAGGAAGAGAGAGGAATAGTTAGAAACATTGATGACAGAGAACCATTGATCAGCTGCCTCTTGCACACCCCCTACTGGGGATGTGCCCGCAACCAAGGTACATGCCCTTGACCGAAATCAAACCTGGGACCCTTCAGTCCGCAGGCTGATGCGTTATCCACTGAGCCAAACCGGTTTCAGCATCTCATCGATGTTTCTAATTCTCTATCCCTCTCTCTTCCTCTCTGTAAAAAAAAAAATCAATAAAATATATTTTTTAAAATAAACAAACAAACAAATTAAGAAACCTAATGAACAAAATAAACTGTTGAACAAAATAGAACCAACCATAGCTGGTTTGGCCCAACAAACAGCGTCAACCTGTGGATTGACGAGTCCCAGGTTCAATTCCGGTCAAGGGCACATGCCCAGGTTGCAGGCTCAAAACCCAGTGGGATATATGCCGGAGGCAGGTGATCAATGATTCTCTGTATCATCATTAATATTTCTCTCTCTCTTTCTTTCTCTTTCTCTCTCTCTCTCTCTCTCTCTCTCTCTCTCTCTCTCTCTCTCTCTCTCCCCTTATCCCTTCCTCTCTGAAATCAATAAAAACATTTTTATAAAATAGAATCAGAGGCATGGAAACATGGAACAGTAATAAATTTTGGGGAAGCGGTGAGGAAGTAATCACTATAGGTTGCTGAAGTCCTGGGGAGGGGTGAGAACCGGGTAGAGGGAGGGAGACAATGAGGGTGGGAAGAAGGGAGACTCTGAACAATTAAGTTTTTTTAAAAGAAGTTACTAAAGACAACCCTTGCCAGAAAGCTCAGTTGGTTACAGCATTCTGATATGCCAAGATTACAGGTTTGATCCCCAGTCAGGCCCATACAAAAAGCAACCAATGAATGCATAAATAAGTGAAGCAACAATTTCTCCCTCTCTCTCTCTCTCTCTCTCTCTCTCTCTCTCCCCTTCCCTCCCTCCCTCCCTCTCTCTCTCCCTCCCTCTCTCTCCCTCCCTCTCTTTCTCTCTCTCTCTCCCTCTCTCTCTCTCTCTCTCTCTCTCTCTCTCTCTCTCTCTCTCTCTCTCTCAGACTAAGGCTGTGTGGTTAGCAAACTGCATCTCACAAGCTACAAACAACTTTTTGGCCCTTAGAGTGGGGCTCTTCCAAAAAATACCAAGGCCTGGGTGAGTCTATTTTGAAGAAATGGCGTTAGAAGAAGTTTAAGTTTAAAAAATGTGGCTCTCAAAAGAAATTTCAATCATTGTACTATTGATATTTGGCTCTGTTGACTAATGAATTTGCCGGACACTGGACTAATAAAATTGAAAAACAATCTCACAATTTCTTTTTAAAGACCAAGCAGCCATTTACAATATGAAATTAGAAACTGAATAAGGTACTAAAGGAATAATTAAAATATTCCAAGTTATTCCATTTAGAAAGAAATGTATGTTTTTAAAACAAATGTTAAAATAAAAAGTTAAATCATATAGAGAGATAATATGGCTGAAACCGGTTTGGCTCAGTGGTAGAGCGTCGATCTGCGGACTGAAAGGTCCCAGGTTCAATTCCAGTCAAGGGCATGTACATTGGTTGTGGACACATCCCCGGCAGGGGGTGTGCAAGAGGCAGCTGGTCGATGTTTCTCTCTCATTGACGTTTCTAGCTCTCTATCCCTCTCCTCCTCTCTGTAAAAAATCAATAAAATATTTATTTATTTTTTTTAAAAGAGAGAGAGAGAAAGATAATATGACTGCCCAGGGTTGGCCTGAGGTGCAGGCAAGCCATGGATGGCAGCTGCCCAGCTGCCCAGGGCCGCCCGAGGCTCAGGTAACCAGAGCCAGCAGAGGCTTGCACTGCCAGCAATGTCAGCAGCAGAGATGTGATGGGGGCGTCACCTTCCCCTGATAGCTGGGTAGCCTCCTGCCTCTGAGAGCTCCTGGACTATGAGAGGAGGCAGGCCGAGCTGAGGGACCCCTCCCCTCCAGTGCATGAATCTTCATGCACCAGGCCTCTAGTGTTAAAATAAACAGACGAATCTCATAAAAAGATAACATTTTCAAGTTATCTTTTAAGATATGGTTATTTAAAACTATTGTATCAAAATGTTATTTCAATTATGTTCTCTTACTTTTCCCTTACCAATTTGGGGGTGGGGTATTAGGGCATTCTTCTTTTAAAGATCTTCCAGAAAAATCCTTTCTTAATTATCAAAAAACAAAAAAAAAGCAGGCAAGAAAGAACTATGACATGGCAAAACTATTTAATATTGCACATATTTTCTGTATCATATTGGAAGGGTAACTAGCCTCACAAATGCTCTTCCCTCAAAGAGGGAATTATAGGTTTCAAGCAAAGAACCTTGTATGTGAGTTTAAAAACACAATAAATGTTTGCTAAAATAAGAACTACAGAATAAAAACTGAAACACTTCTGACCTGAATAGAAAAAGGAGAGTAGTATGAAACAAGTAGAAAGAGTGTAAGAGCTCTGAGACAAGCAAAACAGAGAAAGCCTTTACCCAAGAAAGAGACAATCTTTGTTGGTGCTCATTTGGACCAGGCTCTGGAAATGGCCCCAAGCCCAAATGAGCAATTACAGAGCTTTGTTCAATAAGCTTGAAACAAGGTCCCAATCAACTGTGAAGTTAACTTGATTCAGAATGACCTATATAAACACTATAAAATAGTTCTATTTAGAAAAGATTAGCTACAAAATAAGATCTCGGTGGAAAACATAATATAAAACACTGGCATCAGTGTATATATTCTGAAATATATATTTAATACTGGGAAAAATTGGATATGTAACTAAAAGGTTGACCCATATAAAATGTTTTAGTAACAGCCAATGACACTTTTAAGTCGCCTCTTTCTTAAGAATATTAAGAATACTCCACATAACTATACATGCATAAAAAAAAAATGTGCTTAATTTAAGTATAACCATTTTTATGCAAACTATGATCTAAGGTAAATATGTATGGAGTTTTAAGAAAACATTAAATCACAATTTATCTTTTAAATATCAGTTCATGAATTTGTACTTATTCCCCAACCTACTATTCCTTTCTAGTAATAATTTTTATTTTAATATTTCATGTGTGTGTCTCTCTTTTTTTAAAATATATTTTATTGATTTTTTTACAGAGAGGAAGAGAGAGGGATAGAAACATCGATGAGAGAGAATCATCTATCAGCTGCCTCTTGCATACCTCTTACTGGGGATGTGCCCACAACCAAGGTACATGCCCTTGACTGGAATTGAACCTGGGATCTTTCAGTCCGCAGGCCGCCACTCTATCCACTGAGCCAACCGATTTTGGCTGTCTCTTTCTTATTAAAAACATAGCCTGGCCTCAGTACCTCATGGTTGAGCGTCAACCAGTAAGCCACAAGGTTATAATTCGATTTCCAGTCAGGACACATGCTCAGATCACAACTGACGAGTATGCAGGAAGCAGGCAATCAATGTTTCTCTTTCTCTCACTCTCCCTTCCTCTCTCTTCTAAAAATTAATTTAAAACATTTTTTTTTAATCCTATATTTTAAATTCTATAGAAATGTCAGGTATTATAATGGCTCAGGAACCAGACTGCAGATTTAAAAGACTACCTACCATTTACTAACTGTATGACCTTGGGCAAGTTACTTAAGCCACCTATTCCCTAATTTTTCTTACAAAACAGATGAAATTTTAAAACAAACAAAAAATTAGATCAACCTCACAATGTTATTATGAGGATTAAATGAGTTAATATGTATAAAGGCTTTTTAAAAGTCTTGCATGCAGAAAAAAACAAAATGAAATAATAGCTTTAATTATATACCTTATTAGTGGCCTGGTGCATGAATTCATGCAAATTGAAAAGAAATTAATTAGAAGTAATATTTTAATATCACTATTCGCCCTTTCTCTATAATAGACTAGAGGCCTGGTGCATGACATTCATGCACTGGGGGGAGAGAGGAAGGGTCGCAGTCTGGGAGTTCTCAGGGGATGTCCAACTATAGACTTAGGCACATCATTAGCACTCCTGCCAATGCCATTACCCTTGCCAGCCATGAGCCAGGCTTCTGACTGAGTGGTGCTCCACCTGTGAAAGTGCATTGACTATCATGGAGAAGCTCTTGTGTTGAGCTGGCGGTCATAGCGTCTCATAGGGACCAGTCGTTCCACCATGCGGTCAATTTGCATATTAGCCTTTTATTATATGTGTCAGAGATTAAAGAAAATTAGTAAAATGTATATGAAAATAATATATAAACTGATTAATAAATAAAAAATAACACTACAAGACATAACAAAAATAGCCCTAACTGGTTTGGCTCAGTGGATAGAGCATAAAAGGTTCCAGATCTGATTCCAGTCAAGGGCATGTACCTTGGTTGCAGGCACATCCCCAGTGTGCAGGAGGCAGCTGATCAATGTTTCTCTCTCATTGATGTTTCTAACTCTCTATCCCTCTCCCTTCCTCTCTGTAAAAAATCAATAAAATATATTTAAAAACACTGAATTTTAAAATATATTTATAATTATATCATATATTTTATCATTAAATATATAATAAAATATATAATAAAATATATGATAGAAACACAACAAAAATATTGATAAAAATAATGACTGATAGATTGATTAAATTTCTTCTAAAACTGAGGCCAGTGTCCAATGGGAACAAATCAATTCGTGGAATCAGAACCACCTCTCCTCTGCAAATTGTTAATACTTCAGCTTAGATTATGTGAGGTCACAATCTTTTGATAATAAATCTAGTACATTACAAAGAACACATTTACTATTAAGATTTCTCAGTAGCATGGTGATTGCACCTATTTTCAATTCTAATTTATGACACAGCATTCCCAAAGGAGTAATACTTTTAAGAAATTTGATGGGGAAATTTTCCTTGGATAGGATAGAGGCCTGATGCATGGGTGGGGCCAGCTGGTTTGCCCTGAAGAGTGTCCTGGATCAGAGTGGGGGTTCCCTTGGGACATGGGGCAGCCCGAGTGAGGGGCCTGTGGTGGTTTGGAGGCCAGCCACGCCTCCTAGAGACCCAAGCAGAGGCCCTGGTATCTGGAATTTATTTATCTTCTAAAATTGAAACTTTGTAGCCGGGAGCGGAACCAAGCCTCCTACTTACTCCCTGGCGGCAGCCATTTCTGTTTGGATTTGTTTACCTTCTATAATTGAAACTTTCCTAGTATTGAGTGGAGGCTTACACCGGCAAGGGCAGGTGGAAAGCTTGGCTTCCTCTGTTGCCAGGGAAACGCAAGGCTCCTTCCTGCTCTCTGTGGCTATAGCCATCTTTGTTGCGTTTATTTGCATACTCGCTCTGACTGGCTGGTGGGCATGGCTTGTGGATGTGGCTTGTGGGTGTAGAGGAGTGATGGTTAATTTGCATATTATTCTTTTATTAGGTAGGATAGTAGTAGTATTGATTTTAGAGAGAGGAAGGGAGAGAGAAATAGGGAATTGTTGTTTCACTTAGTGATGCATTCACCAGTTGATTTTTGCATTTTGGGTGTTTTGTTTTTGTTTTGTTTTTTTTAATATATTTTATTGAGTTTTTTTTAATATATTTTATTGATTTTTTACAGAGAGGAAGAGAGAGGGATAGAGAGCTAGAAACATGGATGAGAGAGAATCATCGATCAGCTGCCTCTTGCATCACCTCCACCAGGGATGTACCCGCAACCAAGGTACATGCCCTTGACCGGAATGGAACCTGGGACCTTTCAGTCCGGAGGCCAACGCTCTATCCACTGAGCCAAACCGGTCTGGGTTTATTGAATTTTACAGAGAGGAAGAGAGAGGGATAAAGAGATAGAAACATCGATGAGAGAGAAACATCTATCAGCTGACTCCTGCACACCCCCACTGGGGATGTGCCCGCAACCAAGGTACATGCCCTTGACCAGAATCGAATCTGGAACCTTTCTGTCCGCAGGCCAACACTCTATCCACTGAGCCAAATTGGTTTTCGGCTGGGGGGGGGGGGGGGGTGGTGTTGGTGGTTTTTTTTTGTGTGTGTTGTTGTTTTTTTTGTGAACTTTTAAATTTTATTTTATTCTTTAAAGTATTACAAATAGTAGTACATGTGTCTCATTTTTTTCCCCAATGACCTTCCCCTGGGCTCTCCCCCTTTCCCCCCCCACCCCTGCACATACCCTTACCCTATACTCTCAGTGTCTTGTGTCCATTAGTTATGCTTATATGCATGCATACAAGTCCTTCGATTGATCTCTTACCCTCACCCCACCCCACCCCCCCACCCCCCCACCCCCAGATGTAAAACTCCGCAAGCTTCCTGCTGTAATGAGCCCTGATCAGGGATAGAAACCACAACCTTGGCATATTGGAAAGACACTACAACCAATTGAGCTACGCAGCCAGGCAAGATTGAGTTGAATGTGGCCAATGAAATGATAAAAAATCTCTACATCTGATAAAAACTCTGGACACCAAAGTTTAGTGGAGCTTCCTGGTTGGTGCTGGGGAGGGTGTAAGAGGGGAGAGGTGGTAATGTACCCTGATTTCACAGAAAGGAGGACAAAAACTCTGTTCAGGACCATCCCTGACTTCACCCTATGTGTTTCTTCATTTGGCTGGTCCTGATCTGTATCCTTTAAAATGAAACAGTAATCATTAAGGACAATGTTTTCTTGAATTCTTTGAGTCATTCTATTAAATTATCAAACTTGATGGGTGTGGGATTAGTGGTCAGAAGGTCAAAATTGGGGGTAGAAGGAAGATCCAGTTCGCCACTGGCCTCTGAGGTAAGGGCAGTCTTGATTCCAAGTGGTTAGTGTCAGAATAGTACTGCAGTGTACCAGCTGGTGTCAAAATACCAAAACCTCTAGGAGTGCTTCTATCATCATTTCTTACCCAAGCTAACCTCTACCTGCTGAATATATAAAATGAATGATAAATGGTAATGGGAGGAGACTTGACATGGGTGGCAAACATATAATACATATAAACTTGCACAATTTCTATCATTATGTAATCTATACAAGCCCAATTCCTCACAATTTCTGGCTTCTTCAGAACTGTCAGCAAATCAACTTCCAGAAAAATTATCTCAAAAAAAAAAGTCATTTACTAGAAGTAGTTGGAGAAGTTGGTATCAAATCCCAAGAACACTTAATTTTTTTGAAATAAATGTTTGCATAACACTACATGAAGGGTTGGCAAACTTGTTTTGCACAGAGCCAAAGAGTAAATATTTTAGGCTTTCAGGCCATATGTAAAGACCATCTGTCATTACTAAACTGTATCACTCTAGTGGTAAAAGCAGCAATAGCGCTATGTAAACAAAGGAATGCTGCCATAATCCAATAAAACTTTATTTTGTTAAAAAAAAAAAAAAAAAAGTAGGGGTCGTATTTAGCCCACACAATCATAATTTACTGGTCCCTGCACTAGATTAATTATTCAAATAAATATAAAATATGTAAGTCCATACAAATGGCATGACCATACAAATAAATAATAGGCAAGATTACTATATTTTTAAAACTGAATTTAGAGAAACCAAGATGGTGGCATAGGTAGACACCTGAATGCAGCCTACCACAACAATTTTTAGAGCTGGAAAACAGGGGAAACATCGCCTTGAAGTGCCGGATGGCTGGCTGAGAGGGGGCTCTACTATCCGGGAAGGAGAGAGAAGGCACACTGAGCCTCCAGAACTGTAAAGGTGCGGAGATTTGTGCATGAAAAAAGGCAGCCGCCCGAGTTCGCTGCTGGCTTACTCAAGGCACGCAGAGAGGGCAGACAGCTAATACGCGCTGGCTTTCTTGTTTGGGAGGAAAACAGAACCACCCTATTGCTCTGATAGACGGACCCAGTCAGGGAGAGGCCAGACTGTCAGGCATATGTCCTTGACCTGAATCGAACCTGGGACCTTTCAGTCCACAGGCTGATGCTCTATCCACTGAGCCAAACCGGTTTCAGCTAGCTTCTATATTTTTCAAAAGGAGAAGAGAATGTTATTAATAGCTTTATGCAAATAAATCGCAACTTAGGGGAAAGGGCCAAATAATATTGGAAAAATACAAAGATCCATTAATATGAAACAGATAAGCAGAAAAGCCTTATATCTATTAAAGTAATTAAATACATAGTTCAAAACCTCCCTACCAAGAAAACTCCAGCTCCAGATGGCTTGCTTCACTGATAAATTCTGCCAAACGTTGAAAGAAGAACAAATATCAATTCTACACATATGTGTTTTTTTAATAAAATTGAAGATACTGACACCAAAAGCAGATATTACAAGGAAACTAGACCAATAAATCTCAGGAGCATAGAAACAAAATTTTTAACAAAATTTTAGTAAAGTAAGTCTAAAAATCTCTGAACCAGATAATACATCACAGTCAAGTAATTTATCCCAGGAAAGCAAGGCCAGTTTAACATTTAAAAGGAAAAAAAAATTTAATTCATCATATAACAGACAAAAAATATAAACATGATCATTTCAACAAAGAAAAAGTTTTTTATAAAATCCATTACCCATTTCTGGTAAGAACTCTCAGCAAACTAGCACTAGAAAACAACTTCATACAACATATTTCTGAAAAACATAGACTACAATTATGTAAAAGACTGAAAGCTTTCTAATAAAACAGCAACAAGGTAACAATAACCATTTTCACTACTCCTATTTCAACATTGTCTTGAAGCTTCAAACTAGTGCAATAAGGCAAAAATAAATAAAAGTAAAAAGCAAGAAAAATAGAAAAGGAAAAAATAAAACTTTTTATTTATAAACATGATATTCTACATAGAAAATCCAATGGAATCTATATAATAAATACTATAACTAGTAAGTGACTTTAACAAACACACAAAATTTATCAAATACCAACTGTATTTCTGTATATATAAGGAAGAAAAAAATCAAGACTTAAAATAAATACCAAGTAGCATAAAAAAAATATGACATATTTTGGAATAAATCTGACAAAGAAATGCAAGGCTTAAATACTGAAACCTACAGAAAACACATGAAAAGATATTAAAACCACAATAAGACACTACTACATATCTATTGAAATGGATAAAATTTTAAAAACTGACCACAGCAAGCATTGGTGAGAACAAGAAGCAATTAAAACTCATTAGTGTTGATGGGAAGGTAAAATGGTATAATCGTTTTGGAAAACAATTTGGCTATAAATTTGGTTGTAATGTTAAACATGTACCATGTGACCTAGCCATTCCACTCAGAGGAAGCTAATTTACCAAAGAGAAATAAAAACACATGACCATATAAAGACTTGTACACAAATATTCAGTTTTATTTGTAATAGACAAAACCTGAAAACAATCCAGATGTCCATCAACATGTAAACAGCCCAGCTTGTGTCACTCAGTGGTTAAGCATTGAATTAAAAACCGGGAGGTCATGGCTCAATTCCCAGGCACAACACAGTCCCCAGTGGTGGGCCATCCCCAGTAGTAGGGGGCTTGCAGGATGCAGCTGATTGATGATTTTCTTTCATCATTGATGTTTCTATCTCTCTCTCCCTTTTCCTTCCTCTCTGAAGTCAATAAAAATATATACTTACCCTAGCTAGTTTGGCTCAGTAGATAGAGAGTCAGCCTGTGGACTAAAGGGTCCCAGGTTCGATTCAGGTCAAGGACATATGCCCCGGTTGCGTGCTCCATTCCCCGTGGGGGGCATGCAAGAGGCAACTGATTGATGATTCTCTCTCATCTGGATCTCTTTCTCTCTCTTGCCCTTCCTCTCTGAAGTCAATAAAAATATAAATTTTTTTAGAAGTGCATGGCACAAGCACAAATTTAAAAAAAAAAAAAATATATATATATATATATATATATATATATATATATATATATATATATTCCAAAAAAGACCCATAAATGGATAAAGAAAATGTGGAACAATGGAATAGTACTCAGCAATACAAAGGAGTGAACTATTTTTATATACAACATGAATGAATATCCAAATAATAATGCTGATTGAAAGTAGCCTGACAAACAAATAATATATAACATCTGATTTCATTTATATAAAATTTCAGAAAATGTAAACTAATCCATAGTGACAGAAAGCCTGAGGACAGGCTATGGAAAATGAAGAGGGATAGCAAAGGAGTATGAAGATATGAAGAAATTTGGAGAGGATGTTCATTATCTTGAATGTACTGATGGTCTCATAGATAATGTATAATCAAATTTGATAAAATTGTATGCTTTGTGTGCAATTTACTTTACTTCAAAAAAGATCTTATAAGAGAAATAGGGTAAGTGGTGATGATTGCACAACAATGTGACTATACCTAATGCCAATGAACTATACACTTCAAAATGGTTGAAATGATAAAATTTTATGTTGTGTATATTTTACCACCCAGAGAAAAAGCGTTAAATAAATAAATAAATAAATAAAAAAGGAAGAGATGTTTACTGACCTCAAAGCTAAAGCTGAAAGTGATAATAACTATAGTCAGTCAGTAAAAAAATGAGTAAGGAATCCATATATCCAGGCTATCTACTCCTTTGATATATGCTGCTGTTGCTTAAAGCTACTTATAAGCCATTACCTGTGAGATATGATTGATGGAAGACTCCATTCTCCGAAGCTGAGAGGCTTGGATGTCCAGCAATTGGAGTACATTGTTGGCCAATGCATTTATTTGATAAGCAACACTAGCTAGGGATTGGGTTGTATAGGCTTTGGTCTCTTCTAACGCTTTTCTCTTGTCTGTAGCCTGAAATAAGAACAAAAACAACCAATATTTACTTGTGTTAATATTCATTAAACACATATTCTATAGAAAGTCAAACTTAAAAAACCCAATTGAATAAAAAATAAAAATAAAAAACTGGACCATTCTGATGATAGACTGTCTGACACTTATAAAGCCATGGCAGAAATCCCTATCAGCCAGATGTAAACTACTTCCTCCTGAGCAGCCCGTCCGCTGAGGTCCACTAAAGGAACCACCAAGAAATTAACATCAAAGGCACACAATAACAGGTGGTGCTAAGTTGCTTAAAGCTCCTGAACCATAAATTTATCGCATTACATCTTTAGAACCTTAAGTCTGCCAAGCTCCCCAACCTTTACTGAAAATTTAAACTATTCCATAATGTCACTGCCGTGGTAACTGGCCTGAAGGGCTCTTGAACTGACACTAGCTCCTCTAAAAAAGCACATGCCCTGCCTAGATAATAGCCTTCAAGAATCACTATATATACATATATATATATATATATATATATATATATATGTATGTATATTGATATGACTCACCCAAAACCCCTTGTGATAAAGTATCCCCTGCCTCCCACCTCCTTCCCCTTTATTTCCCTGTAAGTAAGTCCTCATCCCCATTAGAGATTATAAAAAAAAAACAAAAAACACTCTCTTTGGTTTGAACTGACCAATCCAGCCTTAGCCTAGGAACCCCAAAGCACTCCACCCACAGACTCCAATAAAGGCATCTGCTCCAGGTCCTGGTGCTCACTCTCTGTGCACCCCTGCATTGGCTTCTTCATGAGTATCCTCAAGGCATACTGTGTACCTCCTCCTGGACCTGTCAGTCAGTGATAAACTTCTATGTTTCATTTCCCTTCAGTCTTTTGTTGAACCTTAGCTCACCATCTGATGACATCCTGAGGTTCTACTTAACAAACCATAACAAACAAACAAAATCGCCAACACCCATTAATAATGACATGGGCTAAATCCATTCAACCTTATATTCCTGTTTACATTAATCACCACTGGAAATATAACCTCCTTGTTATCCATTATGATAAAGTCTCTGATCTCCATAAAAACTACTGTGAATCTTATTACTCAATTCTCTACCCACTGGTTCTTCCCAAACTCATATAACTCAGAGTAAGGTGATACACAAAGTTCAAAGCAAAGCTCAGAGTGACGTTTAAAGATGAGTAATAAACTTGTCTTTGGCGATGAGGGTGGGTGATAACAACTTACTAGTATATCACAAAGTGTTAGATAGCATTAATTTATATAATCTAAAAATGAATTGTCTAGTCCGAACTTTTATAAATATTGGAATTCCCTTTTCAAAGGCCAAGAATCAATAGGGGGGAAAAAATGAAACAGAGTCTAACTAACTGCTAGTGTTCAAGTAACCCTTATTTTACTTAATGGTCCCAAAGAGCAATAGTGATGTTCGCAATTCAGATATACAAAAGAGAAGCCGAAAAGTGCTTCCTTTAAGTGAAAAAGTAAAAATTCTTGACTTAATAAACAACTGTATGCTGAGGCTGCTAAGATCTAAGTAAGAATGAATTTTCTATCTGTGAAATTGTGAAGGAAAATGAAATTTATGTTAGTTTTGTCACAGCACCTCAAACTATAAAATTTATAGCCATTACATGATATAATGTGTTAAGATGGAAAAAGCGTTAAATTTTTCATGGAAGACATGAATAGAAGCCATGTTGCCATAACTTTTATAATAGTAAATTGTTAAATTGTTCTATTTTATTAGTTATTGTTGTTAATATCTTATTATTATTAACTATTTTCTAAATTAAATGTCATAGATATGAAAGTAATATAGGAAAAAATATTAATGATGAGACAGAAACAGTTTGGGATATCATCTGGAGAGATCTTGGAGAGTATCTCCTGTAGGGACTACTATAATAAGGATTGTTGAGGAATATCTTTATTAACACTACACCATGATCCCCAGAGTACTGCTAAGGTGAAGAAAAACAAGATGGAAAAAAATGTTTATAGAACACTTTTATTTCACTAGAAAGGGAGAAAGATAGAAATATATATGCTTATATTTTTTAAGGAGTAAACCAACATTTTTGTTATTATTAATCCTCACCCAAGGACATTTTTTTCCATTCGTTTTCTGAGAGAGCAAAAAGAGCGGGAAGAGAGAAAACAGTGAGAAGGAAGCGTGGAGGAGAGAAAGGGAGAGAGACATTGATGTGAGAGAGACATGCAAGACACATTGATTGGTTGCGTCTTACACTCCCAGAATAGGGGCAGGAAGCAAAACCTCAACTGCGGTATGTGCCCTTGACTAGACATGGAGCCTTCAATGCACAGTCTGGCACTGTAACCACTAAGCAAACTAACCAAGGCAAAACTTTTTATTACATACTAGCGGCCTAGTGCCCAAAATTTGTGCATGGGGGAGGTGAGTGTCCCTCAGCCCAGTCTGCACTCTCTCCAATCTGGGACCCCTCAGGGGATGTCCAACTGCTGGTTTAAGGGCATAAACTCCAGCCATTAGGAAAATCACACAGAATGTTCTTGACATACAAACTGTGATTTTATGAGTTGTTTTAATAATAATGGCCATTCCTTTAAATATCTGCTTACATACAATACAGCTGGTACAATGTGAATTCGTAATGTTAATATCATAGAGGTTGTAGTGGAAATAACCTTGAATCGTCTAGTCTAAACTTTTACAAATATTGGAACACCCTTTTCAAAGATTTTGAATGCTTTTTGTCCTAAGAAGCTTAACCAACTTTTGAGGCAACCCATTTTCTGTGAAAAAACTGGGAACTCCAGCAGGGCTGAGGGGACTGGGTGCCCCATCTTGTGGCTATGGGCACCGCCATCTTTGTGATGACATGATGGTCAATTTGCATATTCCCTATATATACTATGCTTTTATTATATAAAATGGATGAGGGGGTTAGTTGGAACAAACGTGAATAAAATTCTTTAAACACTAGAGGCCCAGTGCACGAAATTCATGCATGGAGGGGGGGGTGTCCCTCAGCCCAGCCTGCACCTTCTCCAATCTGGGACCCCTCGAGGGATGTCCAACTGCTTGGTAGTATCGCGTCTAAAGGGGCAGTCAGTCATCGCTCTCACAATCCAGGACTGCTGGCACCCAACTGCTCGCCTGCCTGCCTTCCTGGTTGCCCCTAACCGCTTCTGCCTACCAGCCTGATCACCTCCTAACCACTCCCATGCCAGCCTGATTGAGGTCTAACTGCTCCCCTGACAGCCTGTTTGCCCCCAACTTCCCTCCTCTGCTGGCCTGATCGCCCCCAACTGCCCTCCCTTTCAGGCCTGGTTCCTCCCAACTGCCCTCCCCTGCTGGCCTGATCGCCCACAACTGCTCCCCCTTGTAGACCTGGTCCATCCCAACTGCCCTCCCCTGCTGGCCATTTGGTGGCTATCTTGTGTCCATATGGGGGCAACCATCTTGTATGTTGGAATAATGTTCAATTTGAATATTATTATTTTATTAGGATTACTTTGATTTGTAGATTTTAGAAACTATGTAAATAATTTACACAGTGATAAAATTAAGTTAAATTTTAAAAAGAGAATTCATCAAAATTAAATGTAAAATTAATTACGGACCCTCAGCTAATTCAAACTAGTGGCTTAACCAGAAAGGAAACATTCTAAAAGTGACTTAAAAGCACAGTCATTTGATTGTATATTCTTTTTTTCCCATTTTTATTGATATTTAGAGAGAGGAGAAGGGATTGATATGAGAGCATAACATTGATCAACTGCCTCCTGCATGCCCCCTATCAGAGCTCAGCATGTGCCCTGACCTAGAATCCAACCTGCAACCTTTTGGTGTACTGGGGCTCAAACAACTGAGCCACACCTGACAAGGCTAATTGTATGTTCTTCTTTTTTAATTTATTTGTAGTAATTGAAATTTTTATATCTTTTTTCTTATTGTTGTTAATCCGCACCCAAGGGTATTTTTTCCATTTATTTTTAATATATGTACACTGAGTGGACAGATTATTATGATCTCTGAATGCAGAATAATCAAGGCACGCCTGGTGCATGAATTCATGCATGGGTGGGGTCTGGTCAGCCTGGCCAAGGGAAGAGACATGGGCAGTTGGCCGGCCTGCCTGCTGGTCGAACTCCTGGTCGAGGGGACAATTTGCATATTAGCCTTTTATTATATAGGATATACAATGAGTGGCCAGGTTATTATGTGTTCAGAGATCATAATAATCTGGCCACTCAGTGTGTGTGTGTATTTTATTGATTTCAGAGAGGAAGGGAGAGAGAGAGAGAAACATTAATGATGAGAGAAAACCATCAATCAGCTGCCTCCCGCACGCCGCCTACTGGGGATCAAGCCTGCAACATTGGCATGTGCCCTGGATGGGAATCAAACCAGGGAACCTTCAGTCCGCAGGCCAACGCTCTATCCACTGAGCCAAACCAGCCAGGGCTCCACTTATTTTTAGAGAAAGTGGGAGAGAGGAAATGATTAGTTGCCTCCTGCACATGCTGGGGTGTGGGATCCAGCCTGCATCCCAGGAACATGCTCTTGACTGGGAACCAACCTGAAACCCTTCAGTGTTTGGACCGACACTCTAACCACTGAGAATCACCAGCCAATGCTGATTATATCCTCTTAAAGGGATTTATCCTTAGGATAAAAATGAGAGGAAAAAAAAACCTGAAACTTTTTTCAACTACTTTACTGCTGATGGTAGTTTGAAATTATTATCCTGAGACTGTTGTTTGTGTAATGTGGCATAAAGGAAGTCATTAATTCTATTTGTCATTGAGAACTGAGATTTCTGGCATGGTTCAAAAGAAATTCTGATGTCAGACGAACAAAGTTAAGGGGAAAAAATCTGTAGTTCTGTATTTAAACTGAAAATATTAGTTTGAAACCAATTTGTATTTTATCATATTGTATCATGTATCAATACCCTAGCTATATCCAATGAAAAGGCCTAAATGTATAAAACATGATAACTATAGTTGATAATACTGTATTATATATCATTGAAATTTGCTGAATGGAACTTAAATGTTTTCACACAAAAAAAATATAACTATGTGAGGTGATAAGTTAAATTAGCCAGGTGGGAGAAATCCTTTCATAATCTATGTCTATATCAAATTATCATGACGTAGATTTTAAATATCTTACAATTTTATTGGTTAATTATGTGTCAGTAAAGCTGGAGGGGAGGAGAGGGAAAAAAAGGCCTAGAAACAATGACTATCTAGCAGCCATGCAAGCACCACTTACTATTCAAATTGTGATATTTCATACCACTCTCCAAAGCAAGGAACCAGAACTCTTAG
Source organism: Pipistrellus hanaki (assembly GCF_964339955.1). Lineage (NCBI taxonomy): Eukaryota > Metazoa > Chordata > Mammalia > Chiroptera > Vespertilionidae > Pipistrellus > Pipistrellus hanaki. Next base: position 117,623,697 of record NC_140503.1, on the reverse strand, counting down.
ATGGCTTCAGGTCTAGGACAAGAAATGTACAATACGCACTTAGAACATGTATATCATAAAGAATGTAAAAGAACCAAGGACTACACTAGGGTCATGTCAAAGGGACTCAGGAATCAACTGGAATAAACTGCTATATGGACCAAAGATGGGACAATGTGCTAGTAAACATCAATGAAGATAACTATAACAGAATTACACATAAAATATTTCTAAGAGTTTGTAGCAACATTGGGAAATTAAAAACAAAAAACAAAAAGTCATTTGTCAGTTTTAGAGGATGCTAGGAACCATCTTACTAAAGTATGAAATACATACGATACAAAACAATTAAGTATGGCTTCCTTTCAAGCTCAATGTTTGGCTTGTGGTTAAATGAATATGGTCAGCTTTCTAAGCTTTGATGGTAATTTTGGTTCCCCTTCTAAAAATATGATTCAACTTGCCGAAACTGGTTTGGCTCAGTGAATAGAGTGTCCGCCTGCAAACTCAAGGGTCACAGGTTCGTTTCCGGTCAAGGGCATGTACCTTGGTTGCGGGCACGTCCCCTGTGGGGGGGGTGCCTCCTGCACATGCCCCAACCAGGGCCAGGGATCAAACTTGCAACGAGGTATGTGTCCTTGACCCTGCAGTCCATAGGCTTATGTACCAAACACTGAGCCAAACCGGCTAGGGCTAAGTGGTATTCTTGCCACTATTTAATCTCTAGAGATTAATGAGGAAAATGTCCTCATTTGAGGATTGATTTTTAAATTGGTTTTGAGAGGGGGGGGGAGGGAATGAGTGGGAGAGAGAAAGATCAGTTTGTTGTTCCACTTATTTATGCATACATTGTTTGCCTCTTATATGTGCTCTGATTGGGGATTGAACCCACAAAACCATGGTGTATTAATATAGTGCTCTAACACAGCGATCACCAACCTTTCAGACCTCACAGACTACAGTGGTCTGCTGACCGCGGGTTGGCAACTGCTGCTCCAAAAGTTTCCTTAAACTAGCGGTCGCCAACCTTTTGGACCTTATGGACTATCAGTTGGCAACCGCTTCTCTAACCAACTGAGCTACCCTGCCAGAGTAAGTAACACATCTTTTAAAATAAGGCTCCAATCTTGGCCATCTGGAATCAGTGGCTTGAGCACCAAAGGTTTGCAGGTTAGATTCACTGTCAAGGGCATGTATTTGGGTTACAGTTCATTCTCCAACCCCCAAATTGGGACGCTCTCAGGAGGCAATTATCAATGTGTCTCTCTCACATCAATGTTTCCCCCTCTCTCTCTCTTTGCCCCACTCCCTCTCCCCCCCTCCCTTTCTACCCCCTTCCACTTTCTCTAAAAATCAATGAAAAAATAAAATAAAATAAAGCTCCAGCTCTGGATGGCATGGATCAGTTGGTTGCACACTGTCCCATGCACCAAAAGATTGCCAGTTCCATTGCTGGGGGCACTTGCCCAGGTTTTAGGTTCAATCTGGGGTGTGCAGGAGGTAGCCCATTGATGTTTCTCACAGCCTCTCCCTCCTCTCTAAAAATCAATTTTTTAAAATCTTAAAAAAAAATAAGGTGAGGAGAAACCAAGAAGGCGGCATAAGTAAACACCTAAACTGCTGCCTCGCACAACAATTTCAAAACTACAACTAAAAGACAAAACGGACATCATCCAAAACCACAGGAAGAATGGCTGAGTGGAAATTCTACAACTAGAAGGAAAGCGAAAAGCACAGTGAGACTTACAGAAGCTGCAGAAGGCAGAGGTAAAGAGGCGCGCGTAAGAGCTAGCAAGTGAGTACGCGGCTGGCTTTTTCAAGAGGAAGGGAGACACAAACTCCCAACTGCTTTGAACTCCAGTTCCGGGCGAGACTCTGGAAACCCAGACTTATTCAGGGAGAAACTGGACTGTCTGGCAGTGGGCAAAACTCCAGGGCGGCTTTCTCTCAGAGGTGCTTGCAGGATTACTGTGGGACACTGAAACCCAGGGGCTTCTGAGGACAGGACAGATGGGAAGCCATTACTGTTTGCTCTGCCCTGAGATCCCAACCAAAGAAGCCATTGCTGATTACTCTGCTCTGAGACTCAGCCCCATCCAAGCTGAGCACAGAGGCTTTTGCATATAAATGGCCTGCTCCTTTGACTTCTAAACTTACCTAACAAACTGCAACTGAGTCAGTGAGACCCAGAACATCCAAAAGAAGGCCCAGGGCTCCTTAGCAGCTTACATTGCTTCACAGCTGGGCCTCATCTGGGTACCTCCAAAACCCAAACAAAGAAGAAGAATCTGCAGATCTCTCTGTAACTCCTGCTGGGTGGCCTCAGGCAGAGGCTAAATTAGCACCTCCTTGGAAATCCAAGAGCCAGTGTATCCAGGGATCAGAATGGGACCCAGATTACAACTCCTCAGATCCATAAGGGACACACTCAGGGGGCAGACTCAGTGAACACCAAACCCCACTGGTGCAAGTCTTGTCTCATAAGGGTGTCTTCAGCACAGAAGTTCTCCCATCATAGACATAGCTGATCCTCACAGCCAATTGGCCTGGAGATCAATTCCCCCCAGTGATAACAACAACAATCAAGGATTAACTATAACAAGACTGTGCACACAGCCCACAAAAAGGTGTACCAAGAGTATTCACCTCAGGTAACTGGGGAGGCTGAGCCACTAGGCCCTATAGGACCTACCATACAAAGCCACTCTATCAACTAAGGGAAGCAACCAAAATGCAGAGACAAAGAAACAGGTCAAAAATGTAAACTAAAAAAAAAAAATGGAGGAAAGGAAACAACTGGATATAGAGTTCAAAACCATGGTTATAAGGTTTTTCAATAATTTCCTAGAAAAAGCCGATAAATTTAGCAAGACCCTTCAGGATATGAAAAAGGACCAACTAGAAATTAAGTATATACTGACTGAAATAAAAAATAATATACAGAAACCCAACAGCAGATTAGAGGAATACAAGAATCAAGTCAAATATTTGAAACATGAAGAAGCAAAAAAATATCCAACTGGAAAAGCAAAAAGAAAAAAAATCCAGAACTATGAAGATAGTGTAAGAAGCCTCTGGGACAACATCAAGCACATCAACATCTGAATTATGGGGGTGCCAGAAGAAGAGAGAGAGCAAGATATTGAAAATCTATTTGAGGAAATATTGACAGAAAACTTCCCCCACCTGGTGAAAGAAATAGACTTACAAGTCCAAGAAGTGCACAGAACCCCCAACAAAAGGAATCCAAAGAGGACTACACCAAGACACATCATAATTAAAATGCCAAGAGCAAAAAACAGAGAATATTAAAAGCAGAAAGAGAAAAAGTTAGTTACCTACAAGGGAGCACCCATACAATTGTCAGCTGATTGCTCAACAGAAACTACGCAGGCCAGACAGGAGTGGCAAGAAATATTCAAAGTGATGAATAGCAAGAATCTACAACTAAGATTACTCTACCCAGCAAAGCTATCATTCAGAATTGAAGGGCAGATAAAGAGCTTCACAGATAAGAAAAAGCTAAAGGATTTCATCACCACCAAACCAGTATTATATGAATTGCTGAAAGATATTCTTTAAAAAGAGGAAAAAGAAGAAAAAAGTAAAGATAAAAATTTTGAACAACAAATACATATCAAGTGAATCTAAAAGTCAAGTGAATTAAAAATCTGAGGAACAGCCAAAACCGGTTTGGCTCAGTGGTAGAGCGTCGGTCTGTGGACTGAAAGGTCCCGGGTTCGATTCCAGTCAAGGGCATGTACCTTGGTTGGGGGCACATCCCCGGTAGGGGGTGTGCAAGAGGCAATTGGTCGATGTTTCTCTCTCATCGACATTTCTAGCTCTCTCTCTCTCTCCTTTCCTCTCTGTAAAAAATCAATAAAAATAAAAAATTCATGTATGGTAACAATTTTTTAAAAAATCTGAGGAACAGAATAAACTGGTGAATATAATAGAATCAGGGGCTTAGAATGAGAGGAGATTGATAATTCTCGGGGGGAAAGGGGTGTCTGTGGGGGGGGGGAGGTATGGGAAGAGATTGGACAAAAATCATACACCTATGGATGAGGACAGCGGGGGGAGGGAGGGAGTGGAGGTAACGGCAGGGGGAGTGGGAACCAGGTGGAGAGCTATGGGGGGGGGAAAAGGAGAAACAATTGTAATAATCTAAACAATAAAGATTAAATTAAAAAAGAAAAAGAATAACCAACATGCAAAACATTGGGGTGTGAGGGCATATATGGGAGTGGGGTGGGGGACCAATGGTTAAGATATGTATACATATAATATCTTAATAAAAAAAATTTTTAATAAAGTTTTTAAGAACTTAAAAAAAAAAGGAATTGGCCAACCCTAAGTAATCCTACTTTAGAGTTTCTTGTAATATAAAATAATGTTCTCTAATATTTCAACCCAATTAAAACTCATTACCTACAGTCAAATACATTCTAAATAATTTAACTTTTATATGAGGTAAAGAAAGAATGTTTCAAAAAAAGAGTCTAGATTAAACTTAAAAGTAACAATTTGTAGTAGTACTCCTAGTCAAATAGACAAAAAAAAAATTGATTAGGGTAACTCAAATCATTAAGGCTATTTTCTAAACTAATCCATTAATTTACAGCTTATTGTGTTACTCATTAAAATGTTATCTGAGCCGGCACCGGTTTGGCTCAGTGGATAGAGCGTCGGCCTGCGGACTGAAAGCTCCCGGGTTCGATTCCGGTCAAGGGCATGTACATTGGTTGCGGGCACATTCCCAGTAGGGGGTGTGCAAGAGGCAGCTGGTCGATGATTCTCTCTCATCGATGTTTCTAACTCTCTATCCCTCTCTCTTCCTCTGTGAAAAATCAATAAAATATATTTTTAAAATGTTATCTGAGAAATTAGTCTAGTTTGCCCTTCCCACATGGCAATTATATTTTAATTTGTATTAGTCTGTTCAGACTGCCATAACAAAAATACCAGAGATTTAAACAACAGAAATTCTAGAGACTGGAAAATTCAACATTAGGATTGTTTCTTGTGAGAGGTCTCTTTCTAGCTTGCAGATGGGACACCCTGCTGTGTCCTCTCACATTGCAAACAGGGACTGATCTCTAATGTCTTATCTTCTTTTGTAAGGGCACCAGTTCTAAGGGATGCTCTACCCTCTGACTTCATTTAACCCTTGATCACTTCCTTAAACGCCCTATCTCCAATATAGTAACATGGGCAGTTAGGGGTTCAACATATAAATAGTGGGAGGCATAATTCAATCCACAACTTAATATTTTTCCTCAAACATTAAGAAATACACCCTTCTTACAAATACCCAAAATAGAATCCTGAAAGTAATACTTTTTTAAAAAATAGGAAGGGAGAGGGAAAGAGTTAGAAACATCGATCAGCTGCTTCCTCCACATATTATCCCCCCCCAACCCCACCCACCCCACCACCACCCCCCACCCCCCACCCTCCAACCCCCCACCTCCCACACACACACACACACACCGCAACCAAGGTACATGCCCTTGACCAGAATCGAACCTGGGAACTTTCAGCATCACAGGCCGATGCTCTATCCACTGAGCCAAACCTGTCAGGGCAGTAATACTTTTTTGTTATTGTTTTTGTTAATCCTCACTGGAAGATATTTTTTCCACTGATTTTTTAAAATATATTTTTATTGATTTCAGAGAGGAAGGGAGAGGAAGAGAGATAGAAACATCAATAATAAGAATCACTGATCAGCTATCTTTTGCACACCCCCTCCTGGGGATCGAGCTCGAAACCTGGACATGTGCCCTTGACCAGAATCGAACCTGGGACCCCACTAAGCCAAACCAGTCAGGGCCTTCCATTGATTTTTAGAGTGTGGAAAAGAGGGAAGGAGAAAGGGAGAGAAGGAGAGGGAGGGAAACATCAATGTGAGAGACACACTGATGGGTTGCCTCAGGCACATGACCCTATCTGGGCCAGGAATCAAAGCTGTAATCCTTGGGTGGTTGGGCCAACACTCTAACCACTGAGAAACAGCAGCCAGGGCTTAATAATAATAATACTTTTAACCATTATATATAACTATTGATATTTAGTTCTCAAAATATTTTCACAGAGTAAACTAAGCAAACAACCTGATTTCACAGATAAAGGCAGTATCAAGCTTAAAGATAGTAATTTGACCAAAGATACTTACTCCAACTAGTAAGTGAAGAAGTTAGGACTAAAACCCAAATCTGAATCCTATTCCAATGAATGATCTTGACAAAGCTCTTAATCTTGTCATATGCACTTAAGGGATAGGAATTTTATCTTATCTACTAGTAAAGTTCTGAACAACAGAAGCAGCTTGAGTGTCAGTAAAGGGAAGGGCAGAGAGCAAAAGCAGAATGAAATGAACAAGAACATTACCTTGGAGGTGAGCAAGCTTAAGTAGTTGGCAGGCCCAACAGGGAAATATAACTCAAGGCTAGAGAAATCCTATAGGCCCTAGGGGAATTTAGACTTCCTGAGGCTAAATGGGAACCACTGAAGGATTTTTAGGAAGATAAGACAAAACCAGTTTTTAGCTCTAGAATGATCACTTCAGCTGCAGTTTTATAAAGTGGATTGGAAAATACAGAGAAGACAAGAATAGAGACAGGAATTCTATTTTAATATGTACTTTGTACCACACACAAGAAAGACAACTTTATGTTAAATATTCCCACTTTAACACTGGGGGTTGGAAGGGGAGGAGGGGAGTGGGGAGATTGATGAGCTCAAGTACCTTGTCCAAAGAAAGGCATGGTATTTCCACTATGCCACACTTCATCCCAGTCTATAACTTAAGAGTGAACAAAGTATAGTTCGAATGAGTGAAACTTACTAAAGTATTTTCCCTAAGAAAAACCACTCCAATTCATCAATATCTAATTGGTGTATCACATGAATTTTTTAACAGAAAAAAAGTTATATTTATATATACAATGTGCATATATGTGGGAAAAACTGGAGTAACTCATAGGAGTGGTTATACTTTAAGGCTTATACACCTTCATAACATAAGGGCAACAAATTGGGGAGAACTGATTAGACAAAAGAAAGGGGGAGTTAAATTGTGTAGTAAATTGGGGCAAGGAAACTAGGAACTGCATGGTAGAAAAGGGTTATTTAGTAAGGTATGTTAAATGTACCACATGAATTTTTTAATTAACCAAAAGGGAAAGACAATAGAGAAAGCTTTCTCAGGACAGTTGAGAATGTTACTATAAATTACTTTTTTTTTAATGTATTAATTGATTTGAGAGAGAAAAGAGAAAGAAGCATTAATTTGTTGTTTATACATTCATTGGTTCATTCTCTTATGTGCCCTGACTGAAAATGGAACCCACAATTTTGGCATATCAGGAAGATGCTCTAAGTCAACTGAACTACCTGTCCACAGCAAGAATGTTTTTGATCTACAAAACAACTAATACTCTATGAACGGCTTCTATAAATAAAACAAAACTTAAACATGTAACAGTTTTCTATAGTATTCCTCACCAAAGTAACAAATTCACATCTTTAATTCAAACCCAAATAAGTGTACTTTGCCAGGAAATTAATTAAGGAATGCAGTATAATGCATTGCTTCCCAAACTGCAAGGTAAAGTGGCAATTAATACTTGCACAATGAGCACAATCCTTAATTAACTGACTTGAGGAAAACAAGTACTTCTGCTAAAAGGAAGAAAAAAAAATCCTATAAATACCAACAAAAGTATCTTGTCCTACCACTGACTCACTACTTCCTCACATAGCTTACAATACAGTCTCACAGAATCAATCTTGGCTATCTCAATCCTAGTGATTCATTAACCATATCAATCCTAGTGATTCATTAACCATATTTTGCAAACAAAACAACCAAAACCAGTATGATACTACCTGATAAACTACATTTTCCTAATTCCTTAATCTATTACATGAAAGTGAAAGAATCACAAAAGTATAGGAATCAATTAATGGGCCTGGCTGGTTTGGCTCAGTGGATAGAGCATTGGCCTGCAGACTGAAAGGTCCTGGGTTTGATTTTGGTCAGGGGCACATGCCAGGGTTATGGGCTCGATCCCCTGTAGGGGACTTGCAGGAGACAGCTGATCAGTGATTCTCTGTCATCACTGATGTTTCAATATCTCTCCTTCTCCTTTCCTCTCTAAAATCAATAAAAATATATTGTAATTTTTAAAAATCTGAGATGTGAACAGAGGGATAGTCTGTTCATACACAGTTATAAAGTAGAAAGAAATAAAGAGGGAAAATATTAATAAATTACCACATATTGAATCCAAACCAAATAATTTAACCAAGAAGAAATCTAAATACCAATTAAAAGGATACAATAGCATTAAAAAGAAAAAAACCTAACAAAGTATGTACAAGGCCTATTTAAGAAATATTACAAAACTCTGATGATCAAAATAAACACTAGCCCAACCGACGTGGCTCAGTGGCTGAGCATTGACCTATAAACCAGGAAGTCCTGGGTTCAATTCTGGTTAAGTACAGGCTCAAATCCCAGCCCGGGTCAAGGCACGTGCAGGAGAAAACCAATCAGATATTATCAATGTTCCTCTCTCTTTTCCCCTCTCTTCCACTCTCTCTAAAAGTCAATGGAGTAAAAAAAAATAAAATAAAATAAAAGTCAATGGAAAAAATATCCTCAGGTGAGGATTAATAAAAATAATAATTCTTCCCCTCACTGTATCCAAAGAGCACCACTTCCACTAATAACAAACGCATTGCTTAAAACTTTCAATGATGCCAAAACCGGTTTGGCTCAGTGGTAGAGCATAGGTTTGCGGACTGAAGGGTCCCAGGTTCGATTCCTGTCAGGGGCATGTACATTGGTTGCGGGCACATCCCCGGTAGAGGGTGTGCAAGAGGCAGCTGGTCAATGTTTCTCTCTCATTGATGTTTAGCTCTCTATCTCTCTCCCTTCCTCTCTGTAAAAAATCAATAAAATATATACAAAATTATTAAAAAAAAAAAAAAAAAAAAAAACTTTCAATGTTTTCTTATCAGGCTCAGAAAAAAAGACTAACATTCTTAACATAGCCTATAAAGCCTTCTTTGACCTAGTCCCTACCTTACTCCTCACAAATGATTCTTCCTTCTTTGTTCACTACGCTCTATTAATGTTTAAATCACTGGGCTTTCACTCACCATTGGACCCTCCAATAGACATTGTTTTTCCTTCTCTCAAGAAAGAAACAAGATGATGGCATAGATCTGTTGTTGGCAAACTGTAGCTTGAGAGTCACATGTGGCTCTTTGGCCCCTTGAGTGTGGCTCTTCCACAAAATACCATGGCCTATGCCAGTCTATTATGCAGAAGTGGCGTTGGAAGAAGTTTTAGTTTAAAAAATTTGTCTCTCAAAAGAAATTTTAATCGTTGTACTGTTGATATTTGGCTCTGTTGACCAATGAGTTTGCTGACCACTGGCATAGGTAAACACCTATACTGGCTGCCTCCCACAACCACATCAAAATTACAACTAAAATACAAAACAGCAGCCGAAACTGGTTTGGCTCAGTGGATAGAGCGTCAACTTGCGGACTGAAGAGTCCCGGGTTCAATTCCGGGCAAGGGCATGTACACCTTGGTTGCAGGCACATCCCCGGTGGGGGGGGTGCAGGAGGCAGCTGATCGATGTTTCTCTCTCATCAATGTTTCTAACTTTCTATCCCTCTCCCTTCCTCTCTGTAAAAAAAAAAATAATAGTAAAATATATTTTAAAAAATAGTAACAATTAAAGAAAAGAAAATACAAAACAACCATCATTCACACACACTGAAAGTTGGCTGAATGAAAGTCCTACAGGAAAAGAAGTAAAGAAAAAAGCACACAGAGAGCCCAGCTGTGGTGGCTAGTGGACTGAGCATCATCCATGGACCAAGAGGTCCTTGGTTCGATTCCCAGTCAGGGCACATGCCTGGGTTGTGGGCTCAATCCCTAGCAGAGTGTACAGGAGGCAGCCAATCAATTTGTCTCTCTCATCATTGATGTTTCTCTCTCTCTCTCTCTCTCTCTCTCTCTCTCTCTCTCTCTCTCTCTCCTCCTCCCCCTCCTCCTCCTCCCCCTCCTCCTCCTCCTCCTCCTCCTCCTCCTCCTCCTCCTCCTCCTCCTCTTCCTTCCTCTCTGAAATCAATATTTAAAAAAAAAAAAAAAAAAAAAAAGCACATGGAGATTAGGAGGAGGGGTGAAGGCCGGGAATGAACTGGGCCGACACCCATTTGTGCTGGGTTGTTATTGTTTTTTTAAAAAATATTTTATCGATTTTTTACGGACAGGAAGGGAGAGGGATAGAGAGTTAGAAACATCAATGAGAGAGAAACATTGATCAACTGCCTCCTGCACACCGCCTACAACCAAGGTACATGCCCCAGACTGGAATTGAACCCGGGACCCTTGAGTCCACAGGCTGACGCTCTATCCACTGAGCCAAACCGGTTTTGGCTGTGCTGTTTTTTTAATTGGGAGGGAGATCATTTCTGCAGAGGAAGCCCATGATGAGCAAGAGGCCCCAGCCCCACATCATACCCCCAGCTCAGGGTCCCAGAACTGGGAAGAGAAGTCATCGTAACTATGAGCTATAAAAAACAGTGGGGATTGAGGCTGAGTGACACTGAGGCTGCTGGAAATAGATGTTCCTTTTAAAGGGGCACAAACCTACAAGGTCCCACCTTCCTCCGAGCTCCAGTGTAGGGTGACAGCTCTGGGGGACTCAGAGAGGAACTGGATTGTCTGGCATCAGGCCAGAACTTGGGTGCACCTTTCATCCAGACAGGTACTCAGAGGGATCACTGTTCCTATGCCGAGACTTCCCCTATCACAGGGCTGATTCACAGCCATATTTGAGTTTCCATCAGCCTGGCTCATAGTGTTTGCTCCACCCTGAGACCCTACCACATCGAATTTGCAGCCCCACCCAACCCTGTTTGCAGAGACTTTTCCATATGAATGGCCTGTCCTTGCTCAAGCTTCAGACTGCTAAAATCTCTCTAACAAGCTACAGCTGATGACAGAATACCCCAAACCTATCAATAAAAGACTTAAGACCTGGCACTAGCACTAGCTTGCCTTGCTTCACATCTGGGCCTCAAGTGGGCATCTCCAAGCCCATTACCTATACTGGCCGTAGGCAATGGCTGACTTTGCACCTCCCTGGAGGTTCTAGTACCAGTGCACCCAATGGACACCTTCAGACCATACCATATTACAATTCTACACATCCACAAGCAACACATTCAATTGGCAGACTCAGTGAGCACTAAAGCCCTACTGAAGCAAGTCCTGCTCCATAGGGGTATGATCTGCACAGCAGCTCTCCCACTAAGGTTGCAACAGTTCTTCACAGCCCATTGGCCTGGAGGTCAATTCCTCCCAGAGGTGCAAAGGCAAACAAGGATCAACTATAAGACTGTGTACACAGTCCACACAGGGGCACACCTAGAGTGCCCAGCTCAGGTGACTGGAGAGGCTGAGCCACTGGGCCTTATAAGAAGCCTACTATAGAAGGCCACTCTACAAAATCCAGAAGATAGAACAGCTCTACCTAATACACAGAAACAAACACAGGGAAGCAGCCAAAATACAGAGACAAAGAAATATTTCACAAATGAAAGAAATGGAAGCAAGCAAACTACTGGATACAGAGTGCAAAACTGTGGTTATAAGGTTATTCAAGGATCATAATGAGAGTTTCAAAGGATTTAGTGAGACTTTCAAGGATCTCAGTGAGAATGTCAAAGATATGAAAAAGGACCAGTCAGAAATTAAGCATACACTACATAAATAAATAATAATTTAAAGGGATTCAACAGTAGAGTAGAGGATTCTGAGTATCAAATCAATGAGTTGGAATATGAGAAAGAAGAAAACACACAATCAGAAGAGCAAAAAGAAAAAAGTATCCAAAAATATGAAGACAGTGTAAGGAGCATCTGGGACTTCAAGCACACCAACATTCACATTATGGGGGTGCCAGAAGGAGAAGAGACAGAGCAAAATATTGAAAACCTATCTGAAGAAATAATGACAGAAAACTTCCCCTGCCTGGTGAAAGAAATAGACGTATAAGTCCAAGAAGTGCAGAGAACCCCAAACAAGAGTAATCCAAAGAGGACCACACCAAGACACATCATCATTAAAATGCCAAGGGTTAAAGACAAAGAGAAAGTCTTAACACGTTAAGCGCCCAGGCTGTTTTGTCTTCTTGACAGAGAGTACAGTGTCAGTCACAGGTGACTGACTGGGTGCTTAACATGTTAAAAGCAGCAAGAGAAAAGCAGTTAGTTACCTACAAGGGAGAGCCCATAGACTGTCAATTGATTTCTCAACAGAAGCTTTGCAGGCCAGAAGAGAGTGGCAAGAAATATTCAAAGTAATGAATAGCAAGGACCTACAACGAAGATTACTCTACCCAGCAAAGCTATCATTCAGAATTGAAGATCAGATAAAGAGCTTCACAGACAAGAAAATTCTAAAGGAGTTTATCACCACCAAACCAGTAAGACATGAAATGTTGAAGGGTATTCTTTAAGAAGAAAAAAAGGATTTAAAAAATGAACAATAAAATGGCAATAAATACATATCTATCAACAATTGAATCTAAAAGTCAAAATAAATGACCAAGTAATCTAATGAACTGGCAAATAAAATAGAATCAGAGGCATGGAAATTAGGAACATAGTGATAAATCTCAGAGGGATTGGCATGGGGAGAGATTAACCAAAGATCTTACCTAGGGACACAGACATAGGGTGATGAAGGTCTGGGGCAGGGTGGGAACCAGATTAGGGAAGGGAGAGAGAGGAGAACATCTGTAATACTCTCAAGAATAAAGATCTTTTTTAAAAATTCCTGGTTAACATATATTCACCCTTCATATCCAACATTACTTCTGTAGGGGTGTAAAAAATAATTTTCCTCCCACCTTCTAAGTTCTTAAAGCTGGGTGAATAATGAGACAGATTAATAAGAGAATATGTCTTTTGCTCCCCTCAACTTATTTGACACACCAGGCTAGATGGGGATACCTGATATGTACTCTTGTACTTCCCTGGATAAAATTTATTATAGTATGTAAGGCTGTGCCCAGCTTCGAGGGCTCAGGGTGGGGATGGCCTGTCAGGTCAGTGGGACAGTGACAGGAAGGCTGGGAGGAGGCACTTCAGGAGGCAGAGAAATTGGTGTCTTAGGAAGACCCTGTCCTGGGGGTAGCCTGACCGTGGCTGCAGGTTCATAGGTTGAGGGTGAGAGCAGAGGCAGAAATTAAATCTAATTCATAAAACACACTCTGGAACATAATAGGCAGTAAAAAGATACTGTATAACTGAATGGATGACAAACTAATATATTATCTTACAAAGATGTACATTAATATAATTATACATATTGCATTTTAATGAGCATTTCTCTTGGAACTTCGGTGGTTCCAACTTCAGAACCTGTAAGATTTCTTCAAATCAAATTTGGAACATACTCAAATTGGAAATAAATTAAATAGTTACTGCATCATTTTAGCCCAACAGGTGTGACTTAGTTGGTTGAGCATTAGTCCATGCACCAGGAGGTCACCAGTTCTGTTTCCAGTCAGGGTACATGCCCAGGTTGCAGACTCGATCCTCAATGAAAGATGTGCAGGAGGTAGCCAAGTGATGACTCTATCTCTTTCTCCCTCTCCCTTCCTCACTCTAAAAGTAATAAAAAACATTTTAAAAGTATTCATAATAAAGTAAAATCCAGACTCAAAAGGAAGACATTAAATCTACTAACCCAATCATTTAAACCAAAGTTCCTCAAAGTGTGGTATTCAGAGGGATTAGGATCCCTAATTCTTTCAGGAATTTCCAAAACTATTTTCATAATAATACCAGTAACTTGCCTCCTTTACTTTTCTTTATCCAAAAATATTTTTCATTAATAGATTTCACATGTCATGTGTTTAATGAAAAATCATGCTATATATATAGTCCAAATCAACATTTTCTATTTATGTTTCAGATCATTTAATAATTTCTTCAAAATCTGTGATGTTTCCAAAAGCAGATCTTGACATAAATTTGAATGATCAATTGATCCCACAGATAAGTTCCATAGCAGTGGTCACAAACCAGTGGTCCATAGACTACTGGTGGTCTGTGAAGTCCCAAAGGGTGGCAACCGCTGCTCTATGGGATACAGATTCAAAATCAGCAGTATCTTGAGGAAGAATCCAAGATGGCTGCACAGGTAAACACCTAACCGCAGCCACACACAACAATTTCAATAAAATACAACTAAAATATAAAATGGACATTACCCAAAACTACAGGAAAGTCGACTGACTGGAAATTCTACAACGAGAAGGAAAAAACCAGAAGGAAGAGCAGAGGAGCTGTAAAAGCCTAAGGTACGGAGACACGCGGCCCGCACGGAGAGGACGGAGCCAGAGAGGAGGGGGAGGCTGAGTGTCTGGCTGGCGTTCCCTAGCGGGAAGGAGATAAAAGCTCCGACTGTGCTGGACCCCAGTTCCGACTGCTCTGAACCCCAGTTCTAGGCCAGACCCCGGGGACCCAGGCTCAAACAGAGGGAGCTGGGTTGTAAGGCGGAACCCCGGGGGAGCGGCGAAAGGAGTTCCCAGAGGCACGCACATTGCGCGGAGAAGGGGCGGTTGGCTGTGCCGTGGAATTGCCCTGGCGGGAAGGAGACAGGGGCTCCAGACTGCTCTGAACGCCACCTCCAACTCCACTTCCAACTGAACTGAACCCCAATACCACGCTCATTGGAGGGAGAGCCTAGACTGTTTGGTAGCAGGCGAAAATTGAGGGCACCTTTCTCTCAGAGGCGCTTGCAACGAGTACTGAAGGACCCTGAGACTTAAGAGCCGCATAGGGCAGGGCTAACGGAAGCCAAAGCTGTAGGCTCCACACTGAAACCCCGCCCCATCAGGGAAGCTGCGAAAATGCCGAAATGAAATAGATCACAAACGAAAGAAATGGAGGACAAAAAGTGACTGGATATAGAGTTCAAATCTACGCTTATAAGGTTTTTCAAGAAAAGATCAATAAGTCCTATGAAGATATGAAAAGGGATCAACTAGAAATAATAAGGAATCAACAAGAAATAATAAGGGATCAACAAGAAATACAGAATAGATTGTCTGAAATAAAAAATATTATACAGAGTCCTAAAAACAGAATGGAAGATCGCAAGAATCAAGTCAAAGATTTGGAACATAAAGAGCCAGCCGAAACCGGTTTAGCTCAATGGATAGAGCATCGGCTTGGGGACTGAAGGGACCCAGGTTCAATTCCGGTCAAGGGCATGTACCTTGATTGCGGGCATATCCCCAGTAGTGGGTGTGCAAGAGGCAGCTGATCGATGACTCTCTCTCATCGATGTTTCTAACTCTCTATCTCTCTCCCTTCCTCTCTGTACAAAACCAATAAAATATATTTAAAAAAAAAAAAAAAAAAAAGAGCCAGAAGACACTCCTCCGCAGAAGCTAGAAGACAAGAGAATCCAGAAAATTGAAGATAATGTAAGAAACCTCTGGGACAATTTCAAGCAAACCAACATCAGAATTATGGGGGTCCCAGAAGATGAGAGAGAGCAAGATATCGAAAACATACTGAAAGAAATAGTGACAGAAAACTTCCCCCACCTGGTGAAAGAATTAGTCTTACAAGTCCAGAAAGCGCACAGAACTCCAACAAAAGGAATCCAAATGTTAATTAAAATTTGTCTTGACAAATGATACACCAAGACAAATCATAATTAAAATTCCAAGAGCAAAAGACAAAGAGAGAATATTAAAAGCAGCAAGAGCAAAGCAGGTAGTTACCTATAAAGGAGTACCTATACAATTGTCAACTGACTTCTCAACAGAAACCATGCATGCCAGAGGGAATGGCAAGAAATATTCAAGGTGATGAATAGTAAGAACCTACAGCCAAAGATAATCTACCCAGCAAAGCTATCACTCAGAATCGAAGGTCAGATAAAGAGCTTCACTAATTAAAAAAAGCTAAAGGAGTTCATCACCACCAAACCAGAATTATATGAATTGCTGAAGGGGGTTCTTTCAGAAGAGAAAGTAAATAAAGATAAAAATTATGAACAACAAATACGTAACTATCAACAAGTGAATCTAAAAACCAAGGAAATTTAAAAAAAAATCTGATGAACAGTATTAACTGTTGAATATAATAGAATCAGAGGTATGGAAGGGGAGTGAACTGACGATTCTTGGGGAAAAGGGGAGCAGGGGATGTGGGAAGAGACTGAACATAAACTGTGCACCTATGGATGAGGACAATGGGGAGTGGGGAAAGGGCAGAGGGTGGGGTGGGAACCTGGTGGAGGAGAGCAATGGGGGGGGGGGGGGGGACAGTTGTAATGATATGAATAAAAATTTATTTTTTTTAAAAATCAGCAGTATCTTGATCAAGTAAGTATCCATGCTATTGTTTTAATTCCATTACTTTGAGGTTGGAATCACTAAGTTTTCTCTTGAAATAGAATTTCTTTTAGGTACAAAACTAAAATTATGATTTCCAACACAAGGTGTCTCCAGGACTGACCTCATATTAGGAGTGCTGAGTAAAGATCTGCTGTTTCTGCAAGAGAAGTTTGGTGCTGACCTCTGCTACCCTCTCATTAGTCTTGTTTAGTTTATTCACCAGTGACTTTCTACCTTCTAATTCTTCTCGGTAGAATTGCTTATATTTTTCCAATTCTATTTTATTACAATCTTGGTAAGTTTTCATTTTGGAAGAGTTCATATTCCAGATCTTTATTTCTGAGTTCCAACTGACATCTATTGAAGCACTATGATGCTGTATTAACAGCTCTGAGGCTCGTTTTTTTGGTTTTTTTGTAGGTTTTTTTTGTTTTGAGATATTCTTTGGGTGTGTAAAAATAATTGCCTTCTTTTAATTTTTCTATGATATCCTGCCTTGCATTTGCCTTCTCTTCTGTGTTGACATTTGCACTGATAATCCAAAAGCAAAGTTGACTAAATTACTAGCTTATCACAAATGAAAACAGTGTCACCAAATGTACTAGTAGTCATTGAGTTCTTTACTACCACTCAAAGGAAAAAAGTTAGCTTCACTTAAAAATGTTCTCACACGGCTGGTGGGGCTCAGTGCTTGAATGTCGATCAACCCATGCACCAAGAGGTCTCTGGTTCAATTCCTGGTTAGGGCGTATGCCCAAGTTTCGGGCTCAATCCGTAGCAGGGGGCATAAAGGAGGCAGCCAAACAATGATGATGTTTCTATCTCATATACGTTTCAATCTCTCCCTCCCTCTCCCTTCCTCTCTAAAATCAATAAAAACATATTTTTTAAATGTTCTTAATAAAGCAGAAAAAAGTACTAACTTTATACAATCTTGACCCTTAAGATGCCTTTTAAGGTTCTGTGTGACAAAATGGGTAGTCTACATAAAGTAATTCTGCTGGATTCTAAGTGTGGTTACCTTTAGAAAAAAGCACTTGTACACTTTATTTGCAGGTTAAATAAGCCATAGAACTGCCCTAGCTGGTTTGGCTCAATGGATAGCGCTCAAAGGTCCTGGATTTAATTCCTATCAAGGACACATATTATACCTTGATTGCAGGTTCCTCCCCAGCCAGGACCCTGGTCAGGGCTTGTGCAGGAGGCAACCAATCGATGTGTTTCTCTCACATCAATATTTCTCTCGGTCTTTCCCTCTCTTCTACTCTCCCTAAAAATCAATGAAAAAATATCCTCATGTAAGGATTAATAAAAATAAATAAATAAGCAAGCCATAGAATGCCAAAAAAATGACTTCATTATTCTCCAAAAAAGAAATGATAAATTGATTATTTATATTGGATATCTGGCAAACATTTTCCTAAAAATGTACTAATTGAGCCCATCACTTGAAGGAAAAACAAGAGTACAATCTGAATTTCAAGAAAAATTCGGGGGGTGGGGGGAGGGAGAAAAACTGGAATTTTGGAAAACTTGTATCCATCAAGGTGAGTTTGGGAAGCTGTTCAATTAAGACTCATAACATCTGTGGTGATATCCTATCTAATAAAAGAGTAATATGTAGATTGACCATCACTCTAACACACAAGATGGCTGCCCCCATGTGGACACAAGATGGCCACCAAAAGATGGCCAGCAGGGGAGGGCAGTTGTGAGGGACCAGGCCTGCAAGGGAGGGCAGTTGTGGGCAATCAGCCCTGCAAGGGAAGGCAATTAGGGGTGACCAGTCTGGCAAAGGAGGGAAGTTGGGGTGACTGGGCTTGCAAGGAAGGGCAGTTGGGTGGGACCCAGGCCTGTAGGGGAGAGCAGTTGGGGGGGATCAGGCCTGCAGGCGAGTGCAGTTAGGGGTGACCAGGCCTGAAGGGGAGGGCAGTTAGGGGCAAACAGGCTGGCAGGGGAGCAGTTAGGCATCAATCTGGCTAGCATGGGAGTGGTTAGGGGGTGATCAGGCTGGCAGGCTGAAGTGGTTATGGGCAATCAGAAAAGCAGGCAGGTGAGCAATTAGGAGCCAGCAGTCCTGGATTGTGAGAGGGATGTCTGACTGCCCGTTTAGGCCCGATCCTAAATGGACAGTCGGACATCCTTCGAGGGGTCCCAGGTTGAAGAAGGTGCAGGCTGGGCTGAGGGACACCCCCCCACCATCCACGAATTTCATGCACTGGGCCTCTAGTATTTCACCCTATATAATAAAAGGATAACATTCCAATTGATCTTAACGAGTCTAGGAACAACCATTCACTATGACATGCACTGACCCACCAGGGGGCAGATGATCAATGCAGGAGCTGCCCCTGATAGTCAGTGCATTCCCACAGGGAGAGCTCTGCTGAGCCACAACTGGGCTCACTGAAGATATCTGACTGCAGCTTGGGCCTGCTCCCCAGATGGAGCAAACCTAAGCCACAGTCAGACATCCCCCAAGGGCTCCTGGACTGCCAGAGGGATGTCTGACTGCCATCTTGCGCCTGATCCCCTGGGGAGCAGGCCTAAGCTGGCAGGTGGACATTCCCTGAGGGGTCCCAGGCTGCCAGAGGGTGCAGGCCAGGCTGAGGGACACCCCCCTTCCCCAGTGCATGAGTTTTCATGCACCAGGCCTCTAGCATAATAAAATGAAATGTGGCAATATTCAAATCTACATCACTCAGTGAACAAGTCCTTTCTGAATGACCCATGCAACAACTTTTAATGTAATGGAGTATAGAATGTTCACTGATATGGTTTCAAGAGTCCACATTGCAACCAATCTTTAAGAAACTACTATCTGCCCTAACTGATTTGTCTCAGTGGATAGAGCATCAGCCTGCGGACTGAAAGGTCCTAAGTTCAATTCCGGTCAAGGGCATGTGTACCTTGGTTGCGGGCACTTCCCCAGTTACCGTGTTTCCCTGAAAATAAGACATCCTCCAAAAATAAGACCTACTTACAGGTTTCCTTCTGAGTGAAATATAAGACATCCCCCCAAAAATAAGGCCCCTAGGCTCTGTCTCAGAATGAAAATTAATTTACCGTAAACTAGTCGCTAGGGCCGCCCTAACTGGCGTCTAGCAACCAGTGACATTACGCGGAGTCCTGACTTCACTGCTGTGTGGAGGCGGAGCAGACAGCTGCATTGCAAATGCACTGCGAGCAGGCTACCTTGACAAGAAGTACTCATTTAAAGACAGTGCTATGGCTAAACATGAGAGATTTGGGCCACTGATTCTGAAAGAAATGGAGTCACAAGAAATTCACCAGGAAATTCAGGAATTGGATTGTTATGATGATGTTCCAGAAGATGATGACATGATTGCATTGAATAAATGAGTAAATTCTTGATACTGTAGGATTCACAGTTTGTCCAGTTTGTGTTGACAACCACCGTACTACTGTACCGTATACAGGTAATAAATTTCCTTTGTTTTCATTTAACAATAAATGTGTACCGTATTCTCCTTCATGGAAAAATAAGACATCCCTTGAAAATAAGACCTAGCGCATCTTTGGGAGCAAAAATTAATATAAGACACTGTCTTATTTTCGGGGAAACAGGGTAGGAGGTGTGCAAGAGGCAGCAGATTGATGTTTCTCTCCCATGGATGTTTCTAACTTTCTATCCCTCTCCCTTCCTCTCTGTAAAAAAATCAATAAAATATTTTTTTTAAAAAAACCTTCTATCTGACAAATTATGATATAGCATCAAAGAAAATTATTCATAATTTAATGCATAGGCTATGGAAAATACTTTCCAACTATGAAGCCAAATATTCTCATACAAAATAAAATCCAACAACAGGTTAAATGCAGAAGCAGGTATGAGAATCTAGCTTTCTTCTATTAGTTACTAAAGAAATTGGCAATAATGTAGAACCAATAGAGGCCCGGTGCACGAAATTCGTGCAAGGAAGGGGGGTCCCCTCAGCCCAGCCTGCACCCTCTCCAAGCTGGGAACCCTTGGGGGAATGTCCCTGGGATTGGGCCTAAGCTGGCAGTCGGATACCCCTCTCACAATCCTGGACTGCTGGCTTCTAATCGCTCACCTGCCTGCCTGCCCCTAACGGCGCACGTCCCCACCCCCACCCCCCGCTGGCCTGGTCACCCCTTATTACCCTCCCTGCTGGCTTGGTCGCTCCTAATTGTCCCCCTACTGGCCTGGTCACCCCTCATTGCCCCCCCCGCCCCCGCCAGCCTAATCACTCCCAATTGCACCCCACCACCACCAGCCTGGTCACCCTTCAGGGCTCCCTCCCGACCTGGTCACCCCACGCAGCCTGCTTGTTCAGTTGTTTAGTCATCCCTCACTAACCCCCCTGCTGGCCTGGTCATAGGCAGCCATCTTGTGAGAGTGTGAGGATTAATTTGCATATTACCTCTTTATTATATAGGATGCCATTCTTCTCACTAAACTGTTTTGCTTTGGAAATCTATGGTTATTTCTCAAAAAAATATCTTAATGTGCCCTGACCAGGAATCAAACCCACAATCTTCAGGTGCACAGAGGACATTCCAACCAACTAGACAGGACTATATGTTATTTTATTTTTGTTTGTTGTTGTTTTTTTAAGCATGTTTTTATTGATTTTCTAGAGGGAGAGGGAGAGATAAAACATCAATGATAATGAAACAATGATTGGCTGCCTCCTGTAAGGGAATTGAGCCTGCAACCCAGGTAGCTGCCCTGACTGGAAATAGAACCAGTGATCTCTTGGTGCATGGGTCAATGCTCAACCACTGAAAAACACCAGCCAGATGCTACATGTTATTTTAAATGCACTAATAAATATTTTAAACTTCTTCATTTTAATTTTTTATATAGTTAATACTGATAGATTTTACCCATCTAAAGAAAAGTTCTCTGGCATCCTCAATATTTTTGAGCACATGAAAGAGTCCTGAGCCGAAACCGGTTTGGCTCAGTGAATAGAGCGTTGGCCTGCAGACTGAAGGGTCCTGGGTTCGATTCCAGTCAAGGGCATGTACTTCGGTTACGGGCACATCCCCAGTGGGGGGGGGGGGGGGGGTGCAGGAGGCAGCTGATCGATGTTTCTCTCTCATCGATGTTTCTAATTCTCTATCCCTCTCCTTTCCTCTCTGCAAAAAATCAACAAAATATATTAAAAAAAAAAAGAGTCCTGAGTTCAGCACTGTTGATCTATATCACAGAAAATTATTCAAGAGATAAAGACAGACATTCTAATTTAACACACTATCACCTATATCTTTTTTCAGTAAGACTTAGAAAATTGATTTTAATATAAAGATTTTAAAAATATTTAGTAGGAAGCATAGTTCATAACCACAACAAAAGAAATATGAATAAGTAAATCAGAGGTTTTTAAAATATACACATTTTTATTGCTGATAGTATTACAGAGGACCTTTATCTGTCCCCGTTTGCCTCCAACCACGCCCTGCACCATCCCAGGCCTTCAACACATTATTGTGTATCCAAGGTCTATGCATAAGTATGTAAGTTCTTTGATTAATCTCTTCCCGTTCTCTGTTCCCCCCTTCCTTGAGATTTGTCAATCTGTTCCATGCCTCCATGTCTCACCCTTTTATGTCAGTTTATTTTTTTTCACTAGATTTTACATATGAGTGAGATCATGTGATACTTGTCTTTCTCTACATAGCATAATACTCTCCAGGTTCCTCAATGCTGCCTCAAAGGTTAAGAGATCCTTCTTATTTACCAGTTAATAATGTGAATTTTTTTCAATAGATGGAGTTATATATATGTTGATGTATATGCAATTTGATATGTATGTTACTTTGTTGTACTGACAAGCTTCAAAACTTCATATATCAAATTTTCTAAAGGTGTTATCATAGATATTTTACACTTAAAAATGTCGAATTTTGTGCCAAAAAAAAAAGAGCATTTGGGGAAGTTTTCATTCGTTACTTTATTTTGAAGAAAAAGTTATATACTTAGGGAAGCTTAAGGTGAACATGCTCCATCTCAAGATACTTATAAACACTGGTTTAGACGCTTTAAAAGTGATGATTTCGATGTGAAAGACAAAGAATGTCCAGATCAACCAAAAAAGTTTGAAGACCAACCATTATTGGATGAAGATGTGTGTCACACTCAAAAACAACTTGCAGAAAGATTAAACATTATTCAGCAAACAATTTCCGATCATTTTCAAGCAATGTGAAAGATTTTAAAGGAAGGAAAATGGATGCCACATCAACTGAATGAAAGACAAATAGAAAACCAAAGTCATCAGTAAAATGTTGCTTCAATGGCACAAAAGAAAGTCTTTGTTCATCGAATTGTAACTGGCAATGAAAAGTGGATTTATTTTGAGAATCCCAAATGCACAAAATCATGGGTTGATCCAGGTCAACTATCAACATCAACTACAAGGCCAAATTTCTTTGGAAAGAAAACAATGCTCTGCAGGATCAGGAAGGTGTGGTGTATTATGAGCTTCTAAAATCAGGTGAAACCGTTAATACTGATAGCTATTGTAATCAATATGAACCACACTCTGATCATGAAACAACCAGAATGTTCCAGAAGACACTGCAAAGTAATTTTACTTCATGATAACGCACCATCACACACTTCAAAACCAGTTAAAGACACGTTAAAAGTTCTTGCCTAGCCCTAGCCACATTTGGCTCAGTGGATAGAGCATCGGCCTGCAGACTGAAGGGTCCTAGATTCAATTCCCATCAAGGGCATATACCAGGTTGTGGGTTTGACCACCAGTAGAGGCCATGCAGGAGGCAGCTAATCTATGATTTTCTCTCATCATTGATGTTTCTATCTCTCTCTACCTCTCCCTTCTTCTCTGAAAATCAATGAAAATATATATATATATATATATATATATATATTTTTTTTTTTTTTTTTTTTTTTTTTTTTTTTTGCCTGGGAAGTATTAACCCACCTGCCATATTCACAAGACCTTGCTCCTTTAAATGACCACTTGTTCTAATCAATGACACAAGCACTTTCTGAGCAGCACTTCAAAACATACAAAGAAGTAGTGGCGCAATGGTAGCGCGTCTGACTCCAGATCAGAAGGTTGCGTGTTCAAAACATACAAAGAAGTAGAAAATTGAGTCTCTGAATGGTTTGCCTCAAAACAAGAAAAGTTTTATTGGGACAGTATCCACAAATTACTACCTGAAAGATGGGGGAAATGTTTAGCTAGCGATGGACATTACTTTGAATAAAGCACTTTTGGTGGTTCTCTTGAAATTATGGTGTTTTCTTTGATTATAAAATCCACATTATTAACTGATACTCTTAGTATAGCTGCATAGGATTCCATGGTATAGATGTACCACAGCTTTTTTATCCACTCATCTATTGATGGGCACTTGGCTGTTTACAGATCTTAGCTATTACAATTTGTGCTGCTATGAACCTAGGGGTGCATATATTCTTTCTGATTGATGTTTCAGGATTCTTAGGATATATTCCTAGAAGTGGGATTGCTGGATCAAAGGGCAGTTCCATTTTAAATTTTTGTGGGGAAAACTCCATAGCTTTCCATAATGGCTACACCACTCAGCATTCCCACCAGCAGTGCACTAGTGTACCTTTTCTCCACATGCTTACCAGTACTTGTTGTTGATTTATTGATGGTAGTCCTTTTGTCTGGTGTGAGGTAATACCTCATCGCAGTTTTAATTTGCATCTCTCTTATAAATTGGTGACATTGAGCATTTTTTCACATGTTTATTGGTCATCTGTATGTCCTCTTTGGAGAAGTGTCTATTCAGGTCCTTTGCCCATTTTTAAAAATATATATTTTATTGATTTTTTTTACAGAGAGGAAAGGAGAGGAATAGAGAATTAGAAACAAACATTAATTAGCTGCCTCCTGTACATCCCCAACTGTGGATGTGCCCACAACCAAGGTACATGCCCTTGATCGGAATCGAACCTGAGACCCTTGAGTCCACTCTATCCCCTGAGCAAAACCAGTTAGGGCCCTTTGCCCATTTTTAATTGGATTGACTTCCTTTTAGTTGTATGAGTTCTTTACATATTTTGGGTAGTTAATCCTATATCAGATGTACCATTGGAAAATATGTTCTCCTAGGGTTCACTTTTCATTTTTTGTTGCTGTTGTTAAATCCTCATGAGGATACTTTTCTTTTCAAAGAGTAGAAACGGGGGGGGGGGGGGGGGGGGGGGAGAAAGAGAACTGATGTGAGAGAGACTGTCAGAGACAGCAGGAATACTGCTCACTCTACCTTATTCTGAGTCCATGTATTCTTCTCAATTCTTCCCAATTATGCCAGGGCAGGTCCTTCTTGAACCCTGACCACTGTACTAACTGTTGGGAACTTAGTCCAACAAGTATCAAAAACACAGGTTAATTCTCGATGGTGGGGCAGACAGAGAAGCCATGAGAGGTTGCAGTGTATAATAATGAGTATTTATTGCAGAAGCCAGTGGCCATATGGCTGTCAGACAAAACAATTCTCCACAGCAAAGTCCATGCAGACACGCAGGCAGACACCAGCTGGTTAACATGTACATCTTTCCCACAAAAGCAGCATTAGTCTCTGTACCCACAGCTATTATCTGAGCAGCTGCACACTGCCCCCTAGACTCACCACCTTACATCATAACGTACCTGAAATCTCCAGCGTGGCAGTTTCTCCTGTCTCCCCTGCCCAGCACCCTGGCTGGTCTCTGTAGCCTCACATAGTAACTGCCTCTGAGATTCTCTCTTCCAGCACACTGGCTGGTTAACCTGGTAGCTATATCTGAGCTCCCTATGAGTTCTTAGCCTTATATCATGGCAGTACCAGCTCTCAGCTCCTTCTGAGCTCTCTAGCCTCTCCCACACATATAGGAGCTACATTTTCTGTGCTTACCGTCTCTGCTTCTTTGAGCTCTCTGCCCAGCTTGCTCTCTCCCCTGGTCAGTGACAGCTTATATACATGATCAAACAAGCTCCAACAAGAGACACACTTTGCCATCAGCATTTGCTACAGAAAGGGACTTCTGTGCAATTCAGTTAGGCTTCCCAGAGACCAGTATCAAAAGCTAATAAGGGTTCCCAGGCTCAGAGTCTGATGATTCTCAAGCTCAGGGAGACCTTAGCCATTCTGGTGTATTTACAACAAGGACTCTATGCTCTCATTGGCCTTGACTATCTGGGGACACAGGCATGGTTCCCACAGAGACACATCAACTGGTTGCCTCCTCCAGGCACCTCGATGGGGGGGGGGGCAGGGAGTAACCCGAAATCAAGGTATGTGCCTTTGTCTGGGAATTGAACCCAACCCTTCAGTGTGCAAGTCAGCACTCTAACCACTAAGCAACACCTGCCATCATTTAGATGATGGTTTCTTTTGCTGGACAGAAGCCTTTTAATTCAATGCAGTTCCATTTGTTTATTTTTTCCTTTGCTTCTCTTGCCCTAGATGTTATCGGCAAAAATTCTGCTCCACCAGATGTCTTGAGATTTTGCTGCCTATGTTGTCTTCTCGGATTTTTATGGTTTCACAGCTTACACTGTGAATATATTCCTGTGTATGGTATAAGTTTGTGGTCTAATTTCATCTTTTTGCATGTGCTTGTCAAATTTTCCCAACACCATTTGTTGAAGAGAATCAAAGATTTATCTCTCCCCCTCCCCCCTCACAAAAGTGAAAAACTCAAAAATAAACTAATGAAAACATGAGATTTGCAGGGCTGGAAGTGAGAAACAAACTACTAAAAACCATCAGAATTGTCACTTTGGACATAATCTGATTCAAATATCGTTTTATAGAGGATTAAGTATAGTTAAATGCTGGTGAAAATATAGAATGAGAAACAGAACCAAGTTTCCACACTGCTTGTACAGTCCATGTAAACTTTTGAGAGCTTTATGTGCTAGGCATTGGGCAGGCACTGGAGAAACAGAAATATACAAGAAAAGCCTAGACCTGCTTTCTTAGAGAACAGCATCAATTGTCAAACAGGAATAATGCGTGTTACAGAGGAAATATAAAGGATTCCATGGGAGTTCTTAGAGCATGTACCTTGGTTGCAGGTTCCTCCCCTGCTCGCAACCAATGTTTCTTTTACATCAATAATTCTGTCTTTCCCTCTTTCTTCTACTCTAAAAATCAATGGGAAAATATCCTCGGAGGATTAAAAAAATAAATAAAAACAAAAGTGCAACTGTAAAAGTTCTACCCAGAACTATCCAATATGTCCTAATCTCTTCAATCACTGTCTATTTTTGCCTGAATCTAGTTTGTGTAGAAATCAAAATGTTCCAAAACATTTTTTTAATTTTTTTTATATACTTAATTGATTTTTTACAGAGAGGAAGGGAGAGAGATAGAGAGCCAAAAACGTCGATGAGAGAGAAACATTGACCAGCTGCCTCTTGCACACCCCCTACTGGGGATGTGCCCGCAACCAAGGTACATGCCCTTGACCGGAATCGAACCTGGGACCCTTCAGTCCGCAGACAGACGCTCTACCGCTCTACCACTCTACCGCTGAGCCAAACTGGTCTGGGCCAAAACATTTTGTTTTGTTAACTTCTAATGGTTTTACAAATTTTATAATCAAAGTAAAGCTGAATCCGAATAGGGGGGGAAAAAAAAAAAAAAAACCACAGGTAAGGCCAAAACTGGTTTGGCTCAGTGGATAGAGTGTCGGCCTGCGGACTGAAAGGTCCCAGGTTCGATTCCAGTTAGTTGTGAGCACATCCCCAGTAGGGGTGTGCAAGAGGCAGCTGATCGATGATTCTCTCTCATCGATGTTTCTAACTCTTTATCCCTCTTTTCTTCCTGTCAAAAATCAATAAAATATATCAAAAAAAAAAAAAAAAGATAGAAAGAAAGAAAAAAACAGATAAGGATACACAGAAAGAAAAAGGATCCACTGAGCTCAGGGAAAAAATAGTCTATAATTCCTATAATTCAACACTTCAATTGCCAAAGCAACCATCCCCAAATTACACACATACCAGTTGTTATATTTGCCACTTGGAATTCAGGAGAAAAAAATGGTAAAATAGTTGTCAGGTAAATAGTTCCAGACATGCCCAACAAGAGTCATTTCTAAACATAGTCTGAGTTCTAGACTCATTTACAGCTGGAGGCAGTGTGGTATAGAAAGAGCACAGCTGTGGAACCTGTGGAACCTGTCAGAGTTGGGCAGAAATCCTAGCTGCCAATTACTATCTGATCCAACAAAATTCACTTAACTTTTTTGAGTCCTAATTTCCAGATTTTTAAGAGAATATTGCTTTCCCTAACCGGTTTGGCTCAATGGATAGAGCGTCAGCCTGCAGACTGCGAGATCCCAGGTTTGATTCCGGTCATGCCATGTACGTTGGTCGTGGGCACATCCTCAGTAGGAGGTGTGCAGGAGGCAACAACTGATCGATGTTTCTCTCTCACTGATGTTTCTAACTCTATTCCTCTCCCTTCCTCTCTGTAAAAATAAATAAATAAATAAATAAATAAATAAATAAATAAATCTTTAAAAAAAAGAGAGAAAGAGAATATTGTCTATCATAGAGAGGTTTTACAAGGAGTAAAGATAATACAAATCAACAAGCAGCATCTATGACAAAAATAAGTACTCAATAAATAGAAGTATGTATATTACCCGCATCCCTTCTTTATTACCTTCTCTGTTACCATCTTTTTGTATCCCCTATCCTGCAGTAAGCACCCTAACTCAGCATTCATTAAATAGAACTTAGAATATACAATCAGAAAATCTGCATTTGATTCTAGGCATTATCTCTTATGAGATATGGAACTTTAAGTACTGAATTACTCTGAACCTTAAATTGCTCATGATAAATAAGTATTTTAATAATTGACTTCATTTATAAATTGGTATAAATTGTTCAGTACAGAAATTTTAGCTTTTACCTATTCCAAAGTGCTCCTACTCAAAAATATCTTCTCCAAGATAAAGTGTGCACAATGAGCAAATGAGCATAAACTGATGTCATAGGAGGAAGAAATAAACTACTAAGTAACTCACTGATGAGATCCCTTTTATATTCCCAAACTTTAAGATATACTTGTTAACCTAAATAAAACTCATTTATTGAAGGAAATCCAAGTCAAAATTTTAAATTAAGATGTTTCTGCCCTTACCCAACATAGCAATTTGCATTCTGAGAAACCTTTCTTAAGCAGTCTCTACTCATTTTAGCTTAGCTCACTTCCTATTCCCCCACAATAGTCTCCATGATAAAGGCAGCGTGGACCTTTAGTAGAGTGAATAGAACTGTCTAGATAAGTGTGTTCAAATTGAAGACCAACTGTCCTTGACATAATCTACTAAAAACATTCAAACTGGCCAAAAGATGGAAAAAAGGCAAAGATTTTTCTTTGTCTCTCTATAAAAAACACTTTCTATTTTAAATGTTATTTCCCTGAAACAATTTCAAAAATCCTGTCCTGTTTGAGAGAATGTACTTTTTGGACAAATTTTGCTATTAATAGTACAATTTAATAATTAAAGTCATTAGGAAGTAAAAAAAAAAAACTAATGAAGAACTCAAAGACTCAACCACACTACAGCCAAAAGAACCTGTCAACGAAACACCTTAGAAATCTAGCCTAGCTGGTTTGGCTCAGCGGACAGAACATCAGAATGCCAACTGAAGGACCCCAGGTTCTATTCAGGTCAGGAGCACATTGCCTGGGCTGTGGGCCCGATCCCTGGTGGGGGGCATGCAGGAAGGCAGCGAATCAATGTTTAGCTCATCATTCATGTTTCTATATATCTCTTTTTCCCTTCCTCTTTGAAATTAATAAGAATCTATTTTTAAAAAATACTTTGGTGTAACTGGACTGTACTTCCAAATTGTAGAAAAACAGCAAAATGAAAACGGAATTCTCAATATAAAAATCACCTAGGCAATAATTTAACTAACCTTAAGAAAATTCTCAAAACGTTAGCAACATATTTTCCCTGAGAGGAGATTATTTATGTAGGGTGCTGATTATAACCCAACTAAGTATACAAATAATACAGAAAGATCTCAAAAGACATTCAAATTAGTATTTTTAGTTTTCTTGGTACCCTATGCACAGCACCAAAGTTAGCAGTACAACAGCTCACAAATCAGCTACCACATCAACTTCCACAAAATCTTCATCTTTTTCTAAGCCTGTCTGAGCCTCAGGATGGCACCTAATGCATCATGCAGTCCAAAGTTGAAAGACTACTAAAATAAACATCTCTTTCCCCCAGTAACACTAAAATACCTCACTGATGTAAAGTTTAGGACCACAAAAAAGAAAATTGGAGCCACTACTGGTGGCTCTTGGTACCATGGTACTAATAGTACTACCATGTTTAAAAGAGGCTACATGAGAAATAATATGGCTTATTTTAATCAGGGATATTACCAATAAGTCTAAAAGTGCTTCAAAGTTACATGATGGTAGCAGGAAAAGGAAAGCGGTCAGGTGTGTGTGTGGGGGGGGGGGGGGGGGGGGAGACCTTTACAGCAGACAACTACCTGGAAAAGAAATAGTTTATCCAACTACCAGACAGGATAAAACATGTTTGCATTTGCCAATACTTAGTAGTTACCACACCATATATTTGTCAGACTTTCCAACATGCAAAACAAACAAATAAAAAAAGCCACCTTTGTGAAGTACTTATCTTCTGACTTCTATAAAGAAATTACTTCTAGAATGGGGGCAAATTAACTTCCTCCCCTATCTCCTTGACTCAATTAAAATCCTTAATACCTTCAGCAAACTAAGTCACCTCAATTTGAAAGCTTTTCATGTTAAGTTGAATAAAAGTTATTATTCTATTTTAAAACTATATCCACACTCCTAGACTTTAGAATATTTTTAAAAGGCTAAATATAAAGTTTGTGAAAACAAGAAATACAGTAGATAAGGCAGTCATTCAACAAGTTTATCAGTAAAATTCCTCAAGTTTAAAAAAAGTGAGATAAATTCCTAGTAGTGCTACTGAAGATACAATGTTACTAATATGGAAACTGAGAAATATTCAAAATATTCTGAAAACAGAATCTCCTTCTAAAAATAAGGAGGAGGAAAAGCATTTGCCAACATAGAAACTACTGGTTCTTAAAAATGATAATCACATGGGAGGCTTTCTATAAATACTTTAGTTCTGAATTGCAATAATCCTAATCTTTCAAAGCATATTTTGGCCGGGACCGGTTTAGCTCAATGGATAGAGCGTCGGCTTGGGGACTGAAGGGACCCGGGTTCGATTCCAGTCAAGGGCATGTACCTTGGTTGCGGGCATATCCCCTGTAGGGGGTGTGCAAGAGGCAACTGATCGATGACTCTCTCTCATCGATGTTTCTAACTCTCTATCTCTCTCCCTTCCTCTCTGTACAAAATCAATAAAATATATTTAAAAAAAAAAAAAAGCATATTTTGGTCATGCCTTATCACTAACAAGAGAATTTTTGGTGCCATTATATTGATAAGAGTATTCTGCTACTTTTTTTTACTTCAACTACAAACTGTTGGCTTATAAAAAGATCCATAAACCAAACAACCACACCATAATTCACTTTCAATCATTAAAATAAAAACTAACAAGTATCTGTCGTAGTTAAGGTCCCCAACTTTTTCTAATCTACAATAACTAATACCGTATGGTTCTAAAACTGCATATGTACGGTAATCAATTTGGAGGCATATTATATGCAATTTATTAAGTTGGAAAGAGAGAAACCTTCAGGAAATAAGCAACCGGCGATTACACCATTCTAGTTTATTTAAGAAGCCAACAATTCAATAACTTTTGGGGAAGGGAGAATTTAAGACATTTCCCAAGCAGTTAAAAATCATTCGTTTTATAATAACGATAGCCCTAACAACCTCTGGACATACACTGTGGGGCGGAAGTGAAAACGTTGGGGGGTTGGGGGAGAGCCCGACTTGAAAACGGGCAGGCGGACAGATGCAAACCTCCAATTAGAGGAATTGTGAGGCGAACTTCTCTTAAACGTCCTCCCTCGTTTCCCACCCGCTTCCTCCTCTCCTCGGGGAGGTCTGTGTAATTGTGACTCATGACAAAATTTTTAAGCAAATAAATAAATAAATAAGAGACACACCCTCTGGGTTGAACTGACATAACCGCCCCCGCGGCACCCTCCCTCCCCGGACACACACCCCGCTTCTCCTCTCCCTCCGGCGGCTCCTCCCCGCGCCTCCTCCCAGCCTCTCCCTCTCCCCGCGCCCTCCGGCCCGGACCCTCCCGGAGCGAGGCACCGAGGCTGCCGCTGGGCTCCGGCACGAGCCGGCGGAGGGCGGGCTGCTGCCGGCCACTCGGGGGCCGAGCCCGCGGCGGGGCTCCCCCGCCCTCGCCCGTGCTCTCTCTCCCCTCCGATGGGTTTCAGCCACCTCCGCCACTTCCTGTATCGCAGGCGACTCCCTCAGCGCGACCGCCGGCCGCCTGGGGCTTGCGGCGGTGCCGGCGGCCGCGGCGGTGCCGGCGGCTCCACACCCCGCCCAGGGCGGCGGCCCCGGCCCGGCCCGGCCGCTCACCTGTATGTAGTTGTTCTCACAGTAGTCCGCCACCCGGGTCAGGTTCTGGTAGCTCTCGATCAGCGCCCTCTTGCCAGACGGGATTTCCTCCTCTAGTAACATCTGCAGCTCTGCCATTTTCCTCCCCTCCGCATCGCTCCCTCTCGCGTTAAAGAGACAGGCGGCCGGTCCGCGGAGGCTCCGAGCTCGCAGCCCGGATACAAACCACTCACCCGCCCTCCCGCCCAGTATTGTGGGGCTGCGCCTCCTCCGCTTCCTCCTCGCGGTCCCCACCCCCTCCACCCACTTCGCGCGACGCTTCCTGCTCGTTCTCTCGCGAGCCTTCAGCTTTGCCCTCCTCCTCCCCGACCACAGGCTTTTTTTTTTTTTTTCCTCTGACACTACCTTCTGGGGATTGTAGTTTCCCATAGCCTCCCCGTCGAAAGCGCATGCGTCCTAAAGAGAACACGACAGGGGAGTTGGGAGAGAGGGAAAGTGCGGAGTTTCCTAAAAGCTCCTGAAGGAGGCGCCTCAGGGTGATTCCAGAGAAGAAAACATCCCCCCCCTTTCCCCAAGAAGACTGTGAAACTGCAAAACTTTGAACATGGAGCCGACCTCACCCCATGCTACCAAACTTTATTCAGGATTATCATAGGTCTAAATATAAATGTAAAGCAATAAAGTTTCTGTAGGAAAGCATAGAGTAATTTCACAAGCTTGGGCAGACAAAAGTTTCTTAACTAGAATACAATTAGTACTAACAAAAAAAGGGGGGGAAATGATAAATTGCTCTTTATTAAAATGAAAATACAACTCATTTTTTTCCTGTTGCTGTTATAACAAATTTAACAACAAGACTAAACTAATTTACTCTCTTACAGATCTGGAAATCAGAAGTCTTGGTTGGCTAAAATTAATGTGGAGATAGGGCTTTGTTCCCTCTGGAGGTGCTAATGAGAATGCATTTCCTTGCCTTCTTCACCTTGTAGAGCCTATATGAATTCCTTAGTTCACAATCCCTTCTTCCATCTTCAAGTCAGCAGGAGAGCATCTCTAATCTCTCTCTGACTCTGCTTCTACCACCACATCTCCTTTTCTCTGACTGACCATCATCCCTCCCTCTTATTAGGACCCTATGATTACATAGGTTTCACCTAGATAACCCAGGATAATCTCCCTATCTCAAAATCCTTAACTTGATTACATCCATTATGTCCCTTTTTGCCATGTAAAATAATATACTCACTGTTTCCAGAGATTAAGACATGGACATCTTTGGAGGGCCAATAGTCAGCCTACTATAGCCATTATTAAAATTAAAACATTTTGTTCATTAAAGGACACTATTAAGAAAGTAAATAGAACCCTGGCCAGTGTGGCTCAGTTGGTTGGAACAGTGGCCCATACTCCAAAAGATGGCTGGTTCAATTCCTACTCAGGGCACATACCCAGATTGCAAGTTTGATCCCAGGTCTGGCATGTGTGGGTGGCAGCCAAACAATGTTTCTCTCTCTCTCTCTCTCTCTCTCTCTCTCTCTCTCTCTCAAATAAATTTAAAAAATAAATAAAAAGATAAGCCATACACATACCCTTGAAAGAGGAAGCATTACAGAAAATACATTTTTTAATCAAGCTCCTCCAAGTCAATTAAAATATAAACAAATGAATAAAAAATGTACAAAAGAAGACAACTGTACTTCACAAGAGGCCAAGAAATATATGAAAAGGCATTCAACTCATTACTCATCAAGAATATGCAAACTAAAACCATGACAAGATAACAGTACATTCTAAGGATGCAGTGCAAAATTTAAAAGACTACTTGCATATCCATTAGAATAGCTAAAATTTATTTATTTTTTGTTTTGTTTTGTTTTTGTTTTTTTTTAATCAGTCTTTATTGTTCATATTGTTACAAAGGTTCCTCATTTCTTCCCCCCTCCACCAGGATCCCACCCCACCCTCCACCCCCTCCCCATCCCCCATTGTCCTCATCCATAGGTGCAGTTTATGTTCAGTCTCTTCCTCCCTCCCTTTCCCCGATAGTAAATCACTTTTCAGATAGTAAATCAGTTACTTAGCATTTTCTCATATCAATAATACCACCACATGCCCAATGATACATTTCACACAAAAGACATTTCCAAATAGGTCAACCAGCCTCATCCAGGCCCCACCCAAGGCACTCACAGATCAACACCCCAGCCCTATACTAACTCAACACATCCAGATCTAAGCCTTCAGCACTTGATTCAGCAGACCCTCAAGTTCTCACAAAAGTTTCCAGCCATGTCTGAGAGGCAGCCTTGGGGCTGGGGCAGGCGAGGAGCGAGCTGTTCCAGGCCTGGCTGCTCCGGGCCTGGCCTCTGTTGCTCTGGTTCGTTCCACAACCAGCTGCTCCGGGTCTGGTCACCGCCGCTCCCGACCTAGTTGCTCTGGACCTGGCTGCTGCTGCTCCGGGCCCAGCCACTCCAGGCCTGGCTGCTCCCAGCCTGGCAGCCGCTGCTCCAGGCCTAGCCGCTCCCAGCCTGGCAGCCGCTGCTCCGGGCCTGGCCGCTCCCAGCCTGGCAACCACCGCTTCGGGCCTGTAGAATGGCTAAAATTTAAATCCCAATAATAGCAAGTGCTAGTGAAATGTGAAAAACTAGACTCAAATACATTACTGGCTACAAACTGCTATAGCCCTACTGGAAAAGTTTATTAATGTATTATCAAGCCAAACATACAGCTAATTTATAACCCAGCATTCTGTTCGCAAATATTTACCAAGAGATGTGAAAATTTATATCCATAAAATATCCATTATATAAATGTTTTAATAACTTTACTCATAATCGCAAAAAGTTGGGAACAATGCATATGTCCTTTAATTTGATAAACAAACCATATTCCCAAACAATAGAGTACTGTTCAGCTATAAAATGAAATAAACTATATATAAACATAGTCATGGATGAATCATAAATGCATTTTGCTAAGTGAAAGAAGCCAGACACTCCACTCCACATCCCAAAAAAGGCAGACAATATTTAATGTTGACAAGAATGTATTGCATCTAACACACATACACACACACACACACACACACACACACACATATGCACACACACGCGCATGCACACACACGCACACGCACACAGTAGGGTATATGTATGAGTATCTTAATATATAAAAAGCCAGGTTCCATTATGTCTAAAACAACCAGACAGATGAGCAAACAGCAGGCTGTGTGGGGCAAGCAGGCCGGACAGGGGGTGAGTGAAGGATGACCAAACCACAGGATAGCAGGCTGCATGGGGAGACCAGGCTGATGTGGGGGGTGGGGGAGGGGGAAGCAATTGGGAATCACCAGGCTGGTGGGGGGGTAGGAGGAGGAAGTTGGGGTGACCAGGGCAGCAGGGGGCAGTTAGGGATTATCAGACCTGTATGCAGAGGTGGTTAGGGGTGATCAGGCTGGTGGGGGTGGGGGCAGTTAGGAGTGATCAGGAAGGCAGGCAGGTGAGCAGTTAGGAGCCTGGATTGTGAGAAGGATCCGGCCTAAACCGCAGTTGGACATCCCCCAAGGGATCTGGCTGGGCTAAGAGGGAACCCCCTCCTGTACATGAATGTCATGCACCTGGACTCTAGTACAAATATAAAAGTGCACAATCACTTTGGAAGTATCAATGTGGTTTGGCTGTCCATATTTTTTAAAATCCTCACCAGAGGATATTTTTTTCATTGTTTTTTAGAGAGTGGAAGGAAGGGAAGAGCAGGGAGAGCACAAGAGTGCGAGAGGGAGAGAAAAACACTGAGGTGAGAGACACATAGTTTGGTTGCCTTCCAAACATATCCCGACCAGGGCTGGGCGTCAAACTGAAACTGAGATACATGCCCTTGACTGGGAATCGAACCGGCAACTCTTTGTTCCATGGACTGACACTCCAACCATTGAGCAAACCAGCCAGGGTTGGCAGTTCATATTATCGATACATTGATTTTAGAGTGAGGGGAGGTTGAGAAACAGAGAGAGAGATCTACAACCATTGGTTGCCTCCCGCACATGCCCCGACCAGGGCCTGAGATCAAGCTTCAATCAAGGTACTGGTATGTGCCCTTGACTGGAATCGAATCCAGGACCCTTCAGTCCTCAAGGTGACACTCTATCCACTGAGCCAAACCAGCTAAGACATCTGTGCTATTTCTGTAATATCTGAATTCTTTTTCATGTGTAGCCACCAAAATACCTAACCAATTATTTTAATAGTAAACAAATATTAAATGGAGATTTCCTTTCTTTCAACAAAGAAGTGTCCTAGCTTTTGCTGAGTAGCTGTCTGTGTGCTTGGGCATGTCTTTAATTCTCTGGCAGGAGGTTTTCAACTCTGCCTTCACATCTAATTCAGTAGAACCTCAGAATTGGGGCCTTCTCAGTGTCTAATGGGCATATGCACAACTCTGCATACATGCAAGGGGTTCAAGACTTATAAAATATGCTTTTCTGAGCTCTTCTTGGATATCTCATTCTCCAGATTTCCCTTTTAAGTTTTTGAGTAAGCCTTTTACTTGCTCCAACATTTATTGCTGCCCCAGTCACTGCAATAATAAACAATTTCAACTGATTGGTTTTGATTAATTCCCTAAGGACAAAGCTATTGGCATCGAGTGAGTTCTGAATCAAGTAAGAAACAAACTCGTAGACACAGACAACAGTATGGTTGTTACCAGAAGGGAAGGGGGATGAGGAGAGGGGAAAGAGGATAAAGCAGAGCAAATATACTGGGTGGGGGGAAAAATAAGTTTACAGTTATTTTTGGAAAATAATACAGTAATTAATAAATAATACAAGAATAAACTGTTTCTCATGCTATCAACTATAAACCTACTTTTGCCCCACCCTGCGTAGTGATAAAAGGAGATTAAACTTTGGATGGTCAGCTCACTATGCAATATACAGATGATAATTATGGAATTGTACACCTGAAACTTATATAATGGTATTAAACAATATCACTGCAATAAATTTAATTTTTTAAAATACATTTTTATTGATTTCAGAGAGGAAGGGAGAGGGAGAAAGAGATAGAAACATCAATGATGAGAAATAATAATTGATCAGCTGCCTCCTGAACATCTATTGGGGATGGAGCCTGCAACCTGGGCATGTGCACTTGAAGGAAATCCCAGACCTTTCAGTCCTTGGGATGATGCTCTAGCCACCGAGCCAAACCAGCTAGGGCAACATAATAAATTTAATTTTTTTTAAAGCCCTGAAAATGGGGCTTTGCCAGGGAGCTGCTAGCCAGATCAAATAGTGACAATTCTCTAGGGATGGAACTTTTGGGGGCACTCCAAATCTGTTCTTCCTCCTCAAATGGGTCCTCGATTGCTGCTTTTCAAAGCACTGTGATTTCCGGTCAGTTTGTTTTCTTTTTTAAAATATTTGTATTGATTTCAGAGATGAAGATAAAGGGGGAGAGAGAGATAGAAACATCAATGATGAGAGAGAATCATTGATAGGCTGCCTCCAGCAGTCCCTCAGGCATGTGCCCTTGACCAGAATCAAACCGGGGAGCCCTTCAGTTTGCAGGCCGACACTCTATACACTGAGCAACATTGGCTAGGGCTCTGGCGGTTTGTTTTCAAGGCTACTATAGAGATAGAGAGAGAAGAATGAAAATAGGGCAAGTTAAAATACAACAAAGCTTGTTATTCTGAGAATCAGGGATTTTTTTTAATAAATCTTTATTGTTCATATTATCGATATTACAAATGTTCCTCTTTTTTCCCCCCCTCCATTGCTCCCCTCCACCAGGTTCCGACCCCACCCACTGCCCTTTCCCACCCCTCATTGTCCTCATCCATAGGTGCACATTTATGTTCAGTGTCTTCCAACATCTCCCCTCCCCTTTTTCCTGAGAATCATCAGTTCACTCCCCTTCCATACCTCTGATTCTATTATATTCAACAGTTAATATTGTTCATCAGATTTTTTTTTAATTTCCTTGGTTTTTAGATTCACTTGTTGATAGTTACGTATTTGTTGTTCATAGTTTTTATCTTTATTTACTTTCTCTTCCAAAAGAACCCCCTTCAACAATTCATATAATTCTGGTTTGGTGGTGATGAACTCCTTTAGCTTTTTTTTTTTTTTTTTTTTTTTATTGGTGAAGCTCTTTATCTGGCCTTCAATTCTGAGTGATAGCTTTGCTGGGTAGATTATCTTTGGCTGTAGGTTCTTACTATTCATCACCTTGAATATTTCTTGCCATTCCCATCTGGGCTGCATGGTTTCTGTTGAGAAATCAACTGACAATCGTATAGGTGCTCCTTTATAAGTAACTACCTGCTTTTCTCTTGCTGCATTTAATATTATCTCTTTGTCTTTTGCTCTTGGAATTTTAATTATGATTTGTCTTGGTGTGGTCTTCTTTGGATTCCTTTTGTTTGGAGTTCTGTGCACTTCTTTGGATTCCTTTTGTTTGGAGTTCTGTGACTTGTAAGTCTAATTCTTTCACCAGGTGGGGGAAGTTTCCTGTCACTATTTTTTTTCAGTATGTTTTTGATATCTTGCTCTCTCTCATCTTCTGGGACCCCCATAATTCTGAAGTTGGTTTGCTTGAAGTTGTCCCAGAGGTTTCTTACATTATCTTCAACTTTCTGGATTCTCTTGCCTTCTTGTTTCTGTGGAAGAGTGTCTTCTGGCTCTTTATGTTCCAAATCTTTGACTTGATTCTTGTGATCTTCCATTCTGTTTTTAGGACTCTGTATAATATGTTTTATTTCAGACAATGTATTCTTAATTTCTTGTTGATCCCTTATTATTTCTTGTTGATTCCTTATTATTTCTAGTTGATCCCTTTTCATATCCTCATAGGACTTATCGATCTTTTCTAGGAAATTCTTGAAAAACCTTATAAGTGTGGTTTGAACTCTATATCCATCGCTTTTTGTCCTCCATTTCTTTCGTTTGTGATCTGTTTCCTTGTCTCGGCATTTTTGCAGTTTCCCTGAGTTGGTAGCCTTAAAAGTCTCTGTGTTCTGCTTGGATGGGGCAGAGTTTCAGGGTGGAGCCTACAGCCAAGGCTTCTGTCAGCCACGTCAGCCACGCCCTATACGGCTCCTGAGTCTCAGTGTTTCTCAGGGACCTTTGGTACTCGCTGCAAGCACCTCTGAGAGTGAGGTGCCCTCGAGTTTCGCCTGCTACCAAACAGTCTAGTCTCTCCCACAATGAGCCTTTCAGCCCAGGCTTCCTCTGTATGCACCTGGGTCCCCAGGGTCTGGCCTAGAACTGGGGTTCAGTGTTGTTGGGTCTGGGATTCTCCTTCACGCTAAGGAACACCAGCCAGGCACTCAGCCTCCCCCTCCTCTTCGGCGCGCAGCAAGTCTCCGTACTTTAGGCTTTTACAGCTCCTCTGATTTTCCTTCTGGTTTTCTCTTTCCTTCTTGTTGTAGAATTTCCAGTCAGTGGACTTTCCTGTAGCTCTGGGCAATGTCCATTTTATATTTTAGTTGTATTTTATTGAAATTGTTGTGTGCTGCTGCAGTTAGGGGTTTACCTGGGCAGCCATCTTGGATCCTCCCAATCATCCTCCCAGAATCAGGAATTTTTTTTTTTTTTTTTTTTTTAATAAATTTTTATTGTTCATATTATTACAAGTGTTCCTTTCCCCCCCCCTTCCAACCCCACCCTCTGCCCTTTCCCCACTCCCCATTGTCCTCATCCATAGGTGCACAGTTTATGTTCAGTCTCTTCCCACATTCCCCTCTCCCCTTTTCCCCAAGAATCATCAGTTCACTCCCCTTCCATACCTCTGATTCTATTATATTCAACAGTTAATATTGTTCATCAGATTTTTTTTTTAATTTCCTTGGTTTTTAGATTCACTTGTTGATAGTTACGTATTTGTTGTTCATAATTTTTATCTTTATTTACTTTCTCTTCTGAAAGAACCCCCTTCAGCAATTCATATAATTCTGGTTTGGTGGTGATGAACTCCTTTAGCTTTTTTTTATTAGTGAAGCTCTTTATCTGACCTTCAATTCTGAGTGATAGCTTTGCTGGGTAGAGTATTTTTGGCTGTAGGTTCTTGCTGTTCATCACCCTGAATATTTCTTGCCATTCCCGTCTGGCCTGCATGGTTTCTGTTGAGAAATCAGCTGACAATCGTATAGGTGCTCCTTTATAGGTAACCACCTGCTTAGCTCTTGCTGCTTTTAATATTCTCTCTTTGTCCTTTGCTCTTGGAATCTTAATTATGATTTGTCTTGGTGTGGTCCTCTTTGGATTCCTCTTATTTGGAGTTCTGTGTGCTTCCTGGACTTGTAAGTCCAATTCTTTCCCCAGGTGGGGGAAGTTTTCTGTCACTATTTCTTTCAGTATGTTTTCGATATCTTGCTCTCTCTCATCTTCTGGGACCCCCATGATTCTGATGTTGGATCGTTTGAAGTTGTCCCAGAGGTTTCTTACATTATCTTCAATTTTCTGGATTCTCTTGCCTTCTAGCTTCTGCAGAGGAGTGTCTTCTGGCTCTTTATGTTCCAAATCTTTGACTTGATTCTTGCGATCTTCTATTCTGTTTTTAGGACTCTGTAGAATATTTTTTATTTCAGACAATGTATTCTTTATTTCTTGTTGATCCCTTAGCATTTCTTGTTGATCCCTTTTCATATCCTCATAGGTCTCATTTATTTTATCGGCCTTTTCTAGGAGTCTCTTGAAAAACCCTATAACTGTGGTTTTGAACTCTATATCCAGTCTCTTTTTGTCCTCCATTTCTTTCGTTTGTGATCTATTTGGTTTAGGCATTTTCGCAGGCAGCTTTCCTGATGGGGGCGGGGTTTCAGGGTGGAGCCTACAGCCTTGGCTTCTGTCAGCCCCGCCCTATGCGACTCCTGAGACTCAGGGTCCTTCAGTACTTGTTGTAAGCACCTCTGAGAGAAAGGTGCCCTCGATTTTCGCCTGCTACCAAACAGTGTAAGCTCTCCCGCAATGGGCCCGAAACTGGGGTTCAGTTCAGTTGGAAGTGGAGTTGGAGGTGGCGTTCAGAGCAGTCTGGAGCCTGTCTCCTTCCCGCCAGGGCAGTCCTACGGCACAGCCGGCCGGCCCTTCTCTGCGCGCTGTGTGCGCGCCTCTGGGACCTCCTTTCGCTGCTTCCCCGAGTACTGCCTTACAGCCCAGCTCCCTATGGATGAGCCTGGGTCCCCAGGGTCTGGCCTAGAATGGGGGTTCAGAGCAGTTGGGGGCCCAGCACAGTCGGAGTGTTTATCTCCTTCCCGCTAGGGAACGCCAGCCAGGCACTCGGCCTCCCTCCTCTCCGGCTCTGTACTCGCCGCGCGCGCCGCGTGTCTCCGTACCTTGGGCTTTTACAGCTCCTCCGCGCTTCCTTCTGGTTTTCTCCTTGCTTCTCGTTGTAGAATTTCCAGTCAGTTGACTTTCCTGTAGTTCTGGGTAATGTCCATTTTATATTTTAGTTGTATTTTATTGAAATTGTTGCGTGCGGCTGCGGCTAGGTGCCTACCCGAGCAGCCATCTTGGATTCTCCTTAAAAGAGGAGGAATTTTTTTTAATTAATCACCCTTGTAGTTACTTTCCAGAGTTTGTAAAAAAGTGATTTTTGCCAATGTTCTCATTGTTTTTATCTCAGAAGAGGACTTTGATAGTGTCTATTCCACTGTTCCTTTTACTTTAAATTTTTTATTTAGCCCTAACCAGTTTGGCTCAGTGGATAGAGAGTCTGCCTGTAGACTGAAGGGTCTCAGGTTTGATTCCGGTCAAGGGCATGTACCTCTGTTACAAGGACATCCCCAGTGGAGGGTGTTCAGGAGGCAGCTGATCATTGTTTCTCTTTCATCAAGGTTTTTAATTCTCTATCCCTCTCCCTTCCTCTCTGTTAAAAAAATCAATAAATATATATTTTTTAATAAAAATTTTATTTATTTATTTAGAGAGGAGGGAAGAGGGATTGAGAAGATAGAAACATCCATGAGAGAGGAACATCATCAATCAGCTGCCTCCTGCACAGCCCACACTGGGTATCCCAGAGAGATGTCCTGACCAGGAATTGAACCAGAAACTCCTCGATCTTGGGTCCATGCTCAACCACTGAGAAACACTGGCTGGGTCATAATTTGTTTTAAATCTAAACTTGATTGTCAACCAACTTTGAGACCCTGGGAAAATTATAGAAATTTCTGTCTTGAGAATAGTAAATGAGATTCCTCATAAACTACTTAGCACAATACCAGTTTAATCAGTGTTCAAGAGAGGATTCTGGGAAGATGGCCAAGTAGGAACCTGTCTTTCCACCTAAACATCATTTGCACTGGCAGAAATTGCCTGATGTGCTGAAACCAGTTTGGCTCAGTGGTAGAGCGTCGGTCTGCGGACTGAAAGGTCCCAGGTTCGACTCCGCCAGAGGCATGTACATTGGTTGCGGGCACATCCCCGATAGAGGGTGTGCAAGAGGCAGCTAGTCGATGTTTCTCTCTCATCGATGTTTCTAGCTCTCTATCTCTCTCCCTTCCTCTCTGTAAGAAAATCAATAAAATATATTTAAAAAAAAAGATGCCGGACCGGTTTGGCTCAATGGATAGAGTGTCGGCTTGGGGACTGAAGGGTCCTGGGTTCGATTCCGGTCAAGGGCATGTACCTTGGTTGCGGGCACATCCCCAGTAGGGGGTGTGCAAGAGGCAGCTGATCGATGACTCTCTCTCATCGATATTTCTCTCTATCTCTCTCCCTTCCTCTCTGTACAAAATCAATAAAATATATTTAAAAAAAAAAAAAAAAAGAAATTGCCTGATGTAACTATTTTGGAATTGCAGTCTAATAGCAACTTCCTGGAAAAGATGTGATGGAAAATTGTAGCTATTATTAGTCAATTTCAGTTCTTGGCTCATTAGCAGCTGCCCATCCCCTTTTGGAGGTAATTATGTTTAGATTAGGTCATGAGGGTCAGCAAAAGATGAAGAGAAAATCATTAAGACGAGCATACATCACACAGAGGAAAAGGACATGTGAAGATACTACAAAAAGGCAGCCACCTGCAAGCCATGGCCAGTGTCCTCACCTAGAAACTCTCCCTGATCTTGGCCTCCCCAGCATCTAGAATTGTGAGAAATAAATGTCTGTTGTTTAAGCTACCCAATCTATGGTATTTAGTTATTGCAGCCTAAGCTAAGACATGTATCCATATTTTCTTTTTGCAATTTAAGTTTGGGGGTTTGTTAAGTAAATGTTTCCTTAACATTTAATCATAAAATGATACCCCTGTGCTGTACAACATCAAAAGTCACCAATTAATATGGATGACAATATGAATCGTGCCCCTAGGAATTGTGCAATACAGCAACTATCTTTTCCTTCTGATTAAAAAATAGATTTTTAAAATCCTCACCTGAGGATATTTTTCCATTGACTTTTAGAGAAAGTGAAAGAGAGAAGGAAAGACAGAAAGAAATAATGATGTGAGAGAATCATACTGATTGGTTGCCTCCTGCATACACACCCGACCAAGGCTGAGGGAGGAGCCTGCAACCAAAGTACTTGCCCTTAACTGGAATCAAACCTGGGAACCTTTGGTCCACAGGCCAATGCTCTATCCACTGAGGCAAACCGGCTACTGCATATACATATACGTGTGTGTGTGTGTGTGTGTGTGTGTGTGTGTGTGTGTTTCTGTGTATTTTATTGATTTCAGAGTGGAAAAGAGATAAAAACATCAATGACGAGAGGATCATTGATTGGCTACCTCTTGCACACTCCCTACTGGGGAGCAAGCCAGTAAGTCAGGTATGTGCCCTTGAACCAAATTGAACTTGGGACTCTCTATCCACTGAATCAAACCAGCTAGGACTTTCTTCTGATTTTAAAGATGTATTTTCACATTTGATCATTAATCTGTGTGAAATTTATTCTGTGTATGTTTCAGATAAAGACCTTATCTTTGCTTTCTATTTGGAACTATCCCATTGCTATTTACTATATACTAGAGATCTGGTGCAGGAATTCCTGCATGGGTGGGTTCTGGCCAGTCTGCCCCATCAGAGTGAGGTGGGGCAATCAAAGGACAGGGCCAGGGGTGTGTGTGTGTGTGTGTGTGGCAGCAGGCAGTTGGCCTCCTGGTCGAACTGATGATGAAACTCCTGGTCTAGGGGACAATTTGCACATTAGCCTCTTATTATATAGGATTTCATCCTTTCTCCACTAATTTTTAAGTTGTTGTTTGTTTGTTTTTTTAGTCCTCACCTGAGTAT
Organism: Pipistrellus hanaki; assembly: GCF_964339955.1. Lineage (NCBI taxonomy): Eukaryota > Metazoa > Chordata > Mammalia > Chiroptera > Vespertilionidae > Pipistrellus > Pipistrellus hanaki. The sequence continues at coordinate 117,579,514 of NC_140503.1, read as the reverse complement.
ATTTTTCCATTGAGTTTTAGAGAATGCAAGGGAGGGAGGAGAAGAAGGAGAAAGAGAGAGAGGAACAGAATGAAACATGAATGTGAGAGAGACATATTGATTGGTTGCCTCCTGCATATGCCTAAACTACAGCCCAGGATCGAGCCTGGAAGCCTTCAACCAAGGTACCTGTCCTTTACTAGGAATCGAACCCATGACTGTGGACAATTTCCTAACCACTGAGAAACACTAACCAGGGTTCTCCACTAATTAAAAAATAAATAAATAAATAAATAAATAAATAAATAAATAAATAATATATATATACACTATATATATACACTATATATATATATATATATATATATATATATATATATATATATATATTATTGATTTCAGAGAGGAGGGGTGAAGGGAGAGAGAAACAAACATCAATGATGAAAGAGAATCATTGATCAGCTACCTCCTGCTCACCCCACACTGGGGATGGAGCCCAAAACCTGGAAATGTGCCCTGACAGGGAATCGAAACCTGACTTCTTGGTTCATAGGTCCATCTTCAACCATTGAGCCACACCAGCTAAGCTCCACTAATTTTTAATGCCTGCATATATTTGGGTTCTTTATTCTGACCCACTAAACTAGTGTGTTTTTTTTTTCAGTCAACATCACACTTATTAAATGCTACTGATTGTTAAGTATGCTATTTTTCAGGACCAATTATTTGTGATGGAAATTGCTATTCGTTCACCAAGTCTAATTTTCCCCCTTACATATTTATTATTTTTTAAAGAGACAATTTTTAAAAATATATTTTTATTAATTTCAGAGAAGAAGAGAGAGGGAGAAATAGAAACAACAATGATGAAAGAGAATCACTAATTGGCTGCCTCTTGCACACCTCCTACTGGGGCTGGAGCCCACAACCCAGGCATGTGCCCTTGACCAGAATTGTACTAGGACCCTTCAGTCTGCAGGCCAATGTTCTATCCACTGAGCCAAACCAGCAAGGGCCTCTGCATATTTAGACAGACTAAAATTGCTTAAATTTAAGTGGGATTAATGAAATGTTGGTGGAAAGTGGTTTTTGCAACTTCTAGTCCTGGCTCCTAAAAATATCCCTTGAGATTTTCTTTCTTTCTTTTTTTTTTTTTTTAAGTTTTTATAATTTAATTTATATTTTTTATAATAAATCTTTATTGTCCAGATTATTACAATTGTTTCTCCTTTTTCCCCCCATAGCTCCCCTCCACCTGATACCCACCCTGCCTTCTGCCCTTACCTCTCCGCACTGTCCTCATCCATAGGTGTGCAATTTTTGTCCAGTCTCTTCCTGCACCCCCCACACCCCTTTCCCCCTGATAATTACCAATCCACTCTCTTTCTTTGCCCCTGATTCTATTATATTCACCAGTTTATTCTGTTCCTCTGATTTTTAATTCACTTGACTTTTAGATTCACTTGTTGATAGATATATTTTTTTATATTTACTTTTTTCTTCTTCTTCCTCTTCTTACAGAATACCTTTTAGCATTTCATATAATACTGGTATAGTGGTGATGAACTCTTAGCTTTTTCTTATCTGTAAAGCTCTTTATCTGCCCTTCAATTCTGAATGATAGCTTTGCTGGGTAATCTTCGTTGTAGGTTCTTGCAATTCATCACTTTGAATATTTCTTGCCACTCCTGTCTGGCCAACTGTTTTTCTCTTGCTGCTTGTAAGATTCTCTCTTTGTCTTTTGCTCTTGGCATTTTAATTATGATGTGTCTTGGTGTGGTCCTCTTTGGATTCCTTTTGTTGGCGGGGGTGTGTGTGTGTGTGTGTGTGTGTGTGTGTGTGTGTGTGTGTGGATTCTGTGTACTTCCTGGACTTATAAGTCTAATTCTTTCACCAGGTGGGCAAAGTTTTCTGTCGTTATTTCTTCAATAAGTTTTCAGTATCTTGCTCTCTCTCTTCTCCTGGCACCCTCATAATTCTGATGTTGATACGCTTGAAGTTGTCCTAGAGGCTCATTACACTATCTTCAACTTTCTGGATTCTTTTCTCTTCTTGCTTCTCCAGAGGAGTTTCCTTTGCCTCTTTGTATTCCAAATCTTTGACTTGATTCTTGCGTTCCTCTAGTCCAGGGGTCCTCAAACTTTTTAAAGTGGGGGCCTGATCACGGTCCCTCAGAGAGCTGGAGGGCCGGACTATATGAACTACTAATTCCTACTGTAACACCTTGGCTGCGCTCACTGCCCAAAAAACCTGGCGGGCTGGATCAGACTCCTCTGCGGGCCGCATGTGGCCCGCGGCCCATAGTTTGAAGACCCCTGCAGTCTGCTGTTGAGTCTTTGTATAATATTTTTTCATTTCAGTCAGTGTATGTTTAATTTCTAGTTGGTCCTTTCTCATATCCTCGAGGGTCTCATTAAATTTATTGGTCTTTTCTAGGAAATTCTTTTTTTAGAAATTTATTTTATATTTTATTGATTTTTTTACAGAAAGGAATAGAGAGGGATAGAGAATTAGAAACATCAATGAGTGAGAATCATCTGTTAGCTGCCTCTTGCACACGCCCTACTGGGGATGTGCCCTCAACCAAGATACATGACCTTGACCAGAATCGAACTAGGGACCTTTAAATCAGCAGGTTGTCACTCTATCCACTGAGCCAAACTGGTTTCAGCTCTAGGGAATTTTTGAAAAACCTTATAACTGTGGTTTTGAACTCTATATCCAGTTGCTTGTTCTCCTCCATTTCTTTCATTTGTGAGTTTCCTTGTATCCTCATTTTCGCTGATTCCCTGAGTTGATAGGGTGGCTTTGTGTGCTGGGTTCAGTGGGTCAGCCTCCCAGTTACCTGAAATGGACACTCTTGGTGCATCCCGTGTGGACTGTGTATACAGCCTTGTTGTAGTTAAATCTTGATTATTGTTGGTGTCACTGGGAGGAATTGACCTGCAGGTCAATTGGCTGTGAGGACCCGCTGTGTCTATAATGGAAGAACTGCTGTGCTGGAGACACATTTATGGGGCAGAACTTGTTTCAGTAGGGATTTGGTGCTCACTGACTCTGCCTCTTGAATGTGTCTCTTATGAGAGGAGTTGAAATCTGGTGTCATCTCACACAGACCATTAGATACACTAGTTTTTGGAGCCCCAATGGGGTGCAGGTCAGCTACTGGCTGAAGCCACTCTGCAGGAGCTACAGTGATAACTACAGTTTCTCTTTGCTTGGGATTTGGAGGTTTTGGAGCTGTCTGACTGTAATTGTAGTTTATTTGGTTAAGCTACCACAGGGCAGGCTGTTTACATGCAAAAGCCTGTATGGAGCTTGGGTGTGTTTGTAGATTGTTTGGGGCGGAGTCTCAGGGCATCACTAGCCTAGGGCATGGCAAATGGTAATGGCTGCTGTCAGCCTTCTCTGCCTTTCCACGTTTCCAAGTCCCTGCATCCTGTGCTCCAGCACAGTAAACAATGATTGCTGGGTGCACCTCTGCAAAATAGTCACCCTCACTTTCTGACCCGATGGCTGACAGTGCAGTTTCTCCCCATAGGCATCTGAGTCCCCTGCATGTCTCCAGAAACTGGATTTCAGAGCAATTGGGAGCTTGTTTTTCTTCAGGTTGAAAAAAAGCCGCCCACCCAGTCGCCCGCCACCAGCCCAATTCGAGTTCCTCCGTACCTCAGCTTTTCAGCGCTTGTGCTCTTTCCTCTTTTCTTCTTAGTTGTAGAACTTCCATTCAGCCAGCTTTTCTGTGGTTTTGGGTGATAGACATTTTTTCTTTTAGTTATAGTTTTGAAATTGTTGTGCGAGGCAGTTTAGGTGTTTACCTTTGCCGCCATCTTGGTTTTTCCCCTTCCCTTGAGATTTTCTATGCCTTCTCTCTAACTTCTTCTTCTGACTGGATGCAGTGGAGCCAGTGGATGACTCGGAGGTCCTATGAGATTATGAAGTCACTAGACAGAAGGATCCTGTATTCCTGGATGACTAAATGGAGTAGAGTCCACCTTCCCCTGGCTTTTCTTCCACCAACAAGTATTGCACTATGACATGAATGAAAAATAAGTTTTATTGCCTTAAACCTCTCAGTTACTGAGGGGTTGACTGTAGCAGTTAGCCTACCTTAATAATAACTTTCCTTCATGTTCTTTCGGGATTCATCTTGCCAGTTCTGGTCCTTACTTTAGGGTAGGGGTGTCGAACTCAATCAGAGAAGGGGCCAAAATCTAAAATCCAGCCTAAATCGCGGGCCAAATGGTTTACTGAACAGTCATAAACTGACAATGTCATAAACTGACAGCGGAGTGCAGTGATGACAGCGCGGTGCGGGCCACATTGCAAGGCCTGGTGGGCTGGATTTGGCCCGCGGGCCTTGTGTTTGACACATGTGCTTTAGGGTTTTCAGCCAGTTTATAAAGTTCCTCAGGTTCCTGTGGGAATTCTAATAGGAGTTACATTGTATTTATGGATTAATTTGGAAATACTTTTTATCTTTAGAATTTTGAATATTATTATCACATGTCCATTTATTCAGGTCTTTTTATGCCCATTGATAAATGTTATTATTTTTCTTCTTTAAGGTATTATACATCTTTTATTTGTTTCTAGTAGAATTTATTGCTAATACTTTGGAATTTATTGCTACTGTGATAAATTAATTTTTCTGATTGTATTCTCTAATTTATTACTTTTACTTTAACAGATCATTATTGATTGATCTTATGTTCAACAAACTGCTGAAATTTTTCCTAGTTGTAGTAATTGTAGCTTCCCTTAAATTTTCTATGTAAATAACATATATTCAAATAATGAAATATTTACTTTTTCTTTCCTGATTCTTTTTATTTTTTTAAAAAAATGTTTTAATTGATTTTTAGAGAGGAAGGGAAAGTTTCTTTCCTGATTCTTATATCTTATTCATATTTTTTATCTTGTGGCATTAAGACTTTATCCTTTAAAAGTTTGTAGTTTCAAAAGAAATTGAAGGTAAAAATTTGTAGTTTTACTTTTTTATGTTTAACTCTTTAATTTACCTGGGCTTGACATTTTTATTCCTATATTCTAATAGGAAACTACAGATTTTGTATATTTATCTTAAATTATTTATCTTCTTGAACTCATATTAATTTCAATAGAGTTTCAGTTTACTCAATATTATTTTCTTTTTTTTTTCAAATCAATCTTTATTGTTCATATTATTACAAAGGTTCCTCATTTCTTCCCTCTTCCACCAGGTTCCCACCCCACCCTCCGCCCCCTCCCCACCCCCCATTGTCCTCATCCATAGGTGCACAGTTTATATTCAGTCTCTTCCTCCCTCCCTCCCCCCCCCCCCCCCCCAGAACAGTCAGTCCACTCCCCTCCCATATCACCGACTCTACTAGCATGAACCGCTATTATTGTTCATCAGGTTTTTCAATCTCCTTTTGTTGTTTTTTTGTTTTTTTTAATTAATAAACTTTTACACTTCTAAGAATAAATTTTAAAATCTAATAATTTTAAACCTTGTTTTTTTTCTGCCCTGGGAATTGAGAGCAAACTTGTTTGCATGTAAACTTGCCCTTAGGCTATCAAAAGGTGTAGCCATTCAAGTGTAAATGGACACATTGTTTAAACATAGCTGCTGGTTGGAATTGGATTACCTGTTCTGGGTGGGAAGGGCCTGTCATTCCCTTTCTCCATTAAAATTAAGGTGTTAGCTTTAAAACCTCTTTTTGGGAAGAGACCTTAAACTTTCATAACTTTAAATTTTTCAGATAGTAAATCAGTTACTTAGCATTTTCTCATATCAATAATACCTCCACATGCCCAAGGATACACTTCACACAAAAGACATTTCCAAATAGATCAACCAACCTCATCCAGGCCCCACACAAGGCACTCACAGATCAACACCCCAGCGCTATACTAACTCAACACATTCAGATCTAAGCCTTCATCACTTGATTCAGCAGACCCTCAAGTTCCCGCAAAAGTTTCCAGCCATGTCTGAGAGGCAGCCCTGGGGCGTGGGCAGGTGAGGAGCGAGCTGTTTCAGGCCTGGCTGCTCCGGGCCCGGCCTCTGTTGCTCTGGTCCGTTCCACAACCAGCTGCTCTGGGTCTGGCCACTGCTGCTCCCGACCTGGCCGCTCCCAGACCGGCAGCTGCTGCTCCGGGCCTGGCCGCACCCGACCCGGCTGCTCTGGGACCGGCTGCTCCGGACTGGGCCGCTCTGCGCTTGGCTGCTCCAAGCATGGTTGCTGCTGCTTTGTGCCTGGCTGCTCCCAATCCAGTTGCTCTGGGCCCAGCTGCCCCGGGCCTGGCCGCTCCGAGCCTGGCAGCTCCCGGCCTGGATGCTCTGGGCTTGACTGCTGATGTTCTGGGTCTGGCTGCTCCTGACCCGGCTGCTCTGGGCCCAGCTTCTCTGGGCCCGGCCACTCCGGGCCTGGGTGTTCCTGGACTGGCCACCCTGGGCTTGGCTGCCTCCGCCTCAGGCCTGGCTGCCACTGCCCCAGGTCTGGCTGCTCCAGGCCTGGCTGTTGCTGCTCTGGTTCTGACTGCTGCTGCTCTGGGGCCTGGCTGTTGCTGCTCCGGGCCCGGCTGCCACTGCCTTGTGCCTAGCCACTCTAGGCCTGGCCGCCGCCATTCCAACATTCTGTCCGTTTTTTTTTTTAAAACGCATTTATGTTGCAATGTTGGCTGCTGAGTTGAGTTCTGACTTAGTCTTCGATTTTTCAAGATCTTCTTTATATTCTTTCTTAAGTAATTTTACTATCTTTTGCTCTGACTTCATTTGTTCACATTGAAAACTTCTTCGGTTTCTTCCTCCTTGTCCTAGAAGCTCAGCAGGTTGGCCTGTGGCACCACTTTGTTCTCCGTGGGCTCCTGTGCGGCTTCAGCCTGTTGCAGGGGTCGGTGCCGCCCAGGAAGCAGCCCCCAGCCTCGGCTCCATGGCCCACGCTCAGCGGTCGAAGGCCCAGGGGCACCCCCCCCCCCCGGGGGGCTCCGTCGCCCGGCTCCTTGCTGGCGCCCGGCTCTACTCAATATTATTTTCTAGCTAGACAATTGTATTATCTAAAAATAATATTTTGTATATATTTTTCTTTTAAAATATTTATACCTCAGTTTTTTATTTTTCATATAATATTTTATTTAATTGGCTATGATTTTTAGAAACATGATTGGTGTCTTTCTCTGCTATAAGGAAAAGATACTGTAGACTGGGTAGCTTAAACAACCAAAATTTATTTCTTACAGTTCTGGAGGTCCAAGATCAAGGTGTCAGCTGATTTGGTTTCTGGTGAGAGCTCTCTATTTGGCTTATAGATGACTGCCTACTTGCTGTGTTCTCACATAGTAGGGAGAAACGGTTCTGGCGTTTCTTCCTCTCTTTAGAAGGGTGCTAGTTCTATTGAAGTAGAGTCTGACCCTTACGATCTCATTTAAGCTTTAACATAGGCCGTATGTACAAATAAGGTCATGTTCTGGATTTGGTCTTCAACATAAGAATTTTGAGGACACTAACATTCAGTTCATAACTGCCAAGGGTTGTTTTAATTTTCTCTTTTTATTTATGTTAGTAGATTTTAAATGTTTACCTTTGTATATATTCCTTGAATAAATTTTGTTTAGTTACTCTGAGAACAACAATTAGAACAATTGTGGTGAATTTTGTATTGAGTCATCATTCTTAGAGAAGCTAGAACTGTATCTTCAGAATCCTCTTCCCTGGATTGTTCTAACTTAGGGCTGGCCATAAGCATTAACATGAGATTTGGCAGAGAAAGTGAAGCAGCTCTGAAGGGTACCAGGCACATAGTAGCAACTTGGCCCACAGTTTCTCTAAGACTTAGGTCAGACATGAGTTCAGCTGCATAGAGATTGGTAACATTTTGTTCTGAAGGTTATCCATGTTATTGACTTTAGAGTTGGTGAGATAATATAGGATTCAATTTGTCCTCATTAGTTTCACTTTGTCTTTAGGGTTTCAGTTTGTGTTTGCTCTTCCCTACTTCACATCAGTTCCTGAGTATAAGGCATTCTGACTTACAGCAATTTTGGGCTCACCTCCAGACACAGAGGCCATATAGTCTTCTATAAGCCTCGTTACCAGCCTCACAAATATATAGTCTAATCTCTGTAATTAATCTTATTCCATGTCAATCATAGTGTTTCTGCTTTCCAGATCAAATTGTAGCTGTTACAAAAGTATATATTCTATAGACTAATGAACGAAGTACAAACTCTTGCATGGCATACATGACCTTCAACCAGCTTTTCATCCAAAGCCTTGTTCCACCTTCCTTCATATCTATGGTTCCTACATGTGAACAAAGTTACTACTTATCACATATGGTGTGCTGTCCCACCTTTCCCTAGAATGGCTCTGTCCCATCTTTTCTGCTTGTAAACACCACTTCATGCCAGAAAAAAACAGCTCAAATGTTGCTTCTTCAGTGACATCTTCCCCATCTGAGTCACATACATTTACCAGGTAATATCACTCTCTTGTCCTCATGGCACTTAAACTTTAATATAAAAACAGAACATTAACAGTACCCTACAATTCCCTTATCCCATTTTTAGGCACTAAAACTCCAGCTTGAATTTGAACACACACTGGTTTTGCCGGATTTGGAGCTTTATATTAATGAAATCATACATTACTTTCTTTTGAATCTAGATTCTTTTCCTTAACATTATTTTACGTGATTCATAGTTGATGTTGAATAGGTGTGGTTCATTTGTTCCTATCGCTCTTCAGTAGTTCATATTTATCTATTCCACTGCTGCTGGTCACTGAGTTGTTTCCAGGTTTGGGACTATTTACCAAATAGTGCTGTTGTAAACGTACTGTAAACCAGCTTATTGCAGAAGCTGAATAAAGTTCTAAAAATGAAGTTCCAGATTGGAAACAAACGCCCAAACCCTTTTAAAACTATGCATGACTAAATTGGAACTGAAAAGAATGCATAAGAACAAGAACAAAGTAGAAAAAGCAGTAGATATAGTCTCCCTAGTTTTATTAAATTAGAAAAATTATTAAGTCTCTTTCACTTTGGTGTTCTGTTAAAAACCCAAGATTTAAAGCAAGAGTTGTTGTTTGTTTTTGTTCGTTTGTTTTTCTGGGTTGACTGACTCCAGGCTCTGCTACTAAGGTGTGGGGCCTTGGGCAAATCAGTCTCCATTTCCTCATGGTAAACACCCTCGATTGTTTTTGGAGCATGTCTCCTAAGCCTGGCAAAAATCCAGCTGTAGTCTTTATTACCTGACGGCACTTTCGCTTTCTTATACAAAACCTCGGAGTTATTATGCATCAGGAGCAAGAAATTAGATCCCAACTTCGTAACTTAAGTCTGACCACACCAAGACCCCTACGATAGACACCACCCAGTGCCCCTGACGCCGAAGCGGACATGACCTTCTGAGTCTGTTGCCCGGGCGGTGCGGTAGAAAGGAGGGGTTTCCGCCCCCGAAGCCTAACCGGAACAGGTGGAAGAGGAGTCCGGAAGCGCCAAGTCGCGGAGACTACATTTCCCACAAGTCCTCGGGGCAGGCGTCAGGGACATTACGGACAGGCCTTGCCCGGCAATACCAAGGTAAACGCCGGCACTGCGGCTTCGAGGGGAGAGTAATTACTGTAGGTTTGTACTGGTAGATTTGTATTAGTAAACCTCCTAACCCATCCCCAACTGACACAGACGACCTGGCGACTTTGGGGTTTCCGGGCCGCAGGAATCCAACCGTGTGTCCCCCCCCCCCCCACCGGCCCCCCACGGCGGGCCTGGGAGCGGTTTCTAGAGACCTGGGCGCCGGGCTGTGCTAGGAAGGTGGCGGCCTGGGACCTGTCTGGAGGTTCCTCACTCGCCCCTCCCCACGCCCTGCGGCCTGTTAAACCGGAAAGGAGCCAGGCCGAGCTCGGCTTCCTGGGGGCTCCGTGTTAGAGAAGCGGGGGCGGGGGCGGTACTCTCCCGTCCCGGCCTGACTGGTAGCGGGCGACCTCCCTCCTTCCTTTCCTTGTTGCTGGGGCCGACGTCCTTTTCTCTGGCGGCTGAAGCGGTAGCCAAGCACTGCGAAACGCCTCCACCCAGCATCCCCAAAACCTTCCATCCACCTTTGGGGTCGTGTAAAGATTGCCACGGGAGAAGCTAAGTTAACTTGACCTAGGGCACAGAACTTAAATGGTAGAATTAAAAAAAAATGTTTTTATTGTTTTTGGAAAGAGAAAGGAAAGGAGAGAGAGAGAGAGAGACAGACAGACAGACAGACAGATTGGCTGCCTCCTCCACGTCTTTTATTGGGGATGAAGCCCACAGCCCGGCCGTGTACTCTCCCAGGAGTGGGTCCAGGACCTCTAAGTGCATGGGACCATGCTCACCAACTGAGCCACACCGGCCAGCGCTTCACTGGGAGAATTTAAGGTTCGCACCGAGCCTCTCCCAATCTAAAGCCCTTTGTTTACGTCCCATCACCTTCTTCTAACCTTAACCTAGCAGGGCAGGCGCTGATGACCAGAGTCTTTTTTTTTTTTTTTTTTTGCCACTGGTATCCACACGTGCTGCTGTGGGCCCAGGCCCAGCAACCCGCCTCCCGTGCTCGCTGCGCCGGTGTGTACACACGGGTCTGGTCGGTTCCAAAGCCAACACCGCGTCCCCGGGCGGCCCATTTCCCTTCTGCCCCGCGGTCTGGCCCTCGGCGGCCGCGGCCCAGGGCCAGGGGGCGGAGTTGGCTGCGCGGCCGGCGGCCCAGCCAGTGGGCTCTCTGGGCGGGGCCGCGGGGAGGCGCGGAGGGCGAGACCCCGCGGGGATGGGGGGTGCGGCTGCTGCGTCCGGGCCCCGCGGGCGGGAGAAGGGCTCCGCGACCACCGGCGGCCCGCGCCCCTCCGCCTCCTGCTGGAGATGGTCTTCCTCCCGGTGAGTTCCTCTGTCTTCGCGGGCCGGCCTCTCGGCTCGGTCACGCCCCCGGGAGGAGGCCGGCGCGGGGCGGCCTCGGTCTGTGCGCCCGGATAGGGCTGGGGACCTGACCCACTGAGCTCCGGGCCTCCTCCCCGTGGGCATGTTTGACCCGAGGCCGGCGCTCCTTGTTCCAGTTTCATGCAGGCTCCTGGGAAAGCTGGTGCTGCTGCTTTCTGATTCCAGCCCACAGACCTCGGGACCGGGACGGGCTCTGGCGGCTGGAGATGGCAGACACTAGATCCGTGCACGAAACCAGGTTTGAGGCGGCGGTGAAGGTGATCCAGAGTTTGCCAAAAAATGGTACGTGCACGGGGGCCCCGGTTGAAGAAACCTCCCGCAGGGACCTTTGAGGCCTCAGTTTATGAACCTCACTTCTACTCTTGTTTATTTAACCTACTTTTCTGCTTTAAAAGGAATGTAACTAAAGGGAGGCATTATATGTGGATTAATTCCTTGCTGATTTTTCCAAGCCTGAGACAAATACGTTATCCAGGTTTTGAGTATTTTATATTGTTGTTGAAAACAAAAGTCTAGTTATTTAAAGACTGCGGATTTTGGTATGTTAAAAAACTGGCATGGGATGCTTGGTGGCGCATACTCACAAAATCTAGTATTAAGCCTTTTGAAAACTTTGATACGAAGGGAAAGAAATGAAAGAACTCTGTTCATTTGCAAAACTATGTATTGTAATAAATACATATATTTACTACTTATTTTGCTATTGTACTAGATTCTCCTTATTATACTCATATTAGACCTGGGAGAAAAGTAATTCAGGTTGTTCTTTTGTATTTAATGTGTCATTTCTCTGGCTACTTTGAAGATTTTTCTCTTTACTTTTGATTTTCTGCAATTTGACTAGGATGTGTCTAGGTATGGTTTTCTTCATATTTCTTTTCTTTTTTTTAATAAATATTTTTATTGATTACAGATGGGAAGGAGAGGGAGAGAGAGAGATAGAAACATCAATGATGAGACAGAATCATTGATTGGCTGCCTCTTGCGGTGAGGCCTCCTATTGAGGATTGAGCCCACCACCCAGGCATGTGCCCTTGACTGGAATCGAACCAGGGACCTTTCAGTTAGCAGGCCAGTACTCTATCCACTGAGCCAAACCAGTTAGGGCCCTTCATATTTATTTTCTTCAGTACTTTTTGAATTTATCAGTTTATGTCTTTGACCGATGTTGGGAAGGTTAAGGCCATTATTCAAATTTTCAGGTTTTTTTTTTTCTACTCCCACACCCCCCGTGGAGAAGCTTGGAGAGGGGGATTTTTATTTTTCCTTCCTATCTTCCTGCAGTATATCCTTCTGAAAAAAATAAACCTGTATTTTATTTTTAAAAAATATATTTTATTGATTTTTTTTTTTTTTTTTTTTTTTTTTTTTACAGAGAGGAAGGGAGAGTGATAGAGAGTTAGAAACATCAATGAGAGAGAAACATCGATCAGCTGCCTCCTGCACACCCCCTAATGAGGATGTGCCAGCAACCAAGGTACATGCTCTTGACTGGAATCAAGCCTGGGACCTTTGAGTCCGAAGGCTGACACTCTATTCACTGAGCCAAACCAGTTAGGGCTAAACCTGTATTTTTTTTATTTTATTTTTTTTAATTTTATTTATTTTATTTTTTTATTTTTTATTTTTTTGGGGGGAGTGTTTCAAATAAGTTTTTATTTTTCATATTATTACAAATGTTCCTTCCCCCCCCCCCCCCACCACCATTGCTCTCCTCCACCAGGTTCCCACCCCACCCTCTGCCCTTTCCCCTCTCCCCATTGTCCTCATCCATAGGTGCACAGTTTATGTTCAGTCTCTTCCCACGCCCCCCTCTCCCCTTTTCCCCAAGAATCGTCAGTTCACTCCCCTTCCATACCTCTGATTCTATTATATTCAACAGTTAATATTGTTCATCAGATTTTTTTAATTTCCTTGGTTTTTAGATTCACTTGTTGATAATTACGTATTTGTTGTTCATAATTTTTATCTTTGTTTACTTTCTCTTCTGAAAGAACCCCTTTCAGCAATTCATATAATTCTGGTTTGGTGGTGATGAACTCCTTTAGCTTTTTTTAATTAGTGAAGCTCTTTATCTGGCCTTCGATTCTGAGTGATAGCTTTGCTGGGTAGCTTATTTTTGGCTGTAGGTTCTTGCTATTCATCACCTTGAATATTTCTTGCCATTCCCTTCTGGCCTGCATGGTTTCTGTTGAGAAGTCAGCTGACAATCGTATAGGTGTTCCTTTATAAGTTACTACCTTCTTTGCTCTTGCTTCTTTTAATATTCTCTCTTTATCTTTTGCTCTTGGAATTTTAATAATGATGTGTCTCGGTGTGGTCCTCTTTGGATTCCTTTTGTTTGGAGTTCTGTGCACTTCCTGGACTTGTAAGTCAAATTCTTTCCCCAGGTGGGGGAAGTTTTCTGTCACTATTTCTTTCAGTATGTTTTCGATATCTTGCTCTCTCTCATCTTCTGGGACCCCCATAATTCTGATGTTGGTTCGCTTGAAGTTGTCCCAGAGGTTTCTTACATTATCTTCAATTTTCTGGATTCTCTTGCCTTCTAGCTTCTGTAGAGGAGTGTCTTCTGGCTCTTTATGTTCCAAATCTTTGACTTGATTCTTGCGATCTTCCCTTCTGTTTTTAGGACTCTGTAGAATATTTTTTATTTCAGACAATGTATTCTTTATTTCTTGTTGATCCCTTATCATTTCTTGTTGACTCCTTATTAATTCTAGTTGATCTCTTTTCATATCCTCATAGGCCTTATCCATCTTTTCTAGGAAATTCTTGAAAAACCTTATAAGCGTAGATTTGAACTCTATATCCAGACACTTTTTGTCCTCCATTTCTTTCGTTTCTGATCTATTTTGTTGTCGCATTTCGCAGTTACAGATGGGACGGGGTTTCAGGCTGGAGCCTGCAGCTTTGGCTTCCGTCAGCCCCGCCCTATGCGGGTCCTTCAGTGCTCGCTGCCGGGGCCTCTGAGAGAAAGGTGCCCTCGATTTTCGCCTGCTGCCAAACAGTCTATGCTCTCCCACAATGAGCCCGGTATTGGGGTTCAGTTCAGTTGGAAGTGGAGTTGGAGGTGGCGTTCACAGCAGTCTGGAGCCCCAGTCTCCTTCCCGTCAGGGCAATCCCGCGGCACAGCCGACTGTCCCTTCTCTGGGGGCAGTGTGCGCGCCTCCGGGACCTCCTTTCTCCGCTTCCCCGGGTTCCGACTTACAGCCCAGCTCCCTATGGCTGAGCCTGAGTCCCCGGGGTCTGGCCCAGAACTGGGGTTCAGAGCAGTCGGGGGCCCAGCACAGTCGGAGTTTTATCTCCTTTCCGCTTGGGAACGCCCGCCAGGCACTCGGCCTCCCTCCTCTCCGGCTCCGTCCTCTCCGCGCGCCGCGTGTCTCCGTACCTTAGGCTTTTACAGCTCCTCCGTGCTTCCTTCTGGTTTTCTCCTTGCTTCTTGTTGTAGGATTTCCAGTCAGTCGACTTTCCTGTAGTTCTGGGTAATGTCCATTTTATATTTTAGTTGTATTTTATTAAAATTGTTGTGTGCGGCTGCGGCTAGGTGCCTACCCGAGCAGCCATCTTGGATTCTCCCTCTAAACCTGTATTTTAAATGATGCTTTTAAGTACTATTATTGTGACAGAATGTCACACTAACTGAATACAACATTAATGTATGATTATAGTATTTAATATGTTCTCTGTTCTTATGAATCGTCATTTGGCTGCATATTGAACATTCAACACCATTCATTAAAAATTAAGAGAAGATTTAAAAAGTTTGGAAACAAATATACACAAGATAGTATTCTTCTTTTTAAAATATATTTTTATTGATTTCAGAGAGGAAAGGATGGAGAGAGAGATATAGAAACACCAATAATGAGAACTATTGATTGGCTGCCTCCTGCACTTATTGAACATGTGCCCTTGACCGGAATCAAATCCAGGACCCTTCAGTCTGCAGGCTCACTCTCTATTCATTGAGCTGAACTGGCTAGGGCTAGTAATCTTTTTGTAATGTCAACTATCAAATTGGAGGAGGAAATATGGGGTATTGAAAGAAGAGTGAGTGAACGAAATATAAAGAAATATTATAGGAACTGCCGGGACCGGTTTAGCTCAATGGATGGAGCGTCGGTTTGGGGACTGAGGGGACCCGGGTTCGATTCCGGTCAAGGGCATGTACCTTGGTTGCGGGCATATCCCCAGTGGGGGGTGTGCAAGAGGCAACTGATCGATGACTCTCTCTCATCGATGTTTCTGGCTCTCTGTCTCTCTCCCTTCCTCTCTGTACAAAATCAATAAAATATATTTAAAAAAAAAAAAAGAAATATTATAGGGACTTATTTAGGTATTGAAAGATATGATTATCAGAGTTTTGTATAAGTTGTACCATCATCGTTTCTCCTAAACTATATGTTTTTTATATATTTTAAAAAATTAATAAAGCTAGACTTGATGTCTCTAGTCTACTACCTTTATTGACATTACATATTCCTTATTATTTTTTCTTTTTTTTCTTTACATGTCATTTATTAAGAAACCCATGTAAATGTAAATGAAGTTTCTATTAAATAATATTTAAGAAGATATTGCAAAGTTAAGATACCCTGCCAAATGACACCTATGTTGGACAATGTTCAAAATACTGTTATCTTCTGAAAGTAAATTGATATTGAGAAAAAAGTATTATAATGAATTATTAAATATATTTACATTACTTTAAAATTGTTTGGTTTGCCCTGGATTGTTTTTCAAAGAATAAGATCATGTATATACTCATACATATACATATTTATATCCCATACTAGAGGCCCAATGCACAAAATTCATTCAAGAGTAGGCTTTCTTAAGCCTAACCAGTGGTCACAGACAACAGGGGGTGGGGCATGCATGGGGAGGGGTTTGGGATGGGAATGGAGGGAGATGAGGACAAATATGTAATACCTTAATCAATAAAGAAATAAAAAAAAAATGATAGTAAAAAAAAAAAAAGGAAAAAAAAAAAAGAAATTTCAATCATTGTACTGTTGATATTTGGCTCTGTTGACTAATGAGTTTGCCGACCACTATGCTAGCTGGTTTGGCTCAGTGTACAAGCATTGGCCTCTGGACTGAAGGGTCCCAGGTTTGATTACAGTTAAGAGCTCATGCTCAGTTGTGGGATCCATCCCCAGTGAGGGGTGTGCAGGAGGCAGCCAATCCATGATTCTCTCTCATCATTGTGTTTCTATCTCTCCCTTTCCCTTCCTCTCTGAAATCAATAAAATTTATTTTTTTTCTTTTAAAGAGTAGGTTTTTCGTCCCCCAGCTGCTGGTATGAGCTTCCCTCTGGCACCTGGGACCTGGGATTCCCTCTGGCCATTGGCAGCACTCGGGATCCAGGCTTCCCTCACAGCTTCGGCTTTATTCGGAAGGTTGTCTGGAAGGACGTCCAGTCTAATTAGCATATTATGCTTTTATAATTATCTACACTAATAAAAGAGAAAGATGCAAATTGACCATTTTTTTGAGATACCCACCAGCTAATCAGGAGCAAGTATGCAAATTAACCCATCTTTGTTGGGTTAGTTTGCATACGCAGGCACAAGCCGCCAGGAAGGGGGCGGGACGCAGGTGTACTGCACAGCTTCAGCCGCTCCGGGCTTCTGGCCAGCGTGGGAAGCCGGAAAGGCAGCTCCAGCCAGAGCAAAGGCGGTGCCAGCAGCCAGGGGAAGGAAGGCCCATTCTTGCATGAGTCTTTATGCTTCGGGCCTCTAGTAGATAATAAAAGCCTAACATGCTAAGTGTCTGGTCAGCGGTTCAACCAATAATGATATGCTAAGGCTGCTCAACTGCTTGCTGTGATGTGCACTGACTACCAGGGGGCAGACACTCCGGCTGGTAGGTGAGCTTGCTCATGGGGTCTGGCCAATCAGAACTGAGCGAGATAGGCTGGACATGCCCTGGAGCCCTCCGTTGATCTCTCCAGGGCCCCAGTTATTTACTCCCTAACAGCTCCCCTCAGCTTGGCCTGTGCACTCTTGCAATCTGGGACCTCTTGGGAGATGTTAAAGAGCCGGTTTCAGCCCAATCCCACAGGCCAGGCCAAGGAACCCCACTAGTGCACGAATTCATGTAAAGGCTAATATGCTAATTAGACCAGACATCTTCCCAACTTCTTTCTGGACTAAGCCATGGTGGCAGAGGCCTACGCAGAGGCAGTTAGGGGTGATTAGGCCGGCAGAGGGGAGCTGTTAGGGAGTTATCAGGCCAGTAGGCAGAGGTGGTTAGTGGTGATCAGGCAGGCAGGCAAATAGTTAAGAACCAGCAGTTCCAGATTGCAAGAGGGACGTCTGACTGCTGGGATTGGTCCTAAACTGGCAGTTGGACATCCCCCAAGGGGTCCTGGATTGGAGAGATTGCAGACTGGGCTGAGTTACCCTCCCCCCAATGCATGAATTTCATGCACTGACCTCTAGTCCTTATAATCCTATATAATAAAAGGCTAATGTGCAAATTGACCAAATGGCAGAATGACCGGTCGCTATGATGTGCACTGACCATCAGGGAGCAGACGCTCAATGCAGGAGCTGCCCCTGGTGGTCAATGTGCTCCCACAGGGGGAGCACTGCTGGCAAGTGCCATGGTGGTGGCAGAATCCTCTCCCACCTCAGCAGCCGCACTAAGGATGTCCAACTGACAGCTCAGCAGTCAGACATCCCCCAAGGGCTCCCGAACTCTAAGAGGGCACAGGCCAGGCTTAGGGACTGCCCCCAACCCAACCCAATACACTGGGCCTCTAATATATATATATATTTATTGCTTTCAGAGAAGAAGGGAGAGGGAGAGGGAGGGAGGGAGGGGGAGAGAGAGAGAGAGAGAGAGAGAGAGAGAGAGAGAGAGAGAAATATCAATGATGAGAATGGGGATGGGGCCCAGAGCTGGGCATGTGCCCTTGACTGGAATTGAACTTGGCTCCCTTCAGTTGCAGGCTGATGCTCTATCCACTGTGCATAACTAGCCAGGGCATCAGATATATATATATTACATAATAAAGAGGTAATATGCAAATTGACCCTCACGCCCTCACAAGATGGCTGCCTACGACCAGGCTGGCAGAGATGTTAGTGAGGAATGACCAAACGACTGAACAGTAGGCTGCGTGGAACCACCAGGCCATTGGGGTAGTTAGTGAGGGACGACCAAATGACTGAACAGCAGGCTATGTGGGGCAACCAGGTCTGCGGGGTGACTGTGAGGGGTGACCAGGCTGGCGGGGGATTTCGGGGTGATCAGGTTGGCAGGGGGGCAATTAGGGGCATCCAAGCAGACAGGCAGGTGAGTGATTAGAAACCAGCAGTCTGGGATTGTGAGAGGGATGTCCGACTGCTGGTTTAGGCCTGATCCCCCATTGGGATCCTTGATTGGAGAGGGTGCAGGCTGGGCTGAGGACCTGGTGCATGAAATTCATCACTGAGTGGGGGTGTCCCCTCAGCCCAGCTTGCACCCTATCGAAGTACAGATCTCTCACTCCTTACTTCCTGCCTGCTCACTGCTCCTTACGCTCAGATTGTTGTTCCTCAGTGCTGTGGTAAGGCAGGAGAGGCTCCTGCCACCACTGTGTGCTCACCAGCTGTGAGCCCAGCTTTTGGCACTTCCCCTGTGGGAGCACACTGACCATCAGGGGGCAGCGCCTGCGTTGAATCTTTGCTCCCGGGTGGTCACTGTGCATCATAGCAAATAGTTGTTGTGGTCATTCCACCATAATGATTGCTAGGCTTTTATTTTGTATATATATATTCCTTTTTCAAAAAATCCTTACTGAGGATATGTTTTACAAATATATTATTTTATTTTATTTTTTTTAGAGGGGGGGAAGTGAGGGAGAGTGTGAGAGAGAAACATTGGTGCATGTGAAAAACATCCATCATCTGCTTCCTGTACTCACCCCCACCTGAACTGAACCTGCAACTTAGGCATGTGCCCTGACCAGGAATCCAACCCACAACCCAGGAATGTGCCCTGACCAGGAATCCAACTAGCAACCTTGAGTGTACGGGAGTTTGCCCTAATCAACAGCCACACCAGCCAGGGTTTTTTGTTTTTTTTTTCCTTTTTGCTTTCCAGCCAAGGTGTTGTTTTTTCCTTTTTGCTTAATCTGTACTTAAGGCCTAAGGTTATAATCAATCCTATAACATCTATGTCTGACATTCCCTTAACCTTTGGAAATTTTAATTCTTAGATAATACTTTAAACACATATATCAAATTTATCATGTGTGAGAACCTTGGGGACAGAAATTATACTTTAATTCAATGTCTTACAGAACACCTTCATTATATGTTACCAGTTTTTTGCTGTAACCTATGCTAATGCATATGTCAACCACCTTAACCAAAGACCTTTAAACTTTATTTGATTAACTTCCTGACAATATTATAAATTGATGTTTTTGATGTTTTAAATTTAGATCTGTGTACTTATTAGATAACAATTTTAAACTGTAGTTTTTTAAAAAAATTTTCCTTTTGCTATATAAAGAAGGACTTTTCATTGAAATAGTATATCTAATAGATACTCCTAAATGAGCATATGTTATATAGATAATTATTATTGTGACTTTGGAATTAATTATTCACTCTTGGCCAAATCTGATACACTAACTCTCATCTTGTATCTCATAATTTTCAAATTCATATACTACTAGATTTCGATTACTACATGTTTATTATCTCTCTCTATATATAAAAGCCCAGCAACTAAACAGAACAACTATCAACCAGTCGCTATGACATGCACTGAGCACCAGGGGGCAGATGCTCAATACAGGAGCTGCCCTTGTGGTCAGTGCACTTCCACAGTGGGCAATCTCCGCAGGCCATATCCCCACAGTGCACAAATCTGTGCACCAGGCCTATAGTGTAATCTATAAAGTTTTTTGTGTGTTTTTTTTGTTAATCATCACATGAGAATATTTTTTCCATTGTTTTTTAGAGAGAGTGGAATGGAGGGAGGGAGGGAGAGAGAGAAAGAGAAACATCCATGTGAGAAAGACACATTGATTGGTTGCCTCCCGAACACTCCTCAACCTGGGCTGGGTATCAAACCTTCAACCCAGGTACCTGCACTTGACTGAGAATCAAACCCAGGACCCTTCAGTGTATGGGTCGATGTTCTAACCACTGAGTACACCAATCAAGATAATAAAGTTTTTAAAATATAAAAATTTTATAGTTTTAATATTTATATTTATAATTTTGATATAAAAGTAATATACACTGACAGTAAATATTTTAAAAACACAAGCAAAAAAAAAAAAAATCCAAAAACGTAAAAATAACCAGTATGCCTACTATCCAGAGATCTTTTAACTATGTTTTCTTCTACTATACTTTAAAACAACAACAACAACAACAAAAATATATATATGTTGATTTCTGAGAAGAAGGAAGAGGGAGAGAGAGAGAGAAACATGAATGATAAAAGAGAATTACTAATCACTGCTTCCTGCATTTTCCATACTGGGGATCGAACCCACAACCTGCGCATGTGCTTTTGACTGGAATCAAACCTTGGGACCCGTCAGTCCATAGGCTGATGCTGTATCCACTGAGCGAAACCCAGTTAGGGCTGATTTACTTTTTAAATAATCATTCAGGTTACTGGGTATAACACATAATGAAAGGAAGGCAAGAATAGGATCAACCAGCAGGGAAGGTATTGTAGTCCAGACAGGATATGGCAATTGCTTGGACTTTAGTAGTAGGGTGAGGAATTGAGAAAAGTTCCCTCCCCCCACCCCCGTCTCTGATGTTGTTTTACTAATTTATGCATTTATTGGTTGCTTCTTGTATGTGCCCTGACTGGGGATAGAACCTGTAACATTGGCGTATTGGACCAACGCTCTAACCAATGTTCTACCTAGCCAGAGCTGTTTTTTAATTTATTGAACTGTGTTAGGCATTGTTATTAAAGTGTAGTCTCAGAGTTTTTAAAATTGAAAGAGTAAAGCAACTAGCAGAGCCATAACTTTTCTTTTTGTAGGATAGAAGTAATTATTTGAACTATTAAAAATCACAATATATATAGCTCAGTGACTTTGTAACCTTAAATTATCAATTGTATTCTCTAAGTGACATTTATTTGTTTGTTTATTTATTTATATATATTTTTTCAAGTGACCTTTATTTAATGTTATTTTTCCAAAAGGTTCATTCCAGCCAACAAATGAAATGATGCTCAAGTTCTATAGCTTCTATAAGCAGGCAACTGTGGGCCCCTGTAAACTTTCAAGACCTGGATTTTGGGATCCTATTGGAAGATATAAATGGTAATTTTACATAGAAATCTGTGAAAGAAATTTTATTGTAATGATAGTTACTTATGTGGTTATATATTATCCTGTGCATAAAATGTCTAGGTATAGGATACAATTTTTATCATTCTTGTACTCTTAACACAATTTCACACAAATAAGAATATCTTGAGGAAGAGAGGAAAACAATAAAACCACAAGCTGTAGGTACACCGAAGATAATAAAGAATTTTCAGTTTGTCTTTTCTGGAGTTTTTTTCTTATTATGCTAAGAGCAACTCCTATACAAAGTTAAAGGAGCACTTTCCTGCCTGTTTGACCTGACATGAAACCTAGTGACTTGTAAAGTGACATTGCTTTGAGCCTTTAAGATAAAAACTAACTAGGAACATGACTCACGTACTGTCTACTAACATTTTATCTAAGACGTCACTCTTGTCCCACTGTCTATTTATATAAAAGCCTAAGTGACTATCACAACGGACAACTGAACAGGCTGCATGGGGTGACCAGGCTGGCAGGTGGATTAGTGAGGGGAGACCAAACGACCGAGCAGTAGGCTGTGTGGGGCAACCAGGCCGGCAGGGGGGGCAGTGAGGGGCGACCAAATGACTGAACAGCAGGCTGCGAGGAACAACCAGGTCGGCAGGAGGGTTAGTGTGGGGTGACCAAACAACCGAGCAGGAGACTGCGTAAGGCAACCAGGCTGGCAGGGGGGCCGTGAGGGGCAACCAAATGACTGAACAGCATGCTGCGTGGGGCAACCAGGTCAGCAGAGGGGAGGCAGTTGAGGGTGATCAGGCCAGCTGGCAGAAACAGGGGTGATCAGGCCAGCAGGGGGAGCAGTGAGGTACAATCAGGCTGGTAGGCAGAGGTGATTAAGTGTGATCAGGCTGGCAGGGGGCAGTTAGGAGCCAACAGTCCAGGATTGTGAGAGGGATGTCTGACTGCTGGTTTAGGCCCAAACCATGGGATCGGGCCTAAACCAGCAGTCAGACATCCCCTGAGGGGTCCTAGATTGGAGAGGGTGCAGGCTGGACTGAGAGGATCCGCCTCACCTCCCCTCATACATGAATTTCATGCACTGGGCCTCTAGTCTATATAATAAAAGCCTAAGCAATCGTTATGGTGGAACAACCAGAAAGACCAGTCATTATGATGCGTACTGACCACCAGGGGGCAGACGCACAGCACAGATGCTGCTCCCTAGTGGTCAGTACATTCCTACAGGGGGAGCGCCCCTCAGCCAGAAGGCGGGCTCATGGCTGGTGAGCATAGTGGTGGTGATGGGAGCCTCCCCTGCCTCTGCAGCAGGGTGCAGACTGGGCTGAGGAACCCCTCTCCCCAGTGCATTAATTTCATGCACTGGGCTTCTTGTACTTGAATAAAAATATGATTTATAAAGAAATTTATTGATTTTGTTTTAGAGAGAGAGGAAGGATGAGAGAAAAGAGTCGGAAAGAAACATTGATTTGTTGTTGTTCTTATTTATGATTTTATTGGCTGCTGCTTGTATAGAGATTGAACCCCAACTTTGGTGTATTGGGACAGTGCTCTAAACAACTGAGCCAAGTGGCCAGGGCTAATATTTGATTTTTAATATATTTAAAACAATAGTAAAATGTGCAGAGTCGCCCTGGCTGGGTAGCTCAGTTGGTTAGAGCATCGTCCTGATATGCCAAGGTTGCGGGTTCAAACCCTGGTTAGAGCACATACAAGAATCAACCAATGAATGGAAAAATAAATGAAACAACAAATGGATGTTTCTCTCTCTCTCAAATCATTCAATAAATAAAAAAGAAAAGAGAAAAATCCAAAGATAGCTTTGCCATTTAAAAAAAATATATATATTTTTATTGATTTCAGAGAAAGGAAGGGCGAGGGAATAGAGAGATAGAAATACAGATGAGAGAGAAACATCGTTGATCAGCTGCCTCCTGCATGCCTCCCACCAGGGACTGATCCCACAACCCTGGTATGTATCCTGACGGAATTGAACCAGTGATATTCTGGTTCCTGGGTTGACTTTCAACCATTGAGCAACACTGGTCAGGCAACTTTTAAAAAAAATATATTCTATTGATTTTTTATAGAGAGGAAGGGAGAGAGATAGAGAGCTTGAGAAGTCGATGAGAGAGAAACATCGACCAGCTGCCTCCTGCACGCCCCCTACTGGGGATGTGCCCGCAACCAACGTACATGCCCCTGACCGGAATCGAACCCGGGACCTTTCAGTCCACAGACCGACACTCTACCACTGAGCCAAACCGGTTTCGGCCAGGCAACATTAAAAAAAAAAAATATATATATATTTTTTATATATATTTTATATATATATATATATATATATATATATATATATATATATTTTTTTTTTTTTTTTTTTTTTTCAGAGAAGAAGGGAAAGGAAGAGTGAGAGAGAAATATCAATGATGAGAGGGAATCATTGATTGGCTGCCTCCTGCATGTCCCCTACTGGGGACCAAGCCTGCAACCCGAGCATGTGCCCTTGCCCTGAATTGAACTCGGTACCCTTGAGTTCGCAGGCAAATGCTCTATCCATTGAGCCAAACCGGCCAGGGCGGTCAGGTAACATTTTATGTTTTAAGTACTCCTGAGGACTTTACCAATATCTAACAAAACGTCTAACTAGACTGTTCATTATGAATAGAGCATGCTAATTGGTGAAGTATGTCTTAAGAGCCACACATTTTGAAGGCTAAATTTATTCTTTTTGAATTGTAAGTCCTTAAACTCCTTTGAAGATTTCTTAGTTCTCTACTTTTCTCTGAGAGCTTTATGAATAGTCATAAAATAATAGGTTAAGCCCAGCTGGTGTGGCTCAGTGGTTGAGCATCCACCTATGACCTGAACAACAAGGTTACAGTTAGATTCCAGTCAGCAATATGCCGTGTTGTGGACACCCAGTTGGGGGTATGCGGGAGGCAGCTGATCAGTGATTCTCCCTTATCATTGATGTTTCTATCTCTCCTTCTCTCTTCCTCCTGAAATCAATTAAAAATATATGAAAATAATAAAAATAGGTTAAGTAAAATGGCAACATATTTAATCTTTTTAAAAAAATACATTTTATTGATTTTTTACAGAGATGAAGGGAGAGGGATAGAGAGTTAGAAACATCGATGAGAGAGAATCATCGATCAGCTGCCTCCTGCACACCTCCCACTGGGGATGTGCCTGCAACCCAGGCACATGCCCTTGACCGGAATCGAACCCGGGACCTTTCAGTCCCCAGGCTGACACTCTATCCACTGAGCCAAACTGGTTTTGGCTATTTAATCTTTTTAAAGAAAATTTATTTAGCATTTTTTCCTCAGAATTGACTTTTGGTAGCGTTAAGTTGCTTCCAGAAAAATTACATAAAAGGAGAGGTGTTTGCCCTAGCTGGTTTGGCTCAGTTGATAGAGCATCGGCCCAGGGTCGCAGATTCAATTTTGTTCAAAGGCATGTACATATGTTGCAGGCTTGATCCCCAGCCCTAGTTGCAGTGCCTGCAGGAGGCAATCAAATGATGTTTCTCTCTCATCAATGTTTCTCTCTTTCCCCCTCCCTCTCACTCTCTCTAAAATCAATGGAAAAAATATCCTCAGGTGAGGATTAACAAAGCAAACAAAAAATAGTAAGAAGAGAGGTTTTCATTTTAGGCAAAAGTTTTAAAGGACTATTCTCATTATCTAAGGGTTTAAAATGTTCCTTTTTAGGAAATCATTGCCATTTTTCAAATGTGTAAAGTTAGACTTTTATTTAAATTAATGGACACTTTAAACCAAAATTTTGTTTAAAACATAGCTGTGACAGTTTATGTAGAGGCTTCTTAAATATTTATTTCTCTCATTCTTTATAATGATATAAAAACTTCTACAGCAAATATTTGTGAATAGTCTATAGTCTGTATAATAAAGCATCTATAATCTTTAATCTATAGGTGAGTTTTATTCTTACTAATTTTTAATACTGTTTAATTTGTCAGTTTATTCACTGTGATATTTTTATTCAAGGTGGTGCATTTAAAGAGATTCTTTAGGAATATAACATGGCTTTAAGTAGAACTTATTTTAAACTTATGACCCTATATTATTAACTATAAATTATATTCTGAGCAATTGAAAATCAGGTGTCTTTCAAACTGGCAGTTACAAAATAGTTGTGGAGATGTAAAGTACAGCATAGGGAATATAGTCAATAATATTATAATATTGGGTCGGCAACTAAGTCATTGCGGATTTTTTAAAGAAAATCAAAGACAATTTTTTCATGGAACTAAATAACTTTATTCTGTAATGTATTGCCCATTTTGATCAATGACCTTTTGCCATCTTTCAGGCAGCATCATAATCCCACGTTCAAAAAACTTCTGGTTTTTATTAGCAAAAAACTGAATCAGGTACGATTTGACATCATCATCATTATTGAAATTTTTACCATTCAAGGAGTTTTGTAAAGATCGAAACAAAAAGTAATCAGAGGGTGCAAGGTCAGGACTATATGGTGGATGTGGCAAAACATCCCAACCAAGCTCCATTAATTTTTGCCGAGTGACCAAAGATGTGTGTGGCCTTGCATTGTCATGATGGAATACAACACCTTTTCGATTTGTCAATTCGGGCCGCTTTTCTTCAACTGCATTGTTTAATTTCGTTAGTTGTTCAATGTAGACATCAGAATTGATCGTTCGGTTGGGTGGTAAGAGTTCAAAGTAGACAATTCCTTTGTAATCCCACCAAACTGATAACAAAACCTTCTTTTGATGAATATCAGCTTTTGATGTTGTTTGAGTTGGTTCACCTGGCCTGCTCCACGATCTTTTCCGCTTGATATTGTTGTAAACAACCCATTTTTCATTGCCAGTTATCAGTCGTTTTAAAAATGGATAATTTTCATTACGTTTCTTTAGCAAATCGCAGCTGCTAATGCGTTGCGTTAACTGTGATTCTTTCAGTTCGTGAGGAACCCATGTATCGAGTTTTTGAACATAGCCAAGTTGTTTTAAGTGATTTTCAATGCATGTATGTGATACATGAAGCTTCTCTGCAATCTCACGTGTTGTACTGTGACAGTCCGAATTGATTATTGCTTTGATTAGGGCGTCATCAACTTCAACTGGACGACCAGAGCGTCTTTCATCTTTGAGTGAAAAATCACCAGAACGAAATTTGGCAAACCAATTTTGACACTGCCGTTCTTTTAAGGCTTCATCACCATAAACAGCACATAACTTTTTATGAGCTTGCCATGCGTTTTTCCCTTTGCGGAAATAAAAAAGCAAAATATGACGAAAATGTTCCTTTTGATTTTCAATTTTTCAACGAATGCCAAACGAAAACTACAAAACAGATCAAAAAACTTTTTTTACTGATTAACAGCTGAATAGCCAACTATCAAATAACAAAATGTGTTTTACATTTGTACTACCTCTGCAAACTAAAAATTCAACTGAAGCCATATATGTGTGAAACCCGCAATTACTTAGCTGCCGACCCAATAATTACATATGGTGTCAAATGGGTACTAGATTTATTGGGGTGCTCACTTTGCAAATTATATAAATGTCTAATCAGTGCCCACTTCAGCTGCACATACTACAATAGTATACTAAAATATAAATGTCTACTTACTGGGTTATTTACCTGAAACTAATATAATGTACATCAATGAAATAGAAAAATTGAAAATTATTTAAAGAAAAAACAGGTGTCTTTTTGTTGTTATGTGAATATTTTCAATTTTAGGGATGCTTGGAGTTCATTGGGTGATATGACCAAAGAGGAAGCTATGATTGCATATGTTGAAGAAATGAAAAAGGTAGGGAAAACAATTCATAGGAGAAAATAAAAACATCTAGAATCACTCTAATTTAATTTTTTGTTACTAGGAAAATTAGCTGCTTTGTTTTAACGAACAAGGAGAGTATAATCTGTTAGAATATAGAATCTAGATTATTGAATTTATTAGAGCTTAATCTGTCTAAGTTCATCAAAGTTCATCTTAAGTGTTTTTCCTTAGATATGTCACATTGGATTGACATCATATTTTGTTCTTTTGTGTGTTTTTTCCTTTTCCTTGTCTTCCTTGATAGTTCACTTTTGTAGAAAGTGTATAAATATGAATATTTCAAAATATTGATGTCCCTTAGAGTCAGAAGTAACCTGGACTGTCTTCACAAGGCTTCCTCACAACGGTCTTATACACCGTTTGACTCATAAATTACCATCACTATTTCTCAGTAACAAGCATTTTTTTTTTTGTCAATGCAAAGTCCTTTGAAGCAGAATAAGGATGCATTTAGTTTCTCTGATAACTACTATAAAAAGGCATCAAAAGTTATAAAATTTAGGTCTGTTTATAATCTTAAGCAAATGATCCTTAAACATAAAATCTATAAGAAAAAGAATAGGTTTCTTTTGCCAGGCGATTTAACAGTATTAATTTAAGTAATAATTTCATTTTGGTAGATTCAAACTAGTATTTTGGGTTTGTTTTGTTTTAATTATAGCTACACTGCTCAAATTGTGCCCTTTGTTACATTTCCAAAAGTTTTTTTTAGCGACTTTGTTTATAACAGAGGGCAGAGTTTAGTTTTTCTGGCTAACTGTATCAGTAACACAACAACAAAGGAGCCTTTCAAAATCAGAGAGAGAAAGAGAATCTAAAGCTTTTTTGGTTTGATAACTATTCCTTTTCTTTACCTTAAATACCATTATAATTTTTAGGGTATACCTTAGTTAATTGACACATTAAGAAAATATACTCATTTTTCCTTTTGAATTTTATTAATACATGATGTAGCCACATTTTTGGGGGGGCGGAGAGGGGCGCGGAGAGCATGGTGAAACAATGTGTATTCTGCTTTTCCCCCCAGAAAGATTAAAACTATACTGCTGCCTTTTAGGTATTTTAAGATGCTCCCACCGTGCCTGTAGAATTTTGTAACTACTTCTCTAATTAAGCTATCTTTACTGAGACTTTAAAATTTTCATTTCATACTGTGAATGTAATAAAGTTCTTAGAAAACTTTTAGAGGCAAATTAAAACATTTTAAAGATATATATAGGTTGAAAATTTGATTACTAGTGTATTCATTTGTTTTCAGATGTTAACTTTGTGGACATCAGTAGATAAAATTACATGTTCCAAATAATCATGTGGAAATAGTACATTATCCAAAAGATTTCATAACTGAATTTGGGACTTTCATTATATTTTATTTATTTAAAAATACATCTTTATTGATTTCAGTGAGGAAGGGAGAAGGAAAGAGAGATCGAAACATCAATGATGGGAGAAAATCATTGATCAGCTGCCTCCCATACATCCCCTACTGGGGCTGTAGCCTTAAACTGGGCATGTACCCTTGACAAAATTTAACCCAGGACCCTTTAGTCTGCAGGCTGACACGCTATCCACTGATCCAAACCAGCTAGGGCAGGACTTTTTCTAATAGCAATAATTTACTTAACTGAAGCAGTCATTGAGTTATGTTTTTAAATATAGTTGACAAATCACTGTACTATTGCTCTTTAGAATTATTCTTTTAATATAAATCTTATTCCATGCTTTTGCATTTACAGTTTTAAGGAGCCTTATTAATTTTATTTATATATTATAATTGATAATGTTTTTTTTTAAATATATTTCATTGATTTTTTACAGAGAGGAAGAGAAAGAGATAGAGAGTTAGAAACATTGATGAGAGAGAAACATTGATAATGTTTTATGAAAATTATGCTTTTCATGATTTATAAACTGTTTTGTGAAATACCACCAAAAAAGCTGTGGGAATAAGAAATTCTACCTAATAAAAGAGTAGTATGCAAATTAACCACCACTCTGCTATACCCACAAGCCACACCCACCAGCCATGCCCCACCAGCCAGTCAGAGCAAGTATGCAAATAAATAACCCTTCTGGTACAGCCACAGAGAGCAGGAGGGAGGCTTGGGTTTCCCTGGCAATGGAAGAAGCCAAGCTTTCTGCCTGCCCTGGTCAGCCTAAGCCTCCACTCAAGGCTACAAAGTTTCAATTATGGAAAGTTAAATCCAAACAGAAATGGCGGCTGCCACAGAGCAAGCAGAAGGCTTGGCTCTGCTCCAGGCTACAAAGTTTCAATTGTAGAAGGTAAATAAATTCCAGCTACCAGGGCCTCCACTTGGGTCACCAGGGAGTGTGGCTGGCCTGCAAACCACCACAGGCCCCTCACTCAGGCTGCCCCATGCCCCAAGGGAACTCCCATCCTGATCTGGGACACCCTTCAGGGCAAACCAGTTGGCTTCCACCCATGCACCAGGCCTCTATCCTGTCTAATAAAAGAGTAATTGCAGATTGACCAACACACAATATGGCTGCTCCCATGTGGTCAAAGATCTTGCCTCCAAGTGGACACAAGATGGCCACCACAAGATGGCCAGCAGGGGAGGGCAGTTAGAGAGACCAGGCCTGCAAGAGATGGCAGTTGGAGGCAGTCAACCCTGCATGGGAGGGCAGTTAGGGGTGACCAGGCTGGCAGAGGAGGGAAGTTGGGGGCAAACAGACTGGCAGGAAAACAGTTAGACATCAATTAGGCTGGCATGGGAGTGGATAGGGTGATCAGGCTGGCAGGCAGAAGCGGTTAGGGGCAATCAGGAAGGCAGGCAGGCGAGCAGTTGGGAGCCAGCAGTCCTGGATTGTGAGAGGGATCCCAGATTGGAGGTGCAGGCTGGGCTGAGGGACATGCCCCTCCTCCATGCACGAATTTCATGCACCAGGCCTCTAGTTTTATAATAATTTAATAGGATTTTAGCTTTGAGGGAATAGAATAATGTGGTTTGAAGTAAATAATCTATGTTTTTATATATAGTTTATTTTGATTTATAATAAAAAATATAAAATTTTGTTTTCTGTACAGTTTTACAGGCTGCATTGTGGGGGTTTCCAGAAAATCAGCCAGTATTTGAATAACTTGCATTATGTCTGTTGAGTTTAAATATAGATCAGTGTATGTTAGTCCCACATTAACCACGGGGCATATGTTCCGAGACCCCTAGTTGATGCCTAAAATCGAGGATAATACTGAAACCTGTATGTACTGTATTCTTTTTTTTTTATGTACATTCAGACCTTTTCACTTAAAGTAGGGTGGGGAACCTTTTTTCTGCCAAGGGTCATTTGGATATTTATAACATCATTCATGAGTCACAAAAGATTATCAACTTAAAAATTAACCTGCTATATTTGTTCAAACATTTAATTAAGTCATCCCTAACACCTTGGTAGGTCCAGATAAAATGATTTCGTGGGACATATGGCCTGGGGGTTGGGCATTCCCCACACCTGACTTAAAGGAAGCACATTATACCTTTTCTTTGACATATTGCATTGCCATCAATCACCAATTGATAACTATTTATTTGAATGCCTTAGTAGTTCATATATCTTGCTGTTTAAATTTGGTGATTCTAAATTTGCCCCCGGTTGTACAGGTGCCTGAAAGTGGTTATTTCCTACTTTACTTTTGTGCCCTATTAAAAATAATACCATAGAACTCTAGCCGGTTTGGCTCAGTGGATAGAGTGTGAGCCTGCCTACTGAAGGGTCCTGGGTTTGATTACAGTCAAGGACACATGCCCAGGTTGTGGGCTCAATCCCAGTAGGGGGTGTGCAGGAGAGCCAGCCAATCAGTGATTCTCATCATTGATATTTCTTTCTCTTTTCCCTCTCTCTTCTTTTCTGAAATCAATAAAAATATATATTTAAAAAAATAATACCATAGAGTGAAAGAACATACAGTTTATACTAATCCACAGCTTTCTATTTTATTTATTTACCATTGGTGTCCTTAGTTTTTAATGCACAATATATAAATTGTGTAAAATTTTACATGAAACTTAGTTTTCAAAATGAGAACTATTTTTGTTGTTGTTGATCCTTTGTTGATGATATATTTTCATTGATTTTTAGGGAGGGTGGAAGAGAGAGGGAAAGACAAAGAGAAACATCTATGTGAGAGAACACATCAATTGGTTGCCTCCTGCATGAGCCCTGACCAGGGCCTGGGCAGGGGAGGAGCCTGCAAGCAAGGTATATATATGCCCTTGACAGGAATCGAACCTGGGAACTTTCAGTCTGCAGACCGATGCTCTATCCACTGAGCCAAACCGGTTTTGGCAAAATGAGAACATTTTTAAGTTTTTAATATATTTGAAACTTTTCTAGAGGTTATATACAATAAGTATGTAATTAATATAGATACTTTGGGAGTCTATAAATGAACCTCATATATCAAAATTATCAAAATATTGTATTATTGGTTAGTAATTTAGATCAGCTTAAACAATTTGTGATTTCACAAGATTTGTTTCTTTTGATTACAGATTCTTGAAACAATGCCAATGACTGAGAAAGTTGAAGAATTGCTACATGTCATAGGTCCATTTTATGAAATTGTAGAGGACAAAAAAAGTGGCAGAAGTTCTGATTTAACTTCAGGTTGGACTATTTTACCACATTTTTAACTCAGCAACTAATACATTATGTTACATTAATACTTATATGTGTAATTTTTTTTTTATTCTCACATGCCAGTCCGACTGGAGAAAATCTCTAAATACTTAGAAGGTAGGAATAGTGAAATCCATGTAAAATTTTGTTTAAAATTTACATATCAATGAATTCTGCACAAATTCATATAACTTATAAGATTGTCACTCAAGAGTTTTAATCCAAGCAAATAAACTGCATAAAGTTCTAAAATATACCTGGGGGGGGGGGGGGAGCGGGGAGTGGCTTAATAGTTAAACGTTGACCTATGAACTAGGAGGTCATGGTTTGATTCTCAGCCAGGGCATGTCCCCAACTGTGGGCTTGATGGGGGTGTGCAGAAGGCAACTGATCAACGATTCTCTCTCATCACTGATGTTTCTCTCTCTCCCTCTCTGAAATCAATTTAAATATACTAAAAATATTATAAAATCTTAAGTTTTAACTCTTAAGTTATTGAAACATGATAAGTAGTTCACTTAGTATGTATAAAATTGTAACAGAATTCATAGTTTGTTTTTTTAAATATATTTTATTGATTTTCTACAGAGAGGAATTGAGAGGGATAGAGAGCCAGAAACGTCGATGAGAGAGAAACATTGACCAGCTGCCTCCTACACCCGCCCCACTCGGGATGTGCCTGCAACCAAGATACATGCCCCTGACTGGAATTGAACCCAGGACCCTTCAATCTGCAGGCAGACACTCTATCCACCAAGCCAAACTGGTTTCGGCCAGAATTCATAGTTTTATTTTGATGGATTATATTTTCTATTTTGCTTTATACGTATATTATTATCAATATGGCTGAAATAATTTTTAGCTAATTTTAAAATGCTGTATTTACTTTAAAGTGTTAGGTGTTTTGTTTTTGTTTTTATTTCTAATCCTCACCTGAGAATATGTTTTTATTGATTTTATTTATTTTTAAAATCATTATTATTTAAATATGTTTTTATTCATCTTCTTAGAGAGGGAGGCAGGGAGAGAAAGGAGAAACATTGATCGCTGCCTCCTTCATACCCCGTGCTGGGGATCAAGCCCACAGGCCTGGCATGTGCCTTGATCAAGAATTGAATCCACAGCCTTTTGATGTACAGGATGATGCTCCAGCCAAATGAGCCGCACAGCCAGGGCAAGTGCTTGGTTTACTGCAGCCTAGCAAGCTAGAGTAAGGCATCGGGGAATTCACTTAGCTTGTGTTTTATTTATTCTTTTTTAAAATTTTTTATTGATTCCAGAAAGGAAGGGAGAGGGGGAGTTAGAAATATCAATAATAATTTATTTTTTATATTTATTATTGATTGACTTTATTTATTTTAGATATACATATATCTTCTTAAATCTTTATTATTGAAAATATTATATAAGTCTACTTTTTTTTCTGGCCAGGGTCTGTGTCTTTTTGTGTACTCCATAAATAATTGAAAGTTGTGTATCTTTTATGTATTAGCAGGAGTTGAATATGCACATTTGCTGGCATTAATTTTAAACATTTGATCTTGAAATTTTATTAGAAAGCAGAGTGAAATGAACCAGTAAGAGTCAATTTAAATGGAAATTTTATGTTTTAATATATATGGTGCCCTAGCTGATTTGGCTCAATGGATAGAGCGTCAGCCTGAGGACTGAAGGGTCCCAGGTTTGAATCTGGTCAAGGGCACATGCCTGGGTTGCAGGCTCAATCCCTAGTAGGGGGTGTGCAGGAGGCAGCCAATCAGTGATTCTTTCTCATTATTGATGTTTTTCTCGCTCTCCCAATGAAATCAATTATATACATACACATATACATATACATATACATACATATACGTATACATAAACATAAACGTAAACATATATATGTGTGGTATCCTTTTTATCGTCATTCCTATTTATAAGACATCTTTTACTAATTGATGGCAATTACAGTGTTTCAGGACAGTAATTATCATAAGGCCTGCAGTTTGTGTCTGCCATAACTGATGATATAGGTATAGATATAGATATAGATATAGATATAGATATAGATATAGATATAGATAGAAGCCTAAGCAACCAAATGACCGAATGACTGGTCATTTGGTCAAATGGGCATTACTCTGTACCATACCTTCTATATCTGATTTATTCAATTCAGAAAGAATATTAAGTGTTTTTCTCTGAAGCATGTTTTTAGGATGCAGATGGGCATAAATCTGGACCTGCTTTAGTACTGTCCAGCCTATTGGCCAGAGGCAGATGCTTATTTATTTTTTCAGAGATAGATATTTAAACAACTAATTATAAAAATAAGGAAGAGTGAATAATAATAATAGTGGTTCAGTTCTACAATTCCTTACTTTTAATTTAAAAATTATAAAAGCTTGATAAACTCACTAGAGGCTTGGAGCATGTATTTGTGCACCAGTGGGGTCCCTCAGCATGGCCTACCTGGACCAGGCAGAAACTGGCAGTTCAACACTGCCTCCCATTTCTGCCTGCTGATTCTGCTCATTTCAGCCCTGCTGCACCTGCCACAGGCTCGTGTCCAATCAGTTTCAATCGGGAAAGGCTCGTGCTGCTGCAGTTGTACTCGCCAGTCGTGAGCCCTGTGTTTGGCACCCTTTGGTCAGCTGAGCAGTGCTCCCGCTGAGGGAGCACACTAACCACGAGGGGGCAGCTCCTGCATTGAGCCTGGTGGTCAGTGCACATCACAGCGACCAGTCATTCCGTCATTTGGTTGCTTAGGCTTCTATCTCTATCTCTATCTCTATCTCTATCTCTATCTCTATCTCTATCTCTATATCTATATCTATCTATACCTATACCTATATCTATAATTTGGCATATATATAAACTTGTCCTGACATGAACTAATTGAGGGACAAACCCTAAATTAAAATGACATGAAGCTATTTGAAGTCTTTAGTTAGTCTATCTAGAACTATTCATATATTTTGCTGGAAAAAAATCTTAAGTTTAAAAAATATTTTTTCATTGAATTTTAGAGGGAGAGAGAGAAGCATCAATGTGAGAGTGGAACACTGATGGGCTGCCTTCTATACACCTCCTACTGCGGATGGAGCCCTTCCACCTACCCTGAGGCATGTACCCTGACTGGTAATCAAATCGGTACCCTTCCAGCATACAGGATGATGCCCAGCCAACTGATCCACACTGGCCAAGGCTTAATTTAAAAAAAAAAATTTTTTTAATGAGAGCTGCCTACATTCTGTTGTGTTATGTAATATACAGTATATATAGTGTATTACCTTTACAAAGTTAGAATACTCTGTATTTTGAATCATATCTGAGTCTAGGGTGGTAAGACATTGTAACATAATCCGTACCATTCTAATGTACATTTATTTATTTTTTATTTATTTATTTTTTAAATATATTTTATTAATTTTTCACCGAGAGGTGGAGAGAGGGATAGAGAGTTAGAAACATCGATGAGAGAGAATCATCGATCAGCTGCCTCTTGCACACCCCCCACTGGGGATGTGCCGGCAACCAAGGTACATGCCCTTGCCCGGAATCGAACCCGGGACCTTTCAGTCCGCAGGCCGACGCTCTATCCACTGAGCCAAACCGGTCCCAGCTCTAATGTACATTTAGATTGTTTCCTCTTCTGATCTTCAAATGCTGCTGAACTTGATGATGTTCACATGTCATTCTATATATGTGGAAGTATAAAATAAGAAATGGTATTTAAAATATAATTGCTGGATCAAAAAATATGGGTGTTTGTTGGGTGTTTACAATTTTGTAAAATATTGCCACATTGCAGGACAGTTTTCCTTTTGACTTTTTTGTTGTTGCTGTTGCTGATCCTTACCCAAGGATAATTTTCCATTAAATTTTAGAGAGAGTGGAAGACAAAGAGAGAGGGGAAGACAAAGAGAAACATCGTTGGGAGAGAAACACATTGATTGGTTGCCTCCTACAAGAGCCTTGACCAAGGCCCAGGCAGGGGAGGAGCCTGCAACTAAGGTATGTGTCCTTGACCAGAATTGAACCTGGGAACCTTTGGTCCAAAGCTCTATAATTATATATCCGAACCTGTTTCCTTCAGAATTATTCTATTATTTGTAAACTAGAGGCCCAATCCATGACATTTGTGCAAAGGGGGGGAGGGTCCCTCAGTCCAGCCTGTGCCCTTTCACAGTCCGGGACTCTTGAAGGATCCTTAGTGCTGCTGTGGAGGCAGGAGCTGCTCCTGCTGCTGCGCATGCCAATCATGAGCCTGCCTTCTGGCTGAGCAGTGCTCCCCCTGTGGGAGTGCACTGACTACCAGAGGGCAGCTGCTGCGTTGAGCATCTGACCCTGGTAGTCAGTGTGTATCATAGTGACTGGTCATTCCTCTATTCAGTCGATTTGCATATTAGCCTTTTATTATATAGGATCACAGCCTTATTGTATGTTATATGGTTAGAGATTAAATGGTCATTTTTATATTTTAGATCTTGGTAATGTTCTAACTTCTCCTCCAAATGCCAAAACTGTTAATGGTAAAGCTGAAAGCAGTGATAGTGGAGCTGAGTCTGAGGACGAAGAAGCCCAAGAAGAAGTGAAAGGAGCAGAACAAAATGATAATGGTAATCTTTGGTTGGTGGGATAATAATTTTACATTAAATAAGATAAAAGGATATGGAGAGGCTTGGGCTGATTTGGCATTGTAGGAAGTGGTGGGATGTAGGTTGTTGACCCTATATCCAGGTTTTTGTGTTCCAAAGGGATACAGAAACAGCCTGCCTTATCCATAGATGGAATAGATGTCTATTGAAAGCTAATAAGAATAGGCCATTCTTCCCAATGTGATGCTGCTCTAGAAATATACTAGTGGCCTGGTGCATGAAATTCATGCATGAGGGAGGGGGCTTCCCTCAGGCTGGGCTGCACCCTCTCCAATCTGGGACCCCTTGGGGATATCTGACTGCCAACAGTTGTACATCCCTCTTGCAATCTGGGACTGCTGGCTCCTAACCACTCACCTGCCTACCTGCTTGATCACCCCTAACCACTACCTGTTGGCCTGCTTGCCCCCAACTGCGCCCCCGAGCCGGTCTTCTTGCCCCCAACTGCTCCCCCCTTGCTGGTTTGATTGCCCCCAACTGCTCCCCCCTACCCCCCCCGCCAGCCTATTCACCTCTAACTGCCCCCCTGCCCGCCTGCTTGCCTCCCAACTCCCCCCCTCCTCGCCAGCCTGATCACCCCCAATTGCCCTCCCCTCCTGGCCTGATGGCCCCTAATTACCTCTGCCTTGGCCTGGCCAGTATAGCCTTGTCCAAAAGGACATCTGGAAGGTCTCCCAGAATGTCTCCCAGACTAATTAGCAAATACCTTTTCAAAAAAAATATATATTCCATTGATTTTTTACAGAGAGGAAGGGAGAGGGAAAGAGAGCCAGAAACATCGATGAGAGAGAAATAGATGAGAGAGAAACATTGATCAGCTGCGTCCTGCACCCCCCCCACCCCCCCACTGGGAATGTGCCCGCAACCAAGGCACATGCCCTTGCCTGGAATCGAACCTGGGACCCTTGAGTCCGCAGGCCAACGCTCTATTTACTGAGTCAAACAAATCAGGGCAGCATACTACCCTTTTATTAGTATAGATTTCTGTAGTGCATTGTTTCCAATATGAATATGCATATGTTGTCAAGGAGAGGAGACAACCATACTCTGAATATTTTGTCAAGAATAGCGTGGAATCAAGAGAATAGGATTCAAGTAGAAGGTTTTTTGTTTGTTTGTTTTTTAACCCAAGGATATGAGTGTTTTTTTTACTGATTTTTTTTTTTTTTTTTTTTTTCCCAAAAGAGGGATAAGGAGAGAGAAGAAGAGGGAAAGGAACATTGATGTATGAGCAAAACATCTATCAGTTGCCTCCTATACTTACCAGGTATTGATCCCACAATCAAAGTATATGCTCTAACCAGGAATTGAACTGGTTACCTTTCAGTGCACTGGCTGACTTTCTAACCAACTGAGCCACATGGCTAGGGAGGGCCAGGTAGAAGTTTTGACAAAGAAGGAAGATTGGAATCATGGGGCCCTGAATTGGAGGGTCTTTATTAGAAAGAGTACCAGTGATTCTTGGGAAGACTGTTTTAGAAAGGGGGCAGAAAGATACTAATACAAACTGCCTGGTTTAAGTTTGCCTTCTGATTCCATTAAAATAAGACAAGTAATACTTTCTTTGAAGGATCTCTTTATTTGCTATATGTACCCCTTTGTACTGCTGGGTCTCATAGAACATTTTGCTCATCCTGAGAGAGTGTGAAAACCTTGAGAGATTATCTCTCAAAGGAGGTCTGGGAAATTCACAGCGAGCTGAAGCAGTTTTGAAACGAAT
Source organism: Pipistrellus hanaki (assembly GCF_964339955.1). Lineage (NCBI taxonomy): Eukaryota > Metazoa > Chordata > Mammalia > Chiroptera > Vespertilionidae > Pipistrellus > Pipistrellus hanaki. The sequence goes on along the minus strand of NC_140503.1, from coordinate 117,541,459 downwards.
ACAGTTTGTTTGAGTTGTCAGCATGTAAAATACCCCTTTTCTATAAGCACCCCATCTCTCTGCTCCTAGTAGGAAACCCTTCAAAGGGATTTTGGGTAGGTTGATATCAGAACAGTGTATGCAGAAGTTGACCTAATGTGAACTTTTATGAATTTCTACATTTTCACATAAAAGATAAGAAAATGACGAAGAAATCCACAGAGCATAAGAATTTGGAAATCATTGTTGCTAATGGCTACGATAAAGACAACTTTGTTCAGGATGTACAGAATGATATCCATGCTAGTTCTTCTCTGAGTGGCAGAAGCACTGAAGAAGTAAAAGCTGTAGATCAAAACTTGGAGCAAACTGGTAAACCTGCTGTCTGCATTCACCAAGGTATTCTTCCATATTTATTTGTTGAGTCTGTTTCCTATGAATAAGATATTCTTTTAATAATTTCAGGATATTTGGAGCAATTTAGAATTTAAAATCTCTTACTAATAGTATAAAAGGGTTTATTTATATTATAAGGGCTTATATTTTTGAAAGACTGAATTAGGGCTAGGGTTTTTATGTTTTTCATTGAGATTTAAATTTGTTTTTATATAGCATTTTAAAATAAAATTTTGAAATTTTTTTCAATTGATTTGAGAGAGAGGAAGAAAGGGGAAGAGGGAGAGAGGGAGAGAGAGAGAAAGAGAGATAGAGAGGCACATTGATGTGAGAGAGTAACATGGAACAGTTTCCTCCTATATACTCCCCAGGCGGGTATTGAACCCACAACCTGGATATGTGCCCTGACCAGGAATCAAACCTACAGCCTCTTGGTGTACGGGATGACACTTCAACCAAGCCACACTGACCAGAGCAAATTTTGAAGGTTTTTAAAAAATATATATTTTATTGATTTTTTTACAGAGAGAAGGGAGAGGGACAGAGAGCTAGAAACATTGATGAGAGAGGAATATCGACCAGCTGTCTCCTGCACACCACCTACTGGGGATGTGCCCGCAACCAATGTATTATACATGCCCTTGACCGGAAATGAACCTGGGACCTCTCAGTCTGCAGGTCGATGCTCTATCCATTGAGCCAAACTGGTTTTGGCCAAATTTTGAAGTTTTTACTCTTATTCCTGATGTTTCTTTTAGCTTAAAACTCTTGATTATAGGATACCTTTATCCTCCAATCAGCAAGGTAAGCTATATTCTTTTCATATTTTAGGGATGAGCCTATAATATATATATGGTGACTTATTAACATTATTGCAATTCAGCCAAGTAAGCAAGAAATGTAATTTCTAAATGGTACAATCAAACTGGACAATAGTCATCTAACTTTAGGCTTCCTAGCTGCTATTCAGTTTTCTCTTATAAGGTTACTGAGTTCTATAAGGTTTGATCTGGGCAGTATTTTTATATAATTCCATGGTAAAATACTTCGATACCTTTTCATATAAAAATTATCAAATCAACTTAATGTTTTGATAAGTTAAAAGAAAAAAAAAGTGTGGCGATACCAGAGAGAGGAGGATCCAAGATGGCTGCTCAGGTAGACACCTAACCGCAGCAGCACACAACAATTTCAAAGGAATACAACTAAAATGTAGAGTGGACATTGCCCAGAGCTACAGGTAGTCGACTGACTGAAAATTCTACAACAAGAAGGAAAGAGAAAACCAGAAGGAAAATCAGAGGAGCTGAAAAAGCCTAAGGTACAGAGACATGCTGCGCGCACGCAGGCACGCACACATGCGCAGAGAGGACGCAGCCGGAGAGGAGGAGAAGGCTGGGTGCCTGCCTGGCGTTCTCTAGCAGGAAGGAAATAAAAACCCCGGCCTGGGCTGAACCCCCGAACCGGCAGCACTGAGCCCCAGTTATGGGCCAGACCCTGGGGATCCAGGCTCAGGCAGGGGGAGACGGGGCTGTGAGGCGGAATCCCAGGGGAGCGGCGAAAAGCGGAGCCCCCGGAGTCGCGCACATTGCACGCAGAGGACGAAATGTTGACTCTGGTGCTGGATTACCCTAGCTGGAAGAAACAAAACTTCCGGCTGTGCTGAGCCCCAGTTCCAACTGCTCTGAACCTCAGTTCTAGGCCAATCCCTGGGGACCCAGGCTCAAGCAGAGGGAGACAGGGCTGTGAGGCAGAGTCCCGGGGGAGCGGCAAGGGGCAGAGCCCCCAGAGTCGTGCACATTGCGCTCAAGGGAAGGAATGTTGACTTTGATGCGGGATTGCCCTGGAGGGAAGGAAACAGGAGCTCCGGCCATGCTGGGCCCCAGTTTTGACTGCTCTGAACCCCAGTTCTAGGCTAGACCCTGGGGACCCAAGCTCGGGCAGGGGGAGACAGGGCTGTGAGGCGGAATCCCAGGGGAGCGGTGAAAAGCAGAGCCCCCGGAGTGGCGCACATTGCGCGCAGAGGACAAAATGTTGACTCTGATGCTGTATTGCCCTGGTGGGAAGAAACAAAGCCTCTGGTGGTGCTGAGCCCCACTCCCGACTGCTCTGAACCCCAGTTGTAGGCCAATCCCTGGGGACCCAGGCTCAAGCAGAGGGAGACGGGGCTGTGAGGTGGAGGCCTGGGGGAACGGCGAAAAGCGGAGCCCCTGGAGTTGCGCACATTGCGCACAGAGGACAGTCTGTTGACTCTGATGCTAGACTCCCCTAGCGGGAAGGAGAAAAAAAGCTCCAGACTGAAGGAACGCGATGAGGAGCAGGAGCCCCTGCCGGACACCGGCCAGCCGGGCACCAGCAAGGAGCTGGGCAACGGGGCCCCCAGGGGGGTTGCCCCTGGGCCTTCGTCCGCTGAGCGTGGGCCATGGAGCCGAGGCTGGGGGCTGCTTCCTGGGCGGCGCTGACCCCTGCAACAGGCTGAAGCCACTCAGGAGCCCACGGAGAACAAAGGGGTGCCACAGGCCAACCTGCTGAACTTCTAGGACAAGGAGGAAGAAACCGAAGAAGTTTTCAATGTGAAGAAATCAAGTGAGAGCAAAAGATAGTAAAATTACTTAAGAAAGAATACAAAGAAGATCGTGAAAAATCGAAGATTAAGACAGAACTCAAGTCAGCAGCCAACATTGCAACATAAATGCGTTTTAAAAAAAAAAAAAAAGGACAGAAGGTTGGAATGGCGGCGGCCAGGCCTAGAGTGGCCAGGCACAAGGCAGTGGCAGCTGGGCCCGGAGCAGCAACAGCCATGCCCCAGAGCAGCAGCAGCCAGAACCAGAGCAGCAACAGGCATGCCTGGATTAGCCAGATCTGGGGCAGTGGCAGCCATGCCTGAGGTGGAGGCGGCCAAGCCCAGGGTGGCCAGTCCAGGAACACCCAGGCCCGGAGCGGCCGGGCCCAGAGTAGCTGGGCCCAGAGCAGCCGGGTTGGGAGCAGCCAGGCCCGGAGCAGCAGCTGCCAGGCCGAGTGCGTCCAGGCCCGGAGCTGCTGGGCCCGGAGCAGCTGGGTCCAGAGCAGCCGGGTTGGGAGCAGCCAGGCCCCAAGCAGCAGCAACCAAGCCCGGAGCAGCCAGGTCTGGAGCAGCCAGGTCTGGAGCGGCCAGGCCCGGAGTTGCTGGGCTCAGAGCACCCGGGTTGAGAGCAGCCAGGCCCCGAGCAGCAGCAACCAAGCCCGGAGCAGCCAGGTCAGGATCTGCCAGGCCTGGATCTGCCAGGCCTGTAGCGGCCGGGCCCAGAGCAGCTGGGTCGGGAGCAGCCAGGCCCTGAGCGGCCAGGCCCGGAGTAGCCGGTCCCAGAGCAGCCGGGTCGGGAGCAGCCAGGCCCGGAGCAGCAGCTGCCAGGCCCGGAGCGGCTGGGCCCGGAGCAGCTGGTCAGGAGCGGCCAGACCCGGAGCGGCCGGGCCCAGAGCAGCAGGGTGGGGAGCAGCCAGGCTCGGAGCAGCAGCTGCCAGGCTGGGAGCAACCGGGCCCAGAGTAGCCGGGTCGGAAGCGGCAGTGGCCAGACCCGGAGCAGCTGGTTGTGGAATGGACCAGAGCAACAGAGGCCGGGCCCGGAGCAGCCAGGCCCGGAACAGCTCACTCCTCGCCTGCCTCCACCCCAAGGCTGCCTCTCAGACATGGCTGGAAACTTTTGGGGGAACTTGAGGGTCTGCTGAATCAAATGAGGAAGGCTTAGATCTGAATGTGTTGAGTTATTATAGCGCTGGGGTGTTAATCTGTGAGTGCCTTGTGTGGGCTCTGGATGAGGTAGGTTGAGCTATTTGGAAATGTCTTTTGTGTGAAGTGTATCCTTGGGCATGTGGAGGTATTATTGATTTGAGAAAATGCTAAGTAACTGATTTACTATCTGAAAAATTTAAAGTTATGAAAGTTTAAGGTCTCTTCCCAAAAAGAGGTTTTAAAGCTAACACCTTAATTTTAATGGAGAAAGGGAATGACAGGCCCTTCCCACCCAGAACAGGTAATCCAATTCCAACCAGCAGCTACGTTTAAACAATGTGTCCATTTACACTTGAATGGCTACACCTTTTGATAGCCTAAGGGCAAGTTTACATGTAAACAAGTTTGCTCTCAATTCCCAGGGCAGAAAAAAAACAAGGTTTAAAATTATTAGATTTTAGCCGGACCGGTTTGGCTCAGTGGATAGAGCGTCGGCCTGCGGACTGAAAGGTCCCAAGTTCGATTCCGGGCAAGGGGATGTACCTTAGTTGCGGGCACATCCCCAGTAGGGGGTGTGCAAGAGGCAGCTGATCGATGATTCTCTGTCATCGATGTTTCTAACTCTCTATCCCTCTCTCTTTCTCTCTGCGAAAAATCAATAAAATATATTAAAAAATAAAAATAAAAAAAATTATTAGATTTTAAAATTTATTCTTAGAAGTGTAAAAGTTTATTAATAAAAAACACACAAAACAACAACAACAAAAAAAGGAGATTGAAAAACCTGATAAACAATAATAGCTGTTCATTGTAGTAGAGTCGGCGATATGGGAGGGGAGTGGACTGACTGTTCTCCGGGAAATGGAGGGAGGAAGAGACTGAACATAAACTGTGCACCTATAGATGAGGACAATGGGGGGTGGGGAGGGGGCGTAGGGTGGGGTGGGGACCTGGTGGAAGGGGGAAGAAATGAACCTTTGTAATAATATGAACAATAAAGATTGATTTAAAAAAATAAATAAAATAAAAGGGGGAAAAAAAAAGTGTGGCTTGGTAAATCAAATTTGTCTCCCAGCATGAAAATAATATAGAGCTAATCAATTTTGAAAAAAAGGATAAATGCATTTTTTCTTCAGTTAGAGAATAATTATTCTATCTCGGCATTTTTTCATCTTTAGATATAAATGATGATCATGTTGAAGATGTTTCAGGAATTCAGCATTTGACAAGTGATTCAGACAGTGAAGTTTATTGTGATTCCATGGAACAACTTGGCCAGGAAGAGGTAAGAACAACATTAAAAAAATTCTTTATTGTTGAAAGTATTACCTATGTCCCTCCCCACCCCCCCATTAACTCCCTACAGCCCCTCCCTGCCCTCTGCCCCAGACCATCACCACCCATTATCAGTGAAAAATGACGTTTTTTGATTGGCAAGTTTTCAAAGTGGAATATCAGAGTTTGATTCATAACTTCTTTTTGTTTTTAAATATATACATACTAGAGGCCTGGTGCACGAAACTCATGCATGGGGGGGAGATGTCCCTCAGCCCAGCCTGTGCCCTCTCCAATCTGGGACCCCTCAAGGGATGTCTGACTGCCCATTTAGGCCTGATCCCGGTACCTGGATCAGACCTAAACGGGCAGTCAGACATCCCTCTCACAATCCAGGACTGCTGGCTCTCAACTGCTCACTTTCCTGCCTTCCTGGTTGCCCCTAACTGCTTTTGCCTGCCAGCCTGATCCCCTCCAACCATTCCCATGACTGCCTGATTGATGCCTAACTGCTCCCCTGCCAGCCTGGTCACCCCTAACTGCCCTCCCCTGAAGTCTTGATCGCCCCAACTGTCCTCCCTTGCAGACCTGGTCTCCCCCTGGGTTCCCCAACTGCCCTTCCCTGCAGGCCCAGTAGCCCCCAACTTCCCTCCTCTGCCGTCCTGGTCACCCCTAACTGCCCTCCCTGCTGGCCATTTTGTGGTGGCCATCATGTGTTCACATGGGTCCGCCATCTTTGATCACATGTGGCAGCCATTTTATGTGTTGGAGTGATGGTCAATTTGCATATTAGTCTTTTATTAGATAGGCTATAAAATTTCAGAGAGGAAGGGAGAGGGAGAGAGAGATAGAAACATTAAAGATGAGCCAAAACCGGTTTGGCTCAGTGGTAGAGTGTCGGTCTGCGAACTGAAAGGTTCCAGGTTCGATTCCGGTCAAGGGCATGTACATTGGTTGCGGGCACAACCCTGGTAGGGGGTGTGCAAGAGGCAGCTGGTCGATGTTTCTCTCTCATCGATGTTTCTAACTTTCTATCCCTCTCCCTTCCTCTCTGTAAAAAATCAATAAAATATGTTAAAAAAAAGAAAAAGAAAAAAGAAACATTAAAGATGAGAGAGAATCATAGATTGGCTGCCTTCTGCAGGCACTACACTGGGGATCGAGCCCTCAACCTAGACATGTGCCTTGACTGGGAATCAAACAGTGACTTCCTGATTCATGGGTTGATGCTCATCCACTGAGCCATCCCAGGCAGGCTTGATGTGTAACTTCTGTTAATACCAAATGTACATGCTGTTCATCACTTTTAAAACTTACTTCTAAAATTATTAAACATTTATTTTAAATTTTCTTTTGTGAATAAGAAAGAATATTCAATTCCTGATTATTCAAAATAATTTAGTTATTATGGTTTATAATATTTGTAAATATTCTGAGAGAGGTAGGATGGGTAGGCAGATAATAAACTTATGCTAGTCCCTATGTTTAAAACATTGATTAACATTTAAGAAAATTAAATAATTTTGAAACAAATCTGTACTTCACATTGACTTTAATATGTTGAACTGAAAGTTTGAGTTGAAATTCTTTTCAAATTTTAGTTAATTAAGATTCAGTATTGGAAGCTCACATTTGAAAAAAAATTATTAAAACTGCATGAATTAAAACAATTTTTTAACATTTATTTGAAAGAAACATTTATTTGTTATTCCACTTATTTATGTATTCATTGGTTGATTCTTGTATGTGCCCTAACTGTGGATTGCAGTCTTGGCATATCAGGACAATGTTCCAACCAATTGAGCTACCTGGCCAGAGCAAAACTCCATGTTTGTTTGTTTTTTTATCCTCTTTGACAATTTTTTCTGTTAATGACTAGTGGTTTTGACAGCTGTATTTATGTTTGGTGGTTTTGAATCCTACCACTATTTTCCTCCCCATGTTCTAAAAGTTCAGGGTACCTTATAGAAAATTATTTCTCTTTTGCCTTCCTGAAGAAATGATTTTAACTTTTTCTCTTTGTGTTTCCTCTTTTAAAAATGTTATAATGCATCTAAGTTTACCTCTTACCTTTCCAAAAAAATTTTTAAAATATATTTTTATTGATTTTGAGAGAGAGAGAGAGAGATCAATCGATTCATTGCCTCCCCTACCAAAGATCAAACCTGAAATCTTGGTATATGCCTGGTTAGGAATTGAACCAGCAACCTTTTGTTTCATGGGACAATTATCAACCAACTGAGCTACTCTGGCCAGGCTACTTTTTTCTTTTTATTTTCTTTATTTTTTTTAAAAAAATATATTTTTATTGATTTCAGAAAGAAAGGGAATGAGAGAGATAAATAGAAACATCAGTGATGAGAGAGAAACATTGATTGGCTGCCTTTTGCATACCCCCTACTGGGGATCAAGCCTGAAACATGGGCATATGCCCTTGAGCAGAATCAAAGCTGAGAGCCTTCAGTCTGCAGGCTATGCTGTATTCACTGAGCCAAACTGGCTATGGCTCCTTTTTTCTTTTTAAAAATGTTTGATTGGAGAAGGTTGGTGATAAAGACCTGGATGAGTTTAATCAGTAAATATTTGGTTACTAGATTCTAGGTTTGCTCCTATCCTATTTAATAAAAGCCTAAAATGCTAAGTGTCTGATGGTCGTTTGACCATATGACCAGTTGCTAGGATGCACACTGACCACCAGGAGGAAGATGCTCTGATCGGTAGGTTAGCTGGTTGTTGGGGTCAAGCTGACTGTGACTGGGTGAGATGGGCTGGTCATGCCCTGGAGTCCTCACATGGTTCCTCCCTGGCCCTGATTGTGCACCATTGGGGTCCTTTGGCCTGGCAGGCACCCTCTTGCAATCCGGGACCTCTTGGGGGATGTTGGGAGAGCTGGTTTTGTCCCGATCCCTGCAAGCAAGGCCAAGACACCCCACTGGTGCACGAATCTGTGCACCGGGCCTCTAGTTTTCTCTATAAGTCAGTTGATAGACTAAACTCCTTCAGTGATCTCTCCCTGATCTGGCTTCTACTTATCTTTTTGGCCTCTGTTCACACCTCTCTCACACTTGGGCTTTGCCCATACCTACCCTAGCCTTCCCTCTGTTCCTCTAATAAGTTCTGCAAAATCATTTGGTCTGGCCCTGCCAAGGCATTAGGAGTGACTTATTTAAGTATTTGACCAAATATAGCAAGCTTTCTTTAAGTTGCTAATTTTGTATGGCCTGTGAATAATTTTATAAATGTCTAAGTGGTTCTTGGCAGGAAAAGGTTCCCCACCCCTCCTCTAATATGCCAAGCCATTTCCCCTTCCTTCTTCCAGCACCAGCATCTTTGCATTCATTTTACTGGAATGCAATTCACCATCTTTGCCACTTACACAGTTTACTTCTTCACATCCTTTAAACCTAATGCAGATGTCCCTTCTTGAAGGGAATCTTCTTAGATAAGATGCAGCCCCACCACATCATCCATCCTCACTAAGAGTAGGTTAATTATAAGTTGTCACCCACAAATTTCCTAGGTGGGTACTTAAAAAAAATATATGTAATTTCTGTGATCAATTTTGGAGTCCTTAAGAATCAAGTTCACTGGGGATGAGCATGGAAGTCATAGGTAAAATAAAACAAGAGTAAAAACAGCTCAGAAGTGATAATAGTTGTAACAGAGTGATTGGTACTCTATTTTAATATGTTTGAAATTTTCCATAATAAAAAGTTTAAAAATAAGATTATAGTCTGTGGAATGTTTCTTTCTCATGTTGCTTCTGTAATAGTTTTCTTTACTTTTTTTCCTTCTTCCCCAAAAACATTGAATTCACTTATATTCTATGAACAATTACACCATCATTATTATTGCTCTGTAGTTGTTATCACTTTACAATGAGTTCCTTTTACTCTACTTTCTTATGACTTCTAGAATAACATGAAGAGCCATTATTTATTTTATACACAAGCTTCATCTATTTCTTATCCATTGAGGTATTAGTCAATCTGCTAATATAATTAATTTTTTAAATTTTCTGATTTTTTAATTTAAACTCATTCTTTTTTGTTTGTTCGTTTTTGTTAATCCTCATCTGAGGATTTTTTCCCCATTGATCTTTAGAGAGAGAGAGTGGAAGGGAGGTAAGAGGGAAAAGAGAGGCAGAGACAGAGGCAGAGACAGAGAAACATAGATGTGAGAGACATCAATTGAGTGCCTATGGCATGTGCCTTGACCAGGGCTAGGAATGGAATCTGCAGCCTAGGTACGGGCCCTTGACTGGGAATCGAATCAGTGACTCTGGTGTACAGGCCCACACTGTAACCACTGAGCAACACAGGTCAGGGCTAAGCTCATTCCTTTATAAATATATATATTTTTATTGATTTCAGAGAGGAACGGAGAGGGAGAGAGAGATAGAAACCTCAATGATGAGATAGAATCATTGTCTGTCTGCCTCCTTCACACCACCTACTGGGGATCAAGCCTGCAACCTGGGTATGTGCCCTTCACTGGAATCAAACCCAGAACCTTTCTGTCTGCAGGATGACGTTCTATCCACTGAGCCAAACCAGGTAGGGCAAAGTTTGAGATTTTTGAGAGATCAAATTATTAGCAGTTACTACTTTGCAGAAGCTGAAAACAAACCATGTTCTAGAATAACCACTTAATGGAATAGATAATGGTTTGGAAGTACTGTTCTGAAAGAAATCGATATTTGAAGATATGAAATATATATATGTATAGTAAATGAAAAAATATATATCAGTACAACATTTAGAATTTTATCAGATGAGTTAGATTTCTAAGGTAAGAGAATAAGAGAGAAACATTTTAGATTTTTTTCCGCTTTTATACATTCTCATCTATTAAGCAGTACTTTTCAAATTATAATGGGGAGCTTGTGATAGTACAGATGCTTGGGCCTGAATCCCAGGTTTTCTCATTTTATAGATCTGTGATGGGATCCACAAATTTACATTTCTAATCAGCTTTTAGTTGATGCTCATGCTGCTGGTCTGCAGACCACACTTTGAGTATCACATAAAGCAGGGGTCTTCAAACTACGGCCTGCGGGCCACATGCGGCCCGCAGAGGAGTCAGATCCGGCCCGCCAGGTTTTTTGGGCAGTGAGCGCAGCCGAGGTGTTACAGTAGGAATTAGTAGTTCATATAGTCCGGCCCTCCAGCTCTCTGAGGGACCGTGATCTGGCCCCCACTTTAAAAAGTTTGAGGACCCCTGACATAAAGCATAAGGAGCTAGAGTTCTACCAGAATGGGAGATGTGTGTAGGGGATTGATATTTATTAGTTCCATTTCACCTTTTCCTTGCTTTCATAGAGTAAATTTGTTTTCTGTTGCACTGAGAAGATAGAAGCCCTTAGGATGTTACTCCAACTTCACGTCTTTGACTTACTGAATCTAAGCTACACCCATTCAGTCTTTGTCACCTTCCCACCTTAAGCCAATTTCTCTAAAAGGTATCATATTTTCTCTCACTTCTTTGGGAACCTTCATTTTTTATACCTTCCAGACTATTCCAACCAGTATCGCTCTTCTGGTTCTTTATTTTTCTCAAGCTATTATATTTCTTCCATCGGAAAAGACTCTCTGAACCTTCTGATGCCTTGTAAATATTGTCTTATCTTCTTCCTCCCCTTTGTAGTCAGGCTTTCTGTTGGTTATGTTCATTCATGATATTGATTCATTTCATATATATATCATCATGTCTTTGTTGCTAATTTTTTGTTTGTTCGTTGCTAATTTGAATGGATGCTTTACTTTTCCCATCTCACTTGAATATCATTAAACAATATTAACTATTTTGTCCTTGAAAATACTTCATTGGTTTCCATTACACCATTTTAAAGAGCTTCTTTTTATACTTCTTAGTTCCTTTGTAACCTTCCTCTGTGAGTTTTTCTTCCTCTTGTTGACCTCTTAAATATGGCGTTCTTCAAGTCATATTTATTTCTACCTTGGTTTTAAACATCAATGACATGCTAATTACTCTCAAAGTGATATCTTCAAGCTGTATTTCTCTTCTGAATTCTTACTGCCCTATTAGACATCTCGCTTACGAATCTCAAATTTTTTACTTATCTATAACATACCATTGTCTCTTTTGTCCCCTAAAGCTCCTTATCCTCTATATTTCTCTTGGTGAGTTTCATATCTAGTCTTTTCCTTTCCCTTACTCCCCACATTCAGTCTTCAAGTCCTATAGATTCTGTAATCTCAAAAGTTCTCAAATCATCCTCTATCCCACTACTATGATATTGGTACACGCTGTCATCATTACCACACTTTGGAATTGGCTTATACGCATTTGTTCTGCAAGTTTTGTAGTTGTTTAAACAAAAGAAATTTATTATCTCATAGTTCTAGAACTTTAGGGAGGCTAGAAATCTGAAATCAAGTTATCAGCAGAGTTGTGCTCCTCAATCTGTTCCTTGCTTCATCCAGCTCTCCTGGCCCCAAGGGCTCCTTGAATTGTGACTTCATCACCCCAATCTCTACCTCCTCTTTCCTACGCTGTTCTTCAAGTTTTAGTTCATATCATTTCTTCCAGAAACGCTGTCCTGACCAAGCCCAGTATGAGCTCCTATAGCATTCTTTGTGTATCTTTTTCACTATACTTATCAAACTATGTTGTAATCTCTCTTCTGCTAAGACTAGAAGCCTCCTGCAGCGATTCTCTTTTTTCATATTTATCCTTAAAGTTTAGCATAGTAACTAGGCTAAAGTAGACATTTAGATGTTTCTTTGATGAATAAGTGACTCATGAGAACAATTTATTGCTGTAATTTCTCAATTCTTTGTTCATGGATGATTCATTTCTATCCCATTTTTTCCCTACATATAGGAGGCAGAATATGAATTAAAGAATTTTAAATAAAAATACTTTTATTAAAACATAAAAATATTTTATAATAACAGTAATCCATTAATAAGAAAACTTTGTGGTGTATAATTTGTTTGTAGCTTTTAATTAAGTCTTGTTTTAAATTTGTAGTCTTTAGATAGCTTTACATCAAACAATGGACCATATCGATATTACTTGGGTGGTGATCCCAATAAGCCCTTGGAAAATTCTGGTTTTCCTGAAGATGTTCAAATTTCTCCTGGAAATGGCAATATTGGGGAGATGCAGGTGGCAGCAGTTGAAGGAAAAGGTGAAGTAAAGCATGGAGGAGAAGATGGAAGAGGTAACAGTGGTGCGCCACACCCTGAGAAACGGGGTGGAGAAAATGAGGAATTCTCTAATGTCAGAAGAGGGAGAGGTGTGTATTCTTTATTTCTCTCTTTCTTTTCTTTTCTTCTGACCTAATTAGCAAAATAATAGGTTCTAGATTGGAAAAACATTACAACTATCAATTTACAAAGGAAATGTTAAAAGTTATCTGTACATAACATCTGTCCATTTTTAAAAATTTCTAGTTCTCCTTTTACTCCACAAGGCATAGTGGTGTTTTCTCTAAAAATATGGGAAGGGGCATTTCTATATTTATATTTTTTTATGAAATTTTTTGAGGCAGCCAACTTTCATCCCCTGAGTAATCACTTAGCAGTTCCTCCAACTGTGCTAATACTTATTTTACTTCTTTTGATAATAATTAAAATTCTTGGTCTTTTTTACATTTCTTTACTTAAATTAAAAGATATTTAACTGACAGCTCAGATACATAAAATGTTAGAACAGAGATAAAAGAATATTTAACAATAAAAAAGTAAGCATTAAGAATAGTAATGTGATGAGATAATAGAGTTGAATGGGGAAGAGAAATAAATACTTTATAATTGCTCATAGTAAGGAATGAGTAGGTATTGTCATAAAAGAGAATTAATGGAAAGACAAATGCTTATTATCTCACTTATGTGTAATCTAAAAAACCAACAGACAAAAAACAAGCTCATAAATACAGAAAACAGTTGCAGATTGATAATTCTCAGAGACGGAAAGAGGGCAAAATGAGTAAAAGTGGTTGAAAGGTACAAACTTTTAGTTATAAAATAAACAAGTCATGGAGATGTAATATACAATGTTACTACAGTTAAATGATTCTGTATTATATATTTGAAAAATACTAATTTAATAGATCTTAAAAGTTCTTATCACAAGAAAACAAATCTGTAACTACGTATGGTGATGGATGTTAACTAGACTTATTGTGGTGATCATTTCACAGTATATACAAATATTAAATTATTATGTTGTACCTAAAATAAAAGGAAAATCCCTATTTAATTTTATGAGGTCATAACACGTTCAAGGATTATCTGTGAATTTGGTTGAAAAAAATGTACATAAAACAATTTAAGACATGGTTTTGTCAATACTGCTGTTTTAGGGTACCAGGATGTTGAAGGGCAATGAGGTAGGTAGTTGCCGGTTTGTTGTGGAAAACAAAACAAGCAAAACTTACCTACTATATTAGCAAATGTAAAAACTTAAAGTGTTTCATTTCTGCAAAGGTAGGGTAGCATGGTGGTACCTTTTATATACTGCAGTACAGAACTGTCTCAGCCTTTCTAAAAAATAGCTTGGCAACACTCACCAGGAAACTCCACAGGGTTGTTAACTCTTGACCCAGTAATTCTTCTTTGAATCTTTCTGTCCTAAAAACTGAAAAAACAAAAACCAACAGTAGAAATATAGACAAGAATTTATATACAAAGACATTTATTTCAATGTTATTTATAATTTCAAAAATTTGAATTGATCCTAATTATCCAAAAGTGTATAGTAAGATTGAATAAATTCATGTCTTACTAGGGAATTTATGCAGCCATTTCAGTGTTTTTGGAATAAAGTTCAACAATGATAAATGTTTATATTGTAGTATTTTAAAGTAGGATACAAAATCATGTAAAGGGGTAATACCAATTCTGTAAATATATAAAAAGAATAAATGATATATAATAACATTTTTAAAGTAATGAGATTTTAATATTTATATAAATATAATGGAATTTATAATAAAAGCATTTTATTTTTATTATTAGTTTTTAAACTTTTGCTTTTATTTATTATTACTATTATTATTATTATTATTATTTCTTTTAGAGAGGAGGGAGAGGGAGAGAGAGATGGAAACATCAATGAGAGTCACTGATCAGTTGCCTTTTGCATGTTGGGATCAAGCACACAACCCTGGGTTTGTGCCCTTGACTGGAATTGAACCCAGAGCGCTTTAGTCCGCAGGACGATGCTCTATCCGCTGAGCCAAACCAGCGAGGACCAAAAAAAGCATTTTAAATTACTTGAGAGACTTACAGTGACCAGAAAGGAAAATATAATTATTTAATACAATATTAATACTCTAAAGAAAGTCTTTAAATATTTTCAATCTTGTTACTTTTAGTAAAGAATTTTTTAGAATGCACCCTGAATATGTATATATCATTTGTGCATTATATGCATTTTGTCATGTGCTAGTATATTAAGTACATTATAAAACCTTAAATAAAAATCTAAGAATATATCAATATAAGTAGAAGTGTGTATATCTATCCTTTGACCCCAGTAATTTATTTTGTTTGTGTAGTTCCTGATTGCTCCCACTCCACTTAGGAAAGTTAGATCTTAATAGGAAAATGAATAAAACACACCATTTCTACTTTTATAGAAATAACTTAAAACTAACTTCTTTGCTCTCTTAAAATAGGACATAGGATGCAACATTTGAGCGAAGGAACCAAGGGTCGGCAAATGGGAAGTGGAGGTGATGGAGAACGCTGGGGGTCAGATAGAGGAACAAGAGGCAGCCTCAATGAGCAGATTGCTCTTGTGCTCATGCGGCTGCAGGAGGACATGCAGAATGTCCTTCAGAGACTTCATAAACTGGAAACACTAACAGCTTCACAGGTAAGCTTCCAAATTTATCTTCTACTTGTTGATCTTTTGAAACTTTATAATCTAGATTGATTGGACTTACAGAAATTACTGTATTTTAATGATTGAAAAATAAACAAATAGGACCTACTTTTGAAAATATTACTTCAACTGCCCCAGAAGCTAAATGCCAGTTAAAATAATAGTAAAATTTTAGTGTAAAATTAGAGGAAGGATAGATTGCTTGGTAGAAGAATAAGAACTTTTAAAAATAGTTTAAGTAACTAATAAATAGATCATACCTAATGCCCTAAAGTTAATCATTAAAGAGTTATTCTTTTGTAGTAAGCATTGTCCTCTATCTTGATCTCTTTTAAAAATGCTATAGAGCCCTGACTGGTTTGGCTTAGTGGTTGAGCATTGACCTATGAACCAGGAGGTCACGGTTCAATTTCTAGTCAGGAGACTTACCTGGGTTACGGGCTCAACTCCTGATCCCTGGCAGGGGGTGTGCAGGAAGCAGCCCATCAATGTTCCAATCTATTATAGCATTGATGTTTTGCTCTCTCTTCCTCTCCTTTCCTCTCTAAAAATCAATAAAATAATAAAATCTTTAAAAAAAAAAATGCTGTAGAGATATATTGTTACTGATTCTTTTGGTTGTTTTAGTTGTTAATCCTTACCTGAGGATATGTTTCCATTGATCTTTTTAGAGAGAGTGAGAAAGGAAAAGACAGAGAGAAACATCAATGTGAAAGACACATTGATTGGTGTGATGTTTCTCTTTCCTTGATGTTTCTCTTTCCCCGCCCGCCCTGCCTTCCACTGTCCCTAAAAATCAATGGAAAAAATATCCTCTGGTGAAGATTTAACAAAACGGAAAAAGAGAGAAAATTCCCCCGCAAAGGAGATTCAAATAGGTGTCCCCCAAAGAGGGCTGCCCCTACCCAGTTTTTAATGACTACCTCAACTGAAAGCTCAGTATTTCCAAAGAGACTATATGACAGCAACTTTATGAATCTGGGAAGATTTGATACAGAAAAATAGTCACAAAAAGTAATACATTAAGAGTAGTCATTTGGACTTAACAGGTCTGCTCTTAGTATTTAACTCATGGATAATTTATTATTTCACATTTTAATTGTATTTCTTTTTAAAACATTTATATTGATTTGAGAGAGAAAGGGAGCAGGAGAGAAAGAAATAGAAGCATCAATGCTGAGAGAGAATCATTGATCAGCTGCCTCCTAAATGCCCCCTACTGAGGATTGAGCCCATATCCTGGGCATATGCCCTGACCAGGAATCAAACTGGCAACCTCTTGGTGTATGGTCTGATGCTCAATCAACTGTACTACACTGACTGGGTGGAGTCCTTGTCTTTTAAAAAAAGATTCTGACACATTAAGGACTTTCTCCCTTAAATTTTGCATAATTCATTTGTATGAATGAAAATTTCCATAAATACCCCAGTTAGGGCGATTCTCTGGATATTTTATTCTTTTAAGTATTTTATTTTATTTTATTTTTTAAATAAGTTTTTATTGTTCATATTATTACAAATGTTCCTTCCCCCCCCATTGCTCTCCTCCACCAGGTTCCCACCCCACCCTCTGCCCTTTCCCCACTCCCCATTGTCCTCATCCATAGGTGCACAGTTTATGTTCAGTCTCTTCCCACATCTCCCTCTCCCCTTTTCCCCAAGAATCGTCAGTTCACTCCCCTTCCATACCTCTGATTCTATTATATTCAACAGTTAATACTGTTCATCAGATTTTTTTTTTAAATTTCCTTGGTTTTTAGATTCACTTGTTGATAGTTACGTATTTGTTGTTCATAATTTTTATCTTTATTTACTTTCTCTTCTGAAAGAACCCCCTTCAGCAATTCATACAATTCTGGTTTGGTGGTGATGAATTCCTTTAGCTTTTTTTTATTAGTGAAGCTCTTTATCTGACCTTCGATTCTGAGTGATAGCTTTGCTGGATAGATTATCTTTGGCTGTAGGTTCTCACTATTCATCACCTTGAATATTTCTTGCTATTCCCATCTGGCCTGCATGGTTTCTGTTGAGAAGTCAGCTGACAATCGTATAGGTGCTCCTTTATAGGTAACTACCTTCTTTGCTCTTGCTGCTTTTAATATTCTCTCCTTGTCTTTTGCTCTTGGAATTTTAATTATGATGTGTCTTGGTGTGGTCCTCTTTGGATTCCTTTTGTTTGGAGTTCTGTGTGCTTCCTGGACTTGTAAGTCTAATTCTTTCACCAGGTGGGGGAAGTTTTCTGTCACTATTTCTTTCAGTATGTTTTCGATATCTTGCTCTCTCTCATCTTCTGGGACCCCCATAATTCTGATGTTGGTTCGCTTGAAGTTGTCTCAGAGGTTTCTTACATTATCTTCAATTTTCTGGATTCTCTTGCCTTCTAGCTTCTGTGGAGGAGTGTCTTCTGGCTCTTTATGTTCCAAATCTTTGACTTGATTCTTGCGATCTTCCATTCTGTTTTTAGGACTCTGTATAATATTTTTTATTTCAGAGAATGTATTCTTTATTTCCTGTAGATCCCTTATCATTTCTTGTTGATCCCTTATCATTTCTTGTTGATTCCTTATTAATTCTAGTTGATCTCTTTTCATATCCTCATAGGTCTTATCGATCTTTTCTAGGAAATTCTTGAAAACCTTATAAGCGTAGATTTGAACTCTATATCCAGTCACTTTTTGTCCTCCATTTCTTTCGTTTGTGATCTATTTCGTTGTCGCATTTCGCAGCTACAGATGGGGCGGGGTTTCAGGATGGAGCCTACAGCCTTGGCTTCCGTCAGCCCCACCCTATGCGGTTCCTGGGTCTCAGTAATCCCCAGGGTCCATCAGTACTCCGTTGCAAGCGCCTCTGAGAGGAAGGTGCCCTCGATTTTCGCCTGCTACCAAACAGTCTATGCTCTCCCCCAATGAGCCCGGTATTGGGGTTCAGTTCAGTTGGAAGTGGAGTTGGAGATGGCGTTCAGAGCAGTCTGGAGCCCCTGTCTCCTTCCCCCAGGGTAATTCCTCGGCACAGCCGACAGTCCCTTCTCTGCACGCAATGTGCGCGCCGCCCGGACCTCCTTTCTCCGCTCCCCGGGGGTTCCGCCTTACAGCCCAGCTCCCGCTGTGTGAGCCTGGGTCCCTGGGGTCTGGCCTAGAACTGGGGTTCAGAGCAGTCACAACTGGGGCCCAACGCAGTTGGAGCGTTTATCTCCTTCCTGCTTGGGAACGCCAGCCAGGCATTCAGTCTCCCTCCTCTCTGGCTCCGTCCTCTCAGGGCCGCGTGTCTCCGTACCTTAGGCTTTTCCAGCTCCTCCGCGCTTCCTTCTGGTTTTCTCCTTGCTTCTCGTTTTAGAATTTCCAGTCAGTTGACTTTCCTGTAGTTCTGGGTAATGTCCATTTTATATTTTAGTTGTATTTTATTGAAATTGTTGTGTGCGCTGCAGCTAGGTGTTTACCTGGGCGCATCCATCTTGGATTCTCCCTTTTAAGTATTTTAAAAATAAAATTTTAGCCTTGGCCAGTTAGCTCAGTTGATTAGAGCATTATTCTAATATGCCAAAGTTGGGGTTCAATCTCTGGTCAGGGTATATATATAAGAAGTAACCAATAAATGCATAAAAAAGTAGAACAACAAATCAGTGTTTCTCTTAGACAAGTATCATTGATTTTTTTTTTTAATATATTTTTTATTGACTTTATACAGAGAGGAAGGGAGAGAGATAGAGAGTTAGAAACATCGATGAGAGAGAGTCATCGATCAGCTGCCTCCTGCACACCCCCCACCGGGGATATGCCGGCAACCAAGGTACATGCCCTTGACCGGAATCGAACCCGGGACCCTTCAGTCCCCAAGCCGACGCTCTATCCACTGAGCCAAACCGGTCCCGGCTGAATTTTATTTTCTTTAACAATATATATGGACAAATATCATTAAAGCAAAAAATCATCTTGCTTATTATATATAATTGCTAGAGGCCTAGTGCATGAAATTCTTGCATGGGTGGCAACCCTAGGCCTGGCTGGCAATGAGGATGGATCAAATTCCCTGCCTCCCCCTCCTCCTTCCCTCACCGCCTGCTTCTGCTGCCACCCACCCCTGGTTTCCTGTCGTAGCCCAGGGACAGGCCCTGATCAGGCGATCGGGACCTGCTGGCTGCGGGGAGGAACTGGGAGGTTGGCCAGCAGGCCCCAATCGGGCAATCAGCCTGCCGGTGGAGGTAAGGGCTAACTACCACCGCAGCCGGCAGGCGGTAGGCTGATCGGGGCCTAGGGGAGGGACAGAAGGAGAGGGACCTAGGAGGTTGGCCCTTGGTCCCCCTAGGAAAGGGCCACATCTGCTGCCACCAACCCCTGATTCCTTATCCCAGCCTGGGGGCCCAGCCCAATCAGGCGATCAGGGACTGCCAGCTGGAGAGAGGGACCAGGGGGTTGGTAGGTAGGCTGCATTGGTAATCGGGACCTGTGGGCTGGGAGCAGCTCCTGCGTTGAGCATCTACCCCTTGGTGGTCAGTGCGTGTCATAGCGACCAGTTGTTGTATTGTAATGGTTGCTTAGGCTTTTATATATAGACTAGAGGCCCATTGCATGAAGATTCATGCCATAGGCCTTCCTTTCCCTGGCTGCTGGCACCAGTTTTCCTCTGGCACCCAGGATCCAGGCCTTCACTCTGGCCACTGCCTTCCGTCTTCACTCCAGCCAGAGTCTTCAGTCTTCGCTGCATCCAAAGCACTACTCCTATAGCTCCCTCCGTCCTCCACCCTCCCCCTCATGGCAGGTGTCCCGCCCTGCCCGGCCACTCTGTGCCTGCATGTGTGCTGCCCAGAGGCATGGAGCAGCTGGGGGACAGGGCTGCCGCCATCTTTTTCAGGTTAATTTGCATACTCACGCATGATTGGCTGGTGGTATCGTGAAGTGACGGTCAGTTTGCATATTTCTCTTTTATTAGTGTAGATTGCCAGTTACTACTTAGTTGTAAACAGGTGTCTTTGGGAATCTTCATTTGCCTTTCTAGAGCATTTGTTAGGAAAATAATTTACTCATATTTGCATTTGTTCTGATTCTGTGTTAGTATTTGTTAGTAATTACTGATTTGTTCACCTTGAGTTCCTTTCTATATCATATTGACTTATGGGACTTTGGATAAATCATCAGATACCTAGGAGCTCAACTTTGTAAATCTACCCTCTATTTTAGGGGTGTCGAACTCAATCAGAGAAGGGGCCAAAATCTAAAATCCAGCCTAAATCGCGGGCTGAATGGTTTACTGAACAGTCATAAACTGACAATGTCATAAACTGACAGCGGAGTGCAGTGATGACAGCACGGTGCGGGCCACATTGCAAGGCCTGGCGGGCTGGATTTGGCCCGCGGGCCTTGTGTTTGACACATGTGCTCTATTTCATTAAGCTTGGAGAAGTAAATTTCTTGGTTAGATATTAAAGTAAAATTTCTTGGTTAGATATTATTATGCCTACAAGGTAGTATTACAAGGAGCATTATAAAAATTCTTACCTTTTCTAGATTCTCTCCACGTTTGCAACTTGAGTATATTAGAACTGTACCTTCTTTAACACCTTAATGGTCTGAAGACTTAATGCAACATCTAGAGAAAATTAATTTAGTTTACCTGTAAGGTGTAGTCATGTTGGGCCACACACATTTGCCAGCAGCAGGCTTCCTCCCACCCTGGGTCTTCGCACTTGCTGTTCTCTCTGCACAGATGTTAATACATAGTTTACAATTGTTCTTTGTTTAGGTCTTTGCTCAAATTTCAGCCACTCCTGCTTCTAAGCTTTCCCTCCTCCAACATGTCTCAACTCCCTTCTCGGTTTTATTTTTCTTTATGACACTTATCACTACCTGACATACAGTATATTTTACTGATTTATTTATTATTACCTGTAGTCTTCCATTAGAATATAAGCTTCATTAGGTCAGCGATTTTTGTCACTTTGCTCAATGCCCAGAGTAGTGACTTCATAATAGACACTCAGTAAATTTTTATTCAATGAATCAATAAATGATCTCATTAATCTTAATACCATTTCTCTGAACTTATAATAAATAGAGAAACTGGAATAATAAGTGTCTAACATCTAGCCTAAAGAAACGTGTGTGGTGTGTGTGGGGGGTGGATGGGCAGGGGGGTGTTGTGGCCGTGCTTTGGGTGACAGCGGTCAATAATGAAGGTGGTTGCCGAGAGGCACCCGGCTCAGCAACGTAAGGTGGGGGTGGCGTTGGGCTGTGAGATCTTGGGGCCCCGTGTAGGGAGCAGGGATTGAGGGGCAGCGGCAGGAGCAGGAGCGGCGAGCACAACTTTAGCCAGAGTGGCTCTCACACTTCCCCCTCTGGCTCGTGGGCCAACACCTGCAGCGCCTGTGTTCCTGTGTCCCATGGGCTGGGACAGCGATGGCAGGGGCCTGTGGCGCTGGGTCCGGCAGCAGCTGGGTTTTGACCCACCACATTAAAATGATACAAGAACTGTCTACATAGCCAACAGGTTTCCTCACAATGGCCTTTACACACCTCAGAAATTTATAGATAACTGGACCGTTTCATCTAAGTACACTGTGTGGAATTTTGTTCCAAAGAATTTATTTGAATTCAGAAGAGTGGCAAATTTTTATTTTCTTACTATATTTTTGGTTCAGCTTATGATTGATACACCTACCAGTCCAATCACCAGTGGACTTCCATTATTCTTTGTGATAACAGTAACTGCCATAAAGCGTGGGTATGAAGGTTGATTCTGACATAACTCAGATAATGAGGTAAATGGAGCTCCTATTTATGTTGTTTGAAGTGGTGGCCTTGTAAAAACAAGATAAAAAAAATCTGGGTAGGTGATATTGTTCGAATAGCCAAAGGTGAAATTTTCCCTGCAGATTTGGTGCTTCTGTCCTCACATTGACCTGATGATTCTTGTCACATGACAACTGCTAGTTTGGATGGAGCAACTAACCTAAAGACTCATGTGGCAGTTCCAGAAACAGCAGTGTTACAAACAGTTGCTAATTTGGACACTGTTGTAGCTGTGATAGAATGTCAGAAACCAGAAGCAGACTTGTACAGATTCAAGGGATGAATGATAATAACCCAACAAATGGAAGAAATTGTAAGATCTCTGGGGCCAGAGAGTCTCTTTGCTTCATGGAGCCATATTAAAAAACACAAAAGAAATATTTGGTGTCGCTGTATATACTGAAATGGAAACAAGATGGTGTTAAATTATAAAAGCAAGACACAGAAGTGATCTGCAGTAGAAAAGTCAATGCATACATTTTTGATAATTTATCTAATAATCCTTATTTCTAAAGCCATAATCAGTACTATCTTGCAATACACATGGCAAACTGAAGAAAAATGGGATGAACCTCGGTATAACCAAAAAACAGAAGATTTATTTCACATTTCTTTGCCTTTTTGGTACTCTACAATTTCATCATTCCAATTTCATTGTATGTGATAGCCGAAATGCAGAAATTTCTTGGATCATTTTTTATTGGTTGGGATCTTGATAAGAATAAGATCAGAAAGTTCAAGTCAATACTTCTGATATGAATGAAGAGCTTGGACAGGTGGAGCATGTGTTTACAGATAAAACTGGCACACTGACAGAAAACGAAATGCAGTTTCAGGAATGTTCAATTAATGGCATAAAATGAAATCAATAAAAATATGTTAAAAAATTATTGTATTTTTCTTATTTATCAAAGCTAAATTATTTTCATTTGTATTTTAGGCAAAATCATCAACATTACAGACTAGTAATCTGCCTCCCTCACAGGTAAGAAATATTTTTTAAATCTAAGAGCCAGGGTTTCAAGTAAGTTACAGTTAATTTAGATTATACAGGCTCTTAAAGAATTCCAGAGGAGGTTTAAAAATCCATTTTTTTTTCCATATTTGTTTTCTAAATTTAAGAAAACTGCTTCTGATGAAAAATAAAGTAATCATGAATGGGAATCACCAAAAAAAAAAAAAAAAGAATTCCAGAGAAAGTCTATCCTTCAGGACTTTGAAATTAAATGCATATCTTTATTTTGTGTTTATTTAAGTCTGAACTACTCCTGAAAGTTTATTTACCAAATTATTGTCTAAAGCAGTGTTTTTCAACCTTTTTTGGGCAAAGGCACACTTGTTTCATGAAAAAAATCACGAGGCACACCACCATTAGAAAATGTTAAGAATTTAACTCTGTGCCTATATTGACTATACATAAAGTAATTCTCTTGAATAGGAATCAAATAAACACAAAGAAAGTATTTTATAATTACTTTATTATGAAATATTAAGTAAACAAAATAGTGAAAAATTATAAAATTCTTGTCTTGTCTGCACCTACGGCACACCAGGCAACATCTCGCGGCACACTAGTGTGCTGCGGAACAGCGGTTGAAAAACGCTGGTCTAAAGTACAGATTTTTTCCCTCTCTTTATCAGGAGATTTATTAGTAGTTATGTATTTTCAGAATTATGAATTATTTTTAAGTTTATACATACAATATTTAATAGATTGCTGACCAGCTTATTTTATTTTGTTAGAGATCATCGTGGTGGCCCTTCGAGATGTCTCCTGGTGCATTAACCTTTGCTATCATATGGCCTTTTATTGCCCAGTGGTTGGTGCATTTATATTATCAAAGAAGGAGAAGGTAATATTATAGTTTTATAATTCAAAGTGGTCCGTAAACTCTTAAAATAGAAGAGCCTTTAGCTGCAGTTAAAAGGATAGGCCCATTTCATAGATATATTGTCATACTCAATATTATATTGGTCCTGAGATTGAAATTATTTTGATAGTGATACCTGGTGGGTTTCTAGGTACTTGTTGGACTTAAACCTTTATTCATTTGAGAGCATCTGGTGGATTTGTGCACCTTTGATTTAAACAACAATAAGAAAATGATTATAGGCTTATTTTTATGGCTTATGAAGAAACAATGTTCTTGAAGTCTGATCTTTATTTTGGGCCCCTTGCTAATAAAAAGGACAATGGAGCCCTGGCCAGTTTTGCTGAGGGTTAGAGTGTCAGCCCTCGGACCAGTAAAAGGCACATACCTGGATTGCAGGTTCGATTACTGCCCCATTCAGGGCAGGTGTAGGAAGCAGCCAAACAATGTGTCTCTCACATTGATGTTTCTCTCTTTCTCCTTTCACCCCTCCCTTCTACTCTCCCTAAAAATCAATGGAAAAAATATCCTCAGGTGAGGATTAAAGAAAAACAACAGATAGGTTAAAAAAAAAAAAAAAGAGGAAGAAGAAGAAAAAGCCTGCATGCTCCTGCATGCTCTCTATACCTTTGAAATACAGATATTGACATTTCAGAAAATGCTCAGTTTGTAGTTGAACATTCTCTAGAAATAGGGATTATTACTATTCGAGGGTCAGGAATTCCAGTTTGCGATGCTAGGAGGTAACTTAGATAAGTCTGAGAATAATTACCGGTAGTTGAAATCTTTGAAAATGCTCTGAGATTATCTAGGTTAGAAATATTTGAGGCGCTGAAACCGGTTTGGCTCAGTGGATGGAGCGTCAGCCTGCAGACTGAAGGGTCCCGAGTTCGATTCCAGTCAAGGGCATGTACCTTGGTTGTGGGCACATCCTCAGTGGGGGGCTTGCAATAGGCAGCTGATCGATGACTCTCTCTCATCAATGTTTCTAACTCTCTCTCTCTCCCTTCCTCTCTGTGAAAAATCAATAAAATATATTTAAAAAATATATATTTGAGGCCAAAACTGTTGGGTTCAAGAAAATCCTTGAAGCACTTTTTGGGCACTATATAAACTGAATTGCTTTCCATGGATGGGCCCATAGAAAATTGCTTACCTCACTGCTGGCCTCACTGATTATGTTTTTTTATTTTGTCATCATTTCCCATTAAGTGACCAAGCGAAATAGGGAACTTAATAATACAATTTTGAGTGCAGTAGAAATACATTTTAAAACATACAGGTTTACATAATAATGGGTGAGTTGTTACTCTACCAAAGAACCCAAGTTTCTTATTATTACATTTGATAACAAAAGCAAAAGCCAAACATTTCCCATTTTCTGATGAAGGGATTTTCAGAAACTAGTGTAAATGCTCCAATTACCCTACCTAATAAAAGAGTAATATGGTACAACCAATGGACACAAAACTCTGGGGAGGGAGGGTACATATGGGATGGGAAGGGCAATGGTAAGATACGTGCACAGATAATAATTTAATTAAAAAAAATAAAAGTGATATGCAAATTAACCATCACTCTGCTCCACAAGCCACATCCACAAGCTATGCCTACCAGCCAATCAGAGCAAGTATGCAAATAAACCCAACCAAGATGGCTACAGGCACAGAGAGCAGGAGGGAGGCGTTTCCCAGGCAATGGAGGAAGCCAAGCTTTTAGTGTGCCCTTGTTGGCCTAGCCTTCACTCAAGGCTACAAAGTTTCAATTATGGAAAGTTAACAAATTCAGACAGAAATGGCTGCCAGCCATAGAGCAATCAGGAGGCTTGGCTCTGCTCCAGGCTACAAAGTTTCAATTGTAGAATGTAAATAAATTCCAGATACCAGGGCCTCTGGTTGGGTCTCTGGGGGGCGTGGCCAGCCTGCAAACCACCACAGGCCCCTCACTCAGGCTGCCCCGCCCCATGGGAACCCCCACCCTGATCCGGGACACTCTTCAGGGCAAACCAGCTGGCCCCCTCCTGTGCACCAGACCTCTATCCTATCTAATAAAAGAGTAATATGGAAATTGACCATCACTCCAACACACAAGCTGGCTGCCCCCATGTGGTCAAAGATCCTGCCCCCATATGGACACAAGATGGCCACCGCAAGATGGCCAGCAGGAGAGGGCAGTTGGGAGGCACAGGTCTGCAAGGGAGGGCAGTTGAGAGGGACCAGGCCTCAGGGGAGGGCAGTTGAAGGCGATCAACCCTGCAGGAGAGGGCAGTTAGGGGTGACCAGGCCATCAGAGGAAGGAAGTTGGGGGCAAATGGGCTGGCAGGGGAGCAGTTAGACATCAATCAGGCTGGCATGGGAGTGGTTAGGGGTGACCAGGCTGGCAGGCAGAAGCGGTTAGGGGCAATCAGGAAGGCAGGCAGGCGAGCACTTGGGAGCCAGCAGTCCTGGATTGTGAGAGGGATGTCCGACTGCCAGTTTAGGCAGGGATTAAGTCTGAACTGGCAGTCGGACATCCCTCGAGGGGTCCCAGATTGGAGAGGGTGCAGGCTGGGCCTCTAGTATGGAACATAAATGGCTATTTTGTGGTGAGCTTTAAAACATTTTTTTGCATCAATAGTAATAAGTTCCGTGGCTTGGATCCCGCCTCCTATCCCCCAGGATAGAAGAATGTAAATTTAAAAGTAAAAGAAATTTCTCACATTACTTTGCAATGGATTAGAAAAATCTTCTTTCCATATGTGATATGAAGAACACTTGCAGACCTGTTAAAAAATAGGCTCTGAACAGTCTCTTGTAGTGCCACCTCTCCCCAGTTACCTAGCCTCATAATTCTGCTATTAAAATTATCCATGAGTGGGGTGGAAAGTGATGGGTGGAGGTGGAAGAGGGCATAGAGGGGATAAAAGGTAATAGGAAAAATAAAATACAATTAAAATGTACCCAGCTGGTGTTGCTTGGTGGTTGAGCATCGACCTATGAACCAGGAGGTCACAGTTTGATTCCTGGTTAAGGCACATGCCTGAGTTGTGGGCTTGATCTCCAGTAGGGACCTTGCAGGAGTCAGGCAGTCAATAATTCTCTCTCATCATTGATGTTTCTATCTCTATCTCCCTCTCCCTTCCTCTCTCTGAAATAAATAAAAATATTTTAAAAAAAGAAATACAATTAAAATGTGAAAAAATTAAATTTGAAAGAGAAAATAATACTAATAATGATAATAATAATAAATTATCTATGACTTAAATACTAAAAGCAGACCTGTTAAGTCCAAATGACTACTCTTAATGAATTACTTTTCTGACTATTTTTATCAGTCTGTCCATATTCATAAATTTGCTGTCATATAGTTTCTTTGGAAATACTGAGCTTTCAGTAGAAACATAGTCATTAAAAACTAGGTAGGCCCTGGCTGGTTTGGCTCAGTGGATAGAGCATCAATCTATGGACTAAAGGGTCACAGGTTCAATTTTGGGTAGTGGGCTCAATCCCTAGTAGGGGCGTGCAGAAGGCAGCTGATCAATGATTCTCTCTCCTTATGATGTTTCTATCTCTTCCTCTTCCTTTCTCTCTGAAATCAATCTATATATATATATAACAGCCTAAGTGACCCTTACAACTGGAGAGATGACTGGCTGGTAGCTATGACATGCACTGACCACCAGGGGGAAGACACTCAATGCAAATGCTGCCTCCTGGTGGTGGTCAGTGCGCTCCCACAGCCAACCTCCCATGGCTGGCCAACCTTCCTTCGTCCCTCCTACTCTGGATAGGCTGGCCTGATCAACTGGGTAAGATGGCCCCAATCAGTCCCAATCAGCCCCAGTCAGCCCCAATCAGCCCCAATCGCTGGCCAGGCTGAGGGATCCCACCCATGTACAAATTGATACACCAGGCCTCTAGTTAAACATATTAAAACACACACACACAAACCTGGGTAGGGTGAGCCTTCCTTGTAGCACACCCACTTGAATCTCCTTTTCAAGTGAATTTTCTTGTGTGTGTTTTTTTTTATTTGTTTGTTTGTTAATCCTTACTCAAGAGTATTTTTTTCCCCCGTTGATTTTTTTATTATTATTATTATTATTTTTTCAAATATATTTTTATTGATTTTGTATAGAGAGGAAGGGAGAGAGATAGTTATAAACATCGATGAAAGAGAGTCATCGATCAGCTGCCTCTTGCACACCCCCTACTGGGGATATGCCCGCAACCAAGGTACATGCCCTTGACCGGAATCGAACCCAGGACCCTTCAGTCCCCAAGCCAACGCTCTATCCATTGAGCCAAACGGGTCCCAGCTCCCCGTTGATTTTTAGAGAGGGAGGGAGGAAGAGAAAGAAAAAGAGATGATTGGTTGCCTCCAAAATGTGCCCTATTTGGGGCTGGAGAATCAAACCTGCACTACAGGTATACATCCTTGTCGAGGAATTGAACTGGCAACCCTTCGATGTGCAGGCCAACATTCTAACCATTTGACAATACCTGCCAGGCTTGAGTAAAGTCTCTATCCTAAAACTCTAAAGGACCCTAGAAGACTTGGAGACTTGTAACCAGGGGAGCAATGAGCATTGGCAGCTTATTCTGGGCTA
Source organism: Pipistrellus hanaki (assembly GCF_964339955.1). Classification (NCBI taxonomy): domain Eukaryota; kingdom Metazoa; phylum Chordata; class Mammalia; order Chiroptera; family Vespertilionidae; genus Pipistrellus; species Pipistrellus hanaki. The sequence goes on along the minus strand of NC_140503.1, from coordinate 117,513,001 downwards.
ACCCCCTGACCAAGTCCTCAAGGCCCTTTTTTTCTCTGACTTTCCAGTCAGCCAATAGCCGCCCCACCTTGGCTCACTTCTGACCTTGTGAATTTTATTTCTTGGTGAGTCAAAGCAGCCCTGCATAGGCTCTCTCCTGTTGCTTCTATCCTAAGCCCTTCCTTGTTTTACTGTCCCCAGCTTTAATAAACATACCCTTAAAAAATAAAACTAGGTAGGGGAGGAGAGGATCTCAGGAGAAACATTCTTCAATGGAACCTGGTGAAGATAGTTCTGGCCCAAAAAGGCAGGCCTATGCTTCTGAGGAGGAAAAATAATCTCAGTGGTACAACCAGAGTAGAATTCAATGGGCTGGAGCGGTGGTCGGCAGACTGCGGCTCTCGAACCACATGCGGCTTTTTGACCCCGTGAGTGTGGCTCTTCCACAAAATACCATGTGCGGACACACACGTACAGTGCCATTGAAACTTTGTGGCCCATGCGCAAAAGTTGGTTTTCAGCTCTCAAAAGAAATTTCAATCGTTGTACTGTTGATATTTGGCTCTGTTGACTATTGAGTTTGCCGACCACTGGGCTAGGGCAAAGAGAATTTTATTTCTATTCCCTTGTTTGTTGCTTTTTGTGTATTTTCTTCCCTATCACATCATATCCTGCATTTTGCAAGTTAATTTTTTAAAAAAGGAGAGAGAGATTTTGTTAAAAGGCTGAAAAACATTCTAAGATTTTGAAGATAGTGATATCCAGTCTCTTTCCCCACTGTCAGAGAATAATGTAGAGGATTAGGATTTATAGACCAAGTTGTATGAATCTGCAAAAATTTTTTTTTCATTTTAAGTTTTTAAGAAAAAGGGAAAATACAAGGAAAAAACAATTGATATGGCTTTATGTTCAAGGATCTTTTTGCCGTCTTTGTCCAGCTTTAGTCTGTGATAACCACCTTGCTGCGGTGAATGTTCACATGAACAGTTATACCATTAGCTTTCTCCTGCTGCACTGGTTCAATGTAGATGACATATTTCTCCCTGTAAACCTGGACTTCTTTGCCAATTTGCTGCCCTTTGTAATGTCCTTGAACAACCTGAACTGCATCATCCTTTGGCATGGTCATGGATTGAACATTGTACTTCTGTCTCAACTCTTTGGAAAGAGGAGAAGACATAAACTTCCTTTGAATGTGGGAAAGTGCAGTGAAATGCCTTTTATAGTTCTAGCTCCGGTCAGAAGTCACAAGGGATTGAACTTCATTTTGACTGATGGCACTTCTATGATGGCCACAAAAGGGAAGAGCTGCGAGGGATTGTTTTATTTTCATTTTTTTTCAGAGATGATTTCAGAGATGAAAGGAGATGGAGAGAGAGAGATAGAAACATCAATGATGAAAGAGAATCATTGATTGGCTGCCTCCTGCATAGCCCCCAGGAATGTGCCCTATCAGGAATCAAATCAGTGACTTCCTGGTTCATAGGTCAACACTCATCCACTGAGCCACACCAGCCATTCTGTGAAAGACTTTGTATAGTAATCTGCATCACATGGGTTCTTGATAAGTGTTGCTAACTGTTCAAGCACCTTTCAGCTAACATTTCTGCTAAAAACTTGCTCAGGTACTTGAGTCTTTAGAACCACCTGCAGCTTTTTTCCTGCAGGAGCCTTTTTTCTTTATGCCATGACTTAAGTGAAAATTGATGTGATTATTTACTATTATTATTATTTTTAATTGATTTATTTTTAATCCTCACCCTGTGGATATTTTCCCATTGATTTTTAGAGAGAGTGGGAGAGAGAGGGAAAGACAGAGAGAAATATCAATGTGAGAGGAACACATTGACTGGTTGCCTCCTGCATGGGCCTTCACTAGGGCCCTGGCCAGGGAGGAGCCCACAACCAAGGTACATGCCCTTGACGGGAATCGAACCCGGGACTCTTTTTTTTTTTTTTTTTTTTTTTAATATATTTTATTGATTTTGTACAGAGAGGAAGGGAGAGGGATAGAGAATTAGAAACATCGATGAGAGAGAATCATCGATCAGCTGCCTCTTTGCACACCCCACTGGGGATGTGCCCACAACCAAGGTACATGCCCCTGACCGGAATCGAACCCGGGACCCTTCAGTCCCCAAGCCGATGCTCTATCCATTGAGCCAAAGTGGTTTCGGGAACCCGGGACTCTTTAGTCCTCAGGCTATCTTTCTATCCAACCAGCTGGGGTTGATCTGATTATTTAAAATGTCACTCCTGCCAAAGAAGTATAACTACAATATATAAGAAGATTTGTTCACAGGATAAGGAATTATTTGATTATTTAAAACTAGAGGCCTGGTGCATGAAATTCATGTGCAGGGGGCTATCCCTTACCCCAGCCTGCACCTCTCCAATCTGGGATCCCTCTCATTATCCAGGACTGCTGGCTTCCAAATGCTCACCTGCCTGCCTGCCTGATTGCCCATAACCACTTCTACTTGCCAGCCTGATCACCCCCTAACCTCTCCCCTGCGAGCCCGATTACTCCTACCTCCCTTCCCCTGCTGGCTTGGTCGCCCCTAACTGCCCTCCCTTGCTGGCCTGGTCGTCCCTAATCGCCCTCCTCTACAGGTATGGTACCCCTAACTGCATCCCCTGCAGGCCTGATCCCTCCCAACTGCTCTCCCCTATAGGCCTGGTAACCCCCTACCCCAACTGCCTTCCCTTGCAGGCCTGGTCCCTCTTAACTGCCCTCCCCTGCAGACCTGGTCCCCCCTGCCAACTGCCCTCCCCTTCAGGCATGGTCCCCCCAACTGCCCTTTCCTGCAGGCCTGGGTCCCCCACAGCTGCCCTCCCCTGCTGGTCTGGGTCTCTCCCTACTGTCCTCCCCTGCAGACCTGGTCCCCCCCGCCCCCCCCCGCTTCAATTGCCCTCCGCTGCCAGCCTGGGTCCCTCCCTACTGCCCTCCCCTGCTGGCCTGATCACCCACAACTTTCCTTCCTGGCTGGACATCTTGTGTCCCCATGAGGGTGGCCATCTTTGACCACATGGGGTGGCCATCTTGTGTGTTGGAGTGATGGTCAATTTGCATATTACTCTTTTATTAGATAGGATATCACATACAACCCCTGCCAAAGGGATTGTATATGAATATTTCCACAGAGGAGAGGAACAAATCTGTGCTGAGGCAGTTTTAGCCATTTTGGCATCTTGAGTGCTGGGAGGGTATAGACATTTTATTTACAGTTTGGGGAACCTTTCTCAAAACTCAGATCATATGTGATTGTTGTGTCTTGTGATAATAAGCACACCAGTTCTCTGATACTTCATTCACTCTTAAAACCATCGCATGATGCATATCTGAATTGTTGGTTTATATATCTTCCTATCCCCTCAGTTAAACCAAGAGGTCTTTTGAGGGTTGAGAGCTGCCTCATTTATGTTTAAATCCCCAGTGCTTGCACAGTGTCCAAAACAGATAACATAACATATATTAATTAAATGAATAGTCCAGACTGTACATCTGTCAACTTGTTGAAGTTTTATTAAGCTATTTTGTTTCACAGCCTTTCCATTTTCATAAATCATTAAATAATGTAAAAAGAAAAATCTGAACTGTAACAGCCAACTAGAAAAAGTTGAGAATTTAGAAGCTGTGGGAGGAGGAATATATATTTAAATTATTTATTACAAACCATTTGATAATGTTAGCACTTGCAATTAGGTCTTTCCTATTGAATTATAAATAATAGTTTTATTTCAATAGACATGAAATAATTTTATAAGGATCATTTGTGGGTTTATGGTTTTATTTTGAATTTGAATGTTAGGATTATGATAGAGAATTCTTTGGCATGGGTTGTGTTTCATATTCAGGTTGCATTTTTATTCATAGGAAATTGGTTTTTACTTTCTTTTTAAAGAAAACTGAACTGAAGAAAAGAAAACGGTATTTTACTCAAGAAGACTACTAGGCCTGGATGACCTTGGAAGGAAATGGATTGTGGAGCTCATAAGAAATTCCTAGTTTGTGATTATTACATTGCTTTTTGTTGTCCAATACTTTGGTTTGTGTACATATATACATATATATTTTGCACTACACAATGATAATATTTTAAGGACTAATATTGCTGATACTTGAATAATCAATCTCAACTAGATTATAAGCATACATAGATTTTCCCTACCCTTAAAGTTGAAGGACATTAAATTATTAATTATTGTTTGGTAACATGTTTACCTAATTATCTCCCATAGAAAAATATAAGCTGCTTAGGTACAGTTGTTATAATGATATTAGATTTATAACTGGGTATTTTTAATTTTCTAAATTAAATATGAGAAAGAATGCAAATCAGAAGTAAATTTCAAGTAGATTAAATTGACTTTATATCTTAGTCACTGAATTGCCATGTCAAGAAGTAGAAAACTTTTATGATCTTCGTTGGGTGTTCACAGCTCTGACTTTAGTGTTCAGACATTATTATAAACTAGAGCCCTATATAAGAGGCTTAGTTTTTACAAATGATTCACAGAATAGAAATAACTTACTGATGGAAAAGATGAAGAATGGGCTTAAGGTATGAAAATTCATTCTGAGCCTGCAGATCATTAATAAGATTTTTATTAAATCATATACTTTTATTTCTTTGTAATAATTTATCTTTAACTGAGTTTATCTTGTTTCTGCTTCACCAGGTGCTTTGAAATATAAAATGAAAGACCTTAATTTATACTGTTTTTACAAAGGTCAAAAAGGATACACATGAAAATTTTTTTTCCGCAACTGGTAAACTACCCAGCCTGAACTCTTAACTTCTTAGTGCCTCAGTTTTTCATCGGGGTATAATATTAGAGAGATGCCTATTTCATAGGGCTATTAAAAGGATCTGTAAGCTAACAGGCTATGTACTTCCATATGAATAAGGCATACCCAATTAATATAAATTTCAGTTTCTCTCCTCTATCTATCACATTTAAACTAGAAAGAAGACTGTAATTTAGATCTTTGATGGCTTTGTTTGGAATTAAAAAATAATTTTTTAATTGATTTCAGAAAAAGGAAGGGAGAGGAAGAGAGAGAGAGACATCAATAATAAGAGAGAATCATTGATCCACTGCCTCCTGCACACCCTCTAACAGGGATAGAGCCAGAAACCCGGACATATGTCCTGACCGGGAATCGAACCATACCTCCTGGTTCATATGTCAGCACTCAACCACTGAGCCACACCGGCTAGGTTGGACTTATTTTTCCTGTCTACCTGCTTATTTAGATGTACTTTGTACTTTAAAGGTATCTCTGATTTAAAGGTTTAGTAACAAATGTTTTAAGCATTCTTGATATGTATGATATTGGATCTAGCATCATGTGTTCAGAGTGTTTGCAATAAGAGAGAAAGTAATACATCTCTTTTATGGAGGGTGGTTCTTCGTTTGCCTGAAGAGAAATGTATAAGAATGCAATTTGCTTTTCCCAAGACTCTTTTTCCTTATTTTTTTCTTTCGTGTAATTTGATGTTTTTTATTTTTTAATCCCATCTTAATTAAAATGTGTCCCTAGAGAGGGATCTACTAAGATTGTGTGTCTTTTTTTGTTAATCCTCACTTGAGGATAATTTTCCTATTGGTTTTTAGAGAGACTAGAAAGGAGGGAGGAAGGGAAAGAAGGAGGGTGAGAGGAAGAGAGAGAGACATCGATGTGAGAGACACACCTTAATTGGTTGTCTCTCTCACACACTCCAACTGGGACCTGGGATCCAACCTGCAACCCAAGTACATTGACCAGGAATCAAACCCAAGGCCCTTAGATGCATGGGCTGATTCTCTAACCACTGAGATCACTGGCCAGGGCTAATATTTTAAAAACTCCTCAATTTAGGGGAAAAAAAGTTTAGATCCATGAATCATGGATTATTTTTAAAAATTAGATATCAATCTGGTATCAAAAATGGTGGCTTTTTTCCTTAGAATATAAAAAAATAAAATGCAAATTAATAAAATAAGCAGTTGTGATTCATTACAAGCAGTTAGGGATTACTAATTCATATGGTTAACTGTTTGTATCCTATTCCAAAGTCTTATTTTATAGTTTGAAAAGCACTTTGCACACAGTTCTTGTATATATAAATAAAGATGTTATTATAGGCTATAATGTTATATTTTGTTTAATATGAACTTCATTTAAACTTTTAAATTGATAGTAATGATATTTTTTTAATGATCTTTTCAGTTTCTTGATTGTAAACCTAAGTTAAAAATAAAAGGTTAATGAGAAATGATATGGTTTTTATTACTTATTACTGTTAGAAGTGCATTTATTTTTATACAGTAAGGACTAAATGAGGATAAATAGCAGGAATTCATAGAAAGGAATCACATTTTTTCAAAATAAAGCCATGCTGTTACATATCTATATAACAAGGAGCCATTATGACTGAAGACTAGACCAGACTGGAAGACTAGCGCTGACTGGGACTGCTGCTGGTGCCCTGACCCAGCCTGCCTGCCTGGGGGCGGTGGATCAGGCTTGGAGAGAGACCTGCAGAGAGAGAGGCAGGATCTCATCCGCGGCCTCTGTGGCAGCCGTTGATCAGAACTTGCCTCTCTCTCTCCTGGCCTGGCCAACAGACGTGCCTCCATTTCTCTACAGGCCTCCACCAGAGCTGCTGATCAGCCTTGCCTTTCTGATCAGGCCCTGTTGATAGGCCCAGAGACACTGACTGGCATAGAAACTGACCAGTCAGAATTAAATCTGGGTGAATGTAAGGAGCCAGTGGCTGTCTAGGAGACAGCTTTTGATGTGACTGGCAGACACTCAACTTAGGAGCTGCCCCCTGGCAGTCAGTGTGCTCCCACACGTGGAGCGCTGCTCAGCTGGAAGCCGGCACAGCTGGCAAGTGCAGTGGCAGCAGTGGGAGTCGCTCCCGCTTCCGGGCAGTCAGACATCCCCGAGGGTTCCCACAGGCCGGCTGAGGGGGACTCCCCAACCCCGAGTGCATGAACCTCAGGCACTGGCCTCTAATATACACACAATACAGGTTGTTTTCTGCCCAGGACTCTTCCCCCCTTCTTTCAATGAGACCACCACTCTCCTCTGTCCCTTCCCTTTGAGGGCCACACTACTCAGGCTCTACCCCAAGCCACAGTAATAGGCATATGACACAGACCTGGCCAGAGCATATTGCATTCTGACACAGGGATGGTCCCCAAGATGAGCATAGGGCCATCAGTGAGGCAGACAAGTTATTCTCTGGGTTTATTTCATGAAACTAGGAGAGAGCATTTTGCCTTTTTTAGAATGTTACATAGTTGGAATCATATAGTATGTAGTCTTTTCAGATTGGCTTCTTTCACTTAGCAATATGCATTTAAGGATATCTCCATGTAATTTCATGGCTTCATATCTGGTTTATTTTTTATATATTTTTATGCCTGTGTTTCACTAAGCTTTATTTACAAAACAAGCAGAGGGCCAGGTTTTTCTGACTTCTGATTTAGAAAGCTCATTTCTTTTAGCACCAAATAATGCTTCATTGCATAGTTGTACCATACTTTATTTATTCACTCAACTATTGAAGGACATCTTGGTTGCTTCCACATTTTAGAAATTAAAACCAAAGTTGCTATGCCCAGCCGCTGTGGCTTAGGGGCTGAGCATCAACCTATGAACCAGGAGGTTAGAGTTTGATTCCCAAATTGGGGCGCATGCCCTGGTTGCAGACTCAATCCCCAGTAGAGAGGATGTAGGAGGCAGCCGATCAATGGTTCTCTCTCATTATTGATATTTCTCTCTCTCCCCCTCTCTCTCCCTCCCTCTCTGAAATGAATAAAAAATATATATTTTTAAATAAAGCTTCTATAAATACCTGTGCATATTTTTGTGTGGTCATATGTTTTCTACCGCTTTGGGTAAATAGCAAAGAGTGTGATTGCTGGATCATAAAGTTAAATTATGTTTAGTTTTGTAAGAAACAGTCTTCCAAAGTGGCTTACTGCTCTAGCTGGTTTGGCTCAGTGGATGGAATGTCGGACTGTGGATGGAGGGAACCTGGATTCAATTCCAGCCAATGCCCGGGTTGCAGGCTCAATCCCCAGTAGGAGGCATGCAGGAAGCAGCCGATTAATGATTCTCTCTCATCGATGTTTCTATCTCTCACTCCCTCTCCTTTCCTGTCTGAAATAAAAAAATAAAAAAATGTTTAAAACCAAAAACAAACAAACAAACAAAAAAACCCCAACAAATTGCCAAAGCCAGTTTGGCTCAGTGGTAGAGCGTCAGTCTGCGGACTGAAAGGTCCCGGGTTCGATTCCGGTCAAGGGCATGTACCTTGGTTGCGGGCATATCCCCAATAGGGGGATTACAAGAGGCAGCTGATCGATGTTTCTCTCTCATGGATATTTCTAACTCTCTATCTCCCTTCCTCTCTGTAAAAAATCAATAAAATATATATATATTTTTTAAAAAAACAACAAATTGACTATTTTGTTTTCTCACCAGCAGTGAATGAGAGTTCCTGTTGTTCCACATCTTTGTCAGTGTTTGGTGTTCATGTTTTGAATTTTAGCATTCTGATAAGTATGTAGTGGTATCTCATTGTTGCCTTTTTTCTTTTTGAATTATAGCCTATTGGGTTATTGCCCTATGGATTCTGGGGCCATATATCTTGCCACTTGGAGGAGTCTTAGATCAGTGGTTGCCAACTGGTGGTCTGTGGACCACTGGTGGTCCATGAGGTCCGAAAAGTTAGCAATTGCTGCCTTAGATAAAAGGCTAACATCTAGTCCTAGGCATTTAGAAAATAGTCCAAAACAGTTGAGTTCAAGTCCCTTAATCCAGTTAACTCTGAATCACTACACTTCTCTTTATACAGTTTGTTTACATGGGTTAAAAATTACCATTTTTTCCTTTTTTAAAAAAATTATTGATTGATTTTAGAGAAAAGGAGAAGGGGGAGAAGGAAAGAGGGAGGGCAGGAGGGAAGGGGCGGGGGGGGGAGAGAGAGAGAGAGAGAGAGAGAGAGAGAGAGAGAGAGAGAGAGAGAGAGAGAGAGAGAGAGTTGTCCCACTTATTTATGCATTCATTGGTTGATTCTTGTATGTGCCCTGACCAGAATTGAACCTATATCTTTGGAGTATTAGGACGATGCTCTAACCCAGTGTTTTTCAACCTTTTTTGGGCAAAGGCACACTTGTTTCATGAAAAAAATCACGAGGCACACCACCATTAGAAAATGTTAAAAAATTTAACTCTGTGCCTACATTGACTATATATAAAGTAATTCTCTTGAATAGGAATCAAATAAACACAAAGAAAGTATTTTATAATTACTTTATTATGAAATATTAAGTAAACAAAATAGTGAAAAATTATAAAATTCTTGTCTTGTCTGCACTTACGGCACACCAGGCAACATCTCGCGGCACACTAGTGTGCCGCGGAACAGCGGTTGAAAAACGCTGCTCTAACCAACCAGCTACCCAATGGCCAGAAATTTCCATTCTTTTTAAAAATATATTTTATTTCTTTTTTACAGAGAGGAAGGGAAAGAGATAGAGAGCTAGAAATGCCAACGAGAGAGAAACATCGACCAGCTGCCTCTTGCACACCCCCTTCCGGGGATGTGCCCGCAACCAACGTACATGCCCTTGACAGGAATCAAACCTGGGACCTTTCAGTCCGCAGACCGACGCTCTACCACTGAGCCAAACCGATTTCGGCTTCATTCTTATTTAAGGTAGTTTAAGTTAGGTTTCTGCCACTTTTAACCAGAGTCCTAACTTGTATAGATAGCTCTTAATTCTCAGGATTTAGTGCAGGCTCTGGAGCCAGGCTGTCTGGGTTAGAATTCTGTGCAATCAAGGGAAAGTCACTTCATGTTTTAAGTTTCCTCATCTATAAAATTTGAATATGTCATAGGGCTAATATATGCAAAATACATAGAACATTGCTCAGGATGCATTAAGTACTTGGTGACTAATAGCTATTGTGAGATATATATATATATATATATATATATATATATATATATATATATATATATATATATATTAGAGAGAGGAAGAGGGAGAGGAGAGAGAGATAGGAATATCAATGATGAGAAAGAAGCACTGGTCAGCTGTCTCCTGCACACCCAACACTGGGGATGGAGCCCTCAACCCAGGCAAATGCCCTAACTGGGAATCAAACTGTGACCTCCTGGTTCATAGGTTTTTGCTCAATCACTGAGCAACACCAGCCGGACGTGTCAAAATTTATTTAAATGTTAGGACCCCCAGCTGTTATTACAGAACTTATTGATGTGAGAAAAAAAAACTGCACAGCTGGTTTCTGAAATGTGAGTAGTGTAAGAATAAAAGAAAACACAGAAGATTGAATTTTTTTCTGTGCAACTGGTTTTTAGAAAGAAGCATCTGACGTGTTTTCAAACTTAACAATTACAACTGCAAACAAAAAGGCAATGGAGTCTGGCTGATGTGGCTAAGTGGTTGAGCATCAACCCATGAACCAAGAGGTACCTGGTTTGATTCCCAGTTGGAGTACATGCCTGGGTTGTGAGCTCCATCCCCTTGGGGGAGGGAGTGTAGAGGAGGCAGTCAATTGATGTGTCTCTCATGGATATTTCTATCACTCTCCCTTCCTTTCTCTCTAAAATTAATAAAACTCCGTTCTTCCCTTATGTCCCTGATGCCTTTCAAGCTGCTGCCCAGCACTAGAGCTCAGAGGAAGTGAATCTAAGTAAATCTGTGTGCTGGCCCTTTAAGAGGGATGCCTGCGTTTCCAGCCACCTTCTGTCTCACTCAGCCACAATCTCCACTGGTTTTTACATCCAGAAGTTATGTCAAGTTCTCTTCTCCGCATTGGAACCCTAAGCTGGAGATCCTGGTGTGGATCTGGGACTCCTGGATTCACAGGGGTCTTTCCTAACAGATATCCATTTAAAAAAAAAAAAATTTATTGATTTTTTACAGAGGAAAGGAGAGGGATACAGAGTTAGAAACATAGATGAGAGAAAAATAAATAAGCTGTCTCCTGCACACCTCCTACTATGGATGTGCTCACAACCAAGGTACATGCCCTTGACTGGATCTTTCAGTTCCCAGGCCAACGCTCTATCCATTGAGCCAAACCGGTTAGGGCCCATCTCTTTTTTTAACTGTATGTGTGGTTGTGGGATCTGCCTGTTCCTTATCTCCATCTCTCCTACCAGCCTCAGATGTGGTTTCTTCTGTATATCCTTGGTTATAGGACTTCCGTTCAGCTAGACTTCAGGTTGTCCTCAGTGATGGTTGTTTATAGTTTTAGTTGTGATTTGATATAGTTTTGTGGGAAGGTGCAAGTGCCGAGATTCCCTACTCAGCCACGTTAACCGGAAGTTCAGGTTTTTCCTTAACCAGTATCTGAAACCATCACATCTTGACAGATGCTTAAAGGGTTGGTTAATTTTAGATAATAAATCATTTGTTCTCAGTAAACACTGCTACAGCATGCAGAGTTCTAGGTGACTATAGCAGCACATGGTAGGTCAATAACAGCAAACTTTTTCACTTAAAGGCATGGTTATTTGCCTTGGGAATAGGTCACTGTACATTTCCCCAACAGAAAAATATCCCTGGTCTAGGAGCGTGGCCAGCAAGTGAAATGTCAATGTATTGCTATCTGATGAGCATAAAGAAATCTCAGGATTGGAACTTATTCTTTTGAGCATCAATATTTTTTTAGTTTAGCTATCTTTCATGAATAATAAATATAGTTTCCTGCCTTATTTAAAAAACATCCTTGGTGAGGATTAAAAAAATAATAATCTTATTCTTTTACCTAATTAAGGAAAGATATAATTTATATTAAATAAAGTTTTAGTAACATTTTAAATATTTTATTAGAAGAGATGACTATTAGGAGGGTTAAATCTAAGTAATCATTACTACTAGTAAAACAAGCTCAGTAAAAACAATAAACCATGGATTAAATTATTGTATATAGTACTGATTATAACTGTCTATCTTTCACTGTAAGTTTTACATTTGTCCTATCTTTCTCAGGTACTTTAGCAAGGCTTTTACTGGGATGGTAATGGAGAGTAAAAACATACAGCCAAATACAAAAGGGACAATAGTATTAAATAGATTAGCAGCAAATTTACATACATACACTTAAATTTGAACTCTGCTCTTGAATGGTAAGTATGCTGAAAGCCTCAATGTGTTTAAGATATGACTTGTGAAGCTGAATCTTAGAGTGTGTATAAAAGAATGATGTTGACAAATAATTTACTTGAAGCATGTTACACTTATATTTATTAAGCCAAGGTAAATTTTTTTATAAAGGATCAGGCTGGTAATGCTGCTTATCTTTTAAACAAATTATTTTAGGATGTAAACCATCACATTTTTTACTAAAACTGAACAAGCTGTTAAAATTGCTACAGTATATCATGACTAATCTTTCCATAACTATTTTAAACAGATATACATTGTAGAGAAAGCAACTGAAACAGTCAAAGTAGCAAAACTATATTCATAGGAAAGCAAGCCAAAACCATAGTCCTTTTGTTTATCCTTCATTCCCAAAAGGAGTTACACTACTGAGTGAAGAAATTTTCCAGCTGCATATTGAGGTCACAAAAGCAACCTTAAAGGATTGCCCTTGAGACTACAGCTTTTGCAGGCAATCATGTACAAATAAATTAATTAAAATAAAACTGTATGGTGTTTTGTTATTTTAACACCGAACTGAATGGTGGATTGAAATCAACAGATGAGAAAGAAAATCAAGCTCAAGGCTCACTTTCTCTAAAATGGTAGTGTCATTCTAGTTTTATTGATGCATTAATTTTTATAAAGTGCAGTGACAAAATAAATAAGATGAAAGAAGCTTTGAGATTAAGATAACTTATTGATTATATTCTTGGTAGCCTTTTACCTCTGTAGAAGCTGTAACCATACATATAAGCTATTGATCCAGGAAAAATGATTTCCCCCCCTTAAATAAAACTCAAGGAATATATAATTATGGTATCTCTTTCTATTAGACAAGGTTAGACTAAAGGGCAAATTTGTGTGCTATAGACTAAATCCAGATACAGTCAAGTGCTGAGCATTATTTCTGGCTTCAAAATATGATGTATCTGTTTCACCATCTGGTTGGGGTATAAAAGGCATAGTTTGATGCTGTAGATTTTCCCAGTCCACATCACTGAAGAGAGGATGATGTTTCAACTCTTTGGGAAGACAGAAAACAAAATGAAACATTATGACACCATTACCTAAGCAAGTACTGTTCTATCGGAATGAAGAAAAGACACTCTCACATACACTTTGCCATACTTTATTATATATATAATAAACTTTCATAGGCATCTGTCTCTCTATTTCCCCACATTCTTCTCAATGACACACACTGTGTCATTTTGTATATCACTTGGTATAGGACAGGTGCCTGATCTGTATTTGTCAAATGAGTGATTGAATGATTTGTCTAAACAGAGGTCTTTCTCATTGTCTGCATATTCTCACAAAATCCCTGACTTGAAGAGAGCAAGTATGCTCTACTTCCTGATCCCCCGACAGCTTCCAAACCACTCATCTTCCATGACTGATGTCCCACTTCTCATCCCAAGTCTTTGCCACCTCGCTATAGCTCTGCAATCCTTAGCACTATCTAGTGTATTGCCCAAGCTGCTCATCTCCACTCCCTTGCTGTCTTGGCTGCGCTCCATCCTTATCTGTCATGGTGATTTCAACATATACATTGATGACACTACTGACACATTTTTATTTCGGCTCTTTGACTTCCTTGATATCACTGACTTGCACCTTCACAAAACACTAACTATTCAGCAGTATGATCATCTTTCCTATTACCTTCTACCTACTAAAATGAAAATGTGCTCTTTTGATTACACTGTGATATTTAGTTGCTAAACATACCACCCTTCTTAATCCTTCACTTCATAAGGTAACAATAACAGCATTGCCAAAATAATGAAGTGGCCATTAAGGCAGTAAACAGTTAAAAAAAAAAAAAAAGCAGCAATCGTATTTAAGGAAAATATTGGGAGAAGACTACACAGATGGGAAAGAATTATGTGTCTGTATTGGGATAATGGGCTGGGAAATCCATATGCCTACATGCCCTTTTCCTAAACTGAAAGACTGGTAGCAAGAGGGATACCATAGTAAAATCAATTTTCATTTAGAAAATTTATTTGTCTTTTAATTGTTCAAAGTAAATGTCTGAGCCTGGATTACTTTAGAGCTACTTGCCATAGTGATTCTTAAAACTGACATCTGAATGTGATCTGATGTGAAGGAATTCTAATCTAGGTTAAGATGAACTAAACAAACAGTTGCAGCAACTGTTTTGTAACTGAAGAATACCTCTACCATTGACTTCCCTATGTAAACTAAACTGTTCATTAAACAAGCAGAAATCTGAGGTCACTAGTATAACTACCTTTCTCCTGTCTCCACTTATTTTGAGCAAATTATAGTACATTATAGCTATTTGTTAAACAATGGTTTCTCAACTTCAGCACAATTTAAATTTGAGATCAGATATTTCTTTGTTTCGGGGACTCTCCCGCATTGTAGGAGGGTGAGCAGACTCCCTGGCCTCTACCTACTCAATGCTCCAAACAAAAATGTCTCCAGACAATGCCAAGTGTCCTTTTGGGAGCAAAGTCACCCCAGTTGAGAGCCCTTGTTCTAAAGTAAGTTTTAGAGTTCAGTTTACACTAATGTCTATACTATCACATTATACAGATTTTTGCTCAAATTCCACTTTTCACAGAGGTCTTCCTGTCCACTCCATCTAAAAAATATCTTCTGCCCTGACTGATTTGGCTCAGTGGATGGAGCATCAGCCTGCGGACTGGAGGGTCCCAGGTTTGATTCCGGTCAAGGGCATGTATCTTGGTTGTTGGCACATCCCCTGTAGGGGATTTGCAGGAGGCAGCTGATCTATGCTTCTAACTTTCTATCCCCCTCTCTCTCTCTATAAAAAAATCAATAAAATATATTTAAAAATATCTCCTATCATCACTTTGTATTCTCTCACCCTGCTTATCTTTTTGTTCTGTTTTTTGTTTTTGTTTTAATCTTCACCCAAGTATATGCTTTTCAATGATTTGAGAGAGAGAGAGAGAAACATCGATTGGCTGCCTCATGCATGGGCCCAGATTAGGGATTGAATCCATAACCTGGCTATATGCCCTGACCTGGAATTGAATCCAATACCCTGCAGTGCACAATACAACACTCTAGTTACTGAGCAACATTAGCCAGGGTCTGCTTATCTTTCTCCACAGTCCTTACAACTGGATGGTATTGTGTCATGGTTGTATTTGTTTACTTCGTCTTTTCACTGGAACATAGATACCTCTAGCATCTGAAACAATACTGTTTGGCACCTAGAAGTCACTCTATAGAATTTGTTAAACAACAAGCAAGTAAACAAACAAACTATGGCACTTATTAAAGGGGACACTCAGAAGCTGATGCAAATGACATATTACTAAAACTAAATTTTCTAAATATACCATGCAAATGGAAATGTAATGCTTATTTATCTCTCTATATACCCTGTTACAAAAAGGATCTGATAGTAGCTGATGAGATTTACTAGCAGTTCAAAACTATAGTTTAACATATCCCTGCAGTGGGAAAAAACCACTGAATGGATCATAATGGACCAATTAGTTTTATTGGAGGTAGTATGGTACCTGATACATTTGTCAGTCAATAACGGAATTAGAAAAGCAGTATGAAATTATAGAAAAAAGTTTTGGTAAAAAGTATTTCTTGCCAAAACAGTGTGGCTTAGTGGATAGTGCGTCGGCCTGCAGACTGAAAGGTCTTGGGTTTGATTCCGGGCAAGGGCATGTTCCTTGGTTGCGGGCACATCCCCAGTGGGAGGTGTGCAGGAGGCAGCTGACTGATGTTTCTCTCTCATCGATGTTTCTGACTCTCTATCCCTCTCTCTTCCTCTTTGTAAAAAAAAAATCAATAATATATATATATATATGGTATTTCTTGTATTTTTTTCCTTGTATTTATTAGGTTCTGATAAACCTAAGACACTGACAAGATAAAACTGTTTCAGGAACCTGCTTGAGATTAAAATTCAATGAGTGACTGTCACAATCTGATCGCATTAAATTTTAATGTAGAATAAGGACAAAAATATCAATGGATACCTAGAGGGCAAAAATAAACTAAAAATCTTTTTAAACAAATTTAACAAATTATCTTTAGTATTATAAACTTCATATTATTATTATTATTATTATTATTATTATTTTTATTTTTTTATTTTTTTATTTTATTATTAACATTCTGCCCCTGAAACAAATCAAGGGTAGAAGAGTTTATTAATACAAAAGCTTACCTTTCATTCCAGCTCTCTTTGTATCATCAATAGTTAAAAGTATTTCTATTGCATTTTGAGCATCATCAGATAACTTTTCTTCACCTTCAGGCCAAGGGATATCTACAAATATAAATAAGCTTATTGATCAGTGCTCAATACAATACACAGAGATAAATGAATCTTATCTTAATAGGAGAAAAAGAATCACCTCTTTTCAGGATATTCTGGAATACCTGTTGTGGTGTTTCATCATTGAAAGGGGGAATTCCTGTTAGAAACTCAAACAAGCAAACTCCAAGTGCCCACCAATCTACCGCAGGACCTAGAATTTAAAAGGAAGTAGTTAAATTTGCAAGAATTTTCTACAAATGTTTGATCAACAAAAACATTAATATCTGGGCACAATCAAAGCATTCATTTCCTAAGGCTTTCTTCTGGCTTCATAAGGTACAAACAGTCAAATGACCTTCATTTATGAAATATGGCAATTACTTCCCTTCTCTATTTTCTAAGAAGTTAAAAGTAGCCATTAATACAGTTAGTTAAAGCTATCTTTGGTCATTTATTAATAACCTGATATTCTGGATTTAGAACCTGATATTCATGTTCTAAATCCTAAAACATAACCAAGGAATGCATTTAAGCTAAAGATTATACTCTAAAATAATTACAGTACCTCTCAATTTCAAATTGGGAAATAACAAAATTTAGATGATTTCATGTTTCATGCACTTCACGAAGTATGAGATGAAGTAGCTACATTTATACTAATTGGAGGATAGACTGGTAATTATGGAAAGCCTTAATTAACAAAGTGTTTTCATGTGCTTTATTCCTTTTAAGTTCATTGAGGGATAAATTTGTTTAACAAATAATATTCATTTAAACTATAGTTTGAGCCGAAACTGGTTTGGCTCAGTGGATAGAGCCTCGGCCTGCGGACTGAAAGGTCCCGGGTTCAATTCCGGTCAGCATCCCCAGTGGGGGGTGTGCAGGGGGCATCTGATCGATGATCTTTCTCATTGATGTTTCTGACTATCCCTCTCTCTTCCTCTCTGTAAAAAATCAATAAAATATATTTTAAAAAAATAAAAAATAAAAATAAACTACAACTTGAGGTAGTTAGGAGTTAAGTCTTAATAAGTAGGTAAAACTGATTTCTAAATAGTATTTTTAATAAAGCACCAATTATATACAAAGATGTTTTTAAGGATTATTTAAAAATGACTGTATAATCTGGTTTATACGTTTTTTTTTAGTTTTGTCTACCAATAAGGTATTTACTAACTAAAAGTTAACTTTAGTCCAAAAATGGTTAACTTTAGTATAAATTTAGAATAGAGATTCTAGTCTAGTGCTAAATTTGCCTGGAAATCACTCATAAAATTAAATTTCACAAAATCCATTACAATGGTTAAACAACTGCCACCCTTTTAAAACAAATAGGAAAGCAGTGTGGAATATGCCATTAGAAAAAATAATCACATGCATATAGAATGCCTTTTCACCTGCAAGCAACATAACCCAATTACCCCTGAGAACTCACAGCTATAGGCTTTTATGTCTTTAGTAATCACTATAAAAACATACAAACCACCTTAGTTAGTAGATTTTTTAAGCAGCACCAAGAAAGTATTCCTGTAGGTTAGATAATATAATGAATATAACCAAACAATAGAAAAGTAGGGGGACATCAGGGAAAAAAATACATTTTATTTAGTTTGCTTAGATTAGAAATTAGGACCCTTTGACCAGCTCAGCCCAAATGTTCTCATGTCAAAAAACATACATGCTTTCCTCCATGGATATGTCACACATACCCATATTTGTGAGTCAAAGTCTAATAAGATCATATATTGGGATTAATTATAGCAATTATATCATTAGCCAGAGAAAGAGAACATCTTATAATATTGACTTTCTAATTCAAAACCTACTTCTGTAATTGTTAAATTGGTATTGTTTATACCTTTTTATTTTCTAATAATAACAGAATTAAATGGTTTAGAAAATCCAGCCATTTTGTAGTTGCTAATTTTATTATTTTTATCAAGCCTATTTTCTCTGTTGCAATAAAAATAAATAAATAAAAGCAGTATCTTCAGTCTCTACTACCTTTAAAAACTATAAAAAATGCTGCATGCCTACATTTGTTTTCACAGAGCAGAGAAACCCTGATGTCTTCCTGCTCAGAAGACATAGATACTTTATTTTTATAATTCATAAGTGAGCTGAAGTGAGAAATAATTTTTTTCTGCAATGTGATCTAGTTATACTTTGACTTTTCTGTTTAATGTGCTTTGCCATATTGCTTTAGAGAGAAGCTCACTCACCTGAAGTCAGAAATCCTGCAGGTAAGAAAACAATAGTTAGGTGCATTGTATTAAAATTCTGAATTCTTCCATCATGCATTGAACTAGATAACAGGGATTTGTGCCAGTATTAGGGGAACAAAGATGAGTAAGAAAGCTTTTTCTCAGGAAAAAATACCCTGCTTTGGGAGAGACAACACAGATAATTTTAACACAATATTAAGAGAGCTGAAACAAAAATATGCACAAGAAGCCATGGGAGTGCCCGGGCCTGTGTGCTCACTGTTTAGAGCACCAGCCTGCGCACTGAAGGGTCTCAGGTTTAATTCCTTGTCAAGGGCATGTACCTGGGTCGCAGGTCAGGGCTTGTCTAGGAGGCAACCAATGGATGTCTGTCTGTCTGTCTCTCTCTCTCTCTCTCTCTCTCTCTCTCTCTCTCTCTCTCTCTTTCTCTTTCTCTCCTCCCCAACCCCTTCTCCCCTTCACTCTCTCCCTTTCACTCTCTTTGAAAAGCAATGGGAAATAATATCCTCAGGAAAAAAATATCCTCGCGTGAGAATTAAAAAAAAAGAAAAAAAAAAAGAAAAAAAAAGAAGCAGCAGCAGCAGCAGCAGCAGCTATGGGAGAATCTGGCCAGAGTTCCTATGTCTGCATGGTGAGGGGAAGACATGGAGGGCATCAGAGGAGTCATAGCTGTTCCTCAACATGATAGTGGAAAATAAAGAGGTACACATATAGGAAGAAGCAGAGACTGCCCCTGGGACCTGGGATGTGTGACGTGGGGGAACAGGTAGAAAACAGGGAACTGCTGTTTTTGTTTTTTCCCCCCTCCTTTTGATTATAAATTGCTTTGTACTACTTGTTATTTTACTTATTTATTTTTTTATTATTTTTAAAATATGTTTTATTGATGTTTTACAGAGAGGAAGGGAGAGAGATAGAGAGTTAGAAACATCGATGAGAGAGAGCCATCGATCAGCTGCCTCTTGCACACCCCCTTCTGGGGATGTGCCCGCAACCAATGTACATGCCCTTGACTGGAATCGAACCCGGGACCTTTCAGTCCACAGACCGACGCTCTACCACTGAGCCAAACTGGTTTCGGCTGTACTACTTGTTATTTTAAAAACAGTATATCAAATTACTTTTATAGAAAATAAAAATTTAACCCTTTGCACTCCGAACCATTCTGGACATTGGATACCAGCTACTCGATGCTACTTTGCGGCGGAAACGTGCGTTGAAATAACTCAATTCCCTGTAATCACTAATAAACTGCAATGTCCCCTGAGAGGGGACATCCGAGTGATATGCTAGAATTCCGATGTCCCCTGAGAGAGGACAGCGGAGTGCAAAGGGTTAAAAATATGTCACTAGAGAGAAACCAAGATGGCGGCAAAGGGTAGACACCCGAATGCAGCCTACCACAACAAATTTGAATTTAGAACTGGAAAACAGGGGAGGCATTGCC
Organism: Pipistrellus hanaki; assembly: GCF_964339955.1. Taxonomy (NCBI): domain Eukaryota; kingdom Metazoa; phylum Chordata; class Mammalia; order Chiroptera; family Vespertilionidae; genus Pipistrellus; species Pipistrellus hanaki. The sequence continues at coordinate 117,492,885 of NC_140503.1, read as the reverse complement.
CTGAAGCACTGGACGGCTAGCTGAGAGGAGGCTCTGCCATCTGGGAAGGAGAGAGAAGGCGTGCTGACCCTCAGAAACTGTGAAGGTACGGAGAACTGCGCATGTGAAAAGGCGCTGGATTACTCCTGGCGCGCGGAGAGGGCAGCCCGGCTGAGTTCGCTGCTGGCTTACTCGGCGCGCGGAGAGGTCGGACAGCTAACGTGCGACTGGCTTTCTTGTTCTGGAGGAAAACAGAACCATCCTATTGCTCTGATAAATGGCCCCAGTCAGGGAGAGGCCAGACTGTCAGGCAGGGGGCAGAGATCTCTCGGAGGTGTGTGAAGCCAGCGGCCATTACTGCGAAACTTGGGGAGGAGCCCACGGGGAAACAAAGCTTGTCTGCACCACCCCAAGACTCCGCCCCATGCAAGCTGAGCACAGAAGCTCTCCCAGCGGCTGGCTTTCTCTGAGGGACTGCTCGGAACCCAAAGCTTGTCTGTGCCTTTACCAAAGAGGTGCACGCGCCTGCAACCAATCTTGCGAGACTCACCACGAACAGGACTTTTATAAGGCGAGACTGACAGGGAACCAAAGATTGCCTGTGCCACCCCGAGACTCCGCCCCAACCAAGCGGAGTACAGAAGCCCTCCTAGCTGAGACACTGTTGATCCTCACAGCCAATTGGCTTGGAGATCAATGCCTCCCAGTGATACCAACAATAAGCAAGGCTTAACAACAAGACTGCACACACAGCCCACAAAGGGCTACACCAAGACTGTCCACCGCAGGTAACTGGGAAGGCTGTGCTACAGGGCTCTACCAGAACACCCAGCACACAAAACTATTCCACCAAATCAGGGAAACAACTAAAATGCAGATAAGAGGCAGGACACAAATGAAGGAAATGGAGGAAAAGAAAAGATTGGACATTGAGTTCAAAACTACAGTTATAAGGTTTTTCAAGAATATCCTAAAAAAGGCCGATAAAATAAATGAGACCTATGAGGATATGAAAAGGGATAAACTAGAAATAATAAGAGATCAACTAGAAATAAAGAATAAATTGTCTGAAATAAAAATTTTTTCACAGAGTCCTAAAAACAGACTGGAAGATCGCAAGAATCAAGACAAAGATTTAGAACACAAAGAGCCAGAGGACACTTCTCTGCAGAAGCAAGAAGATAAGAGAATCCTGAAAGTTGAAGATAGTGTAAGAAACCTCTGGACAATTTCAAGCGAACCAACATCAGAATTATGGGGATCCCAGAAGAAGAGAGAGAGCAAGATACCAAAAGAATACTGGAAGAAATAGTGACAGAAAACTTCCCCCACCTGGGGAAAGAAATACGTAGACTTAAAGTCCAGGAAGCGCACAGAACCCCAAAAAAGGAACCCAAAGAGGACCACACCAAGACACATCATACTGAAAATTCCAAGAGCAAAAGACAAAGAGAGAATATTAAAAGCAGCAAGAGAAAAGCAGGTAGTTACCTATAAGGGAGCACCCATATGATTGTCAGCTGATTTCTCAACAGAAAGCATGCAGGCCAGACGGGAATGGCAAGAAATATTCAAGGTGATGAATAGCAAGAACTTACAGCCAAAAATACTCTACCCAGCAAAGCTATCACTCAGAATCGAAGGCCAGATAAACAGCCTCACAAATAAAAAAAAGCTAAAGGAGTTCATCACTGCCAAACCAGAATTACCGTATATGAATTGCTGAAGGGGGTTATTTAGGAAGAGGAAGAAGATAAAGATAAAAATTATGAACAATAAATATGTAACTATCAACAAGTGAAACTGAAAGCCAAGGGAATTAAAAAATCTGATGAACAATATTAACTGGTGAATATAATAGAATCAGAGGTATGGAAGGGGAGTGGACTGATGATTCTCGGGGAAAAGTGGAGTGGGAGTGCGGGAAGAGACCGAACAAAAACTGTGCAGCTGTGGATGAGGACAATGGGGGTGGGGAAAGGACAAAGGGTGGGGTGGGAACCTGGTTGAGTGGAGCAATTGGGGGGGGAGGGGGAGAGGAACACATTTGTAATAATCTTAACAATAAAGATTTATTTTAAAAAATAAAATAAAAATGTCACAAGAGAGCAGAATAACTAGGTGCCCCACTAAAATAGTGGCAAGATCTGATAAAGTACATCTTTACATCTAAAGCTTCCTTTCATACTTTATCCTAAGTTAGAGAACTTGCCAATTGTAATATAGTAAATGGGCTAGCAAATCCATGACTTAGCAAAAGGGGCACTGTACAAAACCAGTTATGTGCCCAGAGGAACTCGGTTGCTTTGGCTAACAAAGGAGAACAGTAAATGTGTCTGTCCACTTGCAACAGTGGAGAGATTTTTCTCAACGGCTACTGAGTACTGCCCAGCAATTCTCCTGGACTGCTATCTTGAGGGAAACTTCAGACACTTGTCTTTGGAAACATTCTTAAGCTTTTGCAGTGGAGAAAACACAATAACTAACTATAACATAGGTAGAATGACATTAGTTTTAAACAGTTTCTAATGAAGTAATATAGTAGAGAATAAGTAAATCTCCATAACTGATCAAGGGACATTTTACGGAATAGGTGACATTTGAACTGATCATGGATGAGAAAAAATTGGACAGGAAGATGATTGGGGACTAGCTTTTCTAAGCTACTTGTGGAAAATAACTGTGGAAATACTTGTGGAAAATAAGGGAGATTTGAAAATAAATGTGTCTTAAGAAGTGGAATGGGGATATAAGGTCTATTAAGAGAATCTCTGAGAGAGGTGGCTACTATTAGAGCCTGGAGCCTCAAATGCTCTGATCACTAATCTGGCTTTTAAGGGGTCACCAGAGTTTTTCAAGGAGGGAAATAGCACAAACCATGTTAAAAACCTGGATTTTGTGCTGCAACCCTCTGGGATGCTTGTGGTCTCTCCTACCAAACTCCAGGTTTTTAGAAGTTGGGCAAGGGTATAGAGTCATGGGAAGAGAATAATTTAAATAGAATCAAATTCTAGACTGAAACATATAAAACAGCTCAGCTATCTCTGCATTTTTCTATGGTTTTCCAAATAAATGTCTTAAAGAAAAAAAGTAAATATGGGGGTGGGGGAGAAGGAAAAATCTGATGGCAATGATTATAGATAACAGAATGAAGTTGACGAGACCAGAAAGAAAGCCATTAAATGAAAGGAAAAGATGAGGGGAGATAGTGGCAGAAATGAAAAGGTGAGGAGAAATACTGCAGAGATAATTAACCTGATTAAATGTCTGAATGTAGGGACAATGCCTGTATTGTCCACAAAGACAGTGAAACCGAGATAGAGAACAAAGGAAAACTGGATAAGAAATCCAGTTTTAACAGGCAGCATTTGAAAGACCAGTAGAATACTAAATAGAGACTAGGCATGTGTATGTTGCCTAGTGAAAGTTAGGATTAGAGATCAATATTTGGGAAACACCAACATAGACCCAACCGAAGTCATGTGAGTGTTGAGATTAACAGGGAGCACATGCATCACAAAGAGTAAGGGGCAGAATCGTGAAGAACATCCATACTTACAAGAGAGAAGGAAAACTGGGGAGTAGCAATAGAGATAGGAAGAGTGAGGCTAAGAAGAGGCTGGCAGATTTGTAAATAATGACATCATAGATGACTGGTAATAAAGTTTCAGTTAAATAGTTGGGATAATAATCATATTGCCAAAGCAAAAGAGGCACCTTTGAGAAGTTGAATAGTGAGTGCAAGGGTGGAAACTAATTTTCAGACTAAGGAACAAAAATCCAGCAAAGAAATAAAAGTTGTGGAGGTGGGGTTGGAAAGATGAGACAGATGACCACCAAGAGTTCAAAGCATCTATCAAGATGTAGAAGGGCCCAGCCAGCAGGCTCAGTGGTTGAGCATTGACATATGAACCAGGAGGTCATGTTCCATTCCTGGTCGGGGCACATGTCTGGGCTGCCGACTCCATTCCCATTGTGGGGCGTACAAGAGGTAGCCGATCGATGATTCTCTCTCTCTCTCTCTCTCCCTTTCTCTGGGAAATAAATATATATTAAGATGTAGAAGAAAGGGTTATGGTGTGGGTTGCCCTCCTGAAAAAAGATAAATTGAAGTCCTAATCCTGAGGTTCCTTGAATGTGACATTTGTAAATAGGGTCCTTGCAAATATAATTAGTTAGGTTAAGATGAAGTCACACTGGAGTAGGGTGGGTCCCTAATTTAATATGACTGGGGTCCTTCTAAGAACACAGCCATGAGACTACACAGACAAAGGAGAACACATACGAAGAGGGAAGATTAGAGTGATCCATTTACAAACCAAGCCCGGTCCTGTCAACTCTTTGATTTTAGACTTCTAGCCTCCAGAACTGTCAGACAATAAATTTGTTGTTTTGAATCACCCAGGTTATAGTATTTGGTTACCCTAACCCTAGGAAACAAATACGGCTCATTTTCAGAATGTAGGAAGGGAAAAAAGGATAGGAAAAAATGTCATCCTTTTATCCCTATATTGCAATTTGAAAAATGGCTCATTTCTAGCTTGACTCTCTGGTGAGGGTGTAAGTGAGATTAAGCCCTAAACAGAAACAGGCTTCTGCAGAGGTATAGGCTCAACTTTGTGTTTTTGAACCCAAACGACAACAGACTTGAGGAGACTAGGTTTAAAGCAAAGGAAACCAGGGCTGAAAGGTGGGCTTCTCTGGGTCACTGAGATTATGCCAGAAGCAAACAAATGGCTGCATGTCTTCTTTTCTGGTAACAAATGCCATATATAGGAGGAAAGAATAATGCATGAGTTAATTTTCTTCTTCTTAAGGTAATCCAAGTACCAAAGAAATTTAAAACTATTTTACCTCAAAAGAAAACGTAGTGATAAGTAACATTTCAAAAACTCAGGACATGTATGCCTTACCATGGGCCTTGCCTAATAACAGCTCCGGTGCAAGGTAGTCTGGGGTTCCCAGGATTCGCGCATCATCCACGGGGGCCGCCCCTCTTCTCACACTCTTTGGAGTTCGATACGGAGTTCCTGACTTGACCTGACTTGGGGTCTGCTAATTTAAAAAGAATTTTTAAAAGACAATAAATATCTAAATTCCTTTTACAGTGAACAGAAATGCCAAAACAAAAAAGCTGGGCATAAATGACATACTCATATCCTTAATTTTGAAAAAGGACTCATAAAGAATTATAATTATAAAAAGTCCTCATATCTAACAATACTCAATAGTTTAGGTAACACCAACTATTTCAATAAGATCTGAATATGCAAGAAAAAATTAAAAAGTTAACAATAAAGAACTCCAATGTAGGAGCCTGAGGCTGACAAATGACTGAAATATTATGATAATATGTAAGATAGAACTAAATATAAATAACCTCTTGTGCTATGGAGTTTAAATGCTTAAGATATTTTGTTGTCTCATAAGGACTCTGAGATCAATAGCATAGAGAGCATTATATTCTACGGACAGAAGGAAAACAGACTCTGAGGGTAAGGGACTTCTAAGTCACCCAGAAAGTTCAGAATAGAAAACTCAAGTTGTAACTCTCAATTCAAGTTTCCACTTAAAAAATTTTTTTATTATTATAATGTCTCTCCAAGGGGGGAAATAAAAGATATAAAAGATAAGGGGTTAGAAAATAAAAACAAAGTAAGATTTAAAATATGTATTTTCAACTTTTTTTCTGTAAAGAAGAGATCATCTAAATATGTCTTTAGAAGAGAGCAGAGTAGATTTTAATTTTATAACACAGATTTTCTGGGGTCAAGTGAAAATACGTAGTTATGAAGAGGCCTGGTGCATGGATTCGTGCACCAGTGGGGTAACTCGGCCTGGCCAGAGGGGATGGGGCTGAAACCGACTCTCTGACCTTCTCTGAGGGGTCCCAGATAGTGAGAGGGTGGTTCTCAGGTGAGAACCCCGCCCCCGAATCAGACTTCCTCCTCTCTGGTTCCAGGTGCGGCACCTGAGAACTGCTGCTGCCAAGTGACCACAGCTCAGCAACTCCTGCTTTGAGCGTCTTCCCCCTGGTGGTCAGTGCGTGTCAGAGCTACTGGCTGGTTAGCTGGTCACTTAGGCATTTATATAATATGGATTTAAAATATGTATTTTTAAATCCGTATTATATAAAATATTTTATACATATTTTAAATCTATATTTTATATATATAGATGATTGTAAATATGTATAAGTGTATAGAGCAGTACAACCACTAGCTTTCCCTTTTTGCATTAAAACTTCCAAAAATTTCAAAAAAAAAAAAACAAAAAAAAAAACTTCCAAAAATTTTTCCAACAAGTAAAATGAAACTATATGCTTAATATCATATAGTTTAGCTGGGAGGCAAGAGTCTGGCCTTCATAGTTTACTTTTCTGCAATCCAAAGAACAAAGTGTTAGAAAGTTATACATACCTGATATGGCAAGTAGGATCTTTCTTTTTGAGTTGGGGTTATGGCCATGGGATATGAACCACTATAAGCACATGAAATATCCATTGCATCTAAATTAATGCTCATTTTGGATGGTTCTGAATTATTGGATACATTAATATGGCTGTTAAAACTTCGAAAAGCTACTGCATTCCTTTTAGAGATGGTTAGTGTTTTCAACACCTCTGAAGAAGGAGCTAACATTTTTTGGTTACTGTCTTGGACAACAGGATTCTCATCACCTTTTGGCAAGGTACTTTCTTGGCAGCTGAGTGATACACTAAGTAAATCTTCAGCATTTGATTCTTCAAAAGAAGATTCTTTGATGTTTTTGTTTGGATTTAAGGACTGCCTTTCTAATGGACTTTCCAATATAGAAATTCCAGGAAAAGATGAATCAGAGTCCATACAAATACTTTTAGAAGCTCTATCATCATCAGAACATAGAAAACTAGAACTTAAGTTGTCCTTGTTGTTTTTGTCACAATCTTCATCCAGTTCGCACATAAGATTTTTTGCTATCATTGGGATATTTGGTTTTTTTGGTGTTTGTTGTTTATCCATAAAATAATCAACCACATTTTCCTTATAAGTACAGTCATTTTGCTGACTTCTATATACTGACAATTTAAGGTCCTGAATTTCAGTTGTTAAGCCTGTACTTTCATTTGTGTAACAATCTCTCATTTCATTACAATGCTTATTCTCTATACAATTTTTTTTATTCAATATAGTTTTCTGACAAGGACTGGAATCCACTAACTCAAAATGTCTCTTAACACTTTTTTTCCCAAGGTGCTCTTCAGTTGTATCAGTGGACTCTACAGTCCCCTGATCTGACTGATGAAAACCAGACTGTCTTGTGCAAGGGGCCATATTAGTGTTATTTATATCCAGTTCTCTTGCTTCCCAAGAATTTTTCCCAGAGAAGCACTTTTTAGCCAGGTTTTCACAAGAGCTTCCACTGGCAGGAATGGTACTACTATTCTGAATGGGTGAAAGGGCTAACTCAAGATTCTTCTTATTGAAACTTATGGTCTCGATGTCATTTGTAGATTTTGTACATAAAGGCTTTTCAGTTGTGTTCCAACTCATCACTGGAGAGCCCAATCCATCATCACTTTCCTAAGAGGAGAGGGAGAACCTTTTTTTAGTTATAAAAAGCTGAGATTTTTAAACCTGTTAAACCTGTCCACTTAGGTGGAATAAATGCCTCAAACTATTATGCTACCTATTCCTCCTTTCCAACGGAACAAAAGAATGATGATAACATAATTAAAAAGCAGCATAACAATAAGAACATACACTTATACACATTATTTAGAGTGAAAACACTGGTTGAAAATGTAAATCAATTACTCTATAATACTTATTTGATACTGTATTACATGTTATTTAAATAGAATAAATTAACAGGCAATATATTTAGACAAATTTTGGGGTAAGGCAACATTATGTATATATCTTCTTTGTAATAGGAATATGATTGACTCTGTTTTGAACTGCAAAAGTACAGGGTTTGATATAGAGTTATTAGGAAATTATAGATAAAATATTATTATTTGTTAAATATACTTTTATTGACTTCAGAGAGAAAGGGAGAGAGAAACATCAATGATGAGAGAATCATTGAAGGGCTATCTCCTGCATACCCCACACCTCAGGATTGAGCCTGCAAACCAGGTATGTGCTCTGACCAGGAATCAAAGTGACCTTCTGGTTCATAGATCTATGCTCAACCACTGAGCCAGGCCAGCAGGGATCAAAAATATTATTAATACAAGCATGTATCACTTCAAACAAATATAATAAAACCAAGCTGATAAGGATGAGGCTAAATTAGTAGTAATTTATAATAAAAAATCAAAAGCATGGTTAAATCCATTGTCAATAAGATGAATTAATAATACATTGATACATTGATAACAAAATGTTTTTCTTGAAAACTGAATTCCAACCATCTACAGGTGCTCTTGGGTGATATGAGCTTTGTACCTAATATTGCAAAGTGGTGCATTAATTAGGATTTTTTATAAGATCATTCAATTAGAGGGAGTCTTCAATAACTAACTTTAATAGTACCTATTTTTGATATGTGAAAATGAAGTTTTATTAATTCACTTAGTATTAATTCAGAGCACTTAGTCATTAACCAAAGAAAATTCCTGAATTACAACTCACTGATCTATAAGCACAGAAATGATGCATTTGGGGGTTAGTAGAGGGTTATCAGGGTTCCCTTGTCCTTCTATAATCCAATCATTGCATTCCTCAGAGATGAAGAAGTAGAAGCAGGCAAAGCTGTGTTCAGTTGAAATAGTATATTTCTTTCTTGAATAGGACAGAAGTGAAATAATAGTAGTAGTAATGCAAATCAGGTTTATTCTGTAATATATACATATTACCTACATAGAAGCTTATAAGAAGAAAAGGAAAACAATTGAGAAATCCTGCCTTAACTAAAAAATAGTTTGACTTTGCTCCTAAAATGCAAATATACAACAATAATAAAGAAAATCATGATTGAGAATGAGGAATAAATACAATCCAAATTATTTAATCAAACAGAAAGTTTATTCTTTGTGCATTCCCATTATTCTAACATTATTATTACTAGAGGCCCAGCATGTGATTTATGCGAGGAGGTGCCCTGCTTCTTGCTGTGTGAGGAGGCACCCTGGGGGGGCTGGGACCTGTGCCTGACTCGCAGCATCCCCTGGCCCCCCTGCCTGTGTCCACTCTGGGGCCATCAGAGTTGCTATGCTGGCTTGGGAGGCCCCTCGTCTCTGTCTTTGTCTCCACTCCAGGCCTCACCTGCCTGCACAACCTCCTACTGTTCAGCTGTGAGCCCTTAAAGTAGGGGGGTCGAACTCAATCAGAGAAGGGGCCAAAATCTAAAATCCAGCCTAAATCGCGGGCCGAATGGTTTACTGAACAGTCATAAACTGACAATGTCATAAACTGACAGCGGAGTGCAGTGATGACAGCGCGGTGCGGGCCACATTGCAAGGCCTGGCGGGCTGGATTTGGCCCGCGGGCCTTGTGTTTGACACATGTGCCTTAAAGCATCCTGGCCTAATTTGCATATTACAGCTTTATTTATATATACATATATATGTGTATATATCCTACCTAATAAAAGATAAACATGCAAATTGACCATACCTTCGCTATGCCCACAATCCATGCCCACCAGCCAATCAGTATGCAAATTAACCCAACCAAGATGGCAGTTAATTTGCATATCCAGGTCAGAGCGAAGACTGGAGATAGTGTAGAAAGAAGCCAAGTGCTGCAGGAGGGAGCAAAGCTGTGGAGAAGCAAGCAAACGGGGCAGGGGATAAGGGAGGAAAGCAGGTGGGGCAGGGAAGGGAGGAAAGCAGGCAGGCTGGGGGAGAAGAGAGAGAAGCAGGCAGGCTGGGAGAAGGGAGGGAAGCAGGCAGGCCAGTGACCACAGCAGAAGGCCCTATTGCAGGAATCTTCCTGCAACAGGCCTTTAGTATACACACACACACACACACACACACACACACACACACACACGTATATATAAATTACTAGAGGCCTGGTGCACAAAATTCATGCACTGTGGGGCAGGAGGGTCCCTCAGCCCAGATTGCAGTCTGGGAACCCTCGGGGGATGTCTGACTGATGGCTTAGTGGGCCTAAGCTGGCAGTTGGGAGTGCACTGACCACCACGGGGCAGCTCCTACATTGAGCATCTGCCCCCTGGTGGTCAGTGCACATCATAGCAACCGGTCATTCCTCCATTCATTCGATTTGCATAGTAGCCTTTTATTATCAAGATTATTATTATTATTGTATTTAATTCTCACCTGAAAATGTTTCTACTGATATGATAGAGGAAGGTTAAGAGAGAGAGAGAGAGATAAACATTGATATAAGAGAGAAACATTGATTGGTTGCCTGACATACTAGCCTCCACTGGGGATTGAACCCTGATGCTGGATGCATACCCTGACCAGGAATCAAATCCCCCACCTTTTGGTGTATGGAATGATACTGCAACCAACTGAGCAACATTGGCCAGGGCTAATCTAAACTATTTTATTGGAATTTTATGAGGGCAACTTTATTATAATTTAAAATTTTAGTACCTCTCAGTTTTAATAGCTTTTAAAAATAGCAAAACCAGAATATATAAACTAAGTAAATTCACTCATTTAGCAAGAAATTTTCTTAGAATAGAAGCTTTTAAAGGTACACTTATATATCTTTGTGGTCTAAAAGTTATTTCTGAAGGTTAGGGGTGACAAGATTTTACTTTGGGTGTTAAGCACATGGTGCAATATACAGATCTTGTAACATAGAAACTCACACCTGAAACCCATATGTTTATGTTGACCAATGCCACCCCAATAAATTTAATTAAAAAACCCCACAAAAACAAAAAACTCTTAGGTAAAAGTTACTTCTTATCCTGAAGAGTTGCCATTCCATTAAATGAGAAACTGGCAGAAAACAGTACAGTTAGTTTAAAAAAGAAATCAACAAGCTAATATATGTGTCACAGGTAAAAAATTAAAAAAAGTCTATTTAGGTGACTAGAAGACAAACATTTACTATCAACTTACAGCAAAAACTTTAAAAATTGAAATCTCATTAAATAATTTCATGTTTGAACAAGAAGTAAAATATATGTATTTTCCTTTTAAAATATTTTTTTTGGTTTTAGAGAGGAATGGAGAGATAGAAACATCAATGATGAGAGAGAATGATTGATCGGCTGCCTCCTGCATGCCCCCAATTGGGGATCAAGCCTGCAACCTGGGTATGTGCCCCTGACCAGAATCGAACCCAGGAACCTTCAATATGCAGGCCAATGATGCAGGTCTATCCACTGATAGGGCAAAAAGTAAAATATTTCAAAAGAATTTGACAGGATGTACAGGACAATGAAGAGAACCTTTACTATTGTTGATGTAACAGCTTCATTTCCATATAGAATTTAAACGAAAAGGTAAAAAGTGTTTCTATCATTAATTTCACATACATAATTGATTATGGATAAGGTAAATTTCATTCTAACCTGGCAATCTTTTTCCCATGTAGGACTGCTGTGGCATTCAGATTCCATACTGGATACAAAAGTATAGGATTGACTACTGGCACTGGATGTAGCCAGCCTTTTCCTAGACTGGAGTAGATTAGAAGTTAGACACTTTACAGGCATTCTGGGGTTGGAGGCAACTGTTTCAAGACCTGTAGGGAAGAGAAAAATTGAAACATATGACACATTTTTCTTTTTCTTCTTTTTTTTCTTTTCTTTTCTTTTTTTTTTTAAATATATTTTTACTAGAGAGGCCGGTTGCATGAAATTTGTGCATGGTAGGTCCCTAGGCCTGGTTGGCAATTAGGGATGTTCTGTGGGATGACCGGTGGGGCAATTGGGGGGGCCCCCAACTAGCACCTGCCTTGGCCAGCCTGGCACTGTCCACTTCCTGGCCCTGATGCTGCTGCCTTGGCTGGGCTAGATCCTGGGTCTGGGGGCAGCTCCTATTTTGAGCGTCTGCCACCTGGTAGTCAGTGCACATCATAGCAACTGTTTGCACATCATTCTGCTGTTTGGTCAACTTTTATTATATAGGATTGATTTCAGAGAGGAAGTGAGAGGGAGAGGAATATAAACTTCAATGACGAGAATCATTGATTGGCTGCCTCCTGCATGCCCCCTATTGGCAATTGTGCCTACAATTTGGGCATGTGACCTTGACCAGAATTGAACCCAGGACCCTCCAGTCCATAGGCTGACACTTTATCCACTGAGCCAAACCAGCTAGGGCTGTCACATGGAACCTGACTCTTCAGATAATTAGGCAAACTATTAAGTATTGCACAACAGAGTTATTAAAAAAAAAAAAATCCTTGAGGGTATTTTTTCCATTGATTTTTTAAAAAAGTGGAAGGGAGTGAGGGATAGTGGGAAAGAGAGAGAGAAACATAGGGGCCAGGGATCAAACCTGGAACACAGGTATGTGCCCTTAACTGGGATTTGAACCCACAACCCTTTGGAAAGCAGGACAATACCTCTAACCACTGAGCAAACCAGTCAGGGTATATTAGAGCTATTTCTATGTAAACATTACCCAATCCACAAGGATGGCTTTCACTGTTTTTGTTATGCTAGTACAAATACTGTTTTGGAATCAAGATGGCAGCATAGGTAAACATCAGTACTCACTGCCTCCCACAACCACATAAAAATTACAACTAAAATATAAAACAACTATCATGCAGAACTGCCTGACAACTGGCTGAATGTAAGTCCTACAACTAGAGAAGCGCATTGAGGCTGGTAGAAGAGGTGGGGCCTGGAACGAGCTGGTCCCATACCCACGTGTGTCGGTTTTTTAACTGGGAGGGAGACTGTCTCAGTGGAGGCCTCCTGTGAGGAACAAGGGGTCCCAGCCCCACACCAGACCCCTAAGCCAGGGTTCCAGAGCTGGGAAGAGAAGTCCCTATGCTTATAGGCTGTTAAAACCAGTGGGGATTGTGGCTGAGTGACATCGAGGCTGCTGGATACCCAGGTGTTCCTCTTTTTTACTTTATTTTTTATTCTTTATTGTTTAAAGGATTATATATGTCTCCTTTCACCATCGAACCCTCCCTGGCCACTCCCACCCCACAGCACATGCCCCACACCCCCAGTGTCCATGTCCATTGGTTATGATTACTGGTATATGCATGCATACATGTCCTTTGGTTGATCTCTTAAATGCCTTCCCTCTGAGGTCTGATTGTCTGTTCAATGCTTCTCTGTTTCTGGGTCTATTTTTCTTCATCAGTTTATGTTGTTCATTATATTCCACAAATAAGTAAGATCAAGTGATATATATTTTTCTCCAACTGGCTTATTTTGCTTAGCATAATGTTCTCCCTGTCCATCCATGCTGTATGAATGGTAAGAGTTCTTTTTTTTTTTTTTTTTTTACAGCGGCATAGTATTCCATTGTGTAGATGTACCAGTTTTCTTTTCTTTTCTTTTCTTTTCCTTTCTTTCTTTCTTTCTTTCTTTCTTTCTTTCTTTCTTTCTTTCTTTCTTTCTTTCTTTTTTTTAATAAATCTTTCTTGTTCAGATTATTACAGATATTCCTCTTTTTTTTACCCCCATAGCTCCCCTCCACCTGATTCCCCACCCCACCCCATGCCCTTACCTCCCGCCACTGTCCTGATCCATAGGTTTAAGATTTTTGTTCAATCTCTTCTCACACCCCTCAGACCCCCTTCCCCCTGAGAATTGTTAGTCCACCCCCTTTCTATGTCCCTGATTCTATTATGTTCACCAGTCCATTCTTCAGATTTTTTATTCACTTGATTTTTAGATTCCCTTGTTGGTAGGTATGTATTTGATGTCTTTTTGTTGTTCATACTTTTTACCTTTACCTCCTCCTCCTCCTCCTCCTCCTCCTCCTTCTTCTTCTCCTTCTCCTCCTCCTCCTCCTCCTCCTCCTCCTCCTCCTCCTCCTCCTCCTCCTCCTTCTTCTTCTCCTTCTCCTCCTCCTCCTCCTCCTCCTCCTCCTCCTTCTCCTCCTTCTCCTCCTCCTCCTCCTCCTCCTCCTCCTCCTCCTCCTCCTTCTTCTTCTAGAATACCCTTCAGCATTTCATGTAATCCTGGTTTGGTGGTGATGAACTCCTTTAACTTTTTCTTGTCTGTGAAGCTCTTTATCTGCCCTTCAATTCTGAATGATAGCTTTACTGGATATAATAATGTTGGTTGTAGGTTCTTGCTGTTCATCACTGAATATTTCTTGCCATTCCCTTCTGGCTTGCATAGTTTCTGTTGAGAAATCAGCTGACAGTCATATGGGTGCTCCCTTGTAGGTAACTAGTGGTAATTTGTGGATACCATCCCAATAGAACTTTTCTTGTTTTGAGGCAAACCATTCAGATACCAAATTTTCCACTTCTTCATATGTTTTGAAGTGCTGCTCAGAAAGCGCTTGTGTCATTGATCAGAACAAGTGGTAATCTGAAGGAGCAAGGTCTGGTGGATTAATACTTCTCAGGCAAGATCTTTTAATGTGTCTTTAACTGGTTTTGAAGTATGTGATGGTGCGTTATCATGAAGCAAAATTACTTTGCTGTGTGCTGGCTCATTCTGGTCATCTTACAATAAAAGTGTGGTTCAGAGAAACCAAGCAACGCCACCACCAGCTGCAGACTCGCGGACCTCCACATCCAAAGGTACTCTGATCCCGGCAGCTGTAAGTACACTCCCCCTCCGCAACCACAAAACCCTGTTTGCGGGTCAGCCCCACCCCAACCGTTCGCGTACCCCCGCCCCCCCACCTTCCCTCTGCTTGTGCCACATAACAAAACCCTGGATTGCCGGCCTTCCCGGATCGGCTCCAGTTAGCTCGCACCCGCCCCCCCTCTAACCCCCTCACCTCTGCTTGTGCCTGGATTCGAGTGTCCATGCGTTCCCCGCCCCCCACCCAGACTCCCAGGTTCAACCCCATAGACAATAGGACATCCCAATCCAGGCTTGCATGGCTCTCTTGGGGCAGTGCGCTGGAGACACCAAGAACACCGGAGAGTGGATTCTGTACAGACAAGCGCTCGAGGTCCTGCAGTGGAAATCCTGAACGCCCCCTTCCTGGAGGTTAGCCCAGCAGCTCAACTGAGTGCTGGGACCCCTAGGTGTACATCAGAACTCAGAGGCCTGAGAGTGAGTATCCGCGGATACGCCACTGCAGAGATGAGGTTCCAGCAGACCTCTGTAAGCCACTAGTGGGAGCCACAGTGAGCTTGCCTTGGATGCGATCTTGAACAAGCAGGAGGCGCACATCCATCCAGCAGAATTCACTTTACCTAAATACTGACACATAGGCACCTCAACTGTGCGACTACACTGCCAGGGCCCTTCAGAGTCATTTAGTGCACCTCACTGGCAATCTAATGTGGGTTTTCCTGTGAACCACCACTGGAAGTAAGCACCTATTCACCACAAGTGAAACAACAAAAGCTGGGCCCGGCCATCCCACAACTGCATATCTCTGGGCACTTCAGCCACACCTTTCCAATAGCAAGTTCCCTGAACCAAAACACCCCAACAGACGGTTCCTGGGGACCACTGCAAGTCCCTTCACGGCACGCGTGATTACAATTAAGGGTACAAGACAGCAAAAATTAAGAAACTCCCCTCCACATCAGCTAACTTGTAGACACCACAGTTGTACATCTCAAGTTTACAGATCTACATCAAGAGAACCCAAATAGCTTGAGAAGGGAGCTACACTAGATTAACAAGCCCAGGGGAACTGAGAAATTATACCAGTAGCACCATCCCCAAAGGAACCTGGGAAGTAAGGCAATTGAACCTACAATTAAAACGCTACAGAAAAACATGGGAAGACAAAAAAAGCAATCAACAAAGGAAAGGGAATGAGGAATCACCAGAAAGGGAGTTAAATGAATTCAAAGTTAGCAGTCTATCAGAGACAGAATTCAGAGTAATGGTTATAAAGATGTTTAAACAGCTAGAGGACAAATGCACACAACTCAATGACAATTACACACAATTCAAGGAGAATTATAAGGAGATGAATGAGAATGTCACCAACATGAAAAAATACCAAGAGGAGATGAAGAACGACATAGCTGCAATAAAAAAAACAGGTGAATGCTTAAAAAGTAGGATAAAAGAGGCTGAGGACCGCATCAGCGAAGTAGAAGACAAGGTAGAAAAAAACACACAAACGCAGCAGCAACTGGAAAGAAGACTTAAAAAGCAAGAGGAGAGCCTAAGGGAGCTATGGGACAACTCAAAATGAAACAACATTAGAATAATAGGGATACAAGACTGAGAAGAAGCAAGAAAACCTCCTGGAAGCAATAATGACAGAAAACTTCCCTGACAGAAGCAATAATGACAGGAAAAACTATCCAAGTCCAAGAAGCACAGAGAGTCCCAAACAAATTGAACCCCAAAAGACCAACACCAAGACACATCATAATTAAATTGACAAACACCAACGACAAAGCAAGAATCTTAAAGGCTGCAAGAGAGAGACAGAAAGTTACATACAAGGGATCTCCTATTGGAATAGTAACTGATTTCTCAACAGAAACACACCAGGCCAGGAGAGAATGGAATGAAATATACAAAGTGATGCAAAACAAGGGACTGAATCCAAGAATACTATACCCAGCAAGGCTATCATTCAAAATTGATGGAGGGATCAGAAGCTTTACAGACAAAAAAGGGCTAAGAGAATTCATCACTACCAAGCCAGCAATGCAAGAAATGCTAAAGGGACTGCTGTAAAAAGAAGAAAGAGAAAGGCAAGGAGAAACACAAATACTAAGGGTAAATATGACAACAAACAGGTACTTATCAATTGTAACATTAAATGTAAATGGATTAAATGCACCAGTAAAAAGACATAGGGTAGCTGATTGGATAAGAAAACAGGACCCATGTATCTGCTGTCTTCAAGAAACCCATCTTAGAGCAAAGGATTAACACAGACTGAGAGTGAAGGGATGGAAAACATTTTTCAGGCAAACAGAAATGAGAAAAAAGCTGGGGTTGCGATACTTATATCAGATAAAATAGACCTCAAAGTAAAGGCTGTAGCAAGAGATAAGGCAGGCCACTACATAATACTAAAGGGAGCAATTCAGCAAGAAGATATAACTCTGGTAAACATATAGGCACCCAATGCAGGAGCACCAAAATACATAAAAAATCTTCTGGAAAATATCAAGGGAGAGAGAGACATCAATACAATCATAGTAGGAGACTTTAATACACCACTGACATCAATGGATAAATCCTATAGACACAAACTCAGCAAAGAAACAGCATCCTAAATGACACACTAGACCAGATGGACCTAATTGACATCTTCAGAGAATTTCACCCCAAAGCCAAGGAATATACATTCTTCTCAAGTGCTCATGGAACATTCTCAAAAATAGATCACATATTGGGTAACAAGCAAAGTCTCCCCAAATTCAAAAAGACTGAAATCATATCCAGCATTTTCTCAGATCACAATGGCATAATATTAGAAATAAACTACAATAAAAAACATTCCAAAAAATTCAAACACCTGGAAGCTGAATAGCATGCTACTAAACAATGAGATCAAAGAAAAAATTAAAAACATCCTGGAGACTAATGACAATAAAAACACAACACTGCAAATCCTATGGGACACAATGAAAGCAGTTCTAAGAGGGAAGTGTATAGCTCTTCCCTGAGAACATCTTTACTGCCATGCTAATGGGCATCAGCTGTACGGTAATATAACCTAGGGCTATTGGGTATTTCTGGACTTAAACTCCTAATCCTTCACTGGTGGGAGCCCTTACCTGGGCTGATCCTCCTGCCCAAAGTAGTCACTGATGACACCAAACAGGTCTACAGGCCTACCTCAAAAAACTACAAAAAGGGTTAGTAAATAATCTAACTCAACAACTCAACATAATTATGTAGAATCAACACAATTAAAATGTCCATACTACCCAAAGCAATCTATAGATTTAATGCACTCCCAATTAAAATACCAATAGCATACTTCACAGACCTAGAAAGAGCACTCCAAAAATTCATCTGGAATAAAAAAAGACCACGAATAGCCACAGCAATCTTGAGAAAGAAGAATAAAGTAGGAGGGATCTCAATACCAGATTTCAAGCTGTATTACAAAGCCACTGTCCGCAAAACAGCCTGGTACTGGCATAAAAACAGACATACAGACCAATGGAATAGAATAGAGAACCCTGTTATCGACCCAAACCACTACGCTCAATTAATATTTGACAAAGGAGGCATGAACATACAATGGAGTCAAGACAGTCTATTCAACAAATGGTGCTGGGAAAATTGGACAGATACATGTAAAAAAATGAAACTAGACCTCCAACTTACTCCATACACAAAAATAAACTCAAAGTGGATACAGGACTTAAACATAAGACGGGAAACCATAAAAATACTGGCGGAATCCACAGGTAGGAAAATCTCAGACACATGCCGAAAGAACTTCTTCACTGATACTGCTCCTAGGGCAATGGAAGCTAAAAAGAAAATAAACAAATGGGACTACATCAAAATAAGAAGCTTTTTCACAGCAAAGGAAACCATCAATAAAACAACAAGAAACCCCACTACCTGGGAGAACATATTTGCCAACGATATCAATGATAAGGGTTTAATCTAAAAAATTTACAGAGAACTCATACAAATCAACAAAAAGAAGATAAACAACCCAATCAAAAAATGGGCAACTGAGCTAAATAGACACTTTTCAAAAGAAGACAGAAGGAAGGTCAAGAGACATATGAAAACATGCTCAAAGTCATTAATCATCAGAGAGATGCAAATCAAAACAACAATGTGGTACCATCTTACACCAGTCAGAATGGGTATCATCAACAAATCAGCAAACGACAAGTGTTGGCGAGGATGCGGAGAAAAAGGAACTCTTTTACACTGCTGATGGGAATGTAGACTGGTGCAGCCACTGTGGAGAACAGAATGGAGTTTCCTTAAAAAAGTAAAAATGGAACTTCCATTTGACCCAATGATCCCACCTCTAGGAATATATCCCAAGAAACTAGAAACACGAATTAGAAAGAATATATAAACCCCTATTTCATAGCAGCTCAATTTACCATAGCTAGAATTTGGAAACAGCCTAAATGCCCATCAGCAGATGAATGGATTAAAAAACTGTGGTACATCTACTCAATGGAATACTATGCTGCGGTAAAAAAGAAAGAGTTCCAATCCTTTGCAGCAACAATGATGAAGATGGAGACAATTATGCTAAGTGAAATAAGCCAGGCAGAGAAAGATAAACATCACATGATCTCACTAATTTATGGTATATAGTGAATGGCATAGACTGAAGAACAAGAACAGACCCAGAGACTGAGTAACATTGATCAGAACCTCAAACCCCAGGGAAGGAGGGGATCACTGGGAGTAAGGGGGAGAAATCAACCAAAAGACATGTGGGCATACATATGAGCCTCATCAATGGACACAGATAACATGGGGGTGGAATATGAGTGAAGGGTAGAGGATAAGGAGGGGGATAAGAACACATAATATTAGAGAGAGAGAGAGAGAGAGAGAGAAAGAGAGAGAGAGACAGAGAGAGAGAGAAGTGTGAAGTAACCAGAACTCCAAGAACACCTGAGAACATCTTTACTGCCATGCTAATGGGCATCAGCTGTACGGTAATATAACCTAGGGCTATTGGGTAAGTATTTCTGGACTTAAACTCCTAATCCTTCACTGGTGGGAGCCCTTACCTGGGCTGATCCTCCTGCCCAAAGTAGTCACTGATGACACCAAACACCTCGGTCATCCAGGAGGACCACAGGTGGGACAAAAAAGTATAATTACATAGGGGTCACCACCCATCTCCCCTTCTGTATGACACAGAATTAAACCACTGTTCTTTTGTGTGTAAAATTAAACAGAGGTTTCTAGCCGATGAGGACACCAAAGGAAGGGATCATCACTCCTTCCTCCTGGGAGAGGTGTAGAAAATGAAACAAAGATCTTGTCTATACAAAAAGAAATTGATGGCCAGTTTAAAATGGAATTTCCATGGCCTAGAGCAAAAAATATCCTTACATATTATTCCACAAGGTCACTATAATTTCTCCCACATCTAGGTTATCCCCATTACCTATAATAGTATAATATACCTCGCACCATGGGGTATCAATAAAAAATCATTTATTTTATTATATATATATATATACACATAAATATATACACACATATACATATATTATATATTGCTGGTGCTTGGAGACAAAGGTGACACAGCTCTAGATATTTTAGAATTACAACAGCACATTGTACAATTTTCCCAAACAAACATACAAACCAATCCTTTGAATGTCTGGCAGCAATTTAAAAACAACATGAAAGGACTTCATCCCTTCCACTATGCAGAGGGCCCCCTGGGAAGGCACCTGAGCATTCTATAGTGGCCCATCTTGCCCTTTTGGCCAAAAATGAACCTCTTCTTGTGGTCCAGGTGCCCACAATTGTTGCCTGACCTTTCAATTCATGCCAAGCCTGAAGCACCATGGTGGCTGGTACCACGGATCTCTTGCCCACCCAGTCGGGGGAGCTGGGCCCTCTCTGGAAAGAAACATGGGTTCCCAAAATATGAGATCAATGCCTGGGCCCCGCCAGCAGGTGAGAGGTTCCTGAAGCAGGTGCTGGGTGTGGAGCCCATGGGGGCATAGGCTACCAAGGAGACAGAACTAAACCTCACATCACCCTGCTTGGCCCCGGAGGGTGGCTGGTTAGCCAGAGACAGGTAAGATTCCTCAGGGAAGGAACAACCTAAGACAGGCACAGTTGCAGAGGGGCCATCAGGAGAGAACTTGGGGGTCAACAGAGGTGGGGCACAGACCCTTACCAACCCCCCCTGCAACATGGCAGGCACCTGAACCTTCTCCCATTCTGAGGGAGGTCTCCTGCCCCCTTGGCTGCTTCGCTTCCCATGCACAGCTCAAAGTGGGACCCAGGTAACAGACAGAGACTTGGCTGACAGCAGCTGCCCTCTCACTGCAACAAGACTTATTTGAGAGGACTCATACCCATGGTGTGGGCAAGTGGGTTTTTACAATAATATCCAAGTCCAACCTAGCAGCAGGAATGCTCAGGCCCTTCTCAAGAAGGGAAATAATCAACTCCACTAATACACACATGATAAATGAGATTGATGCTAGAGTGTTGAGTATGACAGATGAATGGTAGCCAATTTCTCAGAGGAAAGTAATGTGGCTAATGGAAATAAATGAATATTCTAAAAACAAACAAACAAAAAAAAACCTGATTGTACTGTTCAAAAAGCTGTTCCTAATGGGTTAACAAAAATTCTTATTGGCAGAGTGGCCACAGTAAAATTGCACAACATGTTATGAATCTAAAGTAGTCATAGTGTAGCGCAACTAACTTAAAATGTAAAAGCTATCAAGACTACAGTATAAAATTTCCAAAAGTTTCCTATTATTTAAAATAAAAAAGGGGGTGACAGTGGAAGAATATCATGTAAGGAAATATATCCTGATAATAATTTACATCTAAAAAATTTGTGCTTTAGAAAATTAACCTTCATTCGAAACGCTAATAGCAAGATACCCATGAAAATACACACATAGTGACAAAACAAGCCAGGGGAAAATCATTTGGGGGGGAAAAAATGAAAAAGAGTCCTAAATAAAATTTAAAGAAAATATCCCTTTATTAACTTTTGGTCGAGAATATGTTTGTATATTTTTAGAAAACAACTCTGAGACCATCTGGAATTCTGTAACAGAGAGCAATAGACAGAAGTGCCCCAGCAATGAAGACAGAAGAGACACAATTCAGAGATGGAAGATGCTGACGACGCCTCAGCATACCAGCAGACAGCAGCCGCGTGTTGCTGAAAGATGCCCAGGACCAAACCAGAGACAGACGGACCTGCATTACCGCCATTTGTCCACCAACCAGATCTGAAATATCATGGCTGGCATGTACACATAAGGAACTATCTGGCATTGAAATTGTGACACAAAAGAACTGTTGGCCCAGAAAGGAACTCACTACAGACTGATTCATGTGCCTCTCAGTATAGTAACCATATGGCTTGTTGCAGTTTAGGTTCTTACAAGGTTATTTCTTGGATCACATGATCTCACACATCTAGAGGAAATAATGAACAACACAAACAGACCCAGAGAAGGAGAATCAGTGATCAGACTCTCAAATCTCAGAGGGAAAGTAAGGGAGGATGGGGGTAAGGGGAAGAGATCAACCAAAGGACTTGTGTGCATACATATGGGCCTAGCCAGTGGCCATGGACAACGGGGGGAGGGGGGACAAGGATAGAGGAGGCTGGGATGGGAATGGGATGGGGGAATAAAGACAATTATGTGAGACCATAATCAATAAAAACAAACAAAACAAAAAAACAAAAACAAAGTGTGGTTCAAATTGACTGGATGTTCTTTGTCTTTCACATCAAAACTATCACTTTAAAGTGTTTAAACCAGCATCCACAAGCATCTTGAGATAGATAGAGCATGTTCACCATAAGTATCCTGAAGTTTATGATAACTTTTCTTCAAAATAATGAATTAAAACTTTCCACAAATGCTCTTTTTTTTTTTTTTTTTTTTTTGCAGTGAAAACAATGCTGATGGGGGTTCAGGAGACCCAGTCCCCCAGCTCTGCTACTGAACAGCTCACAGGCCTCAGGCAAAAATACCCCCACTGCCCTTTACTGTTTCCTTTGCTAGAAAAACAGCATTGGCTGGTTTCAACTCTAAAGTATGACTTTTGGTTCTGAAATGGACCTGAGAAACCAAATACAGGGCAGGGGGTGGGGAAAGACATTTTGGTTCCTGTTTCCCACATCTCTACCCAATTTCCTTAGTAGTGTCATTAATGGGTCAGAGCAGGGGAAAGGAATGTAGTAAGTTCTGATTTCTCTCAGCCTTGGTACTGACAGGCCCTATTCCTGCACCTAAACAGCACTCAGGGTAGACCACCATTCCCAACTGCAGGGCATCAAATGAGAGGATAAGACAGAGCAGGGGGAATCACAAAGGAAAGGAGCTTAGAAGGGAAAAAAGTGAAAATCCAAATGATGGGCAAGGTTGCCATAGAGGGCAGGCAAGTAGCTGTCTTCCTCTAGGCCCGTGCGGGAATGACGGCCGGCTGTATCGACACTTTCTAGCAATGATTACACTGCTCCCTCGATTTCTCTTATGTACAAAAATATAAAACAATAAAGTGCAGCTTACGTTTCAGTGACACTTTTCCTTGCTATAATATTTTTTGTCTTTTTCTGCTTTTGAAATGAACTCTCAATTACAAAATATTAAACTACGCTAAAAAATGCCAGCCATTGGCCCAGAATGGAGAAGCCCACAAATAAGGACAGACAGCAGCAGCAGGAGGCAGAGTTGGGAAGTGATTGAAGCGGTGGTTACAGAGTTCACAGAAAGCTAACACTATCCAGCAGGTTGCGGCCTAATTGAGCACAGGTTAGACTAGTCACTACCTTGGTGGGTGGCCTCAGGGTATTTAGGTTCAGCTTCTATTCGGCAAAACAGTTTCTTCTAGCTAAGAGTTCTTGGCTTGCACCGATCGCAGGGTGGCCGGAGGGCACCAGAGTAATCTATTAGTTTTTCAGAATGCTGTCGTAGACCTGATAGATGTACTGAGAGACTTCCGGAGCTCTGCACTTCAGCGACAGCGTATAGTTGGGGTTTCCAGGCTGGATGCGTAGCTCAGCCAAGATCCAAATGCCATTAGTGAGCTTCAGAGATTGGTACAGCATGTCCTGCCCTTCCACATTCCTCTTGGCAATAGTATAAACGTTGTTGTTTTGCAACTTGCTGGAAACAGTGTCAGCATTTAAATGACATTCCTTAATATGAAAATGAAGTTCATTTTCATTGGGAATATCCTTCCATGTTGCAAGAAAGACCTGGCGCTCCATTTTGCCATCTTCTACAAAAAGCACATTGAGTGGGATGAGGCAGCTGAAGTAGAAGATATCAATATTGTTTTTCACAGCTACCTGTAGGTTATTCAGAGGTTCCATCTTCATGACTGGACCCAAAGTGTTGAAAGGCAGGGAGACATCAATGCTCTGATTTGGCATCCATGGTGTATGGATGGCCAGAGGAGTGCTAGGGATAACGCCAAAGCTATTCTTGTTAAACTGGATTGCAAAGTCAGTCATATGCTGCAGAGCTTTGTTGGTGAAGTTCATTTCCATATAGATGTGCCCCTGACGATGAGTAAATGTTCCAGAAATCTCCAAGCCTTTGGCTTTTACTGCAGACAGCCAGACAGCCTTAGGAGCCACATATCCACCATGTACCATGCCTATCCCTGTGGCACATTGACTGGTGGACCGAGATCAAGGTTTAAAAGGTCCCCTAGAAGGTCCCCTTGAGAGGAAATAACCTGAGTCTGTTCCAAGTTGGTGGCAGTGGTGGTGCCAACAGGGCTGTCACCTGCATCAGTGCTCCCATGATGTATTGGCAAGTGTTTGCGATGGATTCCGTGACTTCCTTCCACAAAAGCATTGGGAGGCTTGTGGTACACAGAGGCCAAAGAACCAATGTGGCAGATCAACTCATCCAGAAGAGTTGGCTCAATAAGATCTGTCTCCTCAGAGATCAGTGGCTTCTCAGACAACACAAATGCTCTTTTTTTGGCATGTAATTAAGACATTTTTAAGCGTAAAAATATCTATGATGTTAACAACTTCAGAAAATTTGACATATGAAGTTTTGAAGCTTGTTGCCAATACAACAAAATAGCATATATATCAAATCACACACACACACACACACACACACACACACCTCTCAACATATGTGTAACTCCATCTATTGAAAAAAAATCCACATTATTAACCGGTACACCTGGTATTTTATCAATCTCTGTTTACCCAACCTATATATATGTATTTCAGGCATTTTCATTTTTACAGTGGATTTTGACAGAAGAAACAAGATTCACTAATTTAAAGGAAAGACAAATGAACAGAAAATTGTATTTGCAACCAGGACTCAGCTTACCCATTTACTAGTGTGCAACTAAGTGTTTTCAAACATTAGCTTTCTCATTTGCAAAAAAAAGATAACAGTATATGTTCTAGACATGTACAGATTTGTTGAGGACCAATTCAAAATGAGGTAACATCCATGAAAACAACTAACACTATGTTATTCACATTCCCAAGATGAAGAACATGAGTGTGGAGAATGAAATTGCCAAGTAATAAAGAGTGATGTTAAGTACCATATAAATGTCAAGTGTCCCACTCTCTTCTTCTAGTACTTGGCTTTTCATTTTATTGTATGCTACTTAAAAAATTATAACTTTTCTTTGACTACTTTATTTAAAAAATCTTTCAGAAATTTTACAAACACATAACAATATTACAGGTACTATATCTTCTCTATATAAATTTCCAAAGACCCAATATAGTGAAATCTATCCAATGGCCATTGTAATGCTATAGATAATTGAAGATTATCTCATTAGCTAGAATTTTTGTTCTGTTGACTTAAACATCTGGAACAATTCCTGTCAGTAATGTCTACATAATGAAATACAGGCATGCCACAGACTATTCAAATATTTGCATTTTTTTTTATTGCTAAACTGACATTAGAAGTAAACTATTTTTTTCTCTTATACTCACATGATTTTAGTAGTTTGCTAGAATAAGGAGTACTATCCCTTAGTTCTACAGACATAGGACAAATTTGTCCTTGAGAAAGTTGTGATGATTCAGATACATGAGCTGAAAGAATATTTGTAGAGTCTTGACTCTCTTCTTCAACTGGCAGGTGCTATTAAAAAGAGAAAGACAAATATAAAGGTTAATATTTATCTTCACAAAAGCACCACCTACTGGTAAGTTCACAGACCTAAGTAGGTTAACTCTCAGCATAACCTCACATGCTTGATACTTACAGTAATTTTTTTAAAAACCATATTTTTATTGATTTCAGAAAGGAAGGGAGAGAAAGAAAGAAACATCAATGATGAGAGAAAATCATTGATTCGCTGCCACCTGCATGCCCCCTACTGGGGATCAAGCCTGCTATCTGGGTATGTGCCCCTCACTGAAATTGAACTCGGGACCCTTCAGTCCATAGGTTGATGCTCTACCCACTAAGCCAAACCTGGTAGGGTTACTCAATTAATTTTGATCATTTATTTAAAAAGAAAAACATTTTATATTTTAAATGGCAATTATGAAAGGCCAGGTTATGTGATTTTTCTTTCTTTCTTATATTAAAAGTACTTACAAATCCCAATGAGCTGATAAGAGATAATATTTGTCCTGGAGTTCTTGAATAATCTTTCTTAGGTTTAACCATTGATGGCGTTATAAGGATATCCATCATATTGATATCTATGGAAAGAAAAGTATATGAAATTCTTTAAAAACTTTAACTGTCATTGTTTAAGTCTATAATCATCTGTCCTGAACTTTGCCCCTCTTTCCACATTAAATTATCTACCAATTGGCTTATGCCAGACATACATACACAGGAAAGTCAGATGCCATAGAACAAACATAAAAAACTAAGCAACTGACTGAAATCGTTAATCTGATAAGACAGTCTTGCTTTGGAATGACTAAAATTCAGTGTAATGACATAAAGTCTTAGCTTTTCAGGGAGTACTCAGTCAACAAGTTAGATAACACTCTTGTTCGAAAACAAGAGTGTTATCTAACAGGCAACAAAATAATTCTTGGTAAATAAAATATTAGAAAAGGTGGTGGTAAGCAAAACTAAGAAATAATAAGATAGTAGGAATATAAATTAAATTTTAATATCAGAATCTATTTAAGAAATTAATACAAATTATGGGACTTTTATGTTAATTAAAATATGCAAATATAGGTTAAGATAGAAATTAACACAGATCTTTATAGATTTCAGTGCATAAAAATGTAAAATAAAATAATTCAACATCCACACATTATATCATATTATTTCTTGACTAAGGACCGGTGCATGAAATTCATGCATGGGAAGGGTTTCTAGGCCTGGCTGATGATCGGGGGCCCCGACTGGCACCTGCCTTGGCTGGCCTGGAGCATACGTGCTGGGGGCAGCTCCTGTGTTGAGCGACTGCGCAATGGTGGTCAATGCACATCATAGTGACAGGTTGTTCTGCTGTTCGGCCAATTTGCATATTAGGCTTTTATTATATAAGACTAGAGGTCCGGTGTATGAAATTCGTGCATGAGGGGGATGTTCCTCAGCCCAGCCTGCACCCTCTCCAATCTGGGATCTCTCTCACAATCCAGGACTGCTGGCTCCCAACTGCTCACCTGCTTGCCTGTCTTCCCCTAATCACTCCCTTGCCAGCCTGTTTGCCCCTAACAAACCTGCAGGCCTGGTCCCTCCCCAACTACTCTCCCCTGCAGGCCTGAGTCCCCCACAACTACCCTTCCTTGCAGGTCTGGTTGCCCCTAACTTCTCTCCTTTGCTACCCTTGTCACCCGTAAATGCCCTCCCCTGCAGGCTTGATCACCCACAATTACCCCCCCTTGCAGGCCTGGTCCCTCCCAACTGTCCTCCCCTGCTGGCCATCTTGTGGTGGCCATCTTGTGTCCACATTGGGGCAGGATCTTTGACCACATGAGGGCAACCATCTTGTGTGTTGGAGTGATGATCAATCTGCATATTACTCTTTTATTAGATAGGATAGAGGCCTGATATACGGGTGAGGGCCAGCTGGTTTGCCCTGAAGGGTGTCCTGGATCAGGGTGGGGGTTCCCTTGGGGTGTGGGGCAGCCTGGGCGAGGGGCCTGTGGTAGTTTGAAGGCTGGCCACACACCCCGGTGACCCAAGTGGAGGCCCTGGTATCTGGGATTTATTTATTTTTTAATTGAAACTTTGTAACCTGGAGTGGAGACAAGCCTGCTCACTCCATGGCCTCAGTCATTTTTGTTGGGATTTCTTTATCTTCTATAATTGAAACTTTGTAGCCTTGAATGGAGGCCTGGGTCCGCCAGGGTGTGTGGAAAGCTTGACTTCCTCCACTGCCAGGGAAAACCAACCTTCCTGCTCACTCCATGGCCATAGCCATCTAGGTTGGGGTTAATTTGTATATTGACTCCTGATTGGCTGGTGGGCGTGGCTTGTGGGTATAGCGGAGTGATGGTTAATTTTCATGTTACTCTTTTATTAGATAGGAAATGTCAAAAATGGTAAGAGAAGTATAGAATATAAATGGTGGAACTTGAAAATTTGAATGTAACAAATTTCATTTATATGTCATCTATATACCAGTATATAAAAGGTTAAGTGTCCATCCTTCCCTGGGACCAGTAGCTATGATACACAGTGACCATCAAGGGACAGATGCTCAACACAGGAGCTGCCATGATGCTCACTGGCCATTTAAAAGTAAATGGCACCATGATCTAGCACCAATTGCAGCCAATGCTGCCAAAACACAATGGTGCAAAATGTGTCCCACAGCACAGCACAGCACAGCACAGCCCAGCTCAGAAACAGTAGCTGTGGGTGCCGGGTAATGATGTCACATAGCAACGCCCGGCTTCCTCTTCCTAGCAATTAGCCTTTTTGGAGTTTCTTCAGCCCAGGAACCCGACTTGCTTTATAGCCAGTTGCAAACATTTTACAGTTCAACCAAATGTTTATGAAGCATTTTCCCGTGGCCTAATCTCATTTAATCCTCACAGAAGTCCTGGAGTAGATAGATAGGAGAATCAGTGGAATCCTATTTTCTTTTCATTAGCAAGACAACAGCAGTTTAGAAAGTTTAGAAACTTGACCCAACTGAAAAGAAGTAAGAAATGGTGGAACTTGAAAATGGCTTCATTTTTTCTCACTGCTCAAAATATAGTCAAACACTGCTATAGTTAAATATTTTACCCTTTGTTCTCCCTACGCGATCTACAATAACAATATGCTTTGTGTTGATATTTACTGCTGTGTTGTTGACAATTACATGAAGGAGAAGGTGGGGTGCTTCACTGGGCTGGAAAAAGTTTAGCTAAATCAGAAAAAGGTCTAATTAAGCAAGTTGATCTATATACATAAAAGGCTAAGTTGACTTGTGTATGTGTGATACATATAAAACTCTCACTGGCACCAATCATACATGTGTATTTCAATCCGTCATTGTCGATTGTGAATTTGGTTCACACTTCTAGGACGAATAGTGACATTAAAGTACTTTTTCTAATAAATTTCCTTAATATATGTGTATATATATTTTTAAAAAAATGTATTTTATTGATTTTTTACAGAGAGGAAGGGAGAAAGATAGAGAGATAGAAACATCGAAGAGAGAGAAACATCGACCAGCTGCCTCTTGCACACCCTCTACAAGGGATGTGCCTGCAACCAATGTACATGCCCTTGACCGAAATCAAACCAGGGACCTTTCAATCCACAGACCGATGCTCTATCCATTGAACCAAACCAGTTTCGGCTATGTATATTTGTTAATCCTCACCTGAGGATATTTTTCCATTGATTTTTAGAGAGAGTGGAAGGGAGAGGAATAGACAGGGAGAGAAACATTGCATGCTCTCTGCAACTGAGGTACATGCCCTTGACCAGAACTGAACCCGGGACCCTTCACTCCAGGATCTGATGCTCTAGCCATGAAGCAAAACTGGCTAGGGCCATTTACACCTCATATTGATGAAGCAATATAAGTCCCCCCCCCCCCCCCCCGTAACTTAATAGTGTAAAATGATTCATTTATTATTTTTAATATGTGTCTGAATTGTATTTTCACTTTCTTTACCCCTTGTTTAATAAGGTCTTATTGTTAGTCAAATGTATTTGGGTAAGTTCTTTAGCTGTTAACTGTTCACTGTGTTATAGTTATTTTAGGAATTTTACCAATGTTTAATTGGTCAGAACCAGTTTCAGTAGGGGTAAAAAGTAAAAAAACAAAAAACAAAAAACACCATAAATTGTGAGTTCCTCTTTGAAGATCTAAAGATCTTCATGGATCTTTGAGGATTTAAAAATAATTATTTCTATTTTTCATCTTTAATTGAAAGAAAGGTACCATTACATCTTTCCAGTCTATTTCAGAACCAATAATTATTAAAAGTCAGCCTAAGTTAATAAAATGTGATGTATAAAATTTGTTGGATTTTCTTTTTAATCATCACCTGAGACTATGTGTTTTTTAAAAAAAATATTTTTATTTATTTCAGAGAGGAAAAGAGTACGTGAGATAGAAACATCAATGATGAGAGAGAATCACTGATAGGCTGCCTCTTGCACACCCGCAACTGGGGATCGATCCTATAACCCAAGCATGTGCCCTAGACCTGAATCAAACCCAGGACCCTTCAGTTTGCAGACTGATGCTCTATCCACTGAGCCAAACTAGCTAGGGCGAGGAAATGTTTTTTTTTCATTTTAGAGAGAGGGAAGAGGGGGGAGAGAGAAAAAAAAAGAGAGAGAGATAGAGATAGATAGATAGATAGATAGAGAGAGAGAGATAAAGAAAGAAATATCAATAGGTGGCCTCCCATAAGGGTCCAAACTAGGGATCAAATCCAGACCTAGGTATGTGTCCTGAACCCGCAACATTTTGGTATATGAGATGATGCTCCAACCAACTGAGCTACCTGGCCAGGGCTAAAATTTATTGGATTTTTAAAAAAGTACTTACCTGCTATTTTTCTTACCTCTATTCAAAGTTACTTTGGAAAGGCCAAAATCAGTTAGTTTAATATGACCTTCATTAGAAATAAGCATATTGTCTGGTTTCAAATCCCTGCACATACAGAAGATAAATAGGAGATGACTAAAAGAAAGCTAGTATTGATGTTAGAGTTTTCTTGAGGGGAAGAAAAGTTACAGAAGTCTCAAACCCTATTTTCTTTAAAATAAGGCACTCATTGGTAGCTTTGAAATTACAGAAAAGTCTAAAAAGCAAACAACCTTTTCTATATATGAATCTACAACACAGAAAACTAATTTAATGGTTCTCTTTTGCATCTTTCATTAGATAGTTCATTAAATGCAATCAACTTCATTGGATAAAATAAATCTCAAGCTAGGTCAAAATCCTATTTACTTCTTTCAAGGAGGTTAAGATCAAGCATTCATAGAGCAGAGCCACTAAACCCAAATTTCTTTGTGCACCATAAATCAGCTGGAATTATAAAATATGGTAATTTTGTATGGTGGTAAAGGATTGAAAAAAAAAACCAATTCAATATTTATTACAATAAACTGGCACACTCATGGTCAAAGCAACATATTAAAAACACAAGGAGATGAAGAAAGGAATGGAATATGTTAATTTGCACATGTAAGTAATAGACTTGAGATAACCTGGATTTATGGGCTAATGATTATGAAAATATTTAGAACATAATTTGATTATTTGTGTTTTTAAGTAATAGTCCAGAGAAAAGTCAATTTTTACCTGTGAATGATTCCATGTCTATGAAGGTAATCTAGAGCCAGTGCCACTTCAGAAATATATTTCACAGCCATCTTTTCATCAAAATAACCATATATATGTAGGAGAGATTTGACATCTCCACCAATAAGATATTCCATTAGCTGTCAGAAAGGAACATAAATGTTGGAAAATAAAATCAATATGATTAGATTAAAATTTATATTATTTGAGTATCACAGTTACATATTTTTAGCATGGTTCTCTATGAAACACATTTTCTTGATACCACTTAGTCTGCATTAATACCAGGTTTGGTTATGTTACCATATAGTTTTTTCCATATATGTGTGTGTGTGTGTGTGTGTGTGTGTGTGTGTGTGTGTGTATATATATATATATATATATATATATATATATATATTTAAAATATATTTTATTGAATTTTTACAGAGAGGAAGAGAGAGTGGTAGAGAACCCAATTGTTGGAGATGGAGAAGTTTAGAGAACTGATGTTTCACTGTAAGTGCAAGAGCTGGGATTTAAACCGAGGTACGCTGAGCCCAGAGACCTTAGTTCTAAGTCACTGAGTTCAGTGATTGCTGATTGAAGTAAAAAAAAAGTAAAATTGTTTACTCACCAAGTAGACATTGTTTGCTGACTGCAGTGAATAGTACAAATGGACAATGAAAGGACTTTTACTTAGGGCCAGTGCATTCCTCTCAGCTTGTATCTGATCAGTCATATTTTTGTTGATCATGTCTGCTTTTTTGACAACCTATAGTATATAACATGACAGTAGACATTCATTTTATTTTTTAATTACAAATTGTTCTCAGCGTTGAAATTACCACCATGAAACAACCAGAGAGAGAAAATGCATAGATGTCATTTGGACTTTGGATTGCCACCAAGAAACTGCTAGAAAAATAGCTAATTTGGAAAAAAAAAAAAAACAACCAAAAAAACCCAAAAGCAGAACTTTCTCAACAGAAAATTGCTTATCTTGATATCAAGTGTCAAAAGTATCACAATCCCTTCTAAGAAGGAAAAAGAGTAAACAATTGATCTTTGACTGTCCTGTATATTAGGAGGGAAAAACTTTCTGTTCAGCTCTTCTTTTTTCTTTTAATCCTAACTGGAGGATATTCTTCCCCTTAGATTTTTAGAGACAGTAGAAGGGAGGGAAAGAAGGAGAGAGAGAGAAACATCAAATGTCTTACATCCATTGGCTGCCTCCTGCATTGCATGTGCCCAACTAGACCAGGGGCAGAACCTATGACCTAGGTATGTGCCCTTGACCAGGAATTGAACCAGAAACCCTTTGGTGTGTGGCTGATGCTCTAACCATGAAGTCACTCTGGTTAGGACATATTCTGCTCATTTTTTAAAATTTTCATAACAACAACAACAACAACAACAAAAATCTATATTTTTATATTGGGGGGAGAGAGCAGAAAAGAAAGTGGCAGCTTCTTGTTCCATAGGGCTAAGGAAGACTTTGAGGAAATAAAAGTTGTTTGGAAAAATCCAGTTGTAGTTGCTTTCTATGCTGTGATGGGTAGAAGGGATGAAGTGAAGTGTGAAAGCCCCTCACACCCTCCATCTTGCCTCAGACTATGCCCTGGAACTCTGGGGCAGAGAAGGCACCACTTTCATTCCTGCTTCTTGTTGATGGCCATGTGATAGAGAACGACAAGCAGGAAGAGCAACATGCCCAGCATGTCAGCGAAGAAGCAATTACCCTGACCAGCTGCGCTGGGCTCCGACAGGGTCTGTGCACTAGCTCAAGATAGGAGGTCTGCTCTTCTTATAACAAAATCAAAAGGTAGTAATGTTGCTATAGCTCCCATATAACCAGGAACCTAGGCACAGAGGAATAGTAACTAATTATAGGGTGTCCCCCCCAAAATGTATATATACTTTAACAACTAAGAGCTCAATTTTGAAAATGAAATATATCTTAATAAACACTGCCTTTATAATTATTCAAAAGTGTGTGTATATATTTTTTTATGACACCAGTATATATTTTTTACTTTCTGATTCTTTGATGGATGGAAATAGAACCAGAAAGAGAAAGAATGTAGGAAGTTTGCATAGAAAATAAAATATTAGTAATGATTAGAATTACTGAAACTTAGTCTCAGATGCTGCCTTACAAAACAAAAGACAAAACAACAACAACCAATCACCACAAAACAAAACACTAATTTTTTCAAGTTTCAAAGAAACTAGTAGAAAGACAAAACTATAATCTATATTAAATGAAGAGCCCTAACTAAACAGTCAGTAACATTGAGATCAAGTTTCAGGACTATCTCAAGGAAAAGAAGATAAGGTATTTAATAAAATAATGGATACATTGTCAATTCTAACCGTAGATCCTAACCATAAGAAAACTATGGCAGCGTTTTTGAACCGCTGTTCCGCGGCACAGATGTTGCCTGGTGTGCCGTAGGTGCAGACAAGACAAGAATTTTATAATTTTTCACTATTTTGTTTACTTAATATTTCATAATAAAGTAATTATAAAATACTTTCTTTGTGTTTATTTGATTCCTATTCAAGAGAATTACTTTATATATAGTCAATATAGGCACAGAGTTAAATTTTTTAACATTTTCTAATGGTGGTGTGCCTCGTGATTTTTTTCATGAAACAAGTGTGCCTTTGCCCAAAAAAGGTTGAAAAACACTGAACTATGGGATACTGACAAAGCCAGTTTGTAATCTATCATTCCATTAGATTGGTAATTCCGCTGAAACCGGTTTGGCTCGGTGGTAGAGCATCGGCCTGCGGACTGAAAGGTCCCGGGTTCGATTCCGGTCAAGGGCATGTACCTTTTTTGCGGGCACATCCCCAGTGGGGGTTGTGCACGAGGCAACTGATCGATGTTTCTCTCTCATCGACGTTTCTAGCTCTCTATCCCTCTCCCTTCCTCTCTGTAAAAAAAAAAATCAATAAAATATATTAAAAAAAATAAAATAAAAAAAGATTGGTAATTCCATGAAAGCAGGTTTGTTTTAATCACCATTGTAGCCCAGATCTTACAAATGAAGGGATGCTCAATAAATACTAAAAAATGAATTGGTTTCTTTGGTTTTCATTTCAACAATGGATAATGATTGTTTAGAAAGTGGTATAGTAATAATTAATGTCGTTTTTAAACATTCGTTTAAAATCTTGCTTGGCGTTGACTTGTATTGACATAACCTTCAAACACGTGGTATCTACAGAACGTGTGAAGTGCAATTAACAAGTTTTGCTTGAAAAAGTTTGTGTTTGGTTTGGTTTTTGTTGCAAAACTAGGGCTAAGAAGATGGCGGATGAAGAGCATATTCGGCACTGCATGCTTTACGAGTTCCAATTAGGAAGAAAAGCAAGTGAGGCTGCAAAAAACATCTGTAGTGCTCTTGGTCAAGATGCAGTTAGCGCCAGAAAATGCCAACGTTGGTTTGAGAAATTTCGCGAGGGAAATTTTTCGTTAGATGACAAGAGTGGTCGAGGCCGTGTGTCCAATTTTGATCAAGAAGCTCTTCAAGCTCTTTTGGTGCAAAATCCTCAAATTACCCAACAAGAGCTTGCGACAACTTTAAATTGTTCACAAAAAACAATTTCCAATCAATTGCGTGCACTTGGCAAAGTCCAAAAGTTTGGAAAATGGGTTCCTCATGAGTTGACCAACAACAACCGTAATCAAAGAGTCACAATTTGCAGTTCGCTCCTCTCTCGTCAAAACCGTTTGCTGTTTTTTAGAGCAAATTGTTACCGGAGATGAAGAATGGGTGCTGTATGTTAATTTGAAAAGGCGGCGGCCTCAATGGTTGGACAAAAATGAGGCTCCACAGCCCACGCCAAAACCTGACTTGCATGCGAAAAAAGTGATGTTGTGTGTTTGGTGGAATTTTAAAGGAATTCTTCATTATGAACTTTTACCATCTAACCAAACCATTACAAGTGCAGTGTATAGTGCCCAATTGGAAAGGTTAGCCCAAGCTTTAAGAGAAAAAGAACCCGCGCTGATTAATCGGAAGGGCGTAATTCTTCACCACGATAACGCACGACCGCATACTGCAAGAATCACTGCTGAAAAACTGCGCCAGTTGGAATGGGAAGTTCTCCCTCAACCTGCATATTCTCCTGATATTGCCCCTTCCGATTACCATTTGTTTCGTTCTTTGCAAAACTTTCTTTTTGGAAAAAAATTTAATAATAAAGAATGCCTCAAAAATGCATTGACCGAATTTTTTGCATCAAAATCACAAGAATTTTACAACAGAGGGATTAAAATGCTTCCTGAGCGTTGGGCACAAGTAGTAGAAAACAACGGCAACTATATTGTTGATTAAATTTTGTTGTATTGTTTAAATAAATTCGATTTAAAAAAGTATTAGAAAACGACACTAATTATTACTAGACCTAATACAGTAGAAGTAAAAGCAAAGCATCTTTGGAATATAGAAAGCAAGGAAGAGTTCATTTTAATGGGATGGGTCTGAAAGGTCAGGGAAGGTCTGAAGCGGAAGGTAAGATAAATCTTAATACATAAATAACATAGGTGGAGAAGAGAAGAGAAGGGTAGAAGAAAAGCACTTAAGGAGGGACCAGAATAAAGATAAGCTCAGAAGGAAGACAAAACGCAAAATTCAGGGACTAGCCTATTGTCTGGAGTGACTGGAACACAGGATATGTGGAAGATACAAGTGGAAGTTTAGAGCAAGAATGAAGCAGAAATGTTTTTTTATTTTTTATTTTCTTTCTTTTTAAAAATGAATGCTTTTGTAAGGAGTGTGAACTTTAGCTTGTATGCACTGGCCTGAGGAATGCATGAAAAAAAAATTAGTTATTCCAGTTAGGGGGCTATCCTAGTAGATTAGGTATGGAAATGAAGGCCTGTTGAAACTCAAAAATATGTTAAGTGAACAGAAACCAAAGACTGTATATTGTATGATTCTAATTATATGCAATGTCTAGAAAAGACAAACCTATGAGATAGAAAGTAGATTGTTGGTTACCTGGGAGAGGGTAAAAGGGGTGGCACTACAGATGGGCAGGAGATATCTTTTTGGGTGATAGAAATATTCTAAAATTGGGTTGTGGTGATGTTACCCAATCTTTTTTTTAATATATTTTATTGATTTTTTTTTTTTTTTCTTACAGAGAGGAAGGGATAAGGATAGAGAGCTAGAAACATCGATGAGAGAGAAACACCGATCAGCCGCCAACTCCTGCACACCACAGGGAGATGCCGGAAACCAAGGTACAGGCCCTTGACCAGAATAGAGCCTGGGACCCTTGAATCCACAGGTCGAAGCTCTATCCATTGAGCCAAACCGGTTTCGGCTACCCAATCTTTAATTTACTAAAAAAACCCCCAAAAAACAGATTCTACTTTAAGAAGGAAGGAATAAAGAAAGAGAATTAAAGGAAGAATACAAAACGAAGGGCAGACTTGGGAAAGGAAGGGGTAATAAGAATGTTAGACCAAATTGACAAGATAGGATACACAGTTGAAACAGAGGAAAGTTAAATGACACAAGGTTATGACAGGGATAGTGGTGGTGGCATTAAATGGAGAGGCACATGAGGTTCAGAGTTTAGGCAGTTAGTGGAGAGGAGTGGTCAAAGTTAGGCAAGTACAACATGGAGATGCCTGCTAGACATATAACAATGTCCAAGAGAAAGTTGAAATTTTCTCCTGCTAGTCAGACAGCTCTCTCCTTCCCTTTATCATGTACACTAACTGCTGAAATGTGAGTCATCTGAAACTGTGAGATTGGATAACCAAGAATGGCTGGAACAACTTTAAACACATTGAAAGCTCTTGAATGCTTCTGGAGAGCTATATACTGCTGCAAGGATAAAAGGCTGTCTTAGGACATATTTCAGTTTATCTTTAAATAAAAATACATGTTAGACTTATAATGGAAGGTTTAATGGTAAAAAATGAGGTTGTTTAATGAGATCTTCTCGCTCTATAGTAGGTCAGACATTAATCTATATAAAACGGATGGAATTAAAACATAATTTGGAAAATGACTTTCAAATTTAAAGTTTCAAACTTAATCCTTGTAAAGGCCAAATCAGTATAAAGGACTCAGAGTTCTGGTGTCTCCTGAGCAATCGCAGTGTGAAGAGAAGGGTGGGGCAGAGCTGACACAACCAACTTGCCCCGGGCTGATGTCACCCCGGTGGGAAGTCAGCTCGCATCGGTCAGTGCAGGCGTCAGCAAACCGGGCCACCTACTCTAGTTGCTCCAGCGGCCCCGGGGGCTGCCACATTCAGGGGCAGAAATAAGGGCTTACCTTGACTGCATACAACTTGCCGCCTTTCTGTGCTAGATATACCTTCCCAAAGGCGCCGCGGCTAATGGGCTTCACTATGGTGAAGTCCTCAATGGAGGGAGGCCTTGGCACCGAGATCCTATTCACGCATTTCCCGGTCGCTGCGCCTCTTCCACTCTCCTCGCTTCCCGCGGTGGACTCCATTGCAGGTCAGCCCGGACCGAAGCCCGCCGCCGCGCCGCCAGAGCCCGGTCCCAGCCTCCGCTCCCGCCAACTGGGTTCAAAGTAAGGCCCCGCCCACGCCGCCCGCGGCCGTGACGTCATCACGCCGCCGCGCTCGCCTGGTCCCGCCCCGCGCGGCCCCGTTTCGGTCATTTCACCTTTGGAGCCGAAGGAGCCAATGGGAGTGAGGGCGGGGACGCTGGGAATTTCTCCAACCAACCACGCACTCCTCCAGGGCAGTGACCACATCCCCTGTATTTGTAACGAGAGGGGGTGGGTAGGCGGTGCTGCAAACAAGAAAAGGGACACCGGGTACCTGAAGCAGAGTCGCGGGGTTTGAAGAGTTAACTCTCGACCTTCTGCTGAGGCTGTTGGAATCGCGACTTCCTGCATTTTTAAAAACTCCTTCGCGACCTACCCCAGTTCCCCCATCTTCCCCCCTGAAATGTAAACCGGTGGGGCTTGTTCTGGAAAATGGTGGCTAGTGAAATGGTAGATGTAGAGAAACTGGAAAAGCAGGAATCGGGTGGTGTAATCCAGACATTTTAACAGGATGTAATTTGCCTGATTGAAACAGATTAAGATCAAGAGAATTTTCTACCTATTGTGAAAACATAAAAAACTCGTAACAAAAGACCTTACGGGGTTAGTAAATGTACTATTCAACACGAACATCAACTACTTTCAGGGGCCAGCGGCACCAGCAGAAACGTCAGAGGAAGGCCGAGGGCTGTCACCGGTCCGGAGGGGGCGGTGCTCCCTGCCCCGGAAGTACTGTTGCGTTAGAGCTTTGCTTTCCGGGGCAGACGATTGGTGCCGCAGCTAAGGAAGGGGAAGCCATTTTCCGTTCGTAGGAAGAGTGCGGGTCAGGGGAGGGAGTAAAGGGGCTCAGCGCCTCCCTGCCTGGCGTGGACGACGGGCAGCTTCAGCGGGCGGGTGAGGTCGCTGAGGGCCCGAAGGAGATGTTTTCCCTTTCGAGCACGGTGCAGCCCCAGGTGAGTCCCGGCGCCCGGCCCATCCCCCAGCCCCCCTCCTCCCGCGTCTGTTTACCATTTGCTTTTGTTGGAAGCAGTTTCTCCTAAGGGGTCGTGGCAGGGAAGCGATTAGGCCAACTTGAGTTCTGGGGGCAAGAAGGAATCGTTTATCGCTGAGAGTAAAAGGCTGACGGTGAAGCAGGGGCATGACATACACGTGATGGGGATCACGGCTTGTCGAGTTGACTGCGTGGAATTTCTGCCAGAGAATCTATCCGGCATTGTTAAGTGCCGGACATTCGGGGGTAGAGATTGGGTGGGGGAGACCTCCTTGCCATCGATGTGAAGGGAGCAAGTACATAGTTGCTTCACATTTTTCTGCCTCCGATCCCCTATTCTTTCTTTCCCTTTAAATGGAATTGACTGAAACGTTCTGTAATAATTTGGATAATCTGCCACGAAAGCTTTTTTTTTTTTATGAGGGGGGAGGGGGAGACCAGAAATGACAGATGTTTTTAAGTTATTGACTGCCTGTAGTTAAAGTTTTGATTCAGCTTCCTCCCCATCTTTTCTTAAAGCAAAAGATGGGGCAGAGAAAAATCATTCCAAGAGTTTTCAATCATCTTCTCTTAAGAATGAACACTTGTAACAAAGCTTGTTCTTCGTTCATTTAAAAGTCTCTTTTGATGGTAACATTTCTCCTTGGCTTACTGTTGGTCATGTATCTTCACATGTTTTTCTCATGGTATTTTCTCTGTTTCACATTGAAAGTTTTTTTCTTGAGAGTTCTTAAAAGTTTTGCAAATGGTTTTGAAAACATTCGGATTTAAAAATATTTTTTGAATGCTCTTTAGTTTCTTTGTTAAACATAATCATGCCCTATGTTGTGTCATGAAAGGCTATGGCTTGGTTCCTTGTCAGGGCACATACCCGAGCTTTGGTTGATCCTGCTTGGAGTGTGTGCCACTACAATAATGTTTCTCTCATACATGATGTGTGTCTCTCTCTCCTCCTTCAAAAATTAATAAAAAATATTTAAAAAGACAGGAAAACATGTAATTATGTTCCTTTGTGTAACTCAAACACCCTTGGGTATTTTGTTGTTTGTTTTGCTGGATAATAGAAAATAGAAGTGATTATTTATTGGGTATCAGTAATGTGCCAGGTTAAGAAAGCAAATGTGGAATCTCGATGCTGATATGAAGTAAAAGATGAGTAAAAGTCAGTCAAGTGAAGAATGAATGGAGACCTGGCTGGTAGGGTTCAGTTGGTTGAGCATGCATCCAGAGGTGGTCTCAGGTTGGACTCCTGGTGAGGACAGGTGCCTGGATTTTGATCTCCAGTACGGGGGGATACAGGAGGCAGCTTATAGGTATTTCATGGGTATTTCACTCTCTCTAGCCCTCTCCCTTCCTCTCACTTCAAAAATCAATAAACACACACACACACACACACACACACACACACACACACACACATATATATATATATATATATATATATATATATATATATATATATATATATATTTTTTTTTTTTTTTTAAAGAATAAAAGTGAACAGGCATCCCAGAAGGATGGAAGGACATCTGGAAGTCCTGATATGGGAAAGAGCTTAGCAGACTGAAAAACAAGGCCAGTGTGGCTAGAGTGTGGTGATTAAAAGGCACAATGACAGAAATGAGGTTGGGGAGAAGCCTTGAAGCAGATCATATAGGGAGTTAACATAAGGGACTTTGGATTTCATTTGTGTTGAAAACGATTGAATGCTTTTAAGCAGGGAGTAACATCAGATTTATATATTTTTTATAGATCACTCTGGCATATTGTTCTTTTGCTGAGCCCTCACCTTCCCCCCCCCCCCCTACACACACACCTCCCAGTTGGTGGGTGGGTGCCATATTTGAGCTCCATCAGTCTGGATAACACTATTCACCCAGCCCCATCCAACTTTCAGGCCCACCTAAGCCATTTCCAGTGGCTTTTTCATACAAATAGAAGATTTAGATGAAGCAGAGGATTAAATCAGCAATTTGGAAGATAAGGAAGCAGAAAACACCAATAAGAACAGGAAAAAAAAAAAAAAAAGAAGAAGAAGAAGAAGAAGAAGAAGAGGAGGAGGAGAATGAAGAGGAGGAGGAAGAGGATAGTTTAAGGAGCCTCTGGAACAACATCAAGCATACCAACAATGACATCTTAGGAATAGAAGAGAGAGAAGCGAGGAATTGAAAACCTATTTGAAGAAAGGATAACTAAAAAGTCCCTAACCTGGCAAAGGAAATAAGCATGCAATTCCAAGAAGCTTAGAGAGTCCAAAACAAGATGAACCCATAGAGGCCCACACCAAGACACATCATAATTACAATGTAAAATGTTAAAGAAAAAGATATTAAAAGTTGCAAGAAGAGTAGCTGGTTACCTACAGGGGAGCTTCTATAAGATTGTCAGCTGATTTTTGAACAAAAACTTTGTAGGCCAGAAGAGATTGGCATGAAATATTCAAAGTGATGAAAAGCAAAGATCCATAATCAAGATTACTCTGCACAGCAAAGCTATAATTTAGAATAGAAGGATAAAGAGCTTCCCAAACAAGAAAAAGTTGAATTTATCCCCAACAAACCAGCATTATAAGAAATGTTAAATGGAACACCTTCTCCCCCCCTGCTCCCCCCCTGCTGTTCCCCCCCCCCCCCCCCCACACACACACACTTTACTATAAATGTACAGGTTTATATCTGGGCTCTTTATTCTGTTCCACTGGTCACTAGACTTGTTTTAATATCAGAATCATATTGTTTTGTTAAGGGATTTTTTGAAGAAAAAAATAAAGAGAAAATATGAACTGTAAAGTGGCAGTTACTTATCTACTGACAATTACTTTAATAATATTTTTAATTTATTGATTTTTTGAGCGACAGGAAGATGGGGAGAGAGAGAGAAAGAGAGAAACTTTGATTTGTTGCTTTACTTACTTATGCATCTGTTGGCTGCCTCTTGTATGTGCCTGGACAGATCTAACGCTCAACTTTGGCATATCAGGACAATGCTCCAGCCAACTGAGCTACCTGGCCAGGGCTCTACCAACAATCACTTAAAATTTAAAAGATTAAGTGTTCCAATCAAAAGACATAGGGTGGCTAAATGGATAAGAACACATTACATATGCTGTCTGTAAGAGACTTCAAAAGACACAGACAAAGTAAAGATCTAAAAAAAGATATTTCATGACAATTGGAAAAACACAAAAAAGGGCAACGTAGACTTAAACTAGACAAAATAAACTTTAAAACAAAAGCTTTAACAAGTGACAAAAAAAGAATCTAGCAATTCCACTTCCGGGTATTTATCCAAAGAAATTGAGAACACTAATTCAAAAGGATAAGTGCATCTTTAT
Organism: Pipistrellus hanaki; assembly: GCF_964339955.1. NCBI lineage: Eukaryota > Metazoa > Chordata > Mammalia > Chiroptera > Vespertilionidae > Pipistrellus > Pipistrellus hanaki. The sequence goes on along the minus strand of NC_140503.1, from coordinate 117,450,647 downwards.
GTTCATTGCAGGATTATTTATAATAGCCAAGATATGGAAACCACCGAAGTGTTGTTCATCAGTAAATGAATGGATAAAGAAGATGTGGTACATGTGTATAATGCAATATAACTCAGCCACACAAACACACAAAAAATGAAATCCTGTCGTCTGCAACATGGATTGACCTAGAGGGTATTGTTCTGAATAAAACAGGTCAGACAAGAGAAAGATAGAGGTCACATGACTTTACTTATATGTGGAATTTAAATAACAAAATAAATGAATAAGTCAAACAAACAGACTCAGAAATACAAAGAACATATGATGATGGTCAGATGGGAGAGCATTCAAGGAATGGGGGAAAAGGTGAAGGAATTAAGAAGTATAAGTTGATAGTTACAAAATAGTAAAATATAGCATAGGGAATATCGTCAATAATATTGTAATTATGTATAGTGTCAGATGGGTAATAGATTTATTGGGGTGATCACTTCTAAGTTACATAAATGTCTAATCACTGTTAACAATGAGAGAAGAGATCAAACTACCCTTTAGCAATTTAACTTTTATTTATTTATTTTTTATTTATTTATTTATTTTTCTTATATTGTTTCTTTCTTTCTTTCTTTCTTTTTTTTAAATCAATCTTTATTGTTCATATTATTACAAAGGTTCCTCGTTTCTTCCCCCTGCCACCAGGTTCCCACCCCACCCTCCGCCCCCTCCTCACTCCCCATTGTTCTCATCCATACCTGCACAGTTTATGTTCAGTTGCTTCCTCCCTCCCTTCCCCCCCCCCCTCCCGAGAACAGTCAGTCCATTCCCCTCCCATATCGCCGACTCTACTACAATGAACCGCTATTATTGTTCATCAGGTTTTTCAATCTCCTTTTTTTGTTGTTGTTTTTTTTTTTTTAATTAATAAACTTTTACACTTCTAAGAATAAATTTTAAAATCTAATAATTTTAAACCTTGTTTTTTTTTTTCTGCCCTGGGAATTGAGAGCAAACTTGTTTACATGTAAACTTGCCCTTAGGCTATCAAAAGGTGTAGCCATTCAAGTGTAAATGGACACATTGTTTAAACATAGCTGCTGGTTGGAATTGGATTACCTGTTCTGGGTGGGAAGGGCTTGCCATTCCCTTTCTCCATTAAAATTAAGGTGTTAGCTTTAAAACCTCTTTTTGGCAAGAGACCTTAAACTTTCAGAACTTTAAATTTTTCAGACAGTAAATCAGTTACTTAGCATTTTCTCAAATCAATAATACCTCCACATGCCCAAGGATACACTTCACACAAAAGACATTTCCAAATAGATCAACCAACCTCATCCAGGCCCCACACAAGGCACTCACAGATCAACACCCCAGCGCTATACTAACTCATCACATCCAGATCTAAATCTTCATCACTTGATTCAGCAGACCCTCAAGTTCCCCCAAAAGTTTCCAGCCATGTCTGAGAGGCAGCCTTGGGGTGGAGGCAGGCGAGGAGCGAGCTGTTCCGGGCTTGGCTGCTCCGGGCCTGGCCTCTGTTGCTCTGGTCCATTCCACAACCAGCTGCTCCGGGTCTGGCCACTGTCGCTCCTGACTTGGCTGCTCCGGGCGTTGCTGCTGCTGCTCCGGGCCTGGCCGCACCCAACCCGGCAGCTCTGAGCCCGGCTGCTCCAGGTCCGACCGCTCCGGGCCTGGCCGCTTCCGACCTGGCTGCTCCAAGCATGGTTGCTGCTGCTCTGTGCCTGGCTGCTCCCGACCCGGCTGCTCTGGGCCCGGCTGTCCCGGGCCCGGCCGCTCCGAGCCTGGAAGCTCCTGGCCTGGATGCTCCGGGCTTGGCTGCTGCTGTTCTGGGTCTGGCTGCTCCTGACCCGGTTGCTCTGGGCCCGGCTTCTCCGGGCCCTGCCACTACGGGCCTAGGTGTTCCTGGACTGGCCACCCTGGGCTTGGCTGCCTCCGCTTCAGGCCTGGTTGCCACTGTCCCAGGTCTGGCTGCTCCAGGCTTGGCTGTTGCTGCTCTGGTTCTGACTGCTGCTGCTCTGGGGCCTGGCTGTTGCTGCTCCGGGCCTGGCTGCCACTGCCTTGTGCCTGGCCACCCTGGGCCTGGCTGCTGCCGTTCCAACCTTCTGTCTTTTTTTTTTTTTTTTTTTAACGCATTTATGTTGCAATGTTGGCTGCTGAGTTAAGTTCTGACTTGAGTCTTCGATTTTTCAAGATCTTCTTTGTATTCTTTCTTAAGTAATTTTACTATCTTTTGCTCTCACTTGATTTCTTCACATTGAAAACTTCTTCGGTTTCTTCCTCCTTGTCCTGGAAGCTCAGCAGGTTGGCCAGTGGCACCCCTTTCTTCTCCGTGGGCTCCTGTGCTGCTTCATTCTGTTGCCGGGGTCGGTGCCACCCAGGAAGTAGCCCCCAGCCTCGGCTCCGTGGCCCACGCTCAGCGGTCGAAGGCCCAGGCCCCCCCCCCCCCGGGGGCTTCGTCGCCCGGCTCCGTGCTGGTGCCCGGCTGGCCGGTGTCTGGCAGGGGCTCCTGCTCCTCGTCGCGTTCCTCCAGTCTGGAGCTTTTTTCCTCCTTCCTGCTAGGGGCGTCTAGCATCAGAGTCAACAGACTGTCCTCTGTGAGCAATGTGCGCGACTCCAGGGGCTCGCTTTTCGCAGCTCCCCCAGGACTCCACCTCACAGCCCCGTCTCCCTCTCCTTGAGCCTGGGTTCCCCAGGGATTGGCCTAGAACTGGGGTTCAGAGCAGTCGGGAGTGGGGCTCAGCACCGCCAGAGGTTTTGTTTCTTCCCGCCAGGGCAATCCAGCATCAGAGTCAATATTCTGTCCTCTGAGCGCAATGTGCGCGACTCCGGGGGCTCTGCTTTTCGCCGCTCCCCTGGGATTCCGCCTCTCAGCCCCATCTCCCCCTGGCTGTGCCTGGGTCCCCAGGGTCTGACCTAGAACTGGGGTTCAGAGCAGTTGAAATTGGTGCCCAGCATGGCCGGAGCTCCTGTTTTCATCCCTCCAGGGCAATCCCGCATCAGAGTCAACATTCCTTCCCTTGCGCGCAATGTGTGCGACTCTGGGGGCTCGGCCTTTCACCGCTCTCCCAGGACTCCACCTCACAGCCCCGTCTCCCTCTGCTTGAGCCTGGGTCCCCAGGGATTGGCCTAGAACTGGGGTTCAGAGCAGTTGGGAGTGGGGCTCAGCACCGCCGGAGGTTTTGTTTCTTCCTGCCAGAGCAATTCAGCATCAGAGTCAACACTCCGGTGTCTCTGCTTTTCTCCGCCCCCCTGGGATTCCGCCTCACAGCCCCGTCTCCCCCTGCCCGAGCCTGAGTCCCCAGGTTCTGACCCATAACTGGGGCTCAGCGTTGCCGGTTCTGGGGTTCAGCCCAGGCCGGGGTTTTTATTTCCTTCCTGCTAGGGAACGCCAGGCAGCACCCAGCCTTCTCCTCCTCTCTGGCTGCGTCCTCTCTGCGTGCGCCTGCGTGCGCGCAGCATGTCTCCGTACCTTAGGATTTTTCAGCTCCACTGATTTTCCTTCTGGTTTTCTCTTTCCTTCTTGTTGTAGAATTTTCAGTCAGTCGACTACCTGTAGCTCTGGGCAATGTCCACTCTACATTTTAGTTGTATTCCATTGAAATTGATGTGTGCTGCTGCGGTTAGGTGTCTACCTGAGCAGCCATCTTGGATCCTCTAACTTTTTTTTTTAAACAACCAAAATTTATTCACTCACAGTCAGAGGCTAGAAGTGTGAAATCAAGGAGCCAGCTGAGTCACACTTTCTTCAATTTAACTTTTTGAATGAGAATAGATATAACTAAATAAAATAAAAAATTTCAAAGAAATGGGTAGAAAATATGAACATAATTTTATTCCCTAAGTTGTTTTTTGTTGTTACTCCTACTTGAGGATATTTTTCCCATTACTTTTTAATATATTTTTTTATTGTTGATAGTATTACAAATATCTCTCATCCCCCCCTTCTTTCGTCCTCCCAGCTCCCACCCACCCCCATGGGTCTTTAATGCCCTATTGTCCACATCCATGAGCTATGCATATCCTCCTATATAATAAAACAATATGCAAAATCTAACGGGGGAACGACTGGTCGCTATGACACACACTGACCCCCAAGGGGGCAGACGCTCAATGCAGGAGTTGCCCCCTGGTGATCAATGTGCTCTCTCATGGGGAGTGCCACTCAGCCAAAAGCCTGGATCACAGCTGGACAGCACTAAGGACCTCTCAGGATGTTCAAGTGCTGGCTTACGCCTGCTTGGGGAACGTCTGACTGCCAGCTTAGGCCGCTCCCCAAGTGATTATGTTGTGCACTGGACCTCTAGTAAGTATATAAGTTCTAAGTATATAAGTTCTTTGGTTCATCTCTTGTCCCCCCATCCCCACTTCAAGGTATGTCAGAATGTTCTATGCATCCATGCTTTGGCTCTTTTTAAATATTTTTATTGATTCCAGAGAGGAAGAAAGAGTGAGAGAGAAGTAGAAATATAAATAGTGAGAGACTCATTGATGAGCTGCCTCCTGCATGCCCCCTACTGTGGATCGAGTCCACAACCTGGGTAAGTTCGCTGACTAGAAATCGAACCTGGGACCTTTTGGTCCATGGGACAATACTCAATCCACTGAGTCACCACAACCAGACCTTTGGGTCTTATTTTTTTGCTCAATTAATTTTGTTCAGTAGATTCCACAAATAAGTGAGATCATGTAATATTTGTCTTTCTCAGTTTGTTTTATTTCACTTATCATAATATTTTTCAGGTCCATCCTGCTGTCTCAAAGGTTAAGAGATCCCTCATTTTTAAAATTATTTTTTATTGATTTTTTTACAGAGAAGAAGGGAGAGGGATAGAGAGTTAGAAACATTGATGAGAGAGAATCATCATTCAGCTGCCTCCTGCATACCCCCTACCGGGCATGTGCCCGTAACCAAGGTATATGCCCTTCATTGGAATCGAACCTGGGACTCTTCATTCTGTAGGCTGACGCTCTGTCCACTGAACAAAACCAATTAGGGTCTGAGATACCTCTTTTTTATAGCTGCATAGTATTCCACAGTGTAAATGTCTCACAGCTTTTTTATCCATTTATCTACTGATTGGCACTTAGGCTGTTTCCAAGTCTTAGCTATTGTAAATAAGCTGCTATGAACAAAGGGGTACATATATTCTTTGTGATTGGTGTTTTTTGTTTTTTTTTTAAGATATATTTTATTGATTTTACACAGAGAGGAATTGAGAGGGACAGAGAGTTTGAAACGTCGATGAGAGAGAAACATCGACCAGCTGCCTCTTGCACACCCCCCACTGGGGATGTGCCCGCAACCAAGGTACATACCCTTGACCGGAATCGAACCTGGGACCTTTCAGTCTGCAGGCCGACGCTCTATCCACTGAGCCAACCCGGTCCCGGCTGATTGGTGTTTTTATTATATATTCCCAGAAGTGGGATTACTGTGTCAAATGAAAGTTCCATTTTTAATTTTTTGAGGGAACTCCATACTGCTTTCCATAGTGGCTGCAAGAATCTGCATTCCTACCAGCAGTGAACTAGTGTTCCCTTTTTTTCACATTTTCACTAGCACTTTTTGTTTGTTGACTTTTTGATGATAGCCATTCTGACAGGTAATACCTCATTGTGTTTTTAATTTGAATTTCTCTGATAATTAGTGACTTTGAGCATTTTTTCATATCTCTTATATGTCCTCTTTGGAGAAATGTCTACTCATGTCTTCTGCCCATTTAAAAAAATAATTATTGCTGGGACCAGTTTGGCTCAATGGATAGAGCGTTGGCCTGCGGACTGAAAGGTCCCAGGTTCGATTCCAGTCGAGGACATGTACCTTGGTTGCGGGCACATCCCCAGTAGGGGGTGTGCAAGAGGCAGCTGATCGATGATTCTCTCTCATCGATGTTTCTAACTCTCTATCCCTTTCTCTTCCTCTCTGTGAAAAATCAATAAAATATACTAAAAAAAATAAAAATAAAATCTTTTAAAAAATATAATTATTTATTGTTGAAAGTATTACATATGTCCCTCTTTTCCCCCCCATTGACTCCCTCCTGTCTACTTCCGCGCCCCCCCCCCCCCATCCTCCTTATTGTCTGTGTCCATGGCTTATGCAAGGTTTTTGGTTGATTACCTCTAACCCAACCACCCTCCCCACCTTCCCTTTGAGATTCTGCACTCTTTTTCATGCTTTCATGTCTCTGGATTCACTCCGTTCATCAGTTTGTCCATTTTAAAATTGGATTGTTTATATTCCTTTTGTTGAGTTGTATGAGTACTTATATATTTTGGATATTAATACTTTATCAGATTTATCATTGGCAAGTATGTTCTCCCATACAGTGGGTTCTCTTCATTTTGATTCATTGATTTTTTAGAGTTGGAGGGAGGGTGAGAGGGGAAAGGAGGGGGGGGGGGGAGAGAGAGACAGACAGACAGACAGATAGACAGACATTGACGTGAGAGGGACAAATGGATTGGTTGCCTCTTACACATGCCCTAACCAGGACCTGGAATCAAACCTGTGATCCAGGTATGTGCCCTGACCAGGAATTGAACCACAAACCTTTGTTGTTTGGGCTGGCACTCTGACCATGGGAGTCACATCAGCCAGGGCTACTCCCCTAGTTTTAAAAGAACTTATTGTTCACTTTGGCTCTAAAAATAATACAGCTCCTTGCCAAAAATGCTGAAAAGAAAAATATAAATAATGAAATCAAGATGACCTGTAATCTATCGATATTTAAAGAGAACACTTTTAAAAATAAATTCTTTTATATATTTTTTTATCTCTACACAAATATATGTTGGCATAGTTAAGAACAGATATTACAGATAATTTTATGGCCTGTTTCAATTAACATGTAGTAAATTTATTTTTATATCAATAACTGAAATGAAAAGTCTTTACTTGGAATCTGGATTCAGGTTATCTGTGTTAGTATTCCTGCTCCTGTATTTACTAGCTGTGTTATTTTGAATATGCCACTGAACCTATCTAAATTCTTGCTGTTTTAATTAAATAGGAAGTGTAATAGCAAGTTTATGGCTGTTGAATGAAGATTAAATTATAATATAAGTAAAGCATATAGTATAAAACCTGGATAAGAAGAGCCTATTTAATTCATTTACTCAATAAATATTTATCTACCATCTACTTTGTGCATTGTTGCTGCACTGAGCTATGGTATTGAATAACATAAAAATAAAGCATGTTTTTATGGACAAGTTGTGAATAAAATAAAATATGTAATTTATGAAACATTTTATATTATATAATTTATATAAATGGAGAAAAATAAGATAATATAAAAAAAATTCCTTGCTATATCGAATTTATATTTATATTTAGAGTGTGGTATAATACAAAATAAAGATTTCTTTTGTGTTCCCAATTTTTAGCACAGAATTTCTAAATCCCTTGGAATTTCTTTCCTTTTTTTCTTGAATCTTTGTTTATTGATTTTAGGGAAAGGAACATCGATTTTGTTATACCACTTATTTATGCTTTCACTGGTAAATTCTTATATGTGCCCTGTATGACCTGGGATTGAATTTGCAATCTTAGTGTATTTGGATGATGGTTAACCATCTGGCTAGGGCAAAAAAAACCTTTGGAATTTTGTGAGCCATAGGAGTGTAATTATAAGAAGTCCTTTTGGATCTCTCCTGGATTTATGCTAATAAAGTGATATATCCTAATAAAGTAAATAAGGTGATGTCTGTTGATAAAGTGACCAGATTTTCTGAAGCCTCTTTAACCAATAAATAGCTCATATACAAGATAGCTTAAGGGCTGGACTGGTCATCAGTAAGACCTAGTGATTAGAAAGTGGGACTCTAAACCATAACATCCTAGCCAGGGGTCGGCAACCTTTAAGACATAAAGAGCCACTTGTACCTGTTTTCGAAGGGAAAAAAAAACCTGGGAGCCGCAAAACCATTGCGACATTTAAAACAAATATAACACTGCATATATTGTTTCTTACCTTAATGCTATATACCGGATCGTGCAGAAAAAGGATTTTTTCACTTAACAAAAAGAGCCGCAGGTTGCCGACACCTGTCTAGCCTCTGGTCTGGCCTGAAGTTTGAGCTCTGAAAACTTGAACAGTGAAATTCAATGCAGAGAGGGTGTATATTCAGAATCCATAGATGATCTTTTGAGTTAGGAACTCAAGAGTGTATAAAGGCAAGCTATGCTACTAACTGCACAAGAGGGAATAAATAATGTGCAGACCTTGAAGTGAGAACCTGCCAGGTGTGTTTCAGGAACAGCAAGGCGCCCAGTGGGGCTGGAGCCGAGAGAATGAAGGGGGTGAGCATATTAGTGAATAAATTCAGAGAGGTAATAAAGACCCAAGGAGGGCTTTGTGTATCAGAGTATGAGAAGAGAAGCCATTGGAGGGTTTTGAGCAGGGTGATGGATCTGACTTTAGTTTTACTAGAGCATACATAGGAAGAGCAGTTAGGAAGTTATAAAAATCTATATATAGGTGATGGTGACTTAGAACAGGATGGTGTAGGGAGAAGTTGAGAAGTATCAAATTTTGGATATATGTTTTGAAATATTTCATTTTGTGGTGGTACACACTAAATACCAACTTTCATCATTTTCTAGGTTACAGTTCCTTTGAGTCATCTCATCAATGCCTTCCATTCTCCAAAAAGCACATCATCTGTCAGTGCATCAGTTTCTCAAAACCAGCATCGAGATGTGAGTCCTGAACATGAGGCTCCCAGCAATGAGGTAATGGTTTTTATCCCGGTTGTGTGAGAAAGCATTTTGATTTAGTACATGGTATACATGTTTGAAGCATTTTTCTATGTTTAGACATTTGTAATGTGATTTCTGTCATCAGCTTAATCTTTAATCTCCTTTGTGATTTGATTAAAGATGTCTAATCCTGACTTTATTGTACAGTTAGAAAAATTAATTTATTTCATTCTTTATAAAAATTTTATATGGAAGTAAACTTGGTATTCACTTCTAGGTTACTACTTGTGTGATACCATGCAGATTTTCTTTTATGTTGCTTCAGTAGTAGCAGTGAACCCATAATTAACTGACCATATTTGCCTGCCAAGTCTCATTGAGGATAGAATAGTGTAATTGAACAACTAAAATGTAGGTGTATAAGCTATGAAACTTTACTTTAAGTATTTTAGAGAATTATAAAATTAGTGTTGCCTAGGATATAGGGAATTCCTACCCTGGGGAACTCTTCTAAAAGCTCATTAATAAGAGAGGTACTTATTATAGTTCTGAATACATTTTTTAAATAGAAAACATCATAATCTTTAAGAAAAATTTTAAAAGCCTTTTTAACCAATAAATAGCTTATGTATTTAGTTCTGATATCAGGGACTATGGCAAAGGATAGTCGAAGAGTTGAAGAAAGTTCACTTTTGGAGGTGTAGTTGTTAGGTCTGACTTAAGATAAAATTTTAATTAGTTGAAACTTTGCATCATCTTTATGCTTTCCTTTTATACCATTTGCTCATTTCCTATTGCCTCTTTTTGTAGGCATTCCATTGTTTTTCTATATCTGACACCCATCTCCCAAATTATAGGCAAAGAGAGTTTTCCTAAGGAAAATGCTATGTGTTTTAAATATGCTTCATACAGTAAAACTATATTCATTTTAGAAATTTTGGAAAATATGTACATGGGAGAAATGAAATTCACCTGTGAACCTATTATTCCTCAGATATAATGCCAACATTTGTGTTTATATTTCATGCCTCTTTTTTTTCCTGTTACCCGTTACCCTATCTATTATAATAAAAGAGTAATATGCGGATTGACCATCACTCTAACACACAAGCTGGCTGCCCCCATGTGGTCAAAGATCCTGCCCCCATGTGGATACAAGATGGCCACAACAAGATGGCCAGTAGGGGAGGGCATTTGAGAGGGACCAGGTTTGCAAAAGAGGGCAGTTGGAGGCAATCAATCCTTCAGGGGAGGGCAGTTAGGGGTTGCCAGGCCAGCAGAGGAGGGTAGTTGGGGGCAAACAGGCTGGCAGGGGAGCAGTTAGACATCAATCAGGCTGGCAGGCAGAAGTGTTTAGGGGCAAACAGGAAGGCAGGCAGGTGAGCAGTTGGGAGCCAGTAGTCCTGGATTGTGAGAGGGATGTCCGACTTCCAGTTGAACATCCCTCGAGGTGTCCCAGATTGGAGAAGGTGCAGGCTGGGCTGAGAAACACTCCCCTACCCCGTGCACAAACTTTATGCACTGTGCCTCTAGTCCTAATATATAAAAAGCTAGGATCTATCATGACTGAAACAACTGGACAGATGACCGAACAGCAGGCTACATGTGACGACCAGGCCAGTGGAGTGGGGGGCAACCAGGCAGGCAGGAGGGCAGTGGTGGGGGGCGACCAAGCCAACAGGGGGGCAGTTAGGGGTGACCAGGCTGGCAGAGGGGTAGTTGGGGCAACCAAATCCGCAGGGGAGGCAATAAGGGGTGACCAGGTTAGGAGGGGGCAGTTGGGGGCTACTAGGTCGGCAGGGGGGTTAGTGAGGGAAAACCAAATGACTGAACAATAGGCTGCTTGGGGTGACCAAGCCGGCAAGGGGGGCAATTAGGGGCCACCAGGCTGGAAGAGGGGGGCTGTTGGAGTGACCAGGTTGGTGGGGGTAGTTGAAGGTGACCAGGCCAGCAGACAGAGTTGGTTAGGGGTGATCAGGCTGGTGGTGGTGGTGGTGGTGGGGGGGGGGGTGGCAGTTAGGAGCAATCAGGCAGGCGAGCAGTTAAGGAGTCAGCAGTCCTGGATTGTGAGAGGGATGTCTGGGCTGGGCTGAGTGCACCAGACCTCTAGTCTACATATAAAAAACTAACTACCGAACGACTGGTCAACTGGTCGCTATGATGTGACAGACGCTCAGTTCACAGGATTGGGTTCCCTCCTGTCTGGATCAGGCAGAAACTGGCTATTCTACATCCTCCAAGGGGTCCCAGATTGAGAGAGGGTGCAGGCCAGGCCGAGGGACCCCACATTGCATGAATCTGTGCACCGGGCTTCTAGTATTTTTATATTTTACTAGTGGCCCGGTGCACAGATTTGTGCACATTGAAAAGAAATTTATTAGAAGGTGGTTGGTGGGCGGGACTGGTGAGATGGGCTGGACGTGCCCTGGAGCCAACTTCCCGTGGTCTCTCCCTGTCTGGCAACTCTGGGTCAGTGTTGAGGCTATAAGTGCTTCTGGGGAGTGAGCGGGGCCCCTCTGGCAGGTGGGGTCCTTTGTCCCTGCCTGTGGGGATTGGGCTGAAACTGACTCTCCAACATATCCCAAAGGGTCCCAGAGTGTGAGAGTTGCTATCGCTGGGATTCTCCTCTGTTGAGCATCTGCCCCTGGTGGTCAGTGTGCTTCATATTTACCGGCCAAGTTGGCCAGTCGCTTAGCTTTTTATATATAGAGAGTAGAGTGCCCCAGCATGAGAATGAAATCACATGAGGAGGGATGCCCTGCCTCTCACTATGTGAGGAGGCACCCCGAGGGGGGCCGGGGACCATGCCTGATTCAGGTAGCACCAGCTGCTGCATTGTGTCCACTGAGGAGGGGGTGTGCTCCGAGCCACGTGGTGGCTGCTCAGAACAAGCCCCTGGCTGCTGCATTGTGTCTGCTGGGGTGGGAGCAGATACTCCTACACTCTGGCCCGCCTACGACCCCAGCCTCCCCACTAATGCTGGGGCTGGAGGCAGTGTGCAGTCCCCTCCTGCCTAACTGCATGTGAAGCTCCTCCTGAATGGGTCCTGATGCAGCCTCTTCCTGAATAGGCTAATTAGCATATTTCCTGTTTACATATATAGATAATTGGATCACACTGCTGTGCTGATTTGGATTCTGCTTTCTTTATTTAATAGTTCTATGAACTTGTTAATTCATACATTTTCCAAATTTTTAATGACTTCAAAGTCTTCATTCTATGATGTCTCATTTTGGATATTGTTTCTAAATTTTTGTTGCTATAAACAGCACCATTTTACTGTCCCTAAATCTTTGACTCATTAAGTGAAATTGCTAGGACAGTATTGAAGTTCATTTTTGGGGGCTTGAAAAGTAAACTCTAGAAGCCAATGTTGAAGTTAAGACTAATGGTCTCAAATGTAGAATTGGTATTCTTAATCTGTGATGTTACCTTCATTAGTTGGATTGTTTTGTCTTTAATGAGTGCTAGTTATTGCTTCACAAACAATTTCATTCTTAAGCTTATGCATCCTACCTCATCTGCTCTCACTTCCTTTGCTATGTGGTGACTGCTTTCATCAAGTCTTGCTCATCCAAATATCCACTCTACAACACAAACAAAACATCTGCCTTTTAACTTCAAACTATTAACTTTTTTTTTTTTGCTTTCAGAATTCTTGAAAAAGTAACTGTACAATAGTCACACTTTATCTGTGTGGGTGATACATTGGAAGATCTTCAGTGGATATGTGAAACTGTGGATAAGACTGAACTATATGCATATATACTGTTTTTTCTATATATACACTAGAGGCCCAGTGCACAAAATTCATGTATGGGTAGGGTCCCTAGGCCTTGCCAGTGGTCAGGGCTGATCTGTGGGGTGACCAGGGTACCCCAAGTGGCACCAACCTTGGCTGGCCTGGGGCCTGCGAGTTGGGGCAGCTGCGACATTGAGCATCTGCTCACTGGTGGTCAGTGCATGTCATAGTGACTGGTCGTTCTGCCATTAGGTCGATAAGCATATTAGGCTTTTATTATATAGAATACCTATGATAGTTCAATTTATAAATTAGGCACAGTATGAGATTAATACTCATATACAATTGAACAATTAAAATAGTAGGTTTAATAAAAGTTATGTGACTAATCACTTGTTCCAAGGAATTCCTGCTGAAATCTTTGTATAGGCTTAATGCTTTCAGATGCAACACATTCGTGTCAGTTGGAACATGTTTTTTGTTCATGTCTTCCACTGACAAATATAAGGCTTTTTCTATTTTAACTAAGCACTTAGGTGTTATGGCTGTAACATTTTCAATTTGAGATATGACAGCAAAACTAGCATTAATTTTTTTCCCTTCACAGTTTCATAGACAGAAAATGCATTCTTACCATAGATCTTAGTAAACTCAGCTTATATATTTTTTTCTTTTCTTATTAAGTTAAGAACTTTAACCTTTTCACTTAAAGAAAGCACTTTAAGGTTTTCTTTCTTTTTATTTTTTAATTTTTTAATTTTTAAAATAAATCTTTATTGTTCAGATTATTACAAATGTTCCTGTTCCCCCTACCCCCAATTGCTCCCCTCCACCAGGTTCTCACCCCACCCTCTACCCTTTCCCACTCCCCACTGTCCTCATCCATAGGTGCACAGTTTTTGTTGAGTCTCTTCCTGCACCCCCCACTCTCCTTTTTCCGAGAATCATCAGTCCACACCCCTTCCATACCTCTGATTCTATTATATTCACCAGTTAATATTGTTCATCAGGTTTTTTAATTCCCTTGGCTTTTGTTTCACTTGTTGATAGATGCGAATTTGTTGATCATAATTTTTATCTTTATCTTCTTGCTCTTCCTAAAGATCCCCCTTCAGCAATTCATATAATTCTGGTTTGGCAGTGATGAACTCTTTTAGCTTTTTTTATTTTATTTGTGAAGCTCTTTATCTGGCCTTTGATGCTGAGTGATAGCTTTGCTGGGTAGAGAATTTTTGGCTGTAGGTTCTTGCTATTCATCACCTTGGATATTTCTTGCCACTCCCGTCTGGCCTGCATGGTTTCTGTTCAGAAATCAGCTGACAATCGTATGGGTGCTCCCTTATAGGTAACTACCTGCTTTTCTCTTGCTGCTTTTAATATTCTCTCTTTATCTTTTGCTCTTGGAATTTTAATTATGATGTGTCTTGGTTTGGTCCTCTTTGGATTCCTTTTGTTTGGGGTTCTGTGTGCTTCCTGGACTTGTAAGTCTATTTCTTTCACCAGGTGGGGGAAGTTTTCTGTCACTATTTTTTCCAAAATGCTTTCGGTATCTTGCTCTCTTTCTTCTTCTGGGAACCCCATAATTCTGATGTTGGTTCTTTTGAAGTTGTCCCAGAGGTTTCTTACACTATCTTCAACTTTCTGGATTCTCTTATCTTCTTGTTTCTGTTGAGTAGTGTCCCCTGCCTCTTTTGTGTTCCAAATCTTTGACTTGATTCTTGCAATCTTCCATTCTGTTTTTAGGACTCTGTATAATATTTTTTATTTCAGACAATGTATTCTTTATTTCTAGTTGACCCCTTTTCATATCCTCATAGGTTCTTTTATTTTATCGGCTTTTCCTAGGAAATTCTTGAAAAACCTTATAACCATGGTTTTGAACTCTATATCCAGTCTCTTTGTGTCCTCCATTTCTTTTGTTTGTGATCTGTTTCCTTGTCTCGGCATTTTTGCTGCTTCCCTGAGTTGGTAGGGTGGCTTTGTGTGCTAAGGTGTCCCATATGGTTCTGTGGGTTAGTCTCCCAGATACCTGAGGTGGAGAGTCTTGGTGTAGCCCTTTGTGGGCTGTGTGTGCAGTCTTGTTGTTAAGCTTTGCTTGTTGTTGGTATCACTGGGAAGTGTTGATCTCCAAGCCAATTGGCTATGAGGATCAGAAGTGTCTCAGCTAAGAGGATTTCTGTATTCCACTTGGATGGGGCAGCTTCTTGGGATGGCACAGACAAACTTTGGTGAATCCCGCAAGATTGGTTGCAGGTGCGCGTACCTCTTTGGTATAGGCGCAGACAAGCTTTGGATTCCTGTCTGTCCCTCCCTAGGAGAGTCCTATTCGAGGCGAATGAGAAAGCTAGCCACTGGAAGGGCTTCTGTGCTCCGCTTGGGGTGGTGCAGACAAGCCCCTCCCCACGAGGGTCTGATTTCTGAGTCCCGCAGTAATGGCCGCTGGCTTCATACACCTCTGAGAGATCTCTGCCCACTGCCTGACAGTCTGGCCTCTCCCTGTCTGGGGCCGTCTATCAGAGCAATAGGGTGGTTCTGTTTTCCTCCCGAACAAGAAAGCCAGCCGTGCATTAGCTGTCTGCCCTCTCCATGCGCAGGGAGTAAGCTGGTAGTGAACTCGCCCACCCTCTCAGGGCTCTGCAAGCAAGCCTTTTTGTGCACGCAGTTCACTGCACCTACACAGTTCCTGAGGCTCAGCTTCCGGGATGGTAAAGCCTCCTCTTAGCCAGCCGTCTGGCGCTTCAGGGTGATATTTCCCGTTTTCCAGTTCTAAATTCAAAATTGTTGTGGTAGGCTGCATTCAGTTGTCTACCCTATGCTGCCATCTTGGTTTCTCTAAGGTTTTCTTTTTGAAATCTCTGAATTCTCAGCACCAATAATTTTGGGGCCATTATGCATTAAGTAAAATAAGGGTGACTTGAGCATGTGATAATCCATAGGATAACCAAGAATACAGTATTGGATCTGATAACCAAGAGAGCTACTAAGTGTCTAACTGGCAGGAATCATATCCAGCATGGAGACACCGAAAGATGATTCATGGTCCCACCCTGACAGAGCACATAGCATGAGATTTCATCATGCTACTCAGAAATGGTGCACAATTTTGAAGTGAGAAGCTTGAAGTGAGAAGGAGAGATAGAAAAACATCAATGATGAGAGAGAGTTATTGATTGGCTGCCTCCTGCACACCCCTCTCCTGGGGATTGAGCCTGCAGCCAGGGTACGTACCCCGACCGGGAATCGAACCATGACTGCCTGGTTCATAGGTCTACACTCAACCACTGAACTGTCGTGGCCAGGCTGGTGTACAATTTGGAACTTACCAGTGGTTTATTTCTGGCATTTTCACTGATATTTCAGATTGTGGTTGATTGCAGGTAACTGAAATCATGGAAAGCAAAACTGTGATGAGGAGTACTGTTCTTTTTAAGCTTTTATTCTCACTCCATTCATAGTTTGGTTACTATTTTCAACATTTTATAGATATATTTTTGCTAAAGGTATTGATTTCCATATTGTAAAATACAGGCCTCTTTAAAAATCTACATCTTTTTCAACTTTTCTTAGCATCTCACCTTGCTGAACATATTACTTCTAAAATACTCTCTTGAATTTAATAATATTACATTGATGATTGTTATTTTTGTTTTACTGGCTTTTTAAAAAATAATTATATTTTATTGATTTTTTACAGAGAGGAAGGGAGAGGGATAGAGAGTTAGAAATATCGATGAGAGAGAAACATCGATCAGCTGCCTTTTGCAGATCCTCCACTGGGGATGTGCCCGCAACCAAGGTACATGCCCTTGACCGGAATCGAACCTGGAACCCTTCAGTCCGAAAGCCGACGCTCTATCCACTGAGCCAAACCAGTTTCGGCATGGCTTTTTTTTTTTTTTTTTCCTCTTTTAAATGCCAACCCCTTAAATATTGGCCGTATAATGCATTTATTATTAATCTAATTATGCACAGTCTCCCAGGTTATGTATGTAATCCATTTTCATATCTTCACTTAACATCTACATACCTATATCCAAAAGTTGATAACTCCCAATGTATCTCCAACCCTAAAGTCTCTAAAATTTTAAAGTATTTTAAGTAGTGCTTACTAAATTATCTCTGTGGGTAGCCTTAATGGACTTCAAAATTAAGATGTTTAAAACAGATCCACTCCCCCAAATTTCACTGTATTTGTACTTACAGTGGTTTTAGCCCCTCTTTATCTATCCGAGTCCAACCAGGAGTGAGAAACCACAGTCATTTGAACAGCGACAGTATAATATGAAAAATATAATTTTTAGTTTAATGTTTTAAAAATCCTATTTTTATAGGGGATTGGAATAACTAGGGATTGGCTAGTAACAAACAAAGAAAACTCTAAAATATATGGGTTAATACATTTGAGAAACTGCTAATGCTCCTAGGATTCAGGTCGAAATTCCTAGGAAGATTTCTTCACCCCTAGGAAGAGGGATGATTCATGGCTCATGACCTTGTTGGAGAGGACATGGCCTTGGCTCACTGAATGGCAGAGAAATCACTGTGGTGTGATTTTAATAGAATTTAATAGGCTGAATTTAATAGAAATCTGCCCTTTAGGGTTCCAGGGAAAGCTGTTCATGTGCTATCTTTTACTAGAGACACTGCTGGGTACTGCACTGCAGGTGCAGGTATTGCAGAAGTTGCTTAAGGGACAGGAGCCAGATGCTGGAGAAACCATTTGGTGGTGCTGATTCTAGCCTTGAGCATACCAGAATCCTAAAAACTTTTTTCCTACAATGTCTTTCTAGTGCCCTCTACTGACAAAATTTAGCACTTTTGTCAGCTAGCAAAGCAAAAATATTTCAAGGGTCTAGATCCATGTTCCTGGAGCCAACAAAAAGGATGAAAAGGAGCTAAGAACAAGAAATCAACAACCAACACATCCATCTAGAAATCCTCTCAATCCTTATACTCTTTACTGGATTCTTTAAATATCTGTTGTCTATGTTTTGTTTTTCCATTCTTTTAAGGGCTTAAATTAGGCTCATATAATTTTTTCTCTTATTCCATCAGCCTTCTCTCATCAATTTTATCCTTTTAATCTTCTGTTTTCTTCTTTTAAAACAAAACTAATCATATTACCTACAGAATTAAATCTAAACAAAACTTTTCACAATTTGGCCATAGTCCATCTTTCTGTTTTTAGTCCCTTTCATCACTAAACTTTTTACTACATTTCAGACATCCTAAGCTCTTTGATGACTGACTGTTTGTTTGCCTACTTCTCCAAGTCTTCCTTCCCCATCATTTTTCAAATTAGCTGTTATCTCGGTGAAGCCTCTTCTTAGTTAGGAAATTGGTTGCTCTGTGTTCTGTGATCTCTCACCACTTTTAAAAGTCATCTCTTTAGTAGCAGTTATCAAGGTACATGAAAATTACCATGTTTTTTTTTTTTAAATATATTTTTATTGAGTTTTTACAGAGATGAAGGGAGAGGGATAGAGAACTAGAAACATCGATCAGCCGCCTCCTGCACACCCCCCACTGGGGATGTGCCCGCAACCTTGACCAGGATTGAACCTGGGATCTTTCCGTCCGCAGCCCGACGCCCTATCCACTGAGCCAAACCGGTTTCGGCAATTACCATGTTTATATGTACTCTGTTTCTCTTATGTTCCTAGGACCTGATGAGACTCTTGAGTAAGGGGAATAATTTTCTGGCTTCATTAAGAGTCTTTGATTTCCTTTTGAAGTCTATGAATTATAAATAGACTTTTGGGCTTCCCATTTTACAAGATAACTTTTGAAAAGTAGCTCCTGCCCTAGTTGGTTTGGCTCAGTGGATAGAGCATCAGTTTGTGGACTGTAGAGTCCTGGGTTCGATTCTGGTCAAGGGCACATGCCTAAGTTTTGGGCTCAGTCCCCAGTAGGGGGCATGCAGGAGGCAGCCAATCAATAATTCCCTCTCATCATTGATGTTTCTCTTTCTCTCTTCCTCTCTGAAATAAATAAAAATATATTAAAAAAGCTCTTGAATACTGTAGTCTTTTGTTTTCATTATAGTAATGTATTTTATACTGTATAGTTTTTAACAGTTTAAAAGATATTTGTAAATATTTTATTTCTGTTAGCACCTTCTTTCCAGCAGGCTGTCCCCCAGCGGCAGGGGTGCCTGGAGGTCAGCAACCTTGGGCTGTGAGGCTGGGTCTGCACTAGCAGGGAGAGACTGTATATGAGCCTCTGGGCAGCAGCTGGGGTGGCAGCTGACGTCCTTGGGTACTGCTGATTTCGCCCATGTTGTGAAAGGGATTGGATGTTATAACTGGCTTTTCAAAAAGCCCCGCTTTGCTGAAACTTGAAAAGGGTCTTTGACCTCTATCTCCTTTCCTAGCCAATTCTGAAGTTACCTGACACAAGTGGTGAGACAGTTCTATCGAAAGGATTGTTGAAAACATATAACCTCTGTGAAGAAAGTGTCCCTTTTTTCTTTTTTGCAAAAGAGACATTCTCAAAATGCCAATTAACACCCAAGAATATTTTCTTCATTAATTAATTTTTTTTTAGAGAGAGAGTGGAAAAAGGCAAGGAGGAGGAGTGATAGAGAAAAACAGTGATGTGAGAGACACATCAATTAGCTTCTTCCCACACTCACTGATAGACTAGGAAGGGGATTGAACCTGCATCCCAGGTATATGCCCTTGACTGGGAATTGAACCTGTGATCCTCCAGTGTGCAGGCTGACACATTAACCACTGAACTAAACAAGCCAGGGCTGAAGGACATTTTGTCTCCTGACATGTTCAGTCATCCCCTTGGAGACTTTTGCCACACCATTCACACTGGCAGAGAGCCAGCATGATGTCTTTGGAGATATTTTCTTAGTTCAAGGAATCTATGACCTTTTTACCTGGAAACCCAGAGGAAGCACACTAGAGTGAGTTCCCTGGGCATAATGAGTCCTTCTGGGACAACAAAACAAGAATTGCCTTCCTCTATGGTAAAAAATGCTATCTCCTCCTAACCTTGGTGGGTCACAAGCACTCATGTTGTCCTTATTGTCACTGGTGACATTTAATTCCAAGCAGGAGACCTTTGGGCCAACAAAGACACCCAGGCTTACCTGTGAGACTGTCATGGAGACAAAGGCTTAGGAGAAAAGCAGTCTGTTGGAGAATGGGACAGTCCACCAGGGAGATGTCTCGTGTGGCTCCAGCGGGTCCGTATGGCAGTACAGCTAGGGTAGGGAGAGAGATACTTCTACCTTTCAGAACAGTACCCCTGCCAAGGACACGTTTGACCATTCCACCCTTGTGCAAGCTTGGCAAGGAAAAGACTAAACAGAGGAGTCCCTTTCTGATCTGGCAGGTTTCTGCCTCTCCATGAAGCTTGATCTTGGGCCCTTATTTCTGGATAAGGTGCTGAATGCTAGGGATAAAAATAAGTAATGCATTTTTTCAGCAATTCTTTTGAGGTAAAAGTTACACACCCTCCCCCCTCCCCATACACACACCACACACAACAAAAAACCAACAACCACAGAACATATAACACAAAACAAAGAACCACAGTGAAAGAGAAGAGCATCACCAGCTCATTTTTTGGTGGTTCTAAAATAATGTTCTTACAAAGTTTTGTGTGTGTGTGTGTGTTTTTTTTAAACCTCTTACGCCCTCTTTGTAGAAACAGTTTTCAAAACAAAACAAAACAAAACAAAACAGAAACCAAGATGGTGGCATAAGGTAAACACCTAAATGTAGCCTACCACAACAATTTTAAAATTACAACTGGAAAACAGAGCGGACATAGTCCAGAAACATCAGAAAGCTGGCTAAGTGGGAGCTCTACCAATTAGAAAAAAAGAGAAAAAGATGCTGAGCCTCAGGAGCTGTGGAGGTGCGGAGATCTGTGAGTGCGGAATATGCTGCTGGCTTACTCAAGGCGCTTGCACGAAGAGGGTGGGCAGCTAACGCGCAGCTAGCTTTCTCGTTGGGGAGAAAAACAAAACCTCCTTATTGCACTGATATCCAGCTCTGGACAGGGAGAAATTGGACTGTCAGGAAGCAAGTGAAACTTGAGAGCAACCTTCTCTCAGAGGTACGTGCGGCCAGCAGCCATTGCTGCAGGACTCGGAGAACAGGGTCCTCTTTAGGCGGGGCTGACGGGAAACCAAAGCTTGTCTATACCACCCTGAGACTCCACCCCATCCAAGCTGAGTACAGAAACCCTCCATAGCTAGACACTGCTGATTATCACAGCCATTTGGCTTGAAGATCAACTCTCCCCAGTGATAACAACAACAAGCAAGGCTTAACTACAACAAGACTGCTCATACAGCCCACAAAGGGCTGCACCAAGAGGATCCACCACAGGTAACTGGGGAGGCTGAGCTACTGGGCCCTGCTAGGAAACCTAGTACGCAGAGCCACTCCATCTACTCAGGGAAGCAGCTAAAATGCAGAGACAAAGAGGTAGGCCTCAATTGAAGGAAGTGGAGGAAAGCAAGAGACTGGATATAGAGTTCAAAACCACAGTTATAAAGTTTTTCTTATTTAAAAAAATTTTTTAAATTAAATTATTATCTGTGTACATATCTTACCATTGCCTCCCCCTCCCTCCCCCCCCATACATGCCTTCCCTCCCCAGAGTTTTGTGTCCGTTGGTTGTACTTATATTCATGCATACAAGTCCTTTGGTTGATCTCTTATCTCCCCTAGATTTCCCTCCCCTCCCCAAAGTTACAAGGTTTTTCAATAATTGCCTAGAAACGGCTGATAAATTAAATGAGACCCTTAAGGATATGAAAAGGAATCAACTAGAAATAAAGCATTCACTGACTGAAATAAAAAATATTATACAGAGACCTAAAAGCAGATGAAAGGATAGCAAGAATCAAGTCAAAGATTTGGAATAGCAAGAGGCAAAAAACACTCCTCCGGAAAAGCAAAAAGCAAATAGAATACAAAAAGTTGAAGATAGTGTAAGAAGCCTCTGGGACAACTTCAAGTGTACCAACATAAGAATTATGGGGGTCCCAGAAGAAGAAAGAGAGCAAGATAATGAAAACTTATTTGAAGAAATAATGACAGAAAACTTCCCCCACCTGGTGAAAGAAATAAACTTACAAGTCCAGGAAGCACACAGAACTCCAAACAAAAGGAACCCAAAGAGGACCAAACCAAGACACATCATAATTAAAATTCCAAGAGCAAAAGACGAGAGAATTTTAAAAGCAGCAAGAGAAAAGCAGGTAGTTACCTATAAGGGAGCATCCTTACGATTGTCAGCTGATTTCTCAACAGAAACCATGCAGGCCAGACGGGAGTGGCAAGAAATATTCAAAGATGAATAGCAAAAACCTACAACCAAGATTACTCTACCCAGCAAAGCTATCATTCAGTATTGAAGGCCAGATAAAGATCTTCACAAATGAAAAAAAAGCTAAAGGAGTTCATCACTGCCAAACCAGAATTATATGAAATGCTGAAAGGTATTCTTTAAGAAGAGCAAGAAGAAAAGATAAAAATTATGAATAACAAATACGTAACTATCAACAAGTGAATCTAAAAACCAAGGTAATAAAAAATCTGATGAACAGTATTAACTGGTGAATATAATAGAATTGGGTATAGAAAGGGAGTGGACTGATGATTCTTGTGGAAAAGGGGAGGGGGAGCGCGGGAAGAGACTGAACAAAAATCGTGCACCTATGGATGAGGATAGTGGGGGGAGGGTAAGGGCAGAGGGTGAGGTAGGAACCTGGTGGAGAGGAGCTATGGAGGAAAAAAAGAGGAACAATTGTAATAAACTTAACAATAAAGATTTATTAAAAACAAAAAGCAAAAAAACCCCCCCAAAAACAAAACAGCCCCCCCCCAAAAAACAAAAACAAAAACAAAAAACAACAAAAAAAACTTGTCCTGGGTAAAAGAGGGCGTCAGTTAGAAGCCATTTTCAGCAGGCATGGATATTCAGCTCATGCTTTGTTTGTAGACATAAGAAATCTGCCTGGGCCAAGATGGGCACTAGCTATCAAGGGCTGCCCAAGTCACACAGGAATTTTACACCCTCATTTTCTGAGCAAGAAGAAATAAACATTTAACACCTAAGCCTTTTTTCTAGATTCTTTTCTATATAATATTGTTCAGATTCACCTTATCAGATTCTTTATTGTTAAGACTTTTTTCTAAGTTATTTTTAAAGTTAAAATATATTTTATGTTCCTTTGCCTATTTTTGCAGTCTGCATTTTAGAGATACTACATCAAATGCCATTTGACTTGTTTCTATTGCAGTCCATTATAAACTGTATATGTGTATATTTAGAAAAGTGTATTCCTATTTGGCTTTGTTTTATCTTTTCTTCATCTATTAAACTTTCCACAGTAACCAACAATGGATTGTAAAGTATAAAGGCACGCACAGGTTACTCATAATGTAGAGGCTATGGGCTGTACCACATAAAATGTATTTTGGAAAAAAGTATTTTAGCATTGTACATATTTGTATTACATACAACATAATAAAGAGTAAATGTAAAAATTAAAAAAGATTATGTCACGATGTCTTTATCTTAGGATATATAGGATAAGATAGGTAGATGAGCACAGCATGATCTCTTCCTTTGATCTGTACTATCTCATGGACATATTTCATAGTCATTTTATTAACAAGAAAATGAATTCTAAGAATATGAATGACTTCTTACAAAGCTAATAAGTGATAAACTCCTGGACGTAAACCTACAGCTATATTATAAAAAGTTGATACTTGTTCTGTTTATTTTTGCTCTCTTACTTGAAGTTCTAACTGTCTGTGGCTTTTAATTGTTGTCTTCAGTGTCTCAGCTCACATGGGCAAAAAAAACACACAACTCATTCCTATCTATTTGTTATGTTAGAACTATTTTAGGTAGGTGTATGGCATAGTTTTCACATAGTTTTTACTTTGTTCAGTTTTCCTCCTTATTAGAAGATAGTTATGGGTAACTACATTACCTGTTAGTTCAAAGAAGGATATCAACAATAAGGCCAGAGGAGTGAGATACCCTGTGGTAACAGAATATACACTTTATCAAACTAGAGGCCTGGTGCATGGATTTGTGCATTGGTGGGACTCCTTTGCCTGGTCTGTGCCCTCTCACAATCTGGGACCTCTTGGGGGATGTTGGATAGCCAGTTTTGGCCCGATCCCCATAGGCCTGATGCAGATAGGAGGGAGCCTGACCCTTTGTGTGGAGTGTCTGTCTCTTGGTGGTCAGTGCACGTCATAGTGACCGGTCGACTGGTTGTTCGGTCAACTGGTTGCTTAGGCTTTTGTATATATAGATGGGCTTTTGTTTATGGGTGTTAGAGTTTGGAGGGTACTTTAAAGTTCCAAATACTAATAATGATACCATTGAAAATATAATTTTTTTCAACTTGTTAAACCTCACATGATTGACCTTAAAACAAGAACTTTGAAAATATTTTCACCAATTTATTTATTAGAAAGAAAAAGGGAACCAGTACATTTGTTAGATTTTTAAAATCCCATATTGCTTCAACTAATGAGTATTCTATAAATTAAAATCTTGAGAGCATTAATGCTTACTTCCTTGACTTAATGTTTTACAGCCTATGCTTAACTTAAGGGACCTTGGATTATCTGAATTAAAAATTGGACAGATTGATCAATTGGTAGACAGTCTTCTTCCTGGAATTTGTAAAGGCAAAAACATTTCTTCCCATTGGCATACATCTCATGTCTCTGCACAGTCCTTCTTTGAAAATAAATATGGTAAGTTAATATATTTTTTGTTTTAACTAATTTTAGTACTATTAATAATGATAGTAATGATTATAACAATCATTGTGTACCAGCTTCTTTGCTACTTGTTTTATTCTTTTCTTCCTTCCTCCCTTCTTTTTCCTTTCCTTCCCAACTTTTAATATTGGAATTATTTTACTTTGTTATTATTTTTTAATATATAATTATTTTTTAATATATTTTCATTGATTTTTGAGAGGAAAGGAGAGGTAGAGAGAGATAGAAACATCAGTGATGAGAGAGAATCATTGATCGATTGCCTCCTGCATGCTTCCCACTGGAGATCAAACCCTAAACCTGGGCATGTGCCCTGACCTGAACGGGAATCAAAACTCGATGCTTGATCCAGCTGGACTATTTTATATTATTTAAGAAAATATATTTTTATTGATTTGAGAGAGAAAGAGAGAGAGAGAAACATTGATGTGAGAGCGAAACATTGATTGGCTATCTCCTGCATGACCCCATCAGGGATCAATTCCCACAACCTGGGCATGTGCCCTGACCAGGAATCAAATCAGTGACTTTTTGGTACACAGGATGATGTGCAAGCAACTGAGCCACACTGGCCAGGGCTATATTGGAATAATTTTAGATTTACAGTAAAGTTGTAAAGGTAGTAGAGAGTTCTTTTATACTACAGTCTTCTATTATTTAGATTGTTACCAAATAAGTTTAATTTTGCAAATCACTAGTTTTTCCACTAGGATTCATTTTCTGTTCCAGGATCTAATACAATATATTGTATTACATATATTGCTTTCCATGTAACATACTACTAATCTCATGATATATTGAAGAAATTGTCATGGTCCCTTTTTTTAATAAAATGTCCACATATTTTCTTGAGTCTTGTAACAATCTGAACTTATAATAAGTGGATATTTTGTTGGAAGAGATGTCAGCTTTATGATTTTTTTTGGATGATACTTAAACAAGGAATGTTAGAAGCTTGTCAAAATACTTGTTCTATATTGATAGAAGAACAGATGTTTAAACACACACACACACACACACACACACACACACACATACACGTATATGTTTATTGATTCCAGAGAGAAGAAGGGAGAGGGAGAGATAGAAACCAATCAATGATTGCCTTCTGCATGCCCCCTTATGGGGATCGAGCCTGGACATATGCCCCGACTTGGAATCGAACCGTGACCTCCTGGTTTATAGGTCCATACTCAACCAATGAGCTATACTGGCTGGGCAAGAACAGATTTTTTAAATCGGTACAAGCACCCTGACTGGAGATCAAAACCTCACCCTAGGTATGTGCCATGACTTGAAATTGAATCTGCAATTCCTATGTTTATGACAGTGTTATTTATAATAACTAAGATCTAGAAACAGCCCAAATGCCCATCAGTAGATGAGTAGATAAAAGTGCTGGGGTGCATTTACACCATGAAATACATCTTGGCTATAAAAAAAGAAAGAATTATCCTTCACAGCAGCATGGATGGACCTGGAGATTTATTTTTTATTTTTATTGATTTAGAATCACAGACTATTATTTTGCTCTTAAAAATTTTCTTTTTCCTGCCAAAACCGGTTTGGTTTGGTGGATAGAGCGATGGCCTGCGGACTGAAAGGTGCCAGGTTTGATTCTGGTCAAGAGCATGTACCTTGGTTGCAGGCACATCCCCATTAGGGAGTGTGCAAGAGGCAGCTGATTGATGATTCTCTCTCATCGATGTTTCTAACTCTCTATCCCTCTCTCTTCCTCTCTGTAAAAAATCAATAAAATATTAACAAACAAACAAACAAAAACACCTTAAATATTTTTCCCCCTATTGATTAATGTATTGCATATGTGTCCTATCCCTCCATTGCCCCCCACCACCCTACTCATGTCCTCACCCCCTGATGTCTGTGTCCATTGGTTATGCTTACTATATGGATACATATAAGTCCTTTGGTTGATCTCTCCCTCTTACTCCCACTACCTTCCTCTGAGGTTTGACGGTTTGATCGATGCTTCTCTGTCTCTGGATCTGTTTTTATTCATCAGTTTATGTTGTTCATTATATTCCACAAACGAATGAGATCATGTGATATTTATTTTTCTCTGACTGACTTATTTCGCTTAGCATCATGCTCTGACGTGGAGATTTTTATGCCAAGTGAAATAAGCCAGTCAGAGGAAGACAAATAGCACATGATCCAATAAGCAGAATAAACTGACAAACAAAATAGGACCAGAGGCATGGATACATGGAGCAGATTGGCAGGTCTTAGAGGGGGAGGGTTGGGGAGACTGGAAGAGATTAACTAAAGAACTTACATGCGTACTAGAGATCCAGTGCATGAAATTTGTGCACAGGGTGTATATGTGTGTGTGTGTCCCTCAGCCCAGCCTGCACCCTCTCCAACCTGGGATCCCTCAAGGGATTTCTGACTGCTCGGAAACAGGCAGTCGGATATCCTTCTCCCAGTCTAGGACTGCTGGCTCCTAACTGCTTGCCTGCCTGCCTTCCTGATTGCCCCTAACTGCTTCTGCCTGCCAGCCTCATCACTCCCTAACCACTCCCCTGCCAGTCTGATTGGTGCCTAACTGCTCCCCTGCCAGCCTGTTTGCCCCTACCTGCCCTCCCCTGCAGGCCTGGTCCCCCCCATCTGCTCTCCCCTGCAGGCCTGCGTGTCCCCCCCAACTGTCCTTCCCTTCAGGCCCGGTCATCCCCAACTTCCCTCCTCTGCTGGCTTGGTCACCCCTAATTTCCCTCCCCTGCAGGCTTGATTGCCCCCAACTGCCCTCCCCTGCTGGCCTGATCACCCACAACTGCCCTCCCTTGCAGGCCTGATCCCTCTCAACTGTCCTCCTGTGCTGGCCATCTTGTGTCAGCCATCTTGTGTGTTGGAGTGATGGTCATTTTGCATATTAGGCTTTTATTAGATAGGATGTGCATTGCCCATGGACATAAATACAATACTAATGTGGTGAAGGCCTAGGGTGGGGCAGAGGTTGGGTGGAGGAGGCAAAATTGGGAGAAATTAGGGACATCTGAAAAAATGTCAATGATAAAAAAATGAGTCCTACCTTGTGTTTCTCAGTGGTTAGAGGGTCTTGGATTTGATTCCTATCAAGAGTGTGTACGTGGTTGCAGGTTTGATCTGCATCCCTGGTTGGGGTGTGTGTGAGTGGCAACCAATTGATGTGTCTCTCTCACATCAGTGTTTCTCTGTGTGTCTCCTTCCAGCTCCTTCCCTCTCTTCCACTCTGTAAAAATCAATGGAAAAAATATCCTTAGGTGAGGATTAACAACAGCAACAGAAAAAGAGTGAGGAGAGGATTAGGATAAAATTCAATCCTGCCTCTGATTGATTAGTATTTATTTAATTTCTTTAAATTGTTAATTTTTTCATATGAATGTGAGGAATAACTATTTCACTTTATATATTTTTGGGGGATTTTTCATTTGTTTGTTTGTTTGTTTGTTTGTTTAAAGCAGTGGTCGACAACCTTTCAGATCTCATGGATCACTAGTGGTTCACGTACCACAGGTTGGTGACCGCTGCTCCAAAGGTTTCCTTCAACCAGCAGTCGACAACCTTTTGGATCTCATAGACCACCTGTTGGTGACTGCTGGTTTAAAGTATTAAATATGTCTCCTTTTCCTCTGATTGACTACCCCCTCTACCACTCCTTGCCTCCAGGACAAGCCCCCACCACCATACCATCCGTGCCTAATGATTATGCTAATATGCATGCATACAAGTCCTTTGGTTGACTCTTATCCATCCCTGTCTTCTCACTGAGGTTTGACTGTCTGTTCAGTGTTACTTATTCTGGATCTATTTTTGTTCATCAGTTTATGTTGTTTATTATATCCTACAATGAGTGATATCATGTGATATTTATCTTTCTGGCTTATTTCACTTAGCATAATGCTCTCCAGTTCCATCCATGCTGTTGCAAATGGTAAGAATTCCTTTTTTATAGGAGCGCAGTATTCCATTGTGTAGATGTACCACAGGTTTTTTAATCCACTCATCTGCATGTAGGCTTTTTCAAAATCTTAACTATGGTGAATTGTGCTGCTATGAACATAGCGGTGAATATATCCTTTCTGATCAGTGTTTCTGGCTTCTTGAGATAAATTCCCAGAAGTGGGATTACTGGGTGGAATGGGAGTTCCATTTTTAAATTTTTGAGGAAAAGCCATACTGTTCTTCACAGTGGCTGCACCAGTCTGCTTCCCACCAGCAGTGCACGAGGGTTCCTTTTTCTCCACATCCTTTTCCAGCACTTGTTGTTTGTTGATTTGTTGATGATAGCCATTCTGACAGGTGTGAGATGGTACCTCATTGTCATTTTGATTTGCATCTCTCTGATGATTAGTGACTTTGAGTATGTTTTCCTATGTCTCTTGGCCTTCTGTATGTTTCTTTTGAAAAGTATCTATTTAGGTCCTTTGCCCATTTTTTGATTGGATTGTTTATCTTTTGTTAAATTGTATGAGTTTCCTGTAAATTTTGAAGATTTAACCCTTATTTGAGATATCATTGGCAAGCATGTTCTCCCATGCAGTGGGCTTTCTTGTTGTTTTGTTTTTGGTTTCTATTTCACTTTAGAGGACCAGTTGAAATAATTTAAAGTCCTTGGGGCCCATATTAAGTATTCATTAGAGTAAAATTATTATTATTAATATTATTATTATTGTCATATTTTTACTGTTTATTATGCTTTTCTAGTTTTTTTACTTATGTACCCTTACTGGCAGCCGTTTTCTAGGCTTAGGCAGGCAGAGGTATTATGGTTTTCCAACTTTACTCTAAGGGTTCTTAGAAGAATTCTTAAATTCTAACTGGAATACAAGGACAGATGAGAACCACTGTTTTTATTGTTTCTTCATAACTTTTTCATAGGCTCATGGAAATAAAGTAGGATGGGGCCCATTAGTCAAGAATAGGAGTTACGAAGGAACCCCAAAGTGTTCATAACTTATAGCTATAGAAGAAACATTCTTGGTTCCAAATGATTATGGAAGCCTTAAGAGAGAAAGATAGCAGTATAACTGATTTTATCACATTATTCATTCGAGGATTTTAAATTGTTTCTAGGAAATAATGATTCTTTATCTTTTTATGCTCTAAAGTAAAAGTAACTTTAGCTAGCCCTAGCCGGTTTGGCTTAGTGGATAGTGTTTGGCTGCAGACTGAAAGGTTCCTGGTTCGATTCTTGTCAAGGGCACATGCACATGCACATGTGGGCTCGATCCCCAGTGGGGGGCATATAGGAGGCAGCTGATCAATGATTCTCATTATTGATGTTTCTACTTCTCCCTCTTCCTTCCTCTCTGAAATCAATAAAAAGATATTTTTAAAAAGTTACTTTAGCTAAACATATATGTCTTTTACCACTTAATTTGAATTTAATTTCATTGGCTGTTATATTTGCATATCAGATAACATGATTGACAATGATGGAAGGTAAAGTGGTGAAGAACTATATTTGAATTAGATATATATAAAAGTATGTACAAATGAAAGGCAAAACTCATATTTTGATTTTTCTAATACTTGGTAAAACTGTTTTATATGCATTTTTTATGGTTTTGTAATTAAAACATTTACTTTTTCATTTCCCCTCTAGGTTACATAGATGTATTTAGTACTTTACGTTCCTCTTGCCTGAACAGACAACATTCAAGAACTCTGAAGAACATTTGTTCAGATCTTCAGTACTGGCCAGGTATGAAGCAATGACTATTTATATTGGAAAAAATAGATGTATTTAATAAATTTTGATTTGCTTTTCTTAATGATGCTAACTATTATAGCACACAGTAAAACTTATAGAGTATTTGTTATTTTTAGATTGGGTATATCTATGGAAAATATAAAATAGGAGCTAAATTTTGAATTTGATAACTGCCATAGGAAATTATAGTCTAGGGTACTTATGTACACCTGCTTCAAAATGTCTGACTAAGCACATTTGCTTGCTTCCCCTCATTTTCAAAATACCATTGCAAGACAGAAAAAAAATAGAAAAATGAGAAAGAAGTCAGGGCAAGAAAGAGGAATTTCATCAATGTGTTAGAAATTTGAGGACTTTACCTACATCCTATCTAATAAAGAGGGAACATGCAAATTGATCATCACACAGTCACAAGATGGCAGCCCCCACAGTGGGGGAAGTTTTGTTGGCTCGATGGGCTGCCTTCACTCAGAACTGCTGATCCCCCTGCCTGCCGCTCGCCATCTCCCCACTTCTCCCGGCCTCCCTGCCGCTTGCCTTGCCCGGTAGTCTGTCCGTAGACTGCGGGCCCCTAGGAAGGCTGTGAATGGCAGAGTCCACACTGAGGTGGGTGAGGCAGGTGCATGGGCTGCGGTGATCCCTGCAGTGTGGGGACGGACTGAGACTTCAGGTGACTCACTGGTGGCTTCTAGGTGTCGCTGGGCTGGGCTTGGGGTGGGGAGGGTTTGGGTAGGGTGAGGTATGGTGGGTGGGGGCAAAGCCTCACAATAGGCAGTGGGCAGAGATGGGAGCCAAGTTTTAGTGCAGGAGACGAGGAAGGGTAGGGCGCCCCCGGGGTGTGTGGTGAGGCGCTCTGGGCAGGTGGAGATAGTGTCCGGGAGCCTAGCACGGGACCACTTGGACCTGCCAGTGACAGATTCATTTTTGTGGAATTTCATAGTCAACCAGTTCTTCTCTTAATATTTTCAAAAGTGGCTTGATGCACTCGAGCGGGAGTTCTGTACAGTAGGGAGTGGATGTTAGGAGTGGTGGTGAGAGGAAACCTAGGGCAGGAGGTCAGGGAAGTGAGTCCTCAAAGACTGATTGCACGCCTAGGTGCGAGGATGGGCTGAGGAGAAGGTCCGTGGACAGGAAGGAGTAGGGAGCAGGCAGCAAGCAAGTCTCACACAAATTCCAGTCACTTTGTGGTAATTGCCATGCCTGGAGTATTGTGTAAACCCTGGAAGAAATGTATAGGCCATTTCGGCTTTTATTTCTTAAAAATGGGATTTTTAAATGGCAGCTCTGTTTAATATACTGAATGTAAAGGCCCTGTATTTCTTATGAAGGGATCTGACCTAACATGGCAGAATTAATGATATAACACTTAAATTGATACCATATAGTTAAAAAGCAGGACTTTGTCTAAGTCGACAGGTAAATTCCTATTTAAAATTCACTATGTGAAAATAAAAACAGAGGAACTGTTGTCTTTCTGGAAAGATGTAGATATCCTTTTGGGAAATGAATTAAGATATAGCTTTGATTTAATTGTCATGATTCTCATGATAATTTTCTGACTTTTCTGGGAGGTGTTTAGAGTTACAACTTTGGTCACATTTTTAGATCGATGTTATTCTTGTTTTTTTCTTTTTTTTTTCACCAACCATATATTTTTGTTGTAACTACCGCGTTTCCCTGAAAATAAGACATCCTCCGAAAATAAGACCTACTTACAGGTTTCCTTCTGAGTGAAATATAAGGCATCCCCCCAAAATAAGGCCCCCCCCTAGGCTCTGTCTCAGAATGCTATTGCTAAACATGAGAGATTTGGTCCACTGATTCTGAAAGAAATGGAGTCACAAGAAATTCACCAGGAAATTCAGGAATTGGATTGTTATGATGATGTTCCAGAAGATGATGACATGATTGTCATTGAATAAATGAGTAAATTCTTGATACTGTAGTATTCACATTTTGTCTGGTTTGTGTTGACAACTACCGTATTACCGTACCGTATACAGGTAATAAATTTCCTTTGTTTTCATTTAACAATAAATGTGTACCATATTCTTCTTCATGGAAAAATAAGACATCCCCTGAAAATAAGACCTAGCGCATCTTTGGGAGCAAAAATTAATATAAGACACTGTCTTATTTTCAGGGAAACAGGGTATAAGGTTGATCTAATTTTGCATTTTTATTTATGCTAATATTCCTTTACAGGTGATTTTTGGGGAGGGCACAAAAGTCTTCTTAAATAGCTTTACACAGTTACTGAAGGATGTCAGAAGCAGTGTTGATTGATCTATTTGGTTTGACTTTGAACTCAGAAAAACTACCAGACATTACTGAAGACATTGAATGCTGTTAGGTACCGCCATGCTGCCAAGGCCAAGTTCCTTTGCATAATGTGTTGAACCAGCAGTCAGACATCCCCTGAAGGGTCCCAGTTTGGAGAGAGTACAGGCCGGGCTGAGGGAGTCTCCCACCGTGCACAGATTTCGTGCATGTGGCCTCTAGTCTATAATAATAAAAGCATAATATGCTAATTAGACCAGGTGCCCAACGACCTTCCAGACAAAACTGGGGCTACAAGGGCTGAGTCCCTTGCATGAATTTTGTGCTTTGGGCCTCTAGTAGTTTATAAAGTAGATGGCATCAAATTGCTAGCAAAATCAAATATGCATTTATTCATTATCATATGATAACATTATATCAGGCACTAGTGATGGGTTTTAGGTCACAGTGATAAATTAAAATGATAGATGCTATCTACCGTTATGGAACTTAGATTGATATAAGAGGTCTGTACTATTTCCAGTGGAATTTAGTAAAACCCCTAAAGTTCAAATAAATTATACTGGGCTATGGGATGATTGATATAGTAAACAGTTGAAAGATATCGAGAAATGGGCCAATCACAGAGCAGATATAGCTTTTAAATTGTAGGCTACAATTAGCAAGAAACACCTTTGCAATACGGGCCTGTGGGGCTTGTGTGTGTGTGTGTGTGTGTGTGTGTGTGTGTGTGTGTGTATTTGTATGTTGAGAAGAGTTTGTCTCTGAAGAATTCTGGTTTCAACTCTGATTCAAAGGGAGAAACAAAATAGTAGAACTCCAGATTACTTTTGGACTTGAATCATACACTAAACGCATCCTGCTATTCACCATAAGTCTATGTTTTATAGTCTAAATACAGTTACCTACCAACTTGTTAGGTTTGAAAAAACCTGTCAGTGAATTAGTAAGACTCTAAGACATATTTGAGGAAAGCTTGCAGCATGAAAGAGAGGCATGAAGTTGAGTAGTAATCCTTTGAAGACCAATAATCTTCTGAAGAAATTGTTAATGCAGAAGACAGAAATATACTAAAGAATGATATATTTTGAAATATTCATGGAGACCAAAGCTGACCATGTATTAGGGTATGAAGTATATCTTAATTTTCAAAACATTTATAACACAGAGGTCAGAGTCTCTGATCGTACAACAAAACTGAAATCATAGTTAAAAAATAACCTAAATATGTGGAAATTTAAAGATACTTTTCTGAGTGTCTTGTTACTGAAGAAATATATCAAAATCAAAACTGAAACGACAATTAGTAATGAACCATAATGAAAATCTGCATATCAAAATGTTTGGGATGGTGACATACTGATATAGAGAGCATTGTATAATTTATTAGGAAATGAGGATGGGAAATGAATTAACAGTCATTTTGAGAATTTTTTAAATGTGAGAAATTAATATGGATTAAATTTAGTGAATATAACAGCAAAAACATTTTACTTAATTATATAAAGAACAGCCCTAGCTAATTTTGCTCAGTGGTTAGAGTGTTGGCCTACCCATAGACTGAAGGGTCCTGGGTTTGATTCTTGACCCTGGTCGGCAACCAATCGATGTGTCTCTTTCACATCAATGTTTCTCTCTCTCTCTCTCTCTCTCTCTCTCTCTCTCTCTCTCTCTCTCTCCTCCTCCTCCTCCTCCTCCTCCTCCTCCCTTCCATTCTCTCTAAAAATCAATGGAAAATACCTTTCCTTGAATAAAATTTAACAATCAATGAATGAATGACCGACCAACCGAATGAAGGAACCAAGAACAAATTTACTTTGAAAGAAATTAAGAAAATAGAACAGACAATCTGATTCAGAGACAGCAAGGAAATACAAACAGTATTAGAACTGAAAAGTGGGACCTGCCACAGATAATCCTATATAATAAATTCTATATAATAGAAGGCTAATATGCAAATCAACCCGATAGCAAAACAACTAGTTGCAGTACATGCACTGACCACCAGGGGTCAGATGCTCAACACAGGAGCTGCCCCTTGGTGGTCAGTATGCTCCCACAGGGGCAGCGCTGCTCATCCTGAAGCCTGCCTCTGTGTTAATTGGACACCTCTTGAGGGCTCCCGGACTGTGAGATGGCACAGGCTGGGCTGAGAAGACCCCCCCCCCTCCTGTGCATGAATTTCATGCACCGGCATCTAGTGAAGATTATATTACTAGAAGCCCGATGCACTAAGATTCGTGCTAGAATGGATTTTCCTTTCCCTGGCTACTTTCCACTCTGCCCAGCCCTTTTCCGCTCAGGCCCCGGAGCAGCCTCTTTTCGCTCCAGCCCTGCCTTCCCATGCTGCCCAGTGGCCCTCAGAGACCAGGGGTGGGGCAGAACGCCTAGGTATGGTGAGGACAATGCAAGCATCCACCCCACTTCCCCATCACTCTGTGTATGCAAATTAACCGCCACATTTGTTGGGTTAATTTGCATTCGTCTCCTGATTATCTGGTGGCATAGTGGAGGTACGGTCAGGTCAGGTTACGTGTTTTTCTTTTTCTTTTTCTTTTCTTTCTTTTCTTTCTTTCTTTCTTTCTTTCTTTCTTTCTTTCTTTTTTTTTTGTGTATTTTTAAAAAATATATATTTTATTGATTTTTTTACGGAGAGGAAGGGAGAGGGATAGAGAGTTAGAAACTTAGATGAGAGAGAAACATCGATCATCTGCCTCCTGCTCACCTCCTACTGGGGATGTGCCGCAACCAAGATAAATGCCCTTGACTAGAATCAAACCTGGGACCTTTCAGTCCGCAGGTTGACGCTCTATCCACCAAGCCAAACTGGTTTCGGCAGTTTACATTCTTTTCTATTATTAGGTAAGATAAGAATGTTCAGAAAGAGAAACACAAATACCTTATGATTTCACTCCTGTGGAATCTTAAAAAACAAACAGTGCAAAAACTCATAGCTACAGAGAGATCAGTGGTTACCATATAGGAAGGAAGTTGGGAGTAGGCAAAAAATGGTGAAGGAGTTCAATTGTATGGTGATGGATAATAACTAGGTTTTTGGGGCTGATAATTTTATAGCATGTACAGAAGTCAAATTATAATGTGCACCTGAAATTTATATAATAAAAAATTTAAAAATTACAAGATACTGTGTATAATTTTATATTTTATTTTATTTATTTATTTATTTATTTTTAAAAAGATATATTTTATTGATTTTGTACAGAGAGGAAAGGAGAGAGATAGAGAGTTATCGATCAGCTGCCTCTTGCACACCCCCTACTGGGGATATGCCCTCAACCAAGGTACATGCCCTTGACCGGAATCGAACCCGGGACCCTTCAGTCCCCAAGCTGACGCTCTATCCATTGAGCCAAACCGGTTTCAGCTATAATTTTATATTTTAAATAAAAATGTGTTTGAACATAATTATTCAAGCTATAAATTAGCAAAATTGACACAATAAGAGATAAGACAATACCATAAAAATGGAAAGGTATAGTTTTTAAATATAATTCCTTTGCCCCAAAGCACTAGGCTCGGATGGCTTTATGGTTACATTCTGTTTCCCAGGATTAGCAGTCTCTTGGTATTTAAAACTGCTTTATTAATAAGGGAAAGATAAAATAGGTTTCCCTGTTTAATTTATGAGATGAATGACACCAAAATATTAGCAACAAAAAATACAAAGGATCGATTTAGCTTAATAATATATATATACAGAAACCCTAAATTCTGAAGAAGCAAGTTTACAGTGTGCTAAAAATTATGCTTAAGGAGTAAAAGAGAGAAAAGCAATGTTATTTCAGTGTATGAAAAAAAAGAAAAAAGCTGTGTGATATATTTTAATTGTGCTTCCTAAAGATTCTTAGAAAGTTAGAATAAAATTTTTATTTTCTTAAGGATAGGTATTGGATCTCATTAATATTAGGAACAAGGTGTGTATCTTCCTGTGTTTGTGCAGTGTTAATTTGGAGGTTCTGATAAAAAGAAAAAGAAGGGAATTATATATAAGCTAAAAGAAGAGGGTACTAGCTGCTTTGGCTCAGTGGATAAAACATCTGCCTGCAGAGCACAGGGTCCCAGGTTTGATTCTGATCAAGGGCATGTACCTCGGTTACAGGCTTCTCCGTGGCCCAGGTCCTGGTCATGGTGCATGCAGGAGGCAACCAATTGATGCATTTCTCTCACATTAATATTTCTCTCTGTCTTTCCCTCTCTCTGAAAAAATGGAAAAATATCCTCGGGTGAGGATTAAAAATAGGGGGTGGGGGGGCAGAATTATAATTCTAGGTGAGATGCTTGTTTATCAGGATATTCAAGAAAATCAACTGAGGCGAAACCGGTTTGGCTCAGTGGATAGAGCATCGGTCTGCGGACTGAAAGGTCCCAGGTTCGATTCTGGTCAAGGACATGTACATTGGTTGCGGGTGCATCCCCGGTGGGGGGTGTGCAGGAGGCAGTTGGTCAGTGTTTCTTTCTCATCGATGTTTCTAGCTTTCTCTCTCTCCAGCTCTCCCTCCTCTCTGTAAAAAATCAATAAAATATATTTAAAGAAAAAAAAAAATCAACCGAAAGACTGCTCAAGTAGTAAGAGTTCATTACATAAGTACCAGGTAAGATAAATGCATAAAAAATCAATAGTTTTTTTTTTGTTAGCAATAGGGTTTATTTACAGTTGTTTTTTTTTTTTCCCAAAACCCATGAGTATTTTATCCTGACAAGAAACATGCAACATAATGTATACACACGCACGCGTGCGTGCGTGTGTGTGTGTGTGTGTGTGTGTGTGTGTCTGCATAGAAAACTTCACTGAAAGAAGTAAAGGAAGAGCTGAGTAAAATACAAAGAAAAATACCATAATCCTTTATAGAAGGACTTCGTATTATAACAATATCAATTCACACCTAAATTTATCAATTCAGTACAATTCTATTAAAGACTTGTTATGAAAATTAAGAAGTTGATTTTAAACTTGGATGTAAAGAAACAGAACAGAATCTGATTCTTTTCTTATATTAAAACAAAAGTTCCAGGTAGGTAAAGGTCTGACAAAAAAAAAAGCATTAGATGAAGTCAGTAGACTAACTTTAAAATCATAGTTTGGGTGTTTGAAAGAGCAGTAATATTCAAGATATTAAAGTGAGACTCTTCATTATCTGATTTCTTTTGTGGGCTTATTAATTTTCTCCATTTTCCTACTTATGATAAAGCACAATACAGAAGCTCTGCTGGCATGGCTCAGTGACTTAAGCATTGACCTGTGACCAGGAGGTCATGGTTCAATTCTCAGACAGGGCACATGTCCAGGTTTTGGGCTTGATCCTCTGTGGGGGGTGTGCAGGAGGCAGCCAACCAATGATTCTATCTCATTATTCATGTTTCTATGTGTCTCTCCTTTTACCTTCCTCTTTGAAATCAATAAAAATATATTTTCAAAAAGGTACAATGCACAAAACTATAGATTAAAAGATAGGGCTACCTTAATTTTATGTTACTGTATCAATTAAGAGACAAAGATTTTAAAATAAATGTTTGAAATAAATATAACTGAAGGTTAGTATACATGACTTCCATATTCTACAAATGAAAATATGTGCACAGGTCATGCATGAGTAATTAATTTACTAAAGAAATAACAATAATAAAGAAATTGTTTTCAAGATTTACTCTCACTTCTATTCCAAGATGCAAATTAAAACAAAATACTACCTTATGCCCATCAGATTTATATAAATTAACACGATTTTTATTACAAAGGCTGTGGAGAAAAGGATAAATCGTATTTATTGGTGGGTGTATAAATTGATAATAACTTTCTAGGGGCCAATTAAGTGTTAAGCCATGTAAATCTTATAGTTTTACTTTTAGGAATTTACACGTACTGAAATAGAATAGGCACAAGAATTTTAATGCAGCATTATTTTTAGCAATAAAAAATAGGAAGCGCCCTAACTGGTTTGCTCAGTAGATAGAGAGCATCACCCTTCAGACAGAAGGGTTTGATTCCAGTCTAGGAATTGTGGGCTTAATCCCCAGTACGGCGTGTGCGGGAGGCAGCCCATCAGTGATTCTCTCTTATCATTGATGTTTCTATTCTCTCTCCCTCTCCCTTCCTCTCTGAAATCAATAAAGATATATTTTTAAAAAATAGGAAGCAGCTAATGTCTGAAGTAGAGAAATGGTTCAATAAATTGCTTTACCCAGATAAAAAATCGGAAAACTATAAACAGCCATTAAACTGAATGTACTGTCTGACTTATTTTGAAAATGTCCATGATATATTAAGTGAAAGAAAACAGTGGCAGAAAGTTATGTACTATTTTTATAGAAAGAAAATGTTTAAACACATAGAAGTGTAGTCATCGAATTGTTAAGCAACACTGGTTACTTATAGGAAGTAGGAGTGGGATTTGAGGAATTAGGAGACACTGATTTTTATTTGATATGCATCTATGTTTTGTTTTTTACATTTTTAAATTACCAAAATAAAAGTGAAGTCTATTACATAGATCAGTCCATTTTAATGACAAGTGTGTTGAAGTGTCAGGGAAAGAACTGGTAAAAAATAAGATGAAGATCTAGGATATACAGGTATGGTGTCAGCATTTTGAATCTTAGGCATAATTTTCTTCTTATCCAAAATGTACGATGAAAAGTAAATGTGATATGTCTCATTCAGTTTTCATACAGTCTCGGAGTTTTAAAACGTTAAAATCAAGAACACGACGTCTACAGTCCACCTCTGAAAGATTAGCAGAAACACAGTATATAGCACCATCATTTGTGAAGGTAATTAGACCATTTTTGTTTGTTTGTTTGAAATAGTAATAATTTTTAAGTTATTAAAATGAGAACCTTCATTTGTGGGCTTATTTCTTTTGTGGGCTTATTAATTTTCTAAGTTTTTCTACTTATGATAAAGGATGGATGACTATCCTGTGTAATCCTAACTACAACTCTTCTGGGTGTCAAACTTATCTCTCTACTGGCCTATTAGACATCTCACTCTGTTTTTTTCTCCCACCCAACCTATACCTGCTTATGAGTAGCATCCACTCAAGCTACCCTATTTCCCCGAAAATAAGACAGTGTCTTATATTAATTTTTTCTCCCAAAGTCGCGCTAGGTCTTATTTTCAGGGGATGTCTTATCTTTCCATGCGCTAGGTCTTATTTTCGGAGGATGTCTTATTTTCGGGGAAACACGATAGTAGCCTGCTGATAAACTTTGATGTGTCCATCTTTTATCTCCCACATCCATTAATCACTAAATCCTGTTGATCACTAAAATCATGTTGATCCAACCCAGCCTCTTAAGTCTCTTTTTTATCCCTTCCCAGTTCTGTTGCATATAGACTATTACAGTAATCTAGGCAAGAAATGGTTACAGGCAATCAGGTAGTCTACATGCCTTTAGTTTTCCTACTTTCAGTTTAGCCTCTAGGCTGCCACCCACCAGTGCATCAAAAATGTAATAAATGTCATAATTGTATTTTTCTGCTTTACTGTCACTTCCCATGATACACAAGGCATGTTATTGTTTTTTTCTTCTGCTTACATTTTTTTGTTCTCATCTCTCAATGTGTAATCCCCTTTGTACCCCTACCTTCCTCCTCTTTTGGCTTTTTAAAGTCCTGTCACATAATTTTGTAGTTCTTCAGCTCTAAAGACTGTTGTTTCATGCTTTTTTAGATTGTGCTGTTTGTTCTCTGTGGTTAAGGTATTCCATTCTCTGAAAGGCCTTTCTTGACTTCCTTAGGTAGCATTTAGTTTACCATTATACATAGTACTTCTAATATAATGTCAAAACTTTATATATCTCTCCCCAATAGATGGAAAGTATTCAGATAATTGTTTATTCATCAAAGGTGTTTGAACATCAAGCTATTGGAACCCTAAGTCAACCTTTTTTAAGTATACTGTTCTTACAGAGAGTTTCTTGATTGACATAGGTATAGGACCCACTGTTAGTTTCCTAGCTATTGAATAAGTATTTTATTATTGTGTTTTTATAAAATTTGTCACACTAACAATAAAATTAAAAAATTCTAAAATTTCAATAAATTTTTGAGTGTGTGAGTGGTCAGAGTATTTCTGATGAGTGTTACTACCTTTTACAGTTAATACTATTGAATTGCTTGTGTATTTAGGGATTTCTTTTGCGGGACAGGGGATCAGATGTTGAGACTTTGGACAAACTCATGAAAACAAAAAACATACCTGAAGCTCACCAAGATGCATTTAAAACTGGTTTTGCAGAGGGTTTTCTGAAAGCTCAAGCACTAACACAAAAAACCAATGGTAAGAAATTTGACATTCATGTTTGAAGAGAGTGTATGAAAGGAAGTCAAAGTTCTATCTTCAAGTGATTATGAATAACTTTTATACTAATCAAATTTTTAATTGGTTATATTGTATTATGTTTATAACTGAAGTTGTGCAGAAATGGAAATATCTGCTGATAATTTCCCTTTCTCAACTGGGAAACCAAAGTCAAGGCTTTATTAAGTTTTTGATAGCAGGGTGTTAAAAGGGAATTATGGCAATTATGCAAAAGAACACCTGGTCCCAAAATTGTTTGTGATGAAATATGATTACCATCATTAACTTAATGTTTGCATCTTATCGAGCTGTCATTTCTCATTGATATAGTTGGATTTACGGGTTTTTCTTTCTTCTCCAGATTCTCTAAGACGAACTCGTCTGATTCTATTTGTTCTGCTGCTATTTGGCATTTATGGACTTTTAAAAAACCCATTTTTATCTGGTAAAGTTTCTTTTTATTTATCTGACTAATTAATCTTAAAAATATTTCACATACTCATTTTTTTCATAGTCTATTCAATATTGAAGACTTAAAGAAAACTTTACATTGATTTGTGGATTACAAGAAAAGTTTCTTTAGGCACTGTACATGTTCAAGTTTTGAGCATTTTGAGAAAATAATGTTTTGTGAAAGTTCCAAGGATTGTGTTACAGTGAAAATGTTATTTCAACTTCTAGTAGTGATAGTGGTTGGTTTCCTAGATTTGAATCCTCACAGAGGTTCACTATTGATTTTTTTTTAAGAGAAGAAGAAGCCGGGAGGTGGGGGGGAGAGAACGGACATTGATTAGTTGCCTCCTACACACCTCTACCAGGGATTGAACCTGTAACCTAGATATGTACACTTACTGGGAATCAAACCCTAAACTTTTTGGTGTATGGGATGACACTCCAACCAACTTGAGCCACCTGGCCAGGGCTATACCTGTCTAATTATTAAGTTAAGAAACTATTTAGGAGAATTTTATAATAGCAGTACAAAATGATACCGTTTTTTAAAAAATAAATTAATAAATTGAATGAATTAAAAATTACTTTATATAAAATTAAATGTGTCCTATAATTTCTGTTTCCCAATCTAAAATGAAGTAATAATATGAGGTTTAAGTGGTTTTAATTGCTTTTTCAACTACTATTTTTACTTTCTTCCTGATTACCTTGAGAGAAAAAAACTGATATATTATTAAGAACATCAGTTGATTTGGATCAGGACTTCATCCTAGAACTTGCATGTAGCCTGAGATATTTTTATTTTTAAAATTTTTGCGTGACATGAAACCTGAGACAAAGTTTTTAACAACCAGAAATCACTTTTACATCTAGATTCACCGTCTCATGCTTCCTTCTGTTTTAAAAAAAGAAGCAGTGTCCGGCTGGTGTGGCTCAGTGATTGAATGTTAACCTATGAACCAGGAGGTCACGGTTCGATTCCCGGTCAGGTCACAAGCCTGGGTTGCGGGCTCGCGCGCGCGCGCGCTCTCTCTCTCTCTCTCTCTCTCTCTCTCTCTCTCTCTCTCTCTCTTCCTCTTCCTCTCCCCCTCTCCCTCTCCCTCTCCCTTCCTCTCTGAAATTAATAAAAAAAACATATACATGAATAGTTTTTGAAAAACCCACTATAGCAGGGGTCTTCAAACTACGGCCCGCGGGCCACATGCGGCCCGCAGAGGAGTCTGATCCTGCACGCCAGGTTTTTTGGGCAGTGAGCGCAGCGAGGTGTTACAGTAGGAATTAGTAGTTCATATAGTCCGGCCCTCCAGCTCTCTGAGGGACCGTGATCTGGCCCCCACTTTAAAAAGTTTGAGGACCCCTGCACTATAGAATGATAAGGTGATATTAGTGGGTTGTTAGAGGGAGGGATGGCATTACCACTGATTCTTCTTCTTTTTTCTTTTTTTTAAGAGTCTCATGCTCTACTGACTGAGCTATCCGGGCACTCGCTTTTTTTTTTTTTTTTTTTTAAATTAATGACTTACATTAAGCAAAACATATTATAGTATGAAATGCACTGCCTTTGGATAATTACTCTAATTTTTTATTAGGTCCAACTGTTTCTGCTGCAAATTTATTAAATCCATCTATAGAAGTCTTTAAAAAATAGTTTAGTGGGCTAAACTAATTATGTGTATTCTAGAGTTACTATTTTAAACCTGCTCTCCTGACTTGTATGTTCTTGATTTGCTAAGTATTTCTTGTTAATCCTATGTTTTTGCCTGCTCAGTTTTGGCTTTTATATTCAGTATCCTAAAGACAGTATTTGTGACTTATTCTGAGGAAATTAGAAATTGCTTAGTTTACTCATTCATATCTGTATAGTTTTGAAGTTTACCCAAGGGGGAGAGGTTTAAGAAAGCTTTTTGTTAACTAGTTGATTTGTTTGTTCTCCATAGTTGATCCCAGATATTTTACTATTCTACCAAACTTTTACTATCCTTTTAAAAAATATATTTTTACTGATTTCAGAGAGGGAGGGAGAGATAGAAACATCAGTGATGAGAGAAAATCATTGATTGGCTGCCTCCTGCATGCCTCCTACTGGTGATTGAGCCTGCAACCCTGGGCATGTGCCCTTGATTAGAATCGAACTCAGGACCCTTTAGTCTGCAGGCTGATGCTCTATCTACTGAGCCAAACTATAATAGCTAGGGATTTTACTACCTTTCTTATTCTTAGTGATATCATTATTGATGAATCATCTAACAGCATATAATAACAGTTGTCAGAGGAAGAAGGCTGTTTAAAACGTGCAAGTGTTAAGCTTCACTTCTTTTTAAAAATGCCTAGATTTGCATGCTAGGTTAAGGCAAAATATTTCAAAGTGTAGATCTTTGACTGGTTGTGTCATGATAACTGGTTGTATCATGATAAGATGATTGTTAAAAATGCAAATTCTATGGTGCCCTTTTCCTAAATCTACAAACCAGAAGTTCTGTGCCATGGCCTGAGAACCTGCATTAACACATACTCCGAGTGATGTTTATGCAGACTGGAGTGGAGAGCCATTGGTTTAAGATTTCTGTCATTGGCTATTACAAGGAGAAGAGGAATATAATCCTTAGTTTTAATTGGAAAGTACAATGATGTAATATTTTTAAAAAAATATATTGATTTTTTACAGAGAGGAAGGGAGAGAGATAGTTAGAAACATTGATGAGAAAGTAACATCGAACAGCTGCCTTCTGCACACCCCCTACTGGGGATGTGCTAACAACCAAAGTACATGTCCTTGACTGGAATCGAATCCGGGACCTTTCAGTCCACAGGCTGACACTCTATCCACTGAGCCAAACTGGTTTCGGCTAAAATGATGTAATTTTAATGTGAGTCATTTATTCCTTGAATATGGTCCAGAAATCCCGAAAACCTAGTGTTTACTCCTCATTCTAATTTAATGTATGTTAAGTTAGATATATAATTTGTCTGGGCTTTGCTTTCTTGCTTCTGAAAAAATAAGGCGGTTGGAATTATATGAATCTGTCAAATATATAAACATTTTGTTTCCTTTAGTCCGCTTCCGGACGACAACAGGTCTTGATTCTGCAGTAGATCCTGTCCAGATGAAAAATGTCACCTTTGAGCATGTTAAAGGAGTAAGTTAAAAAGTTTACTTTCACCTCTTTAAACATTAACTGTATAAGGTCAATATTTAATTCTAAAGGTGTGAATAATAGAAAATACAATTATTGGTCTCTGTCCCCAGTACCTGGAGCAGAGCTCCTAAAACATTCATAATTTCCTATGTGATGAGAGAACTGGAAGCATCTTTTGTTCAACCATTTGGCCTTTGAGCACTATTCCTGACACAGAGCTTCTAAATCCCTTGCAATTTCTTGGATGATT
This sequence comes from Pipistrellus hanaki, assembly GCF_964339955.1. NCBI lineage: Eukaryota > Metazoa > Chordata > Mammalia > Chiroptera > Vespertilionidae > Pipistrellus > Pipistrellus hanaki. The sequence goes on along the minus strand of NC_140503.1, from coordinate 117,406,264 downwards.
AGGACCCTCGTCTGTTTTAATGAGGTGTCTGTTGGTGAGCTACTGGATAGCTTTAGGATGAGGGCTGGTTACCAGAAAGACCAAGCCATCATTAGAAGCTTGGAGTGCATAGATCTAATCCTTGAATGAATAGAAGGGTTCACTGCTAGTTCATAGGCAATTAATTAAACTATTGGTTTGACAAATAATTAACAGTGTCTTTTAAGTGCCAGTCCCTGTTTTATGTACTGGGATAGAAGATCTGAAAAAAATATCTGCTCTCTTGGAGTTTTAATTCCAACAGGAATTGGACAAGAATATATAACATATAAGGAACTAATAGATGTTAAGTGATAAAGGATTATGGTGGGAAATAGAGGAAGGTGTAAAGAGGATAGGGAGTTCTGGGATAAAGGTCACAATTTTATTATTTTATTTTTCAAATGACAGCTTATATTCAGTATTATTTTGTACTAGTTTCAGGTACAGTATAGTGGTTAGGCCATCCTGTTGCAAATGGTAAAAGTTTCTTCTTTTTTACAGCAGCATAGTATTCCACTGCATAGATGTACCACAGTTTTCTAATCCACTCATCTGCTGCTGGGCACTTAGGCTGTTTCCAAATCTTAGCTATGGTGAATTGTGCTGCTATGAACATAGGGATGCATATATTTTTCCTTCCTTTCTTCCTTCCTTCCTTCTTTTCTTTCTTTTTTCTTAATATACTTTATTGATTTTTTTACAGAGAGGAAGAGAGAGGGATAGAAAGTTAGGAACATCGATTAGAGAGAAACATCGATCAGCTGCCTCTTGCAACCAAGGTACATGCCCTTGACTAGAATCAAATCTGGGACCTTTCAGTCTGCAGGCTCTATCCACTGAGCCAAACCAGTCTTGGCTGCATATATCCTTTCTGATCGGTGTTTCTGATTTCTTGGGATATATTCCTAGAAGTAGGATTACTGGGCCAAATGGGAATTCCATTTTTAATTTTTGAGGGGACTCTGTACTATTTTCCACAGTGGCTGCACCAGTCTGCATTCCCACCAGCAGTGCACTAGGATTCCTTTTTTTCGGCATCCTTGCCAGTACTTGTTTGTTCATTTGATGATGATAGTCATTTCTGACAGGTGTGAGATGGTACTTCATTGTCATTTTGATTTGCATTTTGATTAGTGACTTTGAGCATGTTTTCATATGTCTCTTGGCCTTCTGTATGTCCTCTTTTGAAAAGTGTCTATTAGTATTTAGGTCCTTTGCCCATTTTTTAAATTGGATTGGTTATCTTTTGCTAAGTTGTATGAGTTCCCTGAAAATGTTGAAGATTAAACCCTTATGGGATATAACATTAGCAAATATGTTCTCCCATTCAGTGGGCTTTCTTGTCATTTTGTCGATGGTTTCTTTTGCTTTGCAGAAGTTTTTTATGTTGATGTAGTTCCATTTGTTTATTTTTCTCCTTAGTTTCCACTGCCCTAGGAGCTCTATCAGTAAAGATATTGCTACAACATCTATCTGATATTTTGCTGCCTATGGATTCTTCTAAGATTTTTTATGGTTTTCCATCTTATATTCTTAGCCTCTTAATGGGCTTCCAAAACTGCACACCGTGGGGCAAGGTGTTTCCCAATAGGGTGAGTCAACTGTTTTCCCCTCAAGGGCAAGACTGACTCTCGCAGTTGTCTGTGTGAGAAAGATGACCTATGCAATATGAGGAAATGATTTATCACAGGAAACCGTGGTGTTTGCCTTCTGAGCTCTAACCCCAGATCCCCCAACCCTGGCTTCTGCTCACAGAGCTCCAGTCCACTCTGCCCTCCCTCTGCTGGAGCACAGGGTGAGTGACTAAACGTGAAAATTTGTATGTTGGCCCTTAAGAGGGTGCCTGCTTTTCCAGTTGTCTCTTGCAGGCAACAACCCTGCTGCTTTTTGCATATAGGCACCCTTCTCAGTTCTGGTGCTCTCTACTTAGGAGTCCATCTTGGGGATTAGACCCCAGAGTTCTCCGTGTCTAACTCCCACAGCTGAGATATCTCTCCGGAACTTCAGTTGTTGACTGTGGGAGCCCCACCAGCCCTTTTGCATCTCTACTCATTCTACTAGTCTCTATGCAGTCTCCACTTTCCATTCTCAGTTATCAGGGTTCTCTCCAGCGAGTCTTTACTTGATTATTCAGGAAGTTTTTCTGTATTTCAGTTGTAATTCCATGTAGCATACACTTACTCCACCCCCATTTTAATCAACTTAAACCTCTCACTGCTTGGCTTCCTCTGTAAAAGATTTATATGTATACTAGAGGTACAGTGCACAAAAATCATGCACGGGTATGGTCCCTAGGCCTGGCCACCGATTGAAGTGTGAATATCTGGCATTGAAAGGCAGGTCTCAGCTGACCTCTGGGCTTTGGGCAGCACCTGGGATCCCAGACCCCCATGTGCTCCCTTGCACCTGACTCACGGTACCCGAGTTACCACACAGAGATGCAGTGAGCATGGCTGGGCACAGCGTGGGCCTCTGGGCTGCCCAGTGGTGCTGCACAGAAGCCAGGCAGGCAGCGCGCTCTCTCCTGGCCAGCCTCGCAGACCAGCTCCTGCATGAACACACAGGGAGCCCAACCGGCCCCTTAGATTCCGGCTGCTGCAGCCCAGTCACCCAGAAGATGCCATGGCGAGTGCGGGCTAGGCTCCTCGCGGACACCCAGCACCTGACCACAGGGGCTTCCCCAGAACACAAGCCCTGGCATCCTGGGGGAGGTAGCAGGGGGTAAGAGTGAGCTCGGCAGACACCCTGCATTCTCACTGCACCTCTATCCTCATCACCCCAGCACCCAGGTAGCCAGTGAGAGGTCACAATGTGTTGCTGATACCCGCCATGTTCATGCCACTCCCTGGTGGTCAGCGCATGTCATAGCCAGCAGTTGTATTCCGGTCGAACTCCTAGTCAAACAACTGCCCCAGGGGACAATTCTCATGTTAGACTTTTATTATATAAACTTGAAATGATTTCCAGTGTCCAAGATATACTGTTAAAAAAAAAAAAGGCAAAATCTCTAGCCTTCTCAGCCAGGGAGGAGGGGCAGTTCCATTTTTAATTTTTAGTTTTTCCAAAAGCATGAATTCTACCCAAGTTGCCTTTATATATATATTTAAATTTTATTGGTTTTAGAGAGAGGAAGGGAGTAGGATAGAGAGATAGAAACATCAATGAAAAACATCTATCTGGAAATTGACCAATGACTTCCTAATTCATGGGCCAATGCTCAATCACTGGCCAGGCCTATTTTTACTTTTTGAGAAAAATCCATACTGTTTTCTATAGTGGCTGCATCAATCAGAATTCCCACCAACAGTACCAGAGGTTCACTTTTTTCCCCTCACATTCTCACTGTCACTTGTTTGTTGTTTTATTATTGGCAGCCATTCTGATAGGTGTGAAGTGAAACCTCAATATGGGTTAATTTGTATATGAATAATTAGTGACATTGAGCATATTTTTATATATCTATTAGAGTTCTGATGCATGAAGATTCATGCAAGAATGGGCCTTTCTTCCCCTGGCTGCTGGCACCACCTTTGCCCCTGCCAGAGCCGCCTTTCTGCCTTCCAACTAAAGACTCGCTGGAGAGAACTCTGATAATGAGAATGGAAAGTGGAGACTGCATAGAGACTAGTAGGATGAGTAGAGATGCAAAAGGGCTGGCAGGGCTCCCTCAGTGGCTGGGACGGTGTTCGTGTGTGCAAATTAACCTGCCATCCTTTTTTTTTATTGTTAATTTGTATACTCACTCCTGATTGGCTGATGGGCATCGTGAAGGTATGATCAATTTGCATCTTACTATTTTATTAGTGTAGATTGGCCATCTGTATATCCTCTCTGGAGAAGCATCTATTTAGGTCCTCTGCCCATTTTAAAATTTGATTGTTTTTCTGGTGTTGAGTTGTATGAGTTTTTAGTAAATTTTTCATATAAACCATTTACCATAAGATTAATAGGGTTAACCAAATGTTCTTCTATTCAGTAGATTGTCTTTTCATTCTGTTGATGGTTTCCTTTGCTGCCCCCAAAACTTTATAGTTTGATGTAATCCCATTTGTTTACTTTTTCTTTTGTTTCCCTTTTCAGAGGCAATATAGTAGAAAAAATTTTGCTGTGAGAAATGTCAGAGAGATTAGTTTTGTATTTTCTGGTCTCCTTTGTCAAATATTACTTGCCCATGGAGGATGGGATTTATTTCTGGGCTCTCCATTCTGTTCTATTATCTTTAGTTGTTTCTTTAAGTCTTTATCATGCTGTTTTGAGTAATGTAGCCTTGTAGTATAATTTGATATCAGGTAGCATGATACCTCCAAGTTTGTTCTTCTTAAGATTGCTGTAGCTGTTCAGGGTCTTTTGTGGGTCTATATAAATTTTGAAGTATTCTAGTTCTATGAAATATGCCATTGATAGGAATTATGTTCAATCTATAGATTACTTTGGGTAGTTGGACATTTTATTTATGTTAATTCTTCCTATCCATGAGCCTAGTATATGCTTGCATTTAATTTTCTCTTCTTCTATTTCTTTTTTTTTTCCCCTTCAATTTCTTTTTTATTTTTTTAAGACAGGGAAAGGGAGAGAGAGAAACATTATTGTGAGATTGATTGCCTCCCATACATACTCCAAATGGGGATTGAAACTGCACCCTGGGTATGTATCCTGACTGGGAATCAAATCCACGACTGTTTGGTCCAGGGCAGGATGCTCCAACTACCTCAGTGACACATGCCAGGGTAGATTCTTTCTTTAGTATCTTATAATTTTCCAAATATAGGTCTTTTATGTCCTTGGTTAAATTTATTTGTAGGTATTTTTTTTAAAAATAAGTTTTTATTGTTCATATTATTATAAATGTTCCTCCCCCCCCCCCCCCACCATTGCTCTCCTCCACCAGGTTCTCACCGCACCCTCTGCCCTTTCCCCACCCCCCATTGTCCTCATCCATAGGTGCACAGTTTATGTTCAGTCTCTTCCCACATCCCCCTCTCCCCTTTTTCCCAAGAATCATCAGTTCACTCCCCTTCCATACCTCTGATTCTATTATATTCAACAGTTAATATTGTTCATCAGATTTTTTTTTTTAATTTCCTTGGTTTTTAGATTCACTTGTTGATAGTTACGTATTTGTTGTTCATAATTTTTATCTTTATTTACTTTCTCTTCTGAAAGAACCCCCTTCAGCAATTCATATAATTCTGGTTTGGTGTTGATGAATTCCTTTAGCTTTTTTTTTATTAGTGAAGCTCTTTATCTGACCTTCGATTCTGAGTGATAGCTTTGCTGGACAGATTATCTTTGGCTATAGGTTCTTACTATTCATCACCTTGAATATTTCTTGCCATTCCTGTCTGGCCTGCATGGTTTCTGTTGAGAAGTCAGCTGACAATCGTATAGGTGCTCCTTTATAGGTAACTACCTTCTTTGCTCTTGCTGCTTTTAATATTTTCTTTTTGTCTTTTGCTCTTGGAATTTTGATTATGATTTGTCTTGGTGTGGTCCTCCTTGGATTCCTTTTGTTTGGAGTTTTGTGCGCTTCCTGGACTTGTAAGTCTAATTCTTTCACCAGGTGGGGGAAGTTTTCTGTCACTATTTCTTTCAGTACGTTTTCGATATATTGCTCTCTCTCATCTTCTGGGACCCCCATAATTCTGATGTTGGTTCGCTTGAAGTTGTCCCAGAGGTTTCTTACATTATCTTCAATTTTCTGGATTCTCTTGCCTTCTAGCTTCTGTGGAGGAGTGTCTCTGGCTCTTTATGTTCCAAATCTTTGACTTGATTCTTGCGATCTTCCAATCTGTTTTTAGGACTCTGTATAATATTTTTTATTTCAGAGAATGTATTCTTTATTTCTTGTAGATCCCTTATCATTTCTTGTTGATCCCTTATCATTTCTTGTTGATCCCTTATCATTTCTTATTGATTCCTTATTAATTCTAGTTGATCTCTTTTCATATCCTTATAGGTCTTATCGATCTTTTCTAGGAAATTCTTGAAAAACCTTATATGCGTAAATTTGAACTCTATATCCAGTCGCTTTTTGTCCTCCATTTCTTTCATTTGTGATCTATTTCGTTGTCGCATTTCGCAGCTACAGATGAGGCGGGGTTTCAGGGTGGAGCCTACAGCCTTGGCTTCCGTCAGCCCCGCCCTATGCGGTCTCAGTAATCCCCAGGGTCCTCCATTACTGGCTGCAAGCGCCTCTGAGAGAAAGGCGCCCTCGATTTTCGCCTGCTACCAGTCTATGTTCTCCCCCAATGAGCCCGGTATTGGTGTTCAGTTCAGTTGGAAGTGGAGTTGGAGGTGGTGTTCAGAGCAGTCTGGAGCCTGTCTCCTTCTGCCCAGGGCAATTCCTCAGCACAGCCGACAGTCCCTGCTCTGCAATAGTCCCTTCTCTGCGCGCAATGTGTGCCCCCGGGACCTCCTTTCTCCTCTCCCCCGGGGTTCCGCCTTACAGCCCAGCTCCCGCTGTGTGAGCCTGGGTCCCCAGGGTCTGGCCTAGAACTGGGGTTCAGAGCAGTCACAACTGGGGCCCAACGCAGTTGGAGCGTTTATCTCCTTCCTGCTAGGGAACACCAGCCAGGCACTCAGCCTCCCTCCTCTCCGGCTCCGTCCTCTCCGTGCGCGCCTCGTGTCTCCGTACCTTAGGCTTTTCCAGCTCCTCCGCGCTTCCTTCTGGTTTTCTCCTTGCTTCTCGTTGTAGAATTTCCAGTCAGTCGACTTTCCTGTAGTTCTGGGTAATGTCCATTTTATATTTTAGTTGTATTTTATTGAAATTGTTGTGTACGCTGCGGCTAGGTGTTTACCTGGGCGCAGCCATCTTGGATTCTCTGTAGGTATTTTTTTAAATGGAGTTCTAAGTGGGGGCATTGTTTTCTTCTTTTTTTTTTAAATTCTCACCTGAGGATAGTTTTTTATTGATTTTAAGAGAAAGTGGAAGGAAAAGAGGGAGAGGGGGAGAGAGAGAGAGCAAAACATAGATGTGAGAGAGACACATCAATTGGTTGCACCCCAACTGGAGCCAGGAATCAAACCAGGAACTCAGGCATATGCCCTTGACGGTGAATTGAACCTACGACTCTTTATTACTCAGGATGGTGCTGTAACCACTGAACCAAAGCGGCCAGGGCTGATTATTTACTTAGTTTCCCTTCCTGATAATTCATTATTGGTGTATAAAAATGCAACTGGACTGGCTGGTGTTGTTCAGTTGTTGAGTATCGACCTATGAACCAGGAGGTCACATTTGATTCCAAGCCAGGGCATATACTCGCGTTATGGGCTCCATCCCCAATAGGGGGAGTGCAGGAGGCAGCTGATTTATGATTTTCATCATTGATGTATCTATCTCTCCCTCTCTCTTCCTTTCCTGAAATCAATAAAAGCGTCTTTTTTTAAAAAATGCAACCAATTTCTGAATACTTTGTATCTTGCTGCTTTACTCAATTCATTTATCTTTAGGGTTCTCTATACTATACCATGCCATCTGCAAATAGTGACATTTTTACTTCTTCCTTTCCAATTTAGATGCCTTTTATTTCTTCTTTTTGGTTGCTGTGGCTATGTTGAGTAAGAATGATAAAAGTGGACACTCTCTTGTTACTGATCTTAAAGCAAACACTTTCAGTGTTTCCCTGTTGAATATGATGTTAGTTGTGGGTATATCATCTTATGTTGAGGTATGTTCCCTCAATTCTTACCTCTCTGATAGATTTTGTCATAAATGGGTGCTGGATTTTGTCAATGCATTCTGCATTTATTGATATGATCATATGATTTTTACCCATTTTATTTATGAGATGAGATGTATCACATTAATTGATTTGGGGATACTGTATGAACCTCGCATCCCAGGAATAAATCACACTTGATCATGATATATAAACTTTTTATGTATTGCTCAATTTGGTTTACTAATATTTTGCTGAGGATTTCTGCATCTATGTTGATCAGGAATATTGGCCTATAACTTTATTTCTTTGTAATGTCTTTTTCTAGTTTTGGAATACAAATAATGCTGACCTCATAAGATGGCATGAGAGTCTTTCCTCCTCCTGAAAATTTTAGAATAGTTTGAGGAGGAGGGGTGTAAGTTCTTCTTTGAATGTTTAGTAAAATTTACATTTGAAGCCATCTAGTTGAGAATCTTTTTCCCCCCTTAATTGATTGATTTGAGAGTTGAGACAGGGGGAAGAAGTTAGGGAGGGAGGGAGGGAGAGAGAGAGAGAGAGAGAGAGAGAGAAGAGAGAGAAGAGAGACACATCCATTGGTTGCTTCCCAAAGGCCCCCTGACCTGGGCTGGGGATCAAACCTACAACCCAGGTTCGTTTCCATGACTGGGAATCGAACTTATGACGCTTTGGTATGTGGGCCAATGCGCCAACCTTTGAGCCACATTGGCTAGGGCATCTGTGTTGTGCCTTCTGCACTAATTTTTGTTATCATTCTGGCAGTAGTAACTTTTAATATCATTTGCATTTGTGACTTTTCTAATATGCTAACTAAGATGTCTCACCATTTCTGATAGGCAGCTTTTGTAATCTTACATCAGAGTTTTAAAAATTGAGCTGATGCTCTATTATCTTTGTTGGCGAGATTGGGCTTCATTCATGCTAGAAATGACAGTTCTGTAAACAATTATTTTGGGGATCAATTTTTTTTTTCCATATCCCCTTACAAAATATCATTACGTAAAGGAGGACCTGTGCAATACTTTCAACAATAAAGATTTAAAATAAATCATGGCATCATAGCTCAGTTCTAGTTAATGCCCTTTGGAATTTATGAGGAACTGAATAATTTATAATCTAGTAGAAATTCCTTATAATGAAGACAACCTCATAATCACAAATTAATGTTTTAAGTTAAACATAGATCCCTTATCATTCTTAAAACATAGCAATATATTGTTATTAAATTATCATATGGTAATATGCTTATCATTAATAAAATATAGTAAGTCCACATAATTTACCCTTGAAGCTTATAACCAGGTCCAAAAAAAAAATTCTGGATTTTAAACTTGATCAGATACCACTGACATATATGAATAGAACTTTTAATATAATAGTTTTGGTAACTGGAGGGAGCACTATTTTTTTAACAATGTAAGAAGTTTAAAATATATTTTTGGGGGTCATATAAGTAGACTTTGCATAATTGGCAGTAAAAAACTCTTGGTATATTTATAAAGGGATATTTTTGTATATTTTACTGAAACAAACAAAAAATTCAAATTAAATTTCCAATTTCCAAGAATCAGGGCTTGATAATCAAATCTCTATTTTAAATTGTTTGGTAAATTGTGTCACTTTAGGTGGAGGAAGCTAAACAAGAGTTACAGGAAGTTGTGGAATTCTTGAAAAATCCACAAAAATTTACAGTGCTTGGAGGCAAACTTCCAAAAGGTAAGATATATTCCCTTTATCAGATTTGTCATAAAAAATACTGTAATATATTACTAACTTAATTGTTATTGGATTTAACTGATTAAAGTTTAGTTCCTAATTACTGTTTCATAAATAACTGCTCATTCTGAACATACCTTTCTATAACCTTTTTCTGTGTAATTTAAAATTTTATACAGTTTGCAAAAATATGACAAAGAACTCTACTCAACCCACACTCAACCATTTTAAAACATTTTGTCCTACTTGCTTATTCACTTTTTTTCTTTTTATTGTTTAAAGTATTACATATAGTAGTACATATCTCCTTTCCCCCCTCATTGACCTTCCCCCAGCCTCCCCTAACCGCTATCGCATGCCCTCACACCCCGCTCCCCCCCCCCCCCCCCCCCGCCCGTGTCTTGTGTCCATTGGTGTGCTTATATGCATGCATACAAGTCCTTTGGATGATCTCTTTGCCCCCCCTCCCCAACACTCCCCAGCCTTCCCGCTGTAATTTGACAGTCTGTTCGGTGCTTTACTGCCTCTGTATCTATCTTGTTTTCCCCATCTGGTTATAATGTTCTTTATTTTCCATAAATTAGTGAGATCATGTAATATTTTTCTTTCATTACTCATTCACTTTCTTTATATACATGTATTTTTGAACAGTTGAGAGGAAGTTCTGAATATTACATCATATATGCTTCTTTATTCCTAAATAGCTCATTATATATTTCTTAAAAATAAGGATATTTTCTTTACATAACTCTAGTACAGTTATTAAAATCAGGAAATTTAACGATGATCTGAAACTTATCAAATTCAAATTTCAGTATTTGTCTTAATAATAACCTTTTTATTAAGTTCCCTCATTGTTCTCCCAACCCAGATTCAAGACTCAATCCATGTTCACACATAACATTTACCAGGGGTCTTCAAACTACGGCCCGCGGGCCACATGCGGCCCGCAGAGGAGTCTGATCCGGCCCGCCAGGTTTTTTGGGCAGTGAGCATAGCCGAGGTGTTACAGTAGGAATTAGTAGTTCAGATAGTCCGGCCCTCCAGCTCTCTGAGGGACCGTGATCTGGCCCCCACTTTAAAAAGTTTGAGGACCCCTGATTTAGACTTTCTTTAATCTGAAAAAATTCCTCAGCTTTTTTTTTTTTTCAAACGCGTATGAGGGTGGATTTTCTTATGATTTTAAAAATTGTATAGAGTACACATAAGTTTGTAGAGTAACTCTCAGTTTGGTTTTGTCTGATGTTTTCTCACAGTCAATACTCAGTATAATTTTTTATTTTTAAAAATAGATTTAATTGATTTTTTAGAGAGAAGAAGGGGAAGGGATAAATAGAAACATTGATGAGAAAGAAACATCATCAGTCAGCTGGCTCCTGCACGACTCCCACTGGGGATCAAGCCCAAAATCTGGTCATGTGCCCTGACCAGGAATTGAGCCAGTGACTTCTTGGTTCATGGGTTGACTACGCTCAACCACTGAGCAACACCGGCCATGCTCAATATGAATTTTAATTACTGTGTGATATTTTGATTTATAATGAAAAACATATTTGGTTTTAGTCCCTGTTACTAATATAGAACTTTTTTTTTTTTTTTTTTAAACTGTCTTAGCAGAAGATTCCAAGTGCTGAGGGGTAACTTTTTTTTAAAAAAATATATTTTTATTGATTTTTTACAGAGAGGGATAGAGAGTTAGAAACATCGATGAGAGAGAATCATCAATCAGCTGCCTCCTGCACAACCCCCACTGGGGATATGCCCGCAACCAAGGTACATGCCCCTGACCAGAATTGAACCTGGGACCCTTCAGTCCGCAGGCTGACGCTCTATCCACTGAGCCAAACCAGTTTCGGGTAATATAGAACTCTTAAGACCTGAAATATCATAGTGAAGAGAGCAATTAAAGGTGTGTTTTGCCCTAGCTGGTTTGTCTGACAAATAGAGCATCAACCTGTGGACTGAAAGGATCCCCAGTACGGGTGTGCAGGAGGCAGACAATCAGTTATTCTCTTTCATCATTGATGTTTCTATCTCTTCTCTTCCTTCCTCTCTGAAATCAATAAATATATATATTAAAAAAAGGAGTATTTTGTTGTATTAATGAGGTAACTTTTAGAAAACACCTAAGGATGGGGGCAGGTGGCCAGGAGAACCTATTCTGTGCTTAGAGAGTTGGAACATTTAGTACCAACTTACCCACCCATTCCCCCACCTCTGGGGAGTGAGAAGGGCTCGAGGTTGAATCAGTGTTCAATATCCAGTAATTTAATTAATCATGTTTATGTAATGAGGTCTCCATAGAAACCCAGAAGGATGGGGTTTGCTTGCCCCCTATATGGTTGCTTAATTATACATACTATAATAAACTGGTAATCTACTAAGTAAATGTGTTCTCTGAGTTGTGAATTACTCTAGCAAATTAACCATACTGAAGGAGGAGAACATTGGAACCTTTGCCTAGATAAAAAGCATAGGAAATAGTCTTGTCTTCCTTTGGGAAATCTCTCAAGAGGGAGGGGAAACAGTGTTATGGTACTGAGTTCTTTTTCTTTTAAATATATTTTATTGATTTTTCCACAGAGAGGAAGAGAGAGGGATAGAGAGTTAGAAACATCGATGAGAGAGAAACATCGATCAGCTGCCTCTTGCACACCCCTATTGGGGATGTGCCCGCAACCAAGGTACATGCCCTTGACTGGAATCGAACCCGGGACCTTTCAGTCCGCAGGCTGACGCTCTATCCACTGAGCCAAACCGGTTTCGATGGTACTGAGTTCTTAAACTTGTGGGAATTTAATGCTATCTCCAGGTAGGTAGTATCAGAATTGAATTGAATTATAGGCTAAACAGCTGATGTCAGAATTGCTTGTTGATATGAGGGAAAAACCCAGTATTAGATTTAGGTGCAGAATTGTAATGACTTTATGGTGTCCTTGGTTGTACTATGCTTTAACCATTTATATTGAACTTTTAAATTATTTCTTATCTTTTACTATTTAAACCAGCACTGTTATGATTATCTTAATAATTTAAGGTTTACATGCTTAATTATTTCCTTAGAACAAATCCTAGATTTATTCATTTATTATCTGTAAATTATTGTATATTCCAATGCTAGAAATGGAGTTAGTGAGTTCAAGGGGCACTACTATATAAGGCTTATTATTATTTTTTTTCACCATAAAAAGGCAGCTTGCTTTATTGTGATGCCAGTGGGGAGCAGGGATGGGCAATCTATCTGTCTCCAATCTGAGGCTCTCTGAGGCTGAGGGGCCCTGGAGAACTGCCCAGTCCACACCTGCAAAGTGGGGTACAGGACATCTCCCCAGTCAGCCCAGCTGGCCTGGCACGGCTCTCACTGGGCTCCAGGCAACTCCCTCATTTCCATGTGAGTCTTGTTACAAAGCTCTTTTGCTATTACACATGGGCCTTGGCTTCTGGACCCCTCACGACCTTTAAAAGAGAAGCCACACTACACATGGGGTCAGGCACAGTATAGGCTTATTTTTATACTCTATAGTATCTCTACTGGGAATGCTCAGTAGTATATAAAAATACCTGCATGAATCTTTCTTAATGTAAAGTTCACTTATTAAATCAGTACTGTAACATCATAAGGAACATGTTTAAAACAAACAAAAATTACATTTTTCTTTCTTTTTTTTTTAATTTTATTTTATTTTTTATTTATTTTATTTTATTTTATTTTTTTTAATATATTTTATTGATTTTTTTTTTACCCCCTCCCTCCCTCCCACACATCCCCTCCCTCCCCAGAGTTTTGTGTCCATTGGTTGCACCTATATGCATGCACACAAGTCCTTCGGTTGATCCATCATCTCCCCCAGATCTTCCTCCCCTCCCTGCTGTAATTTGACAGTCTACTTGTTGATATACTGTCTCTATATCTATCTTATGGTTCATCAGTTTATAATGTTCTTTATTATCCACAAATGAGTGAGGTCATGTGGTGTTTCTCTTTCATTGATTGGCTTATTTCACTCAGCATGATGTTCTCCAATTCCATCCAGGATGCTGCAAATGATGAGAAATCCTATGGTACATCTACACAATGGAATACTATGCTGCCATAAAAAGAAGGATTTCTCATCATTTACATTTTTCTTTCTGATCAAAGGAATATTTTATAAATTTTTGGGAAAATTCTCAGGTACCAAGATATAATCTACAGAAATTGATATGAGGATGATTTAAACTAGTTAGGAACAACAATAACATGAAAATGAAAATATAGTCTGCAGAATATTTTTGAGTTTTTCTTAAAGAGCGTTTTTTTTTAGCTCTCACTGGTTTGGCTAAAGCAAGGGATAGAGCAAGGGCCTGTGGACTGAAGGGTCCCAGGTTCAATTTCAGTTAAGGGCACATGCTTGTGTTATGGGCTCAATCCCCAGTAGGGGGAATGCAGGAAGCAGCCAATCAATGATTCTCTCTCATCATTGATGTTTCTCTTTCTCTCTTTCTCTTTCTCTCTGAAATCAATAGAAAAATACTAGTGTATTTAAAAAAAAAAGTATTTTTAATATACAGCATTAATACAATTTTGTTTTTTAAAAGATAGTCTGAAAGATGAAAAAGTTATGTAAACCAGGAAATTCTATTATCCTAACATGAAAAACTTGTTATGAAAATTTAAAACATACAGAAAAATTAGAAAGAAAGCTGTAGACATTAACTACTTTATTTACATCTGAATATTTTGTTATGCATCACCTAAGAGTAAGGACATTGTCCTAAATGAAAATAAAAATTTATTCTATTGAATAAAACTAAACATTATTTTCTTAATTTCATGAACTTTCTAGTATTTTTCAAATTTTCCACAGATGCCCCTAGAATTTTAAAAAAATCATATATTTTTATTGATTTCAGAGAGAAAGGGAGAGAGGGAGATAAACACCAATGATGAGAGAGAATCATTGATCGGCTGCCTCTTGCATGCCCCCTACTGGGGATTGAGCCCACAACCTGGGCATGTGCCCTGACTGGGAATCAAGCCATGACATTCTGGTTCATAGGTCAGCGCTCAACTATCGAACCATGCCGGCTGGGCTAAATGATGTGCTTTTTTTATGAAGGTATATCAGTTCAAGGTTGATGCATTGCATTTGTTGTTTAGTCTCTTAAACTGTTTTATGTGAATCTTATTTGCTTAATCATAAGTTTATATTTCTTTCCCCCAAGATTTTGTCCTGTCTATGGTTGATACGTAAACAGTATTTAGATGATACAAGAAAATGAGTTATGGAGAAGATCCTGAAGTGAATTATTAGTAGAGAGAAATATATTTTGCTGTGTTTCAAAATATTGGTCATTGATGTGCTCGTAACCTCAATGTTATATAAATTATTCATTTTTTAAGATGTGTATCAGAATTTGTTTTTGTTTTTAATTTCAATTATTCTTGTATACTTTTTATTTTATTTTTTTTATAGGAATTCTTTTAGTTGGACCACCAGGAACAGGAAAAACACTTCTTGCCCGGGCTGTAGCTGGAGAAGCTGATGTTCCTTTTTATTATGCTTCTGGATCAGAATTTGATGAGATGTTTGTGGGTGTGGGAGCCAGCC
This sequence comes from Pipistrellus hanaki, assembly GCF_964339955.1. Taxonomy (NCBI): domain Eukaryota; kingdom Metazoa; phylum Chordata; class Mammalia; order Chiroptera; family Vespertilionidae; genus Pipistrellus; species Pipistrellus hanaki. The sequence continues at coordinate 117,391,254 of NC_140503.1, read as the reverse complement.
GCATAAGAAATCTTTTTAGTATGTTTAAATTTATCTTTTATACAATACTAATTTTTTTTTTTAATTTCAGGGGAAGAGGGGTTTTTGTTTTGTTTTGTTTTGTTTTGTTTTCTCCCTTTTTTTGCTAGTTAAGATTGTTATTCAGCTGAACAAAGTTATATGGGGGTTCTGGTTTCAGGGAGTTTTTTTTTTTTTAAATATGTATTTTTATTAATTTCAGAGAGGAAGGGAGGAGAGAGAGAAACATCAATGATGAGAGAGAATCATTGATCAGCTGCCTCCTGCATGCCCCCTCCTGGGGATTGAGCCCGCAACCTGGGCATGTGACCTGACGAGGAATTGAACTGTGACCTCCCAGTATATAGGTTGACACTCAACCTCTGAGCTATGCTGGCCGGGCTGGTTTCAGAGAATTTCATGTGTGAACTAAAACAGAATTGTACTTTTCCCCCCAAATACAGTCTAAGTATTATAGCTAATGGAAGTGTTAGATGTAGTTGGGTGCTGCAGAAAAGCTGGGTCTTTTTGTTGTTTTTTTATTTAGTTTATCATTTCTATAGTATGTAATTAACCTCAAACCTGAGGTTAAACTAGTTGAAACAAGTAGGAAGAATGAGTGAATACACAGTTGTTTCTATCTGTTAATCATAACTAGAGGATATTATTTTCATCAATTTATATTTAATTTTATTATTTTTCAATCCTCCATATTTTTCCATTGATTTTTAGAGAGAGTGGAAGAAAGAGGGAAAGACAGAGAGAAACATTGATGTGAGAGAAACACATCATTTGGTTGCCGCCTGCAGATGCCCGGACCAGAGCCTGGGCCAGGGGGGAGCCTGTAGCCGAGGTATGTGCCTTGGCGGGAATTGAACCCAGACCCTTTGGTTCACGGGCCAACGCTCTAGCCACTGAGCCAAACTGGCTAGGGCTTTCCATCGATTTTTAGAGAAGGTGAAAAGGAGTGTTATAGGGAGAGAGAAGAGAGAAAGAAACATCTATCTGTGGTTGCCTCCTGCACATACCCTGACTGGGGCTGGGGATCAAACCTGCAACCCAGGTACATGGTCTTGTCTGAGAATTGAACCCTTGATCCTCTGGTACACAGGCCGATGCTCTAACCACTTAACCATCTGGGCTACAATGGTTTTTAATATATATCATTCTCTATGATCTAATTATTTTTTTTCCTTCCGAGGCTATTCTTTTTTTTTATTTTTTTTTTTTTTAGGAAAGGTGAAATTTATTGAAGAACAAGTACATGCTCCCACATGTACCCATGTAGGGAGGGGGAAAGAGTCCCCTGAGGCTGTTGTTCTTTATCAGTGGGGGGAAAAAATAAAAAAGAAATAACAAAATCTGTTTTGGTGTATTTTCTCCCTAATATCTTTTTGTTGGGTTTTGACAATTTTGCAGGTTTTTAATATTTATATGAATTTTCATTAAAATTTTAATCTTTTTTGTTTTCCTAGGGGAAGCAAAAGCAAATGCTCCTTGTGTTATATTCATTGATGAATTAGATTCTGTTGGTGGGAAGCGAATTGAATCTCCAATGCATCCATATTCAAGGCAGACTATAAATCAACTTCTTGCTGAAATGGATGGGTAATTGAATCTTCTGTCTTTGGAATATATTTAATAACATTCTATGTTTGTAGGCAACAGAAAAAGTCATGCAAAAAGTCAAGACAAGCTATTTTCAGGATTGTATTGTTTCTAATTCTAATAGCGTAGTTAATATATCATCTCATTTAAGTTGATGATAGTTGCACCTTTTTTATTTATTACTAGAGGCCCAGTGCACAAATTTGTGCATGGGTGGGTTCCTAGGCCTGGCCGGCAATGAGGGCTGTCCAGGGGGAGGGACAGGGAGCGGGAGTTTGGCCACCAGCCCCAAGGAGGGAGCCAGCCCTTGGCCCCCTGGGAAAGGGGCCACATCCACCATCTACCCCTGGTTCCCTGTCCCAGCCCAGGGCCTTGAAGGCCCTGGTGGAGTTGGAGAGGAGGTGATGTTTGCTGGGCCGGGTGTGGAAGGAACAGATGCCGTACCCCAGACACCAGCACACCATCACTGCATGGTTCCCCGCCTTCCCCCTCCTTCCCTCACTGCCACTGTGGCAGGAAGGCAGTGGGCTGATCGAGGCCTGCTGGCCTAGGGGAGGGAGGGGGTGTGGGAGATTGGCCGCCTTCCCTGAGGAGGGGGCTGGCCCTTGGCTTCTCTGGAAAAGGCATTGCGTCTGCCACCACCCACCCCTAATTCCCTGTCCCATCTGGGGGCTCGAAGGCCCCAGGTAGGGTTGGGAGAGGAGGCAATGGTCTCCAGGCCTGGTGCGGAAGGAAAACTTGCATCAGTTTTCATAATATAAAAAGCAAGAGGTGGGGTTGCTTGGAAAGAAGCAAAATATTTCTTAAAGTCATATTAGACATTCTGGAACCAAATAGTAAGTTTAGGAGCACACAATTTGGATTGGTAAACTTAAAAATAAAATAATTTTTCAAAAATGTAGTCAGGTACCCCAATCTTCTTGTGTCAAGTCATCTCTAAGTAAAATAAACAATTGTGTGGGTATATAATCACAGATGATTTGGTGATTATATATTAGCAGTTGTAGTAAAGTATACTGGGCTAATATTTGTTTCTTTTAAAAAACAGAGATAGCATTTGGGGCATAAAAATACCAATCCTTTTTCTTTGCTGTTATTAAGATTAATGATAAGTAGTTTTATGTAGAACATTTATATATGTGTGCTGTTTTAATTTTTAGTGAAAAGATACTGTTTTTTTTTTTTTAATAGTTTTAAACCCAATGAAGGAGTTATCATCATAGGAGCCACAAACTTCCCAGAGGCATTAGATAAGTAAGTATTAAAAGAAAATTTTTGTGAGGTATTTCAATATGTTGGAATATGGATGAACTTTAAAAATATGATGCTAATGGCAGGAAGCCAATCACAGAACATCATATATGCTTCCCTTTATATGAAATGTCCAGTATAAGTAAATCCAGGGCAACAAAAAGTATGTAGATTAATGGTTGCCAGAGGCTGGGGAGAATGGGGAGTGACTTCCAGTGGATATGGGCTTTTTGTGTTTTATTTTTGAGGGGTCATGAACATTTCTAAAATTAGATTGTGGTGATGGTTACAGAATTCTGAAATATTAAAGAGCTTTTAATTATCCATTATTTTTTAAATTATAAGAGAAAAACTTATTCAGAAAGTTACAAAGATAGAAAAGGTAAGCTAGCTGGGCTGTGTGGGCATAGGAAAGGAGTCATGGAGGCAAAAAGAAGGGCACTTGGAGTGCAGGAAAAAGAAATACAGAGGAGCCTGGGGGAAGGGAAAATGCTTAAGAGGGAGAAAGCATGCTGGCTTATCTACTTTAAATTTGGTAATATGTAAGTTATCTCAATAAAGCTGTTAAAAGGATCTTTGGATAACTTATATGTCACAAAAACTTTTTATAATATATAAAATTTAATATAATTTTAAATTTTTATTGATTTTATTATAGAAGTTATTCATATTTTTGTTTCATCTAATAGTTTGTCTTTGCCTGAGACTCTAATAGACTGGTATAGAATTATCTGTTCCCTGGCTGATTGACTTGTACATTTTGTTTCTGAGGGGTGTCTGCTATCTGTAGGCACACATTTATTAAAACTTATTTGAGCCATGTTTTATAAGGAACTATCTGAATACTTATGTTCAAAACTGCATTTAACCTCTGGTTGCATTGCCTTTCCAACCTCTCCTTAGTGTGGTGGTCCTGTTTAGCTTGCCTTCAACATAGTCACCTTACTAATTTTCATTTTCTTTGTGTATTCCCTCTTAGTGCCTTAATTCGTCCTGGTCGTTTTGACATGCAGGTTACAGTTCCAAGGCCAGATGTAAGAGGTCGAACAGAAATTTTGAAATGGTATCTCAATAAAATAAAATTTGATCAGTGTAAGTCTTATTCCATGATACAAACATTGTTATCTCCATAAAATGGTAATATGCCAATCCACCAGTTAGTGGTTCTTAATTAAGCAATGTCTTAATTAAGCAATGTCAGTTCCTTTGTAAGTCATTTTTTCTTTCATTTATAGTCCTTTAAAAAAAAAGTCCATTTCATACTTACTGCATATGCAGAAGATTTTATCATTTTGAATTCTGATTCTCATGAAAGTTTTCTTTTGAATATTCAGATAGATAATACTTAAAGATGAATGTATGTATGTTTTTAAAGATGAATGTAAAATATGAAATAATAGGGAAAAACACCTGCACATTATGACCACAGTATTTCATGAGATAGTCACTTTGGTGTCAAGGAAGGAAAAATCACCTGTAAAACAAAGCACACGGAAACGAAAAATCATAGACCAACCTGAGTAATAAATGCAGCTATTACAGCTGCAGTATTTTCAAAGATAACTGAATCAAGTGAAAATAAACACAAATAAGCTTTCCATAATAAAGGGAGTTTTTATGTCCAAAGTATTGCAAAATGAAATTTTAGAAAAAGATATGTTTACGATTATGCTTCTTTGATTTGTTATTAGGCCACTAATGATGTAGGCCATAACTGAAGGTTTTTAAATGATCAGATAACTCGACATTTCTTTATTTTTTTCACAAAGTTATTTAAATTTAAGAGCTTTTGTTATTTGTCCCAATGGCAGTTTTATATTTATATTTATAACTATTTTGACTTTATTCCCTTAGAAGTTATTAAAATAAATTTATTTTTTAGTTTAATTAAGATATATATTTTAAATTATAGTTCAGGATGGCTGTTTTTATTTTTTTGGAATTTGAGTTCTTGCTGGCAAACTTTCTGTTGACTGTTTTGACTTTAATATATTGTGTTATATCTATACAGCTGTTGATCCAGAAATCATAGCTCGAGGTACTGTTGGCTTCTCTGGAGCAGAGTTGGAGAATCTTGTGAACCAAGCTGCTTTAAAGGCAGCTGTTGATGGAAAAGAAATGGTTACCATGAAAGAACTTGAGTTTTCCAAAGATAAAATTTTAATGGGTAGGTTTTCTTTTTTTCCTGTTTTATACTATTCAGTATGTTAGAGAATAAATCTTCATTTTGAGAGGTTATTAAAAAAACAAAAACAAAAAACAAAGATAGCCCTGGCCAGTGTTTCTTAGTGGCTAGAATTTTGGCTTGAATATTGAAGGGCTGAGGGTTTGATTCCCAGTCAATGGCATGCACCTGTATTGTAGGTTAGATCAGTGTTTCCCAACCTTCTCTCATGATGAGAATCACCTGGTGGAGTTGTTAGAACACAGATTCCTGAATCCCAACTAAGAAGTGCTAAACTAGAATTTTTGAGAACATATAGGTAAAATTGCATACCTAACTTAGTGCTCTGTATATAAAATCTGTCTTAGAGCACTAGTTAAGTATACAATTTTACCTATATGTTCCCAAAAATTCTAGTTTAGCACTTCTTAGTTGGGATTCAGGAATCTGTGTTCTAACAACTCCACCAGGTGATTCTCATCATGAGAGAAGGTTGGGAAACACTGGGTAGATCACAGGCCCCAATCTGGCAGGTGTGGGAGGCAACTAATCGATGTGCCTCTCTGACATCAATGTTTTTCTCTATCTTTCTTCCTGCGCCCTCTTCCTTTCCTCCTCTATTTTCTTCTCACACTTTCCTCAACTTTTTCCTTTCTATACTTTCTTTAAAATATATATTTTGGATACATTTGGGATACATTTCTTAGTATTTTTTACTGTAAATCAATATATATATATTATTGAGTTCAGAGAGTAAGGAAGAGGGAGAGAGAGAAACATCAGTGATGAGAGGGAATCATTGATCGGCTGCCTTCATGCCCCTTACTAGGGATCAAGCCCACAACCCGGGCATGTGGCCGGAATCGAACCTGGGACCTTTCAGTCTGCAGGCCGCTCTATACGCTGAGCCAAACTGGCTAGGGCCCTTTCTATACTTTCTAGAAATCAATGGGAAAAATATCCTCAGGTGAGGATTAACAACAAAAAATAAAAACAAACATATAGGGACATGAAAATATATATTTGGATGTAGCAAAAACAGTTTGGCCTCTCACAGATAAATGTAGACTATATAATTACTAGAGGCCCAGTGCACCGGGCCCGGGGGGGGGGGGGGGGGGTGTCCCTTCAGCCCAGACTGTACCCTCTCCAATCTGGGACCCCTCGGGATGTCCAACTGCTGGTTTAGGCCCTATCCTTAGACATCCCTCTCACAATACTGGACTGCTGGCTCCTAATCACTCACCTGCCTGCCTGCCTTTGATGACCTGTGCAAATGACCTGGCCAGCAGCCCTAACTGTCCCCTGCTGCTGGCCAAGTCATCCCCAATTGCCCCCTCCCTGCCAGCTTGGTCGCTCCTACCTAATTGACCCTCAACCCGCCACTCCCGCTGGTCTGGTGCCTCGCCTCTTCAGCCTAGTTGCCCCTTACTGGCTTTCTCCCCTGCCAGCCTAATTGCCCCCCAACTACCCCCCATGCTGGCCTGGTTGCTCCTAACTGCCCCCCTGCCGGCCTGGTTCTCCCCAGCTGTCCCCCCATGCTGGCCTGGTTGCTCCTAACTAACCCCCTGCCGGCCTGGTTTTCCCCAGCTGTCTCCCCCTGCTGGCCTGGTTGTCTCCAACTATCCCCCTGCCGGCTTGGTTGCCCCACGCAGTCTGCTGTTCAATTGTTTGATCATCCCTCACTATCCCCCCTACTGGCCTGGACACCCTAAGCAGCCTGCTGGTCAGTTGTTTGGTCGTCCCTCACTAACCCCCTTGCTGGCTTGATCATAGGCAGCCATCTTTTGAGGGTGTGATGGTCAATTTGCATATTGCCTCTGTTATATTGGATACTTGTTTGGCATACATGGACATTTGGGATATATTTCTTAGTATTTTTTATTGTAACTCAAGAATTGGCTTCAAAATAGGTTAGATAAGACATCCCTTTTAAATTGAAAGTTTATTTTCTAGAAATATAAGTTTTCCCTTTGGCTATGAGAGTAAGATGATAGTTCTAATAATTTTGGTTTTCAGTTCACATTGTTGTAGTTAATGTGTATTGTGCAATTGTACTTATTTTTAAACAAAACAGGAGCATTTAACCTGATTAATTTTTTGCTTTTAGGGCCTGAACGTAGAAGTGTGGAAATCGATAACAAAAACAAAACCATCACTGCATATCATGAATCTGGCCATGCTATTATTGCATATTACACTAAAGATGCAATGCCTATCAACAAAGCTACAATCATGCCTCGAGGGCCAACACTTGGGCATGTGAGTATCTTGCAGTTTTTCTTTGCTTTCAGATAGCACTTTCCGGAAGCATATGTATGAAATTGCTGATAAAATCCCCTTAAAACAACATTCAGCTACTTGCTAAATTTCTTGATATTTTCTTACATATTTTTTAATATATATTTTTATTGATTTCAGAGAGGAAGGGAGAGGGATAGAGAAATAGAAACATCAATGATGAGAGAGAAACATCGATTGGCTGCCTCCTTTACGCCTCCCACTGGGATTGAGCCTGCAACCTGCCATGTGCTCTTGACTGAAATAGAAACCTTCTATCCACTGAGCCAACCCACCTAGGGTTGTTGATCTTTTCTTTTTTTAAAAAAAAATATATTTTTTTATTGATTTCAGAGAGGAAGGGAAAGGGAGATAGAAACATTAGTGATGACAGAGAGTCATTGTTTGGTTGCCTCCTGCACATCTGCACAACCTGGGCATGTGCCCTTGACCAGAATCAAACCCGGGGCCCTTCAGTCCACAGGCTGATGCTCTATCCATTGAGCCAAACCAACTAGGGCTGTTGATATTTTCTTTAACATCCTGAACCATCTTGAAATTAGAGATACTTGTGAAATTTATCTTTTAATAAAGAATATCCTTGATATTACTATATATTTCAATATGAAATTTAATTTTGGAATAGCAGCAAATTGTAATTCTTAATTATGTAATTGCATTTTTTCCTCCCACAAAAGAAATTATGTACTGACTCAGTAGTTTTTCTAAGAGTTTTCTTATTGAGTACAAATTTTGTTCTCATATCTTTCTAATTGTAGAGATTTTAAGCATTTTTGTGCAACAGAGGATAGAAGAGTCCTATATCAGCTTTATCTACGTTATTTATAAAATGTATTTTGCCTTATAAATACATTTATAAAGTTTTCCTTATTTTATAAATGGCTGTTTTTTCCATCAGTCACCTGATGGTCATCTCTAATAAAAATCTTTGGGCTTTCAGCATCATGGTATTAATATTAAGTAAGGTGAGAGGGCCAGATGATAATTCTAGTTATTAATGTAGGTGTTCTAAAACTCTCTGAAATTTTTTTCTGTTTTTCAATTGTCTAGGTGTCCCTGTTGCCTGAGAATGACAGGTGGAATGAAACCAGGGCTCAGCTGCTTGCACAAATGGATGTTAGTATGGGAGGAAGAGTGGCAGAGGAGCTTATATTTGGGACTGACCATATTACAACAGGTTGGTTGTAAAAATGGCGTTAGTTCAAATTGTGTTTGTTGGTTTAAAGATATTTTTTAAATGAGTCCTATCTTTATTTTTAAATTTTAGGTGCTTCCAGTGATTTTGATAATGCAACTAAAATAGCAAAGTGGATGGTTACCAAATTTGGAATGAGTGAAAAGGTATTGGCTAATGTTATTGTTCCTTATGTCTTAAATGATATGTGCCAAATGTCTTTTGAGAGAGGGTTTTCATTATAAATTGATAACATTTACTTTCCTCTGTCTCATTCCAAATGGAGTTATCTTATCTTATTCTAAACTAGTGGTCTGCAAACCGTGGCTCGTGAGCCATTTGTGGCTCTTTGGCCCCTTGAGTTTTTAGCAAGGGCCAGCTTAGGAGTACCCTAATTAAGTTAATAACAATGTACCTACCTATATAGTTTAAGTTTAAAAAATTTGGCTCTCAAAAGAAATTTCAATCATTGTACTGTTGATATTTGACTCTGTTTACTAATGAGTTTGTCGACCACTGTTCGAAACTAAATTTTATTTTCTGGGTAATTGAGTATTGTTTTCATTCTAGCCACTTGAACACTAACAATTATTCATTCATGAGTTAACAAAATAATAAGACAAATTCTTTAGCCGTTTCTATTCATACGACGTAAAAAATATACTTGCTGAGCCTGCCATATTTTACCCTTTTCACGTATTTCACTTTCTTGCATTATCACTGTGGTTCCATGAAGCAATTCTAATACTCTGAATTGTGGATTTCTGGACTTGGAATAGCTGCCAAGATTTCTAAGAAGGCGCTCACAAGCATACTTATGATTTCAAATTTTCTGTCTTGCTCACATTTTAGTTTTAGTGTTATACTTTCAGAAAAATGATAAATTTCTTTGCCCTTAAGGCCATTTTATATAGAATTTCTTAATTTTCCCCATGAAATTGGTTTTCTTATGTATAGGATGGTACTTCCTCTGTTAGGTTTTATTTGTGGAGTTTTTGTTTTATTTTCTGTTCAATTTCTTCCCATTTGTTTTAGCTTGGAGTTATGACCTACAGTGATACAGGGAAACTAAGTCCAGAAACACAATCAGCTATTGAACAAGAAATCAGAATCCTTCTGAAGGTAATTATCATATTTTTCTACATTTATTTATTTAGTCATAATGTGCCTAAATAGTTGGGTGCTTACCAAATGACAACTGAACCCTTTTGTTCTTTAGAAATAAAGATAATAAAAATAATAGGTGCACTATTTCAACCATGATTTATTTATTTATTTGTTAATCCTCACCTGAGGGTATTTTTTTCACTGATTATTAGAAAGAGTGGAAGGGATGAGGCTGGGGTGGAGGGGAAAGAAGGAGAGAGGAGTGGGGGAGAGAGAAAGAAAGAGAGAGACACACACACACAACTATACATGTCCTCGGATGAGGATTAAATAAGAAAAAAAGAATCAACCAATGAATAAATATATCAATAAGTAGAACAGCAAATTGATGTTTCTCTCTCTCCCTCTAAAATCAATAAGTAAAAATTTTAAATGCTTTTATTTTTATAATAGAAATTGATTTCACATTTTTAGAGTACATAGATTTTTTATTTTTTATTTTCTCATTTATGGTTTTTGCTTCTCCTAAGGTTTGGGGTTTTTTTTGCCTCTTATAGATCTGCTTTTCTATTTTAGGACTCATATGAACGAGCAAAACATATCTTGAAGACTCATGCAAAAGAGCACAAGAATCTAGCAGAAGCTTTATTGACCTATGAGACTTTGGATGCCAAAGAGATTCAAATTGTTCTTGAGGGGAAGAAATTGGAATTGAGGTGATCTCTCTTGAAATGGGTCCAGTTGCTGGTTTTACTGCAAGAATATAAGTAGCATTGCAGTACTCTCCTTTTGCAACACTTCTCTCCCATTCTTGACCTGGTATCATTCAAGGGTGTGAAACACTTTGTCAACCTTTTGTCACATTTATCTACTTTTGGTTATTCTCATGATGACACCTATTGCAAATTAGCAATCCATAGCAACTATGTTAAAGAAAATAAAGAACTATCAGGATTGAAACAGCTTGTTTGAGAAATGTCCATCAGTTATTTAGTTGCACATAAATAATGATTTTATGGTGGGTTATTCTACTAGATGTGAATAAAATTGTGCCTTGAGCTCCTTGGAAGTCTTTTTACTTAGAAAAAATGATATTGTTGAAGAATTATCCTCATTTCTAGGTAGTACCATTGATCTTTAATAAAGAAATGAAGCTTTTTGGCTGCTGGTAAACCATATTTCTACATACATCTGTGGAAACTTCATTAAGATACACTTAATTATGCTCCAGATTGTCCACATATAAAATTGTATTTTTTAAAAAATCTTAAAAATAGTGAATTGTAAATGTAAAGGTACAATCAGAATTTAATGGATTATAAACTTTTAAAAATGTACCTTGCATTTTTGTGTCCCCTCTCCCCCCCCCCCTTTTTTTTTAACATTATCATGGTCACTAATGAAATTTATTTCAGGACTGCAGTCTTGTTAACTAAAAAATGACACTTCCAATTTTGAATAAGTATATAATGATGCTTGATATTGAAAGTAAAATTAGATAAAAAGCTCAGTCCCCTTCAAAATGAACTTTTGAATTACACTGTATCAGAAATGGAAAATTGTGTTTGTTTTTTGTTCAGATTTTGTGAATATGAACATGCTGTTACAGGATTTACAAATTTATTTAACTCAATAGAAAAATTATTTTAGAATATTTATTGCTTTTTATATTTAACCAAATTATATTCTTGAAGTGATTTTATTAAAATTACCTGCAGTTTTCTAATAACTTTTAAGCCTTATATGTCTTCATTGAGGATGTTGATTACAGGAACTTGCTACATGTTATTTGTGCCCTTTAAAAAAATAATTTTAAATTTGATGTAATTTCAACCTTACAGAAATGTTAACAGAATAATAGAAATAACTTCCATATACTCTTGACAGAGATTCATTAATTGTGTTCATTTGCCTAATTTTCTATTGCCGCCCCCCTTTTTCTCTTTTCTTTCCTTCCACCCTCTCCCTCTTTGTGTGTGTATGTGTATATGTGTGTACATGCCATTGTGTGTATTTGTGTTCCATTTCTCTTGCTAGACTTCTGGGATTAAAGTTGGTCAGTCATATGGTAACTTTTATGACACTGAGGAATTGTTTCCAAAATAACTATACAACAATATTATATTCCACCCACCAGTGTTTGAGGGTTTCAGTGTGTCTATATCTTATACAGTACTTCTTATAGTCTTCTGTTTTAAAAAAAATTTTGAATGTATTAGGGTGATATCAGTCAGTAAAATTATATAGGTTTCTGATATACAGTTCTACAGTACATCACCATCTGTATATTGCACTGTTGCTTATCTTATGCATTTTAAGAAATCACATACTATGACTACAAGTCCTTTATCAGCTGGATCTTGCCTTTTTAAAATCCATTCTGACAATCTCTTCTGTTATTTCAGTTGGGTATGGTTCATTCATGTTTAATATTGATATAGTTGTTTATAATATCTGCTATTTCATTTTTTGTTTTCTGTTTTTCTCATAGCTAAACAGGTCTCTTGTGTTCCTCTTTTATTTAAGTTATATTTTAGTGATTGCTTTAGGGATGATAATACACATCACTTTATCCCAGTATACTTCAAAATAATACAAATTTAATTCTAGTAACATGGATTAACTATATTTTAGCATTTTCTTCTCTTTGTGCTTATATTGTCATTTGTAATATCTTTATATATTAGAACTCAACAATACAATATTATACTGCTATCTTATATTTTTAGTCTTTCTTGGGAATATCTTTAATTTGCCTTTTTTAAAGAGTTTTGCTGGGTATAGCATAATACAGGGACTGACTTTTTATTTTTTTTAAAGATTTAAAAAATATATATTTTTTATTGATTTCAGAGAGGAAGGAAGAGCAAGAGAAACATCAGTGATGAGAGAGAATCATTGTTTGGCTGCCTCCTGAATGCCATCTACTGGAAATCAGCCAGCACCCCTGGCATGCATCCTGACTGAGAATTGAACTGTGACCTGGTTCATAGGTCAAAGCTCAACCAATGAGCCATGCTAGACTGGCAGTTTTTTGTTTAAAATAAATTTGAATATGTTATGCTGGATATACTTAACATTATTTTTGGAAAGAAGTTAGCTATTAATCAAAATTTTGGTCTCCTTTGGTGATAGGTTATTTATTTTTTTAAAATATATTTTATTGATTTTGTACAGAGAGGAAGGGAGAGAGATAGAGAGTTAGAAACATCGATGAGAGAGAGTCATCGATCAGCTGCCTCCGGCACACCCCCTACTGGGGATATGCCTGCAACCAAGGTACATGCCCTTGACCGGAATTGAACCCGGGACCTTTCAGTCCCCAAGCTGACGCTCTATCCATTGAGCCAAACCGGTTTCGGCTGGTGATAGGTTATTTATCTCTTATTTTTAAGAAGTTTTTCTCAGCTTTGACTTTTTTAAAAAAAGAATATTTATTTTTCAGATTTTTACAGATATTCCTCTTTTTTCTCCCCATAGCTCCCCTCTACCTGGTTCCCACCCCACTCCAGGCCTTCCCTCCCTCCAACCCCCACTGACCTCATCCATAGGTGTCAGCTCTTTGTCCAGTCTCTTCCTCCACCCCCACAACCCCTTCCCCCTCGAGAATTGTCAGTCTGCCCCCTTTCCATGCCCCTGATTCTATTACATTCACCAATCTGTACTGTTCCTCATTTTTTTTTTATTCATTTGACTTTTAGGTTCACTTGTTGATATATCTTTATTTTCACTTTGTTGTTCATAATTTTTTATCTTTACCTTTTTCTTCTTCTTCCTCTTCTTAGAGAATACCCTTCAGCATTTCATATAATACTGGTTTGGTGGTGATGAACTCCTTTAGCTTTTTCTTGCCTGTGAAGCTCTTTATCTGACCTTCATGATAGTTTTGCTGGGTAGAGTAATCTTGGTTTTAGGTTCTTGCTGTTCATCACTTTGAATATTTCTTGCCACTCCCTTCTGGCCTGCATAGTTTCTGTTGAGAAGTCACCTGACAGTCATATGGGTACTCCCTTGTAGGAAACTGTTTTTCTCTTGCTACTTTTAACCCTTTGCACTCCGAACCATTCTGGACATTGGCTACCAGCTACTCGGCGCTACTTTGCGGCGGAGTGCGTTGAAATAACTCAATTCCCCGTAATCACTAATAAACTGCAATGTCCCCTGAGAGGGGACATCCGAGTGATATGCTAGAATTCCAATGTCCCCTGAGAGGGGACAGCGGAGTGCAAAGGGTTAATATTCTTTTGCCCTTGGCACTTTAATTATGATGTGTCTTGCTGTGGTCCTCATTGGATTCCTCTTGTTTGGGGTTTCTGTGCTTCCTGGACTTGTAAGTCTGTTTCTTTCGACAGGTGGGGGAAGTTTTCTGTCATTATTTCTTCAAATAGGTTTTCAATATCTTGCTCTCTCTCTCTCTTTCTGGGACCCCCATAATTTGGATGTTGGTATGCTTGAAGTTGTCCCAGAGACTCCTTACACTGTCTTCATATTTTTGGATTCCTTTTGCTTTTCCAGTTGGGTATTTTTGCTTCTTTGTATTTCAAATCTTTGACTTGGTTCTTGGGATCCTCGAGTCTGATGTTGGATCTCTGTATATTATTCTTTATTTCAGTCAGTGTAGGCTTAATTTCTAGTTGGTCCTTTTTCATATCCTTGAGGGTCTCACTAAATTTCTTGGAGGTTTCTAGAATATTCTTGAATAACCTTATAATAGTGGTTTTGAACTTTATATCCAGTATTTTGCTTTTATCCATTTCTTTCATTTGTGACTTCTTTGTCTCCACATTTTGGCTGCTTCCTTGTGTTTGTTTCTATGTACTGGGTAGCTGCTAAGTCTCCTTGATTGATAGAGTGGCCTTGTGTGGTAGGTTTCCTATGGGGCTCAGTGGCTCAGCCTCCCCAGTCAACTGAGGTGGATGCTCTTGGTACATACCTTTGTGGGTTGTTTGCAGTTTTATTGTAGTTAACCCTTAATTGCTGTTGATATCACTGTGGGGAATGGACCTCCAGGCCAATTGGCTGTGATGACCAGCTGTGTCTATACTGGAAGATTGTTGCACAGGAGACACCCTTATCGGGCAGGACTTGCTACAGCAGGATTTTGGTGCTCGCTGAGTCTGCTCCTTGAGTGTGTCTCTTATGGATGTGGAGAGTTGTAATCTGGTATGGTCTCACTCTGACCACTGGGTACACTGGCTCTTGGATCTCCAAGGAGGTGCAAGGTCAGCCACTGTTTGGGCATGCCAGCAGTAGCTACAAAGACATCTGCAGATTCCTCCTCTTTGTATGGGGTTTGGAAGTGGCCAGACGAGGCTCAGCTGTGAAGCAAGGCAGGCTGCTGCTGCTGGGCCTTGGGCCTTCTTTTGGAAGTTCTGGGGCTCTCTGAGCCAGCTGCAATTTGACAGGTTTTTAGGCAGAGAAAGGACAGGCCATTCATATGCAAAAGGTGATGTGCACAGTTTGGGTAGGGTTGTAAATTGGGTAGGGCGGGATCTCTGGGAATCTCCAGGGTGGAGCAAATAGCAATGGCTGCCAGTCAGCCCTGCACCGGAGCGGTCCCTAGGTCTTTGCATCCCATGCCTATGTGCAAGAACAATGATCACTGCAAGCACCTCTGAGAGAAAGCCGCCCTCACATTCCAGTCCCAATGCCAGACAGTCCAGTTTCTCTCCGTATGTGTCTGGGTCCAAGTCCCAGTCCTGGAGTTCAGAGCAAGTGTAAGCTTGTATCTCCCTCCCAATTAAAAGAGCAGCATAGCCGGGACCGGTTTGGCTCAGTGGTGGAGCTTCGGCCTGCAGACTGGAGGGTCCCTGGTTCGATTCCAGTCAAGGGCATGTGCCGTGGTTGTGGGCACATCCCTTGTGGGGGGTGTGCAAGAGGCGGCTGATCGATGATTCTCTCTCATCGATGTTTCTGACTCTCTATCCTTCTCTCCTCCTCTCTGTGAAAAATCAATAAAATATATTTAAGAAAAATAAATAAATAAATAAATAAATAAAAGAGCAGCACATCCAGGTGCCAGCACTTTCCGTGCCTCCTCACCTCTTACCAGTCTTAATGCGCTTTCTACAAAACTCTAGTTGTAGAACTTCTACTCATCCAGCTTTCCTGTAGTTCTGGGTGATAGTTCTGCCTTTTAGTTGTAATTTTGATGTGGCTGTGAGAGGCAGCAAGTATAGGTGTTTATCTATGCCACCATCTTGGTTCTTTCATTAATTCTTTAAACATGACTTCCACATGTTCACAACAGATGCTTTTAAGTCTATGATAAATTCAACATCTCGAGGAGATAGTTTTTATTTCTTGCCACACTTTCTTATTTGTTTTCTAATCTTTTTTTTTTTCTTCTTTCTAAACTTATTGAACTTCAGCTAGTGTTGCAATATGGAGTTGATTTTCTTTATAGAGGGTTGTCATTGTTTTGTTTAGTAAGTTGCCTCCAGCAAATTTGTGAAGTTTGTCCCTGCTAGAATGTGTAGCCATTCATGTCTGTTCATTTATAGAATGTTTAAATCTTGCTGCTTAAGGTTTATTGCTAGGTCTGCATTGCTTGGCATTTAGCCATATCTTGGACCAAACTTCTCTTTACATCCCATCAGCCAGGACTTCCTCCTGCTGGTGGATCTGTGTGTTGGCTCACAAGGACATTCAATGTTCAGGTCATTTTCAAGCCTGCCCTGATTTTGCACATCCCAGAGAATGAATGAATCATTTCCAAAAAGAGTTACCCATGTTTCTTGGTTACTCTTACAGGGAAAACACATTAATGTCAGCCTTTGAACTGGAATTGGAAAACCTTTGCTAAGGGATTGGTAAGGCATCCATCTCTCAGTCATTTTTCATCACAAAACAAATACTAGTTTACATATTATGAATTCCATTAGCATAACTTAAATGGGTGTGCAGGGAGGCTGAACCAGGGCATTATTTGAGTCTTCAATAGGCATGAGGATTCCAAGCAACATCTTTCTACAGGGCATCTGCTCTAGGTCCAATATTAGTTCTACAAAAATCTGGGAATGGGGAATTTTTAAATTCCGATTGCTCATTTGACCAAGGAAACACAGAAACTCAGAGTTAGCCTAACATTTACTCTGAGTATCTGGTCCATTGAGAAACACTAGGGTCCACTGACCAGGAGTCCTGGTGACTGCCTCCTACCTCTCTGTAGCCGGGTCATGTCTCTGATCCTCACTGTAGGCTGAATCAGGAATGTCGGCCTTCTCTTCACATGTCACTACAGAGAGCCTCTCCTGTAAATCTGAGGAGCAAATAGGGTACAGTAGATCATTTTCTAATTGGGCTGCTGTAGGAGGCAAAAGCTTGGTGATCATAGTTTAAATCATTCACACACACACACACACACACACACACACACAAAAGAAAAAAGAAGAAGAGTTGGTCTAATAGCTGAGTCGTCCTGAGAATTTTTTCTTGTTGGTTTGGTTAATCGTTCTTTTACCAATGAAGGCACTTGTCCCTCAGCAGGGACCTTTCACCAGCAGCAATTTTTGCGGAAGATCCAGGCACTCAGCTTCTGAGTTTTCATTCCAAGCAATTTTGTAAACTATTGAATCAAAGAACAAAATGGCAATAAATGGCAACAGAAGAATAACTACCGTATTTTCAGGCGTATAAGAGACCCCCTAATTTTACAGTTAAAACATAGGTTTAGGCCTATATTCACTGTATAAGACTTTTACACAGGCTTTTTATGCATGCAAATTATACATGTTCTGTACCCGAAGCTACACTGTGTTCTAGTAAAAGGCCTGCTCAGATTGGCCAGAGTCAGAGAGGCGGTCTATTAAAAAAAAAACTGGTGTTGCCTCGGAAGTGGGGGGTAGTCTTATACAGTGAATATAGGCCTAAACCTATGTTTTCACTGTGAAATTAGGGGGTCATCTTATACGCCGGAAAATACGTTACCTAAATTAAAACCTATGTATTTGTCTTGCTGTAAGGTTTACCAAAGGTTCACATTTTCCTGGTGCATTTTATGCAGTTTTGGTTTCTGTTATTTTTCATTTTGGCTAGCTCCTGAACTCATTAGAAAATGTAGTAGGAATGTGGTGAGTTCTGAGTTAGCTGGGTTTGCATTAGTTGTTGCTGTGTGCCTGCTCCTGTTCCTATGCATCGCATCCACCATAGCAGGTGTAGTCTAATTGGAATTGCTGGATTAAGAACTACATGTTTATACCAGTTACTGTGGAATATGGAGTCAACCTATTTTACCTTCCTAAGAAATAGAATAAAGATGGAAAGACAGGAGTTGCTGATAGAGAAAGATGAAAGCAAGGGGAAACGAGTATTTAGACTTTAACTTTGTAAATCTTAAAGAATATGGAACATGTTTGGAGCATAAGAGGCTTCCTAACGGTGAAGATGATAAGCTCAGTAAGCGCGTTACTGAAGGATGTGGCTAATGGGATTTGAGGAAAAGATAGATATTTTATGTCATTTTAAAAAACAATTATCTTACCCTTCAATAAAAACAACCCCTCTTGCTTGCATTTTACTTTATTTTTTTCATCTGCATCATAAAATTCCTCAATATTACATCATAAAATTCCTCAATAAAGATTTCTGGTGAAATCTTTACCATCTAGTTTGCCTTCCCTGCAAAACTGCCATAAACTGTCAACTCCTTCACCAGTTACAAAATTATAGCTTGAAAACTTCTTCAATCAGATTGTCAGTTGTACAAATACTTATAATCATTTATAATGATAGTGGGAAAATATTCCATCACAATAAAAAATGGAAAATCCCTGATATGTGTGAAGTGGACAGGATTTACAAGGAAAACACCAACCACATCACTAATAGTGTCAGCAACAACCACAAAAAACAAAAATCCAAAAATGAAAGTATCACCCTGCCTGGGAGCTCAGTTGGTTAGAGCATGGTCCAGGTATTCCAAGGCTGTGGGTTTGAATCCCAGTCCGGGCACATCTAAGAAGGAACCAATGAAAGCATAAATAAGTGGGGCAACAGAAGTTTCTCTCTAAGAGTATTTTAAAAGATATATATTAAAAAAAAAAACTACTGAAAGCTAAAAACATAATAGGACTTAAATTAATTGAGAGACATATGTATCTGAATATACTGTCAGTTAAAGTTAATTCTCAAGCTAATTAAAATCTCACTAAGATTTTTTTTTTTTAACTTGGAATACTGATTAAAACTTAATTTCAAATAATTTCAAGATAAATATTGCCAGGAGGTGACAGAAAAATAATGAGGGGGAACATTGAAATTAAAATACTACATTTTATAAAGAAGTTAAAATCGTGCAGTGCAGATGCATAAAGAAGCCGGCAATTCGATGGATAAAACAGACCACCCCAAAAAAACAGAAAACAACCAGAGAGTATTAGTAATGCACAGTGAAGTGACATTTTAAACTAGGTGAGAAAAGGTGGTTTGGGGCAGGTGAATAGCCATTTTTTAAGGAAGTTCTTAAATGTGAACACCAGACTCCAAAATAAATCTTGGATTGATTAAAGATATATTTGGGGGAAATGCAGTGTAATGTAAGAGGTGGGCCAAAGGGGGAGGAGTAAGAGGCCTGCGGAAAGGTGCTTTCATCTGGAGAACAGGCACTGGTTTCTCATAAATTTGCACCTGCAGACACACATTGCCACCATCTCTGAAACCATGAAAACATCCTTCTGTTGTTGCCTCCGCTAAATTACCTGGAGATTGGCTGGGGCCAGAGAGGTGGGGAACAGATAAACTAGGGAACTGGGAGAGTTAGAGATTTTTTAAGGGGAGTTTTCTGGGGGACCAGACCTTGGCTGTCCTGAAGTTCCACACCACCTTAGCCCTGGTCTTAGGCAAAGACTGCTTTCTCACTGGGGTAACTATTGCAAACACTTGGCCAACTCCCAGAGGTGTTTGAACAGAACCCACACACTTAGTTGGTCCGAAGGTTGTGGGTTATTGTTAAGCTGAACAGAACCCACACCTGCCCACAGGCAATCACTGAGTTTTAAAAAAAAATTTAATTTTTGTTAATCCTCCCTGAGAATATTATTTCCATTAATTGTTTCTTTGTGGAAGGAAGAGAGGGAGGAGGGGTGCAGGGAGAGAGAGAGAGAGAGAGAGGGAGAGAGAAACGTCAATATGAAGGAGACCTTGGTGGACTGCCTCTGGAATGCACCTGACTGGGTACCAGGACTCTAATCTGCAACTTCGGTTCATGCCCTTGACTAGTTATGGAACCTGCCACCCTCTGGTGCTTGGGCTGAAGCTCTAACCAGGGAGACACACCCACCAGGCAGTCTCTGGGATTTGAGTTACTTGGGCCTTGCACATGGGCTCTGGCTACCCTTGACCACAGGCCCTACGCACATGCCTAGTGATGTCAGAGGCCGTTGCTTGGTTACTATAATTCCAAGAGGAGAGATGCTAAACTGCCAAACTGCCCTGCTTGAAAGCTGTGGTGTGAGGTGGTTGGCTAGAGAGCTGGTATTGAGCTCAGGAGGCGCAAAAAGTGAAAAGCGGAGGGAAGGTGAGGCTTCTCTGAAGCCCTGACTCTCTGCCATGAAGAAGGTGTTTGTTTTTTTTCTGAGAAGTCCCCGCATGGCGGCCATGGACTCCCCCACCCAACCTGGGAGCAGTGGTGTGGGAGCCAAAAGGCCTCTCTTTCAAGACAAAGATATGGGCTGAGACCAGTTTGGCTCAATGGATAGAGCGGCGGCTTGGGGACTGAAGGGTCCCAGGTTCGATTCCAGTCAAGGGCATGTACCTTGGTTGCAGGCATATCCCCAGTAGGGGGTGTGCAAGAGGCAGCTGATCGATGAATCTCTCTCATCGATGTTTCTAACTCTCTATCTCTCTCCCTTCCTCTCTGTACAAAATCAATAAAATATATTTTTTAAAAAGAAAAAGATATGGGAGCAATCCACAAGGCAGCCAGAGTGGGTAACGTGCGGAAAGTGAAGCAAATCCTATTGTTCAGGAAAAGTGGCCTGAATGATAGGGACAGGATGAGCAGGTAATGGGGACTGGGAGGCTGGGGGCCTGGGGTCCACTGGGAGGAGGTGGGTGGTTCTGGCTCAGCAGCTGGAGGGCAGTTTCCTGTCAGCCAGGGCGCTGGGCTGACTTTCCTCCCGGGGCCCCACAGCTCCTCTCCAGGGAACACCTGACTTGGGTCTAGCCCTCAGACCAACTTTATGAGCAAAAACAAAAAGACCCACTCACAATTCCTTCTACAGGGCACTTGACTGACAATTTTTAAGTGATATAACTATTGTACATATCAATAATGGAAACAAAATTAAGTATACACAGCATTTTATATTAGACTAGAGGCCTGGTGCACAAAATCCCTCAGCCTACCCTGCATCCACTCAGAGTCCAGGACCCCTAGCTCCTTACCAACTGCCTGCTCATTGCTCCTTAGTGCTGCTGCAGAGGCAGGAGAGTCTCCCGGCATCCCACTGCACTTGCCAGCCTTGAGCAGGCTTCTGGCTGAGTGAAGCTCGCCCCGTGGGAGCACACTGACCACCAGGGGGTAGCTCCTGAGTTGAGCGTCTGCCCCCCGGTGGTCCGTGCACATCATAGCAATTGGCCATTTGGTCATTCAGTCTTTGTGCATATAAAGCTATTATATAGGATGTACCCATTTTTACACTGTAATGTTACATGCTATAGAAAAATGCATAGTGAGAGAAATAATTCCCATAACCGATCAATTTCTGGGCTAATAGTTCTTTGGATAAAATCCAATAACCGCTTTATATCAATGTGCACCTATGTTCTTTATGGAGGAACCTCAGAAGGAACTTTGAAGTGGGAAGATGGCTGTGGTCCTGATTAAGAAGACTCACTTTGTCAAAATGTGTGTTCTTCCTGTGTTTATCAATTTTACAACCAAATATGTTTTAAAATTCAGTTACATGTTATCTTTCATTGTTGTGATGAAATTAAGAAAAATTTTTATAGTAAATACAGGTTTACTCTTCTAGCTATCAACATGTGGTATTAACTTTCACAAAGTATTTTTTTTACAGATAAATGATTGGAATAGAATGGAAAATGCCCAAACACCCCAAATATATATAAGATTCTAGAAATTGATATTGGTGATATTTCATGTGTGTAAGAAAAGGTCAATTAAAAACAGTGGAAATTTTCTGATATGTATTTGGAGAAAAGTAACTAGACTAAAATAAATTTCAGATTAAAAATTTTAAATATAGAAAATGAGAAAAGTACCAGAAGAAAGTGCAAATGCCTATTTTACATTTAAAAAAAAAATATTGACCAAGACTTTAAGAGCAAGATTTCAGGAGGTTAATTGAGCAATATATTTAAAAAAATCAAACCCTCTTTTTTTTTTTTTTTTTTTAAATATATTTTATTGATTTTACACAGAGAGGAATTGAGAGGGACAGAGAGTTAGAAATGTCGATGAGAGAGAAACACCGACCAGCTGCCTCTTGCACACCCCCCACTGGGGATGTGCCCGCAACCAAGGTACATGCCCTTGACCGGAATCGAACCCGGGACCTTTCAGTCCGCAGGCAGACGCTCTATCCACTGAGCCAAACCAGTCCCGGCTCAAACCCTCTTTATAGATGTTAAACTTGCTACATTTTCCACTGGTTTTATGTACATGAGTCAAATCATTGACTCAGTTATTGTAGTTATATTTACCCCTGAGGACTATAATCTTAAATTTCTGCCTAATGAAGTTAGGGGGCCTGTTTATAAGATAAGGGCCTGGAATGAGGGCCAGGAGTAATCTTTAGAGAGTCTGAAGAGTCCTGAACTCTAAATTTTTCCTAGGCTGTCTTAAGCCGGGTGTGATGAAGCCACATTGGGATTCCATTGACCTTGACTGCTCCAGCACCAGCCATTTTCAGGGCTACCAAGCAGGATACCAGGCTTTTCCTTGGCACTCTTATTGGCTTCAAGTCTTCAGAGTTCAGACAGGGTTCTTTAAAACATGACACTACAGTCAAAGTTTCTGGTCAATAAA
Organism: Pipistrellus hanaki; assembly: GCF_964339955.1. Taxonomy (NCBI): domain Eukaryota; kingdom Metazoa; phylum Chordata; class Mammalia; order Chiroptera; family Vespertilionidae; genus Pipistrellus; species Pipistrellus hanaki. Next base: position 117,368,661 of record NC_140503.1, on the reverse strand, counting down.
ACCACTATTAGAAACCGGTCTTATTGAATTTATGCAGAGAAATGTATTGCCATGATTTATTAAGCATTGCCAAATTTCAGAGGAATTATATAAGGAGAAAAATATACTGACCTGCTTTAAGATCTTCTGATTTTCCTTGTCAGTCCTTTCTATGGATTCTTCAGAATAATATAACTGGCTTTAAGTAATAAGGAGAAATTCAAAATGTGTCTATTTTCAAGTAGACAATTTTAGCTGTCCTAATAGTAGGGCTCCTCCCTACTTGACCTGTCATATGGTCTCTGGGAGGGGTGACATGCCCCCTGAGAAAGGGAGCTTTATTGCTTTACAGCGTCTCACATGTCACAGGACCTCATGAGGTCTGTAATTCCTATAACAAAGGGCTGGTACTCCCCACTTCCCTCTGTTTCAAACAGGCCTTCCAGTTTCCTAAAGTTGAGGTTTTTGCCATACCTGACATGGACATGGTCACACAGTCCTGCAAGGCTGCCAACTGTCTTTCAATAGAGACTAAAACCAGATGGGTATTTTCTTTGCCCATTTGGGCACCTGCCCTTTTGGAATCTGCATTCAAATCTATAAGGTTAATGCAATATTATTAACACAATGAAGTATAATATTGGCACTGTGGCCACCTTAGGTAACCAAATCTGCTACCATATATGACACATGGTAGGGCTAAATAAATATCTTAGGGAGGTGACTAAAGTGAATTCTTGACTTTCCCACACAAAGCAAAATTGTCCTTGTATTTCTGGAGTCATGCCTATGAAGATGCAGGCATCATCTAAGTCTATTATACAGTTTTCTGCAGGCCACTGTCAGGGCTGTGCATGGTGGCCAGTTCTTTCTAGCCACAAACACTGCCTACCTAATTTCCCTGAAATTTATTCTGGCACGGGAGAAAGTTGCTTTGCTGTAAACAGGCAGCTTAACCCTATATAACTGGGCTTGGACATCTGCCTAGAAAGCTGTAATTTATAAGCTTAACATGTGGCCTTAGGTCCTTCTAACCCAACAGGGTCTCTGCCATCCCTCAGTCAAACTCCTCTCTTGGAGAGTCTCAAAATTTTGAAGGCTCCCCGGTCCAGAGAAAGTGTCTTTCCTTTGCTCTTTAGCTTTAAGCTGCCATTCTAAAACAGCCAGAGTTGTAGTTAGAAACAGCTTAGCATATTGCAAAGCGCTTCTGTGGCAGTGGCTTGGGTATTAGGCCCCTTGTCTTTCCGCCAGTCCCCTTCATGGCAGAGCAGCGACCAGGCCTCTCCCAAGGGATGGCACTGGAAGGGGATCTCAGCCCCTCCTCTTCCAGCAGCAACAGGTACTGAACCCTTTCTGTACATTTGCAAACAAGGAACTTTCACTAGCTCTATCTGCCGTTTTCATAGATCCAGGCCACTGCAGGCAGCTCAGGCATCCAACGCCCCTCCCCCCCTTCTTTCATCTGGCTCTTAGGGGATGAGTCTGCCTAGCAATCAGTTTTAAATCACCAGGGAAGCTAGAAGTTCTGATAAGACACCTAGGCCAGCAGAGGTCTGCAGCCAGTAAAAATAAACAAAACCCTATCTCTTCCAGCTTCATAATTAACTGCTGACACCCCCTCCCCTTCTCTGCATTAACCATTTACTCTGTCCTTAGCAGGGGAAATACGGCAAGCGATCTGAGATCCTGTATAACCAGGCTTTTTACATTTAAGGATATTTTCCCCCCATTCAAATCTGTAACCGTTGGTTTCCCTCATACATTTTAACTCTAAGCCCTTAGACTCTTAGAGGATCTTAAACCCTCCTCCTTTACCACTCTTGATTTCTCTGACCACCCCTTCCCTACCCTGTCCCGTCCCCCAGTCCAGTGGCTTGTCTCCCTTTCCGATTGTGAGTCAGAGGAAGACAATTTCTACAAAGGGGAAACAGAAACAGTGGGAGTTTCAGAGAAAACTACAGACTACCACTATAGCAGTCCTCCCTTTCGAAGGCTGAGTTTTGACCGGTGGAAAAATAACTATTAGCCTGGAAAGATAGGGAGGAGGAAGATAAGGGTGTGTAGGGAGATTTCTTGTCAGCTGAAAGCCTGGATGGCCTCCTGAAAGAAAAGATCTTTAATCCAGTTACGGATGCTATTAGAATCGGGGGTCCATAGATAGTTAATAACTTCAGCCTTAGTTCCACGTTGAACTATGATGTCACAGGCAGGGACAGGCCTGTAAATCTCTCCGCTCTGCGGAGCTGTGAGCCCTATTCCTGAAAGTCTCCGGTCACCAAAAGAGCAAATAATGCCATAAATAAAAGTTCTTTGTTCCTTGAAATGTCACAAATTTATACCTTTAAATTAACCCTAGGACTTTAAAATTTCAATTTAATATAGCAAATTTATAAATCAGAGCAAACGAAACCCTTACTTATACAAAATTAGAGAGAAATTTTTATTAGCTAAATGGGCTGATTCCCTCCACTGTGATTGAGAGCAAACATCTCTGAGAAAAATAACTCAGCAGCGCTGCTTAAGACGTTTGCAGACCACCAGAGCAGGTCTGCCCTATCTCTAAACAATTTAAACCACAGAAAGAGATAACAAATACTCCCACGTGTATAGCCAGTTAGCACAAAGTAGCTTTCACTTCACACAGACCATTTAATGAACAGATAATTATGCCAACACAGACAAACAACCATACTCACACTCTCTCAGTAGACTAGTCCAGATTGGAGCTGAGCAGGTAAACACAACAATGCCCAGCTCCCCAAATGGTCTTGGGGGCACTCCAGGCACCCATGCCCCAGAACAGAATTCTCGACCAACGTCTTGGTGAGAAACTTAAGACTGCATCCAGTCCCGGTAATAAATTGGCTAGTCCCACACAAACAAACAGCAGAGTGAACTCATAATTCCTTCATTCACCTACAGAGTCCCACATTTATATCTAGCTAGTTCGAGTTTTTTACTTCTACCAGATATTTACCCAGAGTTTAAACAGTCACCTGATTCCTGACTCCTGATTAATTTGCCTGAGGAAGCTCTATGGCCTCCGGGGAGGTGATCAAGCTCCCCCTTCCACTCACTTGGAGTGGACTGAACTGATGGAGCCCCTACCTTACAGATTCTGTAGACAGGTCCAAAAGTGCCTGCCCACTCTCTCCAGATGCTGGCCGGGTCCTGGGCTGAGGTCCAGGAGCGCCTGGAGTCCTCCGGTTCAATTCTGCTAAATCAGAAGAGCGGCATCTCCTGGAGGCCTTTCCAGCTCCCGCAGGCCCCAAACCTGGCCCATTCACCGGAGGCCAAAAGTTATTTCTAGGTCAGGGAACCAATAAATGTTACAGAAGACCGAAGAAGAACAAAGCAATACTTAGAGAGATGGAGTTACATTTATTATGCGCAGGTCCAGGGGAAAATGTATCTTAAATTCTGGGCCCCTACATCCAGGAATTCTCTCTATTTATATGATTTTACCTTCTTTGTCTCCCAAATATGGAGTGTTTTCGGCCCCCTTTTGCAAGTTCTTAAAGAGCCAGTGTGTACTGGGGCCTTGAGACCTCAACCAGAGGCCTTGCCTGGCGCTAGCACTGATGACCTTGTCTGGAGAAGGATAAATCTACAGAAGCCAAATAGCAGGGTTAATATTTCAAACAGCAGTTTCATACAAGATGGATGCTTCAACATAGTATATATGATTTCCTTCTCTTATACATCAGCGTAGTATTCCATTGTGTAAATGTACTACATCTTTTCCATCTATTCATCTACTGATGGGCACTTGAGCTGTTTTTCATCTATGCCTGTAAGCACAGCATATGTATTTTACTTTATTTTATTTATTTATTTTTAAAATCAATCTTTATTGTTCATATTATTACAAAGGTTCCTCATTTCTTCCCCCCTCCACCAGATTCCCATCCCACCCTCCGCCCCCTCCCCACCCCCCATTGTCCTCATCCATAGATGCACAGTTTATATTCAGTCTCGACCCCCATCCACCACTCCCCCTTTCCCTGAGAACTGTCAGTCCACTCCCCTCCTGTATCTCCGACTCTACTACAATCAACAGCTAATATTGTTCATCAGGTTTTTCAATCTCCTTTTGTAGTTGTTGTTGTTGTTGTTTTTTAATTAATAAACTTTTACACTTCTAAGAATACATTTTAAAAATCTAATAATTTTAAACCTTGTTTTTTCTGCCCTGAAAATTGAGAAGCAAACTTGTTTACCTGTAAACTTGCCCTTAGGCTATCAAAAGGTGTAGCCATTCAAATGTAAATGAACACATTGTTTAAAGATAGCTGCTGGTTGGAATTGGATTGCCTGTTCTGGGTGGGAAGGGCTTGTCATTCCCTTTCTCCATTAAAATTAAGGTGTTAGCTTTAAAACCTCTTTTTGTCAAGAGACCTTAAACTTTCATAACTTTAAATTTTTCAGATAGTAAATCAGTTACTTAGCATTTTCTCAAATCAATAATACCTCCACATGCCCAAGGATACACTTCACACAAAAGACATTTCCAAATAGATCCACCAACCTCATCCAGGCCCCACACAAGGCACTCACAGATCAACACCCCAGCACTATACTAACTCATCACATCCAGATATAAGCCTTCATCACTTGATTCAGCAGACCCTCAAGTTCCCGCAAAAGTTTCCAGCCATGTCTGAGAGGCAGCCCTGGGGCGTGGGCAGGTGAGGAGCGAGCTGTTCCGGGCCTGGCTGCTCCGGGGCTGGCCTCTGTTGTTCTGGTCCACTCCACAACCAGCTGCTCTGGGTCTGAACACTGCCGCTCCCAGCCTGGCAGCTGCAGTTCCGGGCCTGGCTGCTCCAGGCCTGGCTGCTCCCAACCTGGCTGCTCTGGGCCAGGTTGCTCCCGGCCCGGCCGCTCCAGGCCTGGCCGCTCCCGACCTGGCTGCTCCGGGCTTGGTTGCTGCTGCTCTGGCCCTGGCTGCTCCTGACCCAGCTCTGGGCCTGGCCACTCCGGGCCTGGGTGCTCCTGGCCTGGCCACCCTGAGCTTGGCCACCTCCACCCCAGGTCTGGCTGCTCTGGGCCTGGCTGCTGCTGCTCTGGTTCTGGCTGCTGCTCCTCTGGGGCCTGGCTGCTGCTGCTCCAGGCCCGGCTGCCACTTCCTTGGGCCTGGCCTCCCTGTTAGGGAACGCCAGGCAGGCACCCAGCCTTCTCCTCCTCTCCAGCTCCGTCCTCTTCGCACGAGTGCATTATGTCTCCATTCCTTAGGCTTTTTCAGCTCCTCTGATTTTCCTTCTGGTTTTATCTTTCCTTCTTGTTGTAGAATTTTCAGTCAGTCTACTACCTGTAGCTCTGGGCAATGTCCATTTTATATTTTAGTTGTATTCCATTGAAATTGTTGTGTGCGGCTGCGGTTAGGTGTTTACCTGTGCAGCCATCTTAGATCCTCCTCTGTATTTTACTTTATATAGCTTTATTACATATAATGTAAATGATTATAGATTAATCTTTTTAGTTGTGTGGTTATAAAAATAAAAAATTCAAAATAGTGCCCTGACTAGTATGGCTCAGTTGGTGGGGGCATTGGCAGGTACCCCTCCTGTACACTGAAAGGTTTCAGATTCTTTTCAAGTCAGGACTCCTATCCAGGTTTCTGGTTTGTTCACTGCTTGGGTAGGGTGCCTATGGGAGGCAACCAATTGATGCTTCTCCTTCACATCAATGTTTCTCTCACTCTCCCCCCTCTCCTTCCCCCCCCCCCTCTCAAATGAATTAAAAACTAAATTAAAAAAAAACATTAAAAATGTTTTTTGTTGTTTTATTGTTGACAGTATTACAGATGTTTCCCATTTTTTCCTTTTTTTGTCCTCCCTCTACCCAAACCCCACCCCACCACATGACTTTCCCATATTATTGTCTGTGTCCATGGGTTATGCATATATGTAGTTTATAGATCTAGAAAATTTTCATGGGGTCTTTTAGTTGTATAGTTTTGTGAATTTGTTATGTAGTTCCTAATCTGACATGTTTTAAACCATGTAATGTCACAGGTAAGTAATGAAAAAATTTTTAAGTATTACAAAAATACTTCATAGTCACTATGAAAGGATTGAAAGCTGTAGCTCAACATGAAGAAATGACATCTCCCAAGTCGTACCATTTAGCTACAAAGTCCTGAAAAGATCTGTCTATACTCACTGATTCTACTTTCCCTTCCATGCACTCTTGAGCCCACTCTAGTAATTTTCAGTCCCACCTCATCTCCAAAATTATTTTTCTCAAGGTTAGTGTTTGTTTTCCCTCTAATAAACCTAGATATAATGTTTTAGACCTGGTCTTACATAACATATCAGCAATATTTGACCCAATGGAAAACTCTGTTTTCATTTGGCTTTTAGGACTTTGAGTTTTCAGGGGGTGAAAAGACTCTCACTTGGTTTCCCCCTTGCCTGCCTAGCCTGTCCTTCTTAGTCTGTTTGGTTTCTCCTCATCTCCCACTTTTTACACATTCAAGTGTCCTGGGATTCAGTCTTTATTTTTTTTTCTACCAAAATTGAATTTTACTACTTTGTATATACTAATGATCTTCAAATGTATATCCCCACCCCAAATCACTCTCCTCTAAATGCCAGACCTATATATCAAACTGCCTGATTAATATCTCTTTTTAAAAATATATATTTATATTTATTTCAGAGAGAGAAACATCAATGATGAGAGATAATCACTAATAGGCTCATCCCTCCTACACATCCCTTATTGGGAATAGAGCCCAGAATCTGACTGGAATTGAAACTGGGACCCTTCAATCCACAGGCCGACTCTATCCACTGAGCTAAACCAGCTAAGGCTTGATCTCTCTCTCTCTCTCTCTCTCTCTCTCTCTCTCTCTCTCTCTCTCAGTATTGGGTGTTGCAGACTTAAGATCTCCAAAATTGTTCTACTGACGGTCTTTCTCACACCTGCCCTTCATGTAGTCTTTCTGTTTGAGTGAATGACAGCTCTTCTAATTGCTCTGCCAAAAACTTGGCATCATCCTGTCTTTATCTTAAACCTCACATCTAATGTGTCAACAAATCTTGTCAGATCACTTTCAAAATACAGTGGAACCTGGATATAAGGAACTGATTCGAGCAAAGGGTATAGGTATACTTTAAAGATGAAAGTCAGTTATATATAATAAAGTAGGTTTTCTGAATGTGTGTGAAAAAAATTGACAAATTAGTTTACCTGCTTTTACATATGTAAGCACATTTATGTAATTAAAATTAACTAGGTTTGAAAAGTTTAATTTTACAGAGAAGTTTTCCAAATGCATTATTGCTTATATATTCACCGTAGTTTTGAGACTGTAATAAGTATGCAATCTAAATGGAAATAATCATTTTGCAGAAAATACATTTTAATTATATTTAACTAAACAAATAATGTTCTAAAAAAACAAAATTTAAATTTTATAAGAACAGGAAAAAAAAATGTTCCTATTTAATTATCTTGGGATGATGATATAGCCAGACACTCCAGTGGAGGAGTCACTTAAATGTTTGATTTTGAGGGGCTTGCTTTAGGTAATTCTGCTTTGAAAACACTATGTAGCTTGAACTTTTGAAGTCTGCTGTTTTTTATAATTAATTCTCTAATATCTTGAACATGGGGTGATGAAGCTGAATTTCATTATCTGATGAATTGTCACTAGAAGTTATTAGATCGTGGAGATGGGATCCAAGCACTGATAACTCTGTGTTTGGGGCATGTTGTTTCTAATTCCTCCCTTTCTTCACCCCACCCTCATCTTCCCAGGTCATCACCTCATCTGCTATTTCACTTTCACTCATAGTGCGGTACCCAGGGCCACCTTCATCTTCTCACCTCTATAAAACATCTTCCTCAGCTGCTTGTCCACCAATATTCTGTGTTGTCCCACAGTAATCAGTAACCTTAAGCCCTTCTAAACACATGCCTGCCTTCTTTGTCAAGTAAATTCTTCCAACCAGTTTTCAATGTTTGCACTTTCACTTCTTTTTATGATGCAGCAAAATTTAAAATTTTGAGAGATAATGATGAGAGATAATCACTAATAGGCTCAGCCCTCCTACACATCCCTTATTTTACATGGTAACAATTTAAAACGATAAGTTTTGTAAAACACACTGTCCTCTTGTATGTTCATCATTACCTTCATTCTGCAATACAACCACTACTTCCTCTAAAAATTTTTGCAGTATATTTATTTGGTTGCCATATTATCTTTAAAGGTTAGGGTTGGAATAATGTGTTTTAAAGTACACACATAATTTTAAATTTATACGGAATGGGTCTAGTAATGTGTGCATTCTCGAGTCACCAAGAATAAGCAAATGCACACGGCAGGGGTGCGGCTCAGTGCACATCGGAACGTTGGCTGGCACATGTTAAAACTTCTGCAGAGCTAAAACCAGTTTGGCTCAGTGGATAGAGTGTCGGTCTGCGGACTGAAAGGTCCCGGGTTCGATTCCGGTCAAGGGCATGTACCTTGGTTGCGGGCACATCCCCAGTAGGGGGTGTGCAAGAGGCAGCTGATGGATGATTCTCTGTCATCGATGTTTATAACTCTCTAACCCTGTCTCTTCCTCTCTGTAAAAAAAGCAATAAAAATATATTAAAGAAAACAAACAAACAAACAAACAAACAAACAAAAAGCTGTAGACATTCACTCCACTTGCCAACAGAACCAATTTCCATGTACCATGTAGAGGACCATGTTGTGAACATTGTTTAGGAATGGTGCTTCTTGGATTTAAATGTACAGAATATAGTTGTGGATAGTGGTGAAATTACTATAGTGGTTTTACAACATATGGCCTATTTGATAAAATTTGTTTAAAATAACTGTCAATTAAGCGCAAAAAATAACTTGTCGATTTAATTATAAGCATATCTTGGATAAAAGCATTTTTTAATTTAATGGGGTGTTAATTTTACCATATGTCATACAGAGGAGAAGTTTTATTTGTTAAGTCTGAAGTATGTTAATTCAAGTTCCACAAAAATCTAGAGTTTACTGTATATGTAGAATGCCATCACATCTTTCAGGCCAGGTCACTACCATCTGCTATCTAGATTAATTTAATAGCAGACTAATTGACTTCTTCCTTCCTTCCTTTCTTCCTTCCTTCCTTCCTTCCTTCCTTCCTTCCTTCCTTCCTTCCTTCCTTCCTTCCCTCCTTTACTCCCTGCCTTCCTTCCTCCCTGCCAATCTCCCTCTCTTTTCTTCTTATTTACTTTCTTTCCATTAATTCTAGTCTTTTATTTAATCTAAATACAGTTGGACCTATTAAAAAGTAAGCCAGATTGTACTGTTCCTCTGGTCAATACCTTCTAATTGCCTTTTTCATTCAAAGTACATGAGTCCCAAGGTCCCCCAACTAGGGATTGAACCCAAAACATGGGTAGGTGCTCTTCCATCAGCTATATTCAGAATTAAAACTATTCATATTCAACAATTAGTGACTTATTTTTGAATTTTGGGTCAAGAGGAATTGTTTAATAATTTCTCTCAGGAAGATCCTTTTTAATGTTTTTATTAATTTTAGAAAAAGAGGAGGGAAAGGGAGAGAAAGATAGAAATATCAATGATGAGAGAGAACCATCAATTAGCTGACTCATGCATGTCCATTACTAAGGATCAAGCCAGCAACCAACCCTGCATGTGCCCTGACTGGGAATTGATGTGGTAACCTCTTGGTTCATGGGTTGATCCTCAACAATTGATGTTTAGTGTTTAAATGTTTAGTTTTAATCAGGGGAGTTATTTGTATAAATAAAATTTTATTTTAATTCTCACCAAGGATATATTCTTAACCATTTGAGAGAGAGAGAGAGAGAGAGAGAGAGAGAGAGAGAGAGAGAGAGAGAGAGGTCAATGTGAGGAAGGAACATCCATTTGTTGCCTCCTGGTATGCTTCCCATCCAGGAATTGAACCCAAAACCCAGGTATGTGCCTTGATGGTGAATCAAACTGGCAAAATTTGGTGTATAAGATGATGTTTCAGTCAACTAAGCCTCCCACCAGGCATTTTTGTACATTTGTGGAGGTGTATAATCATGATACACTTTTGATTGCATTGATTCCATAAAAAAAGTAATTATACTTTTCTGTTGGTAAATTTAGCTTTTAGTTAAGACTAGAGGCCTGTTGCACAAAGATCTGTGCAATAGGCCTTTCTTCCCCTGCCTGATGGCACCGGTTTTCCTCTGGTACCCAGGACCCAGGCCTTCATCTGGCTGTCGCCTTCAGTGTTCACTCTGGCCAGAGCCTTCAGTCTTCACTGCTCCAGCCATAATGCCACTCCTATAGTTCTCTCCAACCTCACCCTCCCCTCATAGCAGGAGTCTCACCCCATCCAGCCACTCTGTGCCATCATATGCAAGTTAACCATCCATATTTGTTGGGTTAATTTGCATACTCACTCCTGATTGGCTGATGGGTATCATGGAGATACAGCAAAATTGCATATTTTTATTAGTGAAGATTAGATGCAAAAGTTACTAAATAATTTCATTTTCAAAGAAAACCGTAACTAAATGGATTATTTCCATTTTCTAACTATGTATATAATGACATGCAGGTTTTATTTTGTTTTTTCTAATTTTTCCAGTTTCTTTGAGCTACTACTAAGGGCCTGGTGCATGAAATTCATGCACTGGAGGAAGGGGTGTGTCCTTCAGCCCACACTACACCCTTTCCAAGCTGGGCCCCCTCAGGGGATGTCCATCTGTTGGTTTAAACCAGCAGTCGGACATCCCTCTCACAAACAAGGGCTGCTAGCTCCCAACTGCTTGCCTACCTGTCTGCTTGATCCCCCCTAACTGCTCCCCTGCAAGCCTGATTGACTCCTAACTTCTCCTCTGCCAGCCCAATGGCCCCTAACTGCCCTCCCCTGTTGGCCTGGTTGCCTAACTGCCCTTCCCTGCAGGCCTGGTTCCTCCCAACTGCTTTCCTATGCTATCTCATGCTCCACTAACTGCCCTCCTCTGCTGGCCCAGTCACCCCCCAACTACCCTCCCTGCCAGCCCGGTCATACCCAACTGCCCTCCCCTGCTGGCCTGGTCCCGCCCAACTGCTCTGCCCTGCTGGCCTGATCACCCACAACTGCCATCTTGTGGCAGCCATTTTTAACCACATGGGGTGACCATCCTGTACGAGGGTGTGAGGGTCAATTTGCATACTACTGCTTTATTATATAGGATAATAGACATGTAACATTGCATCTTTTGAAGGGATACATTGTGTTTATTTGATACACTTTTATGTTGTTAAATGATTACCTCAGGATTATTTGTTTACATTTCCATTAAATCACATAGTCACCAATTCTTTCTTTGTGGTAAGAACATTTAGATCTATTCCCTTAGCAACTTTCAAGTCTATAATACATATTGTTCACTATAATCACCATGCTGTTCATCAGACAGGGTTGAATCCTATATGAACATATATGACATTTATTTAAATAATGCTGGCAATATGAAAGAGCAGCAGGTCATCCACGAAAATCTATTCTGCACCCCCTCACTATATGCCAGCTGTTTATATGGGGTAGAAGGCGAAGATTACATGGGGAAGTAGGCAAAAGAAATAAGAATGGGTATGCAAAAGTAACACAAATGGGTATTACATGAATGGGGAAGTAGGCAAAAGGAATAAAAATGGGTATAATGGTTACAGATTACACCAATAAAGGCTGGGACTCCATTATTTCATCAACAAGGTTGTTAATCTTTCCATGATAATAGGCAGTTAAGGACGATGGACCACATTTCCAGTTTAACTTCCAAGTGCAAGGGGACTGGGGGGAACTCCAAGCCAGATGAAAATATGTTTTCTTTAATCAGACCAAAACAATCACGATTAACAGAGCGTGATTAATATTTGTAATAACTATAGCTAGTCTCTACTATTCTATTTATGCCTCTAGCAGTAGAGTTTTCTTCTTTCTCTTTTCCCTGAAAAAATTCCACTGTGTGTGTGTGTGTGTGTGTGTGTGTGTACATATTTGTGTGTGTACACACATTTACTATATCAGTGATTTGCAAACCTCAGCTTGCGAGCCACATGTGGCTCTTTGGCCCATTGAGTGTGACTCTTCCACGAAATACCATGGCCTGAGCAAGTCTATTTTGAAGAAGTAGCATTAGAATTAGTTTAAGTTGAAAATATTTGGCCCTCAAAAGACATTTCAGTCGTTGTACTATTGATATTTGGCTCTGTTGACTAATGAGTTTGCTGAACACTGTACAATATAAACACATATATACATGTATATTCACATACTTAATATACTCACACATACATGCAAACATACATACATACATACATACATACATACATACCACATCCTCTTACCCATTCATTTATTGGTGAACACTTAGTTTTTGCATTTTGTTTTTTGTGAATAAGGCTGCAGTGGACATTGGAGTGCAACTATCTCTCCAAGATACAAAAGAGGCAAAAAATGTATGACTGCTCTCTAAATATTTGTTATATCCATTGGTCTAATGTTTGTTTCCAGTTTAACATTTCCATCTCTTCACACTGAGCCTTTAGTGTCTTTAAGAGTGAATTGAGCCCTGGCCTATGTGGCTCAGTTGATTGGAGCACTATCCCTTATACTAAAATTTTATTAGTTTGATTCTCAGTCAAGGCATATACATAGGTTGTGGGATTGATCTCTGTTTTGGGTATGTATGGTAGGTAACCAATCAATGCTCTCTCCACATTGATGTTTCTCTGACTGTCTATCTGTATCTCTTTTCATTCCACTCTAAGACCAATGAGCATATCCTCAGGTGAGGATTTAAAAAATTAAGAAACTGAATTGAGTCACTTGAAGGCACCGTATAATTAGGTCTTATTCTAACCTGTCCAGACATTATCCACTTTTTAAAATTGTTTATTTTTTTATTTATATATTTTTCAGTTTTGTTATTAAAGTATTATATGTGTACATATTTTAACATTGCCCCCCCCCCAACCACTCCCATACATGTCCTCAACCCCCAGGACTTTGCATCCATTCTTTATGCTTATATGCATATATACAAGTCCTTCAGTTGATTTTTTATCTCTACCACCTCTTCCTAACCTTCCCACTGTAATTTGACAGTTTGTTTGATGCTTTACTGTCTCTGTATCTATCTTTTTGTTCATATGTATATAATGTTCTTTATTAACTATAAATGAGTGAGATCATGTGGTATTTTTCTTTCATTGACTGGCTTATTTCACTTAACATAATGTTCTCCAGTTCCATCCAGGTTGCTGCAAATGGTAAGAAATCCTTCTTTTTTATGGCAGCATAGTATTCCATTGTGAGGATAGATGTACCATAGTTTTCTGATCCAGTCATCTACTGACAGGCACCTAGGCTGTTTCCAAATCTTAGTTATTATAAATTGTGCTTTTATGAACATAAGGATGCATATATCTTTTATGATTGGTGTTTCTAGTTTCTTAGGATATATTGCTAGAAGTGGGATTACTGGGTCAAATGGAAGTTCCATTGTCAGTTTTTTTGAGGAAACTCCATACTGTTCTCCACAGTGGCTGCACCAGTCTGCATTCTCACCAGCAGTGCATGAGTGCTCCTTTTCCTCCACATTCTCGCCAACACTTGTCATTTGTTGATTTGTTCATAATAAGCATTCTGACAGTTGTGAGATGGTACCGCATTGTTGTCTAGATTTGCATTTCTCTGATAATTAGTGACTTGGAGCATGTTTTCATGTGTCTCTTGCCCTCCCTTCTGTTTTCTTTTGAAAATATTCTATGTAGGTCCATTGCCCATTTTTTAATTGGATAATTTATCTTCCTTTTATTTAGTTGTATAAGCTGTCTGTAGATGTCAGAAATTAAACATTTATCATTGATAACATTTGCAAATATGTTCTCCCATATAGTGGGCTTTCTTCTTGTTTTGTTGATGGTTTCTTTTGCTGTAAAAAAGCTTTTTATTTTGATGTAGTCCCATTTGTTTATTGTCTCTTTAGATTCCATTGCCCTAGGGGCAGTATCAGTGAAGATATTGCTTTGGCATATGTGTGAGATTTTGCTACGTGTGGATTCCACTAGCATTTTTATGGTTTCCCATCTTATGTTTAAGTCCTGTATCCATTTTGAGTTTATTTTTGTGTATAATGTAAGTTGGTATCTAATTTCATTCTTTTGCATGTTTCTGTCCAATTTTCCCAACACCATTTATTGAAGAGACTATGTTGACTCCATTGTATGTTTTGTATGTTTGACTCCATTGTATGTAAGAGACTATGTTGACTCCATTTATTGAAGAGACTATGTTGACTCCTTTGTCAAATATTAATTGAGCATAGTGATTTGGGTTGATATCTGGATTCTCTATTCTATTCCATTGATCTGTATGTCTGTTCTTGTGCTCAGTACCAGGCTGTTTTTACAACAGTGCTTTATAATGCAGCTTGAAATTTGGTATTAAGATCCCTCCTACTTTATTTTTCTTTCTCGGGATTGCTGTGACTATTCAGGGTCTTTTATTGTTCCAGATGAATTTCTGGAGAGTTCTTTCTAGGTCTGTGAAATGTGCCGTTGGTATTTTAATGGGAAGTGCATTGAACCTATACATTTCTTTGGGAAGTATGGATATTTTAATGATGTTGATTCTACCAATCCATGAACATGGAATGTTCTTCCATCTGTTTATGTCTTCCTCTATCTCTTTTTTCAGTGTACTGTAGTTTTCTGTGTATAATATAAGTCTTTTACCTCCTTAGTTAAGTTTATTTCTAGATATATTAATTTTTTTTGTGTGATGGTAAATGGGAATGCTTTTTTTAGTCTCTCTTTCTGTAAGTTCACTAATGGTGTACAGAAAGGCCATAGATTTATTGGCATTAATTTTGTATCTTGCTACATTGCTGATTTTATTTATTATGTCTATTGTTTTTATGATGGTGTCTTTCGGCTTTTTATGTACAATATCATGTCATCTGCAAATAAGGACAGCTTTACTTCCTCTTTTCCAATTTGGATGCCATTTATTTATTATTTTTGTCTAATTGCAATGGCTAATACTTCCAGTACTATGTCAAACAGGAATGGTGAGAGTGGGCATCCCTGTCTTGTTCTGTTCTTAGGGTAAATGGTTTTAGTTTTTGCCCATTGTATATGATGTTTGCTGTGGGCTTATTATATATAGCTTTTATTAGGTTGAGGTATGATCCTTCTATTCCCACATTGGTGAGAGTTTTTATCAAGAAAGTAGATTGGATTATGTTAAATGCTTTTTCTGCATCAATTGACAAGACTATGTGATATTTATATCTCAATTTGTTTATGCGATGTATCACGTTTATTGGTTTTCGGATATTGTACCATCCTTGCATTCCTGGGATAAGTCCTACTTTGTCAAGGTGTATGTTCTTTCTGATGTACTGCTGGAGCCGATTTGCTAGAATTTTGTTGAGAATTTGGCATCTATGTTCATGAGGGATATTGGCTTGTAATTCTCTTTCATAGTGTTGTCTTTATCTGGCTTTGGTATTAAGGTGATGCTGGCTTCATAAGCGGAGGTTGGAAGTGTTCTTTCCTCTTGAATTTTCTCGAATAGTTTGAGGAGGATAGGTTTTAGTTCTTCTTTGAATGTTTGGTAAAACTTTCCTGTGAAGCCGTCTGGCCAGACTTTTGTTTGTTGGAGGCTTTTTTTTTTTTATGACTTCTTCAATTTCTTCCATAGTTTCTGGCATATTAAGCTGTTCAGATTCTTTCTGATTGAGTTTTGGAAGGTTATGTTTTTCTAGGAATATGTCTGTTTCTTCCAGGTTGTCCAGTTTGTTGAAAAAGAGTTTTTTTTTTTTTGTTTTTTTTGTTTTTTGTTTTTTGTTTTTTGTTTTTGTTTTTTTTAACCAATCCTTTGTATTTCTTTGAGGTCTGTTGTTTCTCTTCTTTCATTTCTGATTTTGCTTATTTGGGTCCTCTCGCTTTGCTTCTTAGTGAGCATGGCTAGAGGTTCATCAATCTTGTTTATTCTTTCAAAGAACTAGCTCTTGGTTTTGTTGAACTTTTGTACTGTTTCTTTTGTCTCTATGTTGTTTATCTCTGCTCTGATCTTTATTATTTGCTTCCTTCTGCTTTGCTGGGATTTTTTTGTTGCTATTTTTCTAATTCTTTGAATTGTAGTGTTATGTAATTTATTACCATTGTTTCTTTTTTTGGGGGGTGGTGGGCAGTAGGCTTGTAGAGCTATGAACTTCCCTCTCAAGACTGCTTTTGCTGTGTCCTATAGATTTTGGATTGTTGTATTTTCATTGTCCTTAGTTGCCATGATGTTTTTTATTTCTTCCTTGATCTCTCTGGTAATCCAGCTATTGTTTAATAGCATGCTGTTTAGTCTCCATGTGTTTGATTTCTTTGGGTTGTTTTTATTGTAGTTGATTTATAGTTCTATGCCACTATAATCTGAGAAGATGTTTGGTATGATTTCTATCTTCTTGAATTTGAAGATACTTTGCCTATGTTCCAACATGTGGTCTATCTTTGAAAATGACCCATGTACATTTGAGAAGAATGTATATTCTGTGGCTTTTGCATGAAATGTTCTGAAGATGACAATTGATTTTATCTGGTCTAGTGAGTCATTTAGGATTGATGTTTCTTTGCTGATTTTTGGTTTAGAGGATTTGTCCAATGGTGATAGTGGGGTATTAAAGTCTTCTATTATGATTGTATTTTGCTGTTAATCTCTCTCTTGATATTCTCCAGGAGTTTTCTTTTAAGTATTTGGGTTCTCCTGTATTGGGTGCAAATATGTTTACCAGCATTATTTCTTCTTGTTGGATTGTTCCCTTTAGTATTATGAAGTGGCCTTTCTTATCTCTTGTTATGTCCTTCACTTAGTAATTCACTTGTCAGACATTAGTATTGATAGCCCAGCTTTTATTTCTTCATTTCCATTCACCTGGAAAACCTTTTTCCATCCCTTAACCCTCAGTCTGTGTGTGTGTGTGTGTGTGTGTGTGTGTGTGTTTCCTGTGGTGGGTTTTTTGTAGACAGCAGAAATATGGGTCTTGTTTTCTTATCCAATCTTTTACCCAGTGTCTTTTGATTGGAATATTTAATCCATTTACATTAAAGTTATTATTGATAGGTTCTTATTTCTCACCAATTTTATTCTTTACCTTATTTTCCTTCTTCGCTTCCTATTTCTTTTCATTTCTTTCTTTCTTTTTTTTTTGTGTGTGTTTGTTTGTGTTTTTTTACAGCAGACCTTTAGCATGTCTAGAATTGCTGATTTGGTGATGATAAATTCCCTTAGTCCTTTTTTCGTTTGTGAAGCTCCTGATTTCACCTTTAGTTATGATGGATAGCCTTGCTGGGTACAGTATTCTTGGATTCAGACCTTTCTTTTGTAAGATTTTCTATATTTCATTCCATTCCCTTCAGGCCTGATGTGTTTCAGTTGAGAAATCAGTTGCTATTCTGATGGGAGTGCCTTTGTATTTACTTTCTGTCTCTATCTGGCCACTTTAAAGATTCTTACTTTGTTGTTGGTGTTTGCCATTTTAATTATAATGTGCCTTGGTTTTGGTCTTTTTGGGTTCATTTTGTTTGGGACTCTATTAGCTTCTTGGATTTCTGTGGTTTTTTTCTTCCTTATATCAGGAAAGTTTTCTGTCATTATTTTTAAAACAGGTTTCTATTTTTTGCTCAATTTCCTTTTCTTCTGGAACCCCGATTATGGGGATGTTGTTTTGTTTCATATTGTCCCAAAGTTCCCTTAGGTTATTTTCCTGCACTTTAATTTTTTTTCTAGAAGCTGCTATACTTGGATATTTTTTTCCAATCTTGTCTTCTATCTCACTGAGGTGGTACTCTGCTTCTAGTCTACTCTTGATGCTTTCTATTGAATTCTTTACTGCAGCGATGTCATTTTTCATTCCTTCTTGGTTCTTCTTCATTTCCTCTTGGTTCTCACTCATATTGTGAAATTTGTCTTCCATTCTTTTCAGCCACCTTATGACCATTTCTCTGAATTCTTTCTCTGATAGGATGCTTGCCTCTATTTCATTTACTTCCTTTTCTGGTGATGCCTGCTTTTCTTTCATATGCAGGTTGTTTCTTTGTCTCCCCATGGTCTCCCTCCTCAGGATGTCTGGTTATGTAGTTTTCTCTCTCCTGCATTGATTTAAATGCACAAAATGCAACACAACCAGGTACAACATACAAGGCACTGAATAGAAATGTATTCAGGATATTAATAAACTCCAATAAAAGTGACCACCAGAGAATGGCAAATTAAAGGATAGGAGAGAAAGAAGAGTAAAAAGAAAGAGAAAAAGGTGTGTCAAAATGAAATTGTGCAAAGAAAATAAAAAGTAAGAGAGACAAGAATGAGTCTAAGAGAGAAAAGTGGAACCAACTGTATATATACAATAGAAAGAAAAATCCAATATAACAACCACTATTCCCAGCAAATACCAGCAACAAATACATGGAGATTATTGTATTATTGTATTGTACTACAACACCAACTAATATTAAGCGAGGCAAGGGAAAACAGAAGAAAAAAAAAATAAAGCAAACAAAAAAGAATAAGAAAAACAATCTCACAAAAAAGCATAAAAAATAGATATAATCAACATTCAAGCAAACCACAACAAAAGACCAGAGATAATAACAATTGTTGGACAGTTAAGATAGTGAAGAGAGAGGTGTTTATGGACTTGGAGCAGGGGATTGGAAATTAGATATATAAGTAGGGTGAAATTTTAGCAGGGGGTCAACAAAAATAATAGAGACAATCTAAAGCAGAAAAGGATTAAGATAAATAGGACACCAAAAGGGGAAAGGTTAAGAAGAGAATGATGGCATAAAGGTAGAATTGAGATAGGGTAAAATGATGCTAAAGGAAAGATAAAAATAGAATGTAGAACACTAATCCCAAAGTAAAATAAAGAAAAAATAAAATGACACTTAAAAAAAGGTAAAATAGTAGTAATAATAACACTGACTGAAAATAAAAATGTAATAATTCAAAAGGTAAAATCAAGTGATAAAAAAGAAAAAAGTTATTTTCTTAAGTAAAATATGCAAAAATTAAAAATAAAAAAATAAAAATAATATTAAAACATAAAATGTGCAGTAGTGAAGATCATTCACTTCCTCTATTGTTCTGTTTGGCACTCCTGTTTCCTAGTCCTGACACTATTGCATTTCCCTGTGTTTCACTGCTCTTCAGTCTTGTGAGCCAGTCCTAATTTTAAGAAGGCAGTGTCTTAATTTTTCATATTCCTTTATTTTTTTATTACATGAGTCAATTTGTGATTCAGCCTTTGGGTGGCAGTGTTTCTGGATTGATTTCCGGGTCAATGTATGGCCTCTCTAGCCTTCTTTCCCTGTGCATTCAATACTGGTTTGTGGAGGGGGGCTGTCTCAGAGCTGGCTCTCCTATGGTCACTCCCCTCTCCAATCCCCAAGTTCCAGTAAAACAACTTCCTCTTGCAGTCTCCCAGGGTATCCACAACTGGGTTATCCTATGTATTGGGCTTAGTAATCAGAAGCAGAAAAAGCCCAAGTGTGTGGACAGTGGGTCTGTGCAAGTCTAAGCAGCCTGCACTCCCTTGAAATTCTTAGGCTGCCCCTTCGGGTCAGATAAAAATGGGTTGCTTTCCAGAGATCCCTTCTATTACCGTGTTTCCTCGAAAATAAGACATCCTCCGAAAATAAGACCTAGCACATGGAAAGATAAGACATCCCCTGAAAATGAGACCTAGCGCAACTTTGGGAGAAAAAATTAATATAAGACACTGTCTTATTTTCGGGGAAACGGGGTAGCAGCTCCAAGAACCTCCCTCCACATTCAGGATCACACCAGCCCCAAAGCCACGGATTTTTCTCGGCACAGGCTTCCCTCCAGCTCTCACAAAACACGTGTTTCTTTCTCCCCTGGGACCAGAGACTTCACCTTATCCCAGGCAAAATCTGACCCCTCCCTCTCTGTGGTGGAACGAAGAGCTCCTTTGAATCTGCGTGTTTGTGCAGGTTGGGGACCAGCGTTCTGGGGCTCACAGCTGTTTGGTGGTCACCACAGTTGTGGATTTTCAGGCTTTCAATATTATCCACTTTTCCTTTTAAGAAGGCACAGTTCCCGCATCCAAGCCCTTAGCTCCAAGAGGGGACCCAGCTGCAATGTGGGCTACCAGGTCAGGGGAACCCCATCCAGCAGTCCCCCACTTTCTCCTGGAGTTTAGCTGTCCCTTAATTGCTAAGAAACACTCCCCATGCAAGCATCAGCTGTTCTTTCTTTCTGCTCCGGGACAAGGCTCAGAACATGTCTATCTATTCTGCCACCATTTTTCTCCCTCCCTATTTTCATTTTATTGAATTTATTGAGGTGCCTCTGATTAACAAATTATACAGGTTTCAGGTGCACATTCTACAATACATCATCTATACACTGCATTGTGTGTTCATCACACCAATTCATCCTATGCCTTTTGATTGGAGAAGTCAATCCATTCACAAAGTAACTGTGGGCAGATAACAACTTACTAATGCTATCTAGTTTTCTGGCTTTTTTGTAGTTCCGTTTTTCCTTTCTTGCTGCCTTCCTTTGTGAATTGAAGATATTCCATAGTGTGCTTTGATTCATCCTCTTTATCTTTTGTGAATCTGTTGGGGGTTTTTGCTTTGTGGTTACCATGAGGATTACACAAGACATCTTAGAATATATCAGTTTATCTTATGTTGATTACATCTTTGGTTATATTTAACTGCAGATTTCCCTTAAGAGAAGAAAAAGAGAAAAGACAAAGAGCTGGTCTGTTATGTAAAAAAAATAGGGTGCAGTTAACAAAGAAGGAAGAGCACTCTATTAAAGAAGTTGAAATGCACCCACAACTTGGAATCACCATTAGAACACAAGACATGACACTGGAGATTATAAGAGAAAATGAGGTAAATTTATCTTTGGGGGAAATCTTATTTCTAACAGTGCTTCATCAATATTTATATCCTTGTCATTTAATGAATATTATTACATTTAAAACAAACCAAAAAATGTTCTCATTTTAGATGTGAACTGTGACATTTATTGTTTAAACTATTATTAAGTTATTACTATCCTTGGCATCTAATGGGTACTTGTGAATGTTTACTAAATGAAGAAATGGAAAATAAATTGAGCCTATCCATTGACATAAATGTTAATTTTGGCTCTTAAAAACTGTTAACATGCAGGTTAAATTGCCTAGAGACTGTGATAGAACTAGTGAAATGTTCATAAAGAAATTTTATTTCAGAATACTGTATTTTTGCTCCATGACAAATGTAGCTATTACTTATAATTTTAGTTTTTCATGAAAAGCAAAGATCCTTGTGCTTAAAAAGGCTACTTTCTTTTCACAGGTTGTTTAAGGTATTGCTCTTAAGCTTTGGACTTTTTTTTTTTTTTTTTAATAGAGTGAGACCAAAAACTAAATTAAATGTATCCCTAGGTTGTAGAAGTGCAAAAGTACACTCAGAGGCAACCTTCTTCAGAACAGAACGCCAGAATATTTCAAGATGGCATTCTGACCAAACACGTTTACAAACCAAAGGTGATAGAAATAGATCATAAGAAAATAAAATTCTGAGGTAGTTTATTTAGTCATTTGCAAATGTACCAGTATGTGAGTATGTGTGAGTTTGCATATATTGAACAAACAATACTGTACAATGGAAACTATAAGGGAAACTATAAGGGATTTAAAAAGTGTGTGTGTGTGTGTGTGTGTGTGTGTCTGTGTGTGTGAGAGAGAGAGAGAGAGAGAGAGAGAGAGAGAGAGAGAGAGAGAGAGAGAGAGAGAAAAGAGAGAGAGAGAGAGAGAGAGAGAGAGAGAGAGAGAGAGAGGGAGAGGGAGAGAGATGGCTTTTTTGATTCATTGGATAAAGTGATATTGTTAATTCAAATCCATTTTTCTCAAGTAGTCACATTCACAATGGCCTCTTCCAAAGAGAAGGCTTTTAATAGTTTCCATAATAATTGATGTGTTGTCTATGATATCAAAGATATTGCTGGTCACCGAAACCGGTTTGGCTCAGTGGTAGAGCGTCCGTCTGCGGACTGAAAGGTCCCAGGTTCGATTCCGGTCAGGGGCATGTACGTTGGTTGCGGGCACATCCCCGGTAGGGGGTGTGCAAGAGGCAGCTGGTCGATGTTTCCCTCTCATTGACGTTTCTAGCTCTCTATCTCTCTCCTTTCCTCTCTGTAAAAAAATTAATAAAATATATTAAAAAAAGATATTGCTGGAAATAATAGATGTTCCTGATTTTAGCAGTGGTTTCATTTCCTGATATATTAATATAGAAGTTAGCTTTCACTTCCAGTGATTGTATGGAGGAAAGTAATAGCAGGTTCAGAGATCACATTTTAGATGTCATTCTTCTACTTTTGAGAAGGGACTTCTGAAGAGAATGCAAACTATAATATATATTTAGTGATAATTTATTGGTAAGTATTTTAGTGTATTCCCCCCATTTCATATTTAATACTACTTTAAACATCATGAACAAGAAATAAAAGTTATTGAAGCAATAAATAATCTCATAATTTTCTAAGAAGACTGTAAATTTTATCCTACTTATCATTTGTTTTTTGAAACATGGGCGTCTTTTTTGTTTCTATATCCACACTGGAGGAGAACTATGGGTTGGTGCAAGAGCACGAATTGTGGAGTCAGAAAACCTGGGGGAAATCATGAACTAACTTATCTTTTTAACCCCTCCATTGCAGATTGTGTTAACTGAATGAGTTCTTTGATGGATGTAGAAGTGCTTAGGAAAATGCTTGATTATCAATTATTAATAGAGGTAGTTTTTATAACTGACTATGAAAGTATTAGAAAAGCAGAATATGTAAGGGATACTACTGGGGGAAAGAATTTTAGGAAATTTACTTTGTCCTAATATTAGTATGGTTAATACTCTTACTGTAGGGTAGCTATATATTCAGACTGTCATATCAACTTGTAAGAGTAAAGTTATTTGAATTTTAATTAAATTTATTCTGGGTTTCTGATAATTTAGAAAAACCCTTCCTAATTCAGAGACTCTTAAAATTCTCTTGTGATTTTTTTCACTTAAAAATTCATCATATTGCTGAAACAAGTTTGTCTCAGTGGATAAAGCATCAGCCTGCAGACTAAAGGGTCCCAGGTTCGATTCTGATCAAGGGCATGTACCTTGGTTGTGGGCACGTCCCCAGTGGGGGGTGTGCAAGAGGCAGCTGATCGATGTTTCTCTCTCATCCATGTTTCTAACTCTCTATCCCTCTCTCTTCCTCTCTGTAAAAAATCAATAAAATATTTTTAAAAATTCATCACATTATATTACACTTTTGAACTTTGGAGAATTTATGCTCGTATAAAGTTAGAGGTTTGGATCCAACTGTATTTTTTTTCCAGTGGGCTATCCAATTATTTTAATTTTTTTATTATAATCACAGGTTATTCTTTAATTTCAGAGACTATCATGACATGTCATTTCAATGCTTTAGCTAAAAGTCTCCTTTGTGTTACTTAGGTTTCTGAGAGTTCTGACAAAGAAAAAAGTCTATTGCATGAAAATCGCATGTTGTGGGATGAAATTGCCAAATTAAGAATGGATATGGACACAGTAAAAAATCGGTCCAGGAAAAGGAAAAAAAAATACATTGAGGACATTGCAATTGTCAATGAAAAGAATGACCTTTTTCAAAAGAAAATAGAAGAAATGGTATTTCAACAGAATGCAGAACTTGAAGCTCAAGGAACTGAGTGTATAATGCTAAGCCATAAACTGGAGCATGAACAACAAGTAGGTTTATACTTTTTATAGTTTTTTGCATGGATAATAATAGAATAATTAGTTAATAACAATCCAAGAATAAATTCTGTGTTTCATATACTCACAACTGTAAACCTTTTAGCCTATGCTTTATATAAAGTTATGTATTATTAACATTATTTAATAATAATGTGATTTATAAAATCAGTAACAGAAATATCTTACTAGGCCACTGTGAAAAAAACTTCAACAAGAACTGGCTGACACCAAACAAAAACTATCTACAATAGAGGTTTTTATGGAGATTGAATCACGTCATGCTATGCATTTAGAAGATAAGAAACAAGATTTCAAGAACAAACTAAATCAAAGCAGAAGTCAGGTATGTATGAAATTTAATCTGCCATCAGTTAAACTATAACTGGTTAAATAATATAGTGTTTTAGGATACCACTTATCATGGCAGCTTTCTTATGTATTTCATCGTGATTAATTTATTATAATTGTATTATTTTTATAGTGCTCTTATATCTGGCTTTTATTCTGCCATTTGTATATATATATATTTTTAATATTTACCGTTACGAAAGTTGAGAATTATGTATCATTCTTTCATTCTTCATAGAAGTCAAGAGGCTTTGTTTTCTACTAAATAATATTGCAGATCATGCCATTAGAGAAGCAACCTCACAAATGATTTTCAGATAAGCTCTCCTTGGGCTTCCTGGTGACAGTGGCTGTAAGACTCTTACATTCTGAAAATCCTTGAGGCGCCACGTAAATGTTTCTGAGGCCTTAGGGTTTTATAAGTCTTAGCTTTATCCTTAGACCATGTATTCCTGGACACCCTGGATTTGATGTTAGCCCAGAGCCATTTTTTATTTTAGCACTAGAGGCTCGGTGCATGAAATCATGCACAGGTGCAGTCCCTAGTTCAGGCTGGCAATTGAAGAACAAGTGTCTGGTGTGGAAGGGCCCTGGGCAGCACCTGGGCCCCCAGGCCTTTGTGCATTCCCTTCTTCCTGATTAACGGTGCCTGAGTCCCCACACGGAGATTCAGTGAGCACGGCCGGATGCACAGGCCCAGGCATAGTGTGGGCCTCTGGGCTGCCCAGCGGCCTTGCATGGAAACTGGGCAGGCAGCGGGAGCTCTTCCCGCTGGTCCCACAGACTGGCTCCTGCACAAACCCTTGGGGAGCTTGGCCAGCCCCTGTATCCCCAGCAGCTGTGGCCCGGCTCATCCCGAAGACACCGTGTGTGTGAGCCCTGGTGTTCGGGGGAAGGGTAGCTGGGGGAGTGACAGTGAGCTCGGCAGAACCTCACATTCTCACTGCACTTCCATCCCCATCACCCCTGCCATAGGTAGCAAGTGGGAGGTCACAGCCCCATATCATAATGAGCAGTCAAACTCCTGGTCTCCCAGTAAAATGACCGGCCAAGGGGACAATTTGCATATTAGGCTTTTAATTATATAGGATTATATGACAATTGGGCCTGTGGGAGAAGCTATAAATGGGAAAAGGGTATTTAAAATCCTTAGGTCCTGTTTCTTTGATATTTAATTAGAGGCCCAGTGCATGAAATTCATGCATGAGCTAGGGGGTGTCCCTCAGCCCAGCCTGAACCCTCCCTAATCTGGGACCCCTGGAAGGATATCCAACTGCCCATTTAGGTCCAATCCCAGGGGGACATCCCGGGGGTGTGTGTGTGTCAATTTGTATATGCAAATTGACAGTACCTCCACTGCACCCACAAGCCACACCCACAAGCCAATCAGGAGTGAATATGCAAATAAACCCATCCAAGATGGCTGGGGCCCAGGGCCATGGGGAGTGGGAGGGAGGCTTGGGTTTCCCCAGCAATTTCAACCCAATTTGCAAGGGCTCCCTCCCTGGGGCTATGCAGTCTTTTTTTCCTCTGCAAAGATCAAGGCTGGGTGCACTGCACTAGTTGCCCTGTGGGTGCTGGGAGGGGCTGGCTCTTCAGGAGAAACATGTCTGCTCAGCATTGGAGAGTCCAGCATGTGCCAGTGCTGGATGCCTGGTCACCTTTCCCTATCCTGCTCCTCTCCCCAGACTCCACAAATCTGCTCCTTCACCTGCACTGTAGCCTTGGTGAGTGTTTGTAATTGAAAGGACCTATGAACTGGATTTAGTGAATAAAAACAGAGAAAATATAAGATTTTTCTTTATAAGAAACCACTGCGAGTTTCTCTCCCCCCCTCATATCATGTGGCTCAGGCAGTTCCTCAGGCTGTCCTGCTGGATGTTGTCTCTCACGGCTGTGGACTTAGATCTAGATTCCCTGGCTGCCAGCTGTCCTGAGGACTCCCTCCCACCGTCGAGGTTTGTGTGTCCCAAAGGGACAAGGACTTGGAGTAGCACAGTTTCTTTTGGACCCTCTTGTCCCAGTGGTCGAGAATCTTTCTCTCAAGCATAGATCCTGGATCCTACCATTTTCCAGGTGTCCTCTCTCACTTCCAGCCGTGGTTTGTCTGGCCAGCTATTTAATTCCAGGTGGATGTTATTTGATTTAATTGTTCCTTCTATCTTTACAATGTGAAGGTGCTGGGCACAGCTGCCTATTTGGCCGCCATTTTGAAAGCCAGCACTCTTTCTTATTGTCAGTACCTGTGCCAGTTGCTTATTGCTGCTTAATAACCACCTCCAAACCTGTCTCTTAAGGCAGAATTTACTTGTTCACAAAACTGCAGTGAGGCCAGCTCATTTCTGTTCCACTTGCCACCAGCTGGGATGACCTGAAGCTGGGAAGTGGAATCATCTAAAGGCTCGTTTGTCCACGGGTTTGTCAGGTGCAGCAGGCTTTTGTCTGGGACGCTCACTGGGGCAGTCTCAGCTGCAGGCCTGCATGAGGACTGACCACGTGGCCTGGGCTCCTTCCTTCTTCACAATAAAGTGGGGGCGGGTTCTCAGGGTGAGCTTCTTGAGGGAGAGAGTCAGATGGCACCCAGACACAGCAGTTACACAGCAGTCACCATTATCACTGAGATACCAGCAAGCTTGTTATTGTTGATGATGTTTTGTTTAGTATGTTCCCTTATTTTGTGGGAATTAACAAAGAATTTTAAGATAGTATTATTGAATTAAGTCTCCCACCCCTACTTTTTTGGTTCTAAAAAATGTAGGGCTTATGTTGCTAAACTTTGATGGTAAGAGTTTTAATTTCTATATAATCCAGGGAATCATTTCTTCTTGGAATGCAATTCAAATTAGCATAAAATGTTTCTAGTTCAATAAAAGACCTATGACATTAGAATCCATATTCATAAGATTAATTAATTAGTCTCATTTTGAAAGTCTTATCTTGGTGACAGTTCTGAATACCACAATATGATATCCCTAATTTTTTTTTTTAAAGATTATGAAGAGTTAAGGAGGGGGAAGAGGTAAGAGATTTTCTACTAAAGGGCAACATGTAGTCATTTTATGGAGGAAAGACATCAAATGGTCATAGGAAAAGGAGTATAAAGTCAAGTGTAGAGTTGTGTGGCAAAGATGACAGCAATACATATATTTTTGTGACTCCTGGTCTTTTTAACTTTGGCCTTGATTCTGAGTAATTCAAGATTCCACATTTGAAGACTCTACCACTGTATGGATAACATTTTATTGCAACTGAACTCATTTCAGAATTTCATACTGGTGTCCATACCTTCCTAACCAAACTATATTCTTTTACTCATGCAGAACGATGAGCTTATAGCAAGACTGCAACCAGCAACTTTAAAACGTGTACGTCTGAATGAAGAAAAGACATGTCCACAGGAGTTATCAGTGGAAGCACTTCTAAAGAAACGTGAAGAATTAAAGGCTGAAAGAGAGAAGTGGAAACAAAGAGCAGTAAACCTCAGAACAGATAAGTACATGCACATGTCAGAAGGCTGTGCTAGAGAAAGAATAAACAGACCGAAACCGGTTTGACTCAGTGGTAGAGCGTGGTCTGCGGACTGAAAGGTCCCAGGTTCGATTCCGGTCAAGAGCATGTACCTTGGTTGTGGGCACATCCCCGGTAGAGGGTGTGCAAGAGGCAACTGGTCGATGTTTCTCTCTCATTGACGTTTCTAGCTCTCTATCTCTCTCCTTTCCTCTCTGTAAAAATTCAATAAAATATACATTTTAGAAAAGTATAAACAGAAGATTGATGAAATTATATAGAGTTTGGAAGACAAAGTGACACAATTTGATCTATTTTACAGGTTAATTTATTGATTTAATGTTCTTTAATTCACTTAAGTGAAAATTACATTTTGGATGAATACAGTGTTTTTGCTTTTTCCTTTACTTCCTTTAATAGCAATTTATTTTATAGATTTTTGTAAGGAAGGTGGCATTTGTTTTTCCTTTTTAGTATTTCAGTTTCCATCATTATTATCATTGAATTGATCTTTCCAAATGATTCTTAGTAAAGGATCATTTTATTTTTAAGACCAGTTGATGTTAAACGAGACTGTTTGATAGAAAAGAGGAAAATGTGATTGAAAAATTATTCTATACTCTTGAATTAAGTTATATCACTCTACTTTAAAATCTTTAAACTGATTCTATTATTCTTTGAATTATCAGGTAACATGAGTACTAATAGAAGAATTATTAACTCTATAACTCAGATTTAATTCAATGGACATTGATGATAAATATTTTAAATGTCAGTTTTTTTTCCCACACTTAAAGCTGATCTCTGAGTTGCTGACTCAAAACTAAAGAAAACAATTATAACTAATCAGGTTATACTTACTTTAAAATATATCCTTTTTATTTGCTTTAGACACAAAGGGCATCTCAAGAAACCTCAGAGCAGTTAATATGTATGCATAATGCTTCAGTAAGAAGTCATTTGGAACTCAGAACTCATCTTTTTCCAAACTTCTCAAGATGACAGCAAAAAGAGAATCTGAAAAAACATGTGCTACTCTATCAAGAAGAATTGGAACCCAGAAAATTATTGAAAAAGAAATGAGCTTTATAAGTCAAATGAGAATCTGAGAAAATAAATTTAACTCATTAATTAGCCTCTAAACTTAAAACATAATTATTATTGTGCCAGGTTCATGAGATTAGTAGGGCATAGAAGCTAAATAGTGTAACTTTGGCAAATGATGTTAGTAAATGAATTTACTTTCAAATGTTCCTTCAGAACAGTTTCATCTCTCTTCCTCTTTTGGTTTTAGGTACCTTTAGTTTTATCCCCCCTTAATATTGTCATGTAGTTAACCTGATCTACTAGTCTTAAGTTGAATGTCTTAAAGTTTATCAATATTATTTTAAACTCGCTTGTCAGAATTCTTCTAAATAGAAATATTTAGGATAGCTTAAACACAATGGGTTAAGTTACTCCAACACAATCTGGTACTTAGTAAGTTTACTTTCCTTTTTTTTAAAAATATATTTTTATTGATTTTTTTACAGAGAGGAAGGGAGAGAGATAGAGAGCTAGAAACGTCGATGAGAGAAACACCGACCAGCTGCCTTTTGCACACCCCCCACCGGGGATGTGCCTGCAACCAATGTACATGCCCCTGACCGGAATCGAACCTGGGACCCTTCAGTCCGCAGACCGACGCTCTACCACTGAGCCAAACCGGTTTCCGCTTTTTTTCTTTCTTTTTTTTTAAAATATAATTTTATTGATTTTTTACAGAGAGGAAGGGAGAGAAATAGAGAGCCAGAAACGTCGATGAGAGAGAAACATCAACCAGCCGCCTCCTAAACACACCCCCCACCGGGGATGTGCCCGCAACCAACGTACATGCCCCTGACCGGAATCGAACCCGGGACCTTTCAGTCCGCAGACCGATGCTCCACCACTGAGCCAAACTGGTTTCAGTAAGTTTACTTTCTTGATTGTGACCTTTGTTATTATCACTAGAGGGCGCCTTTATAGTTTTTCTACTCTAAATAGAGTCAAAAATATTAAATAGAGAAAGATTAACAAAGGCGTGAGGGGCAGTATAATTGACAAAGTGGCTAAAAATAATGTGACCTGCAAGAGGAGGGTGTGAGGAAGACAGAAAGGGCAGATCTCACCTCCAACACCTTTATAATGTAACACTGTTATGAGCAATGGCCTCTTGAGCTGTTTGTCATTTGATCACCAGCCAGGTTATCGTGTTCTCCCTTAAAGGTTGTTGCTCTAAATTATGCCTTGGTGTTAAATGATTACTATCTCCAAGGTAATGAGTGTATTGTACTGGGTGGTGAATGCAAATGCTTGGCAATGTCTTTGAGGGCTTTTTTTTTTTTTTAATCTCTAAAGAGGCTACTAAATATGTCCAAGGGCATCTTCCAGAGGCAGCAAGTATTGCCTGATAAGCCGTCTGCATCCCTGGTAGCCTCCTACTTTGGGTGACTTAGTTGGGACCCCTTCTCCCCACTGCCTGGAAATGTAAGTACTTTTTAGAACGTATTACTTGAATAGAGTAGCTCTTTCTGACACATTTTCATTATTAAAAATGTTATTTAATGGGAAATTCCATTTACTATTGTGGCTACTTTAAAGAATGCAAATCACTTAGGGAAAAATAAAATAATAACCATCTGCTGTTTACAGTCTTCACGGGGCTCAGAAGCAGCTAGCAGAGGTCAGCACCGAAGTTCTCCTTCTTGTCAAAACAACAAAACAGATGACTGAGCACTACTAATACGAGGCCAGTTTTGCATGCAATAGAAAACTTAGTGATTCCTACTCGGAGAATCTGTTCTTATGGATTAAATAAACTTGTAATACAAACTGATTAATTTCTGTTTTTATGTGAAAATTTTTTGTTATCTTCTTATGTAGCGAACATTCTTAATTGCTACTTTACTTAAGCATTTCTATTTCAATTTTTATAAAATGTTTTGTTGAGCAGTTGTACATTTTCTAAAATGTCTTGCTGAGCAGTTGTAAATTTTCTAAATAATGAAATGAAGGAAATATTTGAATTTTTATTTTATACATTTGCATTTTAAAATGAAGTTCACTTATGTCTCTATCTTGCCATCCCTTGAATGACTGATGACTAAGATGGCAGTGTCAGGCCCTCTTCACATAGCAACTAGTTTTCATTGTGTATCAGTTATTAATATATCCATTCATTTATCTCATTTCTTGAGCTTTTTATTTCCATAATTAGTTTGGTTCTTTTTATAGTTTTCATCTCTTTGGTAAAGTACTTTTTTTTTTCATTAATTTTATTCCTGCACTCATTGAACTGCCTTCATGTATCTCGTTGAGTTTCTTCATGACTGCTGTTGTGATTTCTCTCTCCTTCATATTACAATCATCCATTATTTTTAATTCCTTCCTGTGTAGTTGTTACCTTGGTGGTCCATGCTGCTTGATGAGGTGTTCCACTGCTGGCACATTTGAAGTGGTGAACACCTTTTTATTTAGGAACATTTTCTTTTCCACAATTCAGCAGGTTGATAATTTGAGGTCTTTCTTTTGTTATCCAGTAGATGGTACCGTGTTTTCCCCAAAATAAGACATCCTCCGAAAATAGGACCTAGCACATGGAAAAATAAGACATCCCCTGAAAATAAGATCTAGCGCATCTTTGGGAGCAAAAATTAATATAAGACACTGTCTTATTTTCGGGGAAACAGGGTAGTATAGCGCAGTTTTTGTTTTCTCTGACCTGTACTAGTGAAGCTTGGGGAGGGAGATGCTTGTGAGTAAAGGTGTAGGAGGCTTTGCCTTGGACATGGGAGTGGACATGGGGTGACCAGAGTAGTGGGTTCTGGTGCTGGATCCGGGTTGCCTGGGTTTCAGGGCACCACCCCCCTGGCAGGGGATGTGGCCAGTTGAGGGGAGCCAGTGTATGAGCCCTCTGAGCTGCTACCTCATTCCCATGGCCACTGGCAGCAAGATACTGTGGCCTGGAGGCTGGACACTTTGTTTTGCTGCTGCTGCTGCTGCTGGTCTGTGATGGGGTGAGCACAGCTGCAACTGGGGAGGGATATGGATTGGTGGTGGGAGAGTTAGGAATGCTGGCAGTGTCCCTGCACTGGTTTGTGGTGTGGCAGCTGCACCCTGACTCAACCACTGCTTCTGTGTTTGCTGGGCCTGTAGGTTCAGCCTTGCTGCAGTGATGGGTCTGTCCCTGTTGTCACCTCTACCCCTCTCATGCTGCCTCACACATTCCAATACGCCCACCTTCGGAAGTGCTGGTCCGTGGACCTTTCAGTGCGTGGTGCACAGGAACCTTTGTTGGACACATACAAAGGAGGTCTCACTTCACCATGATGCTGTCACTCACCAAAATACCCATTTCAATCAGTGCCCATTGGCTTATGGTTTTGATGTGCTTTTATGGCCGTAATGCAGAGAAAAACAGCATAGGCCTGGGCTAAATGAGGCTTCAACCTTGTTTTTCCATTTGGCTTCACTGGAACACATCATAGAAGAGCAAAGCTGAGGATTTTTAGACCACCTTTTGGGCAAATCTGATCGAAGTGCTTCAAAGTTGTGAAACTGCACTACTGGGTGTAAAAAGAAAATGAATGGCAAATACTTCTGTAAATTGGTAGGCAGGAGGCAAACCTAAAATGTTCTTGTTAGTTCTCACCAGGAAAATCACCAGGTGTGGGACAAGGCCATTTTGTGTTTTCAACACTCCTACCTGCTTCTTCTGTACAACCTTAGTGATAGAACTGCTGTTCAGCTAGGTTTCAGGCAGTTTAGTTGTAATTTTGATGTAGTTGTTGGAAGTTCTATGTATGGTGTTTACCTACACTGCCATCTTGACAAGAACATTTCAAAATATTTCTTAAGCTGAAACCGGTTTGGCTCAGTGGATAGAGCATCATCCTGTGGACTGAAAGGTCCCAGGTTTCAATTCCGGTCAAGGGCACATATCTTGGTTGTGGTCACATCCCCAGTAGGGGGTGTGCAGGAGGCAGCTGATTGATGTTTCTCTCTCATGTTTCTCTCTCATCAATGTTTCTAACTCTCTCTCTCTCTCTCTCTCTCTCTCTCTCTCTCTCTCTCTCTCTCTCTCTCTCTCTCTTTCTCTCCCCCTCTCTCCCTTCTTCTCTGTAAGAAATCAATATAAATATATTAACAAAACAACTAAAAAACAAAAACAAAAAAACATTTCTTAAATACACAACACTTGTAGTGTCTTATATTTTTAGATTCCAAGAAAATAAATCAATACAGACATAATTTTAAATCATACTTTAAGTAGCTTTTTTTGTATGACAATTCACACCCAAGAGACTTTAATAAATTGTTTATGCTCATCTGTAGTGATTTTAATGGTTTCCTCATTTTTATTGTATCTTTACCACTATCTCTTTTTTTGTATCACTTCTATTTTGACAGATCAGGAGATGGAAGCCATGTGGCTGGTACTATAGTAATTTATATAATAAAAGCCGAATATGCAAATAATCCAAATGGCAGAATTACTGGAGGAATGACCAGTCACTAGGATGCACAATGACCACCAGGGGTCAGATGCTAAATGAAGGCGCTGCTCCCTGGTGGTTAGTGCACTCCCTCAGGTGGAGCGCTGCTCAGCCAGAGCTGGGCTCATGGCTGGAGAGTGCTTCAGTGGTTGCAGGAGCCTCTCCCACTTCCGTGACAGCACTAATGAGCACCTTGCAGGTGGGTAGCAAGGAGCAAGGGTCTTGGACTGTGAGAGGGAACAGGCTGGGCTGAAGGTACCCTTCCCCCCCAGTTCACACGTTTTGTGCACTGGGCCTCTAATATTATTATAAGTACATTGATTTTTGTTGTACTTAAAGAAACCTTTTCCTTCCTTGACCAACAGAAATATTACAAAGTTTTTTGTTATATTTTAATAATTAGCCTTTCTGAAAAGCTTAGGAATGTAGAAAATTTGTTTTAATTTTAAAGAAGTGAAATATATACATATAAGTATACATTTATATAGCATAATACATATTATATTAACTGAAGGAGATATACACCCTATATAATAAAGAGAGAATATGCAAATTATTCATCACTCCAACACAAAGATGGCAGCACCCACAGCAGAGGCAGGGGTTTCCATAACACAAGATGGCTGCACCCACAGTGGAGGCCAGGTTCCCATAAGGAGCCTTAAGGAGCAATCAGCAAGGACCTGAGGCTATGCCCCTCCCCCCACACCCCTCTGGGGCTTGACATGGGACCTCAGGCCACACCTCCCACCCTGGCCCCAGCCCGGGTGACCTCAGGCTATGTCCCCACCTGGCAGGGCATGATGGAGGAACTGAGGCTACATCACCCTCCCAGTGGAGCTTGATTGGGGACCTAATGCTGTACCCCATCCCAGTGCCAGGCCAGGAGACCTGAAGCTCTGCCCCCCTCCCCACCTGGCGGGGCTTGATGGTGGACCTCAAGGCATGCTCCCAGCCAGGTAGGGCTTGACAGGAGATTGCTGGTTATGTCCCTGACCCAGTGAGGCTTGATGGGGGACCTCAAGGCATGCCCCCCACCCCGACCTGGGCTGGAAGACCTTAGGCCATGCCCCCCACCCCAGTGCCAGGCCAGGGGACCTGAGGCTGCGCCCTCCCTGCCCCCCCCACGCAGCGAGGCTTGACAAGGGTGGGACTGGCCAGGTCTGGATCTAGCCTAATCGGGGGTGGCTGGGTCTGGGTCTTGCATAATTTTGAGGCGCATGTGGGTGGGCAGGGACTTAACTCTGGGTCCTGTGGTGCTCCCCAGACTCTGACAGGACGAATATTTTCATATACATTTTACTAATTTTCTTTCACCTCTGACACTTCTATTACAGAGAAAGGGCAAATAGCAATATTAAAATATTTTCTCTTATTAATTCCTTTTTAATGTGTACAAATTCTGTGCACTGGACCATTAGTTTTTATATAATTCTAAATTATTTCAAATACACTGAAGAGTACAACCTTTCATTAAATATTATCTTTTGTTATTATTTTTGTTAAACCTCAGCTGAGGATATTTTTCCATTGATTTTTAGAAAGAGTGGAAGTGATGGGGAGAGAGAGAAAGAGGAACATAAATGTGATAAAGGCAATTATTGGTTGTCTCCAGTGTACACCCCACCTGGGGCTAGGGATCAAGTCTGTAACTGAGGTATGTACTCTTGACCAGAATCAAACTGGAGACCCTTCAGGCTGTGGGTGACACTCTATCCACTGAACCAAACTGGGTAAGGCCAAATGTTATCCTTTAAAACTGATTATAATTTTTAGAGTTTGGATATTCTCCTGCAAAGTAACAATTCTCATACCATGTTAATATGGAATTTACAAATATTAAAACACAAGTTTTAAATAACAGAGTTAATAAATCAAGGTTTTAAAATTCAATTAAAAAATGAAACCACTTTCTAGATTTGTCAAGTAAATTTTTCTAGGTCAGCATAGTTTTGTCATAAAGGTCACGAGATTCCTAGGTTTTGCAGAAGAGTGATGAAGAGGATGAATGAAGTCTCCATTCACATTATTTGAGGCGGGCCCTGCATACTTTAATCAGACCATAGCTACTTAAGAAAAGGACTGGGACAACTATTATAATGATGGGCATAATTAGGAATGATTTTTTGGAATCAAATTGAATAATGAAGTCCAGTTTATAAATACCTTCAGATCTGTGGAAAATCTGGCAGAAATCCCATTTACATAAGTGTTTAAAATTAAAATGTACAGTTTCTAGACAAAAATAAAAAAAAAACACACACATCAGATTACCTTAATTGAAATGTGTCTGGCATCTCAAATTACTTTTAGATACAGAAGCTTTCAAGTTTTAATGAAACATGTTTAGCACTCACATTAAAAAAAAATATTTTATTGATTTTTTACAGAGAGGAAGGGAGAGAGTTAGAGAGCTAGAAACGTCGATGAGAGAGAAACATCGACCAGCTGCCTCCTGCACAGCCCCTACCAGGGATTTGCCTACAACCAGGTACATGCCCTTGACTGGAATCGAACCCGGGACCTTTCAGTCCGCAGACTGACGCTCTACGACTGAGCCAAACTGGTTTCAGCAGCACTCACATTTTGATAAGAACATTTTGCAGTAAACATAGCCTGAAAAGTAAAGTTTGATAAAATAAAAGAAATAAAAAGCTGAAAGAGATTTTTTCTCCTGTCCACTCTGCTGGTTTTGGACATTTCTTTGCTTCCCTAGTTGAAGCAGAGTGGACATGCCTGTGCTACTGGCACCATCTGGTAGCCAGTAGCACAGGTAGGCCCACCCTGTTTCAACTAGTCCTCAAAGTGGTTCTGCGGACTGCATACCTATAGGTTACACACAGGAAGGGAAAGACCAGAAAGAATAACTTTACCAGCAGGAGTAGATCAGCAGATGTCAGCATAGAGACAGACCTTCTCTTTATTTCCCTTTAACTTTGTTGAAAAGATTGGGTCTTACCATTTGCTCAAAGAAACACAGCTGGAGCTTCCTCCCCTCTAAAAAGCCCCCCCCCCCCTCTCTAGAATAACAGCACTTAAAGCTATATATAGAATAATTATTTCATGCTCTTAGATATCACCTGTCCCCCACTCCCTTTTGCATGCCCCTCTCCCTACTCTCAGAACACATATTCTACATATCTGAGGCAGCAACTTGGATTTTGCATTTTGAATTATTTCTACAGATCATTCTGAGGAACAGCCAGGGTTGAGAACTGATGTCTGAAAGGCTAATAATAAATATATGATTTATGAATCCTTGCATACTTGTTTTTTCTAAGTGTGTCCTTAAACTTTACTGTTTCTTTTCCTGAAATGTATTTGTCTATTTATTGAGTCATCGATTCATTTATTAGTTCATGTATAATTTACTGAGTCAACTAAGTTCCAGGAATTGTATTAAGTGAGGCTAAGGAGGGTACCCTTAAGTGTGGTACGGATGATACATAAGAAACAAATAATTTCAATATAAGATGACAGCTATGACTGAGATAAATTCATCAGCAAGGGGGAGCTCTTAGCCTAAGAACATAATCATGGAATGATTAAAAGCATATGAATGAGAGAAGTAAGTTTGGGCACCTCTGTCCTTGGTGCTGAACCCTCTTCACCTGCTGAGTAGGGTAAGGACATTTTCCCCTAACACCTGGCTTCTGATGATTTCTCTGTTACCTATTCACCAATTTTAAACCAGCTGAGGAGAGAGGTAGGAAAAAATGAAGAAATACAGATATGATCAGATTAAAGAGGTTGTTGGAGTGATAGCCACTGTGTTATTGATTCATTAACGTGGACATTTGGGGAAGTAAGGAGTAGAGTTTTCAAATTATTTTGAAAAATAAAGTTTCTGCACTACATTCTGGAATATTATACTTACAAAATAAAAGTCTTTCCAGAAGTACTAACAATCTGAAATTAATCCTGAAATAACACCTTTAGGTGAAGGGGTCCTGAGAGGCATTTGAAGAGAAATAGCATTATTAATTTAAACAAATGGACTTATATAGAATTTAATATGGCAGGATCATACAGTGTGATGATATAAAATAACGGTGAAGATGTAGCTAGGAGTTGTATCATTACATCAGTATCCCAAAGGGGGAAGATTACAGTCATCACTGAGGTACAGGATGATTAGAAGCTGGTCCCTCAAGCAGCAGCTGGGAAAGTCTGTAGTTAAGTTCATACATACACATATGTATGACCCAGGCTGGCAAGGGAGGGCAGTTAGGGGTGATTAGGCAGGCAGGCAGAGGCAGTTATGGGCAATCAGGCAGGCAAGAAGAATCAATTAGGGCTGGGGACTGAAAGGTCCCGGGTTCGATTCCGGTCAAGGACATGTACCTTGGTTTCAGGCACATCCCCATTGGGGGGTGTGCAGGAGGCAGCTGATCGATGATTCTCTCTCATCGATGTTTCTAGCTCTCTGTCCCTCTCTCTTCCTCTCTGTAAAAAAAAAATCAATAAAATATATATTAAAAAAAGAAGTTTTTTTGTATTTTAGTTGTAATTCCACTTTGTTCCTGGGACTGTGTCCCTGCAGTATCCATTTACTCTGCCACCGATTTTAGTCCCTGAGAGTCGATTTTCTTTATAGAGTGTTGTCCTTGTTTTGTTTAATAAGTTGCCTTCCACAAATTGGTGAAGTTTGTCCCTATTGGAATGTGCACACATTCATGCCTGTTTATTTATAAAAAGTTTAAATCTTGCTTGCTAAGGTTTGCTGCTGGGTCTGCACTGCTTGGCATTTAGCCAGAGATTGGACCAAACTTCTCATCAGTCAGGACTTCCTCCTGCTGGTGGATCTGTGTGTTGGCTCACAAGGACATTCAATGTTCAGGCCGTTTTCAAGCCTGCCCTGGTTTTGCACATCCCAGAGAATGAATAAATCGTTTGCAGAAAAGTGTTCCACATGTTTCTTGGTTACTCTCACAAGGAAAACACATTAATGACAGCCTTTGAACTGGAATTGGAAAACCTTTGCTAAAGGATTGGTAAGGCATCCATCTCTCAGTAATTTTTCATCATAAAACAAATACTAGTTTACACATTATGAATTCCATTAGCATAAATTAAATGAGTGTGCAGGGAGGCTGAACCAGGCCATTATTTGAGTCTTCAATAGGCATGAGGATTCCAAGCAACATCTTTCTACAGGGCATCTGCTCTGGGTCCAAAATTAGTTCTGCAAAAATCTGGGAATGGGGAATTTTAAATTCCAACTGCTCATTTGACTAAGGAAATACAGAAACTCAGAGTTAGCCTAACATTTACTCTGAGTATCTGGTCCATTGAGAAACACTAGGGTCCACTGACCAGGAGTCCTGGTGACTGCCTCCTACCTCTCTGTAGCCAGGTCATGTCTCTGATCCTCACTGTAGGCTGAATCAGGAATGTCAGCCTTCTCTTCACATGTCACTACAGAGCGCCTCTCCTGTAAATCTGAGGGGCAAATAGGGTACAGTAGATCATTTTCTAATTGGGCTGCTGTAGGAGGCAAAAGCTTGGTGATCATAGTTTAAATCATTCACACACACACACACACACACACACACACACACACACACAAAAAAAAAAACCAAACAAAAAACAAAAACACACACAAAAAAACAAACAAAAAAGTTGGTCTAACTAAGCTGAGTCATCCTGAGAATTTGTTGTTGTTTTTTTGGTTAATTGCTCTTTTACCAATGAAGGCACTTGTCCCTCAGCAAGAGATCTTTGGCAGGGGAGGGCAGTTGGGAGGGACCAGGTCTGAAAAGGAGGACAGTTGGGTGCAATGAAGTCTGCAGGTGAGGGCACTTAAGGGATGACCAGGCTGGCAGAGGAGGAAAGTTGGAGGCGACCAGGTCTGTAGAGAAGGGCAGTTGGCAAGAACCCAGGCCTGCAGGAGAGAGCAATTGGGGGGAGGAAGAAGATAGGCTGCAGGGGAGGGAAGTTAGGGGCAAATAGGCTGGCAGGGAGTGGTTAGGGGGTGATCAAGCTGGCAGGCAGAAGCAGTTAGGAGTGATCGGGAAGGCAGGTAGGTGAGCAGTTGAGAGCCAGCAGCCCTGGAATGTGAGAGCGATCTCTGACTGCTTGTTTAGGTCCAATCCTAAGGGGCAGACAGACATCTTTTGAGAGGTCCCAGATTGGAGAGGGTGCAGGCTGGGTTGAGGGACACCCCCTCCTGAAGCACAGATTTTG
Source organism: Pipistrellus hanaki (assembly GCF_964339955.1). Taxonomy (NCBI): domain Eukaryota; kingdom Metazoa; phylum Chordata; class Mammalia; order Chiroptera; family Vespertilionidae; genus Pipistrellus; species Pipistrellus hanaki. Next base: position 117,329,310 of record NC_140503.1, on the reverse strand, counting down.
TGCACAATGCCTCTAGTCATTTATGATGATAATGGAAAAATATTCCATTCACAATAAAAATGAAAAATCTCTGATATGTCTAAAGTGAGCAGGATTTAAAAAGAAAACAAATACTAAATCGCTAATAGTGTCAGCAACAACCACAAAAACAAAAACAAAAAAACAAACAAAAAATACCAAAAACCCAAAAATGAAAGTATTATCCCGCCTGGGAGCTTAGTTGATTAGAGCATGCCCAGGTATTCCAAGGCTCTGGGTTTGAATCCCAGTCCGGGCACATATAAGAAGCAACCAATGAAAACTTAAATAAGTGGGATGACAGATGTTTCTCTCTAAATAAATAAGAATATTTAAAAATATTTATTTTTTTTAAAAAGCAACAAAACTACCAAAACCTAAAAGGAATATATAATAGGACTTACATTAATTGAGAGATACCATAGGTATTTAAATATACTGATTCAAGAGATTGTCAGTTAAAGTTAATTCTCAGACTAATTAAAATCTCACTAAGATTTTTTAAAAAATGTAAGATACTGACTAAAATTCATTTCAGCCCTAACTGATTTGGTCCAGTGGATAGAGCTTTGGCCTGTGGACTGAAAGGTCCCAGGTTCGATTCTGGTCAATGGCATGTACCTTGGTTGCGGGCACATCCCTGGTTTGGAGGTGAGCATGAGGCAGCTGATTGATGTTTCTCTCTCATCGATATGTCTAACTCTCTATACCTCTCCCTTCCTTTCTATAAAATGTCAATAAAATATATATTTTTTAAAAAACTTCATTTTAAATAATTTCAAGGTAAACATTACTAGGGAAAGAATAATAAGGAGGGGGAACGTTGAAACTGTAAAATACTATATAAATTTTATAAAGAAGTTTAAATAATGCAGGGCAAATGCAAAAGGAAGCAGGCAGTTCTATGGATAAAACAGAACACCCCAAAACAGAAAACATAACCAGAGAGTGTAATGCACAGTAAAGTAACATTTTAAAGTAGGCGAGTAAAGGTGGTTTGGGACAGGTGAATAGACATTTTTTAAGAAAGTTCTTAAATGTGAACACCAGGCTCCAAAATAAATCTTGGATTGATTAAAGATACATTTGGGGGAAATGCAGTGTAATGTAAGAGGTGGGCCAAAGGGGGAGGAGTAAGAGGCCTGTGGAAAGGTGCTTTCATCTGGAGAACAGGCACTGGTTTCTCATAAATTTGCACCTGCAGACACACATTGCCACCGTCTCTGAAACCATGAAAACATCCTTCTGTTGTTGCCTCCGCTAAATTCCCTGGAGATTGGCTGGGGCCAGAGGGATGTGGAACAGATAAACTAGTTAGAGATTTTTTAAGGGGAGTTTTCTGGGGGACCAGACCTTGACCATCCTGAAGTTCCACACCACCTTAGCCCTGGTCTTAGGCAAAGACTGCTGTTTTACTGGGTTAACTATTGCAAGCCTCTGCAAACACTTGGCCAACTCCCAGGGGTGTTGGAACAGAACCCACACCTGCCCACAAGCAATCACTGAAATTTTTTAAAATTGTATTTTTGTTAATCTTCACTGTGTTTATTTATTTCCATTAATTGTTCATTTGTGGAAGGAAGGGAAGGAGGAGGAGTGGAGGTGGGAAAGAGAGAGAGAGAAAGAGAAAAATCGATATGAGGGAGACCTTGGTTGACTGCCTCTGTAATGCACCTGACTGGGTACCAGGGCTCTAATCTGCAACTTTGGTTCAGCCCTTGACTAGTTATGGAACCTGTCACCCTCTGGTGCTTGGGCTGAAGCTCTAACCAGGGAGACACACCCACCAGGCAGTCTCTGAGATTTGAGTTACTTGGGCTTTGCACATGGGGTCTGGCTATCCTTGACCACAAGGCCCTATGCACATGCCTAGTGATGTCAGAGGCCGTTGATTGGTTACTATGATTCCGAGAGGAGAGATGCTAAACTGCCAAACTGCCCTGCTTGAATGCTGTGGCGAGAGGTGGTTGGCTAGAGAGCTGGTATTGAGCTCAGGAGGCGCAAAAAGTGAAAAGCGGAGGGAAGGTGAGGCTTCTCTGAAGCCCTGACTCTCTGCCATGAAGAAGGTGTTTTCTTTTCTGAGAAGTCCCCGCATGGCGGCCATGGACTCCCCCACCCAACCTGGGAGCAGTGGTGTGGGAGCCAAAAGGCCTCTCTATCGAGAAAAAGATATGGGAGCAATCCACAAGGCTGCCAGCGTGGGCAACGTGCGGAAAGTGAAGCAAATCCTATTGTTCAGGAAAAGTGGCCTGAATGATAGGGACAGGATGAGCAGGTAATGGGGACTGGGAGGCTGGGGGCCTGGGGTCCACTGGGAGGAGGTGGGTGGTTCTGGCTCAGCAGCTGGAGGGCAGTCTCCTGTCAGCCAGGGCGCTGGGCTGACTTTCCTCCCGGGGCCCCACAGCTCCTCTCCAGGGAACACCTGACCTGGGGTCTAGCCTCAGACCAACTTTATGAGCAAAAACAAAAGGACCCACTCACAATTCCTCCGATAGAACATTTGACTGATATATCAATATTGGAAACAAAATTAAGTATACACAACATTTTGTAATAGACTAGAGGCCTGGTACACAAAACCCCTCAGCCCAGCCTGTACCCTTTCACCATCCAGGACCCCTAGCTCCTTACCAACAGCCTGCTCATTGATCCTTAGTGCTGCTGCAGAGGCAGAAGAGTCTCCTGTCATCCCACTGCGCTTGCCAGCCTTGAGCAGGCTTCTGGCTGAGTGAAGCTCGCCCTGTGGGAGCACACTGACCACCAGGCTTATCTCCTGCATTAAGTGTCTGTCCCCTGGTGGTCAGTGCGCATCATAGTGGTTGTTCTGTGGATATGCATATAAGGCTTCTATTATATAGGATGTACACATTTTTACACTGCAATATTACATGCTATAGAAAAATGCATAATGAGAGAAATAATTCCCATAACTGATCAACTTCTGGGCTAAATGTTCTTCGGGTAAAATCCAATATCTGCTTTATATCAGTGTGCACCTATGTTCTTTATGAAGGGACCTCACAAGGAACTTCGAAGTGGGAAGATGGCTGTGGTCCTGATGAGAAAGAATCACTTTCTCAAAATATGTGTTCTTCCTGTGTTTATCAATTTTACACCCAAATAAATATGTTTTAAAATTATTTCAGTTACATGCTATCTTTCATTGTTGTGATGAAATTAAGAAAATTTTGTATAGCACACACAGGTTTACCCTTCTAGCTATCAACATCTGATATAAACTTTGACAAATTATTTATTTACAGATAAATGATTGGAATAGAATGGAAAATTCCCAAACACCCCAAATATATATAAGACTCTAGAAATTGATATTGGTGATACTTCATGTGTGTAGGAAAAGTTCAATTTAAAAATGGTGGAATTTTCTGTTGAGTATTTGGAGAAAAGTAACTAGACTAAAATAAATTCCAGATTAAAAATTTTAAATATAGAAAATGAGAAAAGAACTAGAAGAAAGTGCAAATGCCTATTTATACATTTTTTAAAAATATTGACCAAGAAATTTGTGCTAGGGGCATCCCTCAGTCGAGCTTGCACCCTCTCCAATCTGGGACCCCTGGGGGATGTCTGACTGATAGGGATAGGGCCTAAACTGGCAGTCGGACATCCATTTCACAATCCAGGATCATTGGCTCCCAATTGCTCATCTGCCTGCCTGCTTGATTGCCCCTAATCACACTGCCCGCCTGCCTGATCACCCTAACTGCTCCCCTGACTGCCTGATGACCCTAAATGCACCCTTGCTGGACTGATGATCTCTAACCACCTCTGCCTGACTTTCTGATTGCTCCCAACTGCTCTTCCATGCCTGCCTGATCACTCCTAACTGTTCTCTTCTGCCAACCAGATCACCACTAACTACCTCTGCCCCGGCCCCCACCACCATGACTTTCTCCAGAAGGATGTCCAGTAGATGTCTGGTCTATCTGGTCAAATTAACATATTACTATTTTATTATATAGATTAGAGGTGTGCTGCACAAAATTTGTGCATAGGGTGGGGAATGTCCCTCAGCCCAGCCTGCACCCTCTCCATTCTGGGACCGCTCAAGGGATGTTTGACTGCCCATTTAGGCCCACTCTGATTTGACCTAAATGGACAGTTGAACATCCCTCTCATAGTCCAGGACTGCTGGCTTCCAACATTTGCCTTCCTGCCTGCCTGATTGTTCCTAAGTGCTTCAGCCTGCCAACCTGATCATCCCCTAACCCAGTGTTTCCCAACCTTCTCTCATGATGAGAATCACCTGGTGGAGTTGTTAAAACACAGATTCCTGAATCCCAACTAAGAAGTGCGAAACTAGAATTTTTGAGAACATATAGGTAAAATTGCATACCTAACTTAGTGTTCTGTATATAACATCTGTCTTAGAGCACTAGTTAAGTATACAATTTTACCTATATGTTCCCCAAAATTCTAGTTTAGCACTTCTTAGTTGGGATTCAGGAATCTGTGTTTTAACAACTCCACCAGGTGATTCTCATCATGAGAGAAGGTTGGGAAACACTGCCTAACCACTCCCTGTCAGCCTGATTGACGCATAATTGCTCCCCTGCCAGCCCAATTGCTTCTACCTGCCTCCCCTGCTAGCCTGGTTTTCCCCAACTGCCTTTTCCTACAGGATGGTCTCCCCAAACTGTCCTCCCCTGCAGGCCTGGTCACCCCTAACTTCCCTTTCCTGCAAGTCTGGTTCCTCCCAACCTCCCTCCCCTTCAGGCCTGGTCCCCCCCAACTTCCTTTATCTGCTGGCCTGATTGCCCACAACTGCCCTCCCCTGCTGGCCATCTTGTGGCAGCTATCTTGAGTCCACATGGGGCCAGCCATCTATGAATACATGAGGGTGGCCATCTTGTATTTTGGGGTGATAGTCAATGATTTGCATATTACTTCTTTATTATATAAAATAGATAGTATTCCATTGTGTAGATATACCACAGTTTTTTAAACCACTCATCTGCTGATGGGCCCTTAAGGCTATTTACAAATCTTAACTATTGTAAATTGTGCTGCTATGAACATAGGGGTGCATATATTCTTTCTGATTGGTGTTTCTAGTTTATTGTGATATATTCCTAGAAGTGGGATTGCTGGGTCAAATGGGAGTTCCATTATTAATTTTTTGAGGAAACTCCATACTGTTCTCCACAGTGGCTGCATCAGTTTGCATTCACACCAGCATTTTTTTTTCACACATCCTCATCAGCAGTAGTTGTTTGTTGATTTATTGATGATAGCCATTCTGACAGGTATGAGATGGTACCTGATTCTTATTTTGATTTGCATTTCTGGAGTGATTAGTAAATTTGAGCATCTTTACATATGTGTCTTCAAAAAGTGTCTATTTAAATCCTTTGCCCATTTTTTTGATTGGATTGTTTATTATCAAGTATGAGTTCCCTATATATTTTGGTGATTAAACCCTCTTAGGCCCTTTTCATTCTTATAATCTTCATGTTGACCAATCTGAGCAAAATAAGAAATTTATAACTGAAATTAGGCCCTCATCAGGTTGAAGTTTTTCTCCCTGCTTTTAAACAAAACAAAATTTTTTGAATGTAGGAAATTGTAAAAGATAACCTTTGCCTGCCCTTTTGAAATGTATAATAATATGAAATACAAATATTGATCATTGGGAACATATGCTTTCCCTACAATCTGTAAGTCTAAATATTGAGCAAAATGAGCCATCCTATGTATTTGAATTCTGATTCTCCTTTGGTTAAAGTTCCCTTTGAAAATCAGAGTAAGAATTATTTAAAAACAAAATTCGTGTTTTGCTTTTTAAGTCTTCTTTCCCCCAAAAGGCTTTTAAGAATTAAAATTTATTTAAATGCCAACCATTTGACTAGAATTGCAAGAGGTCTGTTGTAGTTATTATTACTTTACTTAATGTAAGGAACCATGGCATGATGTCAGTATTTTATGTACCATTTTTTTTTAAATGCTGCCAATAATAGCTGTAAGACATTCTGAACTAAAAATTGGATTTCAATATCAGAGATATTAAAGTGAGATAATATAATAATTCTAGAATAATTTAAATACTGTGTTCTTTCTGATTCTTTAAACACATCTTCAAAGTAGTTATAATGATATCAGTTTACTTAATTGAAATGTTGTCTTTGTAAAGTGGTAGTAATAATGATACTAATATTATCACAATTATTGAGCTGTGTTTTGTGTGCCAGGTACTGTAGTAAATACGTTGCATAGATTCTCATTAAAATAAACAATGGTGTCCTGTGAGATACCTATTATTTTTATCCCCATTTTGTTGAGGAGGAAATTGAAGTCAAGAAATGCCAGTGACAGCTAATAAGTGACAGTTAAAATAGGATTAGAACCAAGTTTAGCCAAATTCCCAGGTCATCCTCTCTGTATTCAAATAGGCTTCTCCTTCACTATTGTGATGAGTAACAAGAACTAATAAATATTGTACTATCTACAGAAGAAAATTAAATATTTGCTTTGAAGGCATAGAGAGAAATGTTTACAATTGTATGGGCAATTGTATGCTTGCATCTAGTGCACTCTAAGTTCCTGAGTAGTCCTCTCACTTTTATAGGACTGCTCTACATGTGGCCTGTGGCAAGGGCTTTCCAAGAGTGGTGAGACTGCTGACACGCAGACATTGCTTATTGAACCTCTATGACATTGACAACAAAACTGCTCTCATTCACGTATGTACTCGCCAACTATATCAACATGAATTGGGTTTAATTTAATTAGTTAGGATAAAAATGAGTTGATCTCATTTAACTCGAAGTCATTGGTGAAACTTGTGGAATGTTTACTTTGAATTCCTAGAACTTATAATCTATTTCTTGGCATAATACTGACAGGCCATACAATATAAGCAAGAAGAATGTGCCACCATTCTACTAGACCATGGGGCCAATCCAAATGTGATGGACATCCACGGCAACACTGCTCTCCACTATGCTCTCCTTGGTACCAACACAGCTATAGTGGAAAAGCTACTTTCCTGTATGGAAAATATGGAAGCGAGAAACAAGGTATAGATCACGTAACTTTATTTACAAAATATTTAAAATACATGTTTTTACTTTAGTTTCAATCTTTTTTAAAAAATTGTATGTTCTATTAATTTTAAAGAGAAAGGAAAGAAGAGGGAGAGAGAGATAGAAATATCAATGAGAAATAATTATGAATTGACAGCCTCCTGCCCATCCTCATCTGGGGATTCAGCCATGACCTCCTGGTTCAAGGGTCAACACTCAATCACTGAGCCACACCAGTATTTCTTCCTTCCTTCCTTCCTTCCTTCCTTCCTTCCTTCCTTCCTTCCTTCCTTCCTTCCTTCCTTCCTTCCTTCCTTCCTTCCTGGCTTGCGCTCTCGCTCTTGCTCTCACTTTCACTCTTGCTCTCTCTCTTTTCTTTCTCTTTTTTTCTTTTCCACAAGCATTTTTTTCTCACATATATACACTAAATATAATAGATCAGGCCCTGTCACCATGGCAACAACTCCAAAGCCCAGTCAGGGGGCTGGGGAAATGTACTGTTCATGGAAGGGGCAAAGCTCTGCCTCCCATCGACCCTTCCACCCCAGAAGGAAGAACTTCCTGTTAGTGCCTGTTAGGAGTGGGAGATAGGCTCAGAGCCCATTAAGAACTTAGTGAAGTGATGCTGGGGACTGGCTGCTATGCTGGCAGGGGCTTAGGAAATGGTGCTGCTGGAGGTGGGTGGGAGGAGGAGGCCTAGTGCCCAGCAAGGGTAGCTGGGTGAGTGCAGGTGGGAAGAGGAATCCCCAGTCCACAGGCAACAAAATAGCAACAGGATACCAGGATAGGAACAAAGATTCTTGGAACCCGGACTGTTCTTGTTGGAAGTGAGATTTGGAGAATCATGTTGCAGTTAATCTGTTGAAGAGGCAGTGGAGGGCATTTTAAAGGGAAGAACAGCCAGTGACTGCACAGGGGTGAGAAGATAGGGGATCTTTTTTTTTTCTTCCTCCTCACCAGAGGGTTTTCCCCCCATTGATTTTAAAGAAAGTGGAAGGGAGCGAAGGATTGAGAGGTGAGAGAGAGAGGGAAACATCAATGTGTGGGTGCCTCCTGACCAGGGCAGGGGACCAAACTTGCAACCCAGGTACAATCTCTTGAATGGGAATCAAACCTGGACCCTTCCATGAGCAGGCCAGTGCCCTAACCAGTGAGAACACCAGCCAGGGCAAAAGGGGCTACTTTTTATTTACTTTCTGTATTATATATTCAGAGGATCTTGTATAAGTTTTAATATTCAGTTTGAATATATATATATATATATATATATATATATATATATATATATATATAATTTAATAAATTATAAACTGTTTTTTTCTTTTTATACAGAGTGACTTCACACCATTTTCACTTGCTAAATATGGAAACAAAGAGAAAACGGTCGAACTTTTAGTAACTAAAAGTTCAAAAGCTTATCACATGGAAAGGTACAGTTGTTCATTCCTTGTTTTTTATTTGGAGAGTAATTTATTAAAGCTGGGGACAGTGAAACAATGAAGGGTGTAGGATATAAGAAGCAGGTGTTAGTTGGAAGCATTCTAAGCTGTCAGAGAGATTGAAATAAAGCTTCAGGAAAAGACCAGACTTTCTCTGTTACTAGATCTGCCCCTCAAAGACACTAGTGCATCTTTGTTTAGGTAGTGAAAGATCCCATGTCACCTTTCCCAGAGAAATAGACAGCAGCCTGCCTAAGACTCCATAATTGAGCTTGGCCCCTCAAGGGATTTCCTTGCCATAAGAATGAAACATTCCCATTTGAGTTGAATTTGCCTCAGGTTACAAATTATTTTAAATTATGCCTCACATGGAAGCCAGTTAGAAAGCTCTGATTCAAAAGTAGATTATTGGTCATTACAATTGCTAAGGCAACATCCACGGCTCATCAGTATCCATGAGAGACAAGTAGGATTCTATCATCCAAGCCATTGGGAGTGGACAGGGATATTAAGCATCATTTTCATAAAGATCTGCTGGTTCACAGTGTGAGTAGAAAGGGAAATGATAGTAGTGGTCCATGCCAGGTCCTGACTTCCTTAGTTTTCTGTGATTGGTATGATTCACAACAAAAATAAGGGAGCATTGTGTTATCTGACTTCATGAGGTAATGAATTTGTACATAAATTTAGTTGCAAGTTATATAGTAACTGAGACATCCTGAATTACAGACCACAAAGAAAGAAAAGCTAATAACCAAAATCTTATATAAGAAAAGCTCAATATGCTAAGTGTCTGATTGTCCAGTTGTCCATTCAACCAATCAAAGCATAATATGCTAATGATATGCTAAAGCTGCTCAACCACTCACTAAGATGTCCACTGACTATAAGGAGCAGAGGATCTGACTGGTACGTTAGCTTGCTGCTCGGGTCTAGCTGATTGGGACTGAGATGGGCCAGACATGTCCTGGAGCCCTCCTGCAGTCCCTTCCCGGCTGGCCAACTTCCTACTTTCCTTCCTGGTTCTAATTTTGCATTGATAGGATCCCTTGTACTGGCCTGTGCTCTCTCACAACCCGGGAATCCTCAGGGGGGCACATTGACTGTCAGGTAGTTCCATCCTGTATAATAAAAGGCTAATATGCAAATCAACCAAATGGTGGAACCAACAATCTCTGTGATATACACTGACTACCAGGGGGCAGGAGCTTAACAAAGGAGCTTCCCCCTGGTTGTCAGTGTGCTCCCACAGAGGGAGTGCCACTCAGCCAGAAGCCCTGAGCTGGGCTCACAGTTAGTGAGCAGAGTGGCAGTGGCAGTGGCAGGAGCCTCTCCCGCCTCTGAGGCAGCACTAAGGATGTCCAACTACCAAGTGGGTCTAAGCCATCAGTCAGACATACCCCAAAGACTCCTGGACTACGAAAGGGCAGAGGTCGTCGGGCTGAGGGAACCCCCAGACACACCGATTTCACGCTCCAGATCTCTAGTTAATATTTTCTGACAACTGAAACATTTGAATGTTAGAAACTATGAAAAATCCACATTGGGATTTCATTGGGATTCTAAAATAGTTTCAAAAAAGAGTTGCCTTACTGTTTCTCCAAGCATCTCTTTTTCCTGTATTATCTTATTTAATTCTCCAAGCAATCTTCAAAAGTAAGGCAGTAACACTGTTAGTTTGTAGAGGAGTACTTTGAGCCACAGAAAATTGACTTGTTTGAGAACAAATAACTGTTGGTTATAGAACTAGAATATCTGAGTTCAAGGACTTGCCATTATGTCAAGCTAACTCCAATTAATTCACCAAACTATATTGCCCTCAAATCATGACTGCTTTATGCTTTTAAAAAAATTACATGCTTCATAAAGTTTGTAGAATGTAAAGTTTGTAGAATTTACAAATTTGGAATGTACAGTAGAATTACATTTTTAATATTGATTCTGATGTTATCTGAACTGTTTTAAGAATTTATAATATTTGGGAAATTTTTTAAAAATTTGTACTAACATAGTAATATTATTCATCACTATTTTTTAGTCACAACAAGCAACAACTAACTTCAGAATATCCAGGAGAAAGACTTGTAAGATCTTCTAAATGTAGCAATCTTGGTAAGACTTTTTGATAGTCAATTATTCTTGGTGGCCCTACCACAGATGAAGAGTAAGAAAGTTTTGCTAATCAAAGAGCAATAAAACACACACACACACACACACACACACAGAATGTGTAAGTTGCATGTGTAGCTTTTCTTAATCCTTCTTAATAGAATAGTATCCAGTATTATTAAAAAAGTTAGTTATAGGTAATTTTAAAATCTGGGGCAATATTGATTGAAAAGAGGTTCATTTATTTTGTCCTGACCCCTAAAATTCTATATGATATCTTTATGTAAAAAAGATAAATGATTTTAAGTTAGGATGTTGTATGTTTCCTCTATATTAACATTGTAACAAATAAGACTTGTTCTAAAAATGGATCTTTTGTTTAGTTTTTAAAGCCAGTGGATTACATTTAATAAGTGAAACCCTCTTTTTACATCGTGCTTTGTCTCACCAAAAAAAGTCACTATAACTGGGAACTCAACAATACTTTCCTGGTACCACAAACAAATGGCAAACAATAAGAACTACAACACTTAGTATGCAACAATCTCAATAATTTTTTTTTTTAACAATCTCAATATTGTTTTTCTTTATTTCAGAGAGGAAGGGCGAGGGAGAGAGGCATAGGAACATCAATGATGAGAGAGAATCATTGATCAGCTACTTCCTGCATACCCCACACTGGGGATCGAGCCTGCAAAGGGGGCCTGTGCCCTGACCATGAATCTAATTTTGACCTCCAGTTTCAATGGTTGATGCTCAACACTGAGCTGTGTTGGCAGGGCCCAATGAGGTTGTTTTCAAAGATACCAACCAATAACACAGAAATCAGAGAGGCAAGACCTGTTGAGAATCATTGAGTGTTTTATAGATAATGCCAACAAGATCTCACTATTATCAACTTCATTCCTCAGAAGTCAAAACAGAATGAGATATGTTGATTCAGTAGAACAAGATGTTTCCTTCTGTTTGTTGGATAATTGTCAGGACGCTGTAATTTCTTTAGAACAAGATGCTCTGTTATCATCAATCAGAATATAATTATAATAAGTATTCAAATAACCCAATTCAGGACTCTACAAATTTCAATCAAAGTACAAAAGTGTTTCACAATAACAAAAATGCCAGTGTGCTACCCAGATGTGGCACCTAGTTTGTTGTGCAATTGTAACTTTATGAGGACACTGTTCCCTTACCACCCTGTTTCCCCCCAACTGCCCTCCTCTGCCAGCCTGGTCACCTCTAACTGCCCTTCTTTGCAGGCCTGGTCCTCTCAACTGCCCTCCCCTGCTGGCCATCTCGTGTCCACATGTGGGCAGCCATCTTTGACCACATGGGGGCAGCTATTGTGTGTTGGAGTAATGGTCAATCAATATATTCTTCTTTTACTAGATAGGATAGAGGCTTGGTGCATGGGTGGGGGCCAGCTGGTTTGCCCTGAAGGGTGTCCTGGATCAGGGTGGGGGTTCCTTTGGGGTGTGGTGCAGCCTGAGCAAGGGGCCTGTGGTGGTTTGCAGGCCAGCCACGCGCCCGGGAGACCCCAGCGAGGCCCTGATATCTGGACTTTATTTACCTTCTACAATTGAAACTTTGTATCCTGGAGGGGAGCCAAGCCCCTTGCTTGTTCCCTGGCTGCAGCCATTTTTGGATTAGTTGACCTTCTATAATGGAAACTTTGTAGCCTTGAGTGGAGGCCTAGGCTCCCAAGGGCAGGCAGAAAGCTTGGCTTCCGATGTTGCCTGGGAAACCCAAGCATCCCTCCTGCTCTCTGGCAGATAGCCATCTTGGTTGGGTTTATTTGCATACTCACTTTGATTGGCTGGTGGGCATGTCGGTGGGCATTGCTTGTGGGTGTAGAGGAGAGATGGTTAATTTGCATATTACTCTTTTATTAGGTAGGATTAGGGACAAATAAAAAATTCTGTAAGCACAAGAATACTATTATGCTAAATGATAATCCTTGTTTTTGTATAGTTATCACAGATACTTGATTGATTCATAGCTATTCTAAAAAGGAATTAAACCCTGCTTAGTTGAAGAAAATTGACAGTATGGTGTTTACCTTTTCTTGAGAGGAACTTGTATGTTATAGAACACGTTGCCAATCATTAGGGCTCTGTATTTTCTATTCTGAGTAAATGGGATTGTTGCTTGTTTCACAATGTTTTCTGGCATCAGTGTTTTATTTATCCCCCCCCCCCTTTTTTTTGCCTTTATTCCAATAGCTATAGATCTACAGGCATCTCCAAAACAAGCACTGAGCAAAACAAAATCAAAGACAGGTATTTTGTGAAATCAGCTTCTGAATGTAATTATGTATAATACATCAAATCACATAATAACAATTTCACATAATACAATTTTGTTAAAGATCCTAAACCCACACCCAAGTTTGTTTATTCACGAGAGAGATTTATAGGACTCAGAATATAGTTGTGTTCATACCTGAGATTTATTACCATGAAAGACCAAAGTAAAATCAGCAAAGAGCAAATGTTTGCATGACAAAGGGTGGAGGACACCAGGCACAAGCTTCCTGAGTCCTCTCCCTGTGGAGTTATCAGGTCTTCATTATTCTAATGTTGGCCTCGGCTACTGCCACTGAGGCTTCATCCAGAAGATCATCTGGAAGGATGTCCAGTCTAATTAGCATATTACGTTTTTATTATTAGAGACTCTGAGCCTGCATCTGGCTTCCTCCTGAGGGGAGTGACCTGCAGGATCAGTTCAAAACCATTCCTGTGACATCCACCAAAGGGTCAGGGTACAGGCCAGGCCAACAGACTCCACTGGTGCACAATGGAGGCTGGGGAAGGACCATGGGAGGGCTTCAGGCCCATCTCACTCAGCTCCATTCACCGGACCCCAGGAGCAACCTAACCTACTGGTTGGAATATCTGCCCCCTGATGGTCAGTGCACATCATAGCAAGCAGTTGAGCTTCCTTAGCATATCATTAGCATATTATGCTTTGATTGGTTGAATGGTTAACCAGACAACCAGACACTTAGCAGGTTTTTATTATATGCGATTCTGCTTCTACTAATGTTGCCGTTTTCTGTCAACTTTATGGGTTTTGCTTAGGATTATGTTCATTGTAAATAGCAGTTGACAAGTAGATATCACATTGTGAAAGATCCCATTGTTTTTTATTTTTGGATTTGATATATTTAAAAAGAGAAAATAAGTGATCTTAACAGCCTACCTATAGTATGATTAATATTCCCTCTGGTATAGTCTGTGTGTGTGGTCCTAAAGGAATACTTTCTAACAAAGCATTACTCTGATACTTTTAGTGTCATGTATTTTTCTATTGTTGTTTTAAAATGTATTTTACTTTTTTCCTTAATAGTGTATGAGATCTCTGAAGAAGACTCTTTATGCAGGTAAAATTTTATCAGTATTTTAAAATTATATGTACCAAAGGGAATGCAGAGAAAAGAAGCTAAAAGTTCTAGTGTTCTACTGTGGGCTAGACCCTATATTATGGAATTAACCTGTGTTAGATAGTCATCACAAGAGGTGTCAATGTAGCTGTGCATTGTAGCCTACTTTTTATTAATGAGGTAATTCAGGGAGGTGGATGAATTGACCCATGTTTCCATAGTTAGCAAGTGGCCAACCCATGATTTGACTTTCAACCTGTTTGACTTCCCAATCTATTCTGTTGTCTGTCAACATACATGGATAAGTTCCTGTGTAGTGCTGGCATTGAGATATAGATGTGAATCAGATCAACTCAGAAAGTGAAATCTGATTGTGTGTTAACTCTGATTTAAGAGGCTCAGTGAGTCTAAGCATTTATCTTACCCTCCTTGACAACTGTAGTGCTAAATAGGACCTTGCTCTTCCCACCAAAGCCTGCAGGGCCCTTCTCAGTTATCTATGGCCACAGAACCAAAGGCTGTACCTAAGCAAGGGTTCATCAGGCAAGGGTTGTTAGGTAAAAGAATATCTCTTCATCTTTTCTTCTTGGAATGAATTACTTATCTGTAAGTAAGGAATATCTATGAATAGTTCATGTTAAATTCAGCGTGTATTTAGAGCAGCGTTTTTCAACCGCTGTTCCGCGGCACACTAGTGTGCCGCGAGATGTTGCCTGGTGTGCCGAAGGTGCAGACAAGACAAGAATTTTATAATTTTTCACTATTTTGTTTACTTAATATTTCATAATAAAGTAACTATAAAATACTTTCTTTGTGTTTATTTGATTCCTATTCAAGAGAATTACTTTATATATAGTCAATATAGGCACAGAGTTAATTTTTTTAACATTTTCTAATGGTGGTGTACCTCGTGATTTTTTTCATGAAACAAGTGTGCCTTTGCCCAAAAAAGGTTGAAAAACACTGATTTAGAGGATATTTTTCATTGATTCCTCTATTTACTGACTTTCCAGTCTGGTTTTCTCTTTAGGCTAAGACCTTTGCTTAGTTGTATGAGGTTTTTTCTTTGTTACTATAGTCTTTTTTCCCTCTTCCATGAGTTTTTGGTTTATTTTATTTTATTCTCTGCTTTTATTGGTGTTTCTTTCATTGCGTGCGTGTGTTAGTTTTTTTTTGTGTTTTTTTGTTTGTTTGTTTGTTTGTTTTTTCCAATTCGGCCAGCTATGGTGTTCATTTTTCTATAGACAGAAACAAAGGCACGTAGAAATTCAGTAGTTTAAGTTAGCCTAGCAATTAATTAAACAAAACTGCCTCTAGCCTTTCAACCTGTGTTTAATGTTTTGGCTAACTGATGCTGGCATAGAATATTGAAAATGAAGAGATTGAAGTGACTCATTGGATATATATAAGGTAGTGGAACTGACTTGTAAATTTAGGTTGCCTAAGTGTAATAAACTACCTTCTTTATCATTCTGTAGGAGACTTTCATAATAGAAATATGGAGAATGGTAGTGAACACAGTCAATAGAGGATAAGAATAGAATTAGCAGGAGAATTCCAAGTTTCAAGAGGAACAACAGTGGGTTGACAATATTGGGGTTTGTGACAAGTTAAAGATAAGTTTTAATAAGGAAGGCCACAGGATGTTGGGAGATCTCCAGAAAGGCAGCTTAAAAAATGAGGCTCAAGGAAGTGCTGAAGGAGTTGCTGCTCTTCTATTTGTTCATTTAATAGAAAGAACTAGCATCACTCAAGGTTTCTTTACAAAACAGTGGAGCTACTGGAAAGATTTTTTTGATAACAAATAGGTCTGTGATCTCATCAACCTGAACTCTGACTCACAGAGTGGGGCTTAGGTCCCCTTGAGTCCTAGTGTGGCCTCACATGAAAAAAAAAAAAAAAAAAAAAAAAAAGGAGCTGCTTCCCCTGCTCCTGTCAAACAAATTAAATGGAGTCTAAGTGATCTACTCATTACATCGGCGTGTTACCCACCTCCAATACTGATTTGACATCTAGTCCTTCCCCTGCCAACCCTCTGTACATGGGAAGCACATCAGCTAATTGGGGTTGATCTTCATGCTGGCTGAGGACACACAGTATACAAGCTGCTGTTCAAAGACTGACCCGATGTCAAGTAATTCATGCTTCATGCCAGCTCCGTGTGGTACCTGCCCAGATTGTCATTTGGGTGTTCTGCTTGTGGAGCAAAATGGGCCATGCTCTGAAGCGCCCCACTGAGTGTGCTGGTTCTGGGGCCTCTTGGGAGGGACTCTGTTGCAAGATGTCAGTCTCTGCCTGTGATTTCCCCTGGTTTACCTGTGTGGAGCTACAAAGCGATCCAGTGTGCGACTGCCTCCGCTAGGCCTGGGTGCAGCTGGGAGGGGCCAAGCTGCAGAGCAATGCCTCCTGCTACCAGCACCAAGCCCATGGGGCAGCTGAGCAAAATTCCCAAGATCCACCTCCACCTACCAGCATTCTGTTGGGGTAAGTCACTGAAAGAGCTCCTGTTGGTATGTGAGTTACATGAGGTAAGTGAGTCATCAGGTAGGTGCAAGTGGTGTTTACCAGATTGCTACAGATTTAAACTCAACTTTATTTCTGGGTGTGAGGCCACTGAGCACAAGTCCCAGGATATACAAATGCCAGTTACAACCCACTGGAGACCTGTGGACCTTTGTGGTTGGGTGGGGCCTCTGAGAGTCATTAGAGTAAGGCCAGCAGAATTCATCAGGCCCCAAGTATCAAGATTTGGCTGTGTGAAGAGAGGGCTGAGCACTGAAATGGTGGCCTCAGTTAGACCAACAAGGGAATAAAAACCCCCAACCCAAAGTCACACAACTCAGTCTCTGTCACCCCCTGAGTCCATCCTGACCTCCTTAAGAGGCCTCCATGAAAGTGTACATCACAGGCCCAGGCAGCTGGCTCCTTTGCACTGCTCCACAGGGTTTCGGACAAGGATTCAGGCTGATGGGCTAGTACATTCCTCAGGCTGAGGGCATAAGGAAGGGAGGGCTTGACTCAGGGGTGCTGGCATCTATGGGCATTGTGGGAGAGGGACTCAGCACAGGTGGGCACCCAGAAACCATCCCCTCAGCTTTCTCCCAAAGTCACACAAAGCAGTCTCCCCACATGACTCCCTGTCCACTCTGAGCCACCCTTTCTTCATAGGCCCAGGGTGAGTGGTGGGAATGATACTTGTGCACTGGCTCTTTAAGAGGATTCCTGGGTTTCTAGTACACTCCCACCTCTTTCTGAAGGGCAGAAGCTCTGCTGATTTTCACAGACAGATGTCCTGTGGGCTCCTCTTCCAGGCTCTGGTTCTTAGGGCATTGTGATCATTTTCAGAGTGTAATTCCTTTTCTCTTTAACAAAGCTCAGAAGAGGACCAGGGAGAGTCTTCCAGAGATCCAGGGTTTGCAAGAGATGGAGAAACAATTTTGAGAGTGTGTTTCTCTCATTTAGGAAATGTTTGTAATGCTGCAGAATCAGACATTCCAAATGCATCTTTCCCCTCACAATCAAGCACTTTACTTGTCAAGTTAGAAGGCATTTGTCTTAAGCTTACCCCTTCTTTAGAGTTATCACCTAGTGGCTCTTCCTCAGGGCACTCAGTCATTTTGAATTTTACAGAAAATTCATGTGACTTCTGCTTTGACTCATCTTTAGAAAGTAGTAAGTTCTTCCTCTGCTCTAATATGTCTTGTTTGATGCACATTTTCTTACCCTTTCCACAGAGGGGTGTCCTGAATATGCAGATGTATCCTCTTTGTCACATTCCCTATTTATTTGTGATTCTTGAGATATTTTTTCTAAATGCAAAGGAGGAAAATGAATATGCTTGCTTCGATTTCCAAATGTCTTTGCTATCAGGAAACATGTTTTTGAAATAACTTTATTCCTAAATAGTCAAGTATGGACAAAGACAAATTATTGTAGAATATAATTAAAATTTAACTGTTAGAATTCTTAATCTATGATTAGTTACTCCCAATCACAGGACTGAAATTAAGAAGAAAAAAAATAAAATAAAGTAACTTGCCTTGGTCTAAATGAAAATAAAAATATAAAGCCTCAAACCTAATTTGGCACTATTGGAATTATACAATTTATTAGATGTTAAATCTATCAAAATTACTAGCTGAATTTTAACATTACAGATGCTTGCTTCCTCACTTAAAATATTTCACCTCACCGTATCCTAAAAGTGAGCCCCTGAAGTGCAGAGTTTTTTAGGGGTGATCCAAGATGTAGGCAAAAGAGGTAAAAGTTACACTCACCTCCTCCCTGGGCCAAATTGGAAAGACAACTAAATTACACAACAACCACATGATGCCTAGCTGAACATTAGTCTTAGAACCAAAGATTACAGAAGAAGCCTCAGCTAGACTGGTAGGAAGTCAGAGATTCCAAAAGGGCTGGCCCCGCATCCACTTGTGGTGGCTGAGAATGCAGAGGCATGTCTCAGTGCAATGGTGCCCCTGAGGAGCATGTGGTCTCAACCTCATGCTGAGTTCCAACCCTTGTTTCAGGAGTCTATGCCCTCATGAGCTGAAGACCTAAATGTTCTGGAGCCTGCAGAAGGGTGATCTGGGAGTGGGAAGGCTAGCAACATAAGCATTTGTTTTTTGACATTTGGACATATATTTGTTCCTCAAATGATTGAGGAACAAATGGAAGTTCCTCAAACATTTCAGGAACTTCCTGTATGGTTTTAGAGTCAAAGGAAGGAATGGGTTCTCCTTAATAAGTGGTTTCCCTGCTACAAAAGCAAGACTGCCATTTTTTATTGCCATCCGGTAGTCTTTGAATCAGGAACAGACAAGGAGGAAAGGACATCTTCCCACCTTGAGTTAGATCATCAGATGTGCGCCAGTTCTGGGAAAAAAGTTATGTCAGCCAGTAAGTGGTGAAAACAGATTAATCTCAGGCAGAGTGTGCCTTCATTAAATAGGTCACAGGTTGGGAGAGATAGCAGCAGAAATAGATAATGAAAAATTAAAAAAAAATCAAAGTAAGGCCCAGTGTTAATATATCAAGAATATTTATTTGATATGTAGATAGCTGATCTTACACTTAAATTGTTTTGTTGCTTTTTTTTTTTTTTTAAAGAAATGGACTCACTTATTTGTGTTGTATATCTTACTACAAACCTCGCATTATTGATTCATACCCAACATCAGACCATGGGGTCTTGAAGGTAAAGTGCTCTCTTGTGAAATTAATTTCTCTCTTCTGAATTGAATTATGTGTATCACTTCCTCTTAAAGTCTCCTAGTGGCCTACCTATCATTGTTTTACGTTTGTAATGCAAAATTAATCTTTTTATTGTTAAATCCTCAAGTGAAGAAATATTTTTTAAATTTATTTTAAAGAGAGAGGGACTGGGAGAGAGAAAGTGAAAAATTGATGTGAGAAAGAAACATTGATTGGCTTTCTCCTGCATGGCCACAACTGGGATTCAACTGAAAACCTATGTATATGCCTTGACTGAGAATTGAACCCATGACCCATTCCTGCATGGGTCAAGGCTTCAGCCACCAAACCCCACATGCCAGCGAGGAAAATATAATTATTTTATTCTGTGGTTCCTTTTATATACAATTTCCAAAAAAAGGAGTGTCCATAGAGACACAAACCACTCAAGTGGTTGTCAGAGATTTGGGTAAGGGGAATGGGGAGTCTTTATTTCATGGGAATGAGGTTCCCTTTGGGAGAGATGAAAAGTTTTAGACCTAAATAGAGGTGATCATTGCAAATCATGGTACATGTGGCAAATGCTACTGAATTTTTCACTGGTTTACTTTATGTTTGGTGAACTTTAATCACTAAAAAAAGAATACTGTCATAATCAATCAATCAATCAATCACTCAATCACTCAATCAGTCAAATGAAGATCATGGTACCCCTTTGAAAACAATCCAATAAGCTCATTTAAAACATGGCTTCTGGTGAAAGGTTACATTGTTAATTTGAGATTTTTCGTGTTTTTGAGGTAGGTCTATATTGTTGTTCCCTCTTAGGGTTGCTTTCACTATGTCCCATAGATTTTGGGTTGTCATGTTCTCATTTCAATTGACCTAGGTATCTTTTTATTTCTTCCTTTTTCTCATTGTTAATCCATCATTTATAAAATATTTGGTCTCCATTCCTCTCTCATGAGCTCATTTGTGCCTGGCTGGTCCCATTCCTCTCTCCCAAGTGTTGAGTGCCTGAGCCATTAAGGCCTGATGGCTGTGGGGCATGATGAGCAGTTGCATATTAGCTCTTTATTGTATAGGATTGCCAGTGCACTTTATATTTAGTGCAAGGGGCTTGGTGCCAGCTGCCCTGGCTGCCTTGGCTGGCCTTCACAGCCCCAGCAGCCTTAGCCAGCCCTGCAGCCCCACCTTCCTCCAGATCATCCAGAAGATCATTCTCCTGTTTGGTCTAATTAGCATATTAGCTCTTTATTATATAGGATTCCATTGTGTAGACATACCACACCATAGTTTTTTAATCCACTCATCTGCTGCTGGGCACTTAGGCTGTTTCCCAATCTTAGCTATTGTAAATTGTGCTGCATGAACATACAGGTGCATATATCCTTCCTTTATTTTTTTTCCACCTGAAGATATTTTTCCATTGATTTTTTAGGGAGAGTGGAAGAGAGAGGGAAAGAAAGAGAAACATCAATATGAGAGAAACACATTGATTGGTTGCCTCCTGCACAAGCCCTGACCAAGATCTGGGCTGGGGAGGAGATTGCAATTGAGGTTTGTGTCCTTGATTGGAATCAAACCTGGGACCCTTTGGTCCAAAGACTGACTCTATATCCATGGGGCAAAACTGGCTTGGGCCATATATCCGTTCTGATTGCTGTTTCTGATTTCTTGGGGTATATTTCTAGAAGTGGGATTACTGAGTCAAATGGCAGTTCCATTTTTAACTTTTTGAGGAAACTTCATACTGTTTTCCACAGTGGCTACACCAGTCTGCATTCCCATGGGCAGTGTAAGAGGATTTCTTTTTCTCTGCATCCTCACCAACACTTGTCATTTGTTAATTTATTGATGGCAACCATTCTGACAGGTGTGAGACGGTACCTCATTGTCATTTTGATTTGTATGTCTGGGATGATTAATGACTTTAAACATGTTTTCATGTCTCTTGGCCTCCTGTAGGTCCACTTTTGAAAAGTATCGATTTAGGTCCTTTGTCCAGTTTTTTATTGGATTGTTTATTTTCCTTTTGTTCAGTTATATGAGTTCCCTATACATTTTGGAGATTAAACCCTTATCGGATTTAACATTGGCAAGTATATTTTCCCATGCAGTGGGTTCTCATGTTGTTTTGTTAATGGTTTCTTCTGCTGTGCAGAAGCTTTTTATTTTGATATAGTCCAATTTATTTATTTTCTCCTTAGTTTCCATTGTTCTAAGAGCTGTGTCCGTAAAGATATTGCTGTGACATATGCCTGATATTTTGATGCTTGTGGATTCCTCTTGGATTTTTATGGTTTCATGTCGTATGTCTAAGTCTTTATTCATTCTGAGTTAATTTTTGTGTATCTTATAATTTGGTTGTCTAGCATATATCTGTCCAATTTTCCCAACAGCATTTATTGACAAGACTGCCTTTACTCCATTGTATGCACCTGCCTCTTTTGTCAAATATTAATTGAGCATAATGGCTTGGGTGGATTCTGGGTTCTCTGTTAAGATCCATTGGTCTATATGTCTGTTCTTGTGCAAGTACCAGGCAGTTTTGAGAACAGTGGCTTTATAATATAGTTTGATATCCGGTATTGTGATCCCTCCAGCTTTGTATAATACTTCTTTCTCAGGATTGCTATGGTTATTTGGGTTAAGAAAACAGTGCATTTTGAGAGGATATGATAGGAATAGGAGCACAAAATTGAGAAAGCCTTTGAGAAATCTTGAAAATTTTTGCTTATTTATTGAAAAAGAAATTAAGCAGAATTTGCAATAATTTTAGTGATGAAATTAAACACACAAAATATTGTATTCATTCAAGTCATAGCAGCTACACTAAGATCCAAATGATAAAATCAATGGAAACACAGTCTTTTTAATGAATGAGATAATAACATTATTCCTAATATTAAACTTTCATCAAAGGCTGAAGAAAAAAAGGAGCAGAAAACCAGCAAAAGGGAAGCGTCAGGAAACATGGATGCTGGTGCTGATGACAGTGACAATGGATTGAGTCAGCAGAGCAACAGTGAACAAACCAATAAGCAGCAGGTTGCTATTATGGAGGATGAAGATTCTTACAGGTAAGCCTACAGCAGTACTTAACAGTATGAAATTATTCTTTTCCTATAAAACAAATTCAAATTTGAGCTAACATTCTTTATTAACTAATTTTATATTTTTACTGGAGAGAGCGAACCTTGTTTGGTAATCAGAAAAATGCAAATCAACAAATAATGAGGTACCATTTTTGAACTAATAATGGTAACTATTTTATTAAAAAATTAAAAACCAGAATTGGCACATGGGAGGAAAAGGCATTCTCTTGCAGCATCGGTAGATGAAATTGGCACATCTTTTTTGAAGGGTAATTGACCCTGTTTCAAAATTTCAATTATGTCATTCTTTTATCCCAATAGCTTCACTTCCAGAACTAGATCCTACAGGAAAACATGATTTGTATCAGCACACACATACACATTCTACAGACATTAATCATATATTATATATTATCGGAGTCTCTTTCACGGCCCGCGTAGAAAGAGTTCCAATTCAGGGTTCAGGTCCTGGAGAAGGGCCGCACGCAAATGAAACGAGACTTGAAGAAATTTAATTTGGCGATTTGGGGGGCCAGGTGGTAGTCCAACTCTAGTGGGAGAACTACTCCTGCTCTGGCCCTGCCATCCCCTTTTATTGAGGCTTTGGGGAACACATCTTAAGCAACATAAACAGAAATTTACATGTAGCCCTTAGGCAGGAAATAATAGAAACTTTCACAGACAAGGTAGATTCTGCTTCAGCTAACAAAATCTCAACTAAAGGTTAGAGCAATTAAGGTTTTTGACCAGCCTTCCTGGCTTCCTGTCAATATCTCTTTTTCAGTGAAACTGATTTGGTTTCCAGCAATATATAATTATATATATATATATATATAAATATATATATATATATATATGTATATATACACTATGACATGGATGTTAAAGATATATAACATATATAACATACACATATGCATATATGCATTAAGGATATTTATATAAATGTTACAAATATGTGCATGTATACTAAGAATATTTATTGCAAACCAAAAAATCAAAGGTAGTATTTACCTATAAGTGAATACATTATTTACTCATAAATAATGTAGTATGCAACCATCAGAAAAAATGAGGATAATTCTGGTCTACAGGATATTGATTGTTTCACATTGAAATGTCTTTAAAGCATTAGGTTTAATGTCATGTCTTCAGCAAGTTTTGTGAGAATCCTATATGATTATGAGGTAATATGCAAATTTATCATCACTCCTCACAAGATGGCTGCCTATGACTAGGCTGACTGGGGGGTTAGTGAGGGATGTCCAAACGACTGAACAAGCAGGCTGCATGGGACAACCAGGCCAGCAGGGGAGTTAGTGAGGGACAACCACAACTGAACAAGCAGGCTGTCAGGGGTGACCAGGCTGTCTTTATCAGGGGGTGGCAGTAAGGAGTGACCAGGCTGGTGGTGGGGGGTGGGCGGGGAGTTAGGAGCAACATAGCTGGCAGCAGAGGGCAGTTAGGGATGATCAGGCAAGCAGGCTGGTGGGCCGTTAGGAGCTAGTGAGTGTCCAGCATTGTGAGAGGAATGTCTGACTGCCAGTTTAGACCTGATCCCTGGGATTGGGCCTAAATCAGCAGTCACATGTCCCTGCGAGGGGTCCCAGATTGGAGAGGGTGAGGGCTGGGCTGAGGGAGACCCTTCCCGCACCCCTGTCCATGAATTCCATGCATTGGACCTCTACTATTAATATCTGCTCAGGCATAAAAGGAAGTCATATGCAACACCGTGACTCTACTTTGTTTCCATCTAAATTGCTAGCTACTAGCTTTTTGTGTTTTGTTCTTAATACCTGAGTGCCCAAATATTGGACCTTCAAATTAATCTGAACAGCCACTGATTTCACAAGGCAATTTGTTCCATCTTATCTACAAAGTAAAGGCCTGGTGCACAAAATTGTGCATTTGTGTGGGGGGGGTGGAATTCCTCAGCCCGGCATGCACCCACAGGGAGAAGGCCTAAGCCATAAATCAGACATCCTTAGCCCTGGAGCAGAGGCAGGAGAGGTTCCTGCCACCACTGCTGTGCTCACCAGTCATGAGCATGGCTTCTGGGTTGTGGTGCTCCCCTTATGGGAGCACAATGTCCACCAGGGGGAAGCTTCTGCATTGAGCAATCTGACCCTTGGTGGTCAGTACATGTCATAGTCACTGGTTGATTATCCATTAGGTCAATTTCCATATTAGCCTTTCATTATATAGGACTAGAGGCCTGTTGCAGGAAGATTCCTGCAATAGGGCTTCCTGCTGTGGTCTCCGCCACCCGGTCTGATTCCCTCCCTTCTCGGCTGCCACACTTGTTTGCTTCTCCACAGCTTTGCTCCCTTATGCAGTACTTGGCTTCCCTCTATGCTATTTTCAGTCTTAGTTCTGTGTCTGGATATGCAAATTAACCAACATTTTGAATGGGTTAATTTACATACTTGTCCTGATTGGCTGGTGGGCATAGCAGAGTATGGTTAATTTTAATGTTTCCCTTTTATTAGATAGGATTTCAGTATATTGAGTGAAACCTATTAAAGTACATCAAAGGGTTAATCTGTTAGATGAGGGGTTGACAGATAGTCTGTATTGTCTGCTCTATGAACCATCTGTCTCTGAAATCTATCATAGACACTAGGTAAAGGAGTGGATGTGGCTGTGTTCCAATAAATCTTTATTTGCAAAATCAGGCTCTGGGCCGATACCGGTTTGGTTCAGTGGATAGAGCATAAGTCTGTGAACTGAAAGGTCCCAGGTTTGATTTCGATTAAGGGCATGTACATTGGTTGCGGGCACATCCCCAGTAGGGGTTGTGCAGGAGGCAGCTGGTCGATGTTTCTCTCTCATTGATGTTTCTAGCTCTCTATCCCTCTCTCTTCCTCTCTGTAAAAAATCAATAAAATATATTTTTTTAAAAATCAGGCTCTGGGCTGGATTTGGCCTGCATGCATTTGTTTGTTGACTTTTGCATTATAAACCAAGGTGCTCCTGATGTAGTGAGTCTTCTTTTTAAAAGGTACCTTGCATGCATGCCTTTATCCTCCCTTTTTAAGCAGAATGCATTTCAGTATGCACCACACCCAATTTTTCAACAGAGACTTCATATTACACAATTGACAAAAATTCAGTTTATAAAGCAGGAATATTACCTGCATGCTTCCCCCTTCATTTCTGTTACACAATTTAAATAGCATTAATTATAGTGCAATTTGAATAGTGTGACATATTATTGTACATTTGAGTAGTGTAACATATTCTAAGGTTGGATGATTTTCATCTAGAAAGAAATCCTTCTTTTGTTTTTATAAACATGAAAAACATAATAATCAGGTTATGAAGTCTTACAGATCTAGAAATAGTTCATGGGATCTTTTAGTTGTATAATTTGTGAATTTATTTTTTAATACCTAGTCTGGCATGTATTAAACCATACAGTGCCACAGGTATGTAGTTAAAAAACTTTTAAGTATTAAAAAATGCTTCATAGTCATTATGGAAGGATTGAAAGCTACAGGTAAACACGAAGCAGATGAGATCATCCAAGGCTGTGCCATTTAGCTACAAAGACCTGAAATGAACTGTCTATATCTCTGGTTGTAATTTCCTTCCATGCATCTCACTCATGTATCTTTTAGACCCACCTCATCTCCAAAATAGTTTTCTCAAGTTTAGTACTTGTTTTCCTCTAATAAATTTAGATATAATGTTTTAGACCTGGTCTTACATAACCTATTAGCAATATTTGACCCATTGGAAAATTCTCTCTTTTTTCATTCAGCTTTCAGCACTTTCAGTTTTCAGGAGGTGAAAACACACCTGGTTTCCCCTTGCCCTTCCTAGTCTGTCCTTTTTAGTCTGTCTGGTTTCTCCTCATCTCCCACCTTTTACACATTCAGGTATCTTGGGATTCAGTCCTTGATCATATTTCTCATGACTTTTATTATCTAACTAGAGGCCCAGTGCACAAAATGTATGCGTGGGTAGGGTCCCTATGCCTGGCCAGTGATCAGCGCCAATCGGGGCCTTCTGGCTGCTAGCCAGGGATTGCTTTTCAGCTGTCAACTGGGGCCTCCCTTCCCCAGCTGCTGGCCAGAGCCTCCCATCTCCTTTCCCAGGCTGTAGGCTGGGGCCTTCCTTTGTTCTGCATTGCCCCCTGGCGGTCAGTGCACATCATAGTGAGCAATCAAACTCCTGATTGAACTCCTAAGGGGACACTTTGAATATTATCTTAATAGATAGATGATATAGATATATATAGATATAGATATAGATATAGATATAGATATAGATATAGATATAGATATAGATATAGATATAGATAAAACAGAGGCCCAGTGTGGGAATTCATTCATGGCTGGGGCCCCTCTGGCTGGCCAGGGGGGATCAGGCCAAAACCCACAGTCCAATACCTCCTGCAGCTCCTGCCTGCCACTCCCACTCATCCTGGCCTTACTGTAGGGGGGATGGCCTGTAGGCATTTGTTTGTTGACCTTTCCACTATAAACTAAGGTGCTAGCACCCAATCTGTTCCAATTGGGAGAGGCTCATGCTGCAACAGTAGAACTCACCAGCTCTAAGTCCTGTGTCTGGCACCATCCTGAGGGGATTGGCTTGTGGGATGCGGCTGAAATTGACTCTCCAACATCCCCTAAGGGGTTCCAAATTGCAAGAGGGCACAAGCCAGGCTGAAAGACCCCACCGTACATCACTGGGCTAGGGAGGAACCACAAGAGGGTTCCAGAGCATGTCTGAACCATTTCGCTCAGTCCTGATTGTCCAGACCCCAGCAGCAAGCAACTACCAGTTGGAGCATCTGCCCCTGGTTATCAGTGCGCATAAGAGCAAGTGGTTGAGCATCCTAAGCATATCATTAGCATATTATGCTTTGATTGGTTGAGAAGTTGACTGATCTCTGGATGACACTTACCATATTAGGCTTTTATTATATAGGATTAGATACGAACCTAAAAGTCTACAAAAGTTATCAAATATTTTAATTTTCAAAGAAAATTATAACTAATTCAATTATCACCATTATATGGTGATAATTGATATGTGGATGTATTATTTTTTCCAATTTTATTGAGATTGTATATATTGAAGGCATACAAATCTGCTCATTTTATATTCTTTTATGTTAAATGATTACCACAGGATACTTTGTTCACATTTCAAATACATCACATAGTTGTCAATTCTTTCTTTGTGGTGAAAACCTTTATATCTACTCTGTTACCATCTTTCAAGTATATAATACAATATTGTTGGCTATAATCACTATGCTGTATGTACATTAGACAGGGTTTAATCATATATGAACGTATATGACATTTATTCCAATAATGCTAGCAATATGAGAGAGCAGCACGTCATCCAAGAAAATCATCCTCACACCAAAAGCCAGCTTATATGAGGTAGAAAGACAAAGATTACATGTGTAAGAAGGCTAAACAATAAGAATGAGTATGATGCAAAAGCAATGAAAATGGATATTACAGGCATGGGGAAGTAGGCCAAAGGAATTAAAACGGGTATAATGATTACAGATTACACCAATGCAGGCTGGTACTCCATTGTTTCACCAACAAGGTGGTTAATCTTTCCATGATAATAGGCAGTTAATGAGGACCGATCAAACTTCCAGGTTAAGTCCATGTCCAAGGGGGTTGGTTGGGCGGAACTCCCAGCTAGATGAGAACATGCTGTCATTAATCAAAACAAAACAACAAAGGTGAACAGAGCATGATGAATATTTGTTATAACTAAAATTTGTCTCCACTATTCTGTTTCTGCCCTAGCAGTAGAATTCCCTTCTTTCTCATGCCTCAGAAAATGCCTCTGTTTGTGTGTATGTGTGTATGCTTGTGTGTGTGTACATACATTTGTTTGTATACACACACATATATACATATACACATGCACATTCACACATATAATACACATGTACATGCAAACATACACACAAACATATGTACACACATACCATATCCTCTTTATTTGTTTATCTATTGGTGAGCACCTAGTTTATACATCTTGCTATTGTGA
This sequence comes from Pipistrellus hanaki, assembly GCF_964339955.1. Lineage (NCBI taxonomy): Eukaryota > Metazoa > Chordata > Mammalia > Chiroptera > Vespertilionidae > Pipistrellus > Pipistrellus hanaki. The sequence goes on along the minus strand of NC_140503.1, from coordinate 117,300,998 downwards.
ATAACGTTGCAGGGAACATGGGAATGCAGCTATCTCTTTGAGTTGGTGATAAAAAATGTATGGCTGCCAAAACCGGTTTGGCTCAGTGGATAGAGCATCAACCTGTGGACTGGAAGGTCCCAGATTCTATTCCAGTCAAGGGCATGTACCTTGGTTGTGGGCACATCCCCGGTAGGGAGTGTGCAGGCGGCAGCTGATTGATGTTCCTCTCTCATCAATGTTTCCAGGTCTCTAGCCCTCTCTCTTCCTCTCTGTAAAAAATCAATAAAATATATTTTAAAAATGTATGAATGTTCTATAAATGTTTGTTATGTCTATTTGGTCTAATGTTTGGTTCAATTTTAACATTTCCTTATTGATTTTGTGTCTAGATGATCTATTCATTGCTGAAAGTGGGGCATTGATGCCCCCTACTATTATGGTATTGTTGTCTATTTCTTCCTTTAGTTCTGTTAGTTTTTGTTTAATATTATGGGGAAACCAATATGAGTGCATACATATTTATAGTTGTTAAATGCCTTCTTTATGAAGTAATCCCCTTATAAAAACCTTCCTGGTTTCTTGTCACAGTTTTTGACTTAAATTCTGTGTTGTCTGATAAAGGTATAATTACAACTGTTCCCCTTTGATTTCCACTTGCAAGGAATATCCTTTTCATCTCTTTGTGTTCAGCCTTTAAGTGTATTTAAGAATGAATTGAGCCCTGGTCTGTGTGCCTAACTTGGCTGGAGGGCCATTCATTTTATCAAAAGTTTATAGATCGATTCCAAGTCAAGTTTGATATCTGACCTAGATATGCATGCTATGTGACCAATAAATACATTGGCTGCCTCACCTTGATGTTTCTGTGTCTGTCTCTCTTTCCATTCCTCTTTCTAAAATGAATGAGCATATCCTTGGGTGAGGACTAAAAAGTTTTAAGAAAATGAATTAATTGAGTCTCTGTAGGCAGCATATATTTGGGTCTTAATATAATCCACAAAGACATTCTATGATTTTTTTCTTTATTAAATTTAGTGAGGTGACTTTGGTTAACAAAATTATATATGTTTCAGGTGCACTGTTCTATAGGACATTCTCTGTCCACTGCATTGTGTGTTCACTACCCCAAGTCATCCTATGCATTTTGACTGGAGAATGCAATCCATTTACAAAGTAATTACTAATAGGTAATGACTTACAATGCTATCTTTGTGTGCTTTCTGGCTGTTTTGTAGTTCCATTGTTGCATTCTTCCTCTCTTGCTGCCTTCCTTTGTGAATTGAAGATTTTCCATAGTGTGGCTTGACTCTTGCTCTTTAGTTTTTGTGAATCTGCTGGAGGTTTGGCTTTTTTGGTTACCATGAGGTTTACACAAGAAATCAACTTATATAATGAATAACTAATATGCTAATTAGACCAAACAGCAGAACAACAGTCCAGATGACCTTCTGGACACAGCCAGGACTTTGAGGGCCTAGCCTCCTGCAAGAATTTCGTGCTTTGGGTCTCTAGTATAAATATAACAGGCTATCTTATGTTGACCACAGCTTTGGTTATATTTAACTGCAGATTTCCCTTAAGAAAAGAAAAAGAGAAAAGACAAAAAGCTGATTGGTTATGTGAAAAAAATAGGGTGCAGTTAACAAAGAAAGAAGAGCACTCTATTAAACAAGATGAAATTAACCCACAACTGGAAACCACCATTAGAACACAAGACATGACACTGGAGATTGTAAGAGAAAATGAGGTAAATTTATCTTTGGGAAAAAATATCTTATTTCTAACAGTACTTCATCAATATTTATATCTCTTGAATTTTAATGTATATTATTATGTTTAAAACAAATCAAAAATGTCATCTCATTCAATATCTGAATTGTGACACTTATGACTAAAATTATTAATTTATTACTATCCTTGGCATCTAACAAATACTCTGTGTATGTTTTCTAAATGAAGAAATAGAAAATAAATTGAGCTTATTCATTAACATAAGTGTTAATTTTAGCTCTTAAAAATGTTTACAGGCTAAATTGCCTTGACACTGTGATGGAACTAGTAAAATGTTCATAAAAAATTTTATTTCATAATACTGTAATGTTGCTCTATGACAAATATGGCTATCACTTAAAATTTGACTTTTTCATGGAGAGGGAAGATCCTTGTGCTTAAACCAGCTACATCCTTTTCAGTTTTTTAAGGTACTGCTCTTAAGCTTCAGTTATATTTTTTAATGGTATGAGTAAAAAAACTAAATGGAGTGTGTCCCTAGGTTGTAGAAGAGCAAAATTGTTCTCAGAGCCAACTTTCTCAAGAACAGAAAGCCAGAATATTACAAGATGAAATTCTGATGAAACACTTTTGCAAACCAGAGAAGATAGAAATTGCTCATAAGGACATGAATTCTGAGGTAGTTTTTTTTCAAGTGTGTGTGAGTATGTGTGGGTGTGTATATATGTGTAAAAAAACACCAATACTATGGAAACTAGAGAGGATTTAGAAAGCATATCTCTGTGTGTGTGTGTGTGTGTGTGTGTGTGTGTGTGTGTGTGTGATAGAGGTGACATTTTGGATCCATTGGATGAAATGATATTGCTAATTCAAACCCATTTGTCTTTCATAGTCAAGTAATGGCATTCACAATGGCTTCATCCTAAGGGAAGGCTTTACATATTTTCTATAGGAATCAATGTGTGGTCCATGATCTCAAAGGAATTGTTACTAACAACAGATGTTCCAATTTGGGCAGTGATTTTATTTCCTTGATATATTAATAGAGAGGTTAGTTTTCACTTCCACTGATGGAATGGCGGATGGTATAACCAGTTCAGAGATGATATTTTAGATGTCATTCTCCTACTTTTGAGAAAAGTGACAATTTGTTCCTAGTAGTATCCCATTTTAATACAAGGAAGTTCTGAAAAGAATGGCATGCTTAGTGACAACTTATTGGTAAGTATTTTATTCCCAGTAGAGTAGTTCAGTGTATTTTCCCCTCCCCCCATTTCACATTTAATACTACTTTAAACATCATGAACGAGAAATAAAAGTTATTGCAGCAACAAAAAACTGATGATTTTCTAAGAAGACTGTAGATTTTATTCTACTTAACATTTTTTTTGAAACAGGCTTCTTTTGTGTTTCTGTATCCACACTGGAGGAAAACTATGGATTGGTGCAAGAGCACAAATTGTGGAGTCTGAAAACCAGGGGAAAATTCTGAAGTTGCTTATCTTTTTAACCACTCCATTGCAGGTTGTGATAACTGAATGAGTTCATTGATGGATTTAGAAGTGCTTAGGAAAATGCTTGTTATCAGTTGTTCATGGAGGTAGTCTTTATAATTGACTAGGAATGTATTAGAAAAATGGAATATCTGTTGCCTAATCTTGGGGAAGAAAGAATTTTAGGAAATGTAGTTTATTCTGATATCTGCAGGTTTAATACTCTTACTGTGGAGCACCTGTATGTTCAGACTGTAATTTCAACTTTTAAATGTAGAAAAAGTCATTAATCATCTACTTAATACATTATGGACTTGTGGTGATTCAGAAACACTTTTTCCAATTCTGAGACTCTTATAATTCTCTTGTGATTTTATTCCATTAAAAAATCATAATCTTATATTAAATTTTTTAACTTTGGAGAATTTGTGCTTGTACAAAGTTAGAGAATTGGATCCAACTCTATTTTTTTCTAGAGGGATACCTACTTATTGCATTTTTTTACATTATAAACATAGGTTATTCTTTAGTTTCAGAGGCTATGGTGACATGCCATTTCAATGTTTTAGCTAAAAGTCTCCTTTGTGTTACTTAGGTTTCTGAGAGTTCTGACAAAGAAAAAAGTCTATTGCATGAAAATCGCATGTTGTGGGATGCAATTGCCAAATTAACACTGGATATGGACACAATAAAAAATCGAACCCAGGAAATGGAAAAAAAATATATTGAGGAAATTGCAATTGTCAAAGAAAGGAATGATCTTTTTGAGAAGAAAATAATAGAAATGGTATTTCAACACTATGCAGAACTTGAAGTTCTGGGAGCTCAGTGTATAATGCTAAGCCATAAACTGGAGAATGAACAACAAAACAGAAGCAGACTGGAAGCAGAGGTTGAATCATACCAGTTTATACTGGCTACCATTGTACAGGATAATGAGCATCTTCAGGCATCAGAAAGAGACCTACAACTTGCTTCCAAGATAGCAAGAGATGAATGGTTGTGTTTATGGGACAAAATTAATTTTGAAATGTCTAACCTAAAACGTAACAATGAGATTCTTTCTCAACAACTTTCTAAAGAAGGAGGTAAAATCAATTGCGTAGAAAACGAGCTGCGGCACACAACAGATGCTCACCAAGAAGGGACATTGCTTTTAGAAAGAGACCTCAGTCAAAAACAGTGTCAAACGGAGGAAACTGAACACGGGTATGAAGAGGAACCAGGTAAAGTGGATAAAGACTTTGGAAAGCAGGAGTCCTCACAGGAGAGGCTATCTCACCTGGAGAGTGAAAATATGCTGCCTCATCAGCAACTGGACCAGGTTCACAACAAAGCTGACAGGGAAGAGAACACAGTAAGTACTATCCAAGATCAGTTTCAGGATATGATAAAAAAAAATATTTAAAGGGAAAAGAGTAAAGCACATTCTTATGCTGAACGAAAGAATTAATGAGTTAACCAATAAATGACATCATTCTAAAGAAAGAATATACCATTATGAAAATGAATATGTAGAAAAGCAGCAGCATGCGCAGTGGAGGAGGCAGCGGCAGTAGCAGGCCCAGCAGGTTGGGCTTGCGGGGCGAGGTGGTGGCAGCACATGCAGGAGGCTGTGGAGATGGTGGAGGTGGCTGCCTGCCCAGTCCTGCCCGCTGCAGCGGGAGAGGTGGGGGTGGTGGGAGGAAACTCATCAGGCAGAAGCTTTAAGCTTGGGAAGGGGCCAAGCCTGAGATCTGATGGTCTGGTATTCCCTTCCCAAGGCTAAAGCCTGAGGCTTAGGCTTTAGGCATGGGGAGGGGTTGAGCCTGAGATCAGAGGTTGGGGGAGGGGGAGGGGCGCGGGGCAGGAGACCCCTTCCCAAGCCTAAGGCCTGGGGTGGAGGCTTTAGGCTTGGGAAGGGGCTGAGTCTGTGGTTGGAGGTTCTGGTGTGTGTGTTGAGGGGGTTGGGGGTGGGGAAAGAACCCCTTCACAAGCCTAAAGCCTGGGGCGGAGACTTTTGGCTTGGGAAAGGGGCTGAGTTTGGGATTGGAGGGAAGGGTAAAATATCAATGGAAACACATCCTCAGGTGAGGATAAAAAGAAAAATAATGAAAGAAATGTCATATCTTCCCTAACTTGTTTCACTCATTGGGTGCAGACTCAAGGGTCCCAGGTTCAATTCCGGTTAAGGGCATGTACCTTGGTTGCGGGCACATACCCGCTAGGGAGTGTGCAGGAGGCAGCTGATCGATGTTTGTCTCTCATCAATGTTTCTAACTCTCTATCCTTATCCCTTCCTCTCTGTAAAAAATACTAATAATAAAATATATTTTTTAAAAACGAAAAAGAAATGTCATATCCCATGAAAGACACATGTTGAAAATGCTTTAAGAAAGTTATCATTTTTTCATGGTGAAGGGACTGGAGTCAGTGTTGATGAAATACCTTGGTGGCTGTGGCGACTGGCAGTGGCTGCAGAAGCGGGGTGATGGGGCTGGAGCCTTCCCCTGATCAGCCTGGTGGCCTCAAGCAAAAGGATCGGGCTTCAGCCATTTGTAGAACTTTCCCTGAGGGCTCCCAGTATGTGAGAGGGGGCAGGCTGGGCTGAAAAACCCCTCCCCAGTGCACAAATTTTGTGCACTGGGCCCCTAGTGGATTAAAAAAAATGGTGGTACATCTAAACAGTGGAATACTATGCTGCTATAAAAAAGAAGGAACTTTTATCATTTGCAACAACATGAATGGACCTGGAGAGGATTATACTACATGAAATAAGCCAGTCAGGGAAATATAAATATTACATTATCTCATTCATTTGTGGAATATAATGAATAACATAAACTGATGAACAAAAATAGGTCCAGAGACAAAAAACAGCTAATAGACTCTCTAATCTCAGAGGGAATGCAGGGGAGGGGATGGGGTAAGAGATCAACCAAATGACTTATCTGCATGCATATTAGCACAACCATGCACATGGACACTGGGGCAGTGGGGCTTGTCCTGGCGGATGGGAATGGCTGAGGAGGGGCCAATCAGGGAAAAAAGCAGACATATGTAATTCTTTAAACAATACAAATAATAAATATATAAGTTAGAAACAGGAGCTTGAAGAAAAATGATTAAAATTGTTATGGCTTTTACCAGAGCATCAGTTTTCCTTTTGCTCTATATATTATATAACTTAAATATAACTTTGAGGTAAACAAAATAAAAACTAAAATCAATAAAAACATATTTTGAAAAGACAGTGAACATCCTCAACATCCCAGAAAGTATTCTCAAGATCCTTTGTAGTTAATCCCTGCTCCTACCTACTCTCCTGCCTCCATTCCAGATAACTACAGCACTGATTTTCTATCATCAAAGATTAATTTTGCCTGTGCTAAAATTTCAAATAAATGGAATCATAACATAAGAAAATAATAATGAATAAAGCGTACAATTCAGTGGCTTTTTCAAAGAGTTACACAGTCATCCTCACAGTCAGTTTGGGGACATTTTCATCCCCCTAAAAAGTATCCCTGTTCCCTTTAGCAACCACCCTGTGCCAGCTTCCACTTCCCCACTCTTCCTGGCCCTCGGGAACCACTACTGTCCTCTCAGTCTCTCCAGATTTGTCTGTTCTGCACATGTCCTATCAGTGGAATCACACAGTAGGTACTCCTTTGTGAATGCCTTTTTTATTTAGCGTAATGTTTTCAAGGTGCATCTCTTTTGTAGCATGTACCATCAGTTCTTCATTCCTGTTCATCACTGAATAACATTTCATTTCATGAAGCGACCTAATTTTTAAAATGTATTCATCATTTAATGAATTATTGGGTTATGTCCTCTTTGGTGTTGTTACTAATACTATGAACATTCATGTCCAACTTTTTATATGAACATGTTTTTATTCTCCTGGGAATATAATTATAAATGGAATTGCTGGATCAAATCCTTAACCTTTTGAGAAAATGCCAGACTTCTCCACAGTGGCTCCACCATTTTGTGTTTTCATTGACAGTGTATGAGGGTTCCAATTTCTCCACACTCTTACCAACACTTGTCATTACCTGTCATTTGATTGTAGCCATCTAGTGGGTATGAAGTGGCATCTTACTGTTGGTTTTGATTTGCAATTTTCTAATGATTAGTGATGTTAACCATCTTTTCACATGCTTATCCATGTGCATATATTCCCTATAGAACTATTCAATCCCTTTGCCCATTTTTGATTGAATTGTTTTTGTGTTATTGAAGTGTAAGAGATCCTTAAATGCCCTACATACAAACCCCTTATTAGATAAATGTTTTTCAAGCATTTTTTTTTTATTCAGTAGTTCACATTTTCATTTTCCTGATGGTGCCTTTTAAAGCACAGAAGGTTTTGATTTCCATGAAGTCCAGTTCATCTATTTTTGTCTTTTGGTTTCACATCCAAGCTTGATGTTAGGCAGATGGGACATTGTATTTAAATGCTGCCAAATCCAGTCATGAAGATATACACCTATGTTTTCTTCTAAATGTTTTATAGTTTTAGCTTTTATATTTTGAGTTAAATTTTTAAAAATATAGTTTATTGATTTTTTACCGAGAGGAAGGGAGAGGGATAGAGAGTTAGAAACATCGATGAGAGAGAGAAATTTCCATCAGCTGACTCCTTCACACCTTTCACTGGGGATGTGCCCGCAACCAAGGTACATTACCTTGATTGGAATCAAATCTGGGACCCTACATTCTTCAGGCCAACGCTCTATCCACTGAACCAAACCAGTTAGGGCTTGAGATAATTTTTATTTATGGTCTGAGGTAGAGATCTAACTTTATTAATTTGCATGTGGATATCCAGTTGTCCCATTACAATTTGTGAAAAATACTATTCATATCTGATTTAATTGTTTGGCACCCTTTGTCAAAAAACACTTGTCCTTAAAGGTGAAGGCCAGTGTTTGAATTCACCTTTCTACTTCATTGATGGATATGTCTGTACTTATGCCAGTAACAAATCAAATTTTATGAGTACTCTTTCCCAGTCATCTTGCATATTACTAGTTGTTTTATAAGTTGATGGCCAGTGCACAAATTCATGCACCAGTGGGGTCCCTTGGCCTATCCAATGGGATCAGGTCAAAACTGACATCCCCCAAGGGGTCCCAGATTGCAAGAGAGCACACACTAGCCAAGCGGGCCAACTGGTGCACAATCTGGGCCCTGGGGTGGGATGCAGGAAGTTGGTCAGCCAGGGAGGGACCATGGGATGGCTCCAGGGCATGTACAGCCTGTTTCACTCACTACTAGAGTGTCTGCCTCCTGGTGGTGAGTGCAAATCAGAGTGAGCAGTTGAGTAGCCTTAGTATATCATTAGCATATTATGGTTTTATTAGTTGAACAGACTACCAGGTGACTAGACACTTAAGATATTAGGCTTTTATTATCTATACTGGAGGCCCAGCGCAAGAAATTCATGCACAGGTGGGGGTTCCCTCAGCCCTGCCTGCACCCTCTCCAATCCACAACTCTCTTGAAATCTGGAACCACTGGTTCCCAATTGCTCATCTGCCTGCCTGCCAGATCACCCCTAACTGCCTCTGCCTGCCAGGCTGATCTCTCCCTAACTGCTTCCCCGTCAGCCTCATCCACCCCCTAACTGCTTCACTGCTGGCCTGATCACCCCATAACTGCTCTTCCTTGCTGGCCTGGTCACACCTAACTGATCTCTCCTGATGGCCTGATCCCCCTAACTACTCTTCCCTGGTGGCCTGATGCCCCTAAATGCCTCTGCCTCAGCCCCCACTACCATGGCTTTGTTCAGAAGGAAGTCTGGAAGATGTACAGTCCAATTATCATATTATCTTTTTATTAGTATAGATTATAAAACTCAGTGGTCCTGACACCTTAAAGACTGACTGGAGTGGGCGGGCTGTGAGATCTGAGAGGTGCGTGCAGGTGGCAGGCTGCAAGCCTGGCGGGATGGCTGGCGGGTGGGCAGGGTGTGCACGGGTGGCCAAGGTCATGAGATTCCACGTGCTGGGCTTCTAGTATAGGATAAAAAGTCAGTGTAGTAGAATGTTTTTAACTCTACTTCTGTGGAGATTTCTTGTTTCTTGATAAAGCCTGTGGTCAACTTATGTTTTGCAGACTCTGTGACAAGATGGGAAAGTAGGCTTACAAAGATAACACCCATTCCATTTTTCCTCCATTCAAACCTTCAGCCTCTAACAGTGCCTCCCACTTCACTTCCATTTCCATAAAATCCTTGTCATAGGATCTGCTGACTTAGCCATTTCTTTCATTGTGTTTAACTCTTTATTCATAGATTTGCTGGTAGATTTCACTGTCTGGGGAGGAGAAGGTTAAAATCTGGACTGACACCTTTCCTCCTCAGAAATGTCTCAATTTGAAATCTCAAAAATTTATTTTATTTTTTAAACTTTTTTTTAATTGATTCCAGAGTGGAAGAGACAGGGAGATAGAGATAAAAAAAAACATCAATGTTGAGAGAGAATCATTGATAGGCTGCCTCCTGTATGCCCACTATTGAGAATTATGCCCACAAACCAGGCATGTGCCCTTGATTGGAATTGAACCCAGGACCTCTATAGGCAGATGCTATATCCACTGGGCAAAACTGGCTAAGGCTTGAAATATAAAAATGTAAGCCAGTTAGTTTCCTATGGATAAACACTGTGGTATAACATACAAGAAGCTTGAAGTAAGCTAGAGGAGAAATTGTAATTAAATGGTGCCAGAAGGCATTGCAGTTGTTTTCCCATTGAGTTTTAAAATGATTTTATAATCCTCTCTGTTTTCTCACTGAGAAAAGGATAGCTTAGTCCTAACCTTGGAGTGCTTCTCTGTAGACCTTGGCTTTTCCCTCTGAGACTTTGCTCTGTCCTTTTCATAAGAAATGGTCTGTGCTTGTAGCTCTTTTTGCAGCCTGCTTCCTCCCTGTGGAACATCTTAAGACCCACAAAGCTGTTTTGCTTGTGTACTGTCCTAGTCTTCCTTAAAGAGGCAGAGCTAGCAGGCCGGGTTTCTCCTACTACCATTCTCTTAGAATCTTTGAGTGCCCAGTTAATGTTATTGGGATTCACGGCATTAGAAAAGCCAACTCACAACTTGTTTTTAGATAAGACCTTCACCTTGGGCTTCCTGGAGGTGTTGTAGGACAGTGACTTTAACATTCTTACATTCTGAAAATTCTTGAGGCACCACTTAAAGGCTTCTGAGGTCTTAAGGGTTTTATGAGTCTTGGCTTCATCCTTAGACCATGTCTTCGTGGACACTGGTTTTGATGTTAGTCCAGAACCCATTTTTTTTTGTTTAACATTATTTGACAATTGGACATGTGGGAGAAGGTATAAATGGGAAATGGATACTTGAAAACTGTAAATCAGGGTTCCTTTTTCTTTAATTGTCCTTCTTCAGCTTATTTTTCTCATTGAATTCACTGTCAGCTGTTTCCTAGCAAAAGTCCCTAATTTCATTGTCATTGTGATCACTTGCTCAGAAGCCCTTGCTGTCAGCCTCCTCAGGGGCCATCAAGCCTCCACACAGAGTTTCTTGGAGGCCCTTTTGCTTTTCATTCTCACGCTTCTCTACCTTAAGTGAGATTCCCACTGCCTCCTGTTCAAAGGGACTCCCACACGTGTGTGTTTCCTTTTAGTGTCAGTACCCTATTTTTAATGTCAGTGTCTGTGTCAGTTACTTAAGAACCACCTCCAAACCTCTTGTCTTAAAGCAGCATTTACTTGTTCACAAAACTGCAGTGAGGTCATTTCATTTCTTTTCCACTTGCCACCAGCTGTTATGACCTGAGCGGGGAAGTGGAATCATCTATTCTAAAGGCTTGTTCGTTCACGGGTTTGTCAGTGCAGCGGGCCTTTGGTTGGAATGTTCAGTGGGGCACTCTCAGCTGGACACCTGTATGAGGACTGACCACGTGGCCTGGCTGCTTCTTTTTTCACAACACAGTGGCGGGTTCTCAGGGTGAGCTTCTCTAGGGAGAGAATCAGACAGACATAGCAGTCACACAGCAGTCACCCTATCCTATTCACCAGAACCCAGTTAGCCCTCAGGCTAGCACCTGTTTCATGGACAAGTGCCAAACAATCTGGAGATGTTCTTCAAAAACTTGGCATCCCTCACCTTGTCTTCCCAATAACTATCGTATCTGAAGGAAAGAAGTTCTTCCCAAGTCACGATCACTGACATTCCAGCAGGTTTGTTGATGATGATGATGTTTTGTTTACTATGTTCCCTTATTTCATGGGAAGTAACAAAATATTTCAGGTAGGACTATTGAATTACGTGTCCCTGAACACACACACACACATTTTTTTTTAAAATCTAAAAAACATAGGGCTCATCTTGCTAAACTTTTACAGTGAGAGATGTAATTTCTCAGTAACACAGGGAATCCTTTCTTTTTTAAATGCAATTCAAATTAGCATCAAATGCTTGTAGTTCAGTAAAAGACGTATGGCATTAGAGTCTATATTTATTAGATTCATTAATTAGTCTCGTTTTGAAAGTCTTATTTTGGGAGGCATTTTTTTGACTCAGTTCTGAAAACCTCATTATGATATCCCTAAAGCTTTTTTTTTTTTTTTTTTTTTTTTTTTTTTTTTTAAGATTATGAAGTGTTAAGATGGGGGAAGAGGTAAGAGACATTCTATTCATGAGCAATGTATTGATATATTCATTTTGTGGAGGAAAGACATGAAACAGTCATAGAAAAAAAGAATACAAAATCAACTACAGAAGAGATGTGTGGCAAAGACGATAACACTAAATATATTTTTATGACACCTGTTCGTTTTAGCTTTGGTCTTGATTCTAAGTAATTCAAGGTTCCACATTCTAAGACCCTACCAGAGTATAAGTAACATTTGATTGCAACTGAATTCATTTCAAAATTTCATACTAGTGCCCGTACCTTCATCACCAAACTATATTCTTTTATTCATGCAGAATGATGAGCTTATAACAAAACTGCAGCCTTCATCTTCAAAATGTATAGTTCTGGATAAAAAAGGACACCTCAACTGCAGTTATCAGTGGAAGCACTTCTAAAGAGATGTGAAGAACTAAAGGATAGAGTAAAGATGGCGAAACAAGGGGCACTAAGCCTCAGAACACATATGGAAAGGAATATGGTAGAATCCTGTGAAGCAGAAGATTATAAAAAGAAGATTGAAGAAGGAGCAAGACGGGATGTAGCAGACACAGTAGAACAACTCAGTTCATTTTTATAGGTTAATTTATTGAGTTAATGTGCTTTAATTCATTTTAATGTAATTTATCCTTTGGATAAATACAGTGTTTTGTATTCTTCTACTTCCCTTAATAGCAATTTTATTGTGTAGATTTCTGGAAGGAAGGTGGCATTTTTTCTTTTCAGTATTTTAGTTTCCAACTTTATTATCATTAAATTGATCTTTCCAAATGATTCTTAGTAAGTAGACTATGAAAATAAAAAGTTAAAAACAAGACTATTAGGATAAAAAGGTAAACAATATGATTTTAAAATTGTACTATACTCTTGAATTAAGTTATATTTTTAACTTTTAATATCTTATACTGATTCTATTATTCTTTGAATTATTAGATTACATGAGTACTAATAGAATGATTAACTTTATCACTGAGATTTAATTGAGTGAACATTGATGATAAATATTTTAAATCTTGGCTTTCTTCACACTTAAAACTTATCTCTGAGTCGACTCAAAACTCAAGCAAACAAATAGAACTGTTCATGTTATAATTACTTTAAGAATGTATATTTTTTATTTGCTATAGACATAAATAGAATTTTAAGAAATGTCAGAGCAGATGATAAATAATTATCCTATCTAATAAAGAGGAAATATGAAAATTGACTGTCACACCATAACAAGATGGCAGCCCCTACAGTAGAGCTGGGGATCCGGTAACCCAAGATGGCTGTGCCCAAAGAGGAGGCTGGGATCTGTAAGGAGCCTTAAGGAGCAATAAGCATGAACCTGGGCGGGGACCTAAGGATGTGCCCCCCACCTGGTGGGGGTGACACATACTCACATTAGCACCCACTCAGGGCCCTCAGCTACACCGCCATGCCTTCTTGCACTTCACATTCCAGCCCGGATCCTCCTGAGCATCTAAGCTCATGGCAGGTTCCGCAAATTTCCTGTTGGCCAAGGGTGCAGAGCCTGAGTAGGGGCATGTGAGTGTGTGCATGAGCGTGGACCTGAGCAACACACACTAACATGCCTGCACCCACACAGGGCCCTCAGCTGTGCCACCCATGAATGTGCCACCTACATTCACCAGGTAAGATCCAGAAAAGCAACGGCTTTCTTAAAGACCATCTAACTAAACTCTCTCTTTCTAGAAATTCACAGCTCCTGGCCGGACCTTCTGCCCATGGTCCTGACTGGAATCCTGGCTACACCAAGGAGCCCCACCTTTTTACATCCCCAAGAATCTTACCCCCCAGGTTGTCTTTCAGCTCCAGGCCCAGAAAAGCAGCAAAACTAGACAAGTGATGCCGTGGCAGCCTTAGGACCAGCTTTTACCTCCCAAGTGACTCAACAGGATCTCTCTCAAGACTTCACCAACCAGTCTCTTGGAGAAATCATGCTGCTGCACCCTTTGTCAAGCACGGAAAAACTACCTGTTTTTTTGCTCACATACCCCATGGTTCCTCCCACTAGTAGGCCCACTGGTATCTATACTCTTAATCTTGCTCTTTGGCCCATGTCTCATACGTTTTTCACTAGTTTCTTGCAGAACAGAATGCAGGCGTTCGCCAACCAGAAGATGGGAGAGATCTATCTGGCACTGAATTCAGAACCAAACACCAGAATCTTTGAGACCCCGGGTAGACTCCCCTAAGAGACGACGCCCTCCTCTCAGCTGGAAGTAGCTACAGAAGACTGACCTTCGCCCACTGACCTTTCCCGGACTCTCAATTTCTTTATTTTTTTTTAATATTACCAGAAGCCTGGAATGATAGATTCTCCCTTCCTCCAGCTGATGGACAGATGTAAACCCCACCTATGGCCAGACATTCCTGAGCTCTGAACCAATCAGCACCTGCCAAATACCCTAAGCCCTGATTCCTACTGTAAGTCCCTAGGATCCTAATCACCAGTCAGCTTGTGCTGAGTGCCCTAAGCCCCGACCCCTATCCTTAAAGATGCTTGTACCCCTGCGCTCGCTCTCTTCCACCCCTCTCTGTGGAAGCAGTTGGCAGGGGTACTCTTCCCTCCAGTAAAGCCTGTGTGTGTCCTGCCATCCTGATCTCCTGCTACCTTCTCTATTTAATCTATCAAGTGCCTATTGGGGATTCTGAATAATTCTCAATAATATAAAGAGATTGTGATGATGATGGTCCAGACTAAGGAATCTAAATATAATTTAGGAAGTGAGCTTAGTTTTATAATCCAAACTGTACAAGTTTTGGCTTAATGCCACAATTTGATTTTTAAGTGTTTTTCAAATGGTAGTGTTAAAGTAGGTTTTATGATTATCAGACATTGTATTATTTAAAGTCATATTATTTTGAAACATTTCTAAACCTTCATTTTTATTTTATGTCTAAAATACAACAGAGGAAATGTAAAATAAAACACAATATTTGCAAAGCTGTCTGGCTTTTGTTTGTGGAACATTTGTGTGTGTGTGTGTGTGTGTGTGTGTGTGTGTGTGTGTTTTGTTTGTTTGTTTGTTTTTTAACCATGTCTAGTTTCCTAAACAAGCTAAATAAAATATGCAAATGCTGAAAAAGATGTATAACAACCTGGAATAAGTCATATACAGAATGACATAAATGGATACATTTTTATTTAAAAAATGTGCAGGCCATTGCCATTTGGGAATGTATGTGGTGTTAAATCACTGTAATGAAAGCACTTGCCTCTCAGTGGTAACTGTTACCTAGCGTATGATGGCCACAGGTTACTGAGGTTTAGGTTTCTGATATCTTTTCCCTATAAGGGGGTGGTCACCATCAAGATCCTGTGGGGCCTCTGGTTGGGTCAGGGCATAGCTGCTCAGGTCACCCCTGCGCCTGGCCACGTGCCCTGTGTGTGGAGCCTCACTCCCTTCAGGCTGAGCTCACCCACCCTCCCCACCTTCACCGACCCTGCTCCTCACCAGCGTCACCCAGAGGGCCCTCCAGCTGCCGGGAGACCCAGGTGGAGGGAGGACACAGGGCTCACCTCCTGCACCAGGGACCTTCGCTGCCCAGTGGGATCAGCACTCTCAGCAGGAACATGTCTGAGCTGTCCTTCCTCCCCCGCAGCTCCCACTTTTCTCTTTCTCAGAGCAAGTTGCAGGGCAGGAAGCATTTCTCATGAAGTTGCCCAGTTTCTCAAATCTCTGGTGTGAAGTGTGGCTCTTCCTCTGGGGGAGCCAGTGCACGCGGAACACACACAGGGCCAGGATCAAGGGTGGGCTCCCACCAAGGGCTACCAACTCTCATTGCCCCCCGCCCCTTCCTTCCTGCCAGGCCATGCAGGCTCAGTGCAGCTGGCCTCCAGGGCTCTGGCCTCTGCCTAGCCTGCTGTGTTCCATAGCTTCCCATTGCTTTTCCCATCATTGGCAGAGCAGTGAGCAGGGTGGGACCTCTAGCAATCCCTGTCCCTAACTTCTCTGGCAGCCACTTTTCCCCAGAGGGGCTGCTCTTGCAGGCAGGGGAGGTGTGACCTAGTCTGTGTGAGGGCAGCTTTACCTCCCGCAGGGAAGTTATTGTCTCTGGGGGAGAGCAGAGGCCTCACATTTGAAAGGATGACTTGTCAGAGGCCCCAGGAATGTGAAGAAGGATGGACAGAGCCACCAGCTGTGAATTGGTGCTGGGTCACTGCTATGTGCCAACAGTCCTGTGCTCAACCCACTTCCTGGGTTTCTACTTCCTGAGTGTCTTCTGTAGCAGGAAACTGCACCATAATACCAAACTTATATTAGTTAATAGAGGCCCGGTGCACAAAATTTGTATGTATGGGGGCTGTCCCTCAGCCCAGTCTGCACTCTCTCCAATCTGGGACCCCTCAAGGGATGTCCAGCTGCCCATTTAGGCCAGGTCCTGGTGGGATCAGGTATAAACAGGCAGCAGACATCCCTCTCACAATCCAGGACTGCTGGCTCCCAACCACTTGCCTGCCTGCCTGATTGCCCTTAACTGCTTATGCCTGTCAGCCTGATCACTCCCTAACTCCTAACTTCTCTCCCCTGCAGGCATTGTCACCCCCAATGGCCCTCCCCTGCAGGCCTGCCCCCCGAAACTGCCCTCCCCTGCAAACCTGGTCTCCCCCTACTGCCCTCCCCTTCAGGATTTGTGCCTCCCAACTGCCCTCCACTGCAGGCCTGGTCCACTCCCAACTGCTTATTAGAAGAATAATATGAAAATATCTAGAAAAATCTTCCAAAAGCTTATTGGAAGAAAGATATGAAAATAACTCAAAAATTTTATTTTAATTTAAAAAAGGCAAAAAAAAAGTGGGTTATTAGTATGCATTCTTGATATATAAAAACACACAAAAAATGTAATGGACACTATCATCACTTAGACAATATTGTGTTTAAGATTTAATGCAACTAAAAGTCATAGTCATCCATATTTCAAAGTTATATTTCTGGAGAAATAACAATTGAAGGATTTTGAAAGCTTTTATTGAGCTGCCTGAACTTGGACACATAAAACCAATTTTTCAACAGTGTGGATATTTGCCATGTATAGGCCAGAAATTGACTGTATTCAGATAAACAAAAGGGCTCTAAAGTATTAATAGTTCAGAATCTAACAAAATCTGTGATCATTATTTTCTTTTTGGTTAGTGATCAGCAATTGTAACTTTATTGGCATTCCAGACAGGACAAATTCAAAGGATTACAGCACTTCCTTAATTGCTATTGTAATGACAGATGTAATGCAGTGCAATAATCTCACTTTACTGGTAAAATATCTCAGGTCCAGAGAGGTTAAAGCAACTTACTCAAGGCCATCCTTCTTCGAGTTAAAGGCAGAGATGACCCCAAGTCTCCCAAATACCCAGAAAAGACACAAATATGCAATAATATTGTAAAAATTATTACATACTGATGGTCTGAACATTATGTTAAGTTTCTTTGACATTTCACACAGGAAATACCATCTGGAAAGCATGATAGCTTTCTTATTGAAAATTATGCCAGCCAGCATTACTGTGCCAATCCAGTATTTCAGTGAAGCCAGAGGAAAATTGCCACTGGAGGCTTATGCAAGGGGACAAAGGCTCTCTCTGAAATTTCCATTCAAAGGCCTAGACTTTAAAGTTAGAAGTAGCCTAGCACCCTTGACTTGATTAGCCTTGTTATACCTCCAGGAACAATATCCCAAGGAGTAATAAACTCATGTGCCCTTTCCCTCTGTGTTCCTCACTTTGCTCTGTTACTCCATTTCTCTTTCTCTAACAGTCACCTTACATCTTCTTTTTGAACCTCTTTGCTGTGAATGTTTAGGAAACAGCAAGTTAGCCTCCACATAGTATGAATAATAAGAAATCCCTCCCCAGAGGAAAATGAGAGGTGCACTGAGCAAAGTTTTCAGTGGGGCCAATGCTGAGGCCCTCCGGTATATAAGGCATCTTACTAACTCCCTTCATGCTATAAAACCACACTCTGGACATTAGTTTTCAAGCCACATTACAAACCTCTGCCTGGTGTCCATGTTTTCCCTCTATCTTACTTTAAGACCAAAAGGACAATAATTTGGAGGAAAAGTTATTTGTAAAAAGAAGAAACAGTTGTCAAAAAGTTTTCAAGGAAGGACCTCAAATTCTACTGGACTTGCATTTAATCTACAGCCCCCAGGAGTCCCTTCCAATCGACGGGGCTTCCGGACCTGGTGGACATTCCTCTTGGTTCGTCACTGGAACTTGTCGCAATTTTGGGGGCAGGTCATCAGTCAAAGCTGATGAAACCAGGTGCAGGGAAGGCCAGCCTCAGCCCTGAACTCCCATGGAGCTGGGTCAGTGTGGACATCAGTGGTGGGACCTTGGGAAGGTCTAAGAGGAGGTCGGGGAGTGTGCTCCTCTGAAACCCTGTGTGAGGCCTGGGACCCCAGGGGCATGACACACGTTGAGGGGTCAGTCCCAGGATGCTGGCTGCAGCTCCCATTGCTCCCAGGCCTGCCTGCAGTGCTCACATCCAAGGCTGTGGGAGACTGGTGGGGGTGCGGGCAGGGTGCTGGTCGGCCTAGGGACTCCTGCTGGGCAGGCAAAGAGGTGGATGAAGAAGGCTGCACCCAGCTGAGGTCCCTGCCTTGGGAAGAAAGTGGTGTCAGCGCAGCTTCTCACCCTGGTACAAGGGGGACGCCTGGTTGCAGACACACCAGGAGAGATGCAGATGGAGAACCACTGGGAAAAATCAGGGCTGATCTGCCCTCCTCATTGGATTTGTACCTCATTTCCTCTTACTTGTCCCCTCAACACCACAACTTTGATAACCTTAAAGAAAAGAGGGGTTTTGTTCTTGTTTGTTTGTTTGTGGTTTTAAAATTCTGGTAAATGTTCTGCCTTCCTGGCTCATCCCTTCCTTACTTGTACCAAGCACCTCCTTCTCTCAGGAGTGACCCCTGCGAACTGACCCTTGTTTGTCATATCAAAATATTAGTGGAAAGTGGCAAAGGGTTTTGGGGCCAGAAGATGGTTTGACAACAGCCTGAGGACCAGATTTCTTTTTTAAACTGTCTTTCTAAGTGTTTACTTCAGCCCTTTCTGTGCTTCCTCTGTCTGGCCACCTGTGCAAAGGCCCCTGCCCAGCTGTGCCCATCCCACCTGGGGCAGGCAGCATCAGAGTGGGGAGGGGAGCTGCCCATGCATTCCACCTGTGAATGGAGCGGGGACTACCTGCTGTTCCTTGCCTTCTCTTTGGAATTCAGCTTGCCTTTGTAGGACTCGGGAGTGGCTGGATGGATTGGAGTAGGGGTAGGGACAGGTGCGCTCAGCACAGGCCATTATTTAAGGATCAGATTGACACTTTCTCACCCCCAAAGCTTAACCACACTCAGATGGCAGGTGAGGCTGTAGACTCTCACACATTTGGTGGAAATCCAAAATGGTAATGGCATGAGCCCTAGGGGTGGGGGTGTGATGTGTGAGGGGTAGGGATGGGAGTGGTGTTAGGCAATAGCTATTTAATTCACATATGGAATTACCCTTTGACTCAGAGATCACACTTCTAAGAATGTATTACAAAGATAAATTGATGAAAAGAAGTAATGCATATGCACAGGGCCTTTATATGCCCTCCTATTTTTAACAGCCAAGGATTGAGTGGAAATAACCCCAGTGGCCTCGGGGATGGGAGTCTCCTGAGAGAATGTGGGGAGATCTGAAGATACAGCTGTGAAAATTCATTACCAATTGTGAATAGGGTACAAATCCCCTATACCACTGTCATCAACTATTTCTATGTGTAGAGATGGAGGATACATAAAGATCTAAATTAGAAATATAAGTTAGGCAATTTCATAATTCAGTCATTTTGTTAATGAGAAACTATTAAGCTTCTACTCTTCTAAAAGCAATGAAGAGAAATAGTGAAGAAAATAATTACTTTTCTCACGGATGGCACATTCTAGTTAGGAGAAAGTAGACAATATACAAATATTTAACAGGTCAAGTGTGAACAAAAAGGTGCCCAAATACTAAACATGACAAGCTCATGGGAGGTTCATGGCAGGCCTTACAAACTCTGAGACCTAAGAGTGTTATCAGTGGAAGTGGGTTATCCATTTGTGGAACTGGGTGCTTGGAGTTGGGTCTTTACAATATCTGGAGAAAATTAAATTTCTGAGACTCACATGGGAGGAGGAATGATTTACATCCCTGGGTTTGCAAAGTCCCATTTCCCTCCATCCAGGCCTGCAAAATGTGCAGCTGGGGACTCAGCAGAGCTTGAAGCAGAGCCAGTGTGCAGAGTTTGCTTTCCATGGTGGATCTGGGTACTGCATAACATCAGGCTACTTGCAGTCCATTAGTCCATTACGTGTGGGGTCCACATGACCTTGGCCCATGTGGACAAATGCAGGAGCAGAAGAGTCTCACAGGCCAGGAGCATGGGCCTAGCAAGAGAGAGAACTCCTTTATTTAGGAGGTCAGTGTCTCAAATCTCACACTTGCAATGGCCACACCTATTGTAACCAATGACCTGATCCCAGGTGTTACTGACAGTCAAGCACCTTCCCTATTTCACTGAGACTTGATTGGGCATGCATCTACCCCTCTCCTGTGCTGTCCTTTCCCCTTGCCATCTGCAGGAAATAGCCCTGGAAGTGTTAAATTGCAGTTTTCTGGCAAAGCTGCTCAAATGACATGCCTATAAAATATGGTCTTCTCTTTGCTCCTCCCCAGTTATTTATACTCTGTTTATTACAGCTGTATTACTGATGGAAAGAGAAGCCAACCATTTATGGATGAAAACAGGAAACTTCAAAACCAAAAACATAACCTGAGAATTTAATGCACAGCAAAGTGACATTTTAAATTAGGTGAGAAAAGGTGGTTTGTGGCAGGTGAATAGCCCTTTCTGAAGAAAAAGTTCTTAAATGTTAACACCATGCTCCAAAATAAATCTTTGATTGACTGATTAAACATTCATTTTGGGGAAATAAAACAGAAGTGTAAGTGGTGAGCCAAAGAGGAGATAAAGAGGAATGTAGAAAGGGGTTTCATTTCATCAGGAAAACAGGAAGTGGTTTATCATAAATTTACACTTGCAAACTCATATTTATTGCCACAATCTCTGAAGCCATGAAAACATCCACCTGTTCTTGCATCAGGTACATTCCCTGGAGTTTGGCTAGGGCACTGAGGGATGAGGAAGAGAAATAAACTGAGTCACAAGGAGATTTAGAGATGTTGTTAAGGGGAGATTTCTGGGGGCCAGACCTTGAGCATCTTGAAGTTCCACACCGCCCTAACCCTGGATTCAGGTAAAGATGGCTTTCTCCCTGGGCTGGGTAACATTTGTAAGCATCTAGAAACACTTAGCCAACTCCCAGGGATGTTTGAACAGAACGCACACCTGCCCATGGGCACTTCCTGAGATTTGAGAGCCTTGGGTCTTGAGCATGGTCTCTGGCTGCCCTTGACCACAAGGCTCTGTGCACATGGGCAGTTACGTCAGAGGCTGTTGCTAGGTTACTATGATTCTGAGCTGGGAGAAGCTAAACTTCCAAACTGCCAAACTGCCAAACTGCCAAACTGCCCTGCTTGAATGCTGAGGCGTGAGGTGGTTGGCTCAGGCAGTGTGACAAGCGGAGGGAAAGTGAAACTTCTCTAAAGCTTGGACTCTTCACAACGATGAGAGGTTCTAAGTTCAGTAAGAATATGTCATGGGGAGCCATGGTCTTCCCTAGCGGCGGGACCCAGGCCTATGGTAAGGACTGGACCATTTACATCCCTACCAGCGGGGCCAATGTCTCCCCTACCAGCGGGACCAAGGTCTCCTCTACCAGCGGGACCAAGGTCCCTTCTACCATTGGGACCGAGGTCCCTTCTACCAGTTGGGCCAAGGTCCCTTCTACCAGCAGGACCAAGGTCCCTTCTACCAGCGGGACAAAGGTCTCCTCTACCAGCGGGACCGAGGTCCCTTCTACCAGTCGGGTCAAGGTCCCTTCTACCAGCGGGACTGAGGTCCCTTCTACCAGTTGGGCCAAGGTCTCCTCTACCAGCGGGGCCAAGGTCTCCTCTACCAGCCCGGCCATGGTTTCCTCTACCAACCTGGGAAACAGTGGCATGGAAACCAGAAAGCCCAACTTTCAAAAAAAAGATATGAATGCGATCCACAAAGCTGCCAAAGAAGGCAATCACTGGAGAATGAAGCAAATCCTCTTTTTTGGGATAAACGACCTGAATGCAAGAGATAAGATGAGCAGGTAATACGGACTTCAAGGCTGGGGCCCTGAGTCCACTGGGAGGAGGCAGGTGGGTCTGGGAGAAGTGCACCCTTGCCTGGCTCAGCTGTTGGAGAACAGTCTCCTGTCAGCCAGGGCTCTGTCCTGACTTCTCTCTTGAGGCCCTGCAGCACCTCCCTGGTGGACATTTGACCTGGGGTCTAGTGCTCAGACCAACTTTATGAGCAGCAAAAACAAAAACATAAGAACCCACTTACAATTCCTCCTACAGGACATTTTACTGACTTTTTTTTTTTTTTTAATATTTTAATGATTTTTTTTACAGAAAGGAAGGTAGAGGGATAGAGAGTTGGAAACATCAATGAGAGAGAAACAATGATCAGCTGCTTCCTGCACACCACCTATTTGGGATGTGCTTGCGATCAAGGCATATATCCTTGACTGGAATAAAAAATGAGACACTTCAGTCCATAGGCTGATGCTCTATCCACCGAGCCAACCAGTTAGGGCTTTACTGACAACTTTTAAGAAATTTAACAACAAAGCAATAATTGAAATGAAATTGAGTAGCAGGATTTTGTTTCATTGAAATATCTTTATAAAGTGGTAGTAATTCTAATAATGATACTAATATTATTTAACAAGTATTGAGCCGATATTTTTGTGTGTGCTAGGAACTAGAGTAAACACTTTGCATAGATTCTCATTGAAGCAAACATTGGTGTCCTTGGAGATATTTATTATTTTTATCTCTATTTTGTTGATGAGGAAATTGAGGCCAAGTGACAACTAATAAGTGACAGTTAAAATAGGATCAGACCCAGTTGAGCTGAATTCTCAGGTCATCCTCTCTCTATTCAAATAGGCTTCTCCTTCATTAATGTGGTGAGTAACAAGAACTAATAAATATTGTACCATTTTCAGAAGAAAATGAAATATTTATTTTGAAGTCATAGGGATAAATGTTTACAGCTACATGGATAATTTCTGTTTAAAGATAGTGCCCTCTATGTTCCTAAAGAGTCCTCTGACTTCCATAGGACTGCTCTCCATGTGGCCTGTGCCTATGGACGTCCAAGGATGGTGAGACGCCTAATAGAGAGAAAATGCCTATTGGACCTCTCTGACATTGAGGAAAAGACAGCTCTGATTCAGGTATGTACTCACCAACTATGTCAACATGAGATGGGGTTGATTTATTTACTTAGAATAAAAATGGATTTATCTCATTGACTATAAGTCATTGATGAAAGACATGAGATGTGTTTGATTTAATTAATTATAATAAAAACCAATTCATCTTATTTAACTAAGTCATTGGTGAAACTTGTGGGATGTTTACATTGATTCCTAGAACTTATAATCTATTTCTTGGCATAATACCGACAGGCCCTACAATACCAGAATACGAAATGTGCAACCCTTCTGCTAGACTCTGGTGCCAATCCAAATATAATGGACAAAGATGGCAACACTGCTCTGCACTATGCGGTCCTTAATTACAATAAAGCTATAGTGGAAAAGCTGCTTTCGTGCAAGGCAAATATTGAAGCGAGAAACAAGGTATATCTCAAGTAACCTTATTTACTAAATATTTGAAATACATGTTTTTAGTTTAGTTACAAGCATTTAAAAATTGTTTGTATTGAGAGAAGAAGGAAGAGGGAGAGAGAAACATCAATGATAAGAATCACCCATTGGCTGCCTCCTGCATGTCCCCTACTGAAGCGTGAGCCCCCATATCTGGCATGTGCCCTGACCTGTCATCAACCCTGACCTCTAGGTTCATGGAGCTACACTCAAACACTGAGCCACACCAGCTGGAAAGAAGCATTTTCCTTCTCACATACATATACTAAATACAAAAGATCAGGCCCTGTCACCATGGAAACAACTCCAAAGCCTAGTCAGGGAGCTGGGGAAATGTAGTGTCCATGGAAGGAGCAAAACTCTGCCTCCCAGCTACCCTTCCACCCCAGAAGGAAGGACTTCCTGTTAGTGCCTGGTGTGGGAGATAGGCTCAGAGCCCACTAAGGACTGAAGGCCTGGGGGAATGAAGTGATGCTGGGGTTTGGCTGCTATGCTGGCAGGGGCTTAGGAAATGGTGCTGCTGGGGGTGGGTGGGAGGAGGAGGCCTAGTGCCCAGCAAGAGGAGCTGGGTGAGTGCAAGTGGGAAGAGGAAGCCCCAGTCCACAGGCAACAAAAGAACAACAGGATACCACGATAGGGACAAAGATTCTTGGAACCGGTCTGTTCTTTTGGAAGTGAGATTTGGAGAAGGATGTTGCAGTTAATATGTTGAAGAGGCCATGGAGGGCATTTTATTTTCTTTTTTAATTTTTAATATATTTTATTGATTTTTGACAGAGAGAATTGAGAGGGATAGAGAGTTAGAAACATCAATGAGAGAGAAACATCGATCCTGCACACCTCCGACTGGGGATGGGTCCACAATCAAGGTATGTGCCCTTGACCAGCAACCTAGGACCCTTCAGTCCACAGGCCCACACTGCACTTTATCCACTGAGCCAAACCGGTTTTGGAAATGTGGAGGGGATTTTAAAGGGAAGAACAGCCAGTGACTGCACAAGGGTGAAAAAAAAGGGGGCTTCTCTTTTTTTTTTAATCATCACTAGAGGATAGTTTTCCCCATTGATTTTAGAGAAAGTGAAGAGAGGGAACAGATGAGAAAGAGAGAGAGAGAGAGAGAGAGAGAGAGAGAGAGAGAGAGAGAGAGAGAGAGAGAGAGAGAGAGAGAGAGAGAAACATCCGTGTGAGAGACAGACATGAATTGGGTGCCCCCATGGACCTCCTCTGGGGCTGGGGATCAAACTTGCAACCCAGGGACTTGCCTTTGAATGGGAATCTAATTCTCAACCCTTCCATGTGCAGGGTGACACTCCAGCCTGCACATAACACTAGCCAGGGCCAAGACCGGTTTGGCTCAATGGATAGAGCGTCGGCTTGGGGACTGAAGGGTCCCAGGTTCGATTCTAGTCAAGGGCATGTAACTTGGTTGCCGGCATATCCCCAGTAGGGGGTGTGCAAGAGGCAGCTGATCGATGACTCTCTCTCACCCATGTTTCTAACTCTCTATCTCTCTCCCTTCCTCTTTGTACAAAATCAATACAATATATTTCAAAAAAAACCCCCAAAAAACCCCAAAACACTAGCCAGGGCAAAAGAAGCTACCTTTAAAAAAATATATATTTTATTGATTTTTTTATAGAGAGGAAGGGAGAGAGATAGAGAGCTAGTAACATCAATGGGAGAGAAACATCAGTCATCTGCCTCCTGAACACCCCCTACTAAGGATGTTCCCACAACCAAGGTACATGACCTTGACCAGAATCAAACCTGGGACCCTTAAATCCACAGACCTACGCTCTATTCACTAAGCCAAACTGGTCTGGGTGGGGCTACTTTTTATTTATTTTCTATATTATATGTGTAAGTTCAGAGTATCTTTCATTATTTTTATTATCCAATTGGATATATGTAATTTCTTAAATTAGAAATTGTTTTTGCTTCTTTACAGAGTGACCTTACACCACTTGCACTTGCTAAAATTGCAAACAATGAGGAAATGGTGGAATTATTAGTAAGCAGAGGGGCAAAAGACGATCAGAGGTACAATATTTTGTTCTTTTTAAAATTTTATTTGGAGAGCACATTTATTAAATCAGGACAGTGATACAGGAAGAGCTTCGTATAGAAGAGGCGGGTGTTAGTTGGAACCATCCTTAGCTGCCAGAGATTCAAATAATGCCGCAGGAGAAGACCAGATTGTCCTTGTTCCTTTGTTACCAGATCTGCACTCCAAGGTCACTCTCTGTCCCTTGAAGCATCTTTGTTTAGGGAGTGGACGGTCCCATAGGCCTTTTCAGACTAGTGAGGAACAACTTGCCTGAAGCTTCATAATTGAGGTTGACCCCTCAAGTGATCTCTTTGCCATAACAAGGAAACTTTACCTCACGTTTCAAAATTTAAGTTATGTCTTACATGGAAGCCAGTCTACAGAAAACTCTTTATCATAGGTAGGTTATTGGTCCTTAAAATTGCTAAGGGCCCAGCCATGACTCATCAGTATTCATGGGTGACCAGTAGGACTGCATTTTCCAAGCCACAAGGGGTGGAGAGGGAAAGCAAGTGTCATTCTCATAAAGATGTGCTGGCTCACAGTGCCAGCAGGTAGAGAAGGAACAGTTGTCCTGGCTTCTGTTAGTTTCCTTTCTGCTGCTGGTGATTCACTGAAGAAATACAGGGAGCATGGTGCTGTCTGACTGCAGGAGGCGATATGTTTGTGCAGACACTCAGCTGCCAGTTACATAGCTTCTGAGATGCCCTGAGATACAGACCTCAATGTGAGGGCAGGTGACAACCAGAATTCATAACATCTTCTGAAAACTGCAACATTTGAATGTTAGAAACTATGAATATCCCACATTGAGGTTGATTAGAGATTCCAAAATAGTTTCAACAAATGAAGTTGATAACTAGATTTTTTTTCATTGCTTCACTATATTTCTGAGCATAAAATTTTGCTGTATTATGGCATTCCATCCTCCTAACAACCTTCTTAAATAAGGTAGTAAGATTTTTATTTTGTAGCAGAGGACCTTGAGCCAAAGAAAAATGACTCGTTTGAGAACAAATGGCTGTGGGTTATAGAATTAGGATGTGTGAGTTCAAGACATTTGTGATATGTTAAACTAACTCTGATTCACTGAACTATACTGCCCTCAAATCATGACTGTTACACCTTACTTTTTAATTACCTGCTTCATAAAGCAGTTATAGAACTTATAAATTTAAAGTGTATGGTATAATTAAAGTTTTAATATTAGTTCTGATATTATGTGAAATATTCTATGAATTTAATATATTTGGAAAATATTTTTGTGTTAATATTAAGAGAGTAATATTATTTATCACCAATTTTGTACATAGAAAGCAACAACTAACTTCTGAAAATAAAGGAGAAAATAATGGAAAAAGAAGACCCCAAACATCTAAAAAGTTCAATCTTGGTAAGACTTCAAATAGTGAATTGCTCTTGGTGACTCTGCCATAGATGAAGTAAGAGTAGGGAAATTTTGATAATGAAAGAACACTAAAGAAAACTACCAACAATGTTAAGTTACACATATTGATTTTTAAGCTTTTTCTTAACATCATAGTGTTCAGTATTATTAACTAAGTTAATTGTAGGTAATTTAAATTCTGGGGCAATATTATTTGAAAAGAAATTCATTTATTTAGACCTGACCCTTAAAATCCTGTATGATACCTTAGTGTAAAAAAGAAAAAAAGATGATAATTTAGGATGTTGTATGTTTCTACGATATTCACATGATAACAAATTGGACTTGTTCTAAAAATGGATCTTAGCTTTAGTATTTATAGTGAATGGATTACATTTAGTAAATGAATACTTGGTATTACATAGTGATTTGTCTCACTAAAAAAATAACGACAACTAGGAACGCAACAATAATTTTCTAGTTCCACAAAAGAATGGCAAACCATAAGAGTTACAACAGTTAGCCAGAGTGCAACATCCCAGTGATATTGTTTCTTAAAGATTTCTACCCATAGTACTGAAGTCAGAAAGGCAAGGCCTGTTGAGAAGCATGGCAGATTTGACATATTATACCAATAAGGTCTCACTATTATCAACTTCATTGGTCAGAAGTCAAAACAGAACGAGATATGTTGACTTCATTAGGTGGATAATTGTAATTTCTTTAGAATATACAATGCTTTGTTGTCATTCTCCAGAAGGAAATCATAATAAATATTCCAAGAGCCCAACTTGGGACTCAGAAATGATAACAAAAGTACAAAGGTGTTTCACAATAACAAAAATGCCAGTGTTCTACCCAGATATGGCACCTAGTTTGTCATACAATTGGAACTGTTTGAGGACATCTTGGACTTTCTAGACCTTTATCACAGGACTTGTGTAGGTTGGGTTTGCAACTTATAGGAATTATAAGGATATAAGAGCACTTTGACCTTGGAGATTCTCATAAAATGAGAGTTGTACCATGGTTTATTTCTGTGTTGTTGTTTTTTAAACAAAAATTGCAGAGAAAATGTAAAAAATAAGTCTATCATTCATCCACTTAATAAGGGTCTGCTATTTAACTCTCAGATGTCTTTTAGGTGCTGAGTGCTATTCTGATGTTGCAGAATGGAAACAGTTTAACAACAAAGTTCTTCCCCTATAATAGTTTGTTAGTATCATTGTCATTTCTGTTATTTACATTACCTTATTCAGTGCTACTAGGTGCCAGAGCACACTAGGAGCTTGTAATTATCCTTGTTTATTCTTTTGTATTGGTTTGTAATGTGTGCCACTCTCTTTAAGTCCATGATGAGAATTAGAATTTTAAAAATGTGGGTGAGGCCTTGGCCAGATCATTCAGTTGCTTAAAAGCATTGTCCCTGATAAGCCAAGGCTGTGGTGCTGCTGCCTGGTCAGGACACATATCAGAATCTCCCAATGAATGCACAAATAAGTGGAATCAATATTCCACTTTTCTAATGAATTTCTTAAAATTTTAAAAGAAATAAACAACATGAGTGTGTTTTAAAGTAAGCATGTAGACTGCAAATAAGTTTTCCAGGCAATTCAATCCTGCTTAGTTGGGGGAATTGTCAGTGTGAATGTTTTCATTTTCTTTATTGGAATGTTCATTTTATACAACCTGTTCTCAATCATCAGGGCTCGGTATTTTCTATTCTGAATCAATACGATTGTTGCATGTTTCATATTATTTTCTGACATCATTGTTTCATTTATCCCTTTCCTGCCTTTATTTCAATAGCTACAGATCTATAGTAATCTCCAAAGTCAACACAAAGAAAAAAATCAAAGACATGTATTCTGTGAAATCAGCTTCTGATTGTAATCATGTATAACACATCAACCCAAATAATAACAATTTCACACCTTGTTTTGCTTATTCACTAGAAAATTTTAGAGGACTCATCATATAGTTGTGTTCATACCTGAGATTTATTACCATGAAAGACCAAAATAAAATCAGCAGAGACCAAAATAAAATCAGCAGTGTGACAGAGGGTGGAGGACACCAGGCACAAGCTACAAAGAGTCCTCTCCCTGTGGAGTTAGCAGGAGGTGCTTAGTTACTCCAGTGTCAAATTCTGACTACACATGTGAAACAATGTCATCTCCCAGTCTTGTTAGACTTAGTGTCAGGTTTTTATGGCATGCTAGTCACATGGACATTTTCCCTATAGCCTGGATCTAAATTCTAGATTCCCAGAAGGAAAGTGTTTTGCACGAACCCCATTGGTTGTACAAAGTGTTTAGGCGCAGGTGGCCACTCTTCTCAGTTTGGGAAAGGTGGAAATTCTCCTCAGATGCAGGTATTCAGACTCCAACTGAAGGATAAGCATTTAAGCAGGACTTTCTAAGAATAGCAGTCTTAGTCCTGCTGCATGAAAATTTTATGCACAGCAGTAATAGCCCTGACTGAATATTTGGCATGGATTTAAATTTAATTTAAAAGTAAGGGATATGACAATATAATATGGTATTGGTTTCAGTTACATCATCCATAATTGCTTACAATGCTGGTTACTTTTGTGAACTCCTGGTGATTATTTAATAGGTATTTGTACATAAATTACTGGCTCAATATTAGGCAATGATAAGCTTTCCTTTTTATCTGATTAATGTTTTAAAATAATTTTTAGATAAAATCAGCATAATAATTTCTGATTGAAAATTAGAATAAAAGGTGTCTTTTAATTACATTGATGATTCCATTTTTATGTATATTGTCCTAAATCCACATTTATAATTATAAAGCGAGATATTTATATTTATCAGTTATTTTTTCCCTAGTATACAATTGAAATTATTGACTTTATTTATGTCTTTCCATATGCATTACTGAATTTTGGGGATGATACCCATATTCTGATACTTGGACATTTATGTTAATTTTTAATGTGACTGTGTCTTAAAATAGCATTAATATATTGCTATACAGTATGTTAATAACCAATTCAGCAGATACATTTTATAAATAAAAGTTAATAAGGCTTATTTTTGGAGCAGTTTTAGGTTCACAACAATATTGAGTGGAAGGTACAGAGTGCCCATAACCCCTCAGCTCCTACACCCACTGCTCATTTTTGTCATTCTGCAGCTGAAAGGTTCATTTATTACAATGGATGGCTATGCATTAAGTCATCATTACCAACCAAAGTCCATAGTTTACATGAAGGTTCATGCTTGTTGTTGTATATTCTATGAATTTTGACAAATGTATGATGACACGTACCTTATAGAGTATTTTCGCTGCCCTAAAAGTCCTCTGAGCTCTGTTTGCTCACTCTCCCTTCTTCCTTAGTCATGGAAACCACTTATTTCTATTGTCTCCATATTTTTGCCTTTTCCTGAATGTTGTGTAGGTATCTTTTTGTGTTAAAAAACATTAAAATTCCAAAGTAATTGGATGTATTTATCCAAGATGTTCTTTGTCCTTTGTGTTTTTTTTGTTGTTGTGCATCAGCATAGCCTCTGATGACATATGCCATATACATCAAAAACAGCATGATTTTTCCTGGCCACCTAATGGGAAGGTTGAGAAAAATAGCCCCACACACTACTGCAGAGCACTCACTAGTTGGACCATCCTGCTCTACGAGGTGGGCCCAGAGAGACTTTCACAATGAAAGATGACAGTCTCAAGTAATTCTACTTTATACAGTTAGAATCCAAGATCTCCCCTACTTATCTTGCAATTGGAAATGGGGCCAGAAGAGTCTGTTTCCTATGCTTGCTGTGCTCCAAAGTATAGTGGCTAGCAACCAAGCTTCCTTGTGATGTTCACCCTAAACTGGCTTATATTCACTGAACAGCTGGAGCAGGTGTATTAGGCCAAAATAAGTATACTCTGTCTCAACTGCTCTAAATGGAGGGTGTCTTGAATACCCATACTATTTACACCATGATCTTATTTGCACTAACAATACCATTTTCTGTCAGTCTGATGGGGTTTGGGTAGGATTATGTTCATTGTATATAACAGTCAAAGGTAATATCATAACTTTATAGATCCCATTCCTTTTGTTCCTTGCATTTGGTGTTTTTAAAATGAGAAAGTAAAGTTCTTAATGTGTTAATGGCCCACCAATACTATGATTAATATTCACGCAAGTGTAGTTTCCAGGTGTGGTCCCAAAGGGATGCTTTATAACAAAGCATTAGTTAAGTACTTTTAAATCATGAATTTTTCTATTATTGTTTAAAATGTATTTTACTTTTTTTCTTTAGTAGAGTATGAGATGTCTAAAGAAGACTCTTTAAACAGGTAAGCTTTTATGGATTTTAAAAGTTATATGCAACCGAAGGACTTGTGTGCATGCATAAGGGCCTAGCCGGTGCATGGGTAACAGGGTGGTGGGGGCGTATGTGGGGAGGGGTTTGGATGAGAATGAGGGGATGAGGACAGTTATGTGATACCATAATCAATAAAATAAAAAAATAAAAAGTTATAGTTTAAGGAGTGGAGAGAAAAGACACTACAATTTCTAGAGTGTTCTGGACTAGACCCTATATTATGTAATTAACCATGAAAGATACCATGTTTCCCCAAAAATAAGACATCCTCTGAAAATAAGACCTATTACAGGTTTCCTTCTGAGTGAAATATAAGGCATCCCCCCAAAATAAGGCCCTACTAGGCTAAACATGAGAGATTTGGTCCACTGATTCTGAAAGAAATGGAGTCACAAGAAATTCACCAGGAAATTCAGGAATTGGATTGTTATAATGATGTTCCAGATGATGATGACATGATTGTCATTGAATAAATGAGTAAATTCTTGATACTGTAGGATTCACAGTTTGTCTGGTTTGTGTTGACAACTACCGTACTACCGTACCATATACAGGAAATAAATTTCCTTTATTTTCATTTAACAATAAATGTGTACCTTATTCTTCTTCATGGAAAAATAAGACACCCCCTGAAAATAAGACCTAGTGCATCTTTGTGAGCAAAACTTAATATAAGACACTGTCTTATTTTCGGGGAAACAGGGTAGTCATCTCAATAGCTCTGTAAAGTAGCTGTGTTATCGTAGCCTATTTTTTATTAAAGTGGAAACTGGGTTCAGATAGGGGATGCATGGACCTATGATTCCATAGTTAGCAAGTGGCTGACCCATAATTGACTGTCAACCAGCTTGGCTCCCAAATCTAATCTGTTGTCCCTTAACATCTATATTAATAAGAGGGTAATTGATAACATGCTAATTAGAGCAGAAGTTTTCAGAATAAACATCTGGACAAAGCCACAGAGGCTATGAGGGCCTAGGGCCAACATCACATGGGAGGGGCAGGAGGGGCAGGCGGGTTCAGCACTGCTGGTCCAGCGCTCTGGCCCCTTTTGCAGAGGCAGCAAGAAGGTGATGCAAAGGTGGCGTGGCACAGGCCACGCCTTGGCTTGGTCCTTGTGCTGCCCTTGCCACAGAGGCAGCCACAGAGGCAGCAATGCAGGCCCAGTCTAGGTGCTACGCCTCCACAGAGGCTGGATGGGTGCAACCTGCTGTGCCTCAACCTCCCACAGCTACTCCCCCAGCCAACCTGATCCCAGATCTCCTCCTACCCACCAGTGGGTGGGAGGTGGGGCCAGAGCTAAGAACCCAGGGCTGAGGGCCTGCAGCTGCAGTGGCAGCAGCAGCAGGGTGATGGGGGCAGCTCCTTCCCCTTATCAGCATGGTTGCCTCCTGCAGAGGAGGACATCCCCAGAGGCTCCTGGACTGTGATAGGAGGCAGGCCAGGTGAGACCCCCTCTCTCCTCCACCCCCAATGAACAAATTTCATGCACCGGGCCTCTAGTACACTGATAAGTTCTTGTGTACAAATGGCTGGAAGATACAAAAGAGGATCAGGAAGTGAAATCGCATTGTCTGGTAACTTGATTTAGTGTTTATCTAAGAGGCCCAGTTAGTCCAACCATTTACCTTAATGGTAAATAGGACATGTTCTTCCTCACAAACCTATTAGGACCCATTTCAGTTAGCTATGGCTACAGAACCAAAGGTTGTAGCTAAGCAAGGCCTCATCAAACAAGCATTGCTGGGTAAAATGATATCTCTTCTTCTTGACATGAATTATTTATTTCTAAGTAAAAAAAATCTATGTATAAGCCATGTTATGTTAATTAAATTCAGGATGTATTTAGAAGATATTTCTAATTGATTTCTCTATTTACCGACTTCCCAGTCTGGTTTCCTTTCAGGCTGGTGCCTTTGCCCATTTGTGTGAAGTTTTATCTTTTTCTTCCTAGAGTCCTTTTGTCCTCTTCCATGACTTTTCTTGATTTTTTTTCTTTTCTTTTTTTTTTTTTACTTCTTTCTTTGGTGTCTCTTTCACTGTCCTATTTTTTTCCCCTTCTGCCAGCTCCAGGATTCTCCATTTTTCTATAGACAGAATCAAAGGCATATAGAATTTCAGGAGTTTAAGGAAGCCTGGAAAATAATCAAAACAACCTTTAGTGCTTCAACCTTGTTTAACATTGTGGCCAAGTGCTGAATCTTCATTTCAGTCTTCCCCTACTTCAGACACTAGTCTCTTATCTGTTAGAGGACTTTAAATGAGCAATATCCAAGAGGGGCAAGAGGCATACCCTGCTTCCCCAAAAATAAGACAGTGTCTTATATTAATTTTTTCTCCCAAAGTTGCACTAGGTCTTATTTTCGGGGAAACACGGTACTTTCTGTCCCTTCAGTTTAGCCTTGGAGGTAACTTACAAAGATGAACCATTTAGCAGGTAAATGGTCAACTCTACACAGACATATAGCATATTAACGTGTGGGGTGTACCAAATTAGCTGTTGAAATAATTAGCTGTAACTGAGGATGACCAGGGGGAAGTGATCTCTGTGCTATATGCACGGCCCTCAAGTTTGCTGGAAAAGATGAGTCTGTAAATACAGTTAGGATTCTTTTTCAGCGAGGTACTGATGTCTTTTCTCAAGATAACTGTGGGTGGACTGCCAAAGAATATGGTTTTGTGAGTGGCTTTAATTTGTGTTTGGTTTAAATTGCTTGTTATCACTAAACTGAGGTTTAAAATGGTTTCACCGTTCGTTCCTTTTATGTACCAGGTGAGATTTCATAGCTTGGTTGAGGCAGTTTGGGAGTGGCAGTGAATTACTGTGTATCTTCAGCCAGAAACAAAGCAAAGGCTTGGCTAGGTAGGAGGAGCAAATGGCCAGAATTTTTATCTCAGAACTTTTAAGACCTTTATCCTTTGCATTCCAAGTAAAACCTCTTTGAATGGAGTTACAAAAAAAGACTCATCTCTGATTTTTCTAGCTAGTTATTTGGGGTCTTGAAGGGTTCACTTCAGCAGAAAAACCTGTATTTTCTGGAGGCTATCTCCTATTCCCTCCCCCTTGAATTCTTCAGGAACAAAAAGGATCCCATAAGTCCAAGGGAGGCAATCTTTTCTCACAAGTCATCTGCAGAGGTAAAAAAAATAAAGTAAAAAGGGCATTTTAATCTTTCTCTTTTCTCCATTGATCCTATGGCTACAGAATTCCCATCGAAACTGTTCATATAGTCATGATTGATCTTTGCTCTCTGGTGAGCCTTGCCGATTCAGATTCCTGGGTCTTCATGTTGATTCTCTCTTGGACTTGAAAGTCTCAGCCTTTTATTAGTTGCATATGCTGAGCTTAACATATGCACCCCCCCCCCCCCCCACACACACACACACACATTTGCCCTGGATAATCCATGTGGAGCTCACTCCTTAACCCATACCTTTGTGGACTAGTTACACTTGGAGTTTTTTGGTTTTTTGTTTTTTTTTTTTTCTGCTGGCAGGTATTACTTGGAATTATTCTAAGCTGTCAGAGAGGTTCAAATAAAGTTTCAGGAAAAGACCAGATTTTGCTTTCTCCTTTGTTACTGGATCTGTTCACTTTAAATCCTGTAGAGCATGTTTGTGTGGGTGGTGGAAGATCACTTTCTGCACAGTGGTGGGCATCAACTTGCCTTAGATTCTATAACTGACATTGGCCTCTCAAGGAATCTCTTTGCCATAACAATGAAACTTTCCTAAGTGAGTTGAATTTACCTCAGGTTTTAAAATATTTTAAATTATGCCTCACATGGAAGGCAGAAAGATCTGATAAAAAAAAAAATAGGTCATTGAGCCTTACAATTGCTAAGGCTCCATCCATGACTCATCAGTATCCATGTGTGACCAGTAGGATTCTCTCTCCCAAGCCATTGGGGGTGGACAAGGAGATTAAGCATCATTCACATGCAGATCTGCTGGTTGACAGTGTGAGTAGGTAGAGCAGGGGTAGTGCTAGTCCAGGCCAGGTCCTGGCTTCAGTTAGTTTTCTTTCTGCTATTGGAAGGTTTTGCTGAAAACATAAGGGAGTATTGTGTTATCTGATTTCATGAGGAAATACATTTGTACATAGATTTAGTTGCAAGTTACACATAAACCGAGATACCCTGCATTACAAATCACAAAGAATGTGTAGTTATAACCCAAAATAATATTTTCTGAAAATTGCAACATTTGAATGTTAGGAACTATGAAAATCCCATATTGGGATTTATTTGGGATTCTAAAAATGGTTCAATAAATAAAATTCATGGAAGCATTTTTTTTTTTCTTTGCTTACTGCTCCCCTGAGCATCTCTGTTTGCTGTATTATCTCATTTATCCTTCTAACAACCTTCTAAATCAAGGCAGTAAATTTCTTATTTTGTAGTGAAGTACCTTGAACCAAAGAAAGTGACTTGTTTAAGAACAAATAGCTGTTCCTTAGAGAATTCTAGGATGTCTGAGTTCAAGACATTTGCCATAATGCCAAGGTAACTCTAATTAATTCAATGAATTATACTTCCCTCAAACATGACTATTTCACATTCTTTTTTTTTTTTTAAAAAAACCACAATTTTCATCCTTCATAAAGTTTGTAGAACTTATAAATTTGAAGAGTTTGGTATAATTAAAGTTTTAATATTAGCTATGATATTATCTGAAGTATTCTTAGAATATTCTGTACTTGGAGAATATTTTTATATTCATATTATTTATAATCATTTTTTTGTACACAGCAAGAAAGAACTAACTTCCAAATATAAAGAAGCAAAGAAACCCCCAAAATCTGAAGGTAGCAATCTTGGTAAGACTTCTGATAGTGAATTACTCTTGATTTACCTATAAATAAAGTAAGAGTAAGGAAGTTTTGGTAATGCAAGAGTAGTGAAAAAATACCAACAATGTGTAAGTTGAATGTATGTTTTCTTAATCTTTTTCTTAATAGAATAGCATTCAGTATGATTAAAAATATTAATCATATGTAATTTAAAATCTGGGGCTCCTAGTCTCTTTACAAATCTCCTTGGACTAGCATCAGTCTATTATGAAGTTTCTACCCATCCATGCTGAAATAACTCAGAAGCTCAATTATTCCATTTAAAATGTTGAAGGTTTTCTAGGTCTATGTCTTTTTTTATTTGTTTTGCTTTCAAAATCTTAATAATTTAAGAAGGAACAATAATAGTTGTTGGTATCTTTTCCCGTGAGAGCCACCTATTAAGAGCCCATGTTTGACTAGGGCAGTTGACAGTAGCAAAATCAAAGCAGAGAGAGTAGAGAGATCTAAATCACATGATTGTGTTGATGATCATAAGTAAGGAGTTATCAGGGAGAGAGAAATCTAAGGTGACTCATAGGTTTCCAGGCAGTGCACTGGCATTTACAATAGATTGCACATGAGGGACAGGACTTTTTCAGATGAGCAGGAGAGAGCAACAGTTCAAGAGGAAAGACTAATACTTTTAAAAACATGTTGAATTTTTAAAAAATATATTTTTATTAATTTCCATCTCTCTCTCTCCCTATCCCTATCAGAAGAAGGGATAGGGAGAGAGAGAGATGGAAGCATCAATGATGAGAGGGAATCATGGGTTGGCTGCCTACTGTATGCCTCATACTGTGGATTGAGCCTGCATCCCAGGCTTGTGCCCTGACAGGTAATCAATCTTAACCTTCTGGCTCACAGATCAGCACTCAACTTCTGAGCCATGTTGGCTGGGACACACATGTTGAGTTTGGTAGAATATCCATGGGTGTCTGCATTTTGGGTACATTTTCTTTTGACTTTTTGACTTGCCTGTCAAGAACTAACTTTAATAGGTGAGCTATGATTTTAGTTTAATAAAAATAACAAAATAATTAGGAACAAATAAAAAGAACTTTGTAATCACTAGAACACTATTTTAGTATATGTGATCATTTTTGTTTTCTACTATTATTGTAAAAGAAATTCAACATGTTTTGTTGGAGAGGATTGTCAGTGTGATGTTTTCATTTTCTTTATTGGATCCTTCATGCTATAGAACCTGTTATCAAACATTTGGATTCTGTATTTTCTATTCTGTGTCAATAGAATTGTTGCTTGTTTTATATTATTTTCTGACATAATTGTTTCATATATCCCTTTTTTGCCTTTATTCCAACAGTTACAGATCTACAGGAATCTCCAAAGTTAGCACAAACCGAAACAAAATCAAAGACAGGTATTTTGTGAATCAACTTTTGATTGTAATCATGTGTAACATATCAACCCAAATAGTAACAATTTCACATAATGAAATTTTGTTACAGGTTCCTAAACCCACACCTAGGTTAGCTTATTCTTTAGAAAAATTTAGAGGACTCAGCATACAGTTGTGTTTATAACTGAGATTTATTACAGTCAAAGGCCAAAGCAAAATCAGCAAAGAGAAAATGTGTGTGTGACAGAGGGTGGAGGACACCAGGCACAGGCTTCCAACAGTCCTTTCCCTGTGGAGTTAGCAGGAGGTGCTCAGTTAGATTGTGACAGCACATGTGAAACAATGTCATCTCCCAGTCTTGTTAGACTCAGTGCCAAGGTTTTTATGGCATGCTAGTCACATGGACATCTCCCCCATAGCCTGTACCTAAATTCTAGATTGCTAGAAGGAAAGCAGGTGTTCAGCATGAACCCCATCGGTTGTACCAAATGTTTAGGCTCCAGGGCCACTCTTCTCAGTTAGGGAAAGGTGGAAACTCTCTCCATATTCAGGCTTTCAATCTCCTACTGAAGAATAGCCATTTAAGCAGGGCTTTCTAAAGATAGCAGTCTTAGTCCTGCTGCATAAACATTTTCTGCACAGCAGGTATAGCCATGACTGAATTTTTGGCATTAATTTAGGATTTATTTTTTATAGCAAGTAATATTGTAATATAACATGGCACTGGTTTCAGTTGCATCATCCACAGTTGCTTGCAATACTGGTTACTCTTATTATTCTTGGTGAGTATTTAATAGGTATTTGTACATAAATTAGGAGTGCGATATCAGGCAATTATAAACTTTCCTTTTTATACAATTAATGTTTCCAGATAATTTTTAGATAAAATCTGTGTGATAATTGCTGATTTAACATTAGAATAAAAAGTGTCTTTTAGTTGCATGGGTGATTCAGTTTATATTGCATTAAATCCCCACTTATTATTATAAAACAAGAAATTCAACCATATTTATCACTTATTTTCTTGCCCTAGTATACAATTAAAATTATTGGATTTATTTATGTCTTTCCATATGCTTCACTTTATTGTGTGGATAATAGCCCATATTCTTTATTTCCCCAAATCTTTATTGTTAAAAGTATTACATATGTCTCCTTCCCCCCCGCCCCCCCATTGACCTCTCCCTGCCTTCTAATGCCCCCATCACATGCCCTCATGTCAGTGTTCATTGGTTATGTTTATATGCACGCATCCTAGCTCTCTGGTTCATTAGACCTCCCCTTCACCCTGGGTAGTTTGAAGGTTTGTTAGATGCTTCTATGTCTCTTAATACCCATATTCTGATACTTGAATCTTTATATTAATTTCTAAGGTGACTATGTCTTGCAAATACCATTACTATGTTGATAAAGGTCAATAACAATTTCAGCAAATTCCTGTTTTTAAAGAAAAATACATAATTCTTAGTTTTTAGATGAGATTTAGGTTCACAGTAATAGAGTACAGAGAGTGCCCATAAACTTCACATCGCCTACACAAACAGCCTCACTCATTTATACATCCTGCAATAGAGAGGCATATCAACAAAAGTCCATACTTCACCTTAAGTATTACTTTTGCTGTTGTATTATCTAATGGTTTTAACAAATGTATGATGACACATATTGGCCATTATGGTATTGTATACAATCTTTGCACTCCCTTAAAAAATCATTTATGCTCTGCTTATTCATCCATCCCTTCTGCCTAAACACTGGTACTAGTGATAGTTTTGCCTTTTCCTGAATGTTGTGTAGTTGGCATCATACCGTAAAAATCAAAATTCCAAGTTAATCGGATGTATTTAACCAAGATGTTCTGTGGTTTGCTGTTGTTTATCAGCTTAGGCTCTGATGAATTGTGCCATATACACTCAAGAAGCAGGATTTCTCTAGGCATTTACAACCTAATGGGATGGTGATAAAAATGACCTCACACTACTGCAGGACACTAACTGCATAGACCATCTTGCTCTATGAGGTGGGCCTAGAGAGACTTCCACAATTAAAGGAGACACTCTCAAGCAATTCTACTTCATACAGTTGTAAT
Source organism: Pipistrellus hanaki (assembly GCF_964339955.1). Taxonomy (NCBI): domain Eukaryota; kingdom Metazoa; phylum Chordata; class Mammalia; order Chiroptera; family Vespertilionidae; genus Pipistrellus; species Pipistrellus hanaki. The sequence continues at coordinate 117,261,274 of NC_140503.1, read as the reverse complement.
CCCAATGTCTCTCCTACTAAATTTTCAATTGAAAATGGGGCAGAAAGAGTTTGGTTCCTATGTTTTGCTGTGATGCAAAATGTAGGGCCTATCAGCCAAGATTCGTTGTGATGGATTGTTTCATCTGAAACTGGCTAGGCTTCACTGATGAGCTGGAAAGACTGTATGAGATAGCACAAAATAAGAGTACTTTCTTCCAACCATTCTAAATGGAGGGCGTCCAGAAAACTCATGCTATTTTCCTTAGACATTGTTACTCTATTATTCTTTATGGACTATCAACACCATTTTCTGTGTGATGGGGTTTGGTTAGGATTATATTCATGGTACATAGCAGTTTAAAGGTAGGCATCACATTTTGATAGATCCCATTCTTTTTCCCCCCTTGCATTTCATGAATTTAAATAGAGAAAATAAATGTTCTTAATGCATTAATGGCCTACCAATAATATGATTAATATTTATTCTATTATAGTCTTCAGGTGTGGGCCCAAGGAATACTTTCCAACAAAACATTAGTTGGATACTTTTAAATTCCTGCAGTTTTTAATTATTGTTTTAAAATGTATTTTATGTTTTTCTTTAATAGTGTATAAGACCTCTGCAGAAAGCTCTTTAAACAGGTAAAACATTATGGATTTTTAAAAATTTATGCTAACTGAGGCAATGCTGAGAAAAGAAATTACCCTTTCTAGGGTGTTCTACTGTGGACTAGAACTTATTTTATGTAATGAATCTGTATAGTCATCATAATAGCTCTGCAATGTAGGTGTGCTATTTAGCCTATTTTGTATTAATGAGGCAACTGTAGTTCAAGGAGGTGGATGCATTGACCCCTGATTCCATAGTCAGCAAGTTTCTGGCCCATGATTTGACTATCAACTAACATGGCTCCCAAATCTACTCTCTTGTCCCTCAACTTACACTGATAAGTTCCTGTGAACCACTGGCATAGAGATATGTATGAGAATCCGATCAACTCAGTGAAATCTGATTGTGTGTTAACTCTAATATAGAGCTTTTCTGAGAGGCCAGATTAATTCAAGCATTTAACTTATTATCCTGTACAATTGCAGTGGTAAATAGCACCTTGTTCTTCTCAACAACCCTTTAAGGGCTCATTTCATTTAGTTATGGCCATAGAACCAAGGGTTTCCCTATGCAAGGCCTAATCAGGCAAGGGATTTTAAGGTAAAATTATATCTATTCTCCTTAAGATGAATTATTTATCTGTAGGTAAGGAATAGCTATGTGTAGACTATGTTATATTAATTTAATTTAGCATGTATTTAGAGGACATTTCTAACTGTTTTCTCTTATTTACTGACTTCCAAGTCTGGTTTCTTTTCAGGCTGATAACTTTGCCTAGTTTTGTGAAGTTTTTTTTTTTTTTTTTTTTTCCCCTAGTCCTTTATTTCCTCTTCCATGACTTTTATTGATTTTACTTCTCTATTTTTTTTTTTTGTGTGTGTGTGTTTCTTTAATTGTGTTAATTTTTTTTCTACTTCTGCAAGCTCGAGGGTTCTCCATTTATCTATATTCAGAATCAAAGGCATATAGTGTTTCAATAGTTGAAGAAAGCCCAGCATTCTATAATAATAAAAGCATAATATGGTAATTAGACTGGGCAGCCAAACAACTTCCAGGGCATCAATCTGGATGTCCTTCTAGACAAAGACACTTTGGCTGGAACTGAGGCAGTAGCAGTTAGGAACAATCAGGCAGGCAGACTGAGTGTGTAGGGGCAATTAGGCAGGCAGGCAGCTGAGAAATTAGGGGTGCTGAGTTAGGCAGGCAAGTGGTTAGGGGTGATGAGGCAGGCAGGCAAGTGGTTAGGGGTGATGAGGCAGGCAGGCTGAATGGTTAGAAAAGATCTGGCCAGCAGGCAGAGTAGGTAGGGGTTACCAGGCAGGCAGGCAGAGTAGGTAGGGGTGACCAGGCAGGCAGGCAAGCAGTCAGGGGCATCAGGCAGGCAGGTAGGCAAGCAGAGTGGTTAGGGATGATCTGACAGGCAGGCAGGTGAGCGGTTAGGAGCCAGCAGTCCCAGAATGCAAGCAGGTACATGGACCCCCCCCCCCCCCCAATTTCGTGCACTGGGCCTCTAATTAATTAATTAATTAATTAATTAATTAATAAAAACATCTTCTAGTGGGTCACCCTGTGTTTAACATCCTGGCCCATTAAATCTTTCCCTTTTTCTGACTAGTGACCTCAGCATAGTTTATTATCTTTTAGACTTTACATTAGTAACCCACAAAGATGAACACTTCAGCAAGTAAATGGGCAACTCTAGATAGACAAACAGGGCCTTAACATTGGGAGTATACCTAATTAGCTGCTGAAATAATTATCTGTATTGAAGATGCTGAGGGGAAGTGATCTCTGTGTTACATGCATAGCCTTTATGCTTTCTAGAAATGATGAGTCCACAAATACAATCAGGATTTTTCTTCAGCAAGGTACTGATATATTTTCTCAAGATAACTGTGGGTAGACTGTCAAGGAATATGCTTTTGTGAGTGGTGATAATTTGTGTGAGTTTTAAATGGTGGTTATGACTAAACTGAGGTTTAAAACAGTTTCACTGTTCCTTTTTATGTACCAGGTGAGATTTTATAGTTTAGTTCAGGCAGTTTGGGAATAGCAATGGGCTTGTATTATCTTCAGCCAGAAACTGAGCAAAGGCTCCACTAGTTAGGATGAGCAATGTGCCAGATGCTTTCTCTCAGAACTTTTAAGATCTTTATCCATTTCACTCCAAGTAGAACCTCTATGCATGTGATTACAGATAGAGTATCATCTCTGATTTTTTTAATTTGTTATGTGGATCTTGAAGTGTCATTTTTAGTAGAAAAATCTGTGTTTTCTGGAACTTATCACTTATTCTCTTCCCCTTGAATTCTTCAGGAATTTAAAGGATTCCCTAAATCCAATGGAGACAGTTTCTTTCAAAAGTCAGTTGCAGAGGTAAGAAGAAGACATTCTAATCTTTCTGTTATTTCCTTTGATTTTATTGCTGAAGACTTTCCACTGAAACTGACCCTGTAGTCGTGACTGATATTTGCTGATCCAGATTTCTGAGTCTTCATGTTGATTCTCTCTTGGACTTGAGGGAAACGGCTTTTTATTAGTTTACATACATATGCTGTTATACTCATTCACTATTCCAATTACCACCATCTTATATTGGTAGCTGAGTCTCCTAGCTTTAGCACTCAAAGTCTCCCACTAACATGCAAGCACACATACACACACACACACACACACACACACACACACACACACACACACACACGAAAGCCTATGTGGTGCTTGCTTCTTTGCTGAGACCTTTGTGGATTACTTACTTTTGAGCTACTTGGTTGTATTTTTCTCTTTCACATGTTCGTTGGGCCCATTCTAAGCTGCCAGAGAGGTTCACATAAAGCTGCAGGAAAATACCAGACCTTCCTTTCTCCTTTGTTACCAGTTCTGTGTCCCAGGTTCACTGTAAATCCTATAGAGCTTCTTTGTTCAGACAGTGGAAGGTCCCATGTCATAATTCCAAGAGTAGTGGGCACCAACCTGCCTGAAATTCCATAACTGAGGTTGGCCCCTCAAGTGATCTCTTTGCCACAACAAGGAAACTTTTCCAAGTGACCTGAATTTACATCAGGTTTCAAAATATTTTCAATTATGCCTCACACGAAAGCCAAAAAGCTCTAATTCAAAAGTAGGTTATTGGTCATTACAATAGCAAAGGCCCCATCCATTACTGATCAGTATCCAAGTGTGTCCAGTAGAATGCTATCTTCCAAGCCAATGGGGGTGGATAGAGAGATTATGCTTAATTCTCATAAAGATCTGCTGGTTGACAGTTTGAGTAGATAGAAAAAGGGTAGTGATAGTACAGGCTGGGTCCTGACTCTGATTAGGGCTCTTTCTGCCCTTGGTATGATTCACTGAAAAATTAAGAAAAGATTGTTATTGGACTTCATGAGGAAATACATTTTTACATAATATATTTAGTTGCAAGTTATAGAATAAATGAGATACCTTGAATTACAAAACACAAGTAAAATATCAGGTAATAATCCAACGTAATAACATTTTCAGAAAAATTCAACATTTGAATATTGGGGACTATGAAAAAAACAAAATAAAAAACAACACATTGGAATCTATTCAGAATTCCAGAATAGTTTCAGCAAATGAAGTTCATGTTTCTCTGAGCATTTTTTTTCTGTGTTATATCATTTAATCCTTCTATAAGCCTTCCAAAATGAGGCTCTAAGTTTCTTATTTTGTAACAGAGGATCTTGAGCTAAAGAAAGCCACTCATTAGAGAATAAATATCTGTTGCTTATAGAACTAGGATGTCTGAGTTCAAGACTCTGGCCATTATGTGAAGCTGACTCTATTTAATTAACTGAACTGTACTGCACTCAAATCATGACTATTTAGACTATATATATATATATATATATAGTCTAATTTCATGGTTCCTAAATAGTTCATAGAACTTATAAATTTGAAGTGTTTGGTCTCATTAAAGTTTTAATATTAGCTCTGATATATCTGAAATACCCTAGAATTTGCTATATTTTGAAAATATTTTTACATGAATATTAAGGCAGTAATATTATTTATCCTCATTTACTGTACACAGCAAGCAGCAACTAACATCTGAATATGAAGAAGGAAAAACCCTAACATTGGAAAGTAGCCTTGTTGGTAAGAATTTTGATAATGAATTACTCTTGATGTTCCTACCATAGATGAAGTAAGAGTAAGGAAAATTTGATAATGAAAGAGAATTGAAAAACTACCAAACAATGTGTAAGTTGTATGTGTAGTTTCCTTAATCTGTTTTGTAATAGAATAGTAGTTGGTATGATTAAAAATGTTAATTGTAAGTAATTTAAAATATGGTACAATATTATTAGAAAGAAGTTCATTTATGTTTTTTTAACCCCTATAATCGCATATGATATATTTATATAAATAAGGAAAAGATGGATATTGTATGTTTCTATTATATTCACATTATACCAAATTGGACTTTTTCTAAAAATGGATCTTTTGCTTCATTTTTACAACAAATGAATTACATTTATTAAATGAACACTTTTAACTCATAGTGTTTTGTCTTACTAAAAAGTAATTAATGTTGGAAAGTCTACAATACTTCCCTGGTACCAAAAACAAATGGTGAACAAAATGGGCTATATCACTTAGCCATTGTGCAACAGTCCCAATGAGATTGTGTTTTAAGGATATCTATTCATAGTACAGATTTCAGAAAGGCAATGCCTGTTGAGAAGCCAGGGTATTTTACATATTAAATCAACTAGGTCTCACTGTTATTAACGTCCTTTCTCAGAAGTCAAAAGGGAATAAGATAGGTTGACTTTATCAGAATAAGATGTCACCATCTGTTTCTTGGAAAATTGTAAGAATACTAAATTTATTAGAACAAAATTCTCTGTTGCCATTGGTCAAAAGATAATCATAATAAATATTCAAACAGTACAACTCAGGTCTCAACAAATTATAATAAAATTATAAAACATTTCATAATAATAACAAAAATGCCAGTGGGCTATTCAAATGTGGCACCTAGCTCATTGTGCAATCTGACTTGTATGAGGATACCTAAAACTTATTAGAATTTTTACAAAGGAGTTGTATAAGTTGGTTTTGCAAGTTATAGAAAATACTAAGATTAAATATCATTTTGACCTGGTATGTACTCATAATATGTGAGAGTTGTCCCTGGTTTATTTCTGCATCTTTTTAAACAGAATATAAACGTAAATGTCAAAATTCAATTATTCATTTTTCCACTTAATAGTCTGCTATTTAACTCTCAGGTGTCCTTTGGTTACTGAATGCTATTCTGCTGTTGCAGAATTTTAAAAACAGTTTCCCCTCTCCAAGAGCCTATTAGTGTCATTGCCATTCTATTATTTACAAACTTCATTCCATGCATACTAGGAGGTTATAGTTATGCTTGTTTATTCTTTTGTATTGGTGTGTAGGATGTGCCAGCCTCTTTAAGTCCATGGTGAGGATTAGAGTTTTACAAATGTGGGTGAGGCCTTGGCCAGGTAGCTCAGTTGCATAACTTGTGCCTGATATGTCAACGGTGTGGTTTTGATCCAGGTCCAGGCTTCTAACAATTTCACCCAATGAATGCCCAAGTGAATGGAATTACAAACTAGTGTTTCTCTCTATGTGTCTCTGTCTCTGTCTAATCAAAATTTAAAAACCTTTTTTTTTTTTTAAATAAGCAAACATAAATACATGGGTGAGTGGAATAATACAGACCACAATGAAGTTTTTCAGGTAACAGGGCATGAGTGTGATGTTTGGAATGAGGAACAGGTACTGAGGTTACACCTTTGGCAGCAGGAACAGCCGTGCAAAGGTTGAGATGTAAAAGTGAACTTTTTGGGGTTTATGAGCAGTACCATTTTGATGGTGCAAAATGTGTGCAATAGGAATGTTGGCAATGAGGTGAGTGACTACTTAAGTCAGACTTATGAAAGTCTTTAGTACTACAGTCTCTAGAAAAGAATTGATCATATCCTCTAGGCCTTGGGAAATTTATCAGGTAGAATGCTTTTTAAAATTCCTTTATTGATTAAGGTATTATATATGCGTCCTTATCCCTCTCATTGCTCCTCCCAAACCCCCACTCATGCCCTCACCCCGCTGTTGTCTGTGTCCTTTGGTTAGGCTTATATGCATGCATACAAGTCCTTTGCTTAATCTCTCCCCCTTATGCCTACCCTCCCCTACCTTCCTTCTGATGTTTGACAATCTGATCAATGCTTCTCTGTCTCTGGATTTATTTTTGTTAATCAGTTTATTTTGTTCATTATATTCCACAAATGAGTGAGGTCGAGTGATATTTATCTTTCTCTGACTCACCTATTTTGCTTAACATAATGGCCTTCAGTTCCATCCATGCTCTTGCAAATAGTAAGAATCCATTATTTTTTATTGCAGCATAGAATTCCCTTGTGTAGATGTAACACATATTTTATCCACCTGTCTACTGATGGGCACTTAAGCTGTTTCCAAATCTTAGCTATAGTGAATTGTGCTGCTATGAACATGGTGGTATAAATATATTCTTTCTTATTGGTGTTTCTAGTCTCTTAGGATTTATTCCTAGAAGTAGGATCACTGGATCAAATGGGATTTCCATTTTTAGCTTTTTGATGAAACTCCATGCTATTCTCTACAGTGGCTGTACCAGTCTGCATTCCTACCAGCAGTGCAGGAGAGTTCCCCTTTCTTTGCATCCTGGCCAGCACTTGTCTTCTGTTGATTTGTTGATGTTGGCCATTCTGACAGGTGTGAGATGGTACTGCCTTGTAGTTTTGATTTGCATCTCTGGCATAATTAGTGACTTTGAGCACATTTTCACATGTCTCTTGACCTTCCTTCTGTATTCTTTTGAAAAGTATCTATTAAGGTCTATTGCCCATTTTTACATTGGGTTGTTTATCTTCATTTTGATAACTTGTATGAGTTCCTTGAAAATGTTGGAGATTAAACCAATGTTATCAGTGATAACATTGGCAAATATGTTCTCCCATGCAGTGGGCTTTCTTTTTGTTTTGTTGATGGGTCATTTTGCTGTGCAAAACCTTTTCAATTTTAGGTATTCCATTTTGTTTATTGTCTCTTTAGTTTTCATTGCCCTAAGAGCTGTATTGGTGAAAAAATTGCTTTGGCATATGTGTGAAATTTTGCTACCTCTGTAATGTCTTTTTTTTTTTTTTTTTTGGTGTGTGTGTGTGTGTGTGTGTGTGTGGTTTATGTTGGTGGTCTAGTTTCATTATTTTGCATGTACCTGTCAAATTTTCCCAACAGCATTTATTGAAGACACTGTCTTGACTCCATTGTATGTTTATGCCTCCTTTGTAAAATATTACTTGAGTATAGTGTTTGGGTCAATTTCTGGGTTCTCTATTCTATTCCATTGATATGTATGTCTGTTCTTATAATGGTACTAGGCTGTTTTGAGAACAGTGGCTTTGTAGAACAGATTGATATATGGTATGTAGATCCCAACTACTTTGCTCTTCTTTCTCAGGATTGCTGAAGCTATTCAGGGTCTTTTTCTATTCCAGATAAATTTTTGAAAGATAACTCTAAGTCTTGGAAATATGTTGTTTGGTATTTTAATGGGGTTATCTTTGAATCCATAGATTGGTTTGGGTAGTATAGACATTTTAATGATATTGAGTCTATCTGTCCATGAACAAAGTCTGTTCTTCCATCTGTTTATATCTTCCTCTATCTCTTTTTTCAGTGTCCTATGGTTTTCCACATATAAGTTTGTAACCTCCTTAGTGAAGTTTATTCCTAGTTGTCTTAATTTTTTTGGAAGGATGGCAACTGTGATTTTTTTTTAAATATGTCTTTCTATAAGTTCACTATTGGTGTATAGAAATGCCATAGATTTTCCTGGCATTAATTTTGTATTCTGCTACATTTGCCAAATTCATTTTTTAATTCTAATGATTGTTGATGGACTCTTTATGATTTTCTATGTACAATATCATGTCATCTGCCAATAAGGACAGTTTTACTTCTTCTTTTCTAATTTAGATGCCTTTTATTTCTTCTTCTTGTCTAATCCCAATGGCCCATGTTTCCAGTGCAATGTCAAATAGGAGTGGTGAGAGTGGGCATCTCTGTTTTGTTCCCGTTTTAGGGGAAATGGGTTTAGTTTTTGCCTATTGAGTATGATGTTGACTGTGGGTTTGTCACCCATGGCTTTTATTATGTTGAGGTATGATACTTTTATTCCCACCTTTTGAGAGATTTTTATCAGGAAAGCATGTTAGAGTTTGTCAAATGGTTTTTTCTGCATCAATTGATATGACTATGTGATTTTTCTCTCTCAATCTGTTGATGTAATCTATCACATTTATTGGTTTGTGGATATTTTACCATCCTTGCATCCCCCGGATAAATCCTACTTGGTCATGGTGTATGATCTTTCTGATATACTGCTGGATTCTATTTGCTAGAATTTTGCCGAGGAATTTGGCATCTATGTTCATGAGGGATACTGGCCTGTAATTATCTTTCATTGTGTTGTCTTTATCTGGTTTTGGTATTAGGGTGATGCTGGCTTCATAGAATGAGCTTGGAAGTTTTCCTTCCTGTTGAAATTTTTGAATGGTCTAAGCAGAATAGGTTTTAGTTCTTCCTTGAATATTTGGCAAAGTCCCCTGTGAAGCTCTGTGTTCCCAGGCTTTTTTTTGCTGGAAGCTTTTTGATGACTCCTAGAATTTCTCCCATAGTTATCGACCTGTTGAGATTTTTATATTCTTCCTGATTGAGTTTTGGAAGGTTGCATTGTTCTAGGAATATGCCCATTTCCTCCAGGTTGTCCCTTTTGTTGGAATAGAATTGTTCATAGTATTTGTTCTTAATCCTTTACATTTCAGTTGGGTCAGTTGTTACTTCACCTCTTTCATTTCTGACTTTGTTTACTTGGTTCCCGGTGAGCCTGGCTAGGTGTTCATCAATCTTGTTTATCCTTTGAAAGAACCAGCTCTTGGTTACTTTGACCTTTTGTATTGTTAATTTATTTATATTTTTGGTCTCTATGTTATGTATTTCTGCTCTGATCTTTATTATATCCTTTTGCACGCTCTGATCTTTTCATGTTGCTCTCGTTCTAATTATTAAAGTTATAGTGATAGATGATTTAGTACATTTATTTATTTATTTATTTATTTATTTATTTATTTATTTATTTATTTATTTTTGTTGTAGGTCTGTGAGCTAAAACCTTCCCCTCAGGTCTGCTTTCATTGTGTCCCATAGATTTTGGATTGTTGTATTTTTATTGTATTTGTTTCCAGGATGTTTTTAATTTCTTCTTTGATCTCTTTGGTAACCCAATCATTGTTTAATAGCATGCTAGACAGCTTCTAAGTTTTTGAATTGTTTGGATTGTTTCTCTAGTTAGAATGCTTTTAGATTCTGATAATAGGTGCCCTAATTAACAGAAGCTGAAACAATAGGAACCAGGATTGTCTTGCTTCAATGATGTCTTTAGGATCCCAATTGCAGATCTTTATTCAGCTGTGAGGTTGTCAGTGTTTATGTCTGCTTTCCTGGTCAACTAATTAGCAATGGCTCCAAAGCATCCTATTCTCACATCAAAATATGTGAAGGTCAAAAGGACTGCTTTTCCTTATGCGTTTTTTTTTTCCTATCTTAAACGTTTTGTTAGAGTCAGTGATCCTGAGCTGGTTTGGCTCAGTGGAGAGAGCATTGTTCTGCAGACCAAAGGGTCCTGGGTTTGATTGTGGTCAAGGGTGTTTAGCCCATTTGCTGACTCCTCTGGGGCTCTGGCCCTGGTCAGGGCTTGTGCAGGAGGCATCCAATTGATATGTTTCTCTCACATCAATATTTCTCTTTGTCTTTCCCTCTCTTCCACTCTCTCTAAAAATCAATAGAAAAATATTTTCAGTTGAGGATTTTAAAAAAAAGTAGAGTTGGCTCACATTATATTACTTCAAGTGTACAACCATAGTGATTGGACATTAATGTACCTTAAATGTGTTCACATGCATTTTCAATAATATGTGTAGTAAATATCTGACACAGTGCAAAGTTATTACAATACTAGAGTCTCGGTGCACAAAAATTGTCCCACAACAGGGTCTGCACCATCTTTCAATCTGGGAGCCTCAGGGAATATCTGACAGATGGATATCCTTAGTTCTGCCATAGAGGTTGGAGAGGCTCCTACCAGTGCCACTGAGTTGCCAGCCCTGTCTTGTGCTCAGGGCTTCCTTGTGGGAGCCTACTAACCATCAAGAAGCATCTTGTGCATTGAGCATCTGCCCCTGGTGGTAAGTGTGTGTGTGTCATAGCACCTGGTCTCTCCACCATTCCTTCCATTTACATATTAGCCTTTTATTATACAGGATTTGACACATTCCCTATTTTGTACACTAGATCCATGTGGCTTATATATTTTTAATGTTGGTGGTCTTACTCCAGCATCTACAAGAGGTTCAGAGATCTGGAGAAGGCATGGTGTGTAATTATTAAAGAGTCCAGAGATGAAACATAATGGTGGAAGTCATTTTAGAGAGTCAGAGAAGACTTACTGAAAGAAACCAAATTCTCTTGTGTCCGTGGACCGCTTACATTTTATTCACACAAATTGACCTTAGGCAAGGTAGATGTACATATCAAAGGACAAGGTCTAGTGTACAGGATCCATTATCAGTTTAGGGGAAATGCCATAACTGTTCAGGTGTTTGTCCAATAGGGGGCAGTAACAAGGAGACTGAAATGCCCACAACTGTCAGGCCACAAGCAATCATTTATGCATCCTTTGCAGGTTTGGGGAAAATCCCTTAGCCATTTCCAACAGGCAATAACATATGTGATTCAGCCCTTGCTGAGTCCCTAAGTTCCATCAACCTTTGATGAAACTCTTGCATTTATGACATGCTGGAATTAGCTTCTGGCATATTTTATAACTGGAACTTTGACCTTCTCATTCATATTCTTCTATTTATTCCATCTCCTCAGCTTAATTCCCTCTGGCAACCATCAGGTTGTTCTCAGTATCTGTTTCTGTTTTGTTTTATTGTTTTAGATTGCACATGTAAGTGAGATCCTATGATATTTTTCTTCCTCTGTCTTATTTCATTTAGCATAACACCTTCTCAGTCCATCAATGTTGTCTTAAACAACAAGAATTTATTGTTCTTTTTATGTCTGAGTAATATTTAATTTTATGTATATACACGAGCTACATCTTCTTTATTTATTTATCTCTCTAAGGACACCTATGTAGCTTCCATGTCATATCTACTGTAAATAATGACAAAGTGAAGAGAGGGGTGCAATATCTTTTCAAACTGTTTTTTATGTTTGTGATGGATAAATACCCAGAAGTGGAATGGCAGTTTTATTTCTAATTTTGTGAGGAATCTCCATACTGCTTTCCACAGTGACTGCACAAATTTACAATAGCATGAACATTCCACGAGGCCTTCTCTTTTCTCCATATCCTTGACAACACTTCTTAAACATATGTATCTAATCTTAATTGTTGAGAGTATTACAGAGGGACCCATTTCCCCCACCCCATTGCTCCCCTCTACCCAATTCTTACCTTGCCCCACTTCTTCACCTCTGTTTTGTGTGTCCACATGTAATGCATATATCTGTATACATATAAAAAACATAATATGCAAATAGACTGAACAGTGAAATAAGGGAACAACCAGTCACTATGATGTGTGCTGATCATGAGGGGGGTGTGTGGAACATGGTGGACCTCAGCAGCAGGCGGCAGAGTGTGGAATATGATGGGCATCACCACGGAGGGATGGTAGGTCAGGTGAGCAGTGTGCGCCAGACCAATGCGGAGCGCAGGTGGCTGTCATTGGTGCAAGTTCTGGTAGTTACTGAAAACTCTTTGCACCTGAGCACCATGTTACTGCCAGGTGCTCACACCTGCTGCCAGTGCCGGCCCTGATTTCTCTCAAGGCTTCTTCACTTCCTCCAGCTCCAGAGGGGTGATTGGGGCCAGCAAGCATCTCTTGAACCTGCTGCTGGCACCAGTTCTGCTCGTGCACTGGGCCCCTAGTATGCATATAAAACTTTTGGTTAATTCCCTCTGATCTACCTTTACCCAGTCCCTCTGAAAATCATCATTCTATTCCTCTTTCCATGCCTCTGATTCTCTTTTATCCATCAGGTTTTTTTTTTTGTTTGTTTGTTTGGTTATTAGATTTCTTGTTTGTTTATATGGACTTTCAGATTTAATTTTTGACTAATATGTATTTATTGCCAGTTCATTGTTCACCAGCTGCCCTGGTGCTCAGTGCACTCTTACAGGTAGAGTGCTGCTAACTCAGAAGCCAGGCTCACAGCTGGTGCGCAGCACAGTGGGGTTAGCAGCAGAAGCCTCTCCAGCCTCCCAGGCAGTGCTAAGGACTCCTTGGGGGTCCTGGACTGTGAGAAGCCATAGGCCAGGTTGAAGGACCCCTCATTCCCAATGCACAAATGTCTTGCACTGGGCTTCTGGTTTGTACATTAATTAGTAGGAAACTATTAGGAATTATAAGCTTTTCTTTTTATCAAATTAATGTTTCAAGATAATTTTTAGATAAAATCAGCACAATGAATTCTGACTTAAAATTTGATTGAAAAGTGTCTTTTTATTAAATGGATGATTCAGTATTGATTTATATTGCACTAAATCCCCATATGTAATTATAATTTTCTTGCTCACATATACAAGTCAAATCATTGGCTTTAGTTATATCTTTCCAAATGCTCCACTCAGTTGTGGGGATAATACTCATATTCTGCCTGGTCAGCATGGCTCAGTGGTTGAGTGTTGACCCATGAATCAAAAGGTCGCAGTTGCATTCCATGTCAGGGCCTGTACAAGTGTTGGGGGTTCAATCCCCAGTGTGGGCCATGTAGGAGGCAGCCATCGGTGATTTTCTTTCATAATTGATGTTTCTATCTCTTTCTTCCTTTCCTTTATGAAGTGAATTAAATTATTTATTTTTAATAAACCATATTCTGATAATCGGATCTTTATTTTAATTTCCAAGCTGAATGTGTCTTGAGATAATAATAATATGTGGATATATGTTAATAGCAGATTCTTTTTTAAAGAAAAATTGACAAGCCTTTTTTTAGAGCTCTTTTAGGTTCATAGTAAAATTGAGTGGAGAGTACAGAGAGTTCCCACCAATCCCTCAAACACAGCCTTTATCATTTTGATATCCTGTACCAGAGAGGTACATTTATTACAATGGATGAATCTTCAGTGACTCATCATTATCAACCAAAGTCCATAGTTATTCTTAAGGTTCACTCATGGTAGTTTACATTCTATGGGATTTGACAAATGTCTGATGACACATACCTACCATTACAGTATCATATACACTCTTTTCTATACCCTTAAAATCTGCTGTGCTCTGCTTATTCCACCTTCCCTTCTCTCTAACCACTAAAATCCACTTTTTTACTGTTTCCATAGTTTTGCCTTTTCTTGATTTTTATATACTTGGAAAGAGACATTGAGTATCTTTTTAAAGTTTTTCAAAATTAAAATTCTGAGGTAATTGGATGCAGTTATCCAAGACTTTCTTTGTCCTTAGTTGTTTGTTGTTGGATCTGATAGGATCCGGTAAGTATGTCACACAAGCTGAAACAGCAAGATTTCTCTAGGCATTTGCCACCTAATGGCGAGGGTTGAGAAAAATGACCTCACTCACTCCTGCAGAGCACTAACTGTCTCTTCAGCCTGCTCTATCAGATGGGAACAGATACACTCTAGCAATGGAAAGAGACAATCTCAAATAGTTCTAGTTTATACAACTGGAATCCCAAAGTCTTTCCTATTTAAGTTGCAATTTGGAATGGGACCAGGAAGACACTGTTTCCTATGTTTTGCTGTGCTTAAAGTGTAGTGCCTGGCGATCAAACTTCCTTGCGTTGGAGTGTTTCATCCTAAATGAGCTAGTCTTCACAGTCAAACAGCTTGAATCTGAAATATTGTGTTACTGCATAAGAGGTGTTCTCTTTACTAACTTCTCCTAATGGAAAAACTTCAAAAAACTCTTACATTGTTATTCTATGAGTAGAGGCCTGATGCATGAAATTCATGTAATGGGCTTGGCCCTTGCAGGTATGTCAGCTTGCCTCAAACCTTCCAGCCACAGCTTCATGCAGAAGTTTGTCCAGAAGGACGCCCAGTCTAATTAGCATATTATGCTTTTATTACTATAGATTCTGCTTCTATTAACAATACCATTTTTGTCAGTTTGATGGGGTTTGATTAGGATTATGTTTGTTGTAAATAATAGATCACAGATAAGTATCAAATTTTGATAGATCCCATTTTTTTCCTCTTGCATTTGTATATTTAAAAAGAGAATATATTAATATATTAGTGGACTACCAATAATATGACTAATATTCACTATGGTATAGGTTTTAGGTGTAGTCCCATATGATACTTTCTAACAAAGCACTACTCTAGTACTTTTAAAGTCCTATATTTAATATTGTTTTAAAATGTATTTCTTTTTCTTTTCTTTAATAGTGGAATATATCCCCGAAGAAGAAGACTCTTTAAGCAGGTTGGATTTCATGGATTATTAAAAAGTTTGTGTGTTAGCTATGGGAATGTAGAGAAAAGAAACTACCATTTCTAGAGTGGGGCCAGAGTCTATATTATGTAATTCACCTATGTTATATAGTCATCACAATAACATTGCAAAGTGGGTGTGTTATCATAGCCTACTTTTTATTAATGAGTCAACTGTGGTTCAGGAAATTGAATGACTTGACCCATGATTCCATAGGTAGGAAGGGGCTCATGGTTTGACTGTCAAACTGCTTGGATCTGAAATTTTTCTGCTGTCTCTCAACATACACTGATAAGTTCCCATGTAGCTCTTCCATGGGGATAAATCTGAAAAGCAGAGCAACCCAGAAAGCCAAATCCAATTGTGTGTTAACACTGATTTATAGTTTTTCTAAGCATTTGTTTTACTCTCCTTGACAACTGTATTGATAAACAGGGGCAAAAAGTCTATCTGTTCCAGGAGAAGGCTCAGAACAAGTCTCTCTATTCTGCTGCCATTTTCTCCTCCTCATCAAGCAACCAGGAAATACATTTTAAAATAAATTTAGTTGCAAGTTATAGAATAAATGAGATACCTTGAATTACAAAACGCAAGTAAAATATCAGGTAACAACCCAACGTAATAACATTTTCAGGAAACTTCAACATTTCACTGTTAGGACTATGAAAATAAAACAAGACATTGGGATTTATTTGGGATTTCAAAATAGTTTCAACAAATGAAGTTCATGTTTCTCTGAGCATTTTTTTTTCTGTGTTATTTCATTTAATCCTTCTAACAACTTTTCAAAATAATGCACTAAGTTTCTTATTTTGTAGCGGAGGATCTTGAGCCAAGAAAGTCACTCGTTTGAGAATAAATAGCTGTTGCTTATAGAACTAGGATGTCTGAGTTCAAGACACTGGGCATTCTGTGATGCTGACTATATTTAATTAACTGAACTGTACTGCACTCAAATCATGACTATTTACATTCTTTTTTAAAAAAATTTATGGTTCCTAAAAAGTTCATAGAACTTATAAATTTGAAGTATTTGGTCCAATGAAAATTTTATTATTAGCTCTGATATTATCTTAAATATCCTAAGAATTTACTATATTTGAAAAATATTTTTTATTTATATTAAGGCAGTAATATTATTTATCACCATTTATTGTACACAGCAAACTTGTCCACAGCAAACAACAACTAACTTCTAAATGTGAAGAAAGAAAAACCCTAACATTGGAAAATAGCCTTGTTGGTAAGAATTTTGATAATGAATGCCTCTTGGTGCTCCTACCAAAGATGAAGTAAGAGTAAGGGAGTTTTAATAATGAAAGAGCAGTGAAAAAATACCAAACACTGTGTAAGTTGTATGTTTGGTTTTCCTTAATCTCCTTTTTAATTGAATAGTACTCAGTATGAATAAAATGTTAATTGTAAGTAATTTAAAATATGGTACAATATTATTAGAAAGAAGTTCATTTATGTTTTCTTAACCCCTATAATCACATATGATATATTTATGTAAACAAGGAAAAGATGGTAAGTTAGGATATTATATGTTTCTGTTATATTCACATATACCAATTTGGACTTTTTCTAAAAGTGGATCTTTTGTTTCAATTTTACAGCAAATGGATTACATTTATTAAATGAATACTTGTAACACATAGTGGTGTGTGTTACTAAAAGAGTAGTTAATATTGGGAAGTCTACAATATTTCCCTGATACGAAAAACAAATGGCAAACAATAAGAGCTCTATCACTTAGCCAGTGTGCAACAGTCCCAATGAGATTGTGTTTCTTTAAGGATGTCTACTCATAGTACAGATGTCGGAAAGGCAATGTCTGTTGAGAAGCACAGGGTATTTTACATATTATATCAACTAGGTCTCACTGTTATTAACGTCCTACCTCAGAAGTCAAAAGAGAATAAGATATGTTGACTTTATTAGAACAAGATGTCACCATCTGTTTCTTGGAAAATTGTAAGGATACTAATTTTATTAGAACAAAATGCTCTGTTGCCATTAATCAAAAGATAATAATAATAAATATTCAAACAGTACAACTCAGGACTCAACAAATTACAATAAAATTATAAAACATTTCATAATAACAAAAATGCCAGTGGGCTATTCAAATGTGGCACCTAGCTCATTGTGCAATCTGACTTGTATGAGGATACCTAAAACTTATTAGAATTTTTACAAAGGAGTTGTATAAGTTGGTTTTGCAAGTTATAGAAAATACTAAGATTAAATATCATTTTGACCTGGTATGTACTCATAATATGTGAGAGTTGTCCCTGGTTTATTTCTGCATCCTTTTAAACAGAATATAAAAGTAAATGTCAAAATTCAGTTATTCATATTTCTGCATAATGGTCTGCTCTTTAACTCTCAGGTGTCTCTTAGTTACTGAATGCCATTCTGCTGTTGCAGAATTTTAAAAACTCAGTTTCTCCCCTCCAAGAGCCTATTAGTGTCATTGTCATTTCTATTATTTACAAACTTTATTCCATACATACTAGGTGCCAGAGCACACTAGGAGGTTATAGTTATGCTTGTTTATTCTTTTGTATTGGTGTGTAGGATGTGCCAGCCTCTTTAAGTCCATGGTGAGGATTAGAGTTTTACAAATGTGGGTGAGGCCTTGGCCAGGTAGCTCAGTTGCATAACTTGTGCCTGATATGTCAACGGTGTGGTTTTGATCCAGGTCCAGGCACCTAACAATTTCACCCAATGAATGCCCAAGTGAATGGAATTACAAACTAGTGTTTCTCTCTATGTGTCTCTGTCTCTAATCAAAATTTAAAAACCTATTTTTTTTAAATAAGCAAACATAAATATGTGGCTGGGTGAAATCATGCAGACCATAAATAAGTTTTTCAGGTAATGGAGCATGAGTGTGATGTTTGGAAGGAGGAACAGGTATTGAGGTTACACCTTTGGCAGCAGGAACAGCAGTGCAAAGGTTGAGAAGTAAAAGTGAACTTTTTGGGGTTTATGAGCAGTACCATTTTGATGGTGCAAAACGTGTGCAATAGGAATGTTGGCAATGAGGTGAGTGACTACTTAAGTCAGACTTATGCAAGTCTTTAGTACCACAGTCTCTAGAAAGGACTAGATCATATCCTCTAGGCCTTGGGAAATTTATCAGGTAGAATGCTTTTTAAAATTCCTTTATTGATTAAGGTATTATATATGTATCTTTATCCCCTACATTGTTTCCCCAAATCCCCAGTCATGCCCTCACACCCCCTGTTGTCTGTGTCCATTGGTTAGGCTTATATGCATGCATACAAGTCCTTTGCTTGATTTCTCCCCCTTATGCCTACCCTCCCCTACCTTCCTTCTGATGTTTGACAATCTGATCAATGCTTCTCTGTCTCTGGATTTATTTTTGTTAATCAGTTTATATTGTTCATTATATTCCACAAATGAGTGAGGTCGAGTGATATTTATCTTTCTCTGACTCACCTATTTTGCTTAACATAATGGCCTTCAGTTCCATCCATGCTGTTGCAAATGGTAAGAATCCATTCTTTTTTTATTGCAGCATAGAATTCCCTTGTGTAGATGTACCACATATTTTATCCACCTGTCTACTGATGGGCACTTAAGCTGTTTCCAAATCTTAGCTATAGTGAATTGTGCTGCTATGAACATGGGGGTATAAATATATTCTTTCTTATTGGTGTTTCTAGTCTCTTAGGATATATTCCTAGAAGTGGAATAACTAGATCAAATGGGATTTCCATTTTTAGTTTTTGATGAAACTCCATGCTATTCTCTACAGTGGCTGTACCAGTCTGCATTCCTACCAGCAGTGCAGGAGAGTTCCCCTTTCTTTGCATCCTGGCCAGCACTTGTCTTCTGTTGATTTGTTCATGATAGCCATTCTGACAGGTGTGAGATGGTACTGCCTTGTAGTTTTGATTTGCATCTCTGGCATAATTAGTGACTTTGAGCATGTTTTCCTCTCCCTTGTCCTTCCTTTTGTCTTCTTTTGAAATTTATCTATTAAGGACCCTTACCCATTTTTACATTGTGTTGTTTATCTTCCTTTATCATGTATGGGTTCCTTGAAAATGTTGGAGATTAAACCAATGTTATCAGTGATAACATTGGCAAATATGTTCTCCCATGCAATGGGCTTTCTGTTTGTTTTGTTGTTGGGTCCTTTTGCTATGCAAAACCTTTTTATTTTTAGGTAGTCTCATTTGTTTATTGTCTCTTTAGTTTCCATTGTCCTAAGAGCTCTACTGGTAAAGAAATTGTTTCAGCATATGTCTGAAATTTTGCTACCTATGGATTCTTCTAGTATATTTAATGTGTTTTTTTTTTTTTTTTTTGTGTGTGTGTGTGTGTGTGGTTTAAGTTGGTGGTCTAGTTTCATTATTTTGCATGTATCTGTCAAATTTTCTCATCACCATTTAATGAAGAGATTGTCTAGACTCCGTTGTATGCTCATGCTTCCTTTGTAAAATATTACTTGAACATAGTGTTTTGGGTCAATTTCTGGGTTCTCTATTCTATTCTATGGATCTATATGTCTGTTTTTATGACAGTACTAGGCTGTTTTGAGAACAGTGGCTTTGTAGTACAGATAGATATATGGTATGGAGATCCCAACTACTTTGCTCTTCTTTCTCAGGTTTGCTGCAGCTATTCAAGGTCGTTTTCTATTCCAGATAAATTTTGGAAAGGTCACGCTAGGTCTTGGAAATATGTTATTTGGTATTTTAATGGGGCCTTCTTTGAATCTATAGATTGGTTTGGGTAGTATAGGCATTTTAATGATATTGATTCTACCTGTCCATAAACAAAGTATGCTCTGTTTATATCTTCCTCTATCTCTTTTTTAGTGTCCTGTAGTTTTCCACATATAAGTCTGTAACCTCCTTAGTGAAGTTTATTCCTAGTTGTCTTAATTTTTTTTGGTAACATGGTAACTGTGATTTTTTAAAAATATCTGTTTCTATAAGTTCACTATTGGTATATAGAAATGCCATAGAATTTCCTGGCATTAATTTTGTATTCTGCTACATTGCCCATTTCATTTTTTAATTCTAATAATTTTTAATGGACTCTATGATTTTCTATGTACAGTATCATGTCATTGCCAATCAGTACAGTTTTACTTCTTCTTTTCCAATTTAGATGCCTTTTATTTTTTCTTCTTGTCTAATCCCAATGGCCCATGTTTCCAGTGCAATGTCAAACAGGAATGGTGAGAGTGGGCATCTCTGCATTGTTCCCGTTTTATGGGAAATGGGTTTAGTTTGTGCCTATTGAGTATGATGTTGACTGTGGGTTTGTCATCCATGGCTTTTATTATGTTGAGGTCTGATCCTTCTATTCCCACCTTGGTGAGAGGTTTTTTTTTAATTTTTAAAAAATATTTTATTGATTTTTTACAGAGAGGAAGGGAGAGAGAGAGCTAGAAACGTTGATGAAAGAGAAATACCGACCAGCTGCCTCTTGCACACCCCCACAGGGGATGTGCCTGCAACCAAGGTACATGCCCTCGACCGGAATCGAACCTGGGACCTTTCAGTTCCCAGGCTGAATCTCTACCACTTGCTGGGAGTTTTTATCAGGAAAGCATGTTGGAATTTGTCAAATGGTTTATTCTGCATCAATTGATATGACTATGTGATTTTTCTCTCTCAATCTGTTGATGTAATCTATCACATTTATTGGTTTGTGGATATTTTACCATCCTTGCATCCCCTGGATAAATCCTACTTGGTCATGGTGTATGATCTTTCTGATGTACTGCTGGATTCTATTTGCTAGAATTTTGTCGAGGAATTTGGCATCTATGTTCATGAGGGATACTGGCCTGTAATTATCTTTCATTGTGTTGTCTTTATCTGGTTTTGGTATTAGGGTGATGCTGGCTTCATAGAATGAGCTTGGAAGTGTTCCTTCCTGTTGAAATTTTTGAATAATCTAAGTAGAATAGGTTTTAGTTCTTCCTTGAATATTTGGCAAAGTCCCCTGTGAAGCTCTGTGTTCCCAGGCTTTTGTTTGCTGGAAGCTTTTTGATGACTGATTAAATTTCTTCCATAGTTATTGACCTGTAGAGATTTTTATATTTCTCCTGATTTAGTTTTGAAAGGTTGTCTTGTTCTAGGAATATGTCCATTTCCTCAAGGTTGTCCAGTTTGTTGGAATAGAGTTGTTCATAAAGTTTTTAAACAATCCTATGTATTTCAGTTGGGCCTTCTGTTACTTCACCTCTTTCATTTCTGACTTTGTTTATTTGGGTCCTCTCTCTTTGCTTCTTGCTGAACCTGACTAGGTGTTCATCAATCTTGTTTATCCTTTCAAAGAATCAGCTCTTGGTTACTCTGATGTTTTGTATTGTCCATTTATTCATATTTTTGGTCTCTATGTCATTTATTTCTGCTCTGATCTTTATTATCTCCTCCTTCTGTACACACTGGTCTTTTCATGTTGCTCTCTTTCTAATTATGTAAGCTATAAACTTCCTCTCAGGTCTGCTTTCATTGTGTCCCATAGATTTTGGATTGTTGTATTTTTATTGTATTTGTTTCCAGGATGTTTTTAATTTCTTCTTTGATCTCTTTGGTAACCCAATCATTGTTTAATAGCATGCTAGACAGCTTCTAAGTGTTTGAATTGTTTGGATTGTTTCTCTAGATAGAATGCTTTTAGATTCAGATAATAGGTGCCCTAATTAACAGAGGCTGAAACAATAGGAACCAGGATTGTCTTGCTGCTTCAAGTTATTACAATACTAGAGTCTTGGTGCACAAAATTTGTCCCACAATAGGGCCTGCACCATCTTGCAGTCTGGGAACCCTCAGGGAATGTCTGACAGATGGACATCCTTAGTTCTGCCACAGAGGCTGGAGAGGCTCCCACAGTGCCTCTGAACTCTCCAGTCCTGTCTTGTGCTCAGGGCTTCCTTGTGGGAACACACTAACTACAAAGGGGCATCTTGTGCATTGAGCATCTGTCCCCTGGTGGTAAGTGTGTGTCATAGCATCTGCTTGCTCTACCATTCCTTCCATTTACATATTAGCCTTTTATTATACAGGATTTGACACATTCCCTATTTTGTACACTAGATCCATGTGGCTTATATATTTTTACTGTTGGTGGTCTTACTCCAGCATCTACAAGGGGTTCATGAATCTGGAGAAGGCACTGTGGGTAATTATTAAAGAATCCAGAGATGAAACATGATTGTGGAAGTCATTTTGGAGAGTCAGAGAAGACTTACTGAAAGAAACCAAGTTCTCTTGTGTCCATGGACCACTTGCATTTTATTCACACAAATTGACCTAAGGCAAGGTAGATGTACATATCAAAGGACAAGTTTTAGTATACAGAATCCATTATCAATTTAGGGGACATGCCTATGGCTGTCCAGGTGTTTGTCCAATAGGGGGCAATAACAAGGAGATTGAAATGCCCTCAACTATCAGGCATCAAGCAATCATTTATGCATCCTTTGCAGGTTTGGGGAAAGGTTCTTAGGCATTTCCAACAGGCAATAACATATGTGATTCAGCCCTTGCTGAGTCCCTAAGTTCCATCAACCTTTTTTTTTTTTTTAAAGATATTATATGTGTACATACTTTACCAATCTTCATCCTCCTCCCCACTCCCAAACATGCCCTCCCTCCCCATAATTTTGCCTCCATTTGTTATGCTTATATGCATGCATACAAGTCCTTCAGTTGATCTCTTATCTCCCCCTTACCTTCCTACCCTCCTGGCTATAATTTGACAGTCTGTTTCTTTACTGTCTCTGTATCTATCTTTTTGTTCATCAGTTTATAATGTTCCTTATTATCCATAAATGAGTGAGATCATGTGGTGTTTTTCTTCTATTGACTGGCTTATTTCACTCAGCATAATGTTCTCCAATTCCATCCAGGTCCTTCTTTTTTTATGGCAGCATAGCATTCCATTGTGTAGATGTACCATAGTTTTTTGATCCAATAATCTGCTGACAGGCACCAAGGCTGTTTCCAAATCCTAGCTATTGTAGATTATGCTGCTATGAACATAGGGTACATATATATTTTTTGATTGGTGTTTCTAGTATCTTATGATATATTCCTAGGAGTGGGATTACTGGGTCAAATTGGAGTTCCATTTTCAGTTTTTTTTTGGAAACTCCATACTGTTTCTCCCCAGTGGTTGCACCAGTCTGCATTCCCACCAGGAGTGCAGGAGGGTTCCTTTTTCTTCACATGCTTGCCAGCACTTGTCGTTTGCTGATTTGTTGGTGATAACCATTCTGACAGGTGTGAGATGATACCTCATTGTCATTTTGATTTGCATCTCTCTGATAATTAGTGACTTTGAGCATGTTTTCACGTGCCTCTTGGCCTTCCTCCTATCTTCTTTTGAGAAGATTCTACTTAGGTCCATTGCCCACTTTTTAATTGGATCATTTATCTTCCTTTTATTAAGTTTTATAAGCTGTCTGTAAATGTTGTTGATTAAACCTTTATCAGTGATAACATTTGCAAATATGTTCTCCCATACAGTGGGCTTTCTTGTTTTGTTGACGGTTTCTTTTGCTGTAAAAAAAAAAAGCTTTTTATTTTGATGCAGTCCCATTTGTTTATTTTCTTTTTAGCTTCCATTGCCCTAGAGGCAGTATCAGTGAAGAAGTTCTTTAGGCATATGTCTGAGATTTTGCTGCCTATGGATGCCTCTAGAACCGTGTTTCCCAGAAAATAAGACATCCTTCGAAAATAAGACCTACTTGCAGGTTTCCTTCTGAGTGAAATGTAAGGCATCCCCCGAAAATAAGGCCCCCCAGGCTCTGTCTCAGAATGCTATTGCTAAACATGAGAGATTTGATCCACTGATTCTGAAAGAAATGGAGTCACAAGAAATTCACCAGGAAATTCAGGAATTGGATTGTTATGATGATGTTCCAGAAGATGATGACATGATTGTCATTGAGTAAATGAGTAAATTCTTGATACTGTAGGATTCACAGTCTGTCTGGTTTGTGTTGACAACTACAGTACTACCGTACCGTATACAGGTAATAAATTTCCTTAATTTTCATTTAACAATAAATGTGTACCATATTCTTCTTCATGGAAAAATAAGACATCCCCTGAAAATAAGACTTAACTCATCTTTGGGAACAAAAATTAATACAAGACACTGTCTTATTTTTGGGGAAACAGGGTATTTTTATGGTTTCCCGTCTTAAGTCCTGTATTGATTTTGAGTTTATTTTTGTGTATGGTGTAAGTTGGTGATCTAGTATCATTCTTTTGCATGTATCTGTCCAATTTTCCCAACACCATTTCTTGAAGAGACTGTCTTGACTCCATTGTATGTTCATGCCTCCTTTGTCAAATATTAATTGAGCATAGTGATTTGGGTTGATATCTGGATTATCTATTCTATTCCACTGATCTATATGTCTGTTCCTGTGCCAGTACCAGGCTGTTTTGAGACAGTGCCTTTGTAATACAGCTTGAAATCTGGTATTGAGATACCTCCTACTTTATTATTCTTTCTCAGGATTGCTGTTCCATCAACCTTTTAATGAAACTCTTGCATTTATGACATGCTGGAATTAGCTTCTGGCATATTTTATAATTGGAACTTTGCCCTTCTCATTCATATTCTTCTTTTTATTCCATCTCCTCAACTTAATTTCCTCTGACAACCATTCGGTTGTTCTCAGTATCTGTTTCGGTTTTGTTGTTTTAGATTGCACATGTAAAGTGAGATCCTATGATATTTGTCTTTCTCTGTCTTATTTCATTTAGCTTAACACCTTTTCAGTCCATCAATGTTGTCTTAAACAATAAGAATTCATTGTTCTTTATGTCTGAGTAATACTTAATTTTATGTATATACACAAGCTACATCTTCTATTTTAAATATATTTTTATTGATTTTTTACAGAGAGGAAGAGAGAGAGATAGAGAGTTAGAAACATCGATGAGAGAGAGTCATCGATCAGCTGCCTCTTGCACACCCCCCACTGAGATGTGCCTGCAACCAAGGTACACGCTCTTGACCTGAATCGAACCCGGGACCTTTCAGTCCACAGACCAATGCTCTACTACTGAGCCAAACCGGTTTTGGCTACATCTTCTTTATTCATTTATCTATCTAAGGACACATACATAGCTTCCATGTCATATCTGCTGTAAATAATGACAAAGTGAAGATAGGCATGCAGATATCTTTTCAAACTGATTTTTATGTTTGTGATGGATAAATATCCAGAAATGGAATGGCAGTTTTATTTCTAATTTTGTGAGGAATCTCCATACTGCTTTCCACAGTGACTGTACAAATTTACAATAGCATGAACATTCCACGTGGCCTTCTCTTTTCTCCATATCCTTGACAACACTTCTTTAACATATGTATCTAATCTTTATTGTTGAGAGTATTACAGAGGTACCCATTTCCTCTCACCCCATTGCTCCCCTCTACCCAATTTCTACCCTGCCCCACTTCTTCACCTCTGTATTGTGTGTCCACATGTATTGCATATATCTGTATACATATAAAAACCTAATATGCAAGTAGACGGAACTGAAATAACCAAACAACCAGTCACTATGATGTGCGCTGATCATGGGGTATGTGTGTGTGTGTGTGTGTGTGTGTGTGTGTGTGTGTTTGTGTGTGTGTGGAACATGGTGGACCTCGGCAGCAGGTGGCAGAGTGTGCAACATGGTGGGCATCACCACGGAGGGATGGTAGATCAGGTGAGCAGTGTGTGCCAGACCAATGCAGAGTGCAGGTTGCTATCATTGGTGCAAGTCTCTTGCTGATCCTGAAAATTCTTTGCACCTGAGCACCATGTTACTGCCAGGTGCTCACACCTGCTGCCAGTGCCGGCCCTGATTTCACTCAAGGCTTCTGCATTTCCTCCTGCTCCTGAGGTGTGATTGGGGCCAGCAAACATCTCTTGAACCTGCTGCTGGCACCAATTCTACTAGTGCACTGGGCCCTTGTATGCATATAAAACTTTTGTTAATTCCTTCTGATCCTACCTTCACCGCAACCCTCTGAAAATCATCATTCTATTCCACTTTCCATGCCTCTGATTCTCTTTTATCTATCTGTTTGTTTGTTTTTAGTTTGTTTATTAGATTTCTTGTTGGTTTATTTTGATTTTCAGATTTAATTGTTGACTGATATGTATTCATTGCCAGTTTATTGTTCATGGTTCTACTGCTCTTCCTCCTCCTCCTCCTCCTTCTTCATCTTTTTCTTCTTCTCCCTCTTGTTTGTCAAGTGTACCCCAAAATTTTATGTAATACTGCTTTGGTGGTGGTGATCTCCTTTACCTATTTCTTGTCTGTGAAGCCCTCTATCTGACCCTCAAATCTAAATGAGATCTTTCCTAAGTACAGTATTCTTAGTTGTAGGTATTTGCTATTTATCACTTTGAATATTTATGGCCTGCATAATTTTTGATGAGAAATCAATTTAAGTAAATTTAAACAGGAGAGAATTTGAGAACAAGACATATGCTATATATTGGTGCTCCCTTGACAGTAACAAACTACTTTTCTCTTGCTGCTTTCTCTCCATCGTGGCATTTTAATTGTGATGTGTCTTGGTGTGGGCCACTTTGCATTCCACTTGTTTTGTAATCTGTGTGCTTCCTGGAGTTGGAAGTCTCTTTCTTTCACCAGTTAGGGGAAATTTTCTGTTATTATTTCTTAAAATAATGAAGTTCTCTCAGAGGCTCCTTACACTGTCTTCATATTTTTTGGTTATTTTTTCTTTTAACTCTTCTGTTTGGTTTCTTTTTGATTTCTCATATTGAAAATCCTTGATTTGATTCTCAGAATCTTCTATTCTAATGTTGGGTCCCTGTAAACTTTTCTTTATTTCAACTACTGTATGCTTAACCCTTTGCACTCAGCTGTTCCCTCTCAGGGGACATCGGAATTCTAGCATATTACTCGGATGTCCCCTCTCAGGGGGGACATTGCAGTTTATTAGTGATTACGGGGAATTGAGTTAATTCAATGCACGTTTCCGCCGCAAAGTAGCATCGAGTAACTGGTAGCCAATGTCCAGAATGGTTCAGAGTGCAAAGGGTTAATTTCTGACTGGTCCTTTTTTATGTCTTTGAAATTCTCATTAAGATCCTTGACAATCTCATGAAGGTACTTGAAGCTCTCCTTAAGTCATTGAAGCTCTCATGAAGACCCTTGAGTAACCTTATAACCATTGTTTTGAACTCTGTATTTTGTAGTTTGTTTGCTTCCATTTCATTCATTTGTGTCCTGTTTCTTTGTCTCTTCATTTTGGCTGTTCTCTGTATTTGTTTCTATGTATTAGGTAGAGTTGTTGTGTCTCCTGGAATTGTTGGAGTGCCTTGTGTAGTAGGAGTCCTGTAAGACCCACTGACTCAGTACACTAGGTGCATCCCTGTATGGGTGTGTGCACAGTCTTGTTGAAGGGAAAGGTGGAAACCCTTTCCAGATTCAGGTTCTTAAACACCTACTGAAGGGTAGCTATTTAATCAGGAATTTCTAAGGATAGCAGTCTCAAGCTGGCTATATGAAATGTTTCTGCATGTCAGGTATAGCCCTGACTGAATTTTTTATGTTGATTTGAAAACTTATTTTTAAAGCAAGTTATATGATAATATAATACGGTACTGGTTTCAGGTGCATCATTCATAATTGCTTACATTATAATTATGATTATTTCTGTAACTCTTGATGCACATTTCACAGGTATCCTATATAAGAAAACTCTAATATGCAAATTTACTGAAAGGGGAACAAGCAGTTTCCATGACATGCAGACCAGCAGTGCACAGACACTCAATGCAGGAGCTGCTCTGGTGGTCAGTGCACTCCCTCAGGTGGAGTCCTGCTGAGCCAGAACGCAGGCTCACAGCTGGTGCACACAGTGGGGTAAGCAGCAGAAGCCTCTCCAGCCTCCCAGGCAGCACTAAGGACTCCTTGGGGGTCCTGGACTGTGAGAGGCAGCAGGCCAGGTTGAACAACCCCTCAACCCCAATGCACAAATGTCCTGCATAGGGCTTCTGGTTTGTACATAAATTACTAGGGCAATGCTAGGCAATGATAAGCTTTTCTTTTTATCAAATGTATGTTTCAAGATAATTTTTATATTGCATTAAATCTCCATGTGTAATTATAAAGCACGATATTCAGTCATTTTTTTAAATCATTTTCTTGCTCACATATACAATTCAAATCATTGGCTTTATTTATATCTTTCCACATGCTCCACTCAGTTGTGGGGATAATACTCACATTCTGTCCTGGGCGTCCTTCAGCAACCCGCAGCTTCTGTCTCCTGGTATACTGAGGCATCATCAGCATCCTCCATCTCTGAACTGTGTCTCTTCTGCCTTCATGGCTGGAGCGCTTCTGTCTATTCCTCTCTGTTACAGGATTCCATAATCAATAATAATGATAATAATAATAATAATAATAAGTTGATATATGTTAATAGTAGATTCTTCTTTTAAAAGAAAAAATGACAAACCTTTTTTTAGAGCTCTTTTAGATTCATAGGAAAATTGAGTGGAGAGTACAGAGAGCTCCCATAAATTCCACATCCCCAAACAAACACAGCCTTGCTCATGTTGATATCCTGTACCAAATGATACATTTATTACAATGGATATACCTAAGGTGACTCATC
The DNA here is from genome assembly GCF_964339955.1 of Pipistrellus hanaki. Lineage (NCBI taxonomy): Eukaryota > Metazoa > Chordata > Mammalia > Chiroptera > Vespertilionidae > Pipistrellus > Pipistrellus hanaki. The sequence continues at coordinate 117,232,451 of NC_140503.1, read as the reverse complement.
ATTATCAACCAAAGTCCATCGTTATCCTTAAGTGTCACTCTTGGTGGTATACATTCTTTGGAATTTGACAAATGTCTGATGACATGTACCTACCATTACAGTATCCTGTACAATATTTTCTATATCCTTAAAATCTGCTGTTCTCTGCTTATTCCACCCTCCCTTCACTCTAACCACTGATAATCACTGATTTTTTTTTTATTGTCTTCATAGTTTTGCCTTTTCTTGATTTTTGTATCCTTGGAAAGAGACATTGAGTATCTTTTTAAAGTTTTTTCAAAATTAAATTTCGAGGTAATTGGATGTAGTTATCTACATAACTACGGACTTTCTTTGTCCTTAGTTGTTTGTTGTTGGATCTGATAGGATCTGATAACATATGCCACACAAGCTGAAGCAGCAAGATGTTTTGCTGTGCTTAAAGTGTAGTGCCTGGCGATCCAGCTTCCTTGATGGAGTGTTTCATCTTAAATGGGCTAGTCTTCATTGAAGGTCTAGAAAAGTAGTATTGTGTTAGTGCATAAGAGGTTTCTCTTTACTAACTGCTCCTAATGGACGAAGTTCAGAAAACTCATGCTCTTTTACGTTTGGCATTGTTATTCTATGAGTAGAGGCCTGATGCACGAAATTCATGCAATGGGCTTGGTCCTTGCAGGTATGGTAGCTTCCCTCAACCCTCCCAGCCCTGGCTTCATGCAGAAGTTTGTCCAGAGGGATGTCCAGTCTAATTAGCATATTATACTTTTATTATTATAGATTCTGCTTCTACTAACAATACCATTTTCTGTCAGTCTGATGGGGTATGGTTAGGATTATGTTCATTATAAATAACATTTCACAGATAAATATCAAAATTTGATAGATCCCATTCTTTTTTTCTCTTGCATTTGTATATTTAAAAAGAGAATATATTAATATAGTAGTGGACTATCAATAATATGATTAATATTCACTATAGTATAGTCTTTAGGTGTGGTCCCAAAGCATACTTTCTAACAAAGCACTACTCTAGTACTTTTAAAGTCTTATATTTCATTCTTGTTTTAAAATGCATTTCATTTTTTTTCTTTAATAGTGGAAGATATCTCCGAAGGAGAAGACTCTTTAAGCAGGTTAGATTTCATGGATTTTTTTTTTAAAAAAATGTGTATATTAGCTATGGGAATTTAGAAAAAAGAAACTACCATTTCTGGAATGGGGACTAGACCCTATATTATGTAATTCACCTGTGTTATATAGTCATCACAATAACCCTGCAAAGTAGGTGTGCTATTTATTACTTTTTACTAATGACTCAACTGTGGTTCAGGGAGGTGAATGAATTGACCCATGATTCCATAGGTAGGAAGGGGCTGACCCAAGGTTTGACTGTCAAACAACTTGGATTTGAAATTTTTCTGCTGTCTCTCACCATAAACTGATAAGTTCCCATGTAGCTCTGCCATGGGGATTAAGATGCAAATCAGAGCAACTCAGAAAGCCAAATCTTATGGTTTGTTAACACTGATTTAGAATTTTCTCAGAGGCCCTGCTAGTCTAATCATTTATCTTACTCTCCTGGACAATTGTAGTGATAAATAGGACCGTGTTTTCCCCACCAAAGCTTTTAGGGCCCATCATGGTTAGCTATGGCCACAGAACCAAAGTAAAACCCAAAAAGGCACATGTCTTTAGGTAAAATGATATTCATTTTTCTTGAGATTAATTATTTATCTGTTACTTAATAATGTCTTTAGACCATGTCTTGCTAATTAAATTCATCATATATTTAGAGGATATTTCTAATTAATTTCTCTGTTTATTGACTTCACAGTCTGGTATCTTTGCCTAGATGTATGAATGTTTTTGTTTTTCTATTAGTGTCTTTTTTTTTCCTCCTCCCTGACTTTTCTTGATTTTTTACTGTCTTCTCTGATATTATTGGTATTTTCATTGTATTATTTTTCCACCTCTACCAGTGATGCTGTTCTCCATTTCTATGTTCCATAGACAGAATCAAAGGCATGTAGAGTTTCAGAAGTTTATGGAAGCCCAGCAATTAATTAAAGCACGCTCCAGTCCTTCAACCTGTGTTTAACTTCCTGCACACATGGGGAATCTTCATCTAAATCTTGTCACACTTCATATTAGTGACTTCAGCATAGTTTTATATCTCTTAGAGGACTTTAAATTAGCAATATGCAAACGGGCAAGAGGCATCATTTTTGTCCTTTCATTTTATCCTCAAGGGTAATTTACAAAGTTGAACACTTAATGGGCCTTTCTATACAGACAACAGTGTATTTACTTGGGGAGTACCTCAAGTTAGCTATTGAAATAGCACATTTGAAGATGCTGAGGTGGAGGTGATCTCTGTATTACATGCACAGCCCTCATGCTTGATGTAAACGAGGAGACTGCAAATATAGTCAGGCTTCTTCTTCAGCAAAATACTGATATCTTTTCTCAAGATAACTTGGTGGGGGAAGGGCTGCCAAAGAATATGCATTTGTTACTGATTTTAATTTCTAAGTGTTTGCTTTAAAATGCAGGTTATAATTAAACCGAGGTTTAAAATGATTTCACTGTTCCTTTTTATGTACCAGGTGAGCTTTCACAGTTCAGTTCAGGCAGTTTGGGAATGGCAGTGAGTTAGCATGTGTCCTCAGCTAGAAACTAAGGAAAGCTCAACCAGTTAGAAAGAGCAATAGGACATATTCTTTATCTCAGAGCTTTAAGATCTTTATCCATTTCATTTCAAGTACAACCTTCATGCATGAGGTTACAAGTAAAGTCTCATCTCTGATTTTTTTCTAACTGGCTATTAGGGGTCAGAAACAAATCTGCAATTTCTGGGGCTATCTCCTCTGCCCAACATGGAGTTCTTCAGGAAAAACAAGAATTCCCTAGTTCCAAGGGAGACAGTCTTCTTTCACAAGTGAGATGGAGAGCTATAAAAGGACATCCTAACCTTATTGTTATTTCCATTGATTCTATTGCTGCAGAGCTGCCATTGAAACAGGTCCAATATTCAAGATTGATCTTTGCTCCAGGGTTGGCCTTGCTGATCCAGATTTCTGATTGTTCATATTGACTGACACGTGGACTTGAAAGTCACATTTTTATTTTTATTTTATTTTTAGTTTACATACCGTATATATGCTTGTATGTATAGCAACTATTCCAATTACCAGCACCCTATTCTGGTAGCTGGGTCTCCCAGAATTACTTACTCACCGCCTTCCCAGCCAATCCTCAACACACCCTGGAAAATCTATGTGGAGCTTCCTTCTTGTGGACTAGTTACCCTTGGAGCCTGTTATTTGTATTTTATACTAGCAGATGTTAATGGAGACCATTCTATGCTGTCAAAGAGGGTCAAATAATGCTGCAGGAAGAGACCAGACTTTCCTTTCTCCTTTGTCACCTAATCTTTTCCCTTCGGTCACTATATCCTGTAGAGCATCTTAGTTTACGGTCCCATGTTGCCTTTACATGAGCAGTAGGTGCCAACTTTTCATAGATCTCTTTTCATTTCATAGATCTCTTTGCCATAACAATGAAACATTCCCAAGTGATTTGAATTTGCCTCAGGTTTCAAAATATTTTAAATTATGCATCACTTGGAAGCTGGTCAACAGAAATATCTGAATCAAAAGTAGGTTATTCTGAACATCTTATATGCGTATAGTCATAACCCATGGACTCAAGACTGTGGGGTGGAGAGAGCTTGGGACCAGGGGTGGGTGGTCTCAGGAGGTTAATAGAGAGAAAAAGAGATCATATGTAATACTTCCTATAGTAAAGAACTATTTTTTAAGAATGTTACAAACAAAAGTAGGTTATTGGTCAGTATAATTGCTAAGGCCCCATCATGATCCATCAGTATCCATGTTTGATCAGTAGGAATCTATCTTCAAAGCCAATGAGGGTGAACAGGAAGATTAAGGATAATTCTCATAAAGATCTGCTGGTTCACAGTGTGAGTAGGTAGAGAAGGGGTAGTAGTAGTCCAGGCCAGATCCTGACATCTATTAGTTTTCTTTGTGCTATTGGCTGCAAAAATAAGGTAGTATTGTGTTATCTGACTTTAGTAGGTAATATATTTGTAGATAAATTTAGTTGCAAGTTATATAATAGCTGACAGACCCTGATTTACAAAACACAAATAAAAAATAGTAATACTCAAAAGTAATAACATTTTCCTGGAAACTGCAACATTTTATGTTAGAAACGTTGAAAACTCCACAATGAGGCTTATTTCAGATTCCAAAAGAATTTCAACAAATAAAGTTCATGAACTGATTTTTGCCTTGGTTTACTTTTTCTCTGAGCATACTTTTTTGCTGTATTTACTCATTTAGTCCTCCTAACGACTTTCAAAAATAAGGAAGTAAGATAGTTATTTTGTAGAAGAAGGTATTGAGTCAAATAAAAGTGTCTTGAGAACAAATAGCTGTTGATTAGAAAACTAGGATGTCTCAGTTCAAGACACTTTCCCTTATCATAAGCTAACTCTAATTCATTAAATTATACTGCCTTTCAAACGTGAATTGTTTCAGTTTACTTTTTTTTTAAATTGCATGCTTCCTAAAAAAAATGTTTAGACCTTACATATTTATTGTAAAATGTCTCATATAATTAAAGTTTTAATATTAGCTCTGATATTATCTGAAATATTCTAAGAATTTACTACATTTGAAAAATATATTTATACTAGTGTAGTGACCTGGTGCATGGATTTGTGCACACTGAAAGGAAATTAATTAGAGGGTAGGTGTCGGGGTGGGACTGGGTGAAACGGGCCAGACACACCCTGGAACAAACCTCCCTAGAAGCCTTCCTGGCAGGGCCACACCAGGAATAGAGTCTATCCAGCAGGTGGGTTCCTTCCGCCTGGCCTGCAGGGATCAGGTAGAATCCACCTCTCCAATACCCCCGGAGGGCTCCTGGAGTGTGACAGGGCATTTCTCAGGTGACTCACTCAGCAATCAGACTCTCTTCTCTCTTATTGAGGGTGCATCACCCTAGAACCACAGTTCCCAAGTCACCGCAGCTCAGCAACTCCTGCCTTGAGTGTCTGCCCCCTGGTGGTCAGTGCACATCATAGCTACTGGTCAGACTGTAGAAAGGACAGATGGTTGCTTAGGCTTTTATACATAGATTTGTATTAAGGCACTAATATTATTTATCGCCATGTTTTTGTGCACAGCAAACAACAAATAGCTTCTGAATATCAAGAAAGAAGGAGATCACACACATTTAAAAGTACCCACCCTGGTAAGACTAATGATAGTGAATTACTCTTGGTGCTCCTAACATAGATGCAGTAATATTAAGGAAGTTTTGATAATAAAAGAGCAGTGACAATGTGTAAGTTGCATGTGTAGTTTTTGTTAATCTCTTTCTTCATAGAATAGTATTCAGTAGGATTAAAAATGTTATTGTGGGTATTTCAAAATCGGGGGCTATTTTGTTTGAAAATGTGTCCATTTATCTTGACCCCTAAAAGCACATTTGACAATCTTTATTTAAAAAAGAAAAAAGATGTTAAATAGGAATGTTGTATGTTTCTACTATATTCACATGATAACAATTTGGACTTGTTCTAAGAATATATCTTTAGTTTTCATAATGAATGCATTACATTTAATAAATGAGCACTTATTATACATAGTAATTAGTGTTACTAAAAAAGTAACTATGAACTAGAAACTCATCACTACTTTTTAATAACACAAGCAAATGGCTAACGATAAGAGTTACTCACTTAGCCAGTGTGCAATGATTCCAATGAAATGTTTTTTTAAAGAAATATACTCATAGTACAGAAGTCAAAAAGGCAATACCTGTTGAGAATCATAGGGTATTTTACATATTATAACAACTAAGTTTCATTGTTATCAATCTCATTCCTCAGAAGTTAAACAGAATGAGATATATTGATTTATTAGAACAGCATGCTATCTTCGTTAAACAAATGTCAGCACACTAAATTCTTTAAAACAAGATGCTCTGTTGTCATTGTCCCTAAAGATAATCATAAATATTCAGATAGTCCCACTTGGGACTCATCAAATTATAACAATAAATACAAAAGTGTTTCAAATACAAAAATGTCAGTGTGCTACCCAGATGTGGCACATAGTTCACTTTGTATTCTGAACTATATGAGGACTTTATCAAAGGACTTCTATTGGCTTGTTTTGCAAATTATAGGAAGTGCAAAGATGAAGTAATGTTCTGACCTTGAAGGTGCTCATAATATGAGAGAACTGTTCCTGTTTTGATTTCTATAGTTTTTAAGCAGAATTTTCAAAGAAAATATCAAAATTCAGTTAATTAATTTTTCTGCTTAATGGTCACGCTATTTACATCTCAGTTGTCTTTTAGGTACTAACCAGAGGCCTGGTGCCTGACATTCATGCATTCGGGGGAGGGGAGGTCTCTCAGCCTGGCCCATGCACTTGTGCAGTCCAGGAGCCATCAGGGGATGTCCAACTAATGGCGTATGCCCACTCCCCACGGACATCTTTAGTGCTGCCAAGGAGGCGGCAAATGCTCCCAGGACCTCCACTGCACTCACCAGCCATCAGCTTGGCTTCTGGTTGAGTGGAGCTCCTCCTGTGGGAGCACACTGACCACCAGGGGGCAGCTCCTGTATTGAGTGTCTGCCCCCTGGTGGTCAGTGAACATGATAGTGACTACTAGTTCCTCTGTTTGGTCAATAGCATATTACATTTTATTATATAGGATTATTATTTTGATGATGCAGAATTGAAATATTTAAAAAACACAGTCCTTACCCTCTAAGAGTTTATTATTACCATTTGTCATATCTATTATTTAATACGGTTTATTCTATTCTTACCAGGTGCCAGAGTGCACTAGGAGCTTATAATTATCATTGTTTATTATTTTTGTTTGTGTGTGGTGTATGCCAGCCACATTAAGTCCATGGTGAGAACTAGAGTTGTAAAACTGTGGGTGAGATATCTCAGTTGCTTAAAGCATTGTCTCTGATATGCCAAGGATGTGGTTTTGATGCCTGGTCAGGGAGCATTCCAGAATCAGAAATGAATGCATAAATAAGTTGAACTACCAAGTAGTGTTTCTCTCTGTGTGTTTCTATCTCTTTCTAATTATTTTTAAAATGTTTCAAAAATAAATGGAAATAAATATGTGCGTGAGATTTAAAGTAAGCATGCAGACAACAAAGAAGGTTTCCAGGGAAAGTGACAGAAGGATGATGTTTGTTTTGTTTTTTAAATATATTTTATTGATTTTTCACAGAGAGGAAGAGAGAGGGATAGAGAGTTAGAAACATCAATGAGAGAGAATCATTGATCAGCTGCCTCTTGCACACCCCCTACTGGGGATGTGCCCGCAACCAAGGAACATGCCCTTGACTGGAATCGAACCCGGACCTTTCAGTCCGCAGGCCAACGCTCTATCCACTGAGCCAAACTGGTCCCGGATAAGAAGGATGATGTTTGGTGGGTAGAACAGCTATTGAGATTATGGTTTTAGCTGTAGGAACAGCAGTGCAGGGGCTGAGAAGCACATGTGAACTTCCTGGGGTTTATGAGCAGTACCGTTATAATGTGCAAAATGTATGTAATGGGAATGTTGGGAATGAGGTGAGTGCCTAGCTAAGGCAGGCTTAGGAAAGTCTTTAGTGCTACAGAAAGAACCAGATCTTTTTCTCTGGGCCTTGAGAAATTTATCAGAGAGAATGCTTTTAGCTTCAGATAATAGGTGGTCTAATTAACAGAGGCTGAAACAATAGGAACCAGGATTGTTTTGGAGGTTCAGTAATGTCACCAGGATCCTAGTTGTCCTTTTTTTCAGCTGTGAGGTTGTCAGTATTTATGTCTGTTTGTCTGGTCAGTACTTAGCAATGGCTCCAAAGTATTCGGTTCTCACATGTCCATATATAAAGACAGAAGGCCTGCTTTTCCTTAGGCGTTCTTTTTCCTTAAACTTTTTGTTACAGTAGAGTTGGAACACATAATATTACTTTCAGGTGTGCATCCATAGTGGTTTGGCATTTACACACATCACAATTAGTTCATAATGATATGTCTTGTACCTATCTGTCATTGTGTAAAGTTATTACAATCCTAGAGGCCCAGTGCACGGATTCATCCCTTGGCCTGGCCAGGGATTGGGGCTGACGTGGGCCTGCCTTGCCCAGTCTCCATTGGCCAATTGGGGCTTGGGGGTTGGCTTACTTGGGGAGGTTGGCTGTGGGAGTGCACTGACCACCAGGGTACAGCTCCTGCATTGAATGACTATACTCCCATGATGCATGTGCATTATAGCTACTGGTCGGTTGTCTGGTCTTCTAGTCATAACAGTCATTTAGGTTTTTATATATATATTTGAGACATTAGCTCAGCTGTATACTAGATCCCCGTGGCTCTTACATGTTATAACTGGAAGTTTGTACTTACATATATTCTTATTTCATCCCTCTCCTACACTTACTATACTCTGGCAAGTAAGGGATTAGTTTGTTTTGTGAAGCTATGGGGTCTCTTTCTATTTTATTCTTTTAGATTGCATATATGTATGAGACCTTATAGTCTTTGTCCTCTTTGTCTTATTTCACTTAGCATAATACCCTCTCAGTCCATCCATGTTGCCATAAGTAGCAGGAATTCATTATTTTTCGTCTGGGTAATATTTCGTTCTGTATATATGTAAGTATATGTGTATGTGTATACATATATACTACCCTCATATTCAATATTCATTTATCTATGGAAGGACATCTATATTGCTTCCATATCTTGACTATGGTAAATAATGCTATAGTGAACATAGGGTGAAAATATGTTTTCAAATCTGTATTCATGTGTCTGTTGGATAAATACCCAGAAGTAGAATAGCAGTTCTATTTCCAATTTTTAGATGAATGTCCATGCTACTTTCCACAGTGACTATACCAATTTATAATCACCTGTCCAGTGCATGAGGCTTTTGCTTTCCTCCATATCCTCACCAATACTTGATATTTATTTAAGATTGATGACAGCCATTCTAAGAGAATGAGTGGCTACTTCTCATGGTTTTCCTTTGCATTTCCCTGATTCGTGATGTTGAGCTATGTGTTTTCTTTAACTTTTTTTGAAATAATTTTTTATTGTTTTTAGTGTGAGATAGGGAAGGGAGAGCACCATAGAAACATTAATGAGACAGGCAGCCATCACATCCATCAGTTGCCTCCTCTACACCCCTATGAGGGATCAAGCCTAACTGTGCCCTGACCTAGAATATAACCAGTGACCTCATGGTGCATGGGAAAACACTCAATCCTCTAAACCACACCAGCTGGACCTATGTGTTTCTTTTAAAATAGAAAAAAACAAAAACAACAACAACAAAAAAAAAACACACACACCCAAAAAACCAAACAAAAACCAAACAAACAAACAAACAAAAACCTAAACAAAAAAAACAACCACCAAATAAGTGGCCTGCAGCTCACTTTCTCTAACATATTATAGGCTTGGGTTACATCCCATGCTCATTTCTAAACCAGACAGTGGTAAACTTACTGTGATGAGCTTAGTATAATCATTTCTCTTTTGGGAGCTGGAGAGATACCACTTTCTTTGTGTATCAAGACAGTGAATGACCAAATACAGTTGTGGTTCTCCAGCAAAAATGAAGACCAAGGTAGGGAGCCAGCAATATTTGCTGCAGGGATTCATTGTAGTTCTCAGCAGAAGAGTAATGCATTAGGCTTTATTAGGGCACTGTGGTTGAGGTATTAAGCATGGACCAGCTAGCTTTCTCAGGAAAGGGCCTAAAATCAAGGCCATGTGGTCTGCCATATCTACTCAAGTCTGCCATTGTAGTGTGATAGCAGTCCTAGAGAAGCTGCATGCTAACAGTCAAGGCTGTGTTCTACCGAGACTTTATTTACAAAACTAGATGGAAGCTCATATTTGGCCTATGAGCCCTCTCTTGATGACCTCTCATGTAGAGCTCAGATGGAAGGAAACCACATAAAGAGACTGGGAGACAAAATAAATTTCCCTCATTGGACTGGCATCAGTACATTATGAAGTTTTTACCCATTTATGTGGAAATGTGTCAGGAAGCTCAATTCAATCCATTTACAATGTTAATGTCTTTCTAATTCTATGCCTCTTTCATTTGTTTTGCTTAAAAAGTCTTATAAATTTATGAAGGAACATTAATAGTTAGTGATATCATCCCCCTGTTAGAGCCACCTTTAAGGAGCTCATGTTTGACTAGGGCAGTTGGCAGTACAAAACAAAGCAGAGACAGTAGGAGGCCCAGTTCATATGATTTCCGCATGATTGCATGTAAGAAGTGGTGAGGAGAAAGAAATCCAAGGTGACTCACAAAGGCAGTGTACTGGCATTTAGACTGGACATGAAGAATAGGACTTTATTCGATGAGCAGAAAAGGGCCACTGTTCAAGAGGTAAGAGCAGTATTTTTCCATACATATTGAGTTTGGTAGAATATTCCTGGATACATTTTGGATTCAATTTCTTTGACTTTTTGACTTGTCCTGTGAAGCACTGCTTTTAATAGGTGAGCCATGATTTTAGTTTAATAAGACACTTTAAAAATATTAGAAACAAATAAAAAGAACTTTGAAATAACTAGAACACTATTTTGGTATATATGATATTTTTTGTTTTTTTACATTTATCCCAATATTGATTGATTTCTGACTATTGTAGAAAGAAATTAAACCCTGTTTTGTTGTATAAAATTGTCATGTGATATCTTTCTTTTCTTTATAGGAACGTTGATACTATAGAACATGTAGTCAATAATTAGGATTTTGTATTTCTTATTCTGAGTAAATATTAATGTTGCTTGTTTCACTTATTTTCTGACATCATTGTTTTCTTTATCCCTTTCATGTCTTTATTCCAGTAGTTACAGATCTGCGCCACATTCAAAAACAAGCATGGACCGAAACAAAATCAAAAACAGGTATTCTGTGAAATCAACTTCTGACTAGCTCACTGAATAATACCAATTTCACATAAAGCAATTTTGTTAGAGGTTCCTAAACCCATACCTAGGTTTGCAGATTCCTCCAAAAAACATTTAAAGAACTCAGCATATAGTTTTACTCATAAAAATGATTTATTAGAAAAGCCAAAGTGAAATCAGAAAAGGTGTTTGTGACAAAGGGTGGAGGACACAGGCACAAGCTTCCAACAGTCTTCTCCCTGTGGTGTTACCAGGAGGTGTGTAGTTACTCAAGTGTCAAATTCTGACAACTCACATGAAATATTTCATCTACCAGACTTGGTAGACTTAGTGCCAAGGTTTTGTGGCATGCTAGTCACACGGGCACCTTCCTCATAGCATGTACCAAACTTCTAGATCCCCAGAGGAAAGCAAGTGTTCAGCATGAATCCCATCAGTTGTACAAAGTGTTTAGGCACAAGGGCCCACTCTTTTCAGTTAGGGAAAGGTGAAAACTCTCCCCATATTCAGGTTTTCAGACTCTAACTGATGGGCAGCCATTTAAGCAGGACTTTCTAAGGAAAGGAGTCTTAGGCCTGCTGTATGAAATGTTTCTGCATAGTAGTATAACCCTGACTGAATTTTTTGCATTGAATCAAAGTTTTTATTTTTAAAACAAGTAATATGATAATGTAATATGGTACTGGTTTCAGTAGCATCATTTGTAATTGCTTGCAGTGCTGGTTACTTCTGTGATGCTTGGTGAGTATTTAACAGATATTTTTACATAATTTACTAGTGTAATATTAGGCAATTTTAAGGTTTCCTTTTTATACAACCAACTTTTCAGGACATTTGTTTTGTAAAATCATCATAATGATTTTTTATTTCAAATAGAAAAAAATGTGTCTTTTAATTTTATGGATGATTTAATTTATATCATGCTAAATCCCTGTTTATAATAATAAAGCAAGATATTCAATCATATTTATCAGTTCTTTTCCTGCCCTAGTACACAGTTATAATTATTGGCTTTACTTATATCTTTCTGTATGTTTTTCTCAATTGTGGGAAAGATACCTATTTGTGGTACTTGGGTTTTCTTAATTTTCAAGGTGACTGTGTCTTGAAAATAGTACTAATATAGTTATGTAGGTTAATAGCACATTCAGTTGATGCATTTTCTTTCACAGAAGTTCTTAAGCCTTATTTTTTAAAACAATATTAAGTTCACAGCAAAATTGAGCAGAAAGTTCCCTTAAACCCTACATCCCTTACACACACAACCTTACTCTTTATTTTTTTACATCCTGCACCCGAGAGGTACATTTATTACAATGGATGCATGTGCATTGATGCATCATTATCAACCAAAGTCCATAGTTGACATTATGGTTCAATCTTGGTGTACATTGTTTGGGTTTTGATAAATGTATGATGACACATAACCACCGTTAACAGTATCATAGAGAATCACTTAACTGCCCTTAAATCCTCTGTGCTCTCTTATTCATCCCTGCCTTCTCTCTAATCCCTGGAAGTCACTGATCCTTTTTACTATCTCCGTAGTTCTGCCTTTTCCTGAATGTTGTATATTTGGAATCATGCAGTGGGTATCTTTTTGAGTGTTTAAAAATTATATCCAAGGTATTTGGATGTAGTTATTCAAGATGTTCTTTGTCCTTTGTGCTTTGTTGTTGTTGTGTATCAGAACAGGTTCTGCTGATACATACTGTCCAAGCTGAAAAAACATGATTTCTCTATGCATTTGCCATCCAATGGGGAGGGTTGAGAAAAATGACTTCACATGCTCCTGCAGAACACTCACTGAGCTATGATGTGGGCCCAGGTAGACTGTAGCATTGGAAGGAGACTATCTCAAGTGGTTGTATTTTACACAACCGGAATCACAAAATCTTTCCTACTTATCTTGCAGATGGTAATGTGGCCAGAAAGAGTCTCATCTTTCTGCAAAGTGTAGTGCCTAGCGACCACGCTTCCTTGTGATAGGGTGTTTCCTCCTAAAGTGGATAGTCTTCCCTGAAGACCTGGAGAAGTTGTACTGTGTTAGGGAAAATCACATGTATTCTCTTCTACCTGCTCTTAATGGAAAATATCCAGAAAACTCATGCTTTTTACAATTGTCATTGTTAGTCTATGATTCTGCTTCTACTAGCGAAACAATTTTCTATCAGTCTGGTGAGGTTTGTGTAGGAATATGTTCAATGTACATAGCAGTTCAAAGGTAAGTATATTTTGATAGAGCCCATTCTTTTTCTTGCATTTACAAGAGAAAGTAAATGCTCTTAATGTGTTACTGACCAACCAATAATATGATTAATGTTCACTCTAGTATAGTCTTCAGGTGAGGTCCCAAATGAATACTTTCTAACAAAGCATTCGTCCAATACTTTTAAAGTCCAGTTGTTTTATTGCTGTTTAAAATATATTTATGCTTTTCTTTAATAGTGGATGAGATCTCTGACAAAGACTCTTTAAGCAGGTAGGATTTTATGGATTTTTTAAATTATGTGTTAACTAAGTAAGTGCAGAGAATATAACTAACATTTCTAAAGTGTTCTGCCATGAGCCAGTCACTATTTTATGTAATGAACCTGTGATATATACAGTAGTCTTCACAATAGCTCTGCAAAGTAGCTGTGCTATTTGGCCTACTTTTTTTAGTGAGCCCACTGTGGTTCAGGGAGGTGGATGAATTGACCTATGATTTCTTAGTTAGCAAGGGGCTGACTCATGGTTTGATTGTTAACCAGGTTGACTCCCAAATCATTCTCTTGTCTCTCAACATATACTAATAAGTTCCTGTGTAGCATAGTCATTGAGATATGGATGCAAACTAGATAATTCAGAAAGTCAAATCTGATTGTGTGTTTACTCTAATTTAGAGTTTTATTAAGTGGCCCACTTAGTCCAAGTATTTATCTTATTGTACTTGAACATTGTAGTGGTCAATAGGACCTTGTTCTTCCCACCAAAGGTTTTAGGGAAAATCTCAGTTAGCTATGGCCACAGAACCAAATTACCTCAGCAAGGCCAACTCAGGCAAGTGTTTTTACATAAAAGGATATCTATTCTTCTTAAGATGAATTATTTATCCCTAAACGAATAATCTCTACATAGAGATTGTGATATGTTCATTAAATTCAGCATGTATTTAAGGGATGTTACTAATTGATTTCTCTATTTACTGACTTCCCTGTGTGGATTTTTCTTCAAGTGGTAACTTTGCCTAGTTGTATGATGTTTTTATTTTTTCATAGTGCTCTTCTTTCCTCTTCCATGACATTTATTTATTTGTTTGTTTATTTATTTTACTTTCTTTTCTGTTTTTTTTTTTGGGGGGGTGTCTTTTATTGTGTTTTGTTTTTTTTCTACTTCTGCCAGCTCCTGCCTGTGTTCTTCATTTTCTCATAGGCAGAAAGAAAGGCAAGCAGAATTTCAAAAGTTTGAGGAAGCCTATCAATTAATTAATGAAAACTCCCTGTAGTACCTTAACTTATTTAAAATCCTGGCCCCATGGTTAACATGAAGTATTGGAAACTGGTTTAAATTGACTCATTAGAATATAAAAAGTGGTGGGACTTATATGTAAATTCAGGTTGCTTTATCATTTTGTTGGTGAGTTTTAATAATAGACATGGAGATTGGGTAGTGAACACAGTAAATAGAGGATAAGAATGGAATTAGCAGGAATGTCTAAGTTTTAAGAGGAAGAACACTGGGTGAAGGTTGGAATAAAAGTTTTGGAAATGAGATGTATATATTGGAGTTTGTAACAAGTTAAATATAATTATTAAGAAGGAAGGTCATAGGGTGTTCTTTAGAAAGGCAGATTAAAATATGGGGCTCAAAGAAGTCTTGACAAGTTTGCTGCTCTTGTATTAGTTTGTTCAATTGGAAGAACTAGAAACAGTCAAATTTTCTTTAGAAAGATATTTAAAAATATGAGCTACTGGAAAGATCTTTTGATCGCATAAAGAATTGTGATTGCATCTACCTGAACTCTGACTCACAGAGTGGGGCTTAGGTCTCCTTGAGTCCTAAGGGATGAGGATTGCTGAACTACATAGATCTATGTCCCAAGGCAGGTGTCTTCTCACTGCTACCTGATTTCCCAATTAGCTGATGTGTTTTTCCTCTACTTGTAGGATTGGGCAGGAGTAGGACTAGATGTCAGATCAGTAATGGGGTTGGTAACATGCCTATGTTATGTATGGATTACTGAGACTCCATTTAGATTGATTTCAAGGAGCAAAGGGAATAGAGAGCTCTGATTCTTTGTCATTTTAGCCCATCCTTGTTTCAAGAGCCTGTGTCCTCATAGGCTTTAGATGCAGATGTTGGAGACTGGCATGGAGCCTGAAAGGGTGATCTGGAAATGGGAAGGCAGGCTGACAACATAGATATTTGTTCTTTGACATTTGGACATTTAACTTTCAACCATTTCAGGAAACTTCCTGTATAGTTTTAGGGTAAAAAAGGGAAAAGATTCCTCTTAATAAGTGGTTTCCATGTTAAAGAAGCAAAACTGCCAGTTTTGACTGACATTGATTAGTCTTTGAATCAGGGACAGATGTTAAGGAAGGATCAGAATATCTTCCTACTTGGATGTAGGTCATCAGATGAGTTCCAGATCAGGGAACAAAAGTTATGTCTGTTCTTAATTGGTGAAAACAAATTAAACTCAAGCAGAGGGTACCTTCACCAAATAGATCATAAGTTGGGAGAGGTGGTGGCAGAAATAGGTAACTAAAAGCCTTTTTAAAATAGATGCCCAGTGTTAGTTATATCAAGAAACTATTTCATTTCTAGGTAGTTGATCTTTAATTTATATTTTTTGTTGCTTTTTAATTTTTTCCTTTTATTATTGTCTAAAATTTTTCATATGTCTCCATTTTCGCAGCTTGACTCCCCACCCCCCTTTTTGTTGCTTTATTGAAGAAACAAACTCACTTATTTTTGTTTTATATTTTAATGTAAAGACTTTCCAGCAAATTTGGCATTGATGATTCATGGCCTGCATCACACAATGAAGACTTCAAGGTAATGTACTCCTTTTGAAAGTAATTTTCGTGGTTCCAATATAATTTTCAGGAGCCCTAACTCTTAAAATTTTGTAGTGGCCTACCTGCCTATGTTTTATGTTTGTAATACAAACTGAATCTTTTGTTGTTAAATCCTCAAGTGAGGGTATATTTTTTAAAATTGATTTTATGGAGAGAGGAATGGGGAGGGGGTGTGAGCTACTGAGAGAGAGAGAGATAGAGGCACTGATGTGAGAAAGAAATATTAATTGGCTGCCTTCTGCATGGTTCCCAACCAAGATTGAACTGGCAATCTGGGTATGTGCCCTGACTGGGAATTCAACTTGTCACCCTTTGGTGGGTGTGACAATGCTCAAACCAACTTAGTGATGCAGGCCAGGGTGGAAAATATGTTTATTTTATTATCTGATTCATTTATATGCAATTTCCACAATAAATCCATAGAGAAATACATCATACAAGTTATTGCCATAGACTTCGGTAGAAGGAATAGGGAGGTCCTACTTCATGGGAATAAGGCTTTCTTCTGCAGTGATCATAAGTTTTGGAACAAGATAGAGGTGGTTATTGCACAACTTGGTATATGTACCAAATGCTAATGAATTTCTCACATTAAAATGATTTATGTTTGGTAAATTTTACTATCTAATAAAAAAAAAGAATAGTACCATAATAATAATCAGCTAAGTGATCAAAGTAAGATCATGTTATTCCTTTTACAACAATCCAATAGGTTCATTTAAAACATGTCTTCTGATGAAGTTACATTGTTAATTTGTGATTTTTCTTTTTCTTGAGGTAGGCCTGAATTGCTTTGAATTACTCTCTTAGGACTGCTTTCACTATGTCTCATTGGTTTGTCATGTTCTCATCTCATTTGTCTCAAGGAATCCTTTGATTTCTCCTTTGATCTCATTGTTAATGCATTCACTGTTTAGTAACAGGTTATTTAGCCTCCATGTGTTTGTGTGTTTTAAGGTATTCTTGTGTGTGAGTGTGTGTGTGTGTGTGTGTGTGTGTGTGATTGCTTTCTAGTTTGATACCACTGTGGTTGATTTTTTTGGGGGGAGGGAGATCTATCCATTGATATCATTGGGGTGTTAAACTCCCAAATATGATTGTATCAATATTTTTTGTGTATAATTATGTTCTCCTGTGGTAGGTGAATAATTGGGAGTTTCCTGCTACTTTGTCTTCTAAATCAAAGATTCTAGTCTGACACAGCTGGCATAGCTCATTGGTTGAGTGTCTTTTTTGATTGATCCCATTATCCTTTGTTGCCTATTAAAGACAGTTTTAAATTAAAATTTTTTCCTGAATAAATATTGCTATCCAGCTTATTTTTGTTTGCATTTGAATGATTTTTAAAAATTAATCTTTACTGTTGAGATTACAACAGATGTTCCTCTTTTCCCCCCCAATAGCTACCCTCCATCTGATTCCACCCCCCTCCCCCACCCCAGCCCCTCTATTTTCTGTGTCTATGGGTAATGCATACATTCATATAAGATCTTTGTCTAATCTCTTCCCACACACCCCCACACACTCTTCCCTATGAGAATAGTCAGTCTTTTCCATTTCCATGCCCCTGATTCTATTCCATTCAGCAGTTTATTTAATTGATCAGATTTTTTATTCATTTGATTTTTAGATTCAAATATTGATATATGTATGTATTTGTTATAACTTTGTTGTTCAAATTTTTTTTATCTTTGCCTTTTTCTAAAAAAATACACTTTAGCATTTCATTTAATACTGGCTTGTTGATGATGAACCTCTTAACCTTTTTCTTGTCTGTGAAGCTCTTTATCTAACCTTCAATTCTAAATGATACCTTTGCTGAGTAATCTTGGTTGTAGGTTTTGCTATTCATTACTTTGTATATTTCTTGCCATTCCCTTGTGGCCTGCATAGTTTCTGTTGAGAAATCAGCTGGCAATCATAAGGGCACCCACTTGTAGGTAACCAACTGTTTTTCTCTTGCTGCTTTTAAGATTCTCTCTTTGTTTTTTGCCCTTGGCATTTTAATTATGCTGTGTCTTGGTGTGATCCTCTTTGGATTCCTCTTGTTTAGGGTTCTCTGTGCTTCCTGGACTTGTAAGTGTATTTCTTTCACCATGTAGGGAAGTTTTCTATCATTATTTCTTCAAATAGGTTTTCAATATCTTTCTCTCTTTCTTCTTCTGGTACCCCATAATTCAGATATTGGTATATTTGAAATTGTCTCCTTACACTATCCTATATTTTTGGATTTTTTTTTTCTTCTTGCTCTTCTGGTTGGGTGTTTTTTTCTTCCTCGTATTTCAAATCATTGTTTTGATTCTCAGGATCCTCTAGTCTACTGTTGAATTTCTGTATATTATTATTTATTCCAATCATTCTATCGTCATTTCTAACTGGTCATCTTCCCTTCTTATTCTTGTTCTTGTTCTTCTTGTTCTTGTTCTTGTTCTTGTTCTTGTTCTTCTTGTTCTTGTTCTTGTTCTTGTTCTTGTTCTTGTTCTTGTTCTTGTTCTTGTTCTTGTTCTTGTTCTTCTTGTTCTTCCTCTTGTTCCTCTTGTTCTTCCTCTTGTTCTTCCTCTTCTTCTTCTTCTTCTTCTTCTTCTTCTTCTCCTCCTCCTCCTCCTCCTCCTCCTCCTCCTCCTCCTCCTCCTCCTCCTCCTTCTTCTTCTTCTTCTTCTTCTTCTTCTTCTTCTTCTTCTTCTTCTTCTTCTTCTTCTTCTTCACATTCTCAGTAAGATCTTTGAAAGTCTCACTAAGTTCCTCAGAAGTTTCTAGAAGATTCTTGAGTAACCTTATAACCATGGTTTTGAACTCTATATCTATTATAGTAGTTAAGGTTCTTCCACTTATTTCATTTGTGACATGTTTCTTTCTCTCTGCCTGTTGGCTGCTTCCCTGTGTTTGTTTCTATGTGTTGGGTAGCTGCTAAGTCTCCTTGACTTTATAGAGTGGCCTTGTGTAGTAGGTGTCTTAGAAGGCTCAGTGGCTCAGCTTCTCCAATCATCCAAGGTGGACACTCTTGATGCACCTCTTTGTGGGCGATATGCACAGTTTTGTTGTAGTTGAGCCTTGATTGTTATTGATGTCTTTGGGATGAATTGACCTCCAGTCCAATTGGCTGTGGGGATCAGTTGCAACTTCAGTGGGAGAGATGCTGTGCAAGAGACACCTTTATGGAGCAGGGCTTGCGTCAGTGTGGATTTGGTGCTCACTGAGTCTGTCCCATGAGTGTGTCACTTATGGATGTGAAGAGTTGTAATCTGATATGGTCTTACACTGACCACTGGTACATTGGCATTTTAATTATGCTGTGTCTTGGTGTGGTCCTCTTGGGTCTCCAGAGAGGTGCAAAGTCAACCACTTCCTGGGGCCATCCAGCAGGAGCTACAGAAAAATCTGCAGATTTCTCCTCTTTGTATCAGGTTTGATACTGCCCAGATGAGGCCAAACTGTGAAGCAAGGCAGCTAGTGTTGGTGCTGGTACTTGGGCCTTTTATTGATAGGTTTTGGGTTCCCTAAGCCACCTGCAGCTTATTTGACAAAATTTTAGCCTGAGAAAGGTCAGACCATTCATATATAAAAGCCGTTGAGCACAGTTTGGGGGTTGTAAATGGGGTGGGGCAGGGTCTCAGGGAATCATCAGGGCAGAGCAAACCAAAATGGCTACCAGTCAGCCATGCACCAGGGAGGTCTTAGCATGGGACCAACAATCCCTTCGCGCAACTGCATTTGGAAGAAAGCTGCCCCCAAGTTCCTGCCCCAATACCAGACACTCCAGTTTTCCTTTTATGAGTCTGGTCTCCCAGAGAGCATCGCCTGGCACATAGGGCCTTTCAGTCTGCAAGCTGACACTGTTCCACTGAGCCAAACCAGCTAAGGATGATTTATTGATTTGAGAGAGAAAATAATGGAAAGGGATAGAAAAATATAAACATCAATGAGAGAAAATATCAATCATCTACCTCTTACATGTTCTCACATGGGGATTGAGCCTGTAACCTAGGCATGTGCCCTGACCAGGAATCAAACTAGTGAACTTTTATTTTTTGGGTGGACACTTGACCACTCAGTACACTGGCAAAGCAAAAATTTGTTTAATTAATTTTTTAAATTATTGTTTTGAGATAGAGGAAGGGAGACAGGCAGACTGAGAAAGACAGAGAGAAACATCAATTTGTTGTTCCATTTATTTATGCACTCATTGGTTGCTTCTTGTATATGCCCTGATGAGAGACTGAACTGTCCAACTTGATGTATTGGGACAATACTCTTACAAATTGTGCCACTAGAACAGGACCTTTTCTTTTCTTTCTTTCTTTCTTTTTTTTTTTTTCCTTTCTCTTTGCTTGCATTTTCAGGAAATATCTTTTCCATTTCTTTACTTTCAGCATGTGTATATCTTTTGTTGAGATGGGTCTTTTGTAGACAGTATATGTAGGGATCTTGTTTCCCTATCCACCCATGTATTTTCTGTCTTCTAATTGAAGCATTTAATCCACATACAATTTAAGGGATTATTGATAGTACTCATATATTGCCATTTCATTCTTCATAATTATTTCTATCCATAAAATTATGTCCCTGCCTTTTTTCTTTTTCTTTATATAGAAGTCCTTTTAATATTTCCTCTAATACTGTCTTTGTTTTCAGATGAACTCCTTTAAGTTATGTGGAAAGCTCTTTATCTCTTCTTCAATTTTACATGATAGCTTTGCTGGGTAGAATAGTTTTGGTTGTATGTCCTTCTTTTTCATTACTTTGAATATTTTATACCAATCCTTACCAGCCTGAAATATTTCGGTTGAGAAAGCACCTGATAGTCTTACGGGTCCTCTCTTGTAGGGAAATATATGTTTTTCTCTTTTAGTTTTTAGATTCTCTCTTTGTCTTTAGTCTTTGCTATTTTAATTATGCAATGTCTTCCTGTGGTCCTCTTGTATGGTATACTGTGTCCGGCACTTGTGTCTCCTTTTTCCTCACCCAGTCAGGGAAGTTCTCAGTCATTATCAGTTCTTCACATCGGTTCTCAATTTTTTGCTCTCTCTCTCCCCTTTCTGTAATCCCCATAAGGTGGATGTTGCTATGCCTTGTGTTGTTTGAGAAGTCCCTTGAAATAGCCTTATTTTTTTTAAAAAAAAAATTCTTTCTGCTCTAATTGGGTGTTTCCTGCTACCTTGTCTTCTAAATCAAATATTCTATTCTCACTTAGCTGGCATAGCTCAGTAGTTGAGTGTTGACCCATAAACCAGCGGTCACAGTTCGATTCCATGTCAGGACATATGCTCAGGTTGTGGGCTTGATCCCCAGTGTGTGACATGCAGAAGGCAACTGATCAATGATTCTTTCTCATGAAAGATGTTTTTTTTTTTTTATCTCTTTTTCTCCCTATACCTACCTCTCTGAAATTGATGAAATTTATTTTTCTAAAGAAGATTCTGTTCTCTGCTTCATCAAATCTGCTATTGATTCCTTTTAATGTATTTCTCATTGCAGATATTATATTCTTTATTTATGAGTGGTTATCTTACCTGGTTTATTTGTCATTTTTTACACTTGCTATCTTTATTTAACTTCTCACTATATTTCTTGAGCATCTTTGTAACCATAATCTTAAATTCTGTATCTTGCCTTCCATTTTATTTATTTATTTATTTATTTTTCTGAAGATTTCTCCCATTCTTTCATTTGGGGCATGTTTGTCTCTCCATTTTGGCTGCCAAGTGGTATTTTATTTTGTGTATTGGGTAGATCAGCTTTACCTTCTAGTCTTGGTATAATGACTTTATGTATTAGGTATCTAGTGGGGCACATTGGTACACTCTTTCTGATTACCTGACATAGGTGCTCCAGGAATGTCACTTGTGTGAGTTATTGTGTTATGTGAGCCCTCCCTTGGTAGAGTTTTCATTGCTATTGGCCTGTGAATGTATGGGTTTGACGGTCAAGCTGGCTGATTATACTAGCTGCTATTCAAAGACTCGGCCCATGTCAAGAAATTCATGCCAGCTTGGTGTGGTGCCTGCCTAGGTTTCTATTTGGGTGTTTTGCTTGTGGAGCTAATTGGGACATGCTCTGAAACCCCCACTGGGTGTGTTGGTTCTGGAGCTTCTTGGGAGGGACTCTGTGGCAAATCAATGTCTGTGATTTCCCCTGGGCTACCTGGGTAAAGCAATAAAGCGATACAGTTTGTGACCATCTCTGCTGGGACTCTGTGCGCCTGGAGGCCAAACTGCACAGCGATGCCTCCTTCCACCAGCACCAAGCCCATGGGGCAGTGGAGCAAAAAGCCCATGTCACTCTGAGATCCACCTCCACCTACCAGCTTTCTGATGGGGTCAGTCACTAAAAGAGCTCCTGTTGGTATGTGAGTGGCATGAGGTAAGTGAGTCATCAGGTAGGTGCAAGCGGTGTTTACCAGATTGCTACAGATTTAAACTCAGCTTTATTTCAGGGTGTGAGGCCACTGAGCACAAGTCCCAGGGTATACAAATTCAGTTATAACCCACTGGAGACCTGTGGACCTTTGTGGTTGGGTGGGGCCTCTGAGAGTCATTAGAGTAAGGCCAGCAGAATTCATCAGGCCCCAAGTATCAAGATTTGGCTGTGTGAAGAGAAGGCTTGGCATTGGAATGGTGGCTTCAATTAGACCAGCAAGGGAATAAAAGCCCCAACCCAAAGTCACACAACTCAGTCACCCCTTGAGTCCATCCCGACCTCCTTAAGAGGCCTCCATAAAAGTGTACACCATGGGCCCAGGCAGCTGGCTCCTTTGCACTGTGTAGCTCCACAGGGTTTTGGACAAGGATTCAGGATGATGGGCTAGTACATTCCCCAGGCTGAGGTCATAAGGAAGGGAGGGCTTGACCCCGGGGTGATGGCACCTGTGGGCATTGTGGGAGAGGGACTCAGCACAGGGAGGGCACGCAGAGGCCATCTCCTCAGCTCTTTCCCAGAGCCACACAAAACAGTCTCCTCACATGACTCCCAGGCCACTCTGAGCCACCCATTCTTCATAGGCTCAGGGTGAGTGGTGGGAATGATAATCATGGGTTGGCCCTTTAAGAGGACTCCTAGGTTTCTAGCAGACTCCCACCTCTTTCTAAAGGAAAGCTGGATGTCAAGTAGGCTCCTCTTCCCAGCTCTGGTTCTCAATGCTGGGAACCCAGTGTCAGATTGAGACAACATGCTCCTCAGGGGGACCATTGCACCGAGACATGCCTCTGCATTCTCAACCACCACATGTGAATAAAAGCAGAAGGGGGTGTGGGGGGGCATCCTTTTGAAATTTCTGTTCTTCCTGCCATGTAGCTGAGACTTCTTCTGTAGATCCTTTGTTATAACACTGATGTTCAGCTAGGGTTCTGGTTGTTAGTTATATTTAGTTGTCATTCCAATTTGGCCCAGTGAGGAAGTGACTTAACTTTCACCTCTTCTGCCTTCATCTTGGAGCACCCCTAAAAATTTGTGAAATATACTGCAAGAGATCAATATTTAGGATATGGTGATGTGGAATATTTTAATTGAGTAAGGAAGCTTTGTAATGTTAAAACTCAGCTAGTAATTTATTTTTGATAGATTTAACATTTAATAGATTAATACCAACAATGTCAAAATTTGTTTCATATTTTTCTTTTTATTTAGGCTAAGGGAAGTTATTTATTTATTTATTTATTTATTTATTTATTTATTTATTTATTTATTTTTACTTTTTATTTTCAATCCTGTGATTTTGGAGTAGCTAATCATAGATAAACAATCCTAGCAGTTAAATTTTAAATATATTCTAATTTTTCTTTGTTCACACTTAATTACTTAAGGATAAAGTTACTTCAGAAACACATACCAGGACAGCAAAGACATCTAAAAGTCAAAGCAAGCATATTCATCATCCACCTTTGCATCTAGAAAAAATGTTCCAAGAATCACAAATAAATAGGGCATGTGACAAAGAGGATACATCTGCACATTCAGGACACCCTTCTGAGCAAAAGAATGAGGAAATGTGCATCAAACAAGGCACACTAGAGCAGAGAAAGAATTTACAACTTTCCAAAGATGAGTCAAAGCTGAAGTCACATAAATTTTCTGTAAAATTAAAAATGACTGAGTGCCCTGAGGAAGAGCCACTATGTGATAACTCTAAAGGAGGAGCAAGCTTAAGACAAATGCCTTCTAATTTGACAAGTAAAGTACTTGATTGTGAGGGGAAAGATACATTTGGAAAGTCTATCTCTGCAGCATTACAGACATTTCCTGAACGAGAAGAAACCACTCTCAAAATTGTTTCTCCATCTCCTGCAGACCCTGGGTCTTCAGAAGGCATTTCATGTCCCTCTTTTTCTCTGCTTTGTTTAAGAGAATTGGAATCACATTCTAAAAATAATCACAAACCTGATGCTGAACATGTTGTAAACAAAAATGAGGAGAGTTCTTATAATGATACAGAAAGTAAAAAAGTAAGGACCCTAGTAATTACCTCTGAAGTGAGAGAAGACCAACAGTTTGCTATGCAGATGACAAAAAATAGGAACCCAAATACCACGGATTGGAAATTAGGCATTGGACCTAAGCCTCAGTCTAGTGATCCAAAAAGCAATGAAACAAAACCTGTGATTGAAATAAAAAGCCATGATATGCCTGCTGTTACAAATACTAATACGGAAATAAAGCCAAATCAAGACTTGTTCCAGAAGCCATTATGTGCAGATCATCGCAGTGCTAATGCTTATAAAAGCGCGGACTCTAAATTAAAAGATGATAGTTCCTCATCTCTGCACAGTGACAGAACATCTGGAGTATATGTAAAGAAGCTACAGCAATATGTACAAAGTTTTCAGAATGACATAAACATGTTAAAAGTAGGGCGCCAGGCTTGGGATAAAGAGATTGTTCAATTTCAAAAAGAGGTAGGACTTCTTTCGCTGCAACTCTTGTTTTTTTCCCTTATCAATTCTCTTATTCATTCTGAAAAATTTTTGTTTGTAAAACTAGGTTGTTTAAATATGTTATTATAAATATAAATAGATCCAGTCAACTAAGAAATAGGATTTTAAGAAAATATTCTCAGGTTTGTTCTTAAGTCTTTCTATCAGTCTTCCCTAGGATTGGGAAACTAATTTAGCCATGTACCATTTCATCATCTGAACCAGTGAAAGTATAAAAGAAAGTATTTAAAAACATAATAAGCTCTAGGATTGCTTTATTTCTTAAGTTAATTGGCTTAAATATAATTTACATCCCATAGCCTGTCCAGTGCAGCTCAGTGGTTGAGCATTGCTCCATGAACCAAGAGGTTGCTGATCAAATTCAGGGTCAGGCACATGCCTGGGTTGTTCCTGGACCTGTGGTAGAGGATGTGCAGGAGACAGCCAATCAATGGTTCTCTGTTATCGATGTTTCTCTCTATCTCTCTCCCTCTTTCTCTGAAATCAATATTAAAAATACTTATAAATAGCAGCCCAAAAACAATAAAATGGAAGGAAACCATGACTGAGAGAAAGGATATAAAGAAATATCCCCAACTAAACTCATCTATTTTTATGCTATTGTGTAAATCTTCTGTCCTTTACTGAAAAACTTGAAACTTAGAATTCCAAAATGATCACATCAAGATATTTTTATTTTATTTTACTTTTTAGTTATAGTTTATATTCAATATTATTTTGTATTAGTTTCACATGTATATCATGGTGGTTAGATAATCATATACTTTACAACCTAGTTGCCCCAATATTTCAAGTGCCCACCTGTATTATTCATCATCACTGGAATATTATTTAGATATTTTAATTACAAACATATGTACTTTCACATATATATATTTTATTATCACTCTCAGATGTGTTTGTTGAATTGAACCTTTGCATTACATTTTTTAATAAAGTATGATGATGCCATAAAAAAAAAACCAACCTGAAACTTTACCATTTGTGACAGCATGGATGTGCCTAGAGGGCATTACACTAAGTGAAATAAGTCAGAGGGCATTACACTAAGTGAAATAAGTCCCATCTGATTGTACTTATATGTGGAATGTAAAGAGCAAAATAAATGAACTAAGAAATTTAAAAGATATTCATACATAACAGAGAGATATGACTGCTGGATGCCAGAGGAAAGGGGGTCAGAAGAGTGGGTCAAAAGTAAAAGGGTCAACAAGTACAAATTGGTAGTTACAGAATAGTCACGGGGCTGTCAGGTTCAGCATAGAGAATATAGTCAACCATTATTTATATAAAAAGCTAAGTGACTGACCATACATCCGTCCAACCGTTTGATCAACCGACCTGCTGGTACATATGACGAGCACTGGCAATTTAAAAATAAACATTGATTCCTGAAAAGCTCTTGCTGGTGCCAATGAAACTTCAATTTCTAGACTTGATATAAAAAGTGAAGTTGCAAAAACCATTAAAAAGGCCCAACTTTTAATTATTGATCAGTGCACCATGGCATCCAATCATGCTATAAACGCCATAGATAGATTGCTAAGGGAAATTATGAATTTGAATCTTGTGTTCAGTGGAAAAGTTCTCCTTGGAGGGGATTTTCAACAATGTCCCATCAGCCATAGTACAAACAAGTTTAAAGTACCATAGTGTTTCGGGATGTTTCAGACAGTTGTTCCTTAAAACAAATATGAGATCATAGGATTCTGCTTATAACGAATGGTTAGTAAAACTTGGAGATGGCAAACTTGACAGCAGTTTTTATTTAGGAATGGATATTATTGAAATCCCCTGTGAAATGATTTTTAATGTATCTATTATTGAAGCTACCTTTGGAAATAGTATATCTATAGATAATATTAAAAATGTATCTAAATGTGAAATTTTTTGTCCTAAAAATGAGCACGTTCATAAACTAAATGAATAAATTTTGTATATACTCGATGGAGATTTTCACACCTATTTGAGAAATGATTCCATTGATTCAATAGATGATCCTGAAAAGGAAAAATTTCCCATTGAATTTTCTAATAATATTACTCCTTTGGGAACGCCATATCATTTAATGCCAAATTAAAATTGAAAGTAGGTGCAATCATCATGCTACTGATAAATCTTAATAGTAAGTAGGGTCTTCGTAATGTTACTAGATTTATTATCAGAAGATTGCGACCTAACATAGCCAAAGCTGAAATATTAACAGGTTCTGTGGAAAAAAAAGGTTGTTCTGATTCTAAGAATTGATTGTCCCTCTCTGACAGTGGCCTGTCATTTAAATTAATTCCAAGAGAGTTTCCTGTGACGCTGGTGTTTGTGATGACTATTAATAAACCACAAGGGCAAACTCTAGATAGAGTAGAAATATTCTTACCTGAAACCACTTTCGGACATGGTCAGTTATACGTATGTTGCTTTCTCTGGAGGTAGAAGAATGTGTGACGTTAAAGTTGTAAATACTTCATCACAAGGGAAATGAGTCAAGCATTCTGAAAGTGCTTTTACTTTTATTGTGGCATTCATTGAGTTATTGGAATAAGTTTGATCAATTTATCAGTCATTGCTTTTATCAATGTTGTTTTTATATCATGTTTTTGTTTTTATATCATGTTTTTGTTGTTTTTAGATCATGTCTTTGTTGTAGTTATATCATGTTGTTATTGTTTACTTATTAATCAACTTTCATATTATTTTCATATATATTTTACTAATTTTCTTTCATCCCTGACACTTCTATTATAGAGAAAGGGTGAGTAGCAATATTAAAATATCAATTTAAATTAACTTCCTTTCCATGTTCACAATTCTGTGCATCAGGCCACTAGTATTATAATAAGTATGAATGGTATCAGATGGGTATTGAAATATTAGGGGGATCATTTTGTAAACTATCTGATTGTCTAACCATTATGCAACACACCTGAAACTAATACAATTAATGTTGAATGTGAATTTTAATGAAAATATTAAAAAATAATGCTCTCCAATTCCATCCATGTTGTTACAAATGGTAAGTCTTTCTTCTTTACCGCAGCATAGTATAAAAAGAGAGAGAACACCTTCCAAAAATAAAAGCATGACAATTATCACTTTGACATGTATGTATCATATAGGTCACATAAATTATTTATAATAAAATCTATATTTTTCTCTATAGGAGAATATTGAGTTTTGAGGTTCATTGATTTTTAAGATGAAAAAACTTGAGATATTATGGTCCTTTATAAAAAAACAAGAGGCATGGTACACAAAATTCATGCATGGGGTTGGGGGGAGGTTCCCTCAGCCCAGCCTTCACCCTCTCACAATCCTGGACCACTGGCTCCTAATTACTCATCTGCCTTCCTGCCTGGTCAGCCCTACCTGCCTCTGTTTTCAGGCCTGATCAATACTTATTGCCCCCCCCACCCCCCCTGCAAGCCTGGTCACCACTTATTGCCCCTGCTGCCAACCTAGTCACCACAACTAGTCACCCCTAACTGCCCCCCCCCCACAGCCAGCCTGGTCACCCCCTAACTGGTCCCGTGCTGGTTGTCCCCAAGTAACCCCCCAGACAGCCTGGTCACACCTTACGCCCCCCCTCCACCACCACCACTGGCCTGCTAGTCCCATACAACCTGCTGTTCAGTTGTTCAGTTTTCCCTCTTTATCCCCTGCTGTCCTGGACATAGGCAGCCATCTTGTGAGGACATGAGGGCTAATTTGCTTATTATCTTTTTATTATATAGGATGTGGCTAAGCCCTCTCATTACACTAATTACTTTTTCAAAAGTCATATTTAAATTACCTGATTAATTTGATGAATTTTTCTGTTTAATTATCTAATTGAGCATTATGAAATTATATCCTTTTTTTTGGTACCATAAAATGATAGAAATTTTTATTTTTACCAAGTTTGGACAGGTCATTTAATCTTGGTTTTATTTCCATTATTAGTAACTATGGGGCTAAAGTGAGTAGATAACTACTTGTATAATTTTTAGCTATAAGATTTTATAGTGATGGTATTACTCATTTTTAAGAGTTGTATATTAACCAACAATTCATTGGTTTCATTCTGCTCCAGTGTTGTGGTATATTGTGGTTCATATATTTTATGAATGCCACCACTTTTTTGATACCCTCAAAGATCTTAGAGAAAAAAGCATTGTAAAAGGCAATGGGGGAAGGAATAGCTTCCTGCAGAAAGAGGAAAACTTCTTATTTGTTACTGACACACAATTTCACATCCTCTAAATCTGGTGGGAAATGCAAGATCCAGGTGGAAAAGACAGAAGTGGACCCATTTTGCTATATTTTTCCTTTTACTTCTCTGTCTCTGCTAGATAAATGTGGTGTGTGTGGGTAAGGAGAATGGTAGGTAACAAAGTAGATGTAATGTGAATAGGAGCACAAAACTAAGACAGCCCTGTTAGAAATCTTGGAAAAGTCGTCTTCTTTACTGAAACAAAAATGAAGTGGAATTGACATTTTCAATTACCTTGATTGACAAACTTCAACAGACAAAATATTTTTATTGGTTAAAGTCAGAGCAATTTCATAAATTAATGAAAATACAGTATTTTTAATGAATAACATAATCACAATATCCTTAATATCAAACTTTCATCAAAGGTTAAGGAAAAAAAGAAGCAGAAAAGCAATAAAAGGGAATTGTCCAGTAATGTATATGAGGGTGCTGATGATGACAATGACAGCATTGGACTGAGTCAGCAAAGCACCAGTAAGCACACTGATAACCAGCAGCCAAGTGATGAAATTAATAAAAACAAAGTCGTTTTCATGAATAAGGTAATAACAAAACCAAATAATAAAAGCCAAATGATAAAATAAATGAAAACCATCTTTATAACAAATAAGGTAATAACAATATCTCTAATATCAACCTCTCATCAAAGGCTGAGAAAAAAAAGAAGCAGAACATCAGTAAAAGGAAAGCATCAGGAAATGTGTATGAGGGTGCTGCTGATGGCAATGACAGAATTAAACTAAGTCAGCAAAGCAACATTGAACACCCTGATAACCAGCAGCCAAGTGATGAAAGTAATAAAAACACGGTCAATTTCATGAATAAGGTAATAACAAAGCCAAATGATAAAATTAATGAAAATACAGTCTTTTTAATGAATGAGATAACAACAAATCCCTAATATAAATCTGTCATCAAAGGCTGAAGAAAAAAAGGAGCAGTCAACCAGTAAGAGGAAAGTGTCAGGAAACATGGATGCTCCTGCTGATGACAGAGACACTGGCGAATGGAGTCAGCAGAGCCACAGTGAACAAACTGATAAGCAGCAGGTTCCTATTGTGGAGGAAGAACCTTCTTACAGGTAGGCCTACAGCAGTACTTAACAGTAGGTGATTACTCTCTTCCTATAAAACAAATTCGAATTTGAGCTAACATTCCTGATTAACTAATTTTATATTTTTACGAGGGAGAGTGAATCTTGCTTGGTAATTAGAAAAATGCAAATCAACAAACAATGGGATACCGTTTTTGGAACTAATAATGATAGTTATTTTATTTTAAAAAGTAACAACCAGAATTGGCACGTGGGAGGAAAAGGCATTCTTGTACACTATTGGGAGATGAACTTGGCACGTCATTTTTAGAATGGTAATTGAATTTGTTTCAAAATTTCAAGTATGCCATTCTTTTATCCCAATAGTTCCACTTCCAGAACTAGATCCTACAGGAAAACATGACTTGTATAAACACACACGTCTACATTCTAAGGACATTAATTATATATTATTATTTTATATATTACATATTATACATTAATTATATATTATTATCTTATATATTATATATAATGTCTAAGGACATTAATTATATATTATATATTTAACATGCAGTAGGTCACTATGTGTCTTATCTATATAAACAAAAGCCTAAGCAACCTAAGGACTGAATGGCCAAATGACTGGTCCACAGGAGCTGTCCAGGTGGTCAATGTGCTCTCACAATGGGAGCTCTGCTCAGCTGACCAACCTGTCCAAGCAACCCACCAGCCTGGCAGGAGCCACTCCCTCCCTCAGTAGTCCTGCAGGCCCAGTCTCTGGAGAATGGGCCAGGCACCAATGGATCTGCACCAACAACAGCACAATCCTGACAGCACTGAAGGCCTCCTGGAAGTTGGCCTAAGACTCCGAATCTGCTTACCCTCCCTAAAAGCTTGGCAAGGAAAAAAGTTGTACTAGTAAATGTGGCCATCAAATGGCTGTCACCAACCAGTACAAACATCAGCCAGCTCGAAAGATCTGGATCCCATGCTGGCAAGGGGGTCCCACTCCCCACCAAGAGGGCTGATTGCATCACAAGCCTCCCCCCTGCAATCCAATCCTCGAGTCGGGAGCCAGATGCAGGGCTCATGGCTGGTGAGCTCCTCTGCAGTGGTGGGAGCCTCTGCAGGATGTGAGCCCCCATCAGGTGCAGTGGGGCGGGAATAAGCAGGAGCAGCAGGCAGGAGGGGCAGGCAGTGTTGGACTGCTGGTTTCAGTCCTTTCCCCGCAGGCCATGCCAAGGCGCCCACGGGTGCACAATGCTGTGCACTGGGCCTCTAGTATATATATATATATATATATATATATATATATATATATATATATATATATAAATATGACATAGATGATAAAGACATATAATATACACATATGCATTAAGGATATTGATATAAATGTTGCAAATACAAATATAAATATGTATGTTAAGGATATTTAGTACAACACTAGAGGCTTGCTGCATCAAAATTCATACACTGGGTGGGTCAGGTCCCTCAGTCCAAAATGCATGCTCTCACAATCTGGGACCACTCGGTAGTGTCCCTAGACTTGGCCTGAGATCAGAGCCTATCAGAGCTTTCCTTCCCTGGGTTGCAGGCAGTTGGCCCCACACCCTACGCATGCCACTGCTTGCCATCAATGCAGCACTAGCACTGCCCTCCCATCCCGCGCCACCAGTGGCCTCCCTCTGAATGCCACAGGCTTGGGTGCAATGGCTTGGCTGTCCTATGCCTCCCACTTTCTTTGCTAGGAGGCGGAGCCAGGCCTCTGAAAGGCTGTCTGCCAACCAGATAGACCCTAACTGCTCACCTACCTACCTGATCTTCCCTAACAGCTTGCCTGACTGCCTGATCACCCCTAATCACTGGTCTGCCTACTTGATCAAGCCTAACTGCAGGACTGCCTACCTGATAACCATTAACCACTGGCCTAACTTCCTGATAATCCCTAACCACTGCTCTGCCTATCTGATTATCCCCAACTCCTCTGCCTGCTGCCCGATTGCCCCTTGCTGCTTGCTTGGGGGCAGTGCCAGCACTGACTTCCAGTTGATCACCCTCCAGTGTTTACTGGTCATTATGACCCATGGCTTTTATATATTAGCATTGCATACCAAAAAATTGGAGATTGTATAAATACCTATTTCTAAGGAAATACTTTGTTATACCCATAAAATAATGTAGTATCCAGTCACCTGAAAAAAATGATGGTAGTTCTGGTCTACAACATATTGATTGTTAGACAATTGACATGTAGTTAAATTAATGTCCTGTCTTAAGCAAATTTTTGTGAGGATACTCTAAATACCTGCCCATTTATAATAGGAAGTCATATGCTGCACTGTCACTCTACTTTGTTTCCATCCAAATTACTGGCTACTATCTTTTTGTGCTTGTTCCTAATCCCTGAGTGTTTAAATATTGAATCCTCAAGTTAATCTGAAAGTCCACTTATTTCACAAGGCAATTTGTTTCATATCTTATCTACAAATGTCAGAATATTGAGTACAACCTATTAAAGCATGTCAAGGAATTAATCTGCTAGATGAGGGTTTGATAAAAGTTGTCTGTAAATAGCCAGACACTCAGTGCTGTGGGCTTCATGAACCATTGTGTCTCTAAAATCTTTCATAGACACTAGATAAACCAAGGTGCTTCTAATGTAGAAATGTAGAGTGCATGTCTTTATCCTTCCTTTTTAAATAGAATAAATTTCAGTATGCCCCTCATCCAATTTTTCAACAGGGACTTCATATTACAAAATTTACAAAAATTCAGTTTATAGAGTAAGAATATTACCTGCATGCTTCCCCCTTTAGTTCTGTAACATAATTTTAACATGATTAATTACAGTGTATTTTGTACATTTGAGTAGTATATTCTAGAGTTGCATGATTTTCATGTAGAAAGAACTCCTTCTGCATTCATTGTAAAAATGAGAAACATGAAAAATAGGTTACATAATATTACATATCTAGAAAAAATTCCTGGTATCTTTTATGTATATCATTCTGTGAATTTACTATGTATCAACTAGTCTGGCATGTTTTAAACCAAATGGTGCCACAGGTGTGTAAGAAAGATTTTAAAGCATTACAAAAATACTTCATAGTCACTATGAAAGGATTGAAAGCTACAGCTAAACATGAAGCAGTTGAGATTACCCAAGGCCATGCCTTTTAACTACAAAATCTTGAAAAGAACTGTCTTTAATCATTGATTCTAATTTCACCTCCATGCACACTTGAGGTAACTGTAGGATTTTAGTCCCACCTCATCTTCAAAATTGTGCTTTCAAGATTAGTACTTGTTTTCCTCTAATAAATGTAGACATAATGTTTTAGATCTGGTCTTACATAACCTATTATCAGCAATATTTGATCCAATGGGAAATTCTCTCTTTTTTCCTTTGGCTCTTAGAACTTTGAGTTTTCAGGGGTAGGGGGTAGACAATCACCTGGTTTCCTCCTTGCTTTCCTAGTCCTTGGTTATTTGGATTCTCTTCATCTCATTCCTTTACACATTCAAGTGACCCAGGTTTCAGTTCTTGATATTTTTTCTCACAACTTTTATTACCTTATATATACTAATGATTTCACATTTATATCTCTGGACCAGATCTCTCTCCTTAATGCCAGACCTATATATCAAATTGCCTACTTGCTGCCCTTAAAAAAAAAAAAAAAGCAAATAGCTATTGGGTGTTCCAGACTTAAGATCTCCAAAATTGAACTATTAATAGTCTTTCTCACACCTGCCCTTCATGTAGTCTACCTTGAGTTAATGAAAGCTCTTCTAATTGCTCTGCTGAAAATTTGGTGTCATCCTCAGCTCATGTTTTTCTTTGTCTTAAATGTCATATCTACTCTGTCAGCAAATCTTATGAGCGAAAAGTCTCTTAGTCTATCTAATAAATGTGTAGTATGCAAATTGATGGTCTCTCCAACACACAAAATGGCCACTCCCATGTGGTCAAAGATGGCTGCTGCCATGTGGACACAAGATGGCTGCCACAAGATGACCACCAGGCAAGGGCAGTTGTGGGTGATCTGTCCAGCAGGGGAGGGCAGTTGGAAGAGACCAGGCCTGCAAGGAAGTGCAGTTGGGGGGGACCTAGTCATATAGTTGAGGGCAGTTGAAGGGAACCAGACTTGCTGGGGAGGGCAGCAGGGGAGGACAGTTAGGGCAAACAAGGCCTGCACCAAAGGGCAGTTGGGAGTGATCTGGCCTGCAGTGAGGGCAGTTGAGGGCGGGGGGGACCCAGGACCACGGGGGAAGGCAATTTTGGGGACCAATCCTGCAGGGGAAGGCAGTTGGGTTGATCAGGCTGCAAGGAAGGAAAGTTAGGGGCAATTGGGCAAGGAGGGGAGCAGTTAGGCATTGATCAGGCTGGCAGGGGAGTGGTTAGGGGTGATCAATCAGACAGGCAGAAGCAGCTAGGGGCAATCAGACAGACAGGCAGGCGTTGGTTGGGAGCAGCAGTCCTGGATTGTGAGAGGGATGTATGACTGTCTGTTTAGGCCCAATCACACTGTGCTTCCCCTGCTTGTCAGATCACCCACAACTACCCTCCCTCAAGGGGTCCAGATTGAAGAGGGTGCAAGCTAGGTTGAGGAACACAGCCCACCCAGTGCACGAATTTCATGCACCAGCCTTCAAGTATAAAATAAAATAGGTTTTCCGAATGTGTACCTGAACTAACAAATTGGTTTATCTGCTTTTACTTACATAGAGAGGAATAGACAGGAATAGAGAGTTAGAAACATCCATGAGAGAGAAACATTGATCAGCTGCCTCCTACATACCTCCCACTGGGGATGTGCCGCAACCAAGGAACGTGCTCTTGACAGGAATCAAACCTGGGACCTTTCAGTCCGCAGGACAATGCTCTATCCATTGAGCCAAATCAGTAAGAGTGAAAACCCTGGCAAGTTTAATTTGAACTTTTGAATTTTGCTGGGGTTTTTTTGTTTTTTGTTTTTGTTTTTTTAATAATTAATTCACTAATATTTTGAAAATGGGGTGATGAAGCTGAATTTCATTATCTGATGAATTGTCACTAGATGTTATTAGATTGTGGAGATGGGATCCAAGCATGTTTGGGGCATGTTATTTCTAATTCCTCCTTCTCTTCACTCCACCCTCATCTTCCCAGGTCATCACCTCATCTGCTATTTCACTATCACTCATAGTGTGGTACCAATGTTCACCTTCACTTCTTCTAACCTCTGTAAAACATCTTCCTCAGCTGCTTGTCCACCAATATTCTGTGTTGTCCCACAGTAACCAGTAACCTCCAGTCCTTCTAAATACAAGTCTGCCTTCATCGGCAAGTAAAATCTTCCAACCGTTACCAATGTTTGCACTTTCACTTCTTTTTATGATGCAGCAAAATTTAAAAATTTCTGATTTTACATGGTAACTCTTTAAAACATATGTTTTATAAGACACATTGCCCTGTTGTATGTTCATCATTATCTTCATTCTGCAATACTACCACTTCATCTTCTAAAAATTTTTGCAGTATATTCATTTGGTTGCCAGAATTATCCCCAGGTCCATGGGCTGGATACATGATGTTAGATTTTTTGGCAAATACATACATCTAAATTAGCCATCCTCTGAAGAGAAAATATTTTTGAATGGATGAGCAAGAGCATTGTCTAAATGCAATAAACATGTTGCACCCTCTGGTGGTATTCCAAGCCATTCACCTTGAAACTTCCTGTCTGTGGGTACATATTCTTTAAAAATCCAGTCTTACAAAGTGTCTGCATAGAGCTATTCCTTTTAAGAATTGCAATACAAAACAGGCAGATGATTCATTATATTTTTTAAAAGTCTAGGTTTTGAGTTTTACCATCGATTACAGATGTCAGTTTATGAGAGCCATTGGAGTTGGCACACAGCAGTGCCAAGAGCCTATCCTTGCTGACTTTTCCTCCAAGTGTTGGTTTTTCATATTTGGAGGCTTGTGTGTTTTCAGGTACATAAGCCAGAATAAACCACTGTCATCAGTATTATAAATCTGAGACTATAATATCACTTCATTATTTATACATCCTATTATTTTTGCCTTAATGGTTCAATCTCTTCTGTTGTAGCATTTAATGCTTCACCATAAGTTCATTTGTACCTAACTCTGTGTCCTTTGTGAAAGGGCCAAAGCCACCCATCACTTGCTTTGAATGGTGTGTTCATAGGATTTGCAAACTTAACTGCCACAGATTTCAATTCAGCTGCCTGCACTGAGCACATAAGAACGCTGTTGTGTGCACACTTCAACAATGCTTCCTCAACTGAAGTGTCCCCAGCCCAATACATTTGTTTTCTGGTGCCAGTTTCATCAATTTCATATGTTTTCTGCTTTTAATTGATATTTTAGTGATAGTGGAAGCGAGCAAGGGAGAGATAGAACCCTCCATGTGAGAGAAACAGGTCAAGTGGACCAGGGCTGGGGATGGAACCTGAAACCCAGTTATGTGCCCTTTATCAGGAATCAATTCCCTGATCCTTTCCATGCATGGTCCCATGCTCTCACCACGTAGCCACAATGGCCAGGGCTGAATTTGTTTCTTTGTAATGCCCAATACAGTTTGCTTTTTTAATGCCACGTTGCCAAATTAACTCTCTTCTTTTTGTTTACATTTTAAGGTAAGTTTTGGAATGATGTGTTTAATACATAATTTTAAATTTATGGTGAATAGGTCTAATAATGTGTGCATCCACCAGTCACCAAGAATAAATAAATGCACATGTCTGGGGCACAGCTCAGTGCACATGGGAATGTCAGCCTGCTCATGTTAAAACTTCTGCAGACAGTCACTCCACTCACCAACAGAGCCAATTACCCATGCTCCATGTGGTGTGATCATGTGCTAACCATTTGCCTAACATTGTTTAGGAGTGGTGATTCTTGGATTTAAATATGTAGACTATAGTTGTGGATAAGTATTTATGATATGTATTTATGTTGCTGAAAGGACAGTGGTTTTACAACATATGTTTTTTTTAATTATTATTTTGTTTAAAGTAACTGTGAATTAGTCATAAAAGATAACCAGTTGGGTATAAGCAAATTTTGGTTAAAGCATTTTAAAATTAGTGGGGTGTTAATTTTCACATATAACATTCAGACATACATTAAAGCCAAAGTATGTTCATTCAAGATCCACAAACTCAAGAGTTGACTGTATATCCAAAATTGAATCATCTCTTCCAGGCCCAGGTCACCATCATCTGCTGTCTAGATTTTCTTAAAGCCAATTAATTGACTTTGTTCTTTCTTTTTTCCTTTTTTCCTATCTTCCTATCTTCCTTCCTTCTCTCCTTCCTTCTTTCTCTCCTTCCTTCCTTCTCTCCTTCCTTCTTTCCCTCCTTCCCTCCTTCCCTCCTTCCTTCCCTCCTTCCCTCCTTCCTTCCCTCCCTCCTTTCCTCCTTCCTTCCTTCCTTCTTTCCTTCCTTCCTTCCTTCCTACCTTCCTTCCTACCTTCCTACCTTCCTTCCTTCCTACCTTCCTACCTTCCTTCCTTCCTACCTTCCTACCTTCCTTCCTTCCTTCCTTCCTTCCTTCCTTCCTTCCTTCCTTCCTTCCTTCCTTCCTTCCGTCCTCCTTCCTGCCACCTTCCTTCTGCATGCTCTCCCCAACCCTTCTCTCCTTGCCTTTCCCCCTAATAACCCCCCCATCAATTCTAGTCTTTTGTTCATTTCAAAATATCATGAGCTATTAAAATATAAGACAGATTGTGTTGTTCCTCCCTTAATACATTCATTTTGCCTGGTTCACTCAAAGTGCATGAGTCCCACAGATGCCACAACCTGGGAGTGAACCTGAAACCTGAGTAGGTGTCCTGATTTGGAATCAAATTTGCATTTAGGTGTATGGAACAATGCTCCAACCAATTGAGCCACCTGGCCAGGGCTAACCCAAAGTGTTCTGTTTAAAAGTTGCTTTTTCATCAGCTCTGTTCAAAATAAAAACTATTTCATATTCAATATTTAGAGACTTATTTTTGAAGTTTGGGTCAAGAGGAATTGTTTAATAATTGCTCTCGATAGATCCTCCCCCCCCCATTCTAATATGTTTTTATTAATTTTAGAAAGAGAGAAAGGGAGGTGGAGAGAGGGGATAGAAACATCAATGATGATAGAGAATCTCAAATCAGCTGCCTCATTTATGCATGCCCCCTACTAAAGATTGAGCCAACAACCTGGGCATGTGCCCTGACTTTGAGGTGATCTGGTGATCTCTTGGTTCATGGGTTGATGATGCTGAATCACTGACACACACTGGCCAGGAAATTCCCTGTTGTTGTAGTTTTAAATGTTTAGTGCTAACCAGCAGAGATATTGTATAACTTTTCTTAATTAGCTGATGTGTTTCCAACGTAAATTGAGAGTTGGGCAGGGACAGTACAAGCTGTCAAATCAGTAATTGAGGTGGATAGTTGGTAACAGGCTTATGTTATGCATGGATTACTGCGTCTCCATTTTGATTTTTTTTCCAGGATCAGGGAAATAGAGAGCTCCTATTGTTGATCATTTGAGCCCGTCCTTGTTTTTGGAGTCTGTGCTTTCATAGGCTGAAGATTTAAATGTTGGAGACTGGCGTGGATGTTGCAGAGGGTGATCTGGGAGAGGGATGGCTAAGAAGATAATACTTTGTACTTTGACATTTGGACATTTAACTTTCCACCATTTTATGGAACTTCCTGTATGGTTTTAGGGTAAAAGGAAACAATGGGTTCTCCTTAATAAGTGGTTTCCATGCTAAAGAAGAAAGACTGCCATTTTTTAACTGACACCCAGTAGTCTTTGAACCAGGGACAGAGAAGGAGGAAGGGACAGTGTATCTTCCTACCTTGACTTAGGTCATCAGATGTGTGCCAGTTCTGGGAATAAAAGTTATGTCAGCCAATAATAGGTAAAAACAAACTGGTCTCGGGCAGAGTGTGTCTTCAATTAAATAGTTCACAGTTTGGAAGAGGTGGCAACAGAAATAGATAACTAAAGCCTTTTTTTTTTAAATAGAGCAACAGCATTAATTAATTAATCAAGAATCTTTATTTGATATACAGATAACAGATCTTTCACTTAAATTTTTGTTGCTATTTTAAAGAAATAAACTCACTCCTTTTTGTTGTATATTTTACTGTAAAATCTTTGCAGCACACCTGGCATTGATGATGATTCAAAGCCTACATCACGGAATGAAGACTTGAAGGTAAAGTGCTCCCTTGTGAAATTAATTTTCCTGCTGTCAATTTAATTTTATGTGGCACTTACTCTTATAATTTTGTAGCAGCCTACTTATCTTTGATTTACTTTTGTAATGCAAAATTAGTCTTTTTGTTTTAAATTCTCAACAGAGATATGCCTTTTAACAATTGATTTGAGAGAGAGAGGAAGGGTTAGAGAGAGGAAGAAATAGAGAGAGAGAGAAAGAGAGAGTCATTGACCTGAGAGAGACACATGGATTGGCTTCCTTCCCCATGAGCCCCAACTGGGATTGAACTGACAACCTGTGTATCTGCCCTTACTGAGAATTGAACCCATGACCATTTGGTGCTTGGGACCAACTCAGCACATAAGCCATGCCAGAAAATGTTTATTTTATTGCAGTGGTTTCTGTTATGAGTAACTAGAGGCCTGTTGCATGAAGAGATTCATGCAATAGGCCTTCCTTCGCTTGGCTTCCAGCACTGGTTTTCATCTGGCACCAGGGATTTGCTCTGGCCAGAGTCCACATTCTTTGTCTTGGCTGCAGACTTTGGAGTCTGCAGTGTTTCTTGGTTGCTGCACTGTGCTCCTGTAGATCCCTTCACCCCCTGGCCCCCCCTCTGCCCTCTCCCTCATAGCAGACATCTTTCTCCACCTGGCCACTCTTTGCCTGGAGCAACTGGGAGGCCACCATCTTTGGCCTTCTAATTTGCATACTCAAACTGATTGGCTGTGGGTATAGCAGAGGTATGGTCAATTTACATGTTTGTCTATTATTAGGTAAGATTTCTACAACAAGTGAGTTCATAAAGGCAGAAATCAGACAAGTGCTAACCAGACACTGTGGTAGGGGGGGATGGGAAGTCTGAATTTCATGGGAATGAGGTTCCCTTCTTGAGTGATAAAAATTTTAGAGCTAAAGTTTATCATTGCACAAAAATGTACTGAATTTTTCAGATTAAATGGTTTATTTTATATTTGGTGAACTATACACACTGCAAAAAGAACACTGTCATATTAGTAATTAATCAATTGATCTTATTAAAATCAGGTTACACCTTTAAAAACCATCCAATAGGCTCATTTAAAACAGGTCTTCTGCTGAAAGGTTACATTGTTACTTTGAGACATTTTTGTTTCTTGAGGTCGGCCTGCATTGCTTTGAATTTTCTTCTTAGGACTCCTTTCACTGTCCCATAGATTTGGGGTTGTCATGTTCTCATTTCATTTGTCTCAAGATATCTTTTGATTTCTTTCTTGATCTCATTGTAAGGCATTCACTGTTAGTAACAGGTTATTTAACCTCCATGTGTTTGTGTGATTTCAGGTGTGGTTTGTGTGTGTGTGTGTGTGTGTGTGTGTGCACGCGTGTGTAATTGATTAGTAGTTTGATAACACTACAAATGTGTTTGGAGAAGATATGTGAAATGATTTTAACCTTTTTAAATTTTCTAAGGCTTTTTTTATGGTCTAACATGTGGTCTATTTTGGAAAATGTTCCATGTGTACTTGAAGAATATGAATACCTTGAAGTGTTACAGTGTACTTATCTGAAAAAGTAAATGAAATTTGTCTCATAAAATGTGTCCTTTCAGGGTGGTGTTATCTTTTCAATTTCTTTTGGAAGACCTATCCATTGGTGTCAATGGGGTATTAAACTCCCAACTATGATTATATCAATATTTGTTGTATATAATTAGGTGTTCTTATGTTTACAAAGGTTATTTCTTGTTTTCGGATTGATCCCATTTTAATTATACATATAATGGCCTTCTTTGTCTCTTGTTATAGCCTTACTTTTAAATTCTTCTTTATCTGATATAGTTATTGCTATCCTGGCTTTTTATTTTATTTTATTTAATTTACATTTGAAAAAAATTTAATTTATTTTTTTACTTACTAATTTAAGAGAGAGAGAGAGAGAGAGAGAGAGAGAGAGAGAGAGAGAGATTGATTTGCAGTTTCTCTTTATTATGCATTCATTGGTTGCTTCTTTTTATATGCCTTGATGAGAGATTGAACTTGAAACTTCATTTATCAGGACAATGCTCTAACCAATTGAGTGACCATGCCAGGGCCTTTTTAGTTTGCATTTTCAAGAAATATACTTTTTCCCACCTTTGCTTTCAGTCTGTGTGTATCTTTCATTAAGGTTGGTCTGTTGTAGATAGCACATGTAGGGACTGTATTATCTTACCCATTCATCTATTCTACTTCTTTTGGTTGGAGTATTGAAGCCATTTACAGTTAAAGTGATTATTGATAGGTACATACTTTCTGTCATTTTATTTACTGGAGGCCCAGTGCACAAAGTTTGTGCACTGGGGTGTAGGAGGGGGTGGTGGTGTCCCTCATCCCAGCCTGCACCCTCTTCAA
Organism: Pipistrellus hanaki; assembly: GCF_964339955.1. Classification (NCBI taxonomy): domain Eukaryota; kingdom Metazoa; phylum Chordata; class Mammalia; order Chiroptera; family Vespertilionidae; genus Pipistrellus; species Pipistrellus hanaki. The sequence continues at coordinate 117,190,611 of NC_140503.1, read as the reverse complement.
TCTGGGATCCCTCAAGGGATATCTGACTGCCTATTTAGGTCTAATCCCATTGGACATTCTCTGACAATGCAAAACTGCTGGCTCCCAACTGCTCACCTGCCTGTCTTCATGATTGACCCTAACCACTTCTGCCTGCCAGCCTGATCACCCCCTACTACGCCCATGCCAGCTTGATTGATGTCTAACTGCTCCCCTGCCAGCCTGTTTGCCTGCTACTTCCTCCTATGCCAGCCTGGTCACCCTCCCCTACAGGATTGATCACCCACAACTGTCCTCTTTTGCAGGCCTGGTGCCCCCCAACCGCCCTCTCTTGCTTGATTGATCACTCACAACTCCTCTCTCTTGTAGGCCTGGTCCCTCCCAACTGCCCTTTTCTGCTGGCCATCTTGTGGTGGCCATCTTGTGTCTACATGTGGTCAAGATTTTTGACCACATGGGGGCAACCATCTTGTGTGTTGGAGTGATGGTCAATCTGCATATTACTCTTTTATTAGATAGGATATAGGCCTAGTGCATGGGTGGGGACCAGCTAGTTTACCCTGAAGGGTGTCCAGGTCAGGGTGGGGGTTCCCTTGGAGTGTAGGGTGGCCTGGGCTATGGGCCTGTGGTAGTTTGCAGGCCAGCTATACCCTCTGGCGACCCAAGCTGAGGCCCTGGTATCTGGAATTTATTTACCTTCTACAATTGAAACTTTGTAGCCTGGAGTGGAACCAAGCCTTCTGCTTGTTCCATGGCTGCCACCATTTCTTTTTCATTAAAATGTTGCATCCTTGAGTGTAGACTTAGGCCAGTAGAGCAGGCATAAAGCTTGACTTCTTCCATTGTCTGGGCCACCCACGCTTCCCTCCTGCTCTCAGTGGCCACAGCCATCTTGGTTAGGGTTAATTTGAATACTCTCTGATTCCCTGGTGGGTGTGTCTGGTGGGCATGGCTAGAGTGTATAGCAGAGGTATGGTCAATTTGCATATTACTCCTTTATTAGATATGATAATTATGTTTCCCACTTTTTTTTTTTCCTTTTCTTTTTGTAGAAGTCCCTTTAATATTCCCTTTAATACTATTTTTGATGATGAACTTTAGCTCACCAGAAAAGCTATTTATTTCTCCTCAAATTTTTTATAATAGTCTTGCTGGGTAGAGTGCTATTGGTTGATGGTTCTTTTCAACATTATGAATATTTTAAGCCAATTCCTACTGGCCTGAAATATTTCTGCTGAGAGCGCATCTGACAGTCTCATGGGGACTCCTTGGTAGTTAACTACTTTTTCTCTTTTAGCCTTTAAGATCTTCTCTTTGTCTTGAACCATTGCAGTTTTAAGTATGCAGTGTCTTTGAGTGGGCCTCTTTGAGTTCATCTCCTTTGGCCCTCTCTTTGTGTCCTGCACTTATGGCCCTTGTTTTTTTTTTTTACCAGGTCAGGGAAGTTTTCAGTCATTATTTCTTCAAATAGGTTATCAATTTTTGCCCTCTCTCTCTTAATCTCTTGTACCCCTACAAGTGCACATTACTATGATTTGTGTTGTCCCTGAAGTCACTGAAACTAGCTCATAAAAATAAACATATATTTGCTGCTCTAATTGGGTGCTTCCTGCTACCTTGTCTGCTAAATAAAATATCCTATTCTGTGCTTTATCAAATCTGCTGTTGATTCATTCTAGTTTATTCTTCATGTCAGAGATTGTTTTCTTCATTTCTGAGAGTTTGTTTTATGTGGTTTCTTTGTCCAATTTCATACTTGCTATCTCTTTGTTGAAGTTAGTACTTACATTCCTTGAGCAAAGTTGTAACTATGTTCTTGAACTCTGTGTCTTATGCATATTTTCCTTTCATTTCATTTAGTTCTTTTTTCTTGGAATTTCTTCTATTATGTCATTTGGGACATGTTTGACTCCCCACTTTGGTTGCCTCTCACTATTTGTTTCTGTATAGTAGGTAGATCAGCTTTGCATCCTAGTCTTGGTACAATGGCCTAATGTATTAGATATAATTGAATCTCATTAGCACAATCTTTCTGATCACCTCAGTTAGATGCTCCTGGAATGTCACTTGTGTGTATTCTGTGAACCCTTTTTTTTGTAAAAGTCTTGATTGCTTTAGGTCTGTTTGTGGATGGGGTTCATCTTCAGGCTGGCTGACTACACACAGTATACTAGCTGCTGTGCAAAGTCTGACTCCATGTTGACTAATTAATGCCAGCTTGATTTGCTGTTTGCCCAGATCTTCATTTTGGGTATTCTGCTTGTGGGTCTAATTGGATCATGCTCTGAAGTCCCCCTACGCCTATCCCTGGGTGTGTTGTTTCTGAGGCCTCTTGGAAGGGACTCTGCTGAAAGGCAATGTCAATCTCTACCTGTGATTTCCCTTTGGCTACCTCTTTGGAGCTTTAAAGAGATCCAGTATTTGTGACTGCCTCTGCTTGGCCTGGGTGCACCCAGTAGGTGCCTCCTTCCACCAGCATAAAGCCCATGGGACAGCTGAGCAAAAAGCACAAGTCACATAGAGACTTGTGCTACCTCTGCCTACAAGCTTTCTGCTGGGTTCAGTCACTGAAAGAGCTCCTGTTGGTATGTGAGTGGCATGAGGTAAGTGAGTCATCAGGTAGGTGCAAGTGATGTATACCATATTGATTCAGATTCAAACTCGGTTTCATTTCTGGGTGTGCGGCCACTGAGCACAAGTCTTAGGTTACACAGATGCCACTCATCATCCACCAGGTACCTATGGACTGTTGTGGAAGGGTGGGGTCTCAGGGAGACATTATGGGAAGGTCATCAAAATTCATCAGGGTCCAAAGACCAAATTTTGGCTGTATGGACGGAGGGCTGAGCACTGCAATGGTGGCTTTACTTAGACCAGCAGGAGAATAAAGACCCAAAACCCAGAGTAATACAACCCAGTCTCTGACACCCCTGAGCCCACCCGGACCTGCTTAAGTGACCTCCATGAAAGTGTACGCCATGGGCCCACACAACTTAGCAGTGTGTAGCTCCACAGGATTTGGATAAGGATTCAGGATGATGGGCTAGTCCATTCCCCAGGCTTAGGCCATGGGGAAGGGAGGGCATGAACCAGGGGTAATGGCATCTTTGGGCATTGTGGGAGAGGGACTCAGTACAGGGAGGGCACCCAGAGGCCGTGCCTTCAGCTCTCTCCCAGAGCCACATAAAGCAGCCTCCTCACATGGCTCCCAGTGCACTCCCAGCCACCCTATCTTCATAGCCCCAGGGTGAGTGGTGGGAAGGACAGTTGTGTGATGGCCCTTTAAAAGGGATCCTGTTTTTCCATCAAATTCCCACTTCTTCTGGGAAGGCAGAATCCCTGCTGATTTTCACACCAGATGTCCTTTGGACTCCTCTACCAGGCTCTGATTCTCAGGGCTGGGATCCCAGCTTGGGGTTGAGACCACTTGCTTTTCAGGGGGACCATTGCACTGAGACATGCTTCTGCATTCTCAACTACCACAAGTGGTTGTAGGGACAGTCCTTTTGGAATCTCTTTCCTTCATACTAGTGTAGCTGAGTCTTCTTCTGTAGATCCTTGGTTATAGGAATGATATTCAGCTAGTCTTCAGTTGGTTATTCAGTTTAGTAGTTATATAATTGAGTTGTAATTCCAATCTGGTCTAAGGAGGAAGTGAGGGTAACTTTTACCTCCTTTGCATCCATCTTGGATCACCCTATAAATTCTGAAATCCACTGCAGGGGCTCACTATTAAGGAGGTGGTGAGGGGAAATATTTTAAGTGAGGAAGGTTTAGTAATATTACAATTCAGCTATTAATTTATTTCTGATAAATTTAACATCTAGTGAATTTTTTGATTTGATTTGAGAGTACACATTTTTTATTTTTTTATTTTATTTTTTTTACATATTTTATTGTTTTTTTTTTGCCCCCCTCCCTCCCTTCCACACATCCCCTCCCTCCCCAGAGTTTTATGTCCATTAGTTGTACTTATATGCATGTATACAAGTCCTTCGGTTGATCTATTATCTCCCCCAGATCCTCCTCCCCTCCCTGCTGTAATTTGACAAACTGCTTGTTGCTTTACTGTCTCTATATCTATCTTTTGGTTCATCAGTTTATAATGATCTTTATTATCCACAAATGAGTGAGGTCATGTGGCGTTTTTCTTTCATTGATTGGCTTATTTCACTCAGCATGATGTTCTCCAATTCCATCCAGGTTGCTGCAAATGATGAGAATTCCTTCTTTTTTATGGAAACACATTTTTATTTTAATTTAGACCAAAGCAAGTTCTTTCTATTCTTTCCTTTCCTTTCCTTTCCTTTCCTTTCCTTTCCTTTCCTTTCCTTTCCTTTCTTTTCTTTTCCTTTCTTTTCTTTTCTCTATATTTTTTCTTTTCTCCTCAGTTATAACTCATTGATTTGGTGAATAGGTAGTCATAGATTAAGAATTCTAACAGTTAATTTTAAATTACATTCTAATTTTTTTTGTCCATACTTGATTACTTAAGGATAAAGTTGTTTCAGAAACACATACCAGGACAGCAAAGACATCTAAAAATCAAAGCAAGCATATTCATCGTCCACCTTTGCATCTAGAAAAAATGACTCAAGAATCACAAATAAATAGGGCATGTGACAAAGAGGCTACAACTACATATTCAAGACACCCTTCTGAGCAAAAGGATGAGGAAATGTGCATCGACCAAGGCACATTAGAGCAGAGGAAGAAAACACCTGGAGTACATGGAAAGAAGCTACAGCAATATGTACAAAGTTTTAAGACTGTCATGAACATGTTAAAAGGAAAGCACTTGTCTTGGAAAAAAGAGACTGTTCAACTTCAAAAAGAGGTAGAGTTTCATTTGCTGCTATCTGTTTTTTCTCTTCATGAATTCTCTGGATTTTCCACTTCTGAAAAATATATTGTATGTAAAATGAGGTTGTCTAAATATGTAATTGTGTGTATAAATAGATTCTGTCAACTAAATAATAAGAATTTAGGAAAATATTGTCCACTTCTTTAATTCACCTAAGTCTCTCTGTCAGTCATCCTTTTGAATTGGGCAGCAAATTTAGCTATGTGCCATGTGACCTATGTACTATGAACCAGTGAGAATATAAAGGAAATTGGTTGAAATATGTAATAAGTACTAAGTGCATTGGCTTAAATTTCCATGAGATCCTATAGCTCAGGGAGTGTTGCTCAGTGGTGGAGCATTGGCCCATGAACCAAGATGGCCCTGATTGGATTGTTGTGGCTGGATCTATACTATGGAATGTGCAAGAGGAATCCAATCCATGTTTCTCTGCCATCAATGTTTCTAACTCTATCCCACTCCCACCCTCTTCCTAAAATCAATAAAAAAAAAGCATAAAATGCATCCCAGAAACAATAAAATGGAAGGAAGCTATCAGTGGGAGAAAGGGTGTAAAGAAATTCCCCAGCTAAACTCTTCTGTTTTGTTCCATAGTGTGTGAAATCTTTAATCAAAACCTTGGATCTTAGAATTCTAATATGATCACTTCAAGATATTTTCACTTCATTTTTGTTACAGTTTACATTCAATATTATTTTGTATTAGTTTCACATGTGCAGCATAGTGGTTAGATAATCATATAATTTATAAATTGGTCTTCCCAAAATTTCAAGTATCTACCTGGACTGTGCATCATCATTGCAATTTCAGTGAGATATTTTGATAACATTTTGCATCTTTTTCCTTTTATTTCACTGTCTCTACTAGATAAATGGGGTGTGTGGAGGTAAGGGGAATGTTAGGTAACAAAGTGGATATGATGTAAATAGGAGCACAATATTAACACAGCCCTATTAGAAATCTTGGGAAAGTCTCTTTTTTATTGAAACAGAAATAAAGTAGAATTGAATTTTCAATGACCTTTATTTATAAATATCAACACACAAAATATTTTTATTGGTTAAAGTCAGAGCAATTTCATAAAATTAATGAAAATACAGTCTTTTTAATGAATAACATAATCATAATATTCTTAATATTAAACTTTATCAAAGGTTAAGGAAAGAAAAAAGAAATGCAGTAAAAGGCAAATGTCAGGTAACGTGTATGAGGGTGCTGATGATGACAATGACAGCATTGGACTGAGTCAGCAAAGCACCAGTAAGCACAGTGATAACCAGCAGCCAAGTGATGAAATTAACACAGTCATTTTTGACTCTCTCTCATAGATGTTTCTAACTCTCTATCTCTCTCCCTTCCTCTCTGTACAAAATCAATAAAATATATTTAAAAAAAAAACAGTCATTTTCATGAATAAGGTAATAATAAAACCAAATAATAAACCCAAATGATAGAATGAATGAAAAGTGTCTTTTTAATGAATAAGGTAATAACAATATTCCTAATATCAACCTCTCATCAAAGGTTGAGGAAAAAAAGAAGCAGAACACCAGTAAAAGGGGAGCATCAGGAAATGTGTATGAGGGTGCTGATGATGACAAAGACAGCATTGGACTGAGTCAGCAGAGCAACATTGAACACCCTGATAACCAGCAGCCAAGTGATGAAAGTAATAAAAACACAGTCAATTTCATGAATAAGGTAATAACAAAGCCAAATGATAAAATTAATGAAAACACAGTCTTTTTAATGAATGAGGTAACAACAAATCCCTAATATAAATCTGTCATCAAAGGCTGAAGAAAAAAAGGAGCAGTCAACCAGTAAGAGGAAAGTGTCAGGAAACATGGATGCTCCTGCTGATGACAGAGACACTGGTGAATGTAGTCAGCAGAGCCACAGTGAACAAACTGATAAGCAGCAGGTTCCTATTGTGGAGGAAGAACCTTCTTACAGGTAGGCCTACAGCAGTACTTAACAGTAGGTGATTATTCTCTTCCTATAAAACAAATTCCAATTTGAGCTAACATTCCTGATTAACTAATTTTATATTTTTACGAGGGAGAGTGAATCTTGCTTGGTAATTAGAAAAATGCAAATCAACGAACAATGGGATACCGTTTTTGGAACTAATAATGATAGTTATTTTATTTTAAAAAGTAACAACCAGAATTGGCACGTGGGAGGAAAAGGCATTCTTGTACACTATTGGGAGATGAACTTGGCACGTCATTTTTAGAAGGGTAATTGAATTTGTTTCAAAATTTCAAGTATGCCATTCTTTTATCCCAATAGTTCCACTTCCAGAACTAGATCCTACAGGAAAACATGACTTGTATAAACACACACGTACATATTCTAAGGACATTAATTATATATTATTATTTTATATATTATATATTATACATTAATTATATATTATTATCTTATATATTATATATAATGTCTAAGGACATTAATTATATATTATATATTTAACATGCAGTAGGTCACTATGTGTCTTATCTATATAAACAAAAGCCTAAGCAACCTAAGGACTGAATGGCCAAATGACTGGTCCACTGGTCCACAGGAGCTGTCCAGGTGGTCAATGTGCTCTCACAATGGAGCTCTGCTCAGCTGACCAACCTGTCCAAGCAACCCACCAGCCTGGCAGGAGCCACTCTCTCCCTCAGTAGTCCTGCAGGCCCAACAACAGCACAATCCTGACAGCACTGAAGGCCTCCTGGAAGTTGGCCTAAGACTCTGCATCTGCTTACCCTCCCTAAAAGCTTGGCAAGGAAAAAAGTTGTACTAGTAAATGTGGCCATCAAATGGCTGTCACCAACCAGTACAAACATCAGCCAGCTGGACAGATCCGGATCCCATGCTGGCAAGGGGGTCCCACTCCCCACCAAGAGGGCTGATTGCATCACAAGCCTCCCCCCTGCAATCCAATCCTCGAGTCGGGAGCCAGATGCAGGGCTCATGGCTGGTGAGCACCTCTGCAATGGTGTGCGCCTCTGCAGGATGTGAGCCCACATCAGGTGCAGTGGGGCGGGAATAAGCAGGAGCAGCAGGCAGGAGGGGCAGGCAGTGTTGGACTGCTGGTTTCAGTCCTTTCCCCGCAGGCCATGCCAAGGCGCCCACGGGTGCACAATGCTGTGCACTGGGCCTCTAGTATATATATATATATATATATATATATATATATATATATATATATATACACACACATATATATATATATATATATATATAAAATATGACATAGATGATAAAGACATATAATATACACATATGCATTAAGGATATTGATATAAATGTTGCAAATATAAATATAAATATGTTTGTTAAGGATATTTATTACAACACTAGAGGCCTGCTGCATCAAAATTCATACACTGGGTGAGTCAGGTCCCTCAGTCCAGCATGCATGCTCTCACAATCTGGGACCACTCGGTAGGGTCTCTAGACTTGGCCTGAGATCAGAGCCTATCAGAGCTTTCCTTCCCTGGGTTGCAGGCAGTTGGCCCCACACCCTATGCATGCCACTGCTTGCCATCAATGCAGCACTAGCACTGCCCTCCCATCCCGCGCCACCAGTGGCCTCCCTCTGAATGCCACAGGCTTGGGTGCAATGGCTTGGCTGTCCTATGCCTCCCACTTTCTTTGCTAGGAGGCGGAGCCAGGCCTCTGAAAGGCTGTCTGCCAACCTGATGAACCCTAACTGCTCACCTACCTACCTGATCTTCCCTAACAACTCGCCTGACTGCCTCGTCACCCCTAATCACTGGTCTGCCTACTTGATCAAGTCTAACTGCAGGCCTGCCTATCTGATAACCACTAAACACTGATAATCCCTAACCACTGGCCTGCCTACCTAATCATCCCTAACTCCTCTGCCTGTCTGCCTGATTGCCCCTTGCTGCTTGCTTGGGGGCAGTGCCAGCACTGACTTCTAGTTGATCACCCTCCAGTGTTTACTGGTCATTATGACCCATGGCTTTTATATATTAGCATTGCATACCAAAAAGTTGGTTATAGTGAAAATACCTATCTCTAAGGAAATACTTTATTATACCCATAAAATAATGTAGTATCCAGTCACCTGAAAAAAATTATGGTAGTTCTGGTCTACAGCATATTGATTGTTAGACAATTGACATGTAGTTAAATTAATGTCATGTTTAAAACAAATTTGTGAGGATACTTTTAATACCTGCCCATTTATAATAGGAAGTCATATGCTGCACTGTCACTCTACTTTGTTTCCATCTAAATTGCTAGCTACTAGCTTTTTGTGTTTTGTTCCTAATCCCTGAGAGTTTAAATATTGGACCCTCAAATTAATCTGAAAGCCCAGGTATTTCACAAGGTAATTTGTTTCATATCTTATCTACAAATATCAGAATACTGAGGAAAACCTATTAAAGCATGTCAAGGGATTAATCTGCTAGATGAGGGGTTGACATATATTTTCTTTAAAGTGCCAGACACTCAGTGCTGTGGGCTATATGAACCATCATGTCTCTGAAATTTGTTGTAGACACTAAATAAACCAAGGTGCTTCTAATGTAGTGAATCTTCTTTTTGAAAGGTACCAAGAATGCATGTCTTTATCTTCTCTTTTTAAAGAGTAAACATCTCAGTGTGCACCTCTTCCCATTTTTCAACAGGGACTTCATATTACAAAATTTACAAAAATTCAGTTTATAAAGTAAGAATATTACCTGCATGCTTCCCCCTTTATTCTGTTACACAATTTTAATACAACTAATTACAGTGTACTTTGTACATTTGAGTAGTATATTCTAGAGTTTCATGATTTTCATGTATAAAGAACTCCTTCTGTATTCTTTGTAAGCATGAGAAACATGAAAATCAGGTTACATAATATTATATATCTAGAAAAAATTCATGGCATCTTTTATGTCTATCATTTTGTTAATTTACTATATATCAACTAGTCTGGCATGTTTTAAACCAGATAGTGTCACAGGTGTGTAAGTGAAAATTTTCAATTATTACAAAAATACTTAATAGTCATTATGCAAGTACTGAAAGCTACAGCTAAAGACGAAGCAGTTGAGATTACCCAATTCCATGCCTTTTGACTACAAAGTCCTGAAAGGAACTGTCCTTACTCATTGATTCAAACTTCCCCTCCATGCACTCTTGAGGTCACTCTGGTAATTTTTAGTCCCACTTCATCTTCAAAATTGTGCTTTCAAGATTAGTACTTGTTTTCCTCTAATAAATGTAGACATAATGTTTTAGATCTGGTCTTACATAACCTATCAGCAATATTTGACCCAATGGGAAATTCTCTCTTTTTTCCTTTGGCTCTTAGAACTTTGAGTTTTCAGGGGTAGGGGGTAAACAATCACCTGGTTTCCTCCTTGCTTTCCTAGTCTGTCCTTATTTTGTTTGGTTTCTCTTCATCTCATTCCTTTACACATTCAAGTGACCCAGGTTTCAGTTCTTGATCTTTTTTCTCACAACTTTTATTACCTTGTATATACTAACGATTTCACATTTATATCTCCAGACCAGATCTCTCTCCTTAATGCCAGACCTATATATCAAATTGCCTACTTGATTCCTTTAAAAAAAAATAAATAGCTATTGGGTGTTCCAGACTTATGATCTCCAAAATTGAACTATTAATAGTCTTCTCACACCTACCCTTCATGTAGTCTACTTTGAGTTAATGAAAGCTCTTCTAATTGCTCTGCTGAAAATTTGGTGTCATCCTCAGCTCATGTTTTTCTTTGTCTTAAATGTCATATCTACTCTGTCAGCAAATCTTATGAGTTTATCTTCAAATTACAATGAAACCTCAATCCAAGAGACGAATTCAGGCAAGGGGGTGTCCCTGAGAGTGAAAAGTCTCTTATTCTATCTAATAAACGTGTAGTATGCAAATTGATGGTCACTCCAACACACAAAATGGCCACTCCCATGTGGTCAAAGATGGCTGCTGCCATGTGGACACAAGATGGCTGCCACAAGATGACCACCAGGCAAGGGCAGTTGTGGGTGATCTGTCCAGCAGGGGAGGGCAGTTGGAAGAGACCAGGCCTGCAAGGAAGTGCAGTTGGGGGGGTACCTAGTCATATAGGCGAGGGTAGTTGAAGGGAACCAGACTTGCTGGGGAGGGCAGTGGGGGGAACCATGCCAGCAGGGGAGGACAGTTAGGGCTGACCAGGTCTGCAATGAAGGGCAGTTGTGAGTAATCTGGCCAGTAGGGAAGAGCAGTTGCGGCAAGCAGGCCTGCAAGGGAGGGCAATTAAGGATATCCAGGCCTGCAAGGAAGGGCAGTTAGGGATGGCCAGGCCTGCAAGGAAGGGCAGTTAGGGGTGACCAGTACTCTAGGAGAGGGTAGTTGTGGGGGAGCCAGAACTGAAGGCAGGTGAAGGCAGTTTGGGCAGACCAGGCCTGCAGGAGAGGGCAGTTGGGGAGACCAGGCCTGCAGGAGAGGGCAATTGCATTGACCAGGCCTGTGGGAGATAGAAGTTGGGGGCAACTAGGCCTGCAGGGGAGTGTAGTTAGGGGCGACAAGGCTGGCAAGGGAGAGCAGTGAGGCTTGACCAGGCTGCAAGGAAGGGACGTTAGGGCAACTGATCAAGGAGGGGAGCAGTTAGGTATTGATCAGGCTGGCAGCGGAGTGGTTAGGGGTGATCAAGCAGGCAGGAAGAAGCAGCTAGGGGCAATCAGACAGGCAGGCAGGCGTTGGTTGGGAGCCAGCAATTCTGGATTTTGAGAGGGATGTCTGACTGTCTGTTTCGGCCCAATCCCAGATCACCCACAACTGCCCTCCCTCAAGGGGTCCCAGATTGGAGAGGGTGCAAGCTGGGATGAGGAACACAGCCCACCCAGTGCATGAATTTAATGCACCAGCCTTCAAGTATAAAATAAATTAGGTTTTCCAAATGTGTACGTGAACTAACAAAATTGGTGTATCTGCTTTTACTTACATAGACATGTTTGTGTAATTAAAATTGAGAATGTACAAAAAGTTTAATTTCACAGAAAAAAAATTATAGATATAATTGTTTATGTACCACTGTAGTTTTGAGACTGTGATAAGTATGCAATCTCAATTGAAATAAACATTTTTCAAAAAATACACTTTAATCATATTTAAAAATAAACAATATTTTTATTCTTATAAAATTTGGACTTTATAAGAACAGAAAAATGTTTTCCTATTTAATTATATTTTTTTTCATAAATTTCTTTTTTAAAGATATATTTTATTGACTTTTTTTACAGAAAGGAAGAGAGACAGAGATAGAGTTAAAAACACTGATCAGCTGCCACTTGCACACCCCCTACGGGGATGTGCCTGAAACCAAGATACATTACCTTGACAAGAATCATACGTGGGTCCCTTTAGTCTGCAGGCTGATGCTCTATCCACTGAGCCAAAAACAGTTTTGGATTAATTATCTTTTCATGATGATATATTCAGACACTAGTTGTGTTATGACATTAATCTTCCATGTTGAGTTACTTCCTTTAGGTAATACTGCCTTGAAAACACTGTCAAGTTTTTTTTGTTTTTTTTTACTTTATAAACACATTTACTTATTGATTTTTTCGGAGAGGAATAGAGAGGGATAGAGAGTTAGAAACATTGATGAGAGAGAAACATTGATCAGCTGCCTCCTACACACCTACCACTGGGGATATGCCCATAACCAAGGTAAATGCTCTTGACCAGAATTGAACCTGGGACTTTTCAGTCTGCAGGCCAAAGCTCTATCCATTGAGCAAAATAGGTTAGGGTGAAAACCCTGGCAAAATTAGTTTGAACTTTTGAATTCTGCTATTGTTGTTTTTTTGTGTTTTTTTTGTGTTTTTTTTTTTTTTTTGTGTGTGTGTGTGTGTGTGTGTGTTTAATAATTAACTCCCTAATATTTTGAAAATGAGGTGATGAAGCTGAATTTAATTATCTGATGAATTGTCACTAGATGTTATTAGATCATGGAGATGTGATCCAAGCACTGATAACTCTATGTTTGGGGCATGTTATTTCTAATTCCTCCTTCTCTTCACTCCACCCTCATCTTCCCAGGTCATCACCTCATCTGCTATCTCACTTTCACTCATAGTGTCGTACCAATGTTCACCTTCACTTCTTCTAACCTCTGTAAAACATCTTCCTCAGCTGCTTGTCCACCAATATTCTGTTTTGTCCCACAGTAACCAGTAACCTCCAGTCCTTCTAAATACAAGTCAGCCTTCATGGGCAAGTAAAATCTTCCAACCAGTTACCAATGTTTGCACTTTCACTTCTTTTTATGATGCAGCAAAATTTAAAAATTTCTGATTTTACATGGTAACTCTTTAAAACATATGTTTTATAAGACACATTGTCCTGTTGTATGTTCATCATTACCTTCATTCTGCAATATTACCACTTCTTTTCTAAAAATTTTTGCAGTATATTCATTTGGTTGCCAGAATTATCCCCAAGTCCATGGGCTGGATACATGATGCTAGATTTTTTGGCAAATACATACATCTAAATTAGCCATCCTCTGAAGAGAAAATATTTTTGAATGGATGAGCAAGAGCATTGTCTAAATGCAATAAACATGTTGCACCCTCTGGTGGTATTCCAAGCCATTCACCTTGAAACTTCCTGTCTGTGGGTACATATTCTTTAAAAATCCAGTCTTACAAAATGTCTGCATAGAGCCATGCCTTTATAGAGTTGCAATACAAAACAGGCAGATGATTCATTATATTTTTTAGAAGTCTGGTTTATGAGTTTTACCATCGATTACAGATGTCAGTTTATGAGAGCGGCACACAGCAGTGCCAAGAGCCTATCCTTGCTGACTTTTCCTCCAAGTGTTGGTTTTTCATATTTGGAGGCTTGTGTGTTTTCAGGTACATAAGCCAGAATAAACCACTGTCATCAGCATTGTAAGTCTAAGACTATAATATCACTTCATTATTTATACATTCTATTATTTTTGCCTTAATGGTTCAATCTCTTCTGTTGTAGCATTTAATGCTTCACCATAAGTTCATTTGTACCTAACTCTGTGCCTTTTGTGAAAGGGCCAAAGCCACCCATCACTTGCTTTGAATGGTGTGTTCATAGGATTTGCAAACTTAACTGTCACAGATTTCAATTCAGCTGCCTGCACTGGGCACATAAGAACACTGTTGTGTGAACACTTCAACAATGCTTCCTCAACTGAAGTGTCACAGCCCAGTATATTTGCTTTTTGGTGCCAATTTCAACCATTTTACTTGCTTTTTGCTTTTCATTGAATTTTTTTTAGTGATAATGGAAGCGAGGAAGGGAGAGACAGAACCCTTCATGTGAATGAAACAGGTCAAGTGGACCAGGGCTGGGGATGGAACCTGAAACCCAGTTATGTGCCCTTTATCAGGAATCAATTCCCTGATCCTTTCCGTGCATGGTCCCATGCTCTCACCACGTAGCCACAATGGCCAGGGCTGAATTTGTTTCTTTGTAATGCCCAATCGAGTTTGCTTTTATAATGTCACATTGCCAAATTAACTCTCTTCCTTTTGTTTATATTTTAAGGTAAGGTTTGGAATGATGTTAAAAGAAATAAACTTACTCATTTTTTGTTGTATATTTTACTGTAAAATCTTTGCAGCACACCTGGCATTGATGATGATTCAAAACCTACATCACACAATGAAGACTTGAAGGTAAAGTGCTCCCTTGTGAAATTAATTTTCCTGCTGTCAATTTAATTTTGTGTGGCACTTACTCTTATAATTTTGTAGCAGCTTACTTTTCTTTGATTTACATTTCTAATGCAAAATTAGTCTTTTTGTTTTAAATTCTCAACAGAGATATGCCTTTTAATAATTGATTTGAGAGAGAGAGGAAGGTTAGAGAGAGGAAGAAATAGAGAGAGAGAGAAAGAGAGAGTCATTGACCTGAGAGAGACACATGGATTGGCTTCCTTCCCCATGAGCCCCAACTGGGATTGAACTGACAACCTGTGTATCTGCCCTTACTGAGAATTGTACCCATGACCATTTGGTGCTTGGGACCAACTCAGCACATAGGCCATGCCAGAAAATGTTTATTTTATTGCAGTGGTTCCTTTTATGAGTAACTAGAGGCCCGTTGCTTGAAGAGATTCATGCAATAGGCCTTCCTTCGCTTGGCTTCCAGCACTGGTTTTCGTCTGGCACCAGGGATGCAGGCCTTTGCTCTGGCCAGAGTCTGCCTTCTTTGTCTTGGCTGCAGACTTCGGAGTCTACCGTGTTTCTTGGCTGCTGTACTCTGCCCTGGTAGATCCCTTCACCCCTGCCCTCTCCCTCATAACAGGCATCCTTTCCCATCTTACCACTCTGTGCCTGAGGCAGCTATGCTGCCACCATCTTTGGCCTTCTAATTTGCGTACTCACTCTGATTGGCTGTGGGTGTAGTGGAGGTATGGTCAATTTACAAGTTTGTCTATTATTAGGTAAGATTTCCACAATAAGTGAGTCCATAGAGACAGAAATCAGACAAGTGCTTACCAGACACTGTGGTAGGAGGGATGGGAAGTCTCAATTTCATGGCAATGAAGTTCCCTTCTGGAGGGATGAAAAAGTTTAGAGCTAGATAAAGTTTATCATTGCACAATATTGTAAATGTACCAAATGCTACTGAATTTTTCAGTTTAAATTGTTTATTTTATGTTTGGTGAACAATTACTCACTACAAAAAGAACACTGTCATAATGATAACCAATTGATCAAATTAAGATCATGTTACACCTTTAAAAACCATCCAATAGGCTCATTTAAAACAGGTCTTCTGCTGAAAGCTTACATTGTTACTTTGAGACATTTTTGTTTCTTGAGGTCGGCCTGCATTGCTTTGAATTTTCCTCTTAGGACTCCTTTCACTGTCCCATAGATTTGGGGTTGTCATGTTCTCATTTCATTGTCTCAAGATATCTTTTGATTTCTTTCTTGATCTCATTGTAAGGCATTCACTGTTAGTAACAGGTTATTTAACCTCCATGTGTTTGTGTGATTTCAGGTGTGGTGTGTGAGTGTGTGTGTGTGTGTGTGTGTGTGTGTGTGTGTGTAGTTGATTTGTAGTTTGATAACACTACAAATATGGTAGGAGAAGATATGTGAAATGAGTTTAATCTTTTTAAATTTTCTAAAGCTTTTTTATGGTCTAACTTGGTCTATCCTGGAAAATGTTCCATGTGTACTTGAAGAAAATGTATACCCTGCAATGTTACAGTGTACTTATCTGAAAAAGTAAATGAAATTTGTCTCATAAAATGTGTCCTTTCAGGTTGGTGTTATTTTTTAATTTCTTTTGGAAGACCTATCCATTGGTGTCAATGGGGTATTAAACTCCCAACTATGATTATTTCAATATTTGCTGTATATAATTAGGTATTCTTATGTTTACAAAGGTTATTTCTTGTTTTTGAATTGATCCCATTATAATTATACATATAATGGCCTTCTTTGTCTCTTCTTATAGCCTTAGTTTTAAATTCTATTTTATATTATATAATTATTGCTATTCTGGCTCTTTTAATTTAATTATATTTGGTTTACATTTTAAAATATTTAATTTATTTACTTAATATTTTAAGAGAGAGAGAGAGGGAGAGAGAGAGAGAGAAATATTGATTTGTTATCCTTTTAATTATGCATTCATTGGTTGCTTCTTTTATATGCCTTGATGAAGATTGAACTTGCAAACTTCATGTATCAGGACAATGCTCTAACCAATTGAGTTACCATGTAGGGATCTTTTTATTTGCATTTTAAAGAAAAATAATTTTTCCCTCCTTTGCTTTCAGTCTCTGTGTATCTTTCACTAAGCTTGGTCTGTTGTAGATAGCACATGTAAGGGCTTTATTTTCTTACCCCTTTATCTATTCTGCTTCTTTTGGTTGGAGTATTTAAGCCATTTACACTTAAAGTGATTATTGATAGGTACATACTTTTGCCATTTTATTTTTTATACAATAATTATGTTCCCCACTCTTTTTTTCCTTTTTCTTTCTGTAGAAGACCCTTTAATAGTCTCTTTAATACTATTTTTGATGATGAACTTTAGCTCACCAGGGAAGCTATTTATTTCTCCTTCAATTTTTGATAATAGCCTTGCTGGGTAGAGTGGTATTGGTTGATGGTTCTTCTTTTCAACATATTGAATATTTTAAGCCAATTCCTACTGGCCTGAAATATTTCTGCTGAGAGCACATCTGATAGTCTTATGGGGACTCCTTGGTAGTTAACTACTTTTTCTCTTTTAGCCTTTAAGATCCTTTCTGTCTTGAACCATTGTAGTTTTAAGTATGCAGTGACTTTAAGTGGGCCTCTTTGAGTTCATCTCCTTTGGCACTCTCTTTGTGTCCTGCACTTGTGGTCCTTGTTTTTCACCAGGTCAGGGAAGTTTTCAGTCATTATTTCTTCAAATAGGTTCTCAATTTTTGCCCTCTCTCTTTCCTCGTGTACTCCTATAAGGTGGATATTACTATGATTTGTGTTGTTCCTGAAGTCATTAAAACTAGCTTATTAAAATATACATATATTTGCTGCTCTAACTGGGTGCTTCCTCCTACCTTGTCTTCTAAGTAAAATATCCTATTCTGTGCTTCAACTAATCTGTTGTTGATTTATTCTAGTGTATTCTTCATTTCAGAGGATTATTTTATGTGGTTTCCTTTCCCCATTTTATACTTCCTCTCTCTTTGTTAAAGTTATTACTATGTTCCTTGAGCAACTTTGTAACCATGTTCTTGAACTCTGTGTCTTATGCATATTTTCCTTTCATTTCATTTAGTTCTTTTTTCATGGAATTTATTCTGTTCTATAATTTGGGACATGTTTGACTCCCCACTTTGGTTGCCTCTCACTATTTGTTTCTGTATAGTAGGTAGATCAGCTTTGCATCCTAGTCTTGGTACAATGGCCTTATGTATTAGATATCATTGAATCCCATTAGCACAATCTTTCTGATCACCTCAGTTAGATGCTCCTGGAATGTCACTTGTGTGTTTTCTGTGAACCCCCCTTTGGTAAAGTCTTAATTGCTTTAGGGCTATTTGTGGATGGAGTTGACCTTCAGACTGGCCGACTACACACAGTATACAAGCTGCTATGCAAAGACTGACATCATATTGATTAATCAATGCCAGCTTGGTTTGCTGTCTGCCCAGATCATCATTTGGGTATTCTGCTTATAGATCTAATTGGATCATGATCTGAAGTCCCCCCACACCAACCCCTGGGTGTGTTTTTTTTCTGGGGTCTCTTGGAAGGGACTCTGCTGAAAGGCAATGTCAATCTCTGCCTGTGATTTCCCTTGGGCTACCTGTTTGGAGCTTTAAAAAGATCCAGTATTTGTGACTGCCTCTGCTGTGCTTGGGTGCACCTAGGAGGTGCCTCCTTCCACCAGCATAAAGCCCATGGGACAGCTGAGCAAAAAGCACAAGTCACATAGAGACTTGTGCTACCTCTGCCTACAAGCTTTCTGCTGGGTTCAGTCACTGAAAGAGCTCCTGTTGGTATGTGAGTGGCACGAGGTGAGTCATCAGGTAGGTGCAAGTGGTGTTTACCATGTTGATTCAGATTCAAACTCGGTTTCATTTCTGGGTGTGCAGCCGCTGAGCACAAGTCTTAGGTTACACAGATGCCACTCATCACCCACCAGGTACCCATGGACTGTTGTGGAAGGGTGAGGTCTCAGGGAGACATTAGGGGAAGGTCATCAAAATTCATCAGGGCCCAAAGACCAAATCTTGGCTGTATGGACGGAGGGCTGAGCACTGCAATGGTGGCTTTACTTAGACCAGCAGGAGAATAAAGACCCAAAACCCAGAGTAATACAACCCAGTCTCTGACACCCCTGAGCCCACCCGGACCTGCTTAAGTGACCTCCATGAAAGTGTACGCCATGGGCCCACACAACTTAGCAGTGTGTAGCTCCACAGGATTTGGATAAGGATTCAGGATGATGGGCTAGTCCATTCCCCAGGCTTAGGCCATGGGGAAGGGAGGGCATGAACCAGGGGTAATGGCATCTGTGGGCATTGTGGGAGAGGGACTCAGTACAGGGAGGGCACCCAGAGGCCGTGCCTTCAGCTCTCTCCCAGAGCCACATAAAGCAGCCTCCTCACATGGCTCCCAGTGCACTCCCAGCCACCCTATCTTCATAGCCCCAGGGTGAGTGGTGGGAAGGACAGTTGTGTGATGGCCCTTTAAAAGGGATCCTGTTTTTCCATCAAATTCCCACTTCTTCTTGGAAGGCAGAATCCCTGCTGATTTTCACACCAGATGTCCTTTGGACTTCTCTACCAGGCTCTGATTCTCAGGGCTGGGATCCCAGCTTGGGGTTGAGACCACTTGCTTTTCAGGGGGACCATTGCACTGAGACATGCTTCTGCATTCTCAACTACCACAAGTGGTTGTAGGGACAGTCTTTTTGGAATCTCTTTCCTTCATACTAGTGTAGCTGAGTCTTCTTCTGTAGATCCTTGGTTATAGGAATGATATTCAGCTAGTCTTCAGTTGGTTATTCAGTTTAGTAGTTATATAATTGAGTTGCAATTCCAATCTGGTCCAAGGAGGAAGTGTGGATAACTTTCATCTCCTTTGCCTCCATCTTTGTTCACCCTATACATTCTGAAATGCACTGCAATGGGCTCATTATTTAGGATATAATAAGATGAAATATTTTAAGTGGGGAAGGCTTATTAATGTTACAATTCAGCTATTAATTTATTTCTGATAGATTTAACACCTAATACATTCTTTGATTCCAATAGTTCACAATTAGTTTTGAGGGCATATGTTTTTATTTTCATTTATATCAAAGCAATTTCTTTCTTTCCTTTTATTTCCTTTTCTTTCCTTTCCTTTCCTTTCCTTTCCTTTTCTTTCCTTTCCACTTCATTTTTTTCTCTTCTTTTTCCCTCAGTTACAATTCATTGATTTGGGGAATAAAAAGTCATAGATAAGAATTTTAACAGTTACTTTTAAATTACATTCTAATTTTTTTTGTCAATACTTGCTTACTTAAGGATAAAGTTATTTCAAAAACACATACCAGGACAGCAAAGAAATCTAAAAATCAAAGGATGCATATTCATCGTCCACCTTTGCATCTGGAAAAAATGATTCAAGAATCACAAATAAATAGGACATGTGACAAAGAGGATACACCTGTATATTCAGGACACTCTTCTGAACAAAAGAATGAGGAAATGTGCATCAAACAAGGCATATTACAGCAGAAGAAGAATTTACGACTTTCCAAAGATGAGTCAAAGCAGAAGTCACATGAATTTTCTGTAAAATTAAAAATGACTGAGTACCCTGAGGAAGACCCACTACGTGATAACTCTAAAGGAGGAGCAAGCTTAAGACAAATGCCTTCTAATTTGACAAGTAAACTACTTGATTGTGAGGGGAAAGATACATTTGGAAAGTCTATCTCTGCAGCATTACAGACATTTCCTGAACGAGAAGAAACCACTCTCAAAATTGTTTCTCCATCTCCTGCAGACCCTGGGTCTTCAGAAGGCATTTCATGTCCCTCTTTTTCTCTGCTTTGTTTAAGAGAAATGGAATTACGTTCTAAAAATAATCACAAACCTGATGCTGAACATGTTTTAAACAAAAATGAGGAGAGTTCTTATAATGATACAGAAAGTAAAAAAGTAAGGACCCCAGTAGTTACCTCTGAAGTGAGAGAAGACCAACAGTTTGCTATGCAGATGACAAAAAATAGGAACCCAAATACCACGGATTGGAAATTAGGCATTGGACCTAAGCCTCAGTCTAGTGATCCAAAAAGCAATGAAACAAAACCCGTGATTGAAATAAAAAGCCATGATATGCCTGCTGTTACAAATACTAATACGGAAATAAAGCCAAATCAAGACTTGTTCCAGAAACCATTATGTGCAGATCATCGCAGTGCTAATTATAGAAAAAGCGTGGACTCTAAATTAAAAGATGATAGTTCCTCTGCTCTGCACAGTGACCGAACACCTGGAGTATATGTAAAGGAGCTACAGCAATATGTACAAAGTTTTCAGAATGACATAAACATGTTAAAAGCAGAGCACCTGTCTTGGAAAAAAGAAACTTTTCCACTTCAAAAAGAGGTAGAGTTTCATTTGCTGCTATCTGTTTTTTCTCTTCATGAATTCTCTGGATTTTCCACTTCTGAAAAATATATTGTATGTAAAATGAGGTTGTATAAATATGTAATTGTGTATATAAATATATTCTGTCAACTAAATAATAAGAGTTTAGGAAAATATTGTTCTCTTCTTTAATTCACCTAAGTCTCTCTGTCAGTCTTCCCTTTGAATTGGACAGCAAATTTAGCTATGTGCTATGCGACCTATGTACTGTGAACCAGTGAGAATATAAAGGAAATTGGTTGAAATATGTAGTAAGTACTATAATGATGCTTTCTAAGTGCATTGGCTTAAATTTCCATGAGATCCTATAGCTCAGGGAGTGTGGCTCAGTGGTGGAGCATTGGCCCATGAACCAAGATGGCCCTGATTGGATTCAGAGTCAAGACACAATGTTGTGGCTGGATCTATAGTATGGAATGTGCAGGAGGAATCCAATCCATGTTTCTCTGCCATCAATGTTTCCAACTCTCTATCCCACTCCCATGCTCTCTTGATAAAATCAGTTTTTGAAAAAACCGTAAAATGCATCTCAGAAACAAGAAAATGGAAGGAAGCTATCAGTGGGAGAAAGGATATAAACATATATCCCCAGCTAAACTCTTCTGTTTTGTCCTATAGTGTGTGAAATCTTCTATGGTTTACTCAAAATCTTGGAACTTAGAATTCTAATATGATAACTTCAAGATATTTTTACTTCATTTTTGTTACAGTTTATATTCAATATTATTTTGTATTAGTTTCACATGTACAACATAGTGGTTAGATAATCATATGCTTTATAAATGGGTCTCCTCAATATTTTAAATAGCCACCTAGACTATACATCATCATTGCAATTTAATTGAGATATTTTAATAAAAAACATATACTGTTTACTTCCAAACATATTTTTTATCACCACTCTCAGATGTGTTTGTTAAGTCAAAGCTTTACTCTATGTTGTTTAATAAAATGTGGTACTGCCAAAAAAAAAAAAAATGAAACCTTGCCATTTGTGATAGCATGGATGGACTTAGAGGGCATTATACTAAGTGAAATATGTCAGGCAGAAAAAGAGAAGTCCCATCTGATTTCACTTAAACGTGGAATGTAAAGAGAAAAATAGTGTAGATGAACTAAGAAATTTAAGAGAGACTCATAGATGACAGAAATCTGACTGATGTATGCCAGAGAAAAGGTTGTCAGCAGACTAGGCAAAAAATATAGGGAGTAAGAAGTACAAAATGGTAGTTACAGAATAGTCACAGGTACATCAAGTACAGCATATAGAATGTAGCCAATCATTTATATATAAAGAGCCAGGGGCCATCACATCCAAAACAACCAAACAGGCTGAGTGGGGTGAAAAGGCTGGCAGGGGAGTTAGTGAGGAAGGAAGAAACAACTGCACACCAGGCTGTGTGGGGTGACCAGCCCGGGAGGGGGGGACAATGATGGGTAACCAGGCTGGCAGAGGGGAGCAATGAGTGGCAAGCAGGTCAGCAGGGAGGGCAGTTGGGGACAACCAGGCTGGCAGGAGGGGCTGTGAGGAGTGACCAAGCTGGCAGGGGTGGGGCAGTGAGGGGCAACCAGCCCAGTGGTGGGGGGCAGTTTGGGGTGACTAGTCCTGTGGGGGGGGAGATTGGGGGTAACCAGGTTGGCATGGGCACAGTTAGGGGAAATCAGGTCAGCAGGCAGAGGCAGTTAGGAGTTATCAGGAGGCTGGGAGGGGAGCAAGTTAGTAGTAATCAGGTGAGCAGTTAGGAGCCAGTGATTCTGGATTGTTAGATGTCTGACTGCCCCAATCCCAGGGATCAGGCCTAAACTGGCAACTGGAATCCCCAGAGGGATCCCCAATTGGAGAGGGTGCATGCTGGGCTGAGGGGACCCCTCCCCCCTGTACAAATTTTGTGTACCAGGCCTCTAGTATTGTAATAAGTATGTATGGTGCCAAGGGGGCACTTGAAATATCAGGATTACTTTGTAATGTATCTGATTGTCTAAACCCTATGTGACACAACTGAAACTAATACAAACAATGTTGAATGTGAACTGTAATTGAAAGTTTAAAAATGTAGAAACATAGAATACCTCCCAAAAGTAAAAGCATGGCAATTATCATTTGACATGTATGTATCATATAGGTCACATAAATTATTTTCCATAGACTCAATATTTGTCTCAAAGAGAACCTGAGTTGTGAGGTGGAAAAAAAAATTAATACATTGTGTTCCTTTATAAGAAAAAGTAGATGAGCCCTCTCATTACACTAAGGCTGTGGTTGGCAAACCATGGCTCATGAGCCACATGTAGCTCTTTGGCCCCTTGAGTGTGGTCTTCCACAAAATACCAAGGCCTGGGAGAATCTATTTTGAAGAAGTGGTGTTAGAAGAAGTTTAAGTTTGAAAAATTTGGCTCTCAAAAGCAATTTAAATCATTGTACTGTTGATATTTGGCTCTGTTGACTAATGAGTTTGCCGACCACTGCACTAAGGCATTAAATTACTTCTCAAAGGTCATTCTTAATTGACCTGGTTAATTTGATGAAATTTTCTATTTATTTATCTGATTCAGCATTATACAATAGAATCACTAGAGGCCTAGTGCATGGATTCGTGCACCATTGGGGTCCCTCAGCCTGGCCTATAGGGTCAGGCTGAAACCAGCTCTCTGACATACCCTGAGTGGTCCCAGATTGTGAGAGTGTGGGCCAGGCTGAGTGACACTCTGGTCATGATCAAGGCTGGGGAAGGATATAGGAGGTTGGCCAGTTGAGGAGGAACTGTGGAAGGGCTCCAGGGCATGTCTGGCCCATCTTGCTCAGTCCCACTCAGTAGGACCCCAGCAGCAAGCTAAGCTCTCAATCAGAGCATCTGCCCCCTGTGGTCAGTGCACATCATAGAGACCAGTCAACTGTCTGCCCCCTGGTGGTCAATGAACACCATAGCAAGCAGTTGAGTAACCGTGCATATCATTAGCATATAATGCTTTGATTGGTTAAATGGCAGACCAGATGACGGGACACATAGCATATTAGGCTTTTATTATACAGTTCTAGAGGCCCAGTGCATGAAAATTCATGCACTGGAGGGGGAGGTCCCTCAGCTTGGCCTTCCCCCTCTCACAGTCCAGGAGGCCTCAGGGGCCAGAGGCCACCTGGCAATCGGGAATGCAACGCCCCATCACACCTTTGCTGCTTCGACTGCCAGCAGCACAGGCCTCTGCTGGCCCTAGTTACATGATCCTCGGGTGGCCCTGGTGGATGGGCAGCCACCATCTGATGCTTGCCTGCACCTCAGGCCAGCGCTGGGCGGCTGGGGGCTGAAGGGACTGGGGGACTCTGGAGGCAGGTGCTTGGAGCAGCCGGATCTGCCTGGGGACGGACCCAACCTTGCAATGCACCTGCCATCTCAGCAGGGCTGAGGGGACTGGGTACAGCCATCTTGTGGCTCTGGGCATTGCCATCTTTGAGGGCGTGGAAGTCAATTAGCATATTCCCTCCTTATTGGCTGTGGGCACCACATTGTTTACAAAGGCATGAGGGACAATTAGCATATTCCCTCTTTATTAGATAGGATCTCTCTTCTTTTGGTAATTAAAATTATAGGTAATGCATCTTTAGGAACTTTGAACAGATCATTAAACTTTAGTTTTATTTCCATTTTCAGTAAATATTTGCTAAAGCACTGGTTGGCAAACTTCAGCTCATGTGCCACATGTGGCTAGTGACCAACAGTTTGCCAACCACTAGGTTAAAGCAAGTAGATAACTATTTCTATGTCCTCTAGCTATAAGAGTTTATAGTGATTGCATGTGACATTAGGGGAGCATTACTCATTTTGCAGAATTGTACATTAACTAACAATTCATTGGCTTCACTCCACTCCAGTGCTGTAGTAAACTTTTGTGCATATGTTTTATGAACACCACCACTTTTCTGATACTCTCAAATATCTTAACGAAAAAAGAATTGTAACAGGCAACGGGGGAAGGAATAACTTCCTCCAGAAAAAGAAAAGCTTCCTATTTGTTTCTGAGGCACAATGCACACCCTCTAAATCTGACTGTGATGCAAAACCAAGGTGGGAAAGTTAGAAGAGCTCACATTTTGCACCTTTCTTCTTTTTATTTCTCTGTCTCTGCTAGATAAATGGGGTGGGGTGGGTTAGGGGAATGTTAGGTAGCAAAGAGTGGATGTGATGTGAATAAGAGCACAAAATTAAGACAGCTTTTTAAAAATCTTGGGAAATTCTACTTCTTTACTGAAACAGAAATGAAGCAGATTTTCAACAATTTCAATGACCATAATGATAAAATTAAATACACAAAATATTTTTGTTGGTTATAGTCATGGCAATTAAACTAAAAGCCTAATGATAAAATTAATGAAAACATAGGTGTTTTTAATGACTAAATTAATAAAAAAAAAATCCTTCATATCAAACTTACATCAAAGGTTGAAGAAAAAAAGAAGCGGAAAAGCAGTAAAAGGAAAATGTCAGGAAACATGTATAATGCTGCTGCTGATGACAGTGATGGATGGAGTCAGAAACGCACAGGTGAACACATTGATAAGCAGCAGCTTCCTATATTGAAGAGTGAAGATTCTGACGGGTAAGCCTACAGCAGTATTTAATAATAGGTCATTATTCTTTTTCTATAAAACAAATTCCAAGTTGAGCAAATACCCTTGATTAACAAATTTTATTTTTTTACTAGGTATATTGATCCTTGCCTGGTAATCAGAAAAATGTAAATCAAAAAAACAATGAGATACCATTTTTGAATTTAAAATGATAAATATTTTATTAAAAAATAACAACTAGAATTGTTACGGAGGAGAAAAAGGCACTGCTGGTGCATAAAATGGGCACATCTTTTTAGAGGGTAATTGACCTAGTTTTGAAATTTCGAGTATGCCATTCCTTTATGCTAACAGTTGCACTTACAGAACTAGATCCTGCAAGAAAACATGACTTGGATGTACACACATGTACACATTTTAAGGACATCAATAATATATTATTATGTATATAAAACATACTGTAGGTCATTATATGTTTTTATATATCTACTAGAGCCCCAGTGCATGAATTTGTGAACGGGTGGGGTTGGGCCCCGATCAAGGTGGGGGAGGCTGATTTGGGGCAGGGCTGGCCGGCGGGAAGGTTGGCTGGCAGTTGGCCGACTGGACCTGCCCCGTGGTTGAAATCCCAGTTGAACTCCCAGTAAAGGGCACAATTTGTATATTAGACTTTTATTCCATAGGATTATGGCAGTCATTAAGGATATATAATATACAATTATGCATCAAGGATACTAATATAAGTGTTAACTATATACATATGTATATTTATTACAACATTGCTTACAAAAGAAGTAGGTAGCCGAAACCGGTTTGGCTCAGAGGATAGAGCGTCGGCCTGCCAACTGAAAGGTCCTGGGTTCGATTCCGGTCAAGGGCATGTACCTTGGTTGCGGGCACATCCCCAGTAGGGGATGTGCAAGAGGCAGCTGATGGATGATTCTCATCGATGTTTCTAACTGTCTATCTCTCTCTCTTCCTCTCTGTAAAAAATCAATAAGATGTTTTAAAAAAAAAATAAGTTGTAGGTAGTGTAAATACCTATCTATAAGGTAATACATTATTATACACATAGAATAATGAGTATGCAGCCACTGGAAAAATGGGAGTAGTTCTGGTCTACAGTATACTAATTGTTTCACAATTGACTTGTAGTTAAAGCAAGTCAATTGTGAGAATACTTTTATATCCATTCAATTATAAAATGAAGGTTATATGCTACACTGTCACTCTACTTTGTTTCCACCTAAATTGCTGGTTACTAGATTTTTGTGTTTTATTCCTAATATTGGACACTCAAATTAATCTGAAAGCTGAGGGATTTCACAAAGCAATTTGATCCATATCTTATATAAAACTTTCAGCATATTGTAAAAAACATATTAAAACACATCAAGGATTAATCTGCTAGGTGAGGGGCTGACAGACCTTTTCTCTAAAGTGCCAGAGAGACAGTGTTGTGGGCTCTGTGAACCGTCAGGTCTCTGAAATCTGTCATAGACACTAGGTAAAGGAGTGGGTGTAGCTGTGTTCCAATAAATCTTTATTTACAAAAACAGGCTCTGGGCTTTGGCCTGCAGGCATTTGTTGACCTTGCATTATAAACCAAGGTGCTCCTGGTGTAGTGCATCTTCTTTTTGAAAGGTACTCTGCACACATGCCTTTATCCTCACTTTTTAAGTATGCACCACACACAATTTTTCAACAGGGATTTCATATTACACAATTGACAAAAATTCATTTTATAAAGTAAGAATATTTCCTGCATGCTTCCCCCTTTATTTCTGTTACACAATTTTAATATGACTAATTACAGTGTGCTTTGTACATTTGAGTAGAGTAACATATCCTAGGGTTGCATGATTTTTATCTAGCAAGAAATCCTTCTGTAATCATTATAAGCATGAGAAACATCACAATCAGGTTATGTAGTTTATAGATCTAGAAAATTTTCATGGGGTCTTTTAGTTGTATAATATTGTGAATTTGTTATGTAGTTCCTAGTCTGACATGTTTTAAACAATGTAATGTCACAGGTAAGTAATGAAAAAATTTTTAAGTATTACAAAAATACTTCATAGTCACTATGAAAGGATTGAAAGCTGTAGCTCAACATGAAGAAATGACATCTCCCAAGTCGTACCATTTAGCTACAAAGTCCTGAAAAGATCTGTCTATACTCACTGATTCTACTTTCCCTTCCATGCACTCTTGAGCCCACTCTAGTAATTTTCAGTCCCACCTCATCTCCAAAATTATTTTTCTCAAGGTTAGTGTTTGTTTTCCCTCTAATAAACCTAGATATAATGTTTTAGACCCGGTCTTACATAACATATCAGCAATATTTGACCCAATGGAAAACTCTGTTTTCATTTGGCTTTTAGGACTTTGAGTTTTCAGGGGGTGAAAAGACTCTCACTTGGTTTCCCCCTTGCCTGCCTAGCCTGTCCTTCTTAGTCTGTTTGGTTTCTCCTCATCTCCCACCTTTTACACATTCAAGTGTCCTGGGATTCAGTCTTTATTTATTTTTCTACCAAAATTGAATTTTACTACTTTGTATATACTAATGATCTTTAAATGTATATCCCCAGCCCAAATCACTCTTCTAAATGCCAGACCTATATATCAAACTGCCTTATTAATATCTCTTTTTAAAATATATATTTATATTTATTTCAGAGAGAGAAACATCAATGATGAGAGATAATCACTAATAGGCTCATCCCTTATTGGGGATAGAGCCCAGAATCTGACTGGAATTGAACCTGGGACCCTCAGTCCGCAGGCCAACTCTATCCACTGAGCTAAACCACCTAAAGCTTGATATCTCTCTCTCTCTCTCTCTCTCTCTCTCTCTCTCTCTCTCTCTCTCTCTTGGGTGTTGCAGACTTAAGATCTCCAAAATTGTTCTACTGACGGTCTTTCTCACACCTGCACTTCATGTAGTCTTTCCTGTTTGAGTGAATGACAGCTCTTCTAATTGCTGTGCCAAAAACTTGGCATCATCCTGTCTTTATCTTAAACCTCACATCTAATGTGTCAACAAATCTTGTCAGATCACTTTCAAAATACAGTGGAACCCGGATATAAGGAACTAATTTGAGCAAGGGGTATAGGTATACTTTAAAGATGAAAGTCAGTTATATATAAATAAAGTAGGTTTTCTGAATGTGTGTGTGAAAAAAATTGACAAATTAGTTTACCTGCTTTTACATATGTAAGCACATTTATGTAATTAAAATTAACTAAATTTGAAAAGTTTAATTTTACAAAGAAGTTTTCCAAATGCATTATTGCTTATATATTCACCGTAGTTTTGAGACTGTAATAATATGCAATCTAAATGGAAATAATCATTTTGCAGAAAATACATTTTAATTATATTTAACTAAACAAATAAACAATGTTCTAAAAAACAAAATTTAAATTTTATTAGAACAGGAAAAAAATGTTCCTATTTAATTATTTTGGGATGATGATATATCCAGACACAACAGTGGAGGAGTCACTTAAATGTTTGATTTTGAGGGGCTTGCTTTAGGTAATTCTGCTTTGAAAACACTATGTAGCTTGAACTTTTGAAGTCTGCTGTTTTTTATAATTAACTCCTTAATATCTTGAACATGGGGTGATGAAGCTGAATTTCATTATCTGATGAATTGTCAATAGAAGTTATTAGATCGTGGAGATGGGATCCAAGCACTGATAACTCTATGTTTGGGGCATGTTGTTTCTAATTCCTCCTTTTCTTCACTCCACCCTCATCTTCCCAGGTCATCACCTCATCTGCTATTTCACTTTCACTCATAGTGCGGTACCCAGGGCCACCTTCATCTTCTCACGTCTATAAAACATCTTCCTCAGCTGCTTGTCCACCAATATTCTGTGTTATCCCACAGTAATCAGTAACCTTAAGCCCTTCTAAACACATGCTTGCCCTCTTTGTCAAGTAAATTCTTCCAACCAGTTTTCAATGTTTGCACTTTCACTTCTTTTTATGATGCAGCAAAATTTAAAATTTTCTGATTTTACATGGTAACAATTTAAAACAATAAGTTTTGTAAAACACACTGTCCTGTTGTATGTTCATCATTACCTTCATTCTGCAATACAACCACTACTTCCTCTAAAAATTTTTGCAGTATATTTATTTGGTTGCCATATTATCTGTAAAGGTTAGGGTTGGAATAATGTGTTTTAAAGTACACACATAATTTTAAATTTATACCTAATGGGTCTAGTAATGTGTGCATTCTCAAGTCACTAAGAATAAGCAAATGCACACGGCAGGGGTGCGGCTCAGTGCACATGGGAACGTTGGTCTGCGGAGTGAAAGTTCCCGGGTTCGATTCCGGTCAAGGGCAAGTACCTTGGTTGTGGGCACATCCCCAGTAGGGGGTGTGCAAGAGGCAGCTGATGGATGATTCTCTCCCATCGATGTTTATAACTCTCTAACCCTCTCTCTTCCTCTCTGTAAAAAATCAATAAAAATATATTAAAACAAACAAACAAAGAAAAAAAGCCATCACATCTTCCAGGCCAGCTCAATACCATCTGCTATCTAGATTAATTTAATAGCAGACTAATTGACTTCTTCCTTCTTTCCTTCCTTGCTTCCTTCCTTCCTTCCTTCCTTCCTTCCTTCCTTCCTTCCTTCCTTCCTTTCTTCCTTCCTTCCCTCCTTTTCTCTCTGCCTTCCTTCCTCCCTGCCTCTCTCCCTCTTTTCTTCCTATTTACTTTCTTTCCATTAATTCTTGTCTTTTATAAAATCTAAGCACAGTTGGACCTATTAAAAAGTAAGTCAGATTGTACTGTTCCTCTGGTCAATACCTTCTAATTGCCTTTTTCATTCAAAGTACATGAGTCCCACAGGTCCCCCAACTGGGGATTGAACCCAAAACATGGGTAGGTGCTCTTCCATCAGCTATATTCAAAATTAAAACTATTCATATTCAACAATCAGTGACTTATTTTTGAATTTTGGGTCAAGAGGAATTGTTTGATAATTTCTCTCAGCAAGATCCTTTTTTATGTGTTTTTATTAATTTTAGAAAAAGATGAGGGAAAGGGAGAGAAAGAAATATCAATGATGAGAGAGAACCATCAATTAGCTGACTCATGCATGTCCATTACTAAGGATCAAGCCAGTAACCAACCCTGCATGTGCCCTGACTGGGAATTGATGTGGTAACCTCTTGTTCATTGGTTGATGCTCAACAATTGATGTTTAGTGTTTAAATGTTTAGTTTTAATCAGGGGAGTTATTTGTATAAATAAAATTTTATTTTAATTCTCACCAAGGATATATTCTTAACCATTTGAGAGAGAGAGAGAGAGAGAGAGAGAGAGAGAGAGAGAGAGAGAGAGATCAATGTGAGGAAAAACATCCATTTGTTGCCTCCTGGTATGCTTCCCATCCAGGAATTGAACCCAAAACCCAGGTATGTGCCTTGATGGTGAATCAAACTGGCAGAATTTGGTGTATAAGATGATGTTTCAGTCAACTAAGCCTCCCACCAGGCATTTTTGTACATTTGTGGAGGTATATAATCATGATACAGTTTTGAATGCATTGATTCCATAAAAAAAGTAATTATACTTTTCTGTTGGTAAATTTATCTTTTAGTTAAGACTAGAGGCCTGTTGCACAAAGATCTGTGCAATAGGCCTTTCTTCCCCTGTCTGATGGCACTAGTTTTCCTCTGGTACCCTGAACCCAGGCCTTCATCTGGCTGTCGCCTTCAGTGTTCACTCTGGCCAGAGCCTTCAGTCTTCACTGCTCCAGCCACAATGCCACTCCTTTAGTTCTCTCCAACCTCACCCTCCCCTCATAGCAGGAGTCTCACCCCATCCAGCCACTCTGTGCCATCATATGCAAGTTAACCACCCATATTTGTTGGGTTAATTTGCATACTCACTCCTGGTTGGCTGATGGGTATCATGGAGATACAGTAAAATTGCATATTTTTATTAGTGAAGATTAGATGCAAAAGTTCCTAAATAATTTCATTTTCAAAGAAAACCGTAACTAAATGGATTATTGCCATTTTCTAACTATGTATATGATTACATGCAGGTTTTTTTTTTTTTTTTCTAATTTTTCCAGTTTCTCTGAGCTACTACTAAGGGCCTGGTGCATGAAATTCATGCACTGGAGGAGGGGGGTGTCCTTCAGCCCACACTGCACCCTCTCCAAGCTGGGACCCCTCAGGGGATGTCCATCTGCTGGTTTAAACCAGCAGTCGGACATCCCTCTCACAAACAAGGGCTGCTAGCTCCCAACTGCTTGCCTGCCTGCCTGCTTGATCCCCCCTAACTGCTCCCCTGCAAGCCTGATTGACTCCTAACTTCTCCTCTGCCAGCCCAATGGCCCCTAACTGCCCTCCGCTGCTGGCCTGGTTGCCCCTCTGCCCTTCCAGGAAGGCCTGGTTCCTCCCAACTGCTTTCCTCTGCTGTCTCAGGCTCCCCTAACTGCTCTCCTCTGCTGGCCCAGTCACCCCCCAACTACCCTCCCTGCCAGCCCGGTCATACCCAACTGCCCTCCCCTGCTGGCCTGGTCCCGCCCAACTGATCTGCCCTGCTGGCCTGATCACCCACAACTGCCATTTTGTGGCAGCCATTTTTAATCACATGGGGTGACCATCTTGTATGAGGGTGTGAGGGTCAATTTGCATACTACTGCTTTATTATATAGGATAATTGACATGTAACATTGTATCTTTTGAAGGGATACAGTGTGTTTATTTGATACACTTTTATGTTGTTAAATGATTACCTCAGGATTATTTGTTTACATTTCCATTAAATCACATAGTCACCAATTCTTTCTTTGTGGTAAGAACATTTAGATCTATTCCCTTAGCAACTTTCAAGTCTATAATACAGTATTGTTCACTATAATCACCATGCTGTTCATCAGACAGGGTTGAATCCTATATGAACATATATGACATTTAATTAAATAATGCTGGCAATATGAAAGAGCAGCAGGTCATCCAAGAAAATCTATTCTGCACCCCCTCACCATATGCCAGCTGCTTATATGGGGTAGAAAGACAAAGATTACATGGGGAAGTAGGCAAAAGAAATAAGAATGGGTATGCAAATGTAACACAAATGGGTATTACATGAATGGGGAAGTAGGCAAAAGGAATAAAAATGGGTATAATGGTTACAGATTACACCAATAAAGGCTGGGACTCCATTATTTCATCAACAAGGTTGTTAATCTTTCCATGATAATAGGCAGTTAAAGAGGATGAACCACATTTCCAGGTTAACTCCCAAGTGCAAGGAAACTGGGGGGAACTCCAAGCCAGATGAAAATATGTTTTCTTTAATCAGAACAAAACAATCACGATTAACAGAGCGTGATTAATATTTGTAATAACTATAGCTAGTCTCTACTATTCTATTTATGTCTCTAGCAGTAGAGTTTTCTTCTTTCTCTTTTCCCTGAAAAAATTCCACTGTGTGTGTGTGTGTATGTGTGTGTGTGTGTGTGTGTACATATTTGTGTGTGTACACACATTTACTATATCAGTGGTTTGCAAACCACAGCTTGTGAGCCACATGTGTCTCTTTGGCCCACTGAGTGTGACTCTTCCACGAAATACCATGGCCTGAGCAAGTCTATTTTGAAGAAGTAGCATTAGAAGTAGTTTAAGTTGAAAATATTTGGCCCTCAAAAGACATTTCAGTCGTTGTACTATTGATATTTGGCTCTGTTGACTAATGAGTTTGCTGAACACTGTACAATATAAACACATATATACATGTACATTCATATAATTAATATACTCATATATACATGCCAACAAACATACATACATACATACATACATACATACATACATACCACATCCTCTTACCCATTCATTTATTGGTGAACACTTAGTTTTTGCATCTTGGTTTTGTGAATAAGGTTGCAGTGGACATTGGAGTGCAACCATCTCTCCAAGATACAAAAGATGCAAAAAATGTATGATTGCTCTCTAAATATTTGTTATATCCATTGGTCTAATGTTTGTTTCCAGTTTAACATTTCCATCTCTTCACACTGAGCCTTTAGTGTCTTTAAGAGTGAATTGAGCCCTGGTCTATGTGGCTCAGTTGGTTGGAGCACTATCCCTTATACTAAAATTTTATTAGTTTGATTCTCAGTCAAGGCATATACCTAGGTTGTGGGATTGATCTCTGTTTTGGGTATGTATGGGAGGTAACCAATCAATGCTCTCTCCACATTGATGTTTCTCTGACTGTCTATTTGTATCTCTTTTCATTCCACTCTGTCTAAGACCAATGAGCATATCCTCAGGTGAGGATTTAAAAAATTAAGAAACTGAATTGAGTCACTTGCAGGCACCATATAATTAGGTCTTATTATAACCTGTCCAGACATTATCCACTTTTTAAAAAATTTTTATTTTTATTTATTTATATATTTTTCAATTTTGTTATTAAAGTATTATATGTGTACATATTTTACCATTGCCCCCCCCCCCAGCCACTCCCATTCATGTCCTCACTCCCCAGGACTTTGCATCTATTCTTTATGCTTATATGCATATATACAAGTCCTTCAGTTGATTTTTCATCTCCCCCACCTCTCCCTAACCTTCCCACTGTAATTTGACAGTCTGTTTGATGTTTTACTGCCTCTGTATCTATCTTTTTGTTCATCTGTATATAAGTTTTTTATTATCCATAAATGAGTGAGATGGTATTTTTCTTTCATTGACTGGCTTATTTCACTTAACGAAATGTTCTCCAATTCCATCTAGGTTGCTGCAAATGGTAAGAAATCTTTCTTTTTTATGACAGCATAGTATTCCATTGTGAGAATAGATGTACCATCGTTTTCTGATCCAGTCATCAGAAAACAGGCACCTAGGCTGTTTCCAAATCTTAGCTATGATGAATTGTGCTGCTATGAACATAAGGATGCATATATCCTTTCTGATTGGTGTTTCTAGTTTCTTAGGATATATTGCTAGGAATGGGATTACTGGGTCAAATGGAAGTTCCATTGTCAGTTTTTTGAGGAAACTCCATACTGTTCTCCACAGTGGCTGCACCAGTCTGCATTCCCACCAGCAGTGCACTTGCACGAGTGCTTCTTTTCAGCCACATCCTCGCCAACACTTGTCATTTGTTGATTTGTTGATAATAGCCATTCTGACAGTTGTGAGATGGTACCGCATTGTGGTCTTGATTTGCATTTCTCTGATAATTAGTGACTTTGAGCATGTTTTCATGTATCTCTTGGCCTTCGTTCTTTCTTCTTTTGAAAATATTCTATTAAGGTCCATTGCCCATTTTTTTAATTGGATCATTTATCTTATTTAGTTGTCTAAGCTGTCTGTAGATGTTGGAAATTAAACATTTATCAGTGATAACATTTGCAAATATGTTTCCCCCATACAGTGGGCTTTCTTCTTGTTTTATTGATTTTTTTTTCTGTAAATAGCTTTTTATTTTGATGTAGTCCCATTTGTTTATTGTCTCTTTAGTTTCCATTGCCCTAGGGGCAGTATCAGTGAAGATATTGCTTCGGCATATGTGGGAGATTTTGCTACGTGTGGATTCCACTAGCATTTTTATGGTTTCCCATCTTATGTTTAAGTCCTGTATCATTTTGAGTTTATTTTTGTGTATGATGTAAGTTGGTGATCTAGTTTTATTCTTTTGCATGTTTCTGTCTAATTTTCCTAACACCATTTATAGAAGAGACTGTGTTGACTCTATTGTATGTTCGTGCCTCCTTTGTCAAATATTAATTGAGCATAGTGATTTGGGTTGATATCTGGATTCTCTATTCTATTCCATTGATCTGTATGTCTGTTCTTGTGCCCAGTACCAGGCTGTTTTGAGAACAGTGGCTTTGTAATACAGCTTGAAATTTGGTTATTGAGATCCCTCCAATTTATTTTTCTTTCTCAGGATTGCTGTGACTGTTCAGGGTCTTTTATTGTTCCAGGTGAATTTATGGAGAGTTCTTTCTAGGTCTGTGAAATATGCTGTTGGTATTTTAATGGGAAGCGCATTGAACCTATAAATTGCTTTGGGAAGTATGGACATTTTAATGATGTTGATTCTACTAATCCATGAACATGGTATGTTCTTTCATCTGTTTATGTCTTCCTCTATCTCTTTTTTCAGTGTACTGTAGTTTTCCGTGTATAAGTCTCTTACCTCCTTAGTTAAGTTTATTCCTAGATATCTTAATTTTTTTGGTGTGATGGTAAATGGGAATGCTTTTTTAGTCTCTCTTTCTGTAAGTTCACTAATGGTGTACAGAAAGGCCATAGATTTATTGGCATTAATTTTGTATCCTGCTACATTGCTGATTTTATTTATTATGTCTATTGTTTTTTTGATGGTGTCTTTCGGCCTTTTTATGTACAATATCATGTCATCTGCAAATAAGGACAGCTTTACTACCTCTTTTCCAATTTGGATGCCATTTATTTATTATTTTTGTCTAATTGCAATGGCTAATACTTCCAGTACTATGTCAAACAGGAATGGTGAGAGTGGGCATCCCTGTCTTGTTCTGTTCTTAGGGGAAATGGTTTTAGTTTTTGCCCATTGAATATGATGTTTGCTGTGGGCTTATTATATATAGCTTTTACTGGGTTGAGGTATGACCCTTCTATTCCCACATTGGTGAGAGTTTTTATCAAGAAAGTAGATTGGATTATGTTAAATGCTTTTTCTGTATCAATTGACATGACTATGTGATTTTTATATCTCAATTTGTTTATGCGATGTATCACGTTTATTGGTTTTCGGATATTGTACCATCCTTGCATTCCTGGGATAAGTCCTACTTGGTCAAGATATATGTTCTTTCTGATGTACTGCTGGAGCCGATTTGCTAGAATTTTGTTGAGCATTTTGGCATCTATGTTCATGAGGGATAGTGCCTTGTAATTCTCTTTCATTGTGTTGCCTTTATCTGGCTTTGGTATTAAGGTGATGCTGGCTTCATAAGAGGAGGTTGGAAGTGTTCCTTTCTCTTGAATTTTCTGGAATAGTCTGAGGAGGATAGGTTTTAGTTCTTCCTTGAATGTTTGGTAAAACTCTCCTGTGAAGCCGTCTGGCCAGACTTTTGTTTGTTGGAGGCTTTTTTTTTTTTTATAACTTCTTCAATTTCTTCCATAGTTCCATAGTTTCTGGCATATTAAGCTGTTCAGATTTTTTCTGATTGAGTTTTGGAAGGTTATGTTTTTCTAGGAATATGTCTGTTTCTTCCAGGTTCTCCAGTTTGTTGAAAAAGAGTTTTTCGTAGTATTTTTTTTTTTTTTACCAATCCTTTGTATTTCTTTGAGGTCTGTTGTTTCTCTTCTTTCATTTCTGATTTTGCTTATTTGGGTCCTCTCTCTTTGCTTCTTAGTGAGCATGGCTAGAGGTTCATCAATCTTGTTTATTCTTTCAAAGAACTAGCTCTTGGTTTTGTTGAACTTTTGTACTGTTTCTTTTGTCTCTATGTGGTTTATCTCTGCTCTGATCTTTATTATTTGCTTCCTTCTGCTTACACTGGGATTTTCTTATTGCTATTTTTCTAATTCTTTGAATTGTACTGTAATGTAATTTATTACCATTGTTTCTTTTTTTAGGGGGGGGGCAGTAGGCTTGTAGAGCTATGAACTTCCCTCTCAAGTCTGCTTTTGCTGTGTCCTATAGATTTTGGATTGTTGTATTTTAATTGTCCTTAGTTGCCTTGATGTTTTTTATTTCTTCCTTGATCTGTCTGGTAATCCAGTTATTGTTTAATAGCATGCTGTTTAGTCTCCATGTGTTTGATTTCTTTGGGTTGTTTTTATTGTAGTTGACTTATAGTTCTATGCCACTGTAATCTGAGAAGATGTTTGGTATGATTTCTATCTTCTTGAATTTGAAGATACTTTGCCTATGTTCCAACATGTGGTCTATCTTTGAAAATGACCAATGTGCATTTGAGAAGAATGTATATTCTGTGGCTTTTTTAAAAATATATATTTTATTGATTTTGTACAGAGAGGAAGGGAGAGAGATAGAGATTTCGAAACATCGATGAGAGAGAGTCATCCATCAGCTGCCTCTTGCACACCCCCTACTGGGGATATGCCTGCAACCAAGGTACATGCCCTTGACCGGAATCGAACCCAGGACCCTTCAGTCCCCAAGCCAACGCTCAATCCATTGAGCCAAACCGGTCTCGGCTATTCTGTGGCTTTTGGATGAAATGTTCTGAAGAAGTCAATTGATTATATCTGGTCTAGAGAGCCATTTAGGATTGATGTTTCTTTGCTGATTTTTGGTTTAGAGGATTTGTCCAATGGTGATAGTGGGGTATTAAAGTCTTTTACTATGATTGTATTTTGCTGTTAATCTCTCCCTTGATATTCTCCACGAGTTTTCTTTTAAGTATTTGGGTGCTCCTGTATTGGGTGCAAATATGTTTACCAGCATTATTTCTTCTTGTTGGATTGTTCCCTTTAGTATTATGAAGTGGCCTTTCTTATCTCTTGTTATGTCCTTCACTTGGAGATCTAATTTGTCAGACATTAGTATTGATACTACCCCAGCTTTTATTTCTTCATTCACCTGGAAAACCTTTTTCCATCCCTTAACCCTCAGTCTGTGTGTGTGTGTGTGTGTGTGTGTGTGTGTGTGTGTGTTTTCTGTGGTGGGTTTTTTGTTGACAGCAGAAATATGGGTCTTGTTTTCTTATCCAATCTGTTATCCAATCTTTTGGTTGGAATATTTAATCCATTTACATTAAAGGGATTATTGATAGGTTCTTATTTCTCACAAATTTTATTCTTTACCTTATTTTCCTTCTTCACTTCCTATTTCTTTTC
Source organism: Pipistrellus hanaki (assembly GCF_964339955.1). Lineage (NCBI taxonomy): Eukaryota > Metazoa > Chordata > Mammalia > Chiroptera > Vespertilionidae > Pipistrellus > Pipistrellus hanaki. The sequence goes on along the minus strand of NC_140503.1, from coordinate 117,152,193 downwards.
ATTTCATTTCATTTCTTTCTTTCTTTCTTTTTTTTTTTTTTTTTGTGTGTGTGTGTTTGTTTGTGTTTTTTTACAGCAGACCTTTAGCATGTCTAGAATTGCTGATTTGGTGATGATAAATTCCCTTAGTCCTTTTTTGTCTGTGAAGCTCCTGATTTCACCTTCAGTTATGATGGATAGCCTTGATAGGTACAGTATTCTTGGATTCACACCTTTCTTTTGTAAGATTTTGTATATTTCATTCCATTTCCCTTTAGGCCTGATGTGTTTCAGTTGAGAAGTCAGTTGCTATTCTGATGGGAGTGCTTTTGTATTAACTTTCTGTCTCTATCTGGCCACTTTAAAGATTCTTACTTTGTCGTTGGTGTTTGCCAATTTAATTATAATGTGCCTTCGTTTTGGTCTTTTTGGGTTCATTTTGTTTGGGACTCTGTTAGCTTCTTGGATTTCTGTGGGTTTTTCTTCCTTATATCAGGGAAGTTTTCTGTCATTATTTTTAAAACAGGTTTTCTATTTTTTGCTCAATTTCCTTTTCTTCTGGAACCCCGATTATGCAAATGTTGTTTTGTTTCATATTGTCCCAAAGTTCCCTTAGGTTCTCTTCCTGCATTATAATTTTTTTTTCTAGAAGCTGCTATACTTGGATATTTTTTTTTCATCTTGTCTTCTATCTCAATGAGGTGGTATTCTGCTTCTAGTCTACTCTTGATGCTTTCTATTGAATTCTTTACTGCAGCGATGTCATTTTTCATTCCTTCTTGGTTCTTCTTCATTTCCTCTTGGTTCTCACTCATATTGTCAACTTTGTCTTCCATTCTTTTCAGCCACCTTTTGACAATTTCTCTGAATTTTTTCTCTGATAGGTTGCTTGCCTTTATTTCATTTACTTCCTTTTCTGGTGATGCCTGCTTTTCTTTCATATGCAGGCTGTTTCTTTGTCTCCCCATGGTCTCTCTTCTCAGGATGTCTGGTTATGTAGTTCTCTCTCTCCTGCATTGATTTAAATGCACAAAATACAACACAACCAGGTCCAACATACAAGGCACTGAATAGAAATGTATTCATGATATTAATAACCTCCAATAAAGGTGACCACCAGAGAAAGGCAAATTAGAGGATAGGAGAGAAAGAAGAAGAGTAAAAAGAAAGAAAAAAGGTGTGTCAAAATGAAATTGGGAAAAGAAAACAAAAGTATGAGAGACAAGAATGAGACTAAGAGAGAAAAGGGGAACCAACTATCTATATGGGAAGAAAAATCCAATATAACAACCACTAATCCCAGCAAATGCCAGCAACAAATACCTGGAGATTAATACAAACTACAACACCAACCAATATTAAGTGAGGCAAGGGAAAACAGAAGTAAAAAACAAATAAAAATAAAGCAAACAAAAAAGAATTAAAAAAACAATCTCACAAAAAAGCATTAAAAATCGATATAATCAACATTCAAGCAAACCACAACAAAAGACCAGAGATAAGAACAATTGTTGGACAGTTAAGACTTGTGAAGAGAGAGATGTTTATGGACTTGGAGCAGGGGATTGGAAATTAGATATATAAGTAGGGTAAAATTTTAGCATGGTGTAAACAAAAAGAATAGAGACAATCTAAAGCAGAAAAGGGGTATGATAAACAGGACACCAAAAGGGAAGAGAATGATGGCATAAAGAGAATGGGATAGGGTAAATGATGGCATAAAGAGAATGGGATAGGGTAAAATGATGCTAAAGAAAAGATAAAAATAGAATCTAGAACACTAATCCCAAAGGAAAATAAAGAGAAAATAAAAAGACACTTTAAAAAAAGGTAAAATAGTAGTAATAATAACAATGAGTGAAAATGAAAATGTAATAATTCAAAAGGTAAAATCAAGTGAGAAAAAAAGAAAAAATATTTTTTAAGTAAAATATGCAAAAATTAAAAAACAAATAATATTAAAAAATAAAATGTGCAGTAGTGAAGGTCATTCACTTCCTCTATTGTTCTGTTTGGCACTCCTGTTCCCCAGTCCTGACAGTATTGCATTTCCCTCTGTTTCACTGCTCCTCAGTGTTGTGAGCCAGTCCTAATTTTAAGAAGGCAGTGTCTTAATTTCTCATATTCCTTTATTTTTTTATTACACAAGAGTCAATTTGTGATTCAGCCTTTGGGTGGCAGTGTTTCTGGATTGATTTCCGGGTCAATGTATGGCCTCTCTAGCCTTCTTTCCCTGTGTACTCAATACTGGTTTGTGGAGGGGGGCTGTCTCAGAGCTGGCTCTCCGATGGTCACTCCCCACTTCAATCCCCAAGTTCCAGAAAAACAACTTCCCCTTGCAGTCTCCGAGGGTATCCCCAACTGGGTTATCCTATGTATTGGGCTTAGTAATGAGAAGCAGAAAAAACCCAAGTGTGTGGACAGTGGGTCTGCGCAAGTCTAAGCAGCCTGCACTCCCTTGAAATTATAGGCTGCCCCTTTGGGTCAGATCAAAATGGGTTGCTTTCCAGAGATCCCTTCTGTTAGCAGCTCCAAGAACCTCCCTCCACATTCAGGATCACACAAGCCCCAAAGCCACGGATTTTTCTAGGCACAGGCTCCCCCTCCAGCTCTCACAAAACACGTGTTTCTTTCTCCCCCTGGGACCAGAGACTTCACCTTATCCCAGGCAAAATCTGACCCCTCCCCTCTCCGTGGTGGAATGAAGAGCTCCTTTGAATCTGCGTGTTTGTGTCAGTTGGGGACCAGTGTTCTGGGGCTCACAGCTATTTGGTGGTCACCACAGCTGTGGATTTTCAGGCTTTCAATATTATCCACTTTCCTTTTAAGAAAGCACAGTTTCCGCATCCAAGCCCTTAGCTCCAAGAGGGGACCCAGCTGCAATGTGGGCTTCCAGGTCACGGAAACCCCATCCAGCAGTCCCCCACTTTCTCCTGGAGTTTAGCTGTCCCTTAATTGCTAAGAAACACTCCCCATGCAAGCATCAGCTGTTCTTTCTTTCTGCTCCTGAACAAGGCCCAGAACATGTCTTCTATTCTGCCACCATTTTTCTCCCTCCCTACTTTTTTTCATTTTATTGAATTTATTGAGGTGCCTCTGATTACCAAATTATACAGGTTTCAGGTGCACATTCTACAATACATCATCTATACACTGCATTGTGTGTTCATCACACCAATTCATCCTATGCCTTTTGATTGGAGAAGTCAATCCATTCCCAAAGTAACTATGGGCAGATAACAACTTACTAATGCTATCTAGTTTTCTGGCTTTTCTGTAGTTCCGTTTTTCCTTTCTTGCTGCCTTCCTTTGTGAATTGAAGATATTCCATAGTGTGCTTTGATTCATGCTCTTTATCTTTTGTGAATCTGTTGGAGGATTTTGCTTTGTGATTACCATGAGGATTACACAAGAAGTCTAACAATATAACAGTTTATCTTATGTTGATTACATCTTTGGTTATATTTAACTGCAGATTTCCCTTAAGAGAAGAAAAAGAGAAAAGACAAAAAGCTGGTCTGTTATGCAAAAAAAATAGGGTGCAGTTAACAAAGAAGGAAGAGCACTCTATTAAAGAAGTTGAAATGCACCCACAACTTGGAATCACCATTAGAACACAAGACATGACACTGAAGATTATAAGAGAAAATGAGGTAAATTTATCTTTGGGGAAAATCTTATTTCTAACAGTGCTTCATCAATATTTATATCCTTGTCATTTAATGAATATTATTACATTTAAAACAAACCAAAAATGTTCTCATTCTAGATGTGAACTGTGACATTTATTATTTAAACTATTATTAATTTATTACTATTCTTGGCATCTAATAGGTACTTGTGAATGTTTACTAAATGAAGAAATGGAAAATAAATTGAGCCTATCCATTGACATAAATGTTAACTTTGGCTCTTAAAAACTGTTAACATGCAGGTTAAATTGACTAGAGACTGTGATGAAACTAGTGAAATGTTCATAAAGAAATTTTATTTCAGAATACTGTATTTTTGCTCCATGACAAATGTAGCTATTACTTATAATTTTAGTTTTTCATGAAAAGCAAAGATCCTTGTGCTTAAAAAGGCTACTTTCTTTTCACAGTTTGTTTAAGGTATTGTTCTTAAGCTTTGGACTTTTTTTTTTTAATAGAGTGAGACCAAAAACTAAATTAAATGTATCCCTAGGTTGTAGAAGTGCAAAATTACACTCAGAGGCAACCTTCTTCAGAACAGAACGCCAGAATATTTCAAGATGGAATTCTGACCAAACACGTTTACAAACCGAAGGTGATAGAAATAGATCATAAGAAAATAGATTCTGAGGTAGTTTATTTAGTCATTTGCAAATGTACCAGTATGTGAGTATGTGTGAGTTTATATATATTGAACAAACAATACTGTACAATGGAAACTATAAGGGATTTATAAAGTGTGTGTGTGTGTGTGTGTGTGTGTGTGTGTGTGTGTGTGAGAGAGAGAGAGAGAGAGAGAGAGAGAGAGAGAAAGAGAGAGAGAGATGGCTTTTTTGATCCATTGGATAAAGTGATATTGTTAATTCAAATCCATTTTTCTCAAGTAGTCACATTCACAATGGCCTCTTCCAAAGAGAAGGCTTTTAATAGTTTCCATAATAATTGATGTGTTGTCTATGATATCAAAGATATTGCTGGTAATAATAGATGTTTCTGATTTTGACAATGATTTCATTTCCTGATACATTAATATAGAAGTTAGTTTTCACTTCCAGTGATTGTATGGAGGAAAATAATAACAGGTTCAGAGATCCCATTTTAGATGTCATTCTTCTACTTTTGAGAAGGGACTTCTGAAGAGAATGCAAACTATAATGCATATTTAGTGATAATTTATTGGTAAGTATTTTAGTGTATTACTCACATTTCATATTTAATACTACTTTAAACATCATGAACAAGAAATAAAAGTTATTGAAGCAACAAATAATCTCATGATTTTCTAAGAAGACTGTAAATTTTATCCTACTTATCATTTGTTTTTTGAAACATGGGGGTCTTTTGTGTTTCTATATCCACACTGGAGGAGAACTATGGGTTGGTGCAAGAGCACGAATTGTGGAGTCAGAAAATCTGGGGGAAATCCTGAACTAGCTTATCTTTTTAACCCCTCCATTGCAGACTGCGTTAACTGAATGAGTTCTTTGATGGATGTAGAAGTGCTTAAGAAAATGTTTGATTATCAATTATTAATAGAGGTAGTTTTTATAACTGACTATGAAAGTATTAGAAAAGCAGAATATGTAAGGGATACTACTGGGGGAAATAAGGTTAGGAAATTTAGTTTGTCCTAATATTACTATGGTTAATACTCTTACTGTAAGGTAGCTATAATGTGACTGTCATATCAACTTGTAAGAGTAAAGTTATTTGTCTTTTAATTAAATTTATTCTGGGCTTGTGATAATTTAGAAAAACCCTTTCTAATTCTGAGACTCTTAAAATTCTCTTGTGATTTTTTTCACTTAAAAATTCATCATATTGCCGAAACCGGTTTGGTTCAGTGAAAAGAGCTTCAGCCTGCAGACTAAAGGGTCCCAGGTTTGATTCCAGTAGAGGGCATGTACCTTGGTTGTGGGCACGTCCCCAGTGGAGGGTGTGCAAGAGGCAGCTGATCGATGTTTCTCTCTAATCGATGTTTCTAACTCTCTATCCCTCTCTCTTCCTCTCTGTAAAAAAAATCAATAAAATATTTAAAAAATTCATCATATTATATTACACTTTTGAACTTTGGAGAATTTATGCTTGTATAAAGTTAGAGGTTTGGATCCCACTCTATTTTTTTTCCCCAGTGGGCTATCCAATTATTGCAACTTTTTATTATAATCACAGGTTATTATTCTTTAATTTCTGAGACTATCATGACACGTCATTTCAATGCTTTAGCTAACAGTCTCCTTTGTGTTACTTAGGTTTCTGAGAGTTCTGACAAAGAAAAAAGTCTATTGCATGAAAATCGCATGTTGTGGGATGCAATTGCCAAATTAAGACTGGATATGGACACAATAAAAAATCGAACCCAGGAAATGGAAAAAAAATATATTGAGGAAATTGCAATTGTCAAAGAAATGGAAAAAAAATATATTGAGGAAATAGCAATTGTCAAAGAAAGGAATGATCTTTTTGAAAAGAAAATAAAAGAAATGGTATTTCAACACAATGCAGAACTTGAAGTTCTGAGAGCTCAGTGTATAATGCTAAGCCATAAACTGGAGAATGAACAACAAAACAGAGGCAGACTGGAAGCAGAGGTTGAATCATACCAGTTTATACTGGCTACCATTGTACAGGATAATGAGCATCGTCAGGCATCAGAAAGAGACCTACAACTTGCTTTCAAGATAACAAGAGATGAATGGTTGTATTTATGGGACAAAATTAATTTTGAAATGTCTAACTTAAAACGTAACAATGAGATTCTTTCTCAACAACTTTCTAAAGAAGGAAGTAAAATCAATAGCGTAGAAAACGAGCTGCACACAACAGATGTTCACCAAGAAGGGACATTGCCTTTAAAAAGAGACCTCAGTCAAAAACAGTGTCAAAAGGAGGAAACTAAACACGTGTATGAGGAGGAACAAGGTAAAGTGGATAAAGACATTGCAGAGCGGGAATCCCTATTGAAGAGGATATCTCACCTGCAGAGGGAAAATATGCTGCTTCAACAGCAACTAGACCAGGTTCACAACAAAGCTGACAGGAAAGGAAGGACAGTAATTGGCACCCCAGACCAGATTCTGGAAATCACAAAAATATTTGATGATGAAAATAAAAATTATGTTCTTAAGGTGAATGAGCTAGTTAAGAAGCTAATCAATGAATGGCATCTTTTAAAAGAAAGAATACATCGGTATGAAAATGATAATGTAAAAAGAGATGTAAGTATCCAGACAGTTAAGTATTTTTCAAATTTTCTAAGAAAACATTTTAGAGTAACATTTGATGATGGCTAAAATGTTGAATCTAGTTGAATATTAAAAATGTAGAGATTATGGCCCTAGCTGGTTTGGATCAGAGGATAGGGTGTTGGCCTGAGGATTGAATGGTCCCAGGTTCAATTCTGGTCAAGGGCACAGGCCCGATTGCAGCCTCAGTTCCCAGTAGGAGTGTGCAGGGGACAGTCAGCAATAATTCTCTCTCATCATTAATGCTTCTCTCTCCTTTCCCTTTTTCTCTGAAACCAATTAAAAAAATATTTTAAAAAAAATGTTCAGTGTATAAATGTGTTTGCTCTATCAGCTGTAAAGCAGACTATGTATCCAGTAGATGAACATTAAACCTGAGAGGTGTTTTGTTTTGAGCAAAGACATTGTGCTGCCCATGAAATGTTAATAGGTTACATTATAGATTACTAATAGATATAAATTTATATTAATAATTTAGTTTTATATTAATAGAATAATAATTTTAATCTTTGTCACCAAATTTAAAACCATTAGGAAGTAGGTAAATGGAATGTTCTACCTAAAGTGAGTATTTTGAAATTAAGACTCAATTAAGTGGATTAATTTGACAGCGAAGTTCAGAGTGCCCAAATGAACTGAAATGTAGATGCTGTATCATATACCACCTTTCTTTAAAACTTGTTATACATTTTAGTTTGTATACTGTTATTTTTATTCATTCCAATTTGAATTAAATTTGGAAATATTTCAATCTCCAGTAACATATTCATATGACCTCTCAAGTCTTTTAAAAGCATATACTTTACATTAAATCATAATTCTGGGACAAATGTAATGAGTTTTAGAAAACCTATACTTGATTTAATCTTTCCACTACTATTTATAATTTTCTTTGAATATTTTTACAAATAATGTGCTCAGGTTTCTCATTTTGAGGCCTAATTACTATCATTTGGAAATAAGTTTGTCCAAGACAGAGAGAATTGTAGCTCTCTGTGATTTATTAACTTGGCATTGGATCTTCATTTCAGATTAGTGAGGGGTGGCAGGGTTTATGTGTAGCAAGGAGGGAGGGGAAGGCCTGGTTATCTAGGGCCTTGAAGGTCATTTGAATGTGTTACTTTTCTTCTAAGTTAGGAGCCTATGGGAAGGATTAGAACAGGGGATTGAATGTGTGAGGAATTCTGAAGTAACTTGAAACTTCTGGTAAAAAATAAATAAAAAGAGAAAAGTTTCCATAATATTGAATTTACTACCCCTTGGTGCACCTACATGCCCATTTCTTTTTGAGATGTCAGTAGATTGTATAGTTTTGAGATTTATGGGGAGGGGGATGAGAGTGGGGCTGAATCTGCTGTCTGATTCGGCAGGAGGGTTACATTTTCTTTGGCTTTAGCCCGATTAAGCGAAAAGAATCATGTCCACATGAGGAAAAGAAGGTGAATTGATGTAGCTGGTGATATTTTCCCAGGCATAGATTATTGTCATAACATTATGATTGCAATATATGACTCTAACCAGGTACACCCAGGGTGGGGAAAAAGTAGGTTTATACTTTTTATAGTTTTTTGCATGGAGAATAATACAATAATTAGTTAATAACAATCCAAGAATAAATTCTGTGTTTCACATACTCACAGCTGTAAACCTTTTGTCCTATGCTTTATATGAAGTTGTGTATTATTAACATAATTTAATAATAATATGATTTATAAAATCAGTAACAGAAATATCTTACTAGGCCACTGTGAAAAAACTTCAACAAGAACTGGCTGACACCAAACAAAAACTATCTACAATAGAGGTTTTTATGGAGATTGAATCACGTCATGCTATGCCTTTAGAAGATAAGAAACAAGATTTCAAGAACAAACCAAATCAAAGCAGAAGTCAGGTATGTATGAAATTTAACCTGCCATCAGTTAAACTATAGCTGGTTAAATGATATAGTGTTTTAGGATACCACTTATCATGGCAGCTTTCTTATGTATTTCATCGTGATTAATTTATTGTAATTGTATTATTTTTATAGTGCTCTTATATCTGGCTTTTATTCTGCCATTTGTATATATATATATATATATATTTAATATTTACCATTAGGAAAGTTGAGAATTATGTATCATTCTTTCATTCTTTCATTCTTCATAGAAGTCAAGAGGCTTTGTTTTCTACTAAATAATATTGCAGATCATACCATTAGAGAAGCAACCTCACAAATGATTTTCAGATAAGCTCTCCTTGGGCTTCCCAGTGACAGTGGCTTTAAGACTCTCACATTCTGAAAATCCTTGAAGTGCCACGTAAATGTTTCTGAGGCTTTAGGGTTTTATAAGTCTTAGCTTCATCCTTAGACCATGTATTCCTAGACACCCTGGATTTGATGTTAGCCCAGAGCCATTTCTTTATTTTAGCACTAGAGGCTCGTGCATGAAATCATGCACAGGTGCAGTCCCTAGGTCAGGCTGGCAATTGAAGAACAAGTGTCTGGTGTGGAAGGGCCCTGGGCAGCACCTCAGCCCCCAGGCCTTTGTGCATCCCCTTCTTCATGATTAACTGTGCCTGAGTCCCCACACGGAGATTCAGTGAGCATGGCCGGATGCACAGGCCCAGGCATAGCGTGGGCCTCTGGGCTGCCCAGCAGCCTTGCATGGAAACTGGGCAGGCAGCGTGAGCTCTTCCCGCTGGTCCCGCAGACTGGCTCCTGCACAAACCCTTGGGGAGCTTGGCCAGCCCCTGTATCCCCAGCAGCTGTGGCCCGGCTCATCCCGAAGACACCGTGTGTGTGAGCCCTGGTGTTCCAGGGAAGGGTAGCTGGGGGAGTGACAGTGAGCTCGGCAGAACCTCACATTCTCACTGCACTTCCATCCCCATCACCCCTGCCCTCAGGTAGCCAGTGGGAGGTCACAGCCCCATATCATAGCAAGCAGTCAAACTCCTGGTCTCCAAATCAAATGACTGGCCGAGGGGACAATTTGCATATTAGGCTTTTAGTTATATAGGATTATATGACAATTGGACCTGTGGGAGAAGCTATAAATGGGAAAGGGGTATTTAAAATCCTTAGGTCCTGTTTCTTTGATATTTAATTAGAGGCCCAGTGCATGAAATTCATGCATGAGATAGGGGGTGTCCCTCAGCCCAGCCTGAGCCCTCTCTAATCTAGGACCCCTCGAGGGAAATTCAACTGCCCTTTTAGGTCCAATCCCAGTGGGACATCCCTGGGGCTGTGTGTGTGTCAATTTGTAATATGCAAATTGACAGTACCTCCGCTGCACCTACAAGCCACACCCACAAGCCAATCAGGAGTGAATATGCAAATAAACCCAACCAAGATGGCTGGTGCCAAGGGCCATGGGGAGTGGGAGGGAGGCTTGGGATTCCCCAGCAACTTCAACCCAGTTTGCAAGGGCTCCCTGGGGCTATGCAGTCTTTTTTTCCTCTGCAAAGATCAAGGCTGGGTGCACTGCACTAGTTGCCCTGTGGGTGCTGGGAGGGGCTGGCTCTTCAGGAGAAACATGTCTGCTCAGCATTGGAGAGTCCAGAATGTGCCAGTGCCGGATGCCTGGTCACATTTCCCTATCCTGCTCCTCTCCCCAGACTCCACAAATCTGCTCCTTCACCTGCACCGTAGCCTTGGTCAGTGTTTGTAATTGAAAGGACCTATGAACTGGATTTAGTGAATAAAAACAGAGAAAATAGAAGATTTTTCTTTATAAGAAACCACTGTGAGTTTCTCTCCCCCCTCATAACATGTGGCTCAGGCAGTTCCTCAGGCTGTCCTGTTGGGTGTGGTCTCTCACGGCTGTGGACTTAGATCTAGATTCCCTGGCTGCCAGCTGTCCTGTGGACCCCCTCCCACAGTCGAGGTTTGTGTGGCCCAAAGGGACAAGGACTTGGAGTAGCACAGTTTCTTTTGGACCCTCTTGTCCCAGTGGTCAAGAATCTTTCTCTCAAGCATAGATCCTGGATCCTACCATTTTCCAGGTGTCCTCTGTCACTTCCAGCCACGGTTTGTCTGGCCAGCTATTTAATTAGTCGATTCCAGGTGGATGTTATTTGATTTGGTTGTTCCTTCTATCTGTTCCATGTGAAGGTGCTGGGCACAGCTGCCTATTTGGCCGCCATTTTGAAAGCCAGCACTCTTTCTTATTGTCAGTACCTCTGCCAGTTGCTTATTGCTGCTTAATAACCACCTCCAAACCTGTCTCTTAAGGCAGAATTTACTTGTTCACAAAACTGCAGTGAGGCCAGCTCATTTCTGTTCCACCTGCCACCAGCTGGGATGACCTGAAGCTGGGAAGTGGAATCATCAAAGGCTCGTTTGTCCACGGGTTTGTCAGGTGCAGCGGGCTTTTGTCTGGGACGCTCACTGGGGCAGTCTCAGCAGGACACCTGTATGAGGACTGACCACGTGGCCTGGGCTCCTTCCTTCTTCACAATAAAGTGGGGGCGGGTTCTCAGGGTGAGCTTCTTGAGGGAGAGAGTCAGATGGCACCCAGACATAGCAGTCACACAGCAGTCACCATTATCACTGAGATACCAGCAAGCTTGTTATTGTTGATGAAGTTTTGTTTAGTATGTTCCCTTATTTTGTGGGAAGTAACAAAGAATTTTAAGATAGCATTATTGAATTAAGTCTCCCACCCCTACTTTTTTGGTTCTAAAAAATGTAGGGCTTATGTTGCTAAACTTTGACAGTAAGAGTTTTAATTTCTATATAATCCAGGGAATCATTTCTTCTTGGAATGCACTTCAAATTAGCATAAAATGTTTCTAGTTCAATAAAAGACCTATGGCATTAGAATCCATATTCATAAGATTAATTAATTAGTCTCATTTTGAAAGTCTTATCTTGGTGACAGTTCTGAGTACCACAATATGATATCCCTAATTTTTTTTTTTTAAAGATTATGAAGAGTTAAGAAGGGGGAAGAGGTAAGAGATTTTCTACTAAGGGGCAATGTGTAGTCATTTTGTGGAGGAAAGACATGAAATGGTCATAGGAAAAGGAGTATAAATTCAAGTGCAGAGTTGTGTGGCAAAGATGACAGCAGTACACATATTTTTGTGACTCCTGGTCATTTTAACTTTGGTCTTGAAGATTCCACATTCGAAGACTCTACCACTGTACGGATAACATTTTATTGCAACTGAACTCATTTCAGAATTTCATAGTGGTGTCCATACCTTCCTAATCAAACTATATTCTTTTATTCATGCAGAATGATGAGATTATAGCAAGACTGCAACCAGCAACTTCAAAATGTGTACGTCTGAATGAAGAAAAGACACATCCACAGGGGTTATCAGTGGAAGCACTTCTAAAGAAACGTGAAGAATTAAAGGCTAAAAGAGAGAAGTGGAAACAAAGAGCAGTAAACCTCAGAACAGATATGAAAATGCACATGTCAGAAGGCTGTGCTAGAAAAAAGTATAAACAGAAGATTGATGAAATTATATAGAGTTTGGAAGACAAAGTGACACAATTTGATCTATTTTACAGGTTAATTTATTGATTTAATGTTCTTTAATTCACTTAAGTGAAAATTACATTTTGGATGAATACAGTGTTTATGCTTTTCCTCTACTTCCTTTAATAGCAATTTATTCTATAGATTTTTGTAAGGAAGATGGCATTTGTTTTTCCTTTTTAGTATTTCAGTTTCCATCATTATTATCATTGAATTGATCTTTCCAAATGATTCTTAGTAAAGGATCATTTTATTTTTAAGACCAGTTGATGTTAAACAAGACTGTTTGATAGAAAAGAGGAAAATGTGATCGAAAAATTATTCCATACTCTTGAATTAAGTTATATCACTCTACTTTAAAATCTTTAAACTGATTCTATTATTCCTTGAATTATCAGATAACATGAGTACTAATAGAAGAATGATTAACTCTATAACTCAGATTTAATTCAATGGACATTGATGATAAATATTTTAAATATCAGTTGTTTTTCACACTTAAAGCTGATCTCTGAGTTGCTGACTCAAAACTAAAGAAAACAATTATAACTAATCAGGTTATAATTACTTTAAAATATATCCTTTTTATTTGCTTTAGACACAAAGGCCATCTCAAGAAACCTCAGAGCAGTTGATATGTATGCATAATGCTTCAGTAAGAAGTCATTTGGAACTCAAAACTCATCTTTTTCCAAACTTCTCAAGATGACAGCAAAAAGAGAATCTGAAAAAAAACATGTGCGACTCTATCAAGAAGAATTGGAACCCAGAAAATTATTGAAAAAGAAATGAGCTTTATAAGTCAAATGAGAATCTGAGAAAATAAATTTAACTCATTAATTAGCCTCTAAACTTAAAACATAATTATTGTTGTGCCAGGTTCATGAGATTAGTAGGGCGTAGAAGCTAAATGGTGTGACTTTGGCAAATGATGTTAGTAAATAAATTTACTTTCAAATGTTCTTTCAGGACAGTTTCATCTCTCTTCCTTTTTTGGTTTTAGTTACCTTTAGTTTTATCCCCCCTTAATATTGTCATGTAGTTAACCTGATCTACTAGTCTTAAGTTGAATGTCTTAAAGTTTATCAATATTATTTTAAACTCGCTTGTCAGAATTCTTCTAAATAGAAATACTTAGGATAGCTTAAACACAATGGCTTAAGTTACTCCAACACAATCTGGTACTTAGTAAGTTTACTTTCTTGATTGTGACCTTTGTTATTATCACTAGAGGGTGCCATTATAGTATTTCTACTCTAAATAGAGCCAAAAATATTAAATAGAGAAAGATTAACAAAGGCGTGAGGGGCAGTATAATCGACAAAGTGGCTAAAAATAATGTGACCTGCAAGAGGAGGGTGTGAGGAAGACAGAAAGGACAGATCTCACCTCCAACACCTTTATAATGTAACACTGTTATGAGCAATGGCCTCTTGAGCTGTTTGTCATTTGATCACCAGCCAGGTTATCGTGTTCTCCCTTAAAGGTTGTTGCTCTAAATTATGCCTTGGTGTTAAATGATTACTATCTCCAAGGTAGTGAGTGTATTGTACAGGGTGGTGAAGGCAAATGCTTGGCAAATGTCTTTGAGGGATTTTTTTTTTAATCTCTAAAGAGGCTACTAAATATGTCCAAGGGCATCTTCCAGAGGCAGCAAGTATTGCCTGATAAGCCGTCTGCATCCCTGGTAGCCTCCTACTTTGGGTTACTTAGTTGGGACCCCTTCTCCCCACTGCCTGGAAATGTAAGTACTTTTTAGAACGTATTACTTGAATAGAGTAGCTCTTTCCGACACATTTTCATTGTTAAAAATGTTATTTAATGGGAAATTCCATTTACTATTTTGGCTACTTTAAAGAATGCAAATCACTTAGGGAAAAATAAAATAATAACCATCTGCTGTTTACAGTCTTCACGGGGCTCAGAAGCAGCTAGCAGAGGTCAGCACCGAAGTTCTCCTTCTTGTCAAAACAACAAAACAGATGACTGAGCACTACTAATATGAGGCCAGTTTACATGCAATAGAAAACTTAGTGATTCCTACTCGGAGAATCTGTTCTTATGGATTAAATAAACTTGTAATACAAACTGATTAATTTCTGTTTTTATGTGAAAATTTTTTGTTATCTTCTTATGTAGAGAACATTCTTAATTGCTACTTTACTTAAGCATTTCTATTTCAGTTTTTATAAAATGTTTTGTTGAGCAGTTGTACATTTTCCAAAATATCTTGCTGAGCAGTTGTAAATTTTCTAAATAATGAAATGAAGGAAATATTTGAATTTTTATTTTATACATTTGCATTTTAAAATGAAGTTCACTTATGTCTCTATCTTGCCAGCCCTTGAATGACTGATGACTAAGATGGCAGTGTCAGGCCCTCTTCACATAGCAACTAGTTTTCATTGTGTATCAGTTATTAATATATCCATTCATTTATCTCATTCCTTGAGCTTTTTATTTCCATAATTAGTTTGGTTCTTTTTATAGTTTTCATCTCTTTGGTAAAGTACTTCTTTTTTTCATTAATTTTATTCCTGCACTCATTGAACTGCCTTCATGTATCTCGTTGAGTTTCTTCATGACTGCTGTTGTGATTTCTCTCTCCTTCATATCACAATCATCCATTATTTTTAATTCCTTCCTGTGTAGTTGTTACCTTGATGGTCCATGCTGCTTGATGAGGTGTTCCACTGCTGGCACATTTGAAGTGGTGAACACCTTTTTATTTAGGAACATTTTCTTTTCCACAATTCAGCAGGTTGATAATTTGAGGTCTTTCTTTTGTTATCCAGTAGATGGTACCGTGTTTTCCCCAAAATAAGACGTCCTCCGAAAATAGGACCTAGCACATGAAAAAATAGACATCCCCTGAAAATAAGATCTAGCGCATCTTTGGGAGCAAAAATTAATATAAGACACTGTCTTATTTTCGGGGAAACAGGGTAGTATAGCGCAGTTTTTGTTTTCTCTGACCTGTACTAGTGAAGCTTGGGGAGGGAGATGCTTGTGAGTAAAGGTGTAGGAGGCTTTGCCTTGGACATGGGAGTGGACATGGGGTGACCAGAGCAGTGGGTTCTGGTGCTGGATCCGGGTTGCCTGGGTTTCAGGGCAACACTCCCCCTGGCAGGGGATGTGGCCAGTTGAAGGGAGCCAGTGTATGAGCCCTCTGAACTGTTACCTCATTCCCATGGCCACTGGCAGCAAGATACTGTGGCCTGGAGGCTGGACACTTTGTTTTGCTGCTGCTGCTGCTGGTCTGTGATGGAGTGAGCACAGCTGCAACTGGGGAGGGATCTGGATTGGGGGGTGGGAGAGTTAGGAATGCTGGCAGTGTCCCTGCACTGGTTTGTGATGTGGCAGCTGCACCCTGACTCAACCACTGCTTCTGTGTTTGCTGGGCCTGTAGGTTCAGCCTTGCTGCAATGACAGGTCTGTCCCTGTTGTCACCTCTACCCCCTCTCATGCTGCCTCTCCTACACATTCCAATACACCCACCTTCGGAAGTGCTGGTCCGTGGACCTTTCAGTGTGTGGTGCACAGGAACCTTTGTTGGGCACATACAAAGGAGGTCTCACTTCACCATGATGCTGACACTCACCAAAATACCCATTTCAATCAGTGCCAATTGGCTTATGATTATGATGTGCTTTTATGGCCGCAATGCAGAGAAAAGCAGCATAGGCCTGGGCTAAATGAGGCTTCAACCTTGTTTTTTTAATTTGGCTACACTGGAACACATCATAGAAGAGCAAAGCTGAGGAATTTTAGACCACCTTTTGGGCAAATATGATCTAAGTGCTTCAAATTTGTGAAACTGCACTACTGGGGGCAAAATAAAAATGAATGGCAAATATTTCTGTAAATTGGTAGGCATGAGGCAAACCTAAAATGTTCTTGTTGGTTCTCACCAGGAAAAATCAGATAAGGTCTCATTTCAGAAGATGATGAAAGAGTGTGTAGCTGCAGAAACAGTACAAGATAAGATATTTGTGAAAAATGTTTCTTCAATCTTTTGGAAATAAAGTGTTTTTGTTTTTAGAATTTCTAAATTAATTTGAAAAAAAATGTTTAAAATTAATATTGGTTCTAAGGTATGAATAGTTTTCTTGTGGGGTATTGGTTTGCCAAATCATGCTAGACTTAATAGAGAGTAAAAAGGTGCCACTCTATCCAGATAACAAAGATCAGTCACAAACCCTGCAGAACGCCTGGAAAGACTTGTTATACAGCTGTTGTTTACAGAGCCCCGAGACTTACAGACAGAAGGTGACTTCTGGAGCTGCTGGGAATTTAATTATCACCATGAGGAGAACATGAAGTAATACTTTGAGAGGTGCTAACATGCTGTCTAAAATGAAAGAATGGGGTGAGGTCTGGGATGGGCCATTACAAAACACATTTCTACAGATTCTTAAGCTGTGATTCTGGAGAGTAAAATGTTAAAAACACCTTAATATTGAATTTGTTTTTCAATCCTCTTTATTGGCAAGGTTTTAACATTTCAAACTGTTCCTACCTTGATGTACATTTTCCAACTTTAAGCAAAATAATTATAACAAAGTATCACTCATCGGTGCTTTCAGTTTTCTTCGTTTTCAGAATATTTAGATGTGTTGCTTCTCTCACCATAACATGAAGGTTAGCTTTGCCCACTTGTTTCCATTTAGTGGTACAGATGACTGTGTCTGTTTTGATGATTTTTACCTTTAATACTTACATTCTAGTTTAATTCTGGGATGTTAAGTTTATCATCAGAAGTAATTTCAGTTTTATTTTATGATATTATAAAAAACAAAAGATAAAATTAGGACAGCAAATCACTAGAAAGATTTTCTTGTGTTTTTTTCCCCCTCATTCATCCTCACCAAAGACTATTTTTGTTGCAATTGTTTTTGAGAGACAGAGAGAGAGAGAGAGAGAGAGAGAGAGAGAGAGAGAGAGAGAGAGAGAGAGAAAGAGATCTATGTGAGAGAGAAACATGGATCAGTTTCTTCCCAATAATTGATTGAATCAGCAACCTAGATATGTGCCCTGCTGGTGATGGAAGCTGCAGACTTTTGGCATATGGGATGATGCCCAAACCAACTGAGCCACCCTGCCGGGGACTAATTAACTTTTCGTGTACATAAAATATTTTACCAGTAACTCAAAACTTATTCCAGAAAAGTTTTTAACAGTTGAAATTTCTCTGTTTTCAAAATATTTTATGTTCAAGTGTTTTTTCAGTATTTCTGTTTCTAACACAATTCATGGCATGACAGTTTCTCAATCATTGCTCTTTAAATCTTTGTGAAATAGGGAGACTCAATTTTACATAGATTGATTTTAGACTCTTGGTCCATTTGTGACACTTTCATAAAATATTAGAATTCTAATTTATTTAACTTTTTCCATTCCTCAAATGTGCATTCAATAGTTTAGCCATTCTGTATTCAAATACATGAAAGCTAAAATAGTTACTGTTCCTAACTAAGACTTTAACTTTGTACATGGCAGACAGAACAGAATGTTGAGTCAGGTATCTACCTGACAAAACACAGGCTTCTTGTTTCAATCAAGAAAAAACAGTGCCTTTCTACTCGGAATTTTAACTCTATTCAAACTATCACAGTAGTTATGCTAGTTTCACATAAGTAAAGATGAGTTTAATCAACTATGTAATTGCTCATGACCTCACTTCAGTTTGCTCACTTAGACAATTGTCCCATAGTTATTCTATCTTTCGAAGGATACAGATATTTGCTCAACTTATTCCTATTCTGTTTTTCATTAATTTTTCTCTTTACTTAACTTTTTAGCTCCTTGGTCAATAAATTTTTCCTAATTTTTTTTGCAGTCAAATACATGTTAATAATATTTGCAAACTACTCAATGCATTTCTTTTTGCACATTAATCTAGTCACAGTTGGAAAATGAATTGCAATGCTTTAAATGGGCAAATGTACTTGATTTATATTACATTTATTTCTATAACATTTAAAATAAGAATTATATCAAAATTTAATTTAAAAGTATCAACAGTTACTGAAAATACATTAAATTTGAAAATGTGTATGTGTGTGTGGTTTGAATATGTTAACAAATTGGTCTCAGAAAGAGAATGCAATATTATTTTCCATGCTATAATCTCAGATATAATTTAATGGCAGCCTATCCATATATTAGTGTTGAATGACTAAACATATATATACTTGTATTTGTTGTGCTTTGGTTGGTATTGGCTTCATTATAATTTTTCTAAAATTTAACTTTCTGCTCTTTATAGTGGGGTTATTTTGGACAATGTACATTATTATAAAATCAAGGAAGAAGAAACATTTCTGTAAGTGTTGTGTAGTCATATTTCTTGTTGGAGCTGTGATGGGGTAGGTGGCAAATGACTGCCATCTTTCCCTTTTGATATTAGAACCTAGGTATCAGGCAGATGGAGGAGAAATTACTAGCTTGGTTACTGACATGCCATAATGAATTTGCGGATGAGATGTGAGGCCACATTGGCCTTTGGAACACAATACAAGAGAAAAAACTTGTAAAAATTGTATACTTTAGTGAGGTAATATGGAATCATCTTAATAAAGCTATTGCAAAGGTCCTATTTTGTTTTTCTTAATTTAAAAATTGCAAATTGCAGTTGATGTACAATGTACAACCACATTATGAGACATTTGTATAACTTATGAAGTGATCACCCAATAAATCTAGTACCCATCTGACACCATACATAGTTATTATAATACCAAAGGCCCAGTTGCACGGATTCTTGCACTGGTGGGGTCCCTCAGCCTGGCCTGAGGGCTCCTGAATTGCAAGAGGGCACAGACCAGGCTGAGGGACCATGGGAGGGCTACAGGGCATGTCTTGCCAGTCTCGCCCAATCCCAATTGGCCAGACCCCAGCAGCAAGCTAACCTACCAGTCAGAGCATCTGCCCCCTGGTGGTTAGTGTGCGTCAGAGCTACCAATTGATCTGTCCAACAGTGGTGGCAGCATGGCCTGAGGTCTCCTGGCCCAGCACCAGGGTGAGGGATGCGGCCTGAGATTACCCATCAAGCCCTGCCAGGCTGGGGGCATAGTCTGCGGGTGAAGGTGAAATTACTAGGGTGAGGTGCACAGCCTCAGGTCCCCTGCCCTGGCCCTGAGCCAAGCAGCCACAGGTCCCTGTTGATTGCTCATTAAGGCTCATTGCAGGAACTCAGCCCCCTTTGTGGGTGCAGCTGTCTTGTGTTACAGAACCTCCCCCACCTCCGCTGTGGGCACTACCATCTTTGTTCTGGAATGGTGGTCAATTTGCATATTCCATCTTTATTAGATTATATTATTAACTACCCTATGGAGGAGTGTCCCTCAGCCCAGCCTGCACCCTCTCCAATCTAAGACCCTTTGGCTCCTAAACACTCACCTGCCTCCTGATTGCCCCTCACTGTTTTTGCCTTCCAGCTTCATTGCCCCCAACTGCCCTCCCCTTCATTGCCCCCAACTGCCCTCCAACTGCCCTCCCTGTTGCCCCAAATGCCCTCCCCTGCTGTCCTGTTCACCCACAACTGCCCTCTCCTGCTGGCCATCTTGTGACAGCCATCTTGTAATGACATGAGGGCAGCTATCTTGCGGTGGCCATCTTGTGACGACATTGCCCAAGGGCATTGTGCCACCTCAGCTTTTATTATATAGGATTCCCTGTGTTGCACTTTACATCCCTAGGACTATTTTGTACTACCAATTTGTACTTCTGAATCTCTTCAACTTTTTTTTACCCATCCTTCATCTCCATCCTGCCACCCCATACTGACAATGCTCAAAATGTTCTCTGCATTTATAAGTCTTTTTCCATTCTGTTTGCTCATTTATTTTGTTCTTTAAGATCCACATATAAGTAAAGTCAACTGGCATTTGTCCCTGTCTGACCTATTTCAACCAGAGTAATAGGAAGATTTCATTCTTTATTATGGCTGAGTCATATTCCTTGTGCCACTTCTTTATCCATTCATCTATTCATGGACACTTAGGTTGCTTCCATATTTGGATATTGCAAATAATGCTTCAACGAACATATGGATGCTTATGTCTTTTTGATTTAGCCTTTTATGTTTATTTGAATAAATACCCAGAAGTGGCAGTGCTGGGTCCTTCTTTGTCTTTTGTTATATAGCCTTTGTTTTAAAGTCTATTCATGAACTGTATTTTCCCATCCCTTAACTTTAAATCTGTGTGTTTACTAAGTGTACTGGTAAATAATGCAGATTTTATAATTAAAGAAAACATGATGATTTTAAGAGAAACATTAAAAGTGTTTTATTAAAAGTAATTTCCATCACTAGCTACACATTTCCCCCATATTTCAGGTAATTTGTGGATACAGTCCCAATAGAAATTCACTTGTTTTGAGGCAAACCACTCAGAGACCCAATTCTCCACTTGTTTCTACGTTTTGAAGGGTTGTTCAGAAAGTGTGTGTGCCATCGATCAGAACAAGTGGATTAATACTTCCCAGTCAAGATCTTTTAACATGTCTTTAACTGGTTTTGAAGTGTAAGACGATATATTATCATGAAGAAAAACTACTTAGCCATGTCTTCTGGCTCATTCTAGTCATTTTATGATCAAAGAGTGGTTCATATTGACCTGGATGTTCTTTGTCACTTTTAAAGCATTTAAACCAGTGTTCACAAATACCTTGAGATGGAGCATGTTCACCATAAGCTTCCCAAAGTAAACAATTCATCAGCACTTTTCTTCAAAATACAGTAATGAATTAGCAATTATCACAAATGCTCTTTTTTGGCATGAAATTAGACAGTTTTAAGCATAAAAATGCCTATGATGTTAATACCTTCTGAAAATTTGACATATGATGTTTTGAAGCTTGTTGTGAATACAACAAAATAGCATACATGTCCAATCGCATATACATATATCAACACATGTGTAACTCCATCTATTGAAAAAAATCTGCATTATTATCTGGTACACCTCGTATTTCAATCTGAAACGAGTCCCTTGAAGACATCATAAGTAAGGGTCTTTTTTTGTTATTCACTCAGTCACCATGTGTCTTTTGATTGGAGCATTTAATCAATTTTCATTTAAAGCAATTGTTGATATGTAGTTATTGTCATTATATTATTCATATCCTCCCTCCCCCCTTGCCTAGCTGCTTCTTCTTGAAGAAGCTGCTTTAACTTTTCTTGCAGTGCTAGCTTGGTGGTTGTGATGAGCTCCTTTAGCTTTATCTTATCTGGAAATCTCTTTTATATCTTTGAATTCTAAATGATAGCTTTGCTGGTCAAAATAATCTTGGTTGTAGGTCCTTGTTTTTCATCAAGTTGAGTATTTTGTGTCAGTCTCTTCTGTTCTGCAAAGTTTTTGTTGATAAATCAGCCAATAGTCTTATGAGAGCTCTGGTATAGGTAACTAACTGCTTTCTATTGCTGCTTTTAAGAATCTCCCTTTATCTTTAGCCTGTGGTCTTTTGATTATGATGTGTCCTGGTATCGGCCTCTTTGGGTTCATCTTGTTTGAGGCCCCTCTGCAGTTATTTCACTTATATGTCCACTTCCTTCACCATATCAGGGAAGTTTTCTGTCATTATTTTTCACATAGGTTTTTAATTCCTTCCTCTGTCTTCTTCTTGAGGCACTCCATGATGTGAAAGTTGGTTATATCACGACCTCTTGAAGTTGTCCTAGCACATCTGACACTATCTTCATTTTTTTTTAAATTCTTTTCTTTTTGCTGTTCTGATTGTTTTTTGCTTCCTTGTATTCCAAATAGCTGGCTTGACTTTTGGCTTCATCTACTCTACTGTTGATTCCCTGTAATTCTTCATTTTAATAAATACATTCTTTATTTCTGACTTTTGTTGTTGTTGCTGGTGTTTTAGCTTTGCACATCCTATTTTATGCTGTTGAATTTCTCACTAAGTTCTTTGAACATCTTTTTTAAAAAAAATATATTTTATTGATTTTATACAGAGAGGAAGGGAGAGAGATAGAGAGTTAGAAACATTGATGACAGAGAGTCATCGATCAGCTGCCCCTTGCACACCCCCTAGTGGGGATATGCCCGCAACTAAGGTACATGCCCTTGACCGGAATCGAACCCGGGACCCTTCAGTCCCCAAGCCGACACTCTATCCATTGAGCCAAACCGGTCCCGGTTGAACATCTTTTTAACAATTGCTTTTAAGTCTGTATCTGCTTACTGCTCTTTCATTTAGTTAGTACTTTTTTCCTGAAGACTTCTCCCGTTCTTTCGTTTGTGATCTCTTTCTTTGTCTTCTCATTTTGGCTGCTTTTCTGTGGGTGTTTCCATGTACTAGATATTGGTATAGTGGCATAATGTAGTAGGTTTCCTTTAGGACCTAGTGGTGCAGCCTCCCCAGTCACTGAGCTGGTGTACATCCTATGTGTGGGCTGTGTGCACTGTCCTATTGTAGTTGAGTCTTGATTGTTGTTGGAAAGTCACTGGGAGGGACTGACCCTTGGCCAATTGGCTGTGAAGATGGCTGCTACTACAGCTTAGGATCTGCTGGGCAGGGGCTGATATCACAGAGTAGGACCTGCTTCCCTGAGAGTTTGGTGCCTGCCAAGTCTTCCCTTTGAGTATGTTGCTTGTGGAGGTAGTTGGGTTGTAATCTGGCATGGTCTGAAGCTCACCACCATATTCACTGATTCTGGGGCTTCCCAGGAGGTACAAGGTGAGCCACTGCCTATGCCCTGCCCAGGAGAGGCCAAGCTCTAAAATGAGGCTGACTTTTACTAGTACCAGGCCCGAGGCCACTTAGCAAGATATATGGGCTTTGCTAGGCCAGATGCTGTTAGTTTAGTAAATTTTAGGAATGCTTAAGTCATGAGCCAAGACAACCCATGTGTATGGAAAAGTCCCTTGAAACAGCTCAGCTGGGTCCACAAGTTTGGTGAGGCTGGGTATCATGGAATCACAGGTATGGGGCAAACTGTGTTAGCCAGAATGACTTAGTTATGGGCTCACCTGCAGGCTCTGTTTGGGAAGTGCTCAGAAAAGGAACAATGGCCTTTTCCAGCATTTTTTTTTTCTGGAAGAAAGCTGACCCTCCAGCTTTTGCCCTGATGCCAGACAACACAGTTTCTCCTTGTCTGTGCCTGGTGTCTCAGTGCTGGAGCTCAGAGAGAGTGAGTCTGAGTAAGTCTGTGCATGGGTCTTTAAGAGGAACTGCCTGTGACTCCAGCAGCTCTCTGTCTCACTCAGCCACAGTCCCTGTTGATTTTCACAGTCAAAGGTTTTGAGACTTCTCTTCCTGATATTGGAACCCTGATCTAGCAGGCCTGGCGTGATATGGGACCCCTCACTTCTTAGGGGAGACCAGAGCAGGCAAGATATTCTCCTGATTTTTACTCACATGGGGGTGTGGGACAAGGCCATTTGTGTTTTCAACCCTTCTACCTGCTTCTTTTGTACAACCTTAGTGATAGAACTGCTGTTCAGCTAGGTTTCAGGCAGTTTAGTTGTAATTTTGATGTAGTTGTTGGAAGTTCTAAGTATGGTGTTTACCTACACTGCCATCTTAACAAGAACATTTCAAAAATATGTCTTAAGCTGAAACTGGTTTGGCTCAGTGGATAGAGCATCAGCCTGTGGACTGAAAGGTCCGAGGTACGATTCCGGTCAAGGGCACATATCTTGGTTGCGGTCACATCTCCAGTAGGGGATGTGCAGGAGGCAGCTGATGTTTCTCTCTCATGTTTCTCTCTCATCAATGTTTCTAACTCTCTCTCTCTCTCTCTCTCTCTCTCTCTCTCTCTCTCTCTATCTATCTCTCTCTCCCTTTTTCTCTGTAAGAAATCAATAAAAATATATTAACAAAACAACCAAAAAACCAAAACAAAAAAAACATTTCTTAAATACACAACACTTGTAGTGTCTTATATTTTTATATTCCAAGAACATAAATCAATACAGACATAATTTTAAATCATACTTTAAGTAGCTTTTTCTGTATGACAATTCACACCCAAGAGACTTTAATAAATTAAGTTTATGTTCATCTGTAGTGATTTAATGGTTTCCTCATTTTTATAGTATCTTTACCACTGTTCTTTTTTCTATCACTTCTATTTTGACAGATCAGGAGATGGAAGCCATGTGGCTGGTACTATAGTAATTTATATAATAAAAGCCTAATGTGCAAATCATCCAAATGGCAGAATTACTGGTGGAATGACCAGTCACTAGGATGCACAATGACCACCAGGGGTCAGATGCTAAATGAAGGCGCTGCTCCCTGGTGGTTAGTGCACTCCCTCAGGTGGAGCGCTGCTCAGCCAGAGCTGGGCTCATGGCTGGCGAGTGCTTCAGTGGTTGCAGGAGCCTCTCCCACTTCCGTGAAAGCACTAATGAGCACCTTGCAGGTGGGTAGCAAGGAGCAAGGGGTCTTGGACTGTGAGAGGGAACAGGCTGGGCTGAAGGTACCCTTCCCCCCAGTTCACACATTTTGTGCACTGGGCCTCTAGTATTATTATAAGTACATTGATTTTTTTGTACTTAAAGAAACCTTTTCCTTTTTTGAACAACAGAAATATCACAAAGTTTTTTGTTATATTTTAATAATTAGCCTTTCTGAAAAGCTTAGGAATTTAGAAAATTTGTTTTAATTTTAAAGAAGTGAAATATATACATATAACTATACATTTATATAGCATAATATATATTATATTAACTGAAGGAGATATACACCCTATATAATAAAGAGAGAATATGCAAATTAATCATCACTCCAACAGAAAGATGGCAGCACCCACAGCAGAGGCAGGGGTTTCCATAACACAAGATGGCTGCACCCACAGTGGAGGCCAGGTTCCCATAAGGAGCCTTAAAGAGCAATCAGCAAGGACCTGAGGCTATGCCCCTCCCCCCACACCCCTCTGAGGCTTGACATGGGACCTCAGGCCACACCTCCCACCCTGGCCCCAGCAGGGGTGACCTCAGGCTATGTCCCCACCTGGCAGGGCTTGATGGAGGAACTGAGACTGCATCACCCTCCCAGTGGAGCTTGATTGGGGACCTAATGCTGTGCCCCCATCCCAGTACCAGGCCAGGAGACCTGAAGCTGTGCCCCCCTCCCCACCTGGTGGGGCTTGATGGTGGACCTCAAGGCATGCTCCTAGCCAGGTAGGGCTTGACAGGAGATTGCAGGTTATGTCCCTGACCCAGTGAGGCTTGATGGGGGACCTCAAGGCATGCCCCCCCACCCCGACCTGGGCTGGGAGACCTTAGGCCATGCCCCCAACTCCAGTGTCAGGCCAGGGGACCTGAGGCTGTGCCCCCCCCACCCCATGCAACAAGGCTTGACAAGGGTGGGACTGGCCAGATCTGAATCTAGCCTAATGGGGGGTGGCTGGGTCTGGGTCTTGCATAATTTTGAGGCGCATGTGGGTGGGCAGGGACTTGACTCTGGGTCCTGTGGTGCTCCCCAGACTCTGACAGGAGGAAGATTTTCATATACATTTTACTAATTTTCTTTCACCTCTGACACTTCTATTACAGAGAAAGGGCAAATAGCAATATTAAAATATTTTCTCTTATTAATTCCTTTTTAAAGTGTACAAATTCTGTGCACTGGACCATTAGTTTTTATATAATTCTAAATTATTTCAAATACACTGAAGAGTACAACCTTTCATTAAATAGTATCTTTTGTTATTATTTTTGTTAATCCTCAGCTGAGGATATTTTTCCATTGATTTTTAGAAAGAGTGGAAGTGATGGGGAGAGAGAGAAAGAGAAACATCAATGTGATAAAGGCAATTATTGGTTGTCTCCAATATACACCACACCTGGGGCTAGGGATCAAGTCTGTAACTGAGGTATGTACCCTTGACCAGAATCAAACTGGAGACCCTTTAGGCTGTGGGTGACACTCTATCCATGAACCAAACTGGGTAGGGCCAAATGTTATCCTTTAAAACTGATTATAATTTTTAGAGTTTGAATATTCTCCTGCAAAGAAACAATTCTCATACTATGTTAATAGGAAATTTACAAATATTAAAACACAAGTTTTAAATAACAATTAATAAATCAAGGTTTTAAAATTCAATTAAAAAATGAAACCACTTTCTAGATTTGTCAAGTAAATTTTTCTAGGTCAGCATAGTTATGTCATAAAGGTCACGAGGTTCCTAGGTTTTGCAGAAGAGTGATGAAGAGGATGAATGAAGTCTCCATTCACATCATTTGAGGTGGGCCCTGCATACTTTAATCAGACCATAGCTACTTAAGGAAAGGACTGGGACAACTGTTATAATGATGGGCAAAATTAGAGACCCAGGAATGATTTTTTGGAATCAAATTGAATAATGAAGTCCAGTTTATAAATGCCATCAGATCTGTGGAAAATCTGGCCGAAATCCCATTTACATAAGTGTTTAAAATTAAAATGTACAGTTTCTGGACAAAAATTAAAAAAAAAAAACACATCAGATTACCTTAATTGAAATGTGTCTAGCATCTCAAATAACTTATAGATACAGAAGCTTTCAAGTTTTAATGAAACATGTTTAGCACTCACATTTAAAAAAAATATATATTTTATTGATTTTTTACAGAGAGGAAGGGAGAGAGATAGAGAGCTAGAAACGTCAATGAGAGAGAAACATCGGCCAGCTGCCTCCTGCACACCCCCTACCAGGGATGTGCCCACAACTAAGGTACATGCCCTTGACTGGAATTGAATCCGGGACCTTTCAGTCCACAGACTGACGCTCTACCACTGAGCCAAACTGGTTTCGGCAGCACTCACATTTTGATAAGAACTTTTTGCAGTAAATTCTACAAACATAGCCTGAAAAGTAAAGTTTGATAAAATAAAAGAAATAAAAAGCTGAAAGAGATTTTCTCTCCTGTTCACTGTGCTGGTTTTGGACATTTCTTTGCTTCCCTAGTTGAAGGAGAGTGGACCTGCCTGTGCTACTGGCACCATCTGGAAGCCAGTAGCACAGGTAGGCCCACCCTGTTTCAACTAGTCCTCAAAGTGGTTCTGAGGACTGCATACCTGTAGGTTGCACACAGGAAGGGAAAGACCAGAAAGAATAACTTTACCAGCAGCAGTAGATCAGCAGATGTCAGCTTAGAGACAAACCTTCTCTTTATTTCCCTTTAACTTTGTTGAAAAGATTGGGTCTTGCCTGTTGCTCATAGAAACACAGCTGGAGCTTCCTCCCCTCCAAAATGCCCAATGCCCCCTCTAGAATAGCAGCACTTAAAGCTATATATAGAATAATTATTTTATGCCCTTAGATATCACCTGTCCCCCACTCCCTTTTGCATGCCCCCCCCCACTCTCAGAACTCATATTCTACATATCTGAGGCAGCAACTTGGATTTTGCATTATTAATAATTTCTACAGATCATTCTGACGAACAGCCAGGGTTGAGAACTGATGTCTGAAAGGCTAATAACAAATATATGATTTATGAATCCTTGCATACTTGTTTTTTCTAAGTGTGTCCTAAAACTTTACTGTTTCTTTTCCTGAAATGTATTTGTCTATTTATTGAGTCATCGATTCATTTATTAGTTCATGTATAATTTACTGAGTCAACTAAGTTCCAGGAATTGTATTAAGTGAGGCTAAGGAGGGTACCCTTAAGTGTGGTACAGATGATACATAAGAAACAAATAATTTCAATATAAGATGACAGCTATGACTGAGAAAAATTCATCAGCAAGGGGGAGCTCTTAACCTAAGGAACATAATCATGGAATGATAAAAACATATGAATGAGACAATTTTGGGCACCTCTGTCCTTGGTGCTGAACCCTCTTCACCTGCTGAGTAGGGTGAGGACATTTTCCCCTAACACCTGGCTTCTGATGATTTCTCTGTTACCTATTCATCAATTTTAAATCAGCTGAGGAGAGAGGTAGGAAAAAAAATGAAGAAATACAGATATGATCAGATTAAAGAGGTTGTTGGAGTGATAGCCACTGTGTTATTGATTCATTAACGTGGAAATTTGGGGAAGTAAGGAGTAGAGTTTTCAAATTATTTTGAAAAATAAAGTTTCTGCAGTACATTCTGGAATATTATACTTACAAAATCAGAGTCTTTCCAGAAGTACTAATAATCTGAAATTAATCCTGAAATAACACCTTTAGGTGAAGGGGTCCTGAGAGGCATTTGAAGAGAGATAGCATTATTAATTTAAACAAAAGGGCTTGTTCAAGGACTTACATAGAATTTAATATGGCAGGGTCATACAGTGTGATGATATGAAATAATGGTGAAGATGTAGCTAGGAGTTGTATCATTACATCAGTATCCCAAAGGGGGAAGATTACAGTCATCACTGAGGTACAGGGTGATTAGAAGCTGATCCCTCAAGCAGCAGCTGGGAAAGTCTGTAGTTAAGTTCCTCCCAGGGAAGAACTTAGAGATGGACATTTTGCCAGCTCCATCTATGTCGGCGGGTGGGTGGGTATAGCTTCAAGGTGGTGACCCTGAATCCATTAATAACTGTTCATTTGCTATAGTTCTGTTGAGTATTAGAGCCAGGTAATTGGGGGGGGGGGGTTTCCCTTGGTTGGATGCTTAAAAAAAAACCTGGGGTTCCAGATGTTGTACAAACTTCTTCTAGGAGGATACTGATGACTTGGAGGGGGTTAGAGGAAGAAGGCAAGAGAGGTATCTACTGAAACTTCTAGTCTTTTATTTTGGTCCCCAGTGATAGCTGAATTAGAAGTACCTTTGGAAGTATCCAAATAAACATTTTTTAGGTAAGATTTGAGATGGACAATATTGCCCATCAGAGTGAATAGAAGGAAGAAAATAATAAAAGTCAGAGAAGAAATAAATTAAATAGTCTAAAAAATTCAAAACAAAATGTCAATGAAACCAAGAGCTGTTTTTTTTAAAAAAAGATAAACAAAATTAACAACCTTTAATCAGATTCATCACTCACCAAGAAATAAGGAGAGAGGACCCAGATAAATAAAGTCAGAAACAAAAGAAGAAAAGTAATAACTTACACCAAAGAAATACAAAAGATTGTAAGAAAATACTATGAACAATCATATGCCAACAAATTGTACAATCCCTATAAGCATACAACTTTCCAAAACTAAATCAGGAAGAAACAGAAAATCTGAATAGACTTATTAAAACTAGTGAAACTGAAACAGTAACAAAAATAGCTCCCAACGAACAAAAGCTCAGGATTAGAGGGTTTTATAGTTGAATTTTACCAAACATTCAAAAAACTAACACCTATCCTTGTCAAACTATACCAAAAATTCAAGAAGAGAGAAGATTTGCATACTCATTTTACAAGGTCAGCATTATCCTAATTCCAAAACCAGATAAAGACAGCACAAAGAATAAAAATTATAGGCAATATACTTGATGATCATATATCCTAAAATCCTCAACAAAATATTATCAAAATTAATCCAGCAATACATTTAAAAGATTACATACCATAATCAAGTAGGATTTATCTCGGTGATGCAAAGTTGACAAAATATCCACAGAACAATAAATGTGATGCACCACATAAACAACTTGAAGGATAACAACCTCATGAGCATATCAATAGATACAGGAAAAGCATTTGATAAAATCTAGCACCTATTTATGGTAAAAACTCTCAGCAAAGTGGGAATAGAGAGAACATACCTCAATGTAATCATGGCCATATATGATAAATCCAGAGCCAACATCATACTCAATGGGGAAAAGATACAAGCATTCCAGTTAAGGTCAGGAAAAAGGTAGGGATGTCAATTTCACTACTCTTATTTAATATTGTACTGGAAGTCCTAGCCATAGAAATCAGACAACAAGAAGAAATAAAATTGGAGAGGAAGAAGTAAAACTCATACTTGCAGATGGCCTGATAGTGTATAAATAGAACCGTAAAAATTCCACCAAAAAACTACTAGTTCTGATAAATTAAGTAAGTAACATAATAGGTTACAAAAGAAGTACCAAGAAGTCAATTGCATTTTTATACACCAGTAATGAACTATCAGAAAGGGAAACTAAACAAACAAAAACATTTGCAATTGCTTCAAAAAGAATAAAATACCTAGGAATAAATTTAGCTAAGAATGTAAAAGACTTGAATTCAGAAAATTATAAAACACTGAAGAAATAAATAGAGGAAGATACAAATAAGGGGAAGCATATATGTGTTCACGAACAGAAAGAATTAACATCATTGAAATGTTCATACTACCCAAAGCAATCTACAGATTCAATGCAATTCCTATCAAGATACCATTGGTATATTTCAAAGAACTGGAACATATATTCCAAAAATTTATATGAAACCACAAAAGACGCTGAATAAGGTATAACCCAAAATTCAACTATCTCTTCCTCCTCCCTACCTCAGTCCTCTATTAAGAAACAAGAACAAAAGTTGGTGGAATTACTCTACCTGATACCAAAATACATTACAAGGTCACAGTAATCAAAACAGCATGGCACTGGCATAAATAGACATATAATTCAGTGGAACAAAAGCGAGAGCCCAGAAATAAGTCTACATCCTTATAGTCAATTAATACTTGACAAAAGAGGCAAAAACATAACAATCGAACAATGACTGTCTATTTAATAAATGGTGCTGAACAAATTGGACATGTGCATGCAAAAAATAAAACCAGACCACCGCCTTTCACTACATACAAGAATAAACTTAAAGTGGATTAAAGACTTAAATGTTGGACTTGAAACTATAAGAATCCTAGGAGAAAATATAAGCAGTTAAATATTAGACATTTGTCATAAAAAATATTCTTTTCTGATATATCTCCTTTGGCAAGGAAAACAAAAGAAAAAATAAATGCATGGGACTATATCAAACTAAAGAGTTTTTGTATAGCAAAGGAAACCATAACATAATTAAAAGACAACCCACTGTATGGGAGGATATATTCATCAGAGATACATATGTTAAGAATTAATATTCAAAATGTAATAATTTATAAAATTCAACACAAAAAACAACAACAAATATTACAATTAAAAATGGGCAGATAACCTGAATAGACACTTCTTCAAAGAAGATATACAGATTGCTGTGGAGCAAACGCAAGTGAACGACTACTGGAATCCAGACCAAATTGAAATTTAGGGAGTTTTTAATAGCTGGCCAGTGACTATCCTCTCTCTCTCCATGCAGGGAGTCCAGAGATCGGCCCTGACTCTGTATGGGACCACTTTTAAGCACATTAACCACATCCTGGTTTTGCAGAACAAGTAACCTAAGACAAAACAGTTTTTCCTAAGCAATGTCAGGATCATGCCATTGATGACCATGTTATTTACAGGGTCATCCTGTTCTTCACAAAGCTGACAGAGATCAATGAAAGAAGGCCTACATGCTGGGAAGGGGCCATGAGACCATAACTAAAGGCCTGGTCTGGTGTCAGCACTGACAACTCTATCTGGGGCATAGTCCACAGTCTCTCTGGAATGGGCAAAAGTCCTCACTCTCCAACGTTCCCCACTAGCTTTATGTACATGAGTCAAATCATTCACTCTTTTGGGTCATTGTTGGGGAGAGAGTTATATTAACATATGAGGACTATAAGCTTGATAGAATTAATTATCTGCTACATAAAGTCAGTGCGCCTGTTTATAAAATAAGGGCCCTGTTTGAGGGCCAGAACTAATTTTTAGAGAGTCCAAAAAGTCCTGGTCTCTCTATTTTGCTTGGGCTGTCTTAAGCCAAATATGATGAAGCCACATCAGAAACCCATTGATCTTGACTGCTATGGTGGTGGTCCTTTCCAGGTAAGAGTCAGTCCTTGTATGGCAAATTTCTTTACCCAAACAGAGTCACCAGGGTGGAAGGATGGACCAGATCAGAAGTTGGTATAGGCAGAGTACCTTGGATATGCTTCTCGACTGCTTTCTGCCTGTGGACTGAAGGGTCCCAAATTGGATTCTGGTCAAGGGCATGCACCTTGGTTACAAGCATATCTCCAGGCAGGCGTGTGCAGAGGCAGCTGATCAATGTTTCTCTCTCATCAATGTTTCTAATATTCTAACCTTCTCCCTTCCTCTCTGTAAAAAATCAAATATATACATATGGAATAGCTGTGGTACATTTATACCAGGGAATACTATCCAGCAGTAAAAAAGATGAATATCTTACCTTTGAGACAGCATAGAGGACCTGGAGAGTATCGTACTAGGTAAAATAAGTCAGTCAGTCAAAGACAAGTATCACATGATCACACTCATATGTAGAATCTAAGGAACAAGATAAACTGATGAACAAAATGGACCCTGAGACATGGAAGCATGGAACAGAATGCAGAATCTCAGAGGGAACGTGGGGGAGGGTGGGTGGGTGGGAGGTAATCAAAGACCTTGAATGGATAGATAACCCATGGACACAGACAATAGGATGCTGAAGGCCTAGGGAAAGAAGGGGAAGAATAAGAGTGGGCTGGAGGTAGTCAATGTGGGGGAAAGTGGGATATAAATAATACTTTCAACAATATATAATTACTTAAAATGAATAAATAATAAATAAGTAAGTAAGTAAGTAAGTAAGTAAATAAATAAATAAATAAATAAATAAATAAATGTACTCCCCTGGTATCTGTCAACTGGGATTTTCTATGCAAGTTATTTAGAGCTGAAATGAGTGTGGTCCTTTCATCTACCCTATGGTTTCAGCATATCCAGCATTAGGTCCCAGCAGCTCTTTATGGAAGTATCTAAACCTAGAAATGGTGTTCACGGAGCTTACATTGAAAGCAATGTCTGATTCAGACTTTGGCCATATATCTGGAAGAAGGCAATGCTGCAGGAGGAGGTGGTATGTATGCAAAATGAATCTAGGGCCCTGAATTTTATTTTCAATTCCATATTTTCCCTTTTAATATATTATAGGTATGCTGAAGAATTTCTATAAAAAGTGGGTGGCCCATTTACATATACTAGCCTTTCTCTCAGAGTATACTTTTAAGAAAATATTCATATACATTATTAGGTATCCTTTCCCTTAAACATACTCAGTAGGTTGGGCATTGTCCAGTGCACTGAGGGGTTGTCAGTTTGTTTCCAGCTCAGGGCACCTGCCCGGGTTGCAGGCTTAATCCCAGGTAGGGGATGTGCACAGGGCAGCCTGTCAGGACCTTCTCCCATCAATATTTCACTCTCCCTCTCTAAAAGCCAGTAAAAATGTTTAAAAAAGAAAATAAAGAAGATGGCGTTCTCTGTTTGGGTGAAAATATTTAATGGCCTGAACTAGGCCCAGGTAATGTGAATAGGATATTGCAAATAAAGAACAGTATTTATTTGGCAGCTAATTGAATACGGAATTGAGAAAGGAGTCACACATTATCTCCTTGGCAGTAATGAGAGTGAAACCTGTTAATATATATTTAATGCATCAGAGCAGGAAACACAAATAGTCCATTTTAGATCTTTTCCGTTGGACTTTTTGGCCTGCCATTTAGATTATCTACTCCTTGATGACAGAGACTTTCATATGAAGTTGTTTTTGTTTTATAACTGAGTTTTATTTATTTATTTTTATTTATTTATTTTTTACTATTGACACTATTACAGATAATCCTATTCTTTTCCTATGCCCACCTTCACCAGCACCCCCCCCTCCCCACTTCCCTCAGGCCACCATCATACTGCTGTCTGTGTCCTTGGGTCATACATATGTGTTCTTTGCTATTCCCTTCACCTTCATTTATCCAGTCCACCTCTTCATTGCCCCTCTGACACCTGTCAGACAGTTTCTATTTTTCTGGTCAGTTTATTTTATGTATTGGACTCTGCATATAAGTAAGATCACATGGGTGTGCAGGGAGGCTAAACCAGGGCATTATTTGAGTCTTCAATAGGCATGAGGATTCCAAGGAACTTCTTTCTACAGGGCATCTGCTCTGGGTCCAATATTGTTCTACAAAAATCTGGGAATGGGGAATTTTTAAATTCCGATTGCTCATTTGACCAAGGAAACACAGAAACTCAGAGTTGGCCTAACATTTACTCTGAGTATCTGGTCCATTGAGAAACACTAGGGTCCACTGACCTGGAGTCCTGGTGACTGCCTCCTACCTCTCTGCAACCGGGTCATGTCTCTGATCCTCACTGTAGGCTGAATCAGGAATGTCAGCCTTCTCTTCACATGTCACTACTCCTGTAAATCTGTGGCGCAAATAGGGTACAATAAATCATTTTCTAATTGGGCTGCTATAGGAGGCAAATGCTTGGTGATCATAGTTTAAACTTTAAACCATTCACACACACACACACACACACACATAAAAAAAATTGGTCCTGAGAATTTGTTGTTGTTGTTTTGGTTAATTGTTCTTTTACCAATGAAGGCACTTGTCCCTCAGCAAAAGATCTTCGGCAGGGGAGGGCAGTTGGGAGGGACCAGGTCTGAAAAGGAGGACAGTTGGGTGCAATCAAATCTGCAGGTGAGGGCACTTAAGGGATGACCAGGCTGGCAGAGGAGGAAAGTTGGGG
The DNA here is from genome assembly GCF_964339955.1 of Pipistrellus hanaki. Classification (NCBI taxonomy): domain Eukaryota; kingdom Metazoa; phylum Chordata; class Mammalia; order Chiroptera; family Vespertilionidae; genus Pipistrellus; species Pipistrellus hanaki. The sequence goes on along the minus strand of NC_140503.1, from coordinate 117,117,314 downwards.
GCGACCAGGCTTGTAGGGAAGGGCAGTTGGCAGGAACCCAGGCCTGCAGGAGAGAGCAATTGGAGGAAGGGGGAAGATAGGTTGCAGGGGAGGGAAGTTAGGGGCAAATTGGCTGGCAGGGAGTGGTTAGGGGGTGATCAAGCTGGCAGGAAGAAGCAGTTAGGGGTGACCTGGAAGGCAGGCAGGCGAGCAGTTGAGAGCCAGCAGCCCTGGATTGTGAGAGGAATGTCTGAATGCCTGTTTAGGTCCAATCCTAAGGGGCAGTCAGACATCTTTTGAGAGGTTCCAGATTGGAGAGGGTGCAGGCTGGGTTGAGGGACACCCCCTCCCAAAGCACAAATTTTGTGCACAAGGCCTCTAGTCATTTATAATGATAATGGAAAAATATTCCATTCACAATAAAAAATGAAAAATTTCTGATATGTCCAAAGTGAGCAGGATTTAAAAGGAAAACAAATACTACATAGCTAATAGTGTCAGCAACAACCACAAAAAAACAACAAAAAAAATAAAACACAAAACAAACAAACAAACAAACAAAAAAAACACCAAAAATCCAAAAATGAAAGTATTATCCCGCCTGGGAGCTTAGTTGGTTAGAGCATGGTCCAGGTATTCCAAGGCTCTGGGTTTGAATCCCAGTCCGGGCACATATAAGAAGCAACCAATGAAAACTTAAATAAGTGGGATGACAGATGTTTCTCTCTAAATAAATAAGAATATTTTAAAATATTTATTTTAAAAAAAGCAACAAAACTACCAAAAGCTAAAAGGAACATATAATAGGACTTACATTAATTGAGAGACATCATAGGTATTTGAATATACTGATTCAAGAGATTGTCAGTTAAAGTTAATTCTCAGACTAATTAAAATCTAAGATTTTTTTAAAAAACATAAGATACTGAATAAAATTCATTTCAGCCCTAACCGGTTTGGCCCAGTGGATAGAGCTTTGGCCTGTGGACTGAAAGGTCCCAGGTTCGATTCTGGTCAATGGCATGTACCTTGGTTGCGGGCACATCCCTGGTTTGGAGGTGTGCAGGAGGCAGCTGATTGATGTTTCTCTCTCATCGATATGTCTAACTCTCTATACCTCTCCCTTCTTCTCTGTAAAATGTCAATAAAATATATTAAAAAAAAACTTCATTTCAAATAATTTCAAGGTAAACATTGCTAGGAGGAGAGAGAAAAAGAATAATAAGGAGGGGGAACATTGAAACTGTAAAATACTATAATACATTTTATAAAGAAGTTTAAATAATGCAGGGCAAATGCAAAAGGAAGCAGGCAGTTCTATGGATAAAACATACCACCCCAAAACAGAAAACATAACCAGAGAGTGTAATGCAAAGTAAAGTAACATTTTAAACTAGGCGAGTAAAGGTGGTTTGGGACAGGTGAATAGACATTTTTTAAGAAAGTTCTTAAATGTGAACACCAGGCTCCAAAATAAATCTTGGATTGATTAAAGATATATTTGGGGGAAATGCAGTGTAATGTAAGAGGTGGGCCAAAGGGGGAGGAGTAAGAGGCCTGCGGAAAGGTGCTTTCATCTGGAGAACAGGCACTGGTTTCTCATAAATTTGCACCTGCAGACACACATTGCCACCGTCTCTGAAACCATGAAAACATCCTTCTGTTGTTGCCTCCGCTAAATTCCCTGGAGATTGGCTGGGGCCAGAGGGATGTGGAACAGATAAACTAGTTAGAGATTTTTTAAGGGGAGTTTTCTGGGGGACCAGATCTTGATCATCCTGAAGTTCCACACCAACCTAGCCCTGTCTTAGGCAAAGACTGCTGTTTTACTGGGCTAACTATTGCAAGCCTCTGCAAACACTTGGCCAACTACCAGGTGTGTTGGAACAGAACCCACACCTGCCCACAGGCAATCACTGAGATTTTTAAAAATTGTATTTTTTATTAATCTTCACTGTATTTATTTCCATTAATTGTTCATTTGTGGAAGGAAGGGAAGGAGGAGGAGTGGAGGTGGGAGAGAGAGAGAGAAAGAGAAAAATCGATATGAGGGAGACCTTGGTGGACTGCCTCTGGATTGCACCTGACTGGATACCAGGACTCTAATCTGCAACTTCGGTTCATGCCCTTGACTAGTTATGGAACCTGTCACCCTCTGGTGCTTGGGCTGAAGCTCTAACCAGGGAGACACACCCACCAGGCAGTCTCTGAGATTTGAGTTACTTGGGCTTTGCACATGGGGTCTGGCTATCCTTGACCACAAGGCCCTATGCACATGACTAGTGATGTCAGAGGCCCTTGCTTGGTTACTATGATTCCGAGAGGAGAGATGCTAAACTGCCAAACTGCCCTGCTTGAATGCTGTGGCATGAGGTGGTTGGCTAGAGAGCTGGTATTGAGCTCAGGAGGTGCAAAAAGTGAAAAGCAGAGGGAAGGTGAGGCTTCTCTGAAGCCCTGACTCTCTGCCATGAAGAAGGTGTTTTCTTTTCTGAGAAGTCCCCGCATGGCGGTCATGGACTCCCTCACCCAACCTGGGAGCAGTGGTGTGGGAGCCAAAAGGCCTCTCTTTCGAGAAAAAATATGGGAGCAATCCACAAAGTTGCCAGCGTGGGTAATGTGCGGAAAGTGAAGCAAATCCTATTTTTCAGGAAAAGTGGCCTGAATGATAGGGACAGGATGAGCAGGTAATGGGGACTGGGAGGCTGGGGGCCTGGGGCCCACTGGGAGGAGGTGGGTGGTTCTGGCTCAGCAGCTGGAGGGCAGTCTCCTGTCAGCCAGGACGCTGGGCTGACTTTCCTCCCTGGGCCCCACAGCTCCTCTCCAGGGAACACCTGACCTGGGGTCTAGCCTCAGACCAACTTTATGAGCAAAAACAAAAGGACCCACTCACAATTCCTCCTATAGAACATTTGACTGATATATCAATATTGGAAACAAAATTAAGTATATACAACATTTTGTAATACACTAGAGGCCTGGTACACAAAACCCCTCAGCCCAGCCTGTACCCTTTCACCATCCAGGACCCCTAGCTCCTTACCAACTGCCTGCTCATTGATCCTTAGTGCTGCTGCAAAGGCAGAAGAGTCTCCTGTCATCCCACTGCGCTTGCCAGCCTTGAGCCAGGCTTCTGGCTGAGTGAAGCTCGCCCTATGGGAGCACACTGACCACCAGGCTTATCTCCTGCATTAAGCGTCTGTCCCCTGGTGGTCAGTGTGCATCATAGTTGTTGTTCTGTGGATATGCATATAAGGCTTCTATTATATAGGATGTACCCATTTTTACACTGTAATATTACATGCTATAGAAAAATGCATAATGAGAGAAATAATTCCCATAACTGATCAACTTCTGGGCTAAATGTTCTTCGGGTAAAATCCAATATCTGCTTTATATCATTGTGCACCTATGTTCTTTATGGAGGGACCTCAGAAGGAACTTTGAAGTGGGAAGATGGCTGTGGTCCTGATTAGAAAGAATCACTTTCTCAAAGTGTGTGTTCTTCCTGTATTTATCAATTTTACAACCAAATAAATATGTTTTAAAATTATTTCAGTTACATGCTATCTTTCATTGTTGTGATGAAATTAAGAAAATTTTGTATAGCACACACAGGTTTACCCTTCTAGCTATCAACATCTGATATAAACTTTGATAAATTATTTATTTACAAATAAATGATTGGAATAGAATGGAAAATTCCCAAACACCCCAAATATATATAAGACTCTAGAAATTGATATTGGTGATATTTCATGTGTGTAGGAAAAGTTCAATTATTTATAAAAATGGTGGAATTTTCTGTTGAGTATTTGGAGAAAAGTAACTAGACTAAAATAAATTCCAGATTAAAAATTTTAAATATAGAAAATGAGAAAAGAACTAGAAGAAAGTGCAAATGCCTATTTATAAATTTAAAAGAAAATATTGACCAAGAATTCAAGAGCAAGATTTCAGGAGGTTAATTGAGCAATATAAAAAATTCAAATCCCCTGTGTACCAGAAAATAATATTGTCAAACTAACACAAAATGTATTTGCAAAATATTTGCAATGTATGTGTATCTGAGAAAAAATGTCTTCCTTTTAAGGAGAAGTCTTTAAAGTTAACAAGAAGAAAACTCTAATTTTAAAGTGGACAAAGTAACTTTTTGCATAAATATAAGTAACAAGTGGACAAAAGAAAAAATATTTAGTGTCCCTGGTAAGAAACTTGGATAAGTTAAAAAAGAGGAGTGAAATAATATTTTCCATCCACAAAATTTGTGAAGTTGACCAGAGATTGCCTGTATATTACTGCTTCAAGTTTAAGTTGCTTTTGACTTTTGAAATAGGCGATTTGATGCTATATATATATATATATTCCTTATACCCATCAATTCTATTTATACTAAAATATCATTATGAAATAAGTAGATGAATTACATAATTCATTTTATACAGCACTTCTTAAAATAGCAGTGTATTAATAAGAAAGACTTAGTTTGTTTATACATACAAACGACTATAATCTTTTGTTATGGAAAAATACTTGCAAAGTGTGATAAAATTTATTCCTGAGAATTTGTATTATAAATGAATATATCCTTTAAAAATCTAATTTCTTTAATGAACATATACAGACATTCTAGTAAAAATGATGAACTGATTTCTCACTTTCTGTTTTTCGGAATTTTGGGGGAATTTTTTGAGATTGGTATCTTCTGACAACTGTTGGCCTCTTCAGAAGTAAAGGGAATGTTTTTATTTTTATGTTTATTTGTATTGTTGACACTGTTCAGATGTCCCCCTGTCACCCCTTTAGTGCCCTTCCACCCAGCCCCCTTCAGCCTTCACACACAGTTATCTGTGTCCATGGGCTATGCACATATGCATGTATGTTCTTGGCTAATCTCTTCCAGTTCCCCCACCCACTCCCTATGGAATATGTCAGTCTGGCCCATGTATCCATGCCTCTGCTCCTGGTTGTTGTTTTGTTTGTTTTTGTTTTTTGTCAGTTTATTTTGTTTCTTATATTCCACATGTAAGTGAGATCACATGGTATTTGTCTTTCTCTGACTGATTTATTTCATTTACCATAATAATCTCCAGAGCCATCCATGCTGTAACAAAGTGTATAAGAGCTCCCTCTTTTATACAGCAGCATAGTATTCTATTGTGTAAATGTACTACATCTTTTTCATCTATTCATCTACTGATGGGCACTTGAGCTGTTTTCATCTATGCCTGTAAGCACATCATATTTATTTTACTTGATATAGCTTTATTACATATAATATGTAAGTGATTATAGGTTAATCTTTTTAGTTGTGTGGTTATAAAAATAAAAAATTCAATATAGTGCCCTGACTAGTATGTCTCAGTTGATGGGAGCATCGGCTGGTGCCCCTCCTGTACACTGAAAGGTCTCAGGTTCTTTAAAAGTCAGGTCTCCTATCCAAGTTACTGTCTTGTTCACTGCTTGGGTGGGTGCCTAAGAGAGGCAACCAATTGATGCCTCTCCTTTACATCAATGTTTCTCTCACTCTCCTTCTTCTCCTTTTTCTTTTCCTCCTCCTCCTCTTTCTTCTTCTTCTTCTTCTTCTTCTTCTTCTTCTTCTTCTTCTTCTTCTTCTTCTTCTTCTTCTTCTTCTTCTTCTTCCTCTCTCTCTCTCAAATGAATTAAAAACTAAATTAAAAAAAATTAAAAATGTTTTTTTTTTATTGTTGACAGTATTTCAGATATCTCCAATCTTTTCCTTTTTGTCCTACCTCCACCCCACCACATGACTTTCCCATATTATTGTCTGTGTTCATGGGTTATGCATATATGTTCTTTGGTTGATCTCTTCCTGTCCTACCACTACGACCCTGAGATCTGTTGTTCTATTCCATGCTTCTAAAGGACATATTTTGTTCATCAGTATGTTTTGTTCATTAGATTACACATACAAGTGAGATCATGTGATGTTTTTCTTTCTCTACCTGGGTTTTTTTCTTTAAAAAAATAGAAAATATAGGAGAACCATGGCCTATGGGAATCAACCAAAACTAGCAGTCCAATGCTGTTTGCTGCTCCTACCTGCCAGTCCTGCTCATCCCAGCCCCACTGCACTTGCCCTGCCCCCACTGCCACTCCTGCTGCTCCACTGCAAGCTCTGGGCTGGGGCAGCCAGCAGTAAGCCCTGCATCTGGCGCCCATTGATCAGCTGAGCTGTGCTCCTGCTGTGGGAACACACTGACCACCAGGGAGCAGCTCCTGTGTTGAGCATCTGCCCCCTTGTGGTCAGTTCATATCATAGCAACAGGTCAACCTGTCAACTTGTCGCTTAGGATTTATATAGCATATACTCGCATGAAATTTGTGCTAGGGGCATCCCTCAGTCAAGCTTGCACCCTCTCCAATTTGGGACCCCTGGGGGATGTCTGACTGATAGGGATAGGGCCTAAACTGGCAGTTAGACATCCATTTCACAATCCAGGATCGTTGGCTCCCAATTGCTCATCTGCCTGCCTGCTTGATTGCCCCTAATCACACTGCCCGCCTGCCTGATCACCCTAACTGCTCCCCTGACTGCCTGATGACCCTAAATGCACCCTTGCTGGACTGATGATCTCTAACCACCTCTGCCTGCCTTTCTGATTGCTCCCAACTGCTCTTCCATGCCTGCCTGATCACTACTAACTGTTCTCTTCTGTCAACCAGATCACCACTAACCACCTCTGCATCGGCCCCCACCACCATGACTTTCTCCAGAAGGATGTCCAGTAGATGTCTGGTCTATCTGGTCTAATTAGCATATTACTATTTTATTATATAGATTAGAGGTGTGCTGCACAAAAATTGTGGATGGGGTGGCAGAATGTCCCTCAGCCCAGCCTGCACCTTCTCCATTCTGGGACCGCTCAAGGGATGTTCGACTGCCCATTTAGGCCCACTCTGATTTGGCCTAAATGGACAGTCGAACATCCCTCTCACAGTCCAAGACTGCTGGCTTCCAACATTTGCCTTCCTGCCTGCCTGATTGTTCCTAAGTGCTTCGGCCTGCCAACCTGATCATCCCCTAACCACTCCCTGTCAGCCTGATTGACGCATAATTGCTCCCCGGCCAGCCCAATTGCTTCTACCTGCCTCCCCTGCTAGCCTGGTTTTCCCCAACTGCCTTTTCCTACAGGATGGTCTCCCCAAACCATCCTCCCCTGCAGGCCTGGTCACCCCTAACTTCCTTTTCCTGCAAGTCTGATTCCCCCCAACCTCCCTCCCCTTCAGGCCTGGTCCCACCCAACTTTCTTTATCTGCTGGCCTGATTGCCCACAACTGCCCTCCCTGCTGGCCATCTTGTGGCAGCCATCTTCAGTCCACATGGGGCCAGCCATCTATGAATACATGAGGGTGGCCATCTTGTATTTTGGGGTGATGGTCAATTTGCATATTACTTCTTTATTATATAGGATAGATAGTATTCCATTGTGTAGATATACCACAGTTTTTTAAACCACTCATCTGCTGATGGGCCCTTAAGGCTATTTACAAATCTTAACTATCGTAAATTGTGCTGCTATGAACATAGTGGTGCATATATTCTTTCTGATTGGTGTTTCTAGTTTATTGTGATATATTCCTAGAAGTGGGATTGCTGGGTCAAATGGGAGTTCCATTATTAATTTTTTGAGGAAACTCCATACTGTTCTCCACAGTGGCTGCATCAGTTTGCATTCACACCAGCAATTCTTTCTTTCACACATCCTCATCAGCAGTAGTTGTTTGTTGATTTATTGATGATAGCCATTCTGACAGGTGTGAGATGGTACCTGATTCTTATTTTGATTTGCATTTCTGGAGTGATTAGTAAATTTGAGCATCTTTACATATGTCTCTTCAAAAAGTGTCTATTTAAATCCTTTGCCCATTTTTTGATTGGATTGTTTATTATCAAGTATGAGTTCCCTATATATTTTGGTGATTAAATCCTCTTAGGCCCTTTTCATTCTTATAATCTTCATGTTGACCAATATGAGCAAAATAAGAAATTTATAACTGAAATTAGGCCCTCATCAGGTTGAAGTTTTTTCTCCCTGCTTTTAAACAAAACAAATTTTTTTGAATGTAGGAAATTGTAAAAGATAACCTTTGCCTGCCCTTTTGAATTGTATAATAATATGAAATACAAATATTGATCATGGGGAACATATGCTTTCCCTACAATCTGTAAGTCTAAATATTGAGCAAAATGAGCCATCCTATGTATTTGAATTTTGATTCTTCTTTGGTTTAAGTTCCCTTTGAAAATCAGAGTAAGAATTACTTAAAAAACAAAATTCGTGTTTTGCTTTTTAAGTCTTCTCTCCCCCATAATGCTTTTAAGAATTAAAATTTATTTAAATGCCAACCATTTGACTAGAATTGCAAGAGGTCTGTTGTAGTTATTATTGCTTTTCTTAATGTAAGGAACCATGGCATGATGTCAGTATTTTATGTACCAATATTTTTTTAAATGCTGCCAATAATAGCTGTAAGACATTCTGAACTAAAAATTGGATTTCAATATCAGAGATATTAAAGTGAGATAATATAATCATTCTAGAATAATTTAAATACTGTGTTCTTTCTGATTCTTTAAACACATCTTCAAAGTAGTTATAATGATATCAGTTTACTTAATTGAAATGTTGTCTTTGTAAAGTGGTAGTAATAATGATACTAATATTATCACAATTATTGAGCTGTGTTTTGTGTGCCAGGTACTGTAGTAAATACTTTGCATAGGTTCTCATTAAAATAAACAATGGTGTCCTGTGAGATACCTATTATTTTTATCCCCGTTTTGTTGAGGAGGAAATTGAAGTCAAGAAATGCCAGTGACAGCTAATAAGTGACGGTTAAAATAGGATTAGAACCAAGTTTAGCCAAATTCCCAGGTCATCCTCTCTGCATTCAAATGGGCTTCTCCTTCACTATTGTGATGAGTAACAAGAACTAATAAATATTGTACTATCCACAGAAAAAAATTAAATATTTGCTTTGAAGGCATAGAGAGAAATGTTTACAATTGTATGGGCAATTGGATGCTTGCATCTAGTGCACTCTAAGTTCCTAAGGTGTCCTCTCACTTTTATAGGACTGCTCTACATGTAGCCTGTGGCAAGGGCTTTCCAAGAGTGGTGAGACTGCTGACACGCAGACGTTGCTTATTGAACCTCTGTGACATTGACAACAAAACTGCTCTCATTCACGTATGTACTCGCCAACTATATCAACATAAGATGGGTTTAATTTAATTAGTTAGGATAAAAATGAGTTTATCTCATTTAACTAGAAGTCATTGGTGAAACTTGTGGAATGTTTACTTTCAATTCCTAGAACTTATAATCTATTTCTTGGCATAATACTGACAGGCCATACAATATGAGCAAGAAGAATGTGCCACCATTCTACTAGACCATGGGGCCAATCCAAATGTGATGGACATCCACGGCAACACTGCTCTCCACTATGCTCTCCTTGGTACCAACACAGCTATAGTGGAAAAGCTACTTTCCTGTATGGAAAATATGGAAGGGAGAAACAAGGTATAGATCACGTAACTTTATTTACAAAATATTTAAAATACATGTTTTTACTTTAGTTTCAATCTTTTTAAAAAATTGTATGTTCTATTAATTTTAAAGAAAAAGAAAAGAAGAGGGAGAGAGAGATAGAAATATCAATGAGAGATAATTATGAATTGACAGTCTCCTGCCCATCCTCATCCGGGGATTCAGCCATGACCTCCTGGTTCAAGGGTCAGCACTCAATCACTGAGCTACACTAGTATTTTTTCCTTTCTTCCTTCCTTTCTTCCTTCCTTCCTTCCTTCCTTCCTTCCTTCCTACCTAGCTTGCGCTCTCGCTCTTGCTCTCACTTTCACTCTTGCTCTCTCTCTTTTCTTTCTCTTTTTTTCTTTTCCACAAGCATTTTTTTCTCACATACATACACTAAATATAATAGATCAGGCCCTGTCACCATGGCAACAACTCCAAAGCCCAGTCAGGGGCTGGGGAAATGTAGTGTTCATGGAAGGGGCAAAGCTCTGCCTCCCATCGACCCTTCCACCCCAGAAGGAAGAACTTCCTGTTAGTGCCTGATAGGAGTGGGAGATAGGCTCAGAGCCCACTAAGGACTGAAGGCCTGGGGGAGTGAAGTGATGCTGGGGACTGGCTCCTATGCTGGAAGGGGCTTAGGAAATGGTGATGCTGGAGGTGGGTGATAGGAGGAGGCCTAGTGCCCAGCAAGAAGAGCTGGGTGAGTGCAGGTGGGAAGAGGAAGCCCCAGTCCACAGGCAACAAAATAGCAACAGGATACCAGGATAGGAACAAAGATTCTTGGAACCCGGACTGTTCTTGTTGGAAGTGAGATTTGGAGAAACATGTTGCAGTTAATCTGTTGAAGAGGCAGTGGAGGGCATTTTAAAGGGAAGAATAGCCAGTGACTGCACAGGGGTGAGAAGATTGGGGATCTTTTTTTTTTTTCTTCCTCCTCACCAGAGGGTTTTCCCCCCATTGATTTTAAAGAAAGTGGAAAGGGAGCAAAGGATTGAGAGGTGAGAGAGAGAGGGAAACATCAATGTGTGGGTGCCTCCTGACCAGAGCAGGGGACCAAACTTACAACCCAGGTACAATCTCTTGAATGGGAATCAAACCTGGACCTTCCCATGAGCAGGCCAGTGCTCTAATCAGGGGAACACCAGCCAGGGCAAAAGGGGCTACTTTTTATTTACTTTCTGTATTATATGTTCAGAGGATCTTGTATAAGTTTTATTATTCAGTTTGTGTGTGTATTTATATATGTAATTTAATAATTGTAAACTGTTTTTTTCGTTTTATACAGAATGACTTCACACCATTTTCAGATGCTAAATATGGAAACAAAGAGAAAATGGTCGAACTTTCAGTAACTAAAAGTTCAAAAGCTGATCGCATGGAAAGGTACAGTTGTTCATTCCTTGCTTTTTATTTGGAGATAATTTATTAAATCTGGGGACAGTGAAACAATGAAGGGTGTAGGATAGAAGAAGCAGGTGTTAGTTGGAAGCATTCTAAGCTGTCCAAGAGATTGAAATAAAGATTCAGGAAAAGACCAGACTTTCTCCTTTGTTACTATTGTAGATCTGCCCCTCAAAGACACTAGTGCATCTTTGTTTAGGTAGTGAAAGATCCCATGTCACCTTTCCCAGAGAAATAGACAGCAGCCTGCCTAAGATTCCATAATTGAGGTTGGCCCCTCAAGGGATTTCCTTGCCATAAGAATGAAACATTCCCATTTGAGTTGAATTTGCCTCAGGTTACAAATTATTTTAAATTATGCCTTACATGGAAGCCAGTTAGAAAGCTCTGATTCAAAAGTAGATTATTGGTTATTACAATTGCTGAGGCCACATCCCTGGGTCATCAGTATCCATGAGAGACAAGTAGGATTCTATCATTCAAGCCATTGGGAGTGGACAGGGATATTAAGCATCCTTTTCATAAAGATCTGCTGGTTCACAGTGTGAGTAGAAAGGGAAATGATAGTAGTGGTCCATGCCAGGTCCTGACTTCTCTTTGTTTTCTGTGATTGGTATGATTCACAACAAAAATAAGGGAGCATTGTGTTATCTGACTTCATGAGGCAATGAATTTGTACATAAATTTAGTTGCAAGTTATATAGTAACTGAGACATCCTGAATTACAGACCACAAAGAAAGAAAAGCTAATAACCAAAATCTTATATAAGAAAAGCTCAATATGCTAAGTGTCTGGTTGTCCAATTGTCCATTCAACCAATCAAAGCATAGTATGCTAATGATATGCTAAAGCTGCTCAGCCACTCACTAAGATGTCCACTGACTATCAGGAGCAGAGGATCTGACTGGTAGGTTAGCTTGCCGCTTGGGTCTAGCTGGTCGGGACTGAGATGGGCCAGACATGTCCTGGAGCCGTCCTGCAGTCCCTTCCCGGCTGGCCAACTTCCTACTTCCCTTCCTGGTTCTAATTGTGCATTGATAGGATCCCTTGGACTGGCCTGTGCTCTCTCACAACCCGGGAGTCCTCAGGGGGGCACATTGACTGTCAGGTAGTTCCATCCTGTATAATAAAAGGCTAATATGCAAATAAACCAAATGGTGGAACCAACAATCTCTGTGATATACACTACCAGGGGGCAGAAGCTTAACAAAGGAGCTTCCCCCTGGTTGTCAGTGTGCTCCCACAGAGGGAGTGCCACTCAGCCAGAAGCCCTGAGCTGGGCTCACAGTTAGTGAGCAGAGTGGCAGTGGCAGTGGCAGGAGCCTCTCCCGCCTCTGAGGCAGCACTAAGGATGTCCAACTACCAAGTGGGTCTAAGCCATCAGTCAGACATACCCCAAAGACTCCTGGACTATGAAAGGGCAGAGGTCGTCAGGCTGAGGGACCCCCCCAGACACACCGATTTCACGCTCCAGACCTCTAGTTAATATTTTCTGACAACTGAAACATTTGAATGTTAGAAACTATGAAAAATCCACATTGGGATTTCATTGGGATTCTAAAATAGTTTCAAAAAAGAGTTGCCTTACTGTTTCTCCAAGCATCTCTTTTTCCTGTATTATCTTATTAAATTCTTCAAGCAATCTTCAAAAGTAAGGCAGTAACACTGTTAGTTTGTAGAGGAGTACTTTGAGCCACAGAAAATTGACTTGTTCGAGAACAAAAAACTGTTGTTTATAGAACTAGAATATCTGAGTTCAAGGACTTGCCATTATGTCAAGCTAACTCAAATTAATTCACCAAACTATATTGCCCTCAAATTATGACTGCTTTATGCTTTAAAAAAAATTACATGTGTCAGAAGAAGTTTGTAGAATTTACAAATTTGGAATGTACAGTGGAATTAAAGTTTTAATATTGATTCTGATGTTATCTGAACTGTTTTAAGAATTTATAATATTTGGGAAATTTTTTATGTTTGTACTAACATAGTAATATTATTCATCACTATTTTTTAGTCACAACAAGCAACAACTAACTTCAGAATATCCAGGAGAAAGACTTGTAAGATCTTCTAAATGTAGCAATCTTGGTAAAACTTTTTGATAGTCAATTATTCTTGGTGTCTCTACCATAGATGAAGAGTAAGAAAGTTTTGCTAATTAAAGAGCAATAAAACACACACACACACACACACACACACACACACACACACACACAGAATGTGTAAGTTGCATGTGTAGCTTTTCTTAATCCTTCTTAATAGAATAGTATCCAGTATTATTAAAAAAGTTAGTTATAGATAATTTTAAAATCTGGGGTAATATTGATTGAAAAGAGGTTCATTTATTTAGTCCTGACCCCTAAAATTCTATATGATATCTTTAGTAAAAAAGAAAAATGATTTTCAGTTAGGATGTTGTATGTTTCCTCTATATTAACATTGTAACAAATAAGACTTGTTCTAAAAATGGATCTTTTGTTTAGTTTTTAAAGCCAGTGGATTACATTTAATAAGTGAAACCCTCTTTTTACATAGTGCTTTGTCTCACTAAAAAAAGTCACTATAACTGGGAACTCAACAATACTTTCCTGGTACCACAAACAAATGTCAAACAATAAGAACTACAACACTTAGTATGCAACAATCTCAATATTTTTTTTAACAATCTCAATATTGTTTTTCTTTATTTCAGAGAGGAAGGGCGAGGGAGAGAGGCATAGGAACATCAATGATGAGAGAGAATCATTGATCAGCTACATCTTGCATACCCCACACTGGGGATCGAGCCTGCTAAGGGGGCCTGTGCCCTGACCATGAATCTAATTTTGACCTCCAGTTTCAATGGTTGATGCTCAACACTGAGCTGTGTTGGCAGGGCCCAATGAGGTTGTTTTCAAAGATACCAACCAATAACACAGAAATCAGAGAGGCAAGACCTGTTGAGAATCATCAAGTGTTTTATAGATAATGCCAACAAGATCTCACTATTATCAACTTCATTCCTCAGAAGTCAAAACAGAATGAGATATGTTGATTCAGTAGAACAAGATGTTTCCTTCTGTTTGTTGGATAATTGTCAGGATGCTGTAATTTCTTTAGAACAAGATGCTCTGTTATCATCAATCAGAATATAATTATAATAAGTATTCAAATAACCCAATTCAGGACTCTACAAATTTCAATCAAAGTACAAAAGTGTTTCACAATAACAAAAATGCCAGTGTGCTACCCAGATGTGGCACCTAGTTTGTTGTGCAATTGTAACTTTATGAGGACACTGTTCCCTTACCACCCTGTTTCCCCCCAACTGCCCTCCTCAGCCAGCCTGGTCACCCCTAACTGCCCTTCTTTGCAGGCCTGGTCCTCTCAACTGCCCTCCCCTGCTGGCCATCTCGTGTCCACATGTGGGCAGCCATCTTTGGCCACATGGGGGCAGCTATTGTGTGTTGGAGTAATGGTCAATCAATATATTCTTCTTTTACTATTGTAGATAGGATAGAGGCTTGGTGCATGGGTGGGGGCCAGCTGGTTTGCCCTGAAGGGTGTCCTGGATCAGGGTGGGGGTTCCCTTGGGGTGTGGTGCAGCCTGAGCAAGGGGCCTGTAGTGGTTTGCAGGCCAGCCACGCCCCCGGGAGACCCCAGTGAGGCCCTGATATCTGGAATTTATTTACCTTCTACAATTGAAACTTTGTATCCTGGAGGGGAGCCAAGTCCCTTGCTTGTTCCATGGCTGACAGCCATTTTTGGATTAGTTGAACTTCTATAATGGAAACTTTGTAGCCTTGAGTGGAGGCCTAGGCTCCCAAGGGCAGGCAGAAAGCTTGGCTTCTGCTGTTGCCTGGGAAACCCAAGCATCCCTCCTGCTCTCTGGCAGATAGCCATCTTGGTTGGGTTTATTTGCATACTCACTTTGATTGGCTGGTGGGCATGTCAGTGGGCAGTGCTTGTGGGTGTAGAGGAGAGATGGTTAATTTGCATATTACTCTTTTATTAGGTAGGATTAGGGAGAAATAAAAAATTCTGTAAGCACAAGGATATTATTATGCTAAATGATAATCCTTGTTTTTGTGTAGTTATCACAGATACTTGATTGATTCATAACTGTTTTAAAAAGGAATTAAACCCTGCTTAGTTGAAGAAAATTGACAGTATGGTGTTTACCTTTTCTTGAGAGGAACTTGTATGTTATAGAACACGTTGCCAATCATTAGGGCTCTGTATTTTCTATTCTGAGTAAATGGGATTGTTGCTTGTTTCACAATGTTTTCTGGCATCAGTGTTTTATTTATCCCCCCCCCCCTTTTTTTTGCCTTTATTCCAATAGCTATAGATCTACAGGCATCTCCAAAACAAGCACTGAGCAAAACAAAATCAAAGACAGGTATTTTGTGAAATCAGCTTCTGAATGTAATTATGTATAATACATCAAATCACATAATAACAATTTCACATAATGCAATTTTGTTAAAGATCCTAAACCCACACCCAAGTTTGTTTATTCACGAGAGAGATTTATAGGACTCAGAATATAGTTGTGTTCATACCTGAGATTTATTACCATGAAAGACCAAAGTAAAATCAGCAAAGAGCAAATGTTTGCATGACAAAGGGTGGAGGACACCAGGCACAAGCTTCCTGAGTCCTCTCCCTGTGGAGTTATCAGGTCTTCATTATTCTAATGTTGGCCTCGGCTACTGCCACTGAGGCTTCATCCAGAAGATCATCTGGAAGGATGTCCAGTCTAATTAGCATATTACGTTTTTATTATTAGAGACTCTGAGCCTGCATCTGGCTTCCTCCTGAGGGGAGTGACCTGCAGGATGAGTTCAAAACCATTCCTGTGACATCCCCCAAAGGGTCAGGGTACAGGCCAGGCCAACAGACTCCACTGGTGCACAATGGAGGCTGGGGAAGGACCATGGGAGGGCTTCAGGCCCATCTCACTCAGCTCCATTCACCGGACCCCAGGAGCAACCTAACCTACTGGTTGGAATATCTGCCCCCTGATGGTCAGTGCACATCATAGCAAGCAGTTGAGCTTCCTTAACATATCATTAGCATATTATGCTTTGATTGGTTGAATGGTTGACCAGACAACCAGATACTTAGCAGGTTTTTATTATATGCGATTCTGCTTCTACTAATGTTGCCGTTTTCTGTCAACTTTATGGGTTTTGCTTAGGATTATGTTCATTGGAAATAGCAGTTGACAAGTAGATATCACATTGTGAAAGATCCCATTGTTTTTTATTTTTGGATTTGATATATTTAAAAAGAGAAAATACAATAAGTGCTCTTAACAGCCTACCTATAGTATGATTAATATTCCCTCTGGTATAGTCTGTGTGTGTGGTCCTAAAGGAATACTTTCTAACAAAGCATTACTCTGATACTTTTAGTGTCATGTATTTTTCTATTGTTGTTTTAAAATGTATTTTACTTTTTTCCTTAATAGTGTATGAGATCTCTGAAGAAGACTCTTTATGCAGGCAAAATTTTATCAGTATTTAAAAATTATATGTACCAAAGGGAATGCAGAGAAAAGAAACTAAAAGTTCTAGAGTGTTCTACTGTGGGCTAGACCCTATATTATGGAATTAACCTGTGTTAGATAGTCATCATAAGAGGTGTCAATGTAGCTGTGCATTGTAGCCTACTTTTTATTAATGAGGTAATTCAGGGAGGTGGATGAATTGACCCATGTTTCCATAGTTAGCAAGTGGCCAACCCATGATTTGACTTTCAACCTGTTTGACTCCCCAGTCTATTCTGTTGTCTGTCAACATACATGGATAAGTTCCTGTGTAGTGCTGGCATTGAGATATAGATGTGAATCAGATCAACTCAGAAAGTGAAATCTGATTGTGTGTTAACTCTGATTTAAGAGGCTCAGTGAATCTAAGCATTTATCTTACCCTCCTTGACAACTGTAGTGCTAAATAGGACCTTGCTCTTCCCACCAAAGCCTGCAGGGCCCTTCTCAGTTATCTATGGCCACAGAACCAAAGGTTGTACCTAAGCAAGGCTTCATCAGGCAAGGGTTGTTAGGTAAAAGAATATCTCTTCATCTCTTCTTCTTGGAATGAATTACTTATCTGTAAGTAAGGAATATCTATGAATAGTTCAGTTAAATTCAGCATGAATTTGGAGGATATTTTTCATTGAATCTATTTACTGACTTCCCAGTCTGGATTTCTCTTTAGGCTAAGACCTTTGCTTAGTTGTATGAGGTTTTTTCTTTGTTACTGTAGTCTTTTTCCCCTCTTCCATGAGTTTTTGGTTTATTTTATTTTATTCTCTGCTTTTATTGGTGTTTCTTTCATTGCGTGCGTGTTTTAGTTTTTTTTGTGTGTGTTTTTGTGTTTGTTTGTTTGTTTGTTTGTTTTTTCCAATTCGGCCAGCTATGGTGTTCATTTTTCTATAGACAGAAACAAAGGAACATAGAAATTCAGTAGTTTAAGTAAGCCTAGAAATTAATTAAACAAAACTGCCTCTAGCCTTTCAATCTGTGTTTAATGTGTTGGCTAACTGATGCTGGCATAGAATACTGAAAATGAAGAGATTAAAGTGACTCATTGGGATATATAAGGTAGTGGAACTGACTTGTAAATTTAGGTTGCCTAAGTGTAATAAACTACATTCTTTATCATTCTGTAGGAGACTTTCATAATAGAAATATGGGGCATGGTAGTGAACACAGTCAATAGAGGATAAGAATAGAATTAGCAAGAGAATTCCAAGTTTCAAGAGGAACAACAGTGCGTTGAGAATATTGGGGTTTGTGACAAGTTAAAGATAAGTTTTAATAAGGAAAGCCACAGGATGTTGGGAGATCTCCAGAAAGGCAGCTTAAAAAATGAGGCTCAAGGAAGTGCTGAAGGAGTTGCTGCTCTTCTATTTGTTCATTTAATTGAGAGAACTAGCACCACTCAAGGTTTCTTTACAAAGATATTTAAAACAGTGGACCCACCGGAAAGATATTTTTTTGATAGCAAATAGGACTGTGGTCTCATCAACCTGAACTCTGACTCACAGAGTGCGGCTTAGGTCCCCTTGAGTCCTAGTGTGGCCTCAAATGAAAAAAGAGAAATAGAAAGAAAAAAAAAAAAAGGATCTGCTTCCCCTGCTCCTGTCAAACAAATTAAATGGAGCCTAAGTGATCCACTCATTACATTGGCATGTTACCCACCTCCAATACTGATTTGACATCTAGTCCTTCTCCTGCCAACCCTCTGTGTACATGGGAAGCACATCAGCTAATTGGGGTTGATCTTCATGCTGGCTGAGGACACACAGTATACAAGCTGCTGTTCAAAGACTGACCCCATGTCAAGTAATTCATGCTTCATGCCAGCTCCGTGTGGTACCTGCCCAGATTGTCATTTGGGTGTTCTCCTTGTGGAGCAAACTGGGTCATGCTCTGAAGCGCCCCACTGAGTTTGCTGGTTCTGGGGCCTCTTGGGAGGGACTCTGTTGCAAGATGTCAGTCTCTGCCTGTGATTTCCCCTGGGTTACCTGTGTGGAGCTACAAAGCAATCCAGTTTGCAACTGCTTCTGCTAGGCCTGGGTGCAGCTGGGAGGGGCCAAGCTGCAGAGCAATGCCTCCTGCTACCAGCACCAGGCCCATGGGGCAGCTGAGCAAAATTCCCAAGATCCACCTCCACCTACCAGCATTCTGTTGGTATGTGAGTTACATGAGGTAAGTGAGTCATCAGGTAGGTGCAAGCGGTGTTTACCAGATTGCTACAGATTTAAACTCAGCTTTATTTCTGGGTGTGAGGCCACTGAACACAAGTCCCAGGATATACAAATGCCAGTTACAACCCACTGGAGACCTGTGGACCTTTGTGGTTGGGTGGGGCCTCTGAGAGTCACTAGAGTAAGGCCAGCAGAATTCATCAGGCCCCAAGTATCAAGATTTGGCTGTGTGAAGAGAGGGCTGAGCACTGAAATGGTGGCCTCAGTTAGACCAACAAGGGAATAAAAACTCCCAACCCAAAGTCACGCAACTCAGTCTCTGTCACCCCCTGAGTCCGTCCCGAACTCCTAAAGAGGCCTCCATGAAAGTGTACACCACAGGCCCAGGCAGCTGGCTCCTTTGCACTGTGTAGCTCCATAGGGTTTTGGACAAGGATTCAGGATGATGGGCTAGTGCATTCCTCAGGCTGAGGGCATAAGGAAGGGAGGGCTTGACTCAGGGGTGATGGCATCTATGGGCATTGTGGGAGAGGGACTCAGCACAGGTGGGCACCCAGAAACCATCCCCTCAGCTCTCTCCCAGAGTCACACAAAGCAGTCTCCCCACATGACTCCCTGTCCACTCTGAGCCACCCTTTCTTCATAGGCCCAGGGTGAGTGGTGGGAATGATACTTGTGCACTGGCTCTTTAAGAGGATTCCTGGGTTTCTAGTACACTCCCACCTCTTTCTGAAGGGCAGAAGCTCTGCTGATTTTCACAGACAGATGTCCTGTGGGCTCCTCTTCCAGGCTCTGGTTCTTAGGGCATTGTGATCATTTTCAGAGTGTAATTCCTTTTCTCTTTAACAAAGCTCAGAAGAGGACCAGGGAGAGTCTTCCAGAGATCCAGGGTTTGCAAGAGATGGAGAAACAATTTTGAGAGTGTGTTTCTCTCATTTAGGAAATGTTTGTTATGCTGCAGAATCAGACATTCCAAATGCATCTTTCCCCTCACAATCAAGCACTTTACTTGTCAAGTTAGAAGGCATTTGTCTTAAGCTTACCCCTTCTTTAGAGTTATCACCTAGTGGCTCTTCCTCAGGGCACTCAGTCATTTTGAATTTTACAGAAAATTCATGTGACTTCTGCTTTGACTCATCTTTAGAAAGTAGTAAGTTCTTCCTCTGCTCTAATATGTCTTGTTTGATGCACATTTTCTTACCCTTTCCACAGAGGGGTGTCCTGAATATGCAGATGTATCCTCTTTGTCACATTCCCTATTTATTTGTGATTCTTGAGATATTTTTTCTAAATGCAAAGGAGGAAAATGAATATGCTTGATTTGATTTCCAAATGTCTTTGCTATCAGGAAACATGTTTTTGAAATAACTTTATTCCTAAATAGTCAAGTATGGACAAAGACAAATTAGAATATAATTAAAATTTAACTGTTAGACTTCTTAATCTATGATTAGTTACTCCCAATCACAGGACTGAAATTAAGAAGGAAAAAAATAAAATAAAATAACTTGCCTTGGTCTAAATTAAAATTAAAATATAAAGCCTCAAACCTAATTTGGCACTATTGGAATTATACAATTTATTAGATGTTAAATCTATCAAAATTACTAGCTGAATTTTAACATTACAGATGCTTGCTTCCTCACTTAAAATATTTCACCTCACCGTATCCTAAAAGTGAGCCCCTGAAGTGCAGAATTTTTTAGGGGTGATCCAAGATGTAGGCAAAAGAAGTAAAAGTTACACTCACCTCCTCCCTGGGCCAAATTGGAAAGACAACTAAATTACACAACAACCACATGATGCCTAGCTGAACATTAGTCTTATAACCGAAGATTACAGAAGAAGCCTCAGCTAGACTGGTAGGAAGTCAGAGATTCCAAAAAGGCTGGCCCCACATCCACTTGTGGTGGCTGAGAATGCAGAGGCATGTCTCAGTGCAATGGTGCCCCTGAGGAGCATGTGGTCTCAACCTCATGCTGAGTTCCCACCCTTGTTTCAAGAGTCTATGCCCTCATGGGCTGAAGATTTAAATGTTCTGGAGCCTGCAGAGGGGTGATCTGGGAGTGGGAAGGCTAGCAACATAAGCATTTGTTTTTTGACATTTGGACATATATTTGTTCCTCAAATGATTGAGGAACAAATGGAAGTTCCTCAAACATTTCAGAAACTTCCTGTATGGTGTTAGAGTAAAAGGAAGGAATGGGTTCTCCTTAATAAGTGGTTTCCCTGCTAAAAAAACAAGACTGCCATTTTTTATTGCCATCCGGTAGTCTTTGAATCAGGAACAGACAAGGAGGAAGGGACAGTGTATCTTCCCACCTTGGGTTAGATCATCAGATGTGCGCCAGTTCTGGGATAAAAGTTATGTCAGCCAGTAAGTGGTGAAAACAGATTAATCTCAGGCAGAGTGTGCCTTCATTAAATAGGTCACAGGTTGGGAGAGATAGCAGCAGAAATAGATAATGAAAAATTTAAAAGAAATAAAAGTAAGGCCCAGTGTTAATATATCAAGAATATTTATTTGATATGTAGATAGCTGATCTTACACTTAAAATGTTTTGTTGATTTTTTTTTAAGAAATGGACTCACTTATTTGTGTTGTATATCTTACTACAAACCTCACATTATTGATTCATACCCAACATCAGACAATGGGGTCTTGAAGGTAAAGTACTGTCTTGTGAAATTAATTTCTCTCTTCTGAATTGAATTATGTGTATCACTTCCTCTTAAAGTCTGCTAGTGGCCTACCTATCATTGTTTTACATTTGTAATGCAAAATTAACCTTTTTATTGTTAAATCCTCAAGTGAAGAAATATTTTTTAAATTTATTTTAAAGAGAGAAGGACTGGGAGAGAGAGAGAAAGTGAAAAATTGATGTGAGAAAGAAACATTGATTGGCTATCGCCTGCATGGCCACAACTGGGATTCAACTGAAAACCTATGTATTGTATATGCCTTGACTGAGAATTGAACCCATGACCCATTCCTGCATGGGTCAATGCTTCAGCCACCAAATCCTATATGCCAGAGAGGAAAATATATTTATTTTATTCTATGGTTCCTTTTATATACAATTTCAAAAAAAAGGAGTGTCCATAGAGACACAAACCACTCAAGTGTTTGTCAGAGATTTGGGTAAGGGGAATGGGGAGTCTTTATTTCATGGGAATGAGGTTCCCTTTGGGAGAGATGAAAAGTTTTAGAACTAAATAGAGGTGATCATTGCAAATCATGGTACATGTGGCAAATGCTACTGAATTTTTCACTGGTTTACTTTATGTTTGGTGAACTTTAATCACTAAAAAAAGAATACTATCATAATCAATCAATCAATCAATCACTCAATCAGTCAAATGAAGATCATGTTACCCCTTTGAAAACAATCCAATAAGCTCATTTAAAACATGGCTTCTGGTGAAAGGTTACATTTTTAATTTGAGATTTTTCGTGTTTTTGAGGTAGGTCTATATTGTTGTTCTCTCTTAGGGTTGCTTTCACTATGTCCCATAGATTTTGGGTTGTCATGTTCTCATTTCAGTTGACTCTAGGTATCTTTTTATTTCTTCCTTGTTCTCATTGTTAATCCATCATTTATAAAATATTTGGTCTCCATTCCTCTCTCATGAGCTCATTTGTGCCTGGCTGGTCCCATTCCTCTCTCCCAAGTGTTGAGTGCCTGAGCCATTAAGGCCTGATGTCTTTGGGGCATGATGAGCAGTTGCATATTAGCTCTTTATTGTATAGGATTGCCAGTGCACTTCATATTTAGTGCAAGGGGCTTGGTGCCAGCAGCCCTGGCTGCCTTGGCTGGCCTTCACAGCCCCAGCTGCCTTAGCCAGCCCTGCAGCCCCACCTTCCTCCAGAAGATCATCCAGAAGGTCATTCTCCTGTTTGGTCTAATTAGCATATTAGCTCTTTATTATATAGGATTCCATTGTGGATGTACCACACCATAGTTTTTTAATCCACTCATCTGCTGCTGGGCACTTAGGCTGTTTCCCAGTCTTAGCTATTGTAAACTGTGCTGCATGAACATACAGGTGCATATATCCTTCCTTTTTTTTTTTTCCACCTGAAGATATTTTTCCATTGATTTTTTAGGGAGAGTGGAAGAGAGAGGGAAAGAAAGAGAGAAACATCAATGTGAGAGAAACACATTGATTGGTTGCCTCCTGCACAAGCCCTGACCAAGACCAGGGCTGGGGAGGAGCCTGCAATTGAGGTTTGTGCCCTTGACTGGAATCAAACCTGGACCCTTTGGTCCAAAGACTGACTATCCACGGGGCAAAACCGGCTAGGCCATATATCCATTCTGATTGGTGTTTCTGATTTCTTGGGGTATATCTCTAGAAGAGGGATTACTGAGTCAAATGGCAGTTCCATTTTTAACTTTTTGAGGAAACTTCATACTGTTTTCTACAGTGGCTGCACCAGTCTGCATTCCCATGGGTAGTGTAAGAGGATTTCTTTTTCCCTGCATCCTCACCAACTCTTGTCATTTGTTAATTTATTGATGGCAACCATTCTGACAGGTGTGAGACGGTACCTCATTGTCATTTTGATTTGTATGTCTGGGATGATTAGTGACTTTAAACATGTTTTCATGTCTCTTGGCCTCCTGTAGGTCCACTTTTGAAAAGTATCGATTTAGGTCCTTTGTCCAGTTTTTTATTGGATTGTTTATTTTCCTTTTGTTCAGTTATATGAGTTCCCTATACATTTTGGAGATTAAACCCTTATTGGATTTAACATTGGCAAATATATTTTCCCATGCAGTGGGTTCTCATGTTGTTTTGTTAATGGTTTCTTCTGCTATGCAGAAGCTTTTTATTTTGATATAGTCCAATCTGTTTATTTTCTCCTTAGTTTCCATTGTTCTGAGAGTTGTGTCAGTAAAGATATTGCTGTGACATACGTCTGATATTTTGAAGCTTGTGGATTCCTCTTGGATTTTTATGGTTTCATGTTGTATGTCTAAGTACTTTATTCATTATGAGTTAATTTTTGTGTATGTTATAATTTGGTTGTCTAGCATATATCTGTCCAATTTTCCCAACAGCATTTATTGACAAGACTGCCTTTACTCCATTGTATGCACCTGCCTCTTTTGTCAAATATTAATTGAGCATAATGGCTTGGGTGGATTCTGGGTTCTCTGTTCAGATCCATTGGTCTATATGTCTGTTCTTGTGCAAGTACCAGGCAGTTTTGAGAACAGTGGCTTTATAATATAGTTTGATATCCGATATTGTGATCCCTCCAGCTTTGTACTTCTTTCTCAGGATTGCTGCGGTTATTTGGGTTAAGAAAACTGAGTGCATTTTGAGAGGATATGATAGGAATAGGAGCACAAAATTGAGAAAGCGTTTGAGAAATCTTGAAAATTTTTGCTTATTTATTGAAAAAGAAATTAAGCAGAATTTGCAATAATTTTAGTGATGAAATTAAACACACAAAATATTGTATTGATTCAAGTCATAGCAACTACACTAAGACCCAAATGATAAAATCAATGGAAACACAGTCTTTTTAATGAATGAGATAATAACAATATTCCTAATATTAAACTTTCATCAAAGGCTGAAGAAAAAAAGGAGCAGAAAACCAGCAAAAGGGAAGCGTCAGGAAACATGGATGCTGGTGCTGATGACAGTGACAATGGATTGAGTCAGCAGAGCAACAGTGAACAAACCAATAAGCAGCAGGTTGCTATTATGGAGGATGAAGATTCTTACAGGTAAGCCTACAGCAGTACTTAACAGTATGAAATTATTCTTTTCCTATAAAACAAATTCAAAATTGAGCTAACATTCTTTATTAACTAATTTTATATTTTTACTGGAGAGAGTGAAGCTTGTTTGGTAATCAGAAAAATGCAAATCAACAAATAATGAGGTACCATTTTTGAACTAATGATGGTAACTATTTTATTAAAAAATTAAAAACCAGAATTGGCACATGGGAGGAAAAGGCATTCTCTTGCAGCTTCGGTAGATGAAATTGGCACATCTTTTTTGAAGGGTAATTGACCTTGTTTCAAAATTTCAATTATGTCATTCTTTTATCCCAATAGCTTCACTTCCAGAACTAGATCCTACAGGGATACATGATTTGTATCGTATCAACACACACATACACATTTTACAGACATTAATTATAAATTATATATAATTATACATATATACTATGACATGGATGTTAAAGATATATAACATATATAACATACACATATGCATATATGCATTAAGGATGTTTATATAAATGTTACAAATATATGCATGTATACTAAGGATATTTATTGCAAACCAAAAAATCAAAGGTAGTATTTACCTATAAGTATATACATTATTTACCCATAAAATAATGTAGTATGCAACCATTGGAAAAAATGAGGATAATTCTGGTCTACGGGATATTGATTGTTTCACATTGAAATGTCTTTAAAGCATTGGGTTTAATGTCATGTCTTCAGCAAATTTTGTGAGAATCCTATATGATAATGAGGTAATATGCAAATTGATCATCACTCCTCACACGATGGCTGCCTATGACTAGGCTGACTGGGGGGTTAGTGAGGGATGTCCAAACGACTGAACAAGCAGGCTTCATGGGACAACCAGGCCAGCAGGGGAGTTAGTGAGGGACAACCACAAGTGAACAAGCAGGCTGTCAGGGGTGATCAGGCTGTCTTTATCAGGGGGTGGTAGTAAGGAGTGACCAGGCTGGTGATGGGGGGTGGGCGGGGAGTTAGGAGCAACATAGCTGGCAGCAGAGGGCAGTTAGGGATGATCAGGCAAGCAGGCTGGTGAGCCGTTAGGAGCTAGTGAGTGGTCCAGCATTGTGAGAGGAATGTCTGACTGCCAGTTTAGACCTGATCCCTGGGATTGGGCCTAAATCAGCAGTCACACGTCCCTGCGAGGGGTCCCAGATTGGAGAGGGTGAGGGCTGGGCTGAGGGAGACCCTTCCCGCACCCCTGTCCATGAATTCCATGCATTGGACCGCTACTATTAATATCTGCTCAGGTATAAAAGGAAGTCATATGCAACACCGTGACTCTACTTTGTTTCCATCTAAATTGCTAGTTACTAGCTTTTTGTGTTTTGTTCTTAATACCTGAGTGCCCAAATATTGGACCCTCAAATTAATCTGAAAGGCCACTGATTTCACAAGGCAATTTGTTCCATCTTATCTACAAAGTAAAGGCCTGGTGCACAAAATTGTGCCTTTGTGTGGGGGGTGGTGGAATTCCTCAGCCCGGCATGCACCCACAGGGAGAAGGCCTAAGCCATAAATCAGACATCCTTAGCCCTGGAGCAGAGGCAGGAGAGATTCCTGCCACCACTGCTGTGCTCACCAGTCATGAGCATGGCTTCTGGGTTGTGGTGCTCCCCTTATGGGAGCACAATGTCCACCAGGGAGAAGCTTCTGCATTGAGCAATCTGCCCCTTGGTGGTCAGTACATGTCATAGTCACTGGTTGTTTATCTATTAGGTCAATTTCCATATTAGCCTTTCATTATATAGGACTAGAGGCCTGTTGCAGGAAGATTCCTGCAATAGGGCTTCCTGCTGTAGTCTCCGCCACCCGGTCTGATTCCCTCCCTTCTCGGCTGCCACACTTGTTTGCTCCCTTATGCAGTACTTGGCTTCCCTCTATGCTATAATATTTTCAGTCTTAGTTCTGTGTCTGGATATGCAAATTAATCGACATCTTGGATGGGTTAATTTGCATACTTGTCCTGATTGGCTGGTGGGCATAGCAGAGTATGGTTAATTTTAATGTTTCCCTTTTATTAGATAGGATTTCAGTATATTGAGTGAAACCTATTAAAGCACATCAAAGGGTTAATCTGTTAGATGAGGGGTTGACAGATAGTCTGTATTGTCTGCTCTATGAACCATCTGTCTCTGAAATCTATCATAGACACTAGGTAAAGGAGTGGATGTGGCTGTGTTCCAAAAAATCTTTATTTGCAAAATCAGGCTCTGGGCCGATACCGGTTTGGCTCAGTGGATAGAGCGTTGGTCTGCAGACTGAAAGGTCCCAGGTTTGATTTCGGTCAAGGGCATGTACATTGGTTGCGGGCACATCCCCAGTAGGGGTTGGGCAGGAGGCAGCTGGTCGATGTTTCTCTCTCATTGATGTTTCTAGCTCTCTATCCCTCTCTCTTCCTCTCTGTAAAAAATCTATAAAATATATTTTTTTAAAAATCAGGCTCTGGGCTTGATTTGGCCTGCAGGCATTTGTTTGTTGACCTTTGCATTATAAACCAAGGTGCTCCTGATGTAGTGAGTCTTCTTTTTAAAAGGTACCTTGCATGCATGTCTTTATCCTCCCTTTTTAAGCAGAATGCATTTCAGTATGCACCACACCCAATTTTTCAACAGAGACTTCATATTACACAATTGACAAAAATTCAGTTTATAAAGCAGGAATATTACCTGCATGCTTCCCCCTTCATTTCTCTTACACAATTTAAATAACATTAATTATAGTGCAATTTGAATAGTGTGACATATTATTGTACATTTGAGTAGTGTAACATATTCTAAGGTTGGATGATTTTCATCTAGAAAGAAATCCTTCTGTTGTTTTTATATATTGATACATGAAAAACATAATAATCAGGTTATGAAGTCTTACAGATCTAGAAATAGTTCATGGGATCTTTTAGTTGTATAATTTGTGAATTTATTTTTTAATACCTAGTCTGGCATGTATTAAACCATATAGTGCCACAGGTATGTAATTAAAAAACTTTTAAGTATTAAAAAATGCTTCATAGTCATTATGGAAGGATTGAAAGCTACAGGTAAACACGAAGCAGATGAGATCATCCAAGGCTGTGCCATTTAGCTACAAAGACCTGAAAAGAACTGTCTATATCTCTGGTTGTAATTTCCTTCCATGCATCTCACGCATGTATCTTTTAGACCCACCTCATCTCCAAAATTGTTTTCTCAAGTTTAGTACTTGTTTTCCTCTAATAAATTTAGATATAATGTTTTAGACCTGGTCTTACATAACCTATCAGCAATATTTGACCCATTGGAAAATTCTCTCTTTTTTCATTCAGCTTTCAGCACTTTTAGTTTTCAGGGGGTGAAAACACACCTGGTTTCCCCTTTCCCTTTCTAGTCTGTCCTTCTTAGTCTGTCTGGTTTCTCCTCATCTCCCACCTTTTACACATTCAAGTGTCCTGGGATTCAGTCCTTGATCATATTTCTCATGACTTTTATTATCTAACTAGAGGCCCAGTGCACAAAACAACACTTAGCCAATGTGCAACAGTTCCAATTAATTTTTTTTTTTATAGATATCTACCCATAGTCCAAAAAACAGAAAGGCATTGAATGCCTGTAAGAGAAGCACGGCGGATTTGACATATTATACCAACAAGGTTCTCACTATTATCAACTTCATTTAAAAAATATATATATATTATTGATTTTTCACAGAGAGGAAGGGAGAGAGATAGAGAGCCAGGAACGACGATGAGAGAGAAACACCGACCAACTGCCTCCTGCACACCCCCTACAGGGATGTGCCTGCAACCAACACACATGCCCCTGACCGGAATCGAACCTGGGACCTTTCAGTTCGCAGACTGATGCTCTACCACTGAGCCAAACCGGTTTCGGCAACTTCATTGTTCAGAAGTAAAAACAAAATGAGATATGTTGACATCATTAGTTGGGTAATTGTCAGGACACTAATTTTTTTTAGAACACGATGCTCTGTTGCCGTTGGCCAGAAAGTAATCATAATAAATATTCAAAGAGCCCAACCTGGGACTCAGGAAATAATTACAAAAGTACAAGGGTGTTTCACAATAAACAA
The DNA here is from genome assembly GCF_964339955.1 of Pipistrellus hanaki. NCBI lineage: Eukaryota > Metazoa > Chordata > Mammalia > Chiroptera > Vespertilionidae > Pipistrellus > Pipistrellus hanaki. The sequence continues at coordinate 117,088,824 of NC_140503.1, read as the reverse complement.
AAATGCCAGTGTGCTACCCAGATGTGTCACCTAGTTAGTTGTGCAATCAGAACTGTATGAGGAGACCTTGGACTTAGTTGACCTTTATCAGAGGGCTGTGTAGGTTGGTTTGCAAGTTATAGGAAATATAAGAATGGGATAGCGTTTTGACCTTGCAGGTTCTCATAATATGAGAGAGTTGTCTCCTTTATTATTTATGTGGTTTTTTAAACAAACATTGCAAAGAAAATGTCAAAAATAAGGCATTCATTTGTTTGCTTACTGGTGTGTATTTAACTCTCAGGAGTCTTTTTGGGGCTAAGTGCTATTCTGATGTTGCAGAATGGAAACAGTTTAACAACACAATCCTTGTCAGCTAACAGTTTGTTAGTATCATTATCATTTCTATTATTTACATTTCTTTATTCCATGATTACTAGGTGCCTAGGAGCTTATAATTAGCCTTGTTTATTCTTTTGTATTGTCATGTATTGTAGTATGTGCCAGCCTCGTTAAGTCCATGATGAAAATTAGAGTTTTTGAAATGTGGGTGAGGCCTTGGCCAGATATCTCAGTTGCTTAAAGCATTGTCCCTGATATGCCAAGGTTGTGGTTTCAATGCCTGGCCAGGGCACATATCAGAATCTCCCAATGAATGCATAAGTAAGTGGAACCAATATTCCACCTCAAATAAATTTCTTAAAGATTTAAAAGAAATAAAAAAATGTGGATGTATTTTAAAATAAGCATGAAGGCAAATAAGTTTGCCAGGCAATTTAATCATGTTCAGTTGGAGAAATTGTCAGTGTAATGTTTTCATTTTCTTTATTGGAACTTTCATGAATAGAACCTGTTGTCAATTATTAGGATTCTATATTATATTATTTTCTGACATCATTGTTTCATTTATTCCTTTCCTGCCTTTATTCCAATAGCTACAGATCTATAAGAATCTCTAAAAGCAGCACAAAACAAAACAAAATCAAAGACAGGTATTAAGTGAAATCAGCTTCTGAATGTAATCATGTATAACACATCAGCCCAAATAATAACAATTTCAGATAATGCAATGTTGTTAGAGGTTCGTTAACTCACACCTTGGTTTGCTTATTCACTAGAAAACTTTATAGGACTAAGCATATAGTTGTGTTCATACCTGAGATTTATTACTGTGAAAGACCAAAGTAAAATCAGCAAAGAATAAAGCTTTGTGTGTTACAAAGGGTGGAGGACAATAGGCACAAGCTTCCAACAGTCCTCTCCCTGTGGAGTTACCAGGATGTGCTTGGTTACTCCAGTGTCAAATTCTGGTAACACAGGCGAAACAATGTCACCTCTCTCTCTCTCTTTCTCTCTCTCTCCATCTCTCTCTCTCTCTCTCTCTCTCTCGCTCTCTCTTGAGCCTGGAGGTCACAGTTCGATTCCTGGTCAGGACACATCCCTCAATGTTGGGCTAGCCGGAGGCAGCCGATCAGTGATTCTCTCTCCTCATTGTTGTTTCTATCTCTCTCTTCCTCTCTGAAATCAATAAAAATATATATTTTAAAAATACGTAAACATTTCATAAGGGAGGTGAGCATTTGATCCAAGACCTCTGCCACCCTGCCTGCTCCCAGCTCAGCAAGGTAGAGAGAGTCTACTGCTGCCGCTCAGAACACAGGCTCCCTCTCCCCTCGGCGCCTAGTCTGGAGGCTCTTCCCTGGAGGAGCAGGACTTGAGTAACTTATCCTGCCCAAAGCTACTTGTTGCTGAGACGTAGGGAGTGGAGTGGGAAGATGGGGCTTCTTTCAGCTGCGCCTACTTATGGAAGAGGGGCTGTGCCCTGGGTGTGGCCCCCTGAGAATACTGGGCCCGTTTATTCTTGCCCCACACAGCTTATGAGATGATGCTTCCCGCCAGGAGAGCTAAACTGAGAAGGCCCCAAGCTGGTATGTACCCATCCCCACTTCCACCAAGGGCTCAGAGATTTTGCCTAGAGGCAGAAAAAAGCTTTAAAATCCTTAGTTTTGTTTTGTTGTTTTTTTTCCTAGAGAGAGTGGAAGAGAGGGAAAGATAGAGAGAAATGTCAATGTGAGAGAAACACATCGATTGGTTGCCTCCTGCACGTGCCCCAACCAAGTCTTGGTCCAGGGAGGAGCCTGCAACCAAGGTACATGCCTTTGACTGGGAATCGAACCCAGGACCCTTTGGTCCTCAGCCCGACACTCTATCCACTGAGCCAAACCGCTAGGGCCTGAGCTTCTTTTCTAAAAATTTATTTATTAAATTTATTGGGGTGATATTAGTCAGCATGAATGGTTTCAGGTGTGGGTTTCTGTGTTACAAATTCTGTACATTGCACTGTGTGCCCACCATCCAAAGTCAAGTCTTCTCTAGTCTCCATATATTAGGACTCACTTCTCGCCCACCCCCTTTCTTCTGGCATTCACCACATGCTGTTTGTTTTCACACGTTTCAGTTTTATAGCCCACATATGATGAAATCATATAGTTCTTAGCTTAAAAAAAAAAAAATGAAAATGCAAGAGACCCAGACCCGGCTGGCCCCACCTCCACTGGGTGAGACTCAGACCCTGTCGGTCCCACCCCCCATCAAGCCCCTCCAGGCGTGGGACACAGCTTCAGGTCCCCAGCGTGATGCCAGGTAGGTGGCATAGCATCAGGTCCCCTGGCCCAGTGCTGGATGGTGGGCACAGTCTCAGGTCCCCCATCAAACCCCACCGGATGTGGGGGTGGCACAGCCTCAGGCTCCCCAGCACACTGCTGGTGGGAAGCACAGTCTCAGGTCCCCTGGCCTGGTGCCAGGGTTGGGGGCATGACCTAAGTCGTTTCATACTAATTACAAACACAATGAGCAATCATTCTGTTGCTTAAAATATAAGCTGGATTTACCTGTTCTATAGTTAGCATCTAGCTATCAATGTGGTATGATTTGAGAGGCACCACATAGTTTATAGACACACACACACACACACACACACACACACACACACACACGGCTTCAGCAATTCAATTTCTGGGTATTTAGCTGAAGAAACTCAAAACACTAAATCAAAATGACACATGCATCAATATGTTCATTGAAGCATTATTTACAACTAGAAGTCTGGTACATGAAATTCATGCACAAAGTGGGGGGTCCGCTCAGCCCAGCCTGCACCCTCTCCAATCCAGGACCCCTTGGGAGATGTCCAACTGCTGGTTTAGGCCCAATTCTGGGGAACAGGCTTAAAAAAAAAATGGACATCTCTCTCACAATCCAGGGATGCTGGCTCCTAACAACTCACCTGCCTGCCTACTTGATAGCCACTAACTGTCTCCTTGCCAGCCTGGTAGCTCCCAACTGCCCCCTTCTGCTGACCTGATCACCCCCCAATAGCCCCTCTCCCCACCAGCCTAGTCGCATCTTACTGATCCTCTGTCGTCATGGTCACCCCCAATTGCCCGTCTCTGTCAGCCTGCTTGCCCCTAACCAATTTCATAGCAGTGTGAGTGTCAGTAATATAATACAACTGATTTGTAAACTCAAAATGGGTAAAATGACATTTTATATTATATATATTACATATACTTTACCATAATAAATTAAATTTTTTTTAATAAAAAAAAATATTTAACTGTAGCATGTTGCAATCTTCACTAATAAAAGAGTAAGATGCAAATTGACCTTACCTTCGTGATGCCCCCTAGCCAATTAAGAGTGAGTATGCAAATTAACCCAACAAAATGGTGGTTTAATTTGCATATGCAGATGCCAAGTGGATGGGGGTGGGGCATTCCACTCTGCCCCTGCTGCTCTGGGCCTCTGGGCAGCATGGGGAGGCTGAAAGGTGGCTCCAGATCAGAGTGAAAAGGCAGCTCCAGCCAGAGCAAAGGCGGTGCTGGCAGCCAGGGGAAGGAAGGCCCATTCCTGCACGAATCTATGTGTATCAGGCCTCTAGTTGAAAATAATATGATTAGAACACATGCCACATAAAACAAAGACATCACCTTCTTAAAGTTGCCTTAAATTCCAGTTGTCCAGAGAGTGATGTAAAGTAGACCACCTGCCACAAAAATGTATTCAGATAAATAACTCTTAATTACAATATTTGCGAATGAGGTACAAACACTATTGAAACACTTTAACTTATTGGTGAATAAAATGCTCAAATTTATTAAAAGATCAAACTATATGAATTATAATTTTAGAATAAATACAGGTTTGCACTTTCTCCCAAATCTCTGGCATGCTTTCCAAATTTTTTTACAAAAATCTGAAGTTTAAAATTTCTGAAAATACAAAACCTAAATTTTACACAACACTGTGAAATTATTAACAACTAAAGAAATTGTGGCTTTTTCTAAATTTTTACTCTATTGCTGTATTTCCCCATTTTATTTGCATACATATAATTTCAGTGAGGCCTGGTATTCAAAGGCTTTTTCAGTGGGCGTCTCACTTCCACCAAGCTATTCAGAAGTCTGAGTAGGTTTACTGGCCCAAGAATTACTGAACAGTTATCCTATTTTTAGCACTATGATATATTTACTTGGGAAAAAAAATGCTGAGCTGGTTATCTTTTTCAGTAATACCATGTAACATTTGCTTAAAGTTTTGTTATTGTTGGTTTTTATTTTAGTGAACTTCAAACAAATTTTGCGAGGCTCCTGGAAACTGCAAAGACTTTAACTAAAAGTAAGAATTCCCAAGTAATTTGGCTAGAAAACACATCCCCAAAACTAAGCCTGAGGATCAATGTCTGTACTGAACAGACCTACCATGAGGATGGAGCATTTGTCTTTTCCACCCAAATATTTACAAGGAGCTAAGATTTGTGGCTTTCTTCAGGGTGTTAAAGAAAGTTGGATTAAGTGCCAAATACAGTAGCACGTGACTACCTTCAAATCAAGGTCTCCTTCACTCAGAGAGTGCTATTGCCATCTATGGATCTATGGTCCTTGGAACAAGTGTTCTTACCCTCCCACTTTCCCCTGGCCTCCCTGTCAACCCCAGCTGCCACGTACCCGGATCATCTTCAAGGCCAAACTCTCTTCAAGATTGCTAAATTCCTACAGGAAATGTACCATCCACCTCTTGCTATGCTCAATATTCTCTTTCTCTTGGGTTTTCAGGTAATATTGCAGCCCCATGGCTTTGGCCTCTAGGAGTAAATGCTTTGCTCCCACCCGGTTGCGTAAGATGGTTCCACCAAGGGTGCCGGCCAGGGAGACAGGCTGGCCCTTTAGGGTGTAGATGGGGAAGGTGATGCTCTGCAGGTCAAGCTTCTTGTTCAACTGCCAGGCGAACAGGAGGGGGTTGGAGGGCACACAGATGCCCTGGTTCTTAGCACACTCCTGAATGAAGAGGATCTGGGTTAGTCTCCTTGGGTGGCATTCAGAGCCTGCACCGCACTGTCTAGTCTGCTAACTTCTGCCAAGATTTCTTGTTCCAGAAAGGAGGCTGTGTGGGTCACCACTAGAATAGAAGCAAAATAGACCTCAGTGGCCATCCTGAAGACGGAGAAGTGAAAAGAGTCATCACTGGTGAAATGCTGCTGCACAAAGCGCCGTTCTGCCTTGGCCGGGCTCCTGACAGGGATGTACTGCTCCCCGGGATCCTCTTCTATGTCCTTGAAAAGGTGATTGAAGCCAGTGCTCAGAATAGCTGTCAGCAGCATGGGCATCAGTGGGAAGAACCAGGGGTGTGAGCCCACCTGCCACCCCAGCCATCCGAAGGCCAGGGAGAGCGGAGCCTCCAGGCAGTTGGTATGGCAGCGGTGCTTCTGAGCCCCTTCAGTTGAAGACAGACTGTGTACTGATTCCCACCACACTGAACTGGGTGCACTGGCTCTGGGGTTTTCTAGAGGGTCCAGGCCAATATCAGCCACTGACTGGGGCCACCAGGCATAGGTTAGAAAGTGATCTGTGGATGGCTAATTCTTGTGCTGAGCTTGGTGATACCCTGTCAAGGCCAAGCTGTGAACCAAGGCCGGCTTCTGCTATTGCCAGTCCTGGGTCCACTTAGTGAGAGGTATGGGGCGAGCTGAGGCCAGATGCTGCTTGCCTGAGAGATTTTTGGAAAATCTGACGCTGGAGCCAGGTTATTCCTATGATAAAGCTACTGGAAATAGCTTGAGTGGGCCTTAATGTTGTGTGGGGCAAACAGTCTGAGCCATATTAACAGAATTTCAGATATGGCACCTGTCTGCTAGCTCTGAGGGTAATGTGCTCATAAAAGGGAGCCTCTACAAGCACCCCTATCTGGTAGAAGGTTGGCCCTCTAGCTTTCACCCTGATGCCATTAATTCAGTTCCTCCCCATATGTCTTTCATGCCTTTCAAGCTGCTGCCTTTGAGCTGGAACTCAAGAGGTAGTGTGAGTCCAAATAAGTCCATATGTGGGCCCTTTAAGAGTAACTCCAGCAGTCTCAGCTTCAATCCATACCGGTTTTTATAGTCACATGTTATGGGACTTCTGTTCCTGGCACTGAAACCCTGAGCTGGGGGAGGGGAGAGTTCATCCTCAGAGGGGAACTGCACAGCCAAAATATCCTTCCAGATCATTATCCACCATGCATTGGCAGTGGGATCAGCCCTTCCTCATCTCTGCCACTCCTACCGGGTTTGATGTGGCCTCTCCTTTAATTTTATAGTTGTAGGACTTCCATTCAGCTTGAATTTAGGAAGTTCTGAATGAGGGTTGTTATGTCGTGTAGCTATAATTTGGATGTGGTTGTGGGAGGAGGTGAGCACCACCTATATCTATGTCTGACAGGTGAATATTTTATAATCTTGGAAGAAACAAACATTTCTTAGAGAGGACACTGAAAACACTAACCAAAAACATAAAATTTCAAAATTTTAAAAACTTAAGTTCATTTTAGTATCATTAAGAATACACATAGACTAGCCCCAGAATGGGAGAATAAGTCAATTAAACTTTTTTTCATAATAATACATACAGAAAGTACAATAGAAATAATATTGCTCCTGCCAGTATGGCTCAGTGGATAGAGTGTCAGCCTGTGTTCTGAAGGATCCCAGGTTCCATTCTGGTCAATTAGTGTACCTAGGCTGCAGACTCCATCCCTATCCCTGGTCAGGGTACATGTGGGTTTGTGGGAGGCAACCAATCGATTTGTCTGTCACATCAATATTTCTCTGTCTCTGTTTCTTCCTCTCTCTTTCACTCTCTAAAAATCAATGGAAAAATTAACCTCGGGTGAGGATTTTTTAAAATTCCATTTATGGTATAATATATAAAACACTTGAATTCCAAGCAGGAACTTTTAATGATGAAATAAGTTTGGGGAGGGGGGCAAACTGGAAATTTATACTTTATACTTCATTGTGCATAGATTACAATAAATAAGACAATTTCTAATGTGATAAAAATATTTTAATGAAAGACTAATGAATATTTCTAGGATATTTTAAATAACATTTTAAAATGGGATTGTCAATTCAAGGAAATGTGCCTTTGTTTTTAGCTTGTTGACTTTTGTTAATAGTGCATTTTTATCAGATTGAGTTGGGGCAATCAGGAATTCTATAACTGGTCTTTGATTTGTTAATGGATATTCAAACAAACCTTCATAAAAAGGTTAAGAATACTGGAATGAAAATTAGACCATGAGCAGCCCCAAAAAGCATAACAAGAAACAGAACCTTACAAACAAAATGTCCTGAAGATGTATCCTTCTGCTGCAGATAAGACACACACCCCTATGATTGTTGAAACTGCACTTTGTAACACAGGGTAGCCTAGCATATACAACGCCTCAATTGCTTTGTCATTTACTGAGGGCATAGAAGTAGAAACAAATGCATAGCGAACGTGTGCAGAAAAATCAAAAGAAAACCCTATACAAAAGACAAGATGGATATGGAGTCAAGATTGACATGCCAGAATGCCATGAAACCCGTTACTCCTACAATAACAGAACCAATAGCGAAAGTTACCCACAAGGAACACAGTGGGTGAGAAATTAACAATATGGAAACAAGAAACATAGCTACTGATGCAACAATGACATTTCGAACAGTGTTTTCTATTATTGCAGTGAACTGATCAAAATATATGAATGCTGGTTTATACACCACTAGGGGAATTTCACAATTTTTGGCCAACTGTCGGAACTGGATTGACATCTTTTTCTTATTGGTTGAAGTAGAAATACCTATGCTCTGAACGAAGGCCCGGGAAGAAGTGATTTCATGTGATGATGAAATACTAACATCATACTTAAAATGAGGAAAATCAAAAAACCTGGAAATACTGTTCATAAAAGTATTCTTATCATTTATATCTTGTTTTTTATCTTTCATATATTGCACATATTCTCATAACCAAAACTCGGTAAGTGTTTTTTCTACAAAGCCATTTTTTTCAAAATTTCCCAGACATTGTTCCAATTTTTGCCTAGCATCTTTATCCCAGTAGTCAAAAGTTTCAGTAACAATAACCATAACCTTGGGACCGTAAAGTAAAAAATAACCTTCTTCTGCATCAAAATACGTTGTAATGTAGGAATCGTCACTTGCCAAATTTCGAGGGTGTAAACCTTCCTGCACACAGAAACATCCCCATATACTACTTGTCAGGTACAACAGGTACAGAAGCACTACAAAAAACTTGGTCTTCTTGAATGTGAGAAAAGGGCCAAAATAATCTCTAAAGAACAAATTCATTGGATGAATATCAGCTTCCTGTTCATCTGGGAGAGAATCAAATGGGAGACAGCAGCATCTTTTTAAAGCGGAACATTTCTCCTTAGGCGCATTTGGCTTTTTTAACCAACATAGACAGGCTACTTCTCTAGTACCATCCAGGGCCATAAATGCTCCAAAACAGGTGATGTTATACAAATAACAGAAGAACAGGGTTGTTCCTGTATAGATGCAAAAGTACTGTATAGAGCTGAAAGAGGTCATAATCCCTGTATAGAAGGCCAGGATCTTAGTGGCAGAGGTGATTGTAATAGACACTGCCACTTTTGAATATGTCCTGGACATAAGATGTCTAATGCTATCCACCAGTTTGGTCTTCTGCCCGCCGGAAATCATAACAAACATGTCATCAACCCCAACACCTGTTAAAAAAAGAAACAACCTTCATAAAAATTAATTTTTATTAAAAAATTAAACAGGTCTCCCTGTCCCATGTGGCTCAGTTGTTTGAGCATAATCCCATGCCCCTAGAGGTCACTGGTTTGATTCCCTGTCAGGGCACATGCCTAGGTTATGGGCTGATCCCCAGTAGGAGCCATGCAGGAGGTGATGGATCAATGTTGTGCTCTCACATCTCTCTCTCTCTCTCTCTCTCTCTCTCTCTCTCTCTCTCTCTCTCTCTCTCTCTCTCTCCCTCTTTCTCTCTCTCTCTTTCCCTCCCTCCGTGCCTCCCTCCCTCACTTCCTCCCTCCCTCCCTCCCTCTCTTGCTTTCTCTCCCTCTCTCTCTCCCTCTCCCTCTCCCTCTCCCTTCCTCTCTGTCTGAAAATCAATAACAACTTATTTTAAAAACGCAAAGAGATCAATGCAAACCATTTTATTTTCCATCTCTTTCAGGTCTTATTTACCTTGCCCAATATGTGCTTTGATGCTAGGTCTCTCATTGCCTCTGAATCCACAACAGAAATCATCACTCCTTCTTCTGCAATAGCTTTGTGTTTCATACATACTCCTATTCTTTGGACATAGCACAATATATTCTACTCCTAATCTTCATTTAAAGTTGTTTCAATGATGAGTCAGAAAACCTGGTTGACTGGTTGTTACTGGAAGCAGGGTTAGCAATGCATCTTTGTTCTGCTAGACTACTTGAGAAACCATTTTCTCTCCTAAGTCATTTCATACTAATGCACAAACACAATGAGCAATCATTCTGTTGCTTAAAATATAAGCTGGATTTACCTGTTCTACAGTTAGCATCTAGCTATCAATGTGTTATGATTTGAGAGGCACCACATAGTTTATGGACAAACACACACACACATACACACACACACACACAAACACACAAACACACACACACACACACACACACACACACACACACACACAGTTTCCCTGCTGTTTTCTATAGGCAGAATGCTCTCATTCCTTCACTTTCCCAGTTTAAGGTCTTGTCTCATTAAAATGAAAGTACTCTTAATATCGGATTTATATCCCAAAATAAATCTCAAGGGTCCTTTACATATTAATGCCTAGTAGGTGATTAGTTCTTTTCTACATTGACATGTCATTATTTTTTTGAAATAAAGCAGACTTTGAAATTGGGAAAGGAGGACTACAAAGAAGAAAGGGGATCAGAAAGAACAGCATAGCATGCTGCAGATACATTTTACCTCCTCACACTTTCTACTAGAGTAATGATACAATCAGTACTTTGAACTAAAATGCTAATCTTAAATTATATTTGGGGGATCATCTTTATGGATTGCATGGATTACAATGGAGATTGCAACATTGCCTCTGATTCAGATGTTCTATGGGTATGATGATGGTAGGAGTATCTAAATTAAAATAACCAAGAATGAACTCCCTGATATTTATTAGATATCTAAAAACTGGTATTCGCCCAACCACCATGGCTCAGTAGTTGAGCACTGACCTCTGAAACAGGGGGTCACAGCTTAATACCTGGTCAGAGCACATGTCTGGGTTACGGGCCTGATCATCCATGGGGAGTGTGCAGGATGCAGCCAATCAATGATTCTTTCTCATCATTGATGTTTCTATCTCACTCTCCCTTGTTCTCTGAAATTAATAAAAAATATAAAAGCGAAAACCAACCAACTAGTTTTATTATTTATAGAACATTGTTAAGAAATTATACACATATAGTTTTTGAGTTGCTGCAATCACAAACACTCACACACATACACTCCTATGTACACACACACTATACAAAAAATGGTTTATGTTAAGTCAGGATACACAGTTTACTTATTTGTTGCTGTGGGGAACACTGAGTGGTTAAATGTGAGTGTATAGGAAGAAGGTTTGCACTAAAGAGCTCGAGTAAATAAGCTGACATCCAGTTTATAGCTAATCCACTATCTCCCACAGGAAACCAAATATTATTTCTTGTAAGTTGCTTATTTTCCAAAAATAAACACCTTTGTTTTTTCATGCTTACTCTAAAACAAATTCTGAAATTACAGAGAAATACAAATTAATAATTTAAATGACTGTAATTCCAACCTTGGGATAATTCCTGCTAATATTTTGGTGTTGATCCATTCAGAATTTGCTCTGTGCAAATATACAGATATAATTGTACCACTTAATTCCAAACATTTCATTTCATAACTAGTATTGTTTCATTTACTATTTCATGAAATGTAATATTTCATTTTTCATTTAATGTGTCTACTTCTTTTTAAAGACTGAAAATGATTTCAAAATTTTAATATGCTATATTTGAATTGATCAATCCCATCTTGATATAGGATTAGTTTTCTTTCTCTCAATATTTTCCTATTCTAAATTATACCAAAATGAACATGTTCTACTTTTCAAGCAATTGTTTAATTAATAGGACAAATTCCAAGCAGTGGAATTGATAGATCAAAGATATTCACTTTTAAATATTTTTAAAAATATATTTTATTGATTGCAGAGGTGTAAGGGAGAGGGAGAAAGAAATAGAGATATCAATGATGAGAGAGAATCATTGATTGGCTGCCTTCTACACACCACCTACTGGGGATCTAGGCTATAACCCATGCTTGTGCTCCGACTACAAATCGAACCATGACCTACCTCCTGGTTCACAGGTTGATGCTCAACAACTGAGTCACACTGGCAGGGCCCCTTTTAAATTTTAAGTATTTTTTTGTTGTTGTTGCAAAGTTGTACTGAAAGAAAGAGTGTCCCAATTTAAAACTTCCCCCAGCAGAATATGCATGCTCATTTGTACATAATTTTACCAAAAACTTCAATCCTACTAATTTTTATTTATCTAATAAGAAAATGAGGTATCTCACTTTTGGTTCAATTTGAATCCCTTAATTAATGGAGAAATCAAATGTTTTTACTTATATTTTCAATCTTGGTGTACATGTGAGTGTACAGTCTGTTCATGTTCCTTGCATTTCCATTTTGGGTGGCTTGATTTTTCATCTCTAAAAATACATAATAACATTTTATTTTCTTGTTGCTGGCACCTCATTTTGGATCTGTAGAGCCACTTACACATAATTATTTTGCTTAATGTAAAATAAGCTCTTTTCCTAGGTATCCTACACCCCCACATACTCAGTGTGTAGTTTCTTTTGTTTTCCTCACCTAGAACAAGAAATGGTGCATTTTTAATTATGGTCACAAATGGCACCCCCATGTGCAACATCAGGCCAAAGCCGCTGAACACTGCCAAGGCAGTTGGAATCACTCCAAAAATTGCAACAAACATTTTGTTTCGTACACAGTTGCACCTGTAAATTTGGAGGGAAAAATCATAGAATTTGTGGTGGCAGTGAAATTCCATCAATTCATAACAGTTTTCACTTAGACATGTATTTAGAAACCTCTTGGGCAACAATTCCCACACCTTTCTGGTGGAGACATTTAAATTTCTGTCATAATGCAAGGGGGTGGGGGAGAGAGGAAGCAGAAAAGTTCGAAATCTGTACGTTTATTAAACTTCCAGGGGTGATTTTTATTTATTGACTAGAGGCATGGTACACACACAAAATTCATGCATGGGGGGGTCGGGGGGGGAGATGTCCCTCAGCCCAGCCTGCACCCTCTTCAATCTAGGACCCCTCAAGGGATTTCCAACTGTCTGAGCCAGGGGCCTGTGGTGCTTTGCAGGCCAGCCACTCCCCCAGGGGACCCAAGCCAAGGCCCTAGTATCTGGAATTTATTTACCTTCTACAATTGAGACTTTGTAGCCTGAAGCAGAGCCAAGCCTCCCGCTCGGGCCATGGCCAGCAGCTATTTCTGTTTGGATTTGTTTACCTTCTATAATTGAAACTTTGTAGCCTTGAGTGGAGGCTTAGGCTGGCAAGGGCAGGTGGAAAGCTTGGCTTCTTCAATTGCCTGGGAAACCCACGCCTCCCTCCTGCTATCTGTGGCCACAGCCATTTGGTTGGGATTAATTTGCATACTTTCTCTGATTGGCTGGTGGGCATGGCTTGTGGGTGTAGCAGAGGTATGGTCAATTTGTATATTACTCTTTTATTAGATAAGATAGAAAGAAGGGATGCTGTCATTATTTGAATGTCAACTTTTCTAGTTTTCAAATGTAGGCTCTCTCTTCTATTAAAGATATCTAAAGGCAGGTATCAGTCATTTGTTTTGAAGCAGTTAACCAAGTAAAATATAAAACCATTTATGATTTTCCAACAACAACAAAAAAGAGGTTGGTTGTGTGATTCAAAAAAAAATTTTGTTTTTCATTTAGTAGCAATTTTTCTACAGCTCACTTCACTTGTAGAGGAGAATCATGAAAATATTTTAGAAGGAGCTTTTGTATATTCTTTGTTAACCACAATATACACTGAATGGCCAGATTATTATCTCTGAAAGCATAATAATCTAGCCACTCAGTGTATATTCTCTAACCTAATAATCGAGTGATATGCAAATTAATCATCACTCTGCTGCACCAGCCATGCCTACCAGCCAATCAGAGTAAGTATGCAAATTAACACAACAAAGATTGCAGTTAATTTGCATATGTGGAGGGAGGTATGGGGGGGGGAGAGGAATATCTGTAATAATCTTTACAATAAAGATTTAATTTTAAAAAAAGAAAGTGAAGAAATAATTCATAGAGTGAGTGGTGGAATCATATATCTTTCTGGTAAGGTTTAATATATAACATATATAAAGTATTCATCAATAACAGGACTCAACAACAGAAGGACAAATGACCACATTAAAAATGAGTATAGGCTTTGAATAGACATTTCTCCAAAGACGATGTACAAATGGCCAATAAACACATCAAAAGCTACTTATCATTAGTTAGTAGGGAATTGTGAGTCCAAACCACAATGAGATAATATTGAGCAACTACCCATAGATAATATTGAGCTATAACCCATAAAACAGAAAATGACAAGTTTGCCGAGGAAGTGGAGATGTTGCTGGTGGGATATTAAAAGGTGTTTCCTATGGAAAACAGTTTAGCAGTTCTTTAAGAAATTAACCTGGAATTATCACACACTACCAATTCTACTTCAAGATATAAAATGAAAAAGAATTGAAAATGAGTACAAATGGACATTTGTATTCTAATGTTCATTGAATTGAAAATGAGTACAAATGGACATTTGTATACTAATGTTCGTTGAAGCATTAGTCATAATAGCCAAAAGGTAGAAATATTTCCAGGGGCCCATCAAAAGACAAGTGGCTAAATAAAAAACATACAATGGAATATTATTTAGCAACAAAAATAAATAAAGTTGTGATACATATTACAACATGGATGAACACTGAAAACATTGTGCTAAGTGAGGTAAACCATTCACAAAAGGACAATTTTTATATAATCCCACTTATTTGAATCTCTAAAATAGACAAATTCACAGAGACATAGTGTTTGAAGGTTTACCAGGGCTGGGAGGAGGCAATGGGGTGTTCTTGCTTAATATGTACAACATTTCTACTCATAGTAATGGAAAATATTTGGGAACAGATAACTGAACCAATTGCACAGGTTTCTGACCATTATTAATATAACTGAATTGTTAACTCAAAATGGTTAAAATGACATTTTATATTATGTATATTATATATGTTTTACCACAATAAATTAAAAAATCATTTATAAAAACAAACATTATACCTGAAGCATGATGCTATTGAAAATAATATGATTAGAAAATAAGCCACATAAAATAAAGGGATCACCATCTTTGAAGTTGCCTCAAATTCCAGTTGTCTAGAAAGTGTTGTAAAGTAGACCACCTGCCACAGAAATGTACTCAGATGAGTAACTCTTAATTACAATATTTGTGAATGAGTTACAAACACTATTAAAACACTCTAGCTTATTGATGAAGAAATATTCAAATTCATTAAAAGATCAAAACACATGAATTATCATTTTAGAATAAAGAACATAGATTTGCTTCTTCCCCCAAATTTCTGGCATGCTCTCTAAAGTTTCTTACAAAAATCCAAAAGTTTAAAATATCTGAAAATACAAAATCTAGATTTTTCATAAAACCTTGAAATCCTATATAAAACTGTAATATGTAAATCAACTGAGAGACAACAACTGAGTCACTAGAATGTGCACTGACCACCAGGAGGCAGATGCTCAAATCAGGACCTGCATTCTGGTGGTCAGTGTGCTCCCACGGGGGGAGTGCTGCTCAGCCAGAAGCTGGGCTTCTGGATAGCAAGAGCAGAGGTGGTGGCGGGAGCCTCTCCTGCCTCAGCTGCAGGTGGACAGTAAGGAGCTAGGAGTGCGTGGCTGTGAGAGCCCGGACTGCCAGAAGGATATCTGAGTGCCAGTTTAGGCCCAATCTCTGAGATGTCCCGAACTGTGAGAGGACACAGACCGGGCTAAGGGACTCCCATCTCCCTATGCACAAATTTCGTGCATCGGGTCTCTAGTTATTAATAATTGAAGATCTTGCCAAAACCAGTTTGGCTCAGTGGATAGAGCATCAGCTTGTGGACTGAAAGGTCCCATGTTCGATTCTGGTCAAGGGCATGTACTTTGGTTGCAGGCACATCCCCAGTGCAGGTTGTGCAGGAGGCAGCTGAACAATGTTTCTCTCTCATCGTTGTTTCTAACTATCTCTCTCCCTTCCTCTCTGTAAAAAAAACAATAAAATATATGTTTTAAAAAATAATAAATAATTAAAGATCTTGTGGCTTTTTCTAAAATTTTATTGGATTGTTGTATTTTACTATTTAATTGAATATTTCAGAAGGCCTGGTATTCAAAGGCTTTTCCCAATGGGTGTCTCACTTTCACCAAGCTATTCAGAAGTAGGTTTGCTGAACCAGGAATTACTGAACAGTTATCATGTTTCTGGCACTATGATATACTAAAAAAAAATAATAATAATAATAAATAAATAAATAAATAAATAAATAAATAAGAAGAAGAAGAAGCTGAGCTAGATATCATTTTCAGTAAAACTATGGAACATTTGCTTGAAGTTTTTTTGTTTGTTGTTTTTTATTCCAGTGAACTTCAAACAAATTTTTGGGGGCTCCTGGAAACTGCAAAGACTTTAACTAAAAGTAAGAATTCCCAAGTAATTTGGCTAGAAAACACATCCCCAAAACTAAGCCTGAAGATAAATGTCTGTACTGAACAGACCTACAATGAGGATGGAGCATTTGTCTTTTCCATCCAAATATTTACAAGGAGCTAAGATTTGTGGCATTCTTCAGGGTGTTAAAGAAAGTTGGATTAAGTGCCAAATACAGTAGCACGTGACTAACTTCAAGTCAAGGTCTCCTTCACTCAGAGAGTGCTATTGCCATCTATGGATCTATGGTCCTTGGAACAAGTGTTCTTACCCTCCCACTTTCCCCTGGCCTCCCTGTCAACCCCAGCTGCCACGTACCCGGATCATCTTCAAGGGCAAACTCTCTTCAAGATTGCTAAATTCATACAGGAAATGTACCATCTACCTCTTGCTATGCTCACTATTCTCTTTCTCTTGGGTTTTCAGGTAATATTGCAGCCGCATGGCTTTGGCCTCTAGGAGTAAATGGTTTGCTCCCACCCGGTTGCGTAAGATGGTTCCACCAAGGGTGCCGGCCAGGGAGACAGGCTGGGACTCTGGTTGCTGCTCCTCTGTGGGCTTTGGCTCCATATCTAAGGCCACCCTCAGACATGTTGAGACTCATTTCCATGAAGAGAAGGCCAGTAGCTGCTGGGTGAGCACCTATCTGCACCCCAGTCAACAGTTTCCCAACGGATTTCCAACGGTTTCCTGAAGATTCTAAGAAGTCTGTTCATAGCTGCTCCTGTCTGGATGCTGGAGCCTTCACTGGGCAGCACTTAAATTGCCTAAGATGGTTCCACCAAGGGTGCCGGCCAGGGAGACAGGCTGGCCCTTTAGGGTGTAGATGGGGAAGGTGATGCTCTGCAGGTCAAGCTTCTTGTTCAACTGCCAGGTGAATAGGAGGGGGTTGGAGGGCACACAGATGCCCTGGTTCTTAGCACACGCCTGACTGAAGAGTATCTGGGTTAGTCTTCTTGGGTGGCATTCAGGGCCTGCACCGCACTGTCTAGTCTGCTAACTTCTGCCAAGATTTCTTGTTCCAGAAAGGAGGCTGAGTGGGTCACCACTAGAATAGAAGCAAAATAGACCTCAGTGGCCATCCTGAAGATGGAGAAGTGAAAAGAGTCATCACTGGTGAAATGCTGCTGCACAAAGCGCTGTTCTGCCTTGGCCGGGCTCCTGACAGGGGTGTACTGCTCCCCGGGGTCCTCTTCTATGTCCTTGAGCAGGTGAATGAAGCCAGTGCTCAGAGTAGCTGTCAGCAGCATGGGCATCAGCAGGAAGAACCAGGGTTGTGAGCCCACCTGCCACCCCAGCCATCCGAAGGCCCGGGAGAGCGGAGCCTCCAGGCAGTTGGTATGGCAGCGGTGTTTCTAAGCCCCTTCAGTTGAAGACAGACTGTGAGGTGATTCCCACCACACTGAACTGAACCTCTTACGCTCTTTGGCTCCTGGTGGCTCTTCCTGCTGCCCTGAAGCCAAGTCCAGGTCTGGTTTCTGTTCCAAGAGCAGCTCTGGCTTCTTGTCTGCGTGTGGTGCTGCCTGCAGATCTGCCCCTTCATCCAAGTCTGGTCCAGGCCCCGATGACTTTGGCAGGGACTCTGGTTGCTGCTCCTCTGTGGGCTCTGGTTGCTGCTCCTCCATATCTAAGGCCACCCTCAAACATGTTGAGACTCATTTCCATGAAGAGAAGACCAGTAGCTGCTGGGTGAGCACCTATCTGCACCCCAGTCAACAGTTTCCCAACGGATTCCCAACGGTTTCCTGGCGATTCTAAGAAGTCTGTTCATGGCTGCTCCTGTCTGGATGCTGGAGCTTTCACTGGGCAGCACTGAAATTGCCTAAGATGGTTCCACCAAGGGTGCCAGCCAGGGAGACAGGCTGGCCCTTTGGGGTGTAGATGGGGAAGGTGATGCTCTGCAGGTCAAGCTTCTTGTTCAACTGCCAGGCGAACAGTAGGGGGTTGGAGGGCACACAGATGCCCTGGTTCTTAGCACACGCCTGACTGAAGAGGATCTGGGTTAGTCTTCTTGGGTGGCATTCAGAGCCTGCACCGCACTGTCTAGTCTGCTAACTTCTGCCAAGATTTCTTGTTCCAGCAAGGAGGCTGAGTGGGTCACCACTAGAATAGAAGCAAAATAGACCTCAGTGGCCATCCTGAAGACGGAGAAGTGAAAAGAGTCATCACTGGTGAAATGCTGCTGCACAAAGCGCTGTTCTGCCTTGGCCCGGCTCCTGACAGGGGTGTACTTCTCCCCGGGGTCCTCTTCTATGTCCTTGAGCAGGTGAATGAAGCCAGTGCTCAGAGTAGCTGTCAGCAACATGGGCATCAGTAGGAAGAACCAGGGGTTTGAGCCCAACTGCCACCCCAGCCATCCAAAGGCCCGGGAGAGCGGAGTCTCCAGGCAGTTGGTATGGCAGCGGTGCTTCTGAGCCCCTTCAGTTGAAGACAGACTGTGTACTGATTCCCACCACACTGAACTGGGTGCACTGGCTCTGGGGTTTTCTAGAAGGTCCAGGCCAATATCAGCCACTGACTGGGGCCACCAGGCATAAGTTAGAAAGTCATCTGTGGATGGCTACTTCTTGTGCTGAGCTTGGAGATACCCTGTCAAGGCCAAGCTGTGAACCTAGGCTGGCTTCTGCTATTGCCAGTCCTGGGTCCACTTAGTGAGAGGTATGGGGCGAGCTGAGGCCAGATGCTGCTTGCCTGAGAGATTTTTGGAATATCTGACGCTGGAGCCAGCTTATTCCTACGATAAAGCTACTGGAAATAGGTTGAGTGGGCCTAATGTTGTGTGGGGCAAACAGTCTGAGCCATATTAACAGAATTTCAGATATGGCACCTTTCTGCTAGCTCTGAGGGTAATGTGCTCATAAAAGGGAGCCTCTACAAGCACCC
The DNA here is from genome assembly GCF_964339955.1 of Pipistrellus hanaki. Lineage (NCBI taxonomy): Eukaryota > Metazoa > Chordata > Mammalia > Chiroptera > Vespertilionidae > Pipistrellus > Pipistrellus hanaki. The sequence goes on along the minus strand of NC_140503.1, from coordinate 117,069,758 downwards.
CTGTCTGGTAGAAGGTTGGCCCTCTAGCTTTCACCCTGATGCCATTAATTCAGTTCCTCCCCATATGTCTTTCATGCCTTTCAAGCTGCTGCCTTTGAGCTGGAACTCAAGAGGTAGTGTGAGTCCAAATAAGTCCATATGTGGGCCCTTTAAGAGTAACTCCAGCAGTCTCAGCTTCAATCCATACCGGTTTTTATAGTCACATGTTATGGGACTTCTGTTCCTGGCACTGAAACCCTGAGCTGGGGGAGGGGAGAGTTCATCCTCAGAGGGGAACTGCACAGCCAAAATATCCCTCCAGATCATTATCCACCATGCATTGGCAGTGGGATCAACCCTTCCTCATCTCTGCCACTCCTACCAGGTTTGATGTGGCCTCTCCTTTAATTTTATAGTTGTAGGACTTCCATTCAGCTTGAATTTAGGAAGTCAATTCAAGGAAATGTGCCTTTGTTTTTAGCTTGTTGACTTTTGTTAATAGTGCATTTTTATCAGATTGAGTTCGGGCAATCAGGAATTCTATAACTGGTCTTTGATTTGTTAATGGATATTCAAACAAACCTTCATAAAAAGGTTAAGAATACTGGAATGAAAATTAGACCATGAGCAGCCCCGAATAGCATAACAAGAAACATAACCTAAAAAAATGTCCTGAAGATGTATCCTTCTGCTGCAGATAAGACACACACCCCTATGATTGTTGAAACTGCACTTTGTAACACAGGGTAGCCAGCATATACAACGCCTCAATTGCTTTGTCATTTACTGAGGGCATAGAACTAGAAACAAATGCATAGCAAATGTGTGCAGAAAAAATCAAAAGAAAACCCTATACAAATGACAAGATTAATCATGGATATGGAGTCAAGATTGACATGCCAGAATGCCTTGAAACCCGTGACTCCTACAATAACAGAACCAATAGCGAAAGTTACCCACAAGGAACACAGTGGATGAGAAATTAACAATATGGAAACAACAAACATAGCTACTGATGCAACAATGACATTTCGAACAGTGTTTTCTATTATTGCAGTGAACTGATCAAACTACAATATATGAATGCTGGGTTCTACACCACTAGGGGAATTTCACAATTTTTGGCCAAGTGTCGGAACTGGATTGACATCTTTTTCTTATTGGTTGAAGTAGAAATACCTATGCTCTGAACGAAGGCCCCGGGAAGAAGTGATTTCATGTGATGATGAAATATTAACATCATACTTAAAATGAGGAAAATCAAAAAAAACCTGGAAATACTGTTCATAAAATATTCTTATCATTTATATCTTGTTTTTTATCTTTCATATATTGCACATATTCTCCTAACTGTTGAATGGAGCAGAGACCACCCAAGAGGCAGAGACCCCTACCCGGGAAATAACTCCAACTAGCCAATTGCGGAGTCAAATAACAAATTTTATTACAGTTTCGAATCTGGGCTGCCGCCGCCAGGATGGAGCAGGCAGCAAACAGCAGCAAGCAGTTACAAATCCAGCTTTTTATGCACATTTCAAATAAGGGGGGTGGAGGTCGTTTCTATATCACTTAACCTTGTGGTTGCATGCATCGGCAAGATGGCCTAATCTCCCTTCTTGGTTTGTCCTGTTCTTTTAGCCTTGACTAACCCAGCCTGCTGATTTGGACTTCAGCCTTAACTACCCCAGACTGTTGATTTGGCCTTCAGGTCCAGGAGGGGTTAGTAGCAACTTTCTACCCTCCAGGCAAGGTCAGTTATTTTCCATTCCTCATTCCCCACTGCTTTTAGTTCCTTAGCAGAGGTCAAATCCTTGGCCTCTTTTCTTTGTAAGCAAGCAAGCAAGCAAGTTTACAAAAGCAAGAAATCAGCAGTTAGCTAAACAGCTGTGTCTTCAGTTTGCACGAATCGGCTGTATTGGGTGGTTAGGGCCAACAGCTTAACAGCCTGAACAGGCTCTCTAACAAAAGCTACTAACCTGTTAATTATGATGGGCCCATAGATCAGGCCTAGAAGTAAGAGTAGGAGGGGTCCCGCCAAGGCTGATATCAGAGTGGTCAGCCAAGGGGACCAATTGAACAGCCCTTCAAACCAGCCCTCTTGACTTTCTTTCTCCTTTTCCCTTTTTCTCAGTCGCTTCTGTAGGGTTTTAATGCTCTCCCTTATCACGCCTGAGTGGTTGGCATAGAAGCAACAAGCCTCTCCAAGCGCTGTACAGAGGCCTCCCTGTTGGAGAAATAACAAGTCTAGCCCTCGCCGGTTCTGGAGGACTACCTCCGCCAGGGAGTCCAGGGCCCTCTCTAGGTGGCTGATTTGATCTTGAATGAGCCTGATATCTTCTGAGAACTGGACTGATAGTTTCTGAATCCCAATCTGGCCAGTAGTCAGGGCCGCAGCGCTAACGGCCGCTGAACCGGCAATTCCTAGCCCAGCAAGTAATGGGACTAAGAGGGGGGTTCTTTTCTGAAGGCGGAGATGGGCTTCTGGGGATAGGAAATGCTCCATTCCAGAGGGGCCAGCATAGATATAGACCTGGGGGATTACATACACTAAAATGCAGAACCAAGGCTCTCGGCTCCTTTCAGCTACCAGACACCGAGTTAATCCATAAGTGTAAGCAATCCAAACCCCTTCAGGGGCAATCAATACCTGGGTGTTGCGGGAAATTTTCATGCTGCTATTACAATTCTGGGAGTAAGAGGAAGCTGACAAGGAGTATTCTACTCCTATGAAACAGGACCCTTTCCCTTGGAGGTCCCCCAGGGTTAAGGAGGCCGCCCCACCTTCCAGGCAAGTTGCTAGATCAGCGAGATGCTGATCATCAAGGGTGGTGTTTTTCACTTCCTCCTCCCCTGTTCCTATTTTTAGGCTGGCGGCTAGACCTATATAGTAAGGGGGTGAGGGATTTAAGCATAACCAGCAACTATCGGTGGTCGCTGGGTTGGAGCTATTCAGGAGAGTAAAAACTGAATCTAGAGTCCTCATGAGTCTGGCCTGTGGGACAGGAACAGGAGGGATAGTGGTTCTTGGTTTCCCCCCAGTGGATACAATTGTTGAGGAATTGTGGCCCCGATCAGGTTGACCTGCGATGGTGGTGGTCCGCGAGGAGCTCCTTGTGGGCTGAGGTGGAGGGCTCGGTCTGGGCCTAGGCAATACTTGGGGGTTTAACACTCCATTTGGGCCTATGGGAAGCCGGGGCCCTTTGACTCTCATCTTTTGGATAGTGAACAGGGTTCCTAGGTCAGTGCCTGCTATACATAAGGGGAGGCCCCAAGTCTTTCCTGTAGGCCAAAATGGGCTTCCTCCATCTCGGACAGTCACTACCGTTGGATTACACTGGGTAAAGACTGAACATCTCTCAGGCCTTGGGTCAATTAGCCTGGCAAATTTAATGTCCGGGTCTCCTTGTTTCTAAGGCGTAAAAGACTCAGAACCCCAATGGTGATAATAAAAATCCTCAATGTTCCTATACTGGTGCCGCCCTTTTCTCTCTGGATATCCATAATGCTGAGTGTGCCATAGCTGCCGAGCTACGTATATATTTCCACCAAATGTTGAGGAACACGTCACTATTCCCAGTCCTGATATGCCCATGCTCCCCCCTCGGCCCCTAAGGCCCAGTGTATCACAAGGCTCATCCCCAAAGAACTGGCTCAGGTCTACTCGGAAACTGGGGGTTCTAGAGTAGGTGGTATTCTCGGCTAACGTGGTTCTATCGGTTGTGCGAACCAACACCCACCTAGATTGGAGGGGAACTGTTGCTCCTCCCTAGCCTACAATCAAAATCAGGGGTACTGTTCTGACCCACCATCCCGAATCAGTTTGACTTTTAAGGGGTCTGAAGTAGTCTCTACCCGCCATGTCCCGTTGTCGTCCTGAGGCGGTGCTTTCTTCAACCGGGTGTGGTGAATCCAGGCAGTCTTTCCCGCCACTCGAGCTGCTGTCAGTGTGCTGATGATAACCTGGTAGGGTCCCTCCCAGCGGGGTGTCAGCTGTGCTGGGTTGATCTTCTTCACTTAGACCAGGTCACCAGGAGTAAAAAGCAGCTTCTCCGCTGTGGCTGAGTCTGGATTCGGTAGAGCCTCGTTCAGTGCTGCTCAACTCTGGGTTCGGGATGCCTGTAAAGCCTGCAAAGACTTGAGCAAAGTTCGTTGTTTAATGCCAGACAGGTGCTCTGGCCCCAGGCTGGGTACAATGGGTGGCTTCAGCCCGTATAAAACTTCAAAAGGGGAGTACCCTTCCCTGCCCGGAGTGCATCTTACCCGGAGGAGGGCTTGAGGAAGCAAACTCACCCAGTCGCCACCAGTCTCTACTTTCATTTTGGTAATTGCTTCCTTTATAGTCCTGTTTACTCTCTCTACCTGTCCTGAACTCTGAGGGCGATAGGCACAGTGGAGTTTCCACGTTATTCTTAATGCCTCAGCCAATATCTGAGTTAATTGAGCTATAAAGGCAGGACCATTATCTGAGCCTAATCGGAGGGGTAGTCCGAATCTGGGAATTATTCCATTAATAAGTGCTTTAAGACTACCTGGGCTGTCTCTCCCCTCGTAGGGAAAGCCTCTACCCATCCTGAGAAGGTGTCAATGAATACCAGGAGGTACTTGTAACCTCCTCTGGCTGGAGTCATTTCAGTGAAGTCGACTTCCCAGTGTTCTCCTGGCTGCTCACCCCTCAGGCGGGCACTGCCTCCTTCAATCCCAGGGCGAGGGTTCGCATTCACTGTGGCACAAACGGTCCACCTCTCGATTACGTCTTGTGCCATTTTGTATATACCTTGGATCAAGTAGTGCTTCCTTATCAATTCAGCCAGCTTGTTCTCTCCTAAGTGGGTGGTATGATGCGTTTGCTCCACTATCTGCCTCCCCACTGCTTTTGGGAGTAGCACTCTGCCTTTTGGCAACTGATACCAGCCGTTTGAGGACTTAGTCTCCCCTAGCTTCCTAGCCAGTTCATCATCTTCCTTTGAATATGAAGGGACTATGGCTGGCTGGTCTTCCTTGACCGGGGAGGGGGTGACCGGTAATGCACGTGCCTGCCCCTCCCGGGCCACAGCTCTCGCAGTTTCATCCGCGAACTGGTTCCCTTTTGCCTCCAAGGAATCACCTCGTTGGTGGCCCTTACAGTGTATAACGGCCACCTTGCGGGGTTTCCACACGGCCGCTAGGAGAAATAATATTTCTGCTGTATGTTTAATGTCCTTCCCTCCGGCCGTGAGGAGGCCTCTCTCCTTATAGATGGCCCCGTGCACGTGAAGAGTGGCAAAAGCATACCTGCTATCAGTGTAGATGTTGAGAGCTTTTCCTTCTTCCCACTCCAAGGCTTGAGTGAGGGCTATTAACTCGGCCTTCTGGGCGGAGGTACCTCGTGGTAGTGCCTGAGCCCAGATCACAGTATCCAAAGTGACAACGGCTGTACCGGCCACTCTCTCTCCGTCCAGAAGGTAGCTGCTGCCATCTGTGAAAAGAGTTACCTCGGCATCCGCTAGGGGTTGGTCCTTCAGGTCCGGGCGGGTAGTGGTTAGAGTGTCCAGATAATCTCCTCAATGGTGAAGAGGCAACGTCCCGTCCGTCTCCGGCAACAAGGTGGCAGGATTGAGCGCCGATGTCTGGCGGAATTGAATGCGGGGAGGGTCTAACAACAGTACCTGATACTGTGTGATCCGGGCGTTCGTCATCCACCTGTCCGGAGGGGTGCGGAGCAGCCCCTCAAGGTTGTGGGCTGAAGTCACCTCCAGGTTCTGGCCAAACGTCAGCTTGGTGGCTTCTCGCACAAGGAGGGTGGCTGCTGCAACAGTTCGTAGGCACTCCGGCCAGCCAGCGGCAACAGGATCCAGCCTCTTAGACAAGTAAGCCACTGGCCTCTTCCAGGGTCCTAGAGTTTGGGTGAGCACCCCCTTTGCCACTCCCTGTCCTTCGGCCACAAAAAGCTGAAAGGGCTTCTCCAGGTCAGGTAGGCTGAGAGCCGGGGCTTGAAGGAGGGCCTGCTTAAGAGTTTGGAAGGCCTCTTCCTCCTTCTCTGTCCAAATTAAAGCTCCTGCTCGCCGAGCCGTAGCTGCGTGGAGGGGCTTAGCCATTTCTGCAAAGCCTGGTATCCACAGGCGATAATAGCCCACAGTCCCTAGGAATTCCCGGACCTGCCGCTTAGTCTTCAGGACTGGTATCTGGAGGACTGCTTGGACTCTGCTCTCTGCTAAGGACCGAGCCCCTTCCTTTATTCGAACACCCAGATGAGTAACTTCCTTGCTGCACAATTGGGCCTTGCGGGCGGAGACACGGTATCCTTGTTCACCCAAGGTCCTTAACAAATCCTCAGTCACCCTAATGCACTCACTTTCTTCCTTGGTTGCCACTAGGAGGTCATCTATATACTGAAGGAGTGTGGCTTCAGGGTGCCTGGCACGGAACTCTTGCAAATCTCGACTCAGAGCCTCATCAAACAAAAGTGGGGGAGTTCTTGAACCCTTGGGGTAGTCGGGTCCAGGTCAGTTGGCCCGAGTCCCCTTCCTCAGGGTCTGTCCACTCAAAAGCAAATAGCAACTGACTCTGAGGGTTCAAAGGAAGGCAGAAAAAGGCATCTGTCAGGTCCAGGACACTGTACCACGGACGGTCTGGTGGAAAAAGGCTCAAGAGAGTGTACTGGTTAGGCACAGTGGGATGGATGGTTTCTACTCTCTTATTTACTTCTCTTAAGTCCTGAACCATCCTGTACTCTCCTGTACCCGGCTTCTTAACGGGCAAGAGAGGGGTATTCCAGGGGGACTGTACTGGCACAAGTATCCCTGCTGCTTTAAACTTCTGGATGTTTTTCTTCACCCCTCTCCTTGCTTCCAGGGACATGGGGTACTGTTTAACCCTCACTGGCTGGGCGGTGCTGATAAGCTGGACCTGAATGGGGGGCTGGCCCTTGGCCAACCCGGGGGGGTTCGTCTCTGCCCAGACCTCTGGTATTTCTTTTTGCCATCGGGCTAAGGGGTTTTTCCCCCAGGGGGCTTCTTCCTCAAATAGAAGGTATTCCTCCTCTGCAGGAACAGTAATTGGGAGTTTGCCCCCGTTCAGCTCCACCTGAGGCTCGTTCCTCTCATCAAAGGTGATAGTGGCCCTTAATTTGTGGAGAAGGTCTCTTCCAAGAAGGGGGTCCGGGCACTCTGGTATTACGAGGAAGGGATGGGTTACTAGGCCCTTTCCCAATTCTATAATTCTTCCCTCCGACAAGGGATAACTCTTGGTAGTGCCGGTAGCCCCCACTACCCGCACTTTCTTGGAGGTGTAGGGGCCCACTGGGGCCTGTACTACAGAATGCGTGGCCCCGGTATCCACAAGAAAGTCAATGAGTTGCCCTCCTACCGAGAGTTTTAGCCTGGGCTCCCGGAGGGCGGAGGGACCCCGAGACCCCTAGTCCACCTCCTCCACTAGGACAGGGACAGGGCCTTTTGTCTTCTGTTCCTTTAGCTGGGGGCAGTCTTTCTTCCAATGTCCCTCTTCCTTGTAATAGGCACATTGGTTCTTGCCTAACGATTTCTGCCGTTGCCCTTGCCTTTTCTAGGTTCCCCTTTCCGGTCCTTGCCTTCTTTGGCAAGTAGGACCTTGGCCATTTTCTGAGATAACTCTTGGGTAGTTTTTACTGGGTCTTCCCTCTGATCATATACCTTCTGGGCTATGGCCACCGACTCAGAGAGAGACTTGCCCTGGAAGCCATCTAACTGTAACTTCTGTAACTTCTTCCTAATATCTGGTGCTGACTGGGAAATAAACAGGAGTACCACAGCAGGTTGGTTCTCCGGAGCCCGAGGGTCAATGGGCGTCTAGGTCCGGTAGGCCTGGAGGAGCCTCTCAAGATAAGCCGTCGGGCTCTCATCAGGGCCCTGCCGTATGTCAGTTACTTTAGTAAGATTCGTGGGCTTGCGAGCTGCCGCCCGGAGCCCCCTCAAGAAAACCTGGCGATACTGGTGGAGAGCTTCCTCTCCTCCCCGGGTATTTGGATCCCATGCGGGCCTGTTTGAGGGAAATTGTTTCTCAATTTCCAGCTCATTCGCGGTGACCTCCCCCCTCTGGTCCCGCACCTGTTTTCTAGCTTCAGCTCGAATTCTCTCTCTCTCCTCCGTGGTGAAAAGGGTGCGGAGGAGTTGTTGGCAATCATCCCAAGTGGGCTGATGTGTACAAAACACGGATTCCAGGAGGGTGATAACTTCCTCTGGAACCTCAGAGAAGGATGGATTCTGATTTCTCTAATTATAGAGGTCTGAGGTGGTGAAGGGCACATAGGTACGAATTGGCCGTCCTATCTCATCTCTCTCACCAGTCTCCCTCAGTGGGAACACTCCCATGGGAGGTTCAGGAGCCCCGAACCCCACCCCACTCCGTGTGTGGTGGGGACTGCTGATAGTGGAATCGGGGCTCTCTCTCTCCTCCCGTGGGGCGTCCCGGTGAGGGGCTGTTGGGACTGGAGGCGCCCGATATGGCAGGGGGTTCTCACCCCTTCTGACCCGCCGGGGACTCTCAGGGGGCGTCTGAAGAACAGGGACTTTCTTTCCTCCACCAGCTCCCTTTGCCAAAAACACCCGGGCAGTCTCTCTCTTCCCTCTTTTCCTTCGGCAACCACAGTCCTTCAGGTACGAGGGCTGATCCACAACGATGTCTATCCAGGTGTCTATGTAAGGGATCTGGTCAGGGTGCCCGGGGTTTCCATAGCACACTGTCCGGACCCTCGCTGCAATTGACATTTCAAATGTCCCTACATCTGGCCATCCAACACCAAAAGTGGGCCACTCTAGCTCACAAAATTTTCTAAGATCATAAACATTCACTGTGACCCCGTAGCTTCCAGCTCTTTTCTTAAAGTGAGCAAAATTCTTCATCAGACACTCCAGAGGGCTCCAGGGGCCCTTTGAATTGTCCTGTCCCATCTTGGCCGTGAGGGAGAGGACAATTAGGATTTCAGTGACCAGAGACCCAACGTAGGTCAGGGGTCCCATGCAAGCGCGGTCGCGGGCGCAAAGGCAATCTTCACTGCCTTTCGGGGTCCCAGCAGGGGAAGAACAGGCGTCCCCCAGGGACCAACCGAGAGTCGCGGCGCAATTCACACACAACAGCAATAATAACAACAAACAACATTCCTAGAAATACCAACAACCAAACATACCACAACATTCTCTCAGTTTCACCCACTCAAACAACAAGAAACCAAGACCGCAGGTGGGGCGTCCCCCACTCCGGCCGGATCTGAGAACTTCTGGCAGCGTCCCGCCGTTCTCTGATCCCAAGCGCTCGCGAGCAACCAAGAACAAGAAACACAAGGAACAAATGAGGCCTCTACTTACCGGCGCCGTTCAAGTAGTCCAGACTATGAGAATGGGGCGTCTGCCCGTCTGGGGGTCTCTCATCCCAGACGAGCCTCCAAATGTTGAATGGAGCAGAGACCACCCAAGAGGAAGAGACCCCTGCCCGGGAAATAACTCCAACTAGCCAATTGCTGAGTCAAATAACAAATTTTATTACAGTTTCGAATCTGGGCTGCCGCCACCAGGATGGAGCAGGCAGCAAACGGCAGCAAGCAGTTACAAATCCAGCTTTTTATGCACATTTCAAAAAAGGGGGGTGGAGGTCGTTTCTATATCACTTAACCTTGTGGTTGCATGCATCGGCCAGATGGCCTAATCTCCCTTCTTGGTTTGTCCTGTTCTTTTAGCCTTGACTAACCCAGCCTGCTGATTTGGACTTCAGCCTTAACTACCCCAGACTGTTGATTTGGCCTTCAGGTCCAGGAGGGGTTAGTAGCAACTTTCTAACCTCCAGGCAAGGTCAGTCATTTTCCATTCCTCAGTAACCAAAACTCAGTAAGTGTTTTTTCTACATAGCCATTTTTTTCAAAATCTGCCAGACATTGTTCCAATTTTTGCCTAGCATCTTTATCCCAGTAGTCAAAAGTTTCAGTAACAATAACCATAACCTTGGGACCGTAAAGTGAAAAATAACCTTCTTCTGCATCAAAATACGTTGTAATGTAGGAATCGTCACTTGCCAAATTTCGAGGGTGTAAACCTTCCTGCACACAGAAACATCCCCATATACTATTTGTCAGGTACAACAGGTACAGAAGCACTACAAAAAACTTGGTCTTCTTGAATGTGAGAAAAGGGCCAAAATAATCTCTAAAGAACAAATTCATTGGATGAATATCAGCTTCCTGTTCATCTGGGAGAGAATCAAATGGGAGACAGCAGCATCTTTTTAAAGCGGAACATTTCTCGTTAGGCGTATTTGGCTTTTTTAACCAACGTAGACAGGCTACTTCTCTAGTACCATCCAGGGCCATAAATGTTCCAAAACAGGTGATGTTATACAAATAACAGAAGAACAGGGTTGTTCCTGTATAGATGCAAAAGTACTGTATAGATCTGAAAGAGGTCATAATCCCTGTATAGAAGGCCAGGATCTTAGTGGCAGAGGTGATTGTAATAAACACTGCCACTTTTGAATATGTCCTGGACATACGATGTCTAATGCTATCCACGAGATTGGTCTTCTCCCAGCCGGAAATCATAATAAACATGTCATCAACCCCAACACCTGTTAAAAAAAGAAACAACCTTCATAAAAATTAATTTTTATTAAAAAATTAAACAGATCTCCCTGGCCCATGTGGCTCAGTTGTTTGAGCATAATCCCATGCACCTAGAGGTCACTGGTTTAATTCCCTGTCAGGGCACATGCCTAGGTTATGGGCTGATCCCCAGTAGGAGCCATGCAGGAGGTGATGGGTCAATGTTGTGCTCTCACATCTCTCTCTCTCTCTCTCTCTCTCTCTCTCTCTCTCTCTCTCCCTCCCTCCCTCCCTCCCTCCCTCCCTCCCTCCCTTCCTCCCTCCCTACCTCCCTCCCTCTCTCTCTTTCTCTCCCTCTCTCTCTCCCTCTCCCTCTCCCTCTCCCTTCCTCTCTGTCTGAAAATCAATAACAACTTATTTTACAAACGCAAAGAGATCAATGCAAACCATTTTATTTTTCATTTCTTTCAGGTCTTATTTACCTTGCCCAATCTGTGCTTTGATGCTAGGTCTCTCATTGCCTCTGAATCCACAACAGAAATCATCACTCCTTCTTCTGCAATAGCTTTGTGTTTCATACATACTCCTATTCTTTGGACATAGCACAATATATTCTACTCCTAATCTTCATTTAAAGTTGTTTCAATGATGAGTCAGAAAACCTGGTTGACTGGTTGTTACTGGAAGCAGGGTTAGCAATGCATCTTTGTTCTGCTAGACTACTTGAGAAACCATTTTCTCTCCTAAGTCATTTCATACTAATGCACAAACACAATGAGCAATCATTCTGTTGCTTAAAATATAAGCTGGATTTACCTGTTCTACAGTTAGCATCTAGCTATCAAGGTGGTATGATTTGAGAGGCACCACATAGTTTATAGACACACACACACACACACACACACACACACACACACACACACACACAGAGTTTCCCTGCTGTTTTCTATAGACAGAATGCTCTCATTCCTTCACTTTCCCAGTTTAAGGTCTTGTCTCATTAAAATGAAAGTACTCTTAATATCGGATTTATATCCCAAAATAAATCTCAAGGGTCCTTTACATATTAATGCCTAGTAGGTGATTAGTTCTTTTCTACATTGACATGTCATTATTTTTTTGAAATAAAGCAGACTTTGAAATTGGGAAAGGAGTACTACAAAGAAGAAAGGGGATCAGAAAGAATAGCATAGCATGCTGCAGATACATTTTACCTCCTCACGCTTTCTACTAGAGTAATGATACAATCAGTACTTTGAACTAAAATGCTAATCTTAAATTATATTTGGGGGATCATCTTTATGGATTGCATGGATTACAATGGAGATTGCAACTTTGCCTCTGATTCAGATGTTCTATGGGTATGATGATGGTAGGAGTATCTAAATTAAAATAACCAAGAATGAACTCCCTGATATTTATTAGATATCTTAAAACTGGTATTTGCCCAACCACCATGGCTCAGTAGCTGAGCATTGTCCTCTGAAACAGGAGGTCACAGTTTAATACCTGGTCAGAGCACATGTCTGGGTTGCGGGCCTGATCATCCATGGGGAGTGTGCAGGAAGCAGCCAATCAATGATTCTTTCTCATCATTGATGTTTCTATCTCACTCTCCCTTGTTCTCTGAAATTAATAAAAAATATAAAAAGCGAAAACCAACCAACTAGTTTTATTATTTATAGAACATTGTTAAGAAATTATACACATATAGTTTTTGAGTTGCTGCAATCACAAACACTCACACACATACACTCCTATGTACACACACACTATACAAAAAATGGTTTATGTTAAGTCAGGATACACAGTTTACTTATTTGTTGCTGTGGGGAACACTGAGTGGTTAAATGTGAGTGTATAGGAAGAAGGTTTGCACTAAAGAGCTCGAATAAATAAGCTGACATCCAGTTTATAGCTAATCCACTATCTCCCACAGGAAACCAAATATTATTTCTTATAAGTTGCTTATTTTCCAAAATTAAACACCTTTGTTTTTTCATGCTTACTCTAAAACAAATTCTGAAATTACAGAGAAATACAAATTAATAATTTAAATAACTGTAATTCCAACCTTGGGATAATTCCTGCTAATATTTTGGTGTTGATCCATTCAGAATTTGCTCTGTGCAAATATACAGATATAATTGTACCACTTAATTCCAAACATTTCATTTCATAACTAGTATTGTTTCATTTACTATTTCATGAAATGTAATATTTCATTTTTCATTTAATGTGTCTACTTCTGTTTAAAGACTGAAAATGATTTCAAAATTTTAATATGCTATATTTGAATTGATCAATCCCATCTTGATATAGGATTAGTTTTCTTTCTCTCAATATTTTCCTATTCTAAATTATACCAAAATGAACATGTTCTACTTTTCAAGCAATTGTTTAATTAATAGGACAAATTCCAAGCAGTGGAATTGAAAGATCAAAGATATTCACTTTTAAATATTATTAAAAATATATTTTATTGATTACAGAGGAGTAAGGGAGAGGGAGAAAGAAATAGAGATATTAATGATGAGAGAGAATCATTGATTGGCTGCCTTCTACACACCACCTACTGGGGATCTAGCCTACAACCCATGCTTGTGCTCCGACTACAAATCGAACCATGACCTACCTCCTGGTTCACAGGTTGATGCTCAACAACTGAGTCACACTGGCAGGGCCCCTTTTAAATTTTAAGTATTTTGTTGTTGTTGCAAAGTTGTACTGAAAGAAAGAGTGTCCCAATTTAAAACTTCCCCCAGCAGAATATGCATGCTCATTTGTACATAATTTTACCAAAAACTTCAATCCTACTAATTTTTATTTATCTAATAAGAAAATGAGGTATCTCACTTTTGGTTCAATTTGAATCCCTTAATTAATGGAGAAATCAAATGTTTTTACTTATATTTTCAATCTTGGTGTGTATGTGAGTGTACAGTCTGTTCATGTTCCTTGCATTTCCATTTTGGGTGGCTTGATTTTTTCATCTCTAAAAATACATAATAACATTTTATTTTCTTGTTTCTGGCACCTCATTTTGGATCTGTAGAGCCACTTACACATAATTATTTTGCTTAATGTAAAATAAGCTCTTTTCTTAGGTATCCTACACCCCCACATACTCAGTGTGTAGTTTCTTTTGTTTTACTCACCTAGAACAAGAAATGGTGCATTTTTAATTATGGTCACAAATGGCACCCCCATGTGCAACATCAGGCCAAAGCCGCTGAACACTGCCAAGGCAGTTGGAATCACTCCAAAAATTGCAACAAACATTTTGTTTCGTACACAGTTGCACCTGTAAATTTGGAGGGAAAAATCATAGAATTTGTGGTGGCAGTGAAATTCCATCAATTCATAACAGTTTTCACTTAGACATGTATTTAGAAACCTCTTGGGCAACAATTCCCACACCTTTCTGGTGGAGACATTTAAATTTCTGTCATAATGCAAGGGGGTGGGGGAGAGAGGAAGCAGAAAAGTTCGAAATCTGTACGTTTATTAAACTTCCAGGGGTGATTTTTATTTATTGACTAGAGGCATGGTACACACACAAAATTCATGCATGGGGGGGTCGGGGGGGGGGGGAAATGTCCCTCAGCCCAGCCTGCACCCTCTTCAATCTAGGACCCCTCAAGGGATTTCCAACTGTCTGAGCCAGGGGCCTGTGGTGCTTTGCAGGCCAGCCACTCCCCCAGGGGACCCAAGCCAAGGCCCTAGTATCTGGAATTTATTTACCTTCTACAATTGAGACTTTGTAGCCTGAAGCAGAGCCAAGCCTCCCGCTCGGGCCATGGCCAGCAGCTATTTCTGTTTGGATTTGTTTACCTTCTATAATTGAAACTTTGTAGCCTTGAGTGGAGGCTTAGGCTGGCAAGGGCAGGTGGAAAGCTTGGCTTCTTCAATTGCCTGGGAAACCCACGCCTCCCTCCTGCTATCTGTGGCCACAGCCATTTGGTTGGGATTAATTTGCATACTTTCTCTGATTGGCTGGTGGGCATGGCTTGTGGGTGTAGCAGAGGTATGGTCAATTTGTATATTACTCTTTTATTAGATAAGATAGAAAGAAGGGATGCTGTCATTATTTGAATGTCAACTTTTCTAGTTTTCAAATGTAGGCTCTCTCTTCTATTAAAGATATCTAAAGGCAGGTATCAGTCATTTGTTTTGAAGCAGTTAACCAAGTAAAATATAAAACCATTTATGATTTTCCAACAACAACAAAAAAGACGTTGGTTGTGTGATTCAAAAAAAAATTTTGTTTTTCATTTAGTAGCAATTTTTCTACAGCTCACTTCACTTGTAGAGGAGAATCATGAAAATATTTTAGAAGGAGCTTTTGTATATTCTTTGTTAACCACAATATACACTGAATGGCCAGATTATTATCTCTGAAAGCATAATAATCTAGCCACTCAGTGTATATTCTCTAACCTAATAATCGAGTGATATGCAAATTAATCATCACTCTGCTGCACCAGCCATGCCTACCAGCCAATCAGAGTAAGTATTCAAATTAACACAACAAAGATTGCAGTTAATTTGCATATGTGGAGGGAGGTATGGGGGGGGAGAGGAATATCTGTAATAATCTTTACAATAAAGATTTAATTTTAAAAAAAGAAAGTGAAGAAATAATTCATAGAGTGAGTGGTGGAATCATATATCTTTCTGGTAAGGTTTAATATATAACATATATAAAGTATTCATCAATAACAGGACTCAACAACAGAAGGACAAATGACCACATTAAAAATGAGTATAGGCTTTGAATAGACATTTCTCCAAAGACGATGTACAAATGGCCAATAAACACATCAAAAGCTACTTATCATTAGTTAGTAGGGAATTGTGAGTCCAAACCACGTTGAGATAATATGGAGCAACTACCCATAGATAATATTGAGCTATAACCCATAAAACAGAAAATGGCAAGTTTGGCGAGGAAGTGGAGACGTTGCTGGTGGGATACTAAAAGGTGTTTCCTATGGAAAACAGTTTAGCAGTTCTTTAAGAACTTAACCTGGAATTATCACACACTAGCAATTCTACTTCAAAATATATAATGAAAAGTAATTGAAAATGAGTACAAATGGACATTTGTATTCTAATGTTCATTGAATTGAAAATGAGTACAAATGGACATTTGTATACTAATGTTCATTGAAGCATTAGTCATAATAGCCAAAAGGTAGAAATATTTCCAGGGGCCCATCAAAAGACAAGTGGCTAAATAAAATACATACAATGGAATATTATTTAGCAACAAAAATAAAGTTGTGATACATATTACAACATGGATGAACACTGAAAACATTGTGCTAAGTGAGGTAAACCATTCACAAAAGGACAATTTTTATATGATCCCACTTATATGAATCTCTAAAATAGACAAATTCACAGAGACATAGTGTTTGAAGGTTTACCAGGGCTGGGAGGAGGCAATGGGGTGTTCTTGCTTAATATGTACAACATTTCTACTCATAGTAATGGAAAATATTTGGGAACAGATAATTGAACCAATTGCACAGGTTTCTGACCATTATTAATATAACTGAATTGTTAACTCAAAATGGTTAAAATGACATTTTATATTATATATATTATATATGTTTTACCACAATAAATTAAAAAATCATTTATAAAAACAAACATTATACCTGAAGCATGATGTGATTGAAAATATGATTAGAAAATAAGCCACATAAAATAAAGGGATCACCATCTTTGAAGTTGCCTCAAATTCCAGTTGTCTAGAAAGTGTTGTAAAGTAGACCACCTGCCACAGAAATGTACTCAGATGAGTAACTCTTAATTACAATATTTGTGAATGAGTTACAAACACTATTAAAACACTCTAGCTTATTGATGAAGAAATATTCAAATTCATTAAAAGATCAAAAAACATGAATTATCATTTTAGAATAAAGAACATAGATTTGCTTCTTCCCCCAAATTTCTGGCATGCTCTCTAAAGTTTCTTACAAAAATCCAAAATTTTAAAATTTCTGAAAATACAAAATCTAGATTTTTCATAAAACCTTGAAATCCTATATAAAAGTGTAATATGTAAATCAACTGAGAGACAACAACTGAGTCACTAGAATGTGCACTGACCACCAGGAGGCAGATGCTCAAATCAGGACCTGCATTCTGGTGGTCAGTGTGCTCCCACGGGGGGAGTGCTGCTCAGCCAGAAGCTGGGCTTCTGGATAGCAAGAGCAGAGGTGGTGGCGGGAGCCTCTCCTGCCTCAGCTGCAGGTGGACAGTAAGGAGCTAGGAGTGCGTGGCTGTGAGAGCCCGGACTGCCAGAAGGATATCTGAGTGCCAGTTTAGGCCCAATCTCTGAGATGTCCCGAACTGTGAGAGGACACAGACCGGGCTAAGGGACTCCCATCTCCCTATGCACAAATTTCGTGCATCGGGTCTCTAGTTATTAATAATTGAAGATCTTGCCAAAACCAGTTTGGCTCAGTGGATAGAGCATCAGCTTGTGGACTGAAAGGTCCCATGTTCGATTCTGGTCAAGGGCATGTACTTTGGTTGCAGGCACATCCCCAGTGCAGGTTGTGCAGGAGGCAGCTGAACAATGTTTCTCTCTCATCGTTGTTTCTAACTATCTCTCTCCCTTCCTCTCTGTAAAAAAAACAATAAAATATATGTTTTAAAAAATAATAAATAATTAAAGATCTTGTGGCTTTTTCTAGAATTTTATTGGATTGTTGTATTTTACTATTTAATTGAATATTTCAGAAGGCCTGGTATTCAAAGGCTTTTCCCAATGGGTGTCTCGGTATTCAAAGGCTTTTCCCAATGGGTGTCTCACTTTCACCAAGCTATTCAGAAGTAGGTTTGCTGAACCAGGAATTACTGAACAGTTATCATGTTTCTGGCACTATGATATACTAAAAAAAAAAAAAAAAAAAAAAAAAAAAAAAAAAAAAAAAAAAAAAGAAGAAGCAGCTGAGCTAGATATCATTTTCAGTAAAACTATGGAACATTTGCTTGCAGTTTTTTTGTTTGTTGTTTTTTATTCCAGTGAACTTCAAACAAATTTTTGGGGCTCCTGGAAACTGCAAAGACTTTAACTAAAAGTAAGAATTCCCAAGTAATTTGGCTAGAAAACACATCCCCAAAACTAAGCCTGAAGATCAATGTCTGTACTGAACAGACCAACCTTGAGGATGGAGCATTTGTCTTTTCCACCCAAATATTTACAAAGAACTAAGATTTGTGGCATTCTTCAGGGTGTTAAAGAAAGTTGGATTAAGTGCCAAATACAGTAGCACGTGACTAGCTTCAAGTCAAGGTCTCCTTCACTCAGAGAGTGCTATTGCCATCTATGGATCTATGGTCCTTGGAACAAGTGTTCTTACCCTCCCACTTTCCCCTGGCCTCCCTGTCAACCCCAGCTGCCAGGTACCCGGATCATCTTCAAGGCCAAACTCTCTTCAATATTGCTGAATTCATCCAGGAAATGTACCTTCCACCTCTTGCTATGCTCACGATTCTCTTTCTCTTGGGTTTTCAGGTAATATTGCAGCCGCATGGCTTTGGCCTCCACGAGTAAATGGTTTACTCCCACCCGGTTGCCTAAGATGGTTCCACCAAGGGTGCCGGCCAGGGAGACAGGCTGGCCCTTTAGGGTGTAGATGAGGAAGATGATGTTCTGTAGGTTAAGCTTCTTGTTCAACTTCCAGGCAAACAGGAGGGGGTTGGAGGGCACGCAGATGCCCTGGTTCTTAGCATACGCCTGACTGAAGAGGATCTGCGTTCCGTCTTCTTGGGTGGCATTCAGAGCCTGCACCGCACTGTCTAGTCTGTTAACTTCTGCCAAGATTTCTTGTTCCAGCAAGGAGGCTGAGTGGGTCACCACTAGAATAGAAGCAAAATAGACCTCAGTGGCCATCCTGAAGACAGAGAAGTGAAAAGAGTCATTACTGGTGAAATGCTGCTGCACAAAGCGCCGTTCTGCCTTGGTCGGGCTCCTGACAGGGGTGTACTGCTCCTTGGGGTCCTCTTCTATGTCCTTGAGCAGGTGAATGAAGCCAGTGCTCAGTGTAGCTGTCAGCAGCATGGATATCAGCAGGAAGAACCAGGGGTGTGAGCCCACCTGCCACCCCAGCCATCCGAAGGCCCGGGAGAGAGGAGCCTCCAGGCAGTTGGTATGGCAGCGGTGTTTCTGAGCCACTTCAGTTGAAGACAGACTGTGAGGTGATTCCCACCACACTGAACTGAACCTCTTACGCTCTTTGGCTCCTGGTGGCTCTTCCTGCTGCCCTGAAGCCAAGTCCAGGTCTGATTTCTGTTCCAAGAGCAGCTCTGGCTTCTTGTCTGCGTGTGGTGCTGCCTGCAGATCTGCCCCTTCATCCAGGTCTGGTCCAGGCCCCGATGACTTAGGCAGGGGCTCTGGTTGCTGCTCCTCTGTGGGCTTTGGCTCCATATCTGGGCCACCCTCAGACATGTTGAGACTCATTTCCATGAAGAGAAGGCCAGTAGCTGCTGGGTGAGCACCTATCTGCACCCCAGTCAACAGTTTCCCAACGGATTTCCAACGGTTTCCTGAAGATTCTAAGAAGTCTGTTCATGGCTGCTCCTGTCTGGATGCTGGAGCTTTCACTGGGCAGCACTTAACTTGCCTAAGATGGTTTCACCAAGGGTGCCGGCCAGAGAGACAGGCTGGCCCTTTAGGGTGTAGATGGGGAAGGTGATGCTCTGCAGGTCAAGCTTCTTGTTCAACTGCCCGGCGAACAGGAGGGGGTTGGAGGGCACACAGATGCCCTGGTTCTTAGCACACGCCTGACTGAAGAGGATCTGGGTTAGTCTTCTTGGGTGGCATTCAGAGCCTGCAGCGCACTGTCTAGTCTGCTAACTTCTGCCAAGATTTCTTGTTCCAGCAAGGAGGCTGTGTGGGTCACCACTAGAATAGAAGCAAAATAGACCTCAGTGGCCATCCTGAAGACAGAGAAGTGAAAAGAGTCATTACTGGTGAAATGCTGCTGCACAAAGCGCCGTTCTGCCTTGGCCGGGCTCCTGACAGGGTGTACTGCTCCTTGGGGTCCTCTTCTATGTCCTTGAGCAGGTGAATGAAGCCAGTGCTCAGAGTAGCTGTCAGCAGCATGGGCATCAGCAGGAAGAACCAGGGGTGTGAGCCCACCTGCCACCCCAGCCATCCGAAGGCCCAGGAGAGCGAAGCCTCCAGGCAGTTGGTATGGCAGCGGTGCTTCTGAGCCCCTTCAGTTGAAGACAGACTGTGTACTGATTCCCACCACACTGAACTGGGTGCACTGGCTCTGGGGTTCCTAGAAGGTCCAGGCCAATATCAGCCACTGACTGGGGCCACCAGGCATAAGTTAGAAAGTCATCTGTGGATGGCTACTTCTTGTGCTGAGCTTGGAGATACCCTGTCAAGGCCAAGCTGTGAACCAAGGCTGGCTTCTGCTATTGCCAGTCCTGGGTCCACTTAGTGAGAGGTATGGGGCGAGCTGAGGCCAGATGCTGCTTGCCTGAGAGATTTTTGGAAAATCTGACGCTGGAGCCAGGTTATTCCTATGATAAAGCTACTGGAAATAGCTTGAGTGGGCCTTAATGTTGTGTGGGGCAAACAGTCTGAGCCATATTAACAGAATTTCAGATATGGCACCTGTCTGCTAGCTCTGAGGGTAATGTGCTCATAAAAGGGAGCCTCTACAAGCACCCCTGTCTGGTAGAAGGTTGGCCCTCTAGCTTTCACCCTGATGCCATTAATTCAGTTCCTCCCCATATGTCTTTCATGCCTTTCAAGCTGCTGCCTTTGAGCTGGAACTCAAGAGGTAGTGTGAGTCCAAATAAGTCCATATGTGGGCCCTTTAAGAGTAACTCTAGCAGTCTCAGCTTCAATCCATACCGGTTTTTATAGTCACATGTTATGGGACTTCTGTTCCTGGCACTGAAACCCTGAGCTGGGAGAGGGGAGAGTTCATCCTCAGAGGGGAACTGCATAGCCAAAATATCCCTCCAGATCATTATCCACCATGCATTGGGAGTGGGATCAGCCCTTCCTCATCTCTGCCACTCCTACCGGGTTTGATGTGGCCTCTCCTTTAATTTTATAGTTGTAGGACTTCCTTTCAGCTTGAATTTAGGAAGTTCTGAATGAGGGTTGTTATGTCGTGTAGCTATAATTTTGATGTGGTTGTAGGAGGAGGTGAGCACCACTTATATCTATGTCTGACAGGTGAATATTTTATAATCTTGGAAGAAACAAACATTTCTTAGAGAGGACACTGAAAACACTAACCAAAAGTATAAAATTTCAAAATTTTAAAAACTTAAGTTCATTTTAATACCATTAAGAAAACACATAGACTAGCCCCAGTATGGGAGAATAAGTCAATTAAACTTTTTTTCATAATAATACATACAGAAAGTACAATAAAAATACAGTAATATTGCTCCTGCCAGTATGGCTCAGTGGCTAGAGTGTCAGCCTTTGTTCTGAAGGGTCCCAGGTTCCATTCTGGTCAATTAGTGTACCTAGGCTGCAGACTCCATCCCTGGCCCTGGTCAGGGCACCTGTGGGTATGTGGGAGGCAACCAATCGATTTGTCTGTCACATCAATATTTCTCTGTCTCTGTTTCTTCCTCTCTCTTTAACTCTCTAAAAATCAATGGAAAAATTAACCTCGGGTGAGGATTTTTTAAAATTCCATTTATGGTATAATATATAAAACACTTGAATTCCAAGAGGAACTATAATGATGAAATAAGTTTGGGGAGGCGGGGGGGGGGGTGCTGAAAATGTATACCTTATACTTCATCGTGCATAGATTATAATAAATATGACAACAATTTCTAATGTGATAAAAATATTTTAATGAAAGACTAATGAATATTTCTAGGATATTTTAAATAACATTTTAAAATGGGATTGTCAATTCAAGGAAATGTGCCTTTGTTTTTAGCTTGTTGACTTTTGTTAATAGTGCATTTTTATCAGATTGAGTTGGGGCAATCAGGAATTCTATAACTGGTCTTTGATTTGTTAATGGATTTTCAAACAAACCTTCATAAAAAGGTTAAGAATACTGGAATGAAAATTAGACCATGAGCAGCCCCGAATAGCATAACAAGAAACATAACCTAAAAAAATGTCCTGAAGATGTATCCTTCTGCTGCAGATAAGACACACACCCCTATGATTGTTGAAACTGCACTTTGTAACACAGGGTAGCCTAGCATATACAACGCCTCAATTGCTTTGTCATTTACTGAGGGCATAGAACTAGAAACAAATGCATAGCAAAGGTGTGCAGAAAAATCAAAAGAATACCCTATACAAAAGACAAGATTAATCATAGATATGGAGTCAAGATTGACATGCCAGAATGCCATGAAACCCGTGACTCCTACAATAACAGAACCAATAGCGAAAGTTACCCACAAGGAACACAGTGGATGAGGAATTAACAATATGGAAACAACAAACATAGCTACTGATGCAACAATGACATTTCGAACAGTGTTTTCTATTATTGCAGTGAACTGATCAAAATATATGAATGCTGGGTTCTACACCACTAGGGGAATTTCACAATTTTTGGCCAACTGTCGGAACTAGATTGACATCTTTTTCTTATTGGTTGAAGTAGAAATACTTATGCTCTGAACGAAGGCCCGGGAAGAAGTGATTTCATGTGATGATGAAATACTAACATCATACTTAAAATGAGGAAAATCAAAAAACCTGGAAATACTGTTCATAAAAGTATTCTTATCATTTATATCTTGTTTTTTATCTTTCATATATTGCACATATTCTCATAACCAAAACTCGGTAAGTGTTTTTTCTACAAAGCCATTTTTTTCAAAATCTGCCAGACATTGTTCCAATTTTTGCCTAGCATCTTTATCCCAGTAGTCAAAAGTTTCAGTAACAATAACCATAACCTTGGGACCGTAAAGTGAAAAATAACCTTCTTCTGCATCAAAATACGGTGTAATGTAGGAATCGTCACTTGCCAAATTTCGAGGGTCTAAACCTTCCTGCACAGGGAAACATCCCCATATACTACTTGTCAGGTACAACAGGTACAGAAGCACTACAAAAAACTTGGTCTTCTTGAATGTGAGAAAAGGGCCAAAATAATCTCTAAAGAACAAATTCATTGGATGAATATCAGCTTCCTGTTCATCTGGGAGAGAATCAAATGGGAGACAGCAGCATCTTTTTAAAGCGGAACATTTCTCGTTAGGCGTATTTGGCTTTTTTAACCAACGTAGACAGGCTACTTCTCTAGTACCATCCAGGGCCATAAATGCTCCAAAACAGGTGATGTTATACAAATAACAGAAGAACAGGGTTGTTCCTGTATAGATGCAAAAGTACTGTATAGATCTGAAAGAGGTCATAATCCCTGTATAGAAGGCCAGAATCTTAGTGGCAGAGGTGATTGTAATAGACACTGCCACTTTTGAATAGGTCCTGGACATACGATGTCTTATGCTATCCACGAGTTTGGTCTTCTGCCAGCCGGAAATCATAACAAACATGTCATCAACCCCAACACCTGTTAAAAAAAGAAACAACCTTCATAAAAATTAATTTTTATTAAAAAATTAAACAGATCTCCCTGGCCCATGTGGCTCAGTTGTTTGAGCATAATCCCATGCACCTAGGGGTCACTGGTTTGATTCCCTGTCAGGGCACATGCCTAGGTTATGGGCTGATCCCCAGTAGGAGCCATGCAGGAGGTGATGGATCAATGTTGTGCTCTCACATCTCTCTCTCTCTCTCTCTCTCTCTCTCTCTCTCTCTCTCTCTCTCTCTCTCAAACAAAATATATTTTATTGACTTTTTTTTTTAAATACATGGAGGAAAGGAGAGGGATAGAGAGTTAGAAACATCCATTTGAGAGAAACATGGATCAGCTGCCTCATGCACACTCCCTACTGGTTAGTGCCCCCAACCAAGTTACATGCCCTTGACTGGAATTGGTCCTGTGACCCTTGAGTCCACAGGCTAATTCTCTATCAGTTAGGGTGTCATTTACCAGTCTTGTTAGATTTAATGCCATGGTAGTTATGGCATGCAAGTCACATGGGCATCTTCTCAATAGGCTGAATTTAAATTCTAGATTCCCAAAAGGAAAGCAAGTGTTTAGGCATAGCGGGCCACTCTTCTTAGTTAGGGAAAGGGGGATACCTTCCCCAGATTCAGACACCAAGTCAAGGGCAGCTATTAAATAGGACTTTCTCAGGAGAGCAGCAGTCTTGGGCCTGCTGAATAAAAATTTTCTGCACAGCAGTTATAGCTCTGACTGAGTTTTTGCCTTGACTTAAAACTTTATTTTCAAAGCAAGCAATATGACAATATAATATGGTATTGGTTTCAGTTACATCATCCATAATTGCTTACAATGCTGGTTACTGTTGTGGACTCCTAGTGAGTATTTAATAAGTATTTGCATAGAAATTATCAGTGCAATATTAGGCAATGATAAGCTTTCCTTTTTATCCAAATAATGTTTTAAAATAATTTCTAGATGAAATCAGCATTATAATTTCTGTTTAAAATTAGAATAAAAAGTGTCTTTTAATTACATTGATGATTCCATTTTTATTTATATTTCCCTAAATCCACATTTATAATTATAAAGCAACATATTCAATCATGTTTATTACTTAATTTCTTTCCCTAGTATACAATTAAAATTATTGACTTTATTTAAGTTTTTCTATATGTTTTACTGAATTTTGGGGGTGATACCCATATTCTGATACTTGGATATTTATGTTAATTTCTAATGTAACTGTGTTAATATATTGATATATAGTATGTTAATAGCAGATTCAGCAGACAAATTTTATAAAGAAAAGTTAATAAGCCTTATTTTAGTGCAGTTTTAGATTCAAAACAATATTGAATAGAAGGTACAGAGTGCCCATAGCCCTCAGCCCCTACACCCACAGCTCATTTTTGTAATCCTGCACCTAAGAGGTTCAGTTATTATAATGGATGGATATGCATTGACTCATTGTTACCAACCAAACTCAATAGTTTACATGAAAGTTCACTCTTGTTGCTTTATAATCTATGGGTTTTGACAAATGTACTATGACACGTATCTTATAGAATCTTTTTGCTGCCCTAAATGTCTTCTGTGCTCTGTTTATTCATCCCTACCTTCTCCCTCAGCCATGGAAACCACTTATCATTTTTACTGTCTCCATAGTTTTGCCTTTTCCTGAATGTTGTGTAGTTGGCATCATGCAGGAGGTATCTTTTTGTGTGTTAAAAAAAAATAAAAATTCCATGGTAATTGGATGTATTTATGCAAGAAGTTCTCTGTTCTTTGTGTTTTTTTGTTGTTGCTCATAAGCATAGGATCTGATGACATATGCCATACACACTAAAAAACCATGATTTCTCCTGGCCACCTAATAGGAAAGGTTGAGAAAAATGACCTCGCACACTGCTGCAGAGCACTCACTGGTTGGACTATCCTGCTCTACGAGGTGGGCCCAGAGAGACTTTCACAATGAAAAGTGACACTCTCAAGTAGTTCTACTTTATACAGTTAGAATCCCAAGGTCTCTCCTACTTATCTTGCAATTGGAAATGGGGCCAGAAGAGTCTGTTTCCTATGTTTGCTGTGCTCCAAAGTGTAGTGGCTAGCAACCAAGCTGCCTTGTGATGTTCATTCTAAACTGGCTTGTCTTCACTGAAGAGCTGGAGAAGCTGTGCTGTGTTAGGCCAAAATAAGTATACTCTCTTTCAACTGTGCAAAATGGAGCGAGTCTAGAAAACCCATACTATCTACTCCATGATCCTTTTTTTACACTAACAATACCATTTTCTGATGGGGTTTGGGCAGGATTATGTTCATTGTACATAGCAGTCAAAGGTAGAATCCTACTTTGGTAGATCCCATTCCTTTTTCCCTTTTGAATTTGGTATATTTAAAATGAGAAAGTAAATATTCTTAATGTGTTATTGGCCCACCAATACTATGATTAATATTCACTCAAGTGTAGTCTTCAGGTGTGGTCCAAAGGGATGCTTTATAACAAAGCATTAGTCCAGTACTTTTAAAGTCATGACTTTTTCTATTATTGTTTAAAATGTATTTTACTTTTTCTTTAATAGTGGATCAGATTTCTGAAGAAGGCTCTTTAAACAGGTAGGATTTTATGGATTTTAAAAGTTATATGTTAAGGGAGTGCAGAGAAAAAAACTACAATTTCTAGAGTGTTCTGCTATGGCCTAGACCAGTGTTTCCCAACCTTCTCTCATGATGAGAATCACCTGGTGGAGTTGTTAAAACACAGATTCCTGAATCCCAACTAAGAAGTGCTAAACTAGAATTTTTGGGAACATATAGGTAAAATTGCATACCTAACTTAGTGCTCTGTATATAAAATCTGTCTTAGAGCACTAGTTAAGTATACAATTTTACCTATATGTTCCCAAAAATTCTAGTTTAGCACTTCTTAGTTGGGATTCAGGAATCTGTGTTTTAACAACTCCACCAGGTGATTCTCATCATGAGAGAAGGTTGGG
Organism: Pipistrellus hanaki; assembly: GCF_964339955.1. NCBI lineage: Eukaryota > Metazoa > Chordata > Mammalia > Chiroptera > Vespertilionidae > Pipistrellus > Pipistrellus hanaki. The sequence continues at coordinate 117,043,692 of NC_140503.1, read as the reverse complement.
AAACACTGGCCTAGACATTATAGTCATCTCAATAGCTCTGCAAAGTATCTGTGCTATTGTAGCCTAGTTTTTATTAAAGAGAAAACTGGGTTCAGGGAAGTGCATACATTGACATATGATTCCATAGTTAGCAAGTGGCTGACCCATAATTTGAATGTCAACCAGCTTGGCTCCCAAATATAATCTGTTGTCCCTCAACATCTATATTAATAAAGGGTAATGAGTTATATACTAATTAGGGTAGAAGTCTCTAGGACATCCATCTGGGCAAAGCCACACTGGCTGTGAGGGCCAAAGCCACATGGGAGGTGCAGGAGGAACAGGTGGGTCCAGTGTTGCTGGTCCAGCACTGTGGCTCCTTTTGCAGAGGCGGCAAGAAGGGGACACTGCATCCCTTGCAGCCTAGTCCTAGTGCTGCCCCTTCCACAGAGGCAGCCACAGAGGCAGCATTGTGGGCCCAGTCCAGGTGCCACACTTTCACAGAGGCTGGATGGGGTGCGACTTGTTGTGCCTCAACCTTCCAAAGCCCCTCCCCCAACTGGTCTGGCCCTATACCTCCCCCAACACACCAGTGGGCGGAGGCGGGGCCAGCTCTAAGAACCAAGGGCTCAGGGCCTGCAGCTGTGCTGGCCAGCAATGACAGCAGCATCAGAGTGATGATGGCAATGCCTTCCCCTCATAATCCTTGTGGCCTCCCGCAGAGGAGAACATCACTTGAGGGTTCCGGGACTGTAAGAGGGGGCAGCCTGGGTTTAGGGACCCTAACCCCACCCCTGTGCATGAATTTTGTGCACTGGGCCTCTAGTACACTGATAAGTTTTTGTATACAAAGGCAGGAAAATACAAAAGAGAATTGGATCAACTGAGAAAGTGAAATCACATTCTCTGGAAACTCTGATTTAGTGTTTTTCTAAGAGGCCCAACTAGTCCAAGCATTTATCTTAGTGGTAAATAGAATCTTGTTTTCCCCCACAAACCTTTTAGGGCCCACCTCAGTTAGCCATGGCCACAGAATCAAAGCTTGTACCTAAGCAAGGCCTAATCAAGTAAGCGTTGTTAGGTAAAATGATATCTATTCTTCTTGAGATGAATTATTTATCTCTAAGTAAAAGATATCTGTGTATAAGCCATGTTATGCTAATTAAATTCAAGGTGTATTTAGAGGATATTTTGAATTGATTTCTCTACTTACTAACTTCCCAGTCTGGTTTTCTTTCAGGCTGGTGCCTTTGCCTAGTGATGTGAAGTTTTATCTTTTCTTCCTAGAGTCCTGTTTTCCCCTTCCATGAGTTTCCTTGATTTTTCTTTTTTCTTTTTCTTTCTTTTTTTTTTTCAATTTATCTTCTTTCTTTGATGTCTCTTTCACTCTATTTTCTCCCCTTCTGCCAGCTCCAGGATTCTCCATTTTTCTATAGACAGAAACAAAGGCACATAGAATTTCAGGAGTTTAAGGAAGTCTGGCAATTAATTAATAAAAACAAACTTTAGTACTTCAACCGTGTTTAACATCCTGCCAAGTGGTGCATCTTCATTGAAGTCTTCCCCTACTTCAGGCTGGTGAGCACAGCACATTCTCTTATCTGTCAGAGGACTTAAATGAGCAATACCCAAAAGGGGCAAGAGGCGTCCATTTTGTCCCTTCAGTTTACCCTTGCAGATAACTTATAAAGTTGAACACTTAGCAGTAAAATGGTCAGCTCTAGGCAGACATATCCCATGTTAATGTGAGGAGTATACCAAATCAGCTGCTGAAGTAATTAGCTGCAATTGAGGATTCCCAAGGGGAAGTGATCTCTGTGTTATATGCATAGCCCTTAAGCTTGCTGGAAAAGATGAGTCCGCAAATACAGTCAGGATTCTTCTTCAGCAAGGTACTGATGTCTTTTCTCAAGTTAACTGTGGGTGGACTGCCAAAGAATATGCTTTTGTGAGTGGTTTTAGTTTGTATTTGATTTAAAATGCTAGTTATCACTAAAATGAGGTTTAAAATGGTTTCACTGATTCTTTTTATGTACCAGGTGAGATTTCATAGTTTGGTTCAGGCAGTTTGGGAGTGGCAGTGAATTAGTGTGTGTCTCCAGCCAGAAACAAAGCAAAGGCTTGTCTAGTTAGGAGGAGCAAAATGGCCAGATTCTTCACCTCAGAACTTTTAAGATCTTTATCTTAAAAGTAAACCCTCTATGTTCATTCCAAGTAAAACTTCTATGCATGGGGTTACAAATAAAGTCTCATCTCTGACTTTTGTAGCTAGTTATTTGGGGTCTTGAAGGGTTCACTTCAGCAGAAAAACCTGTATTTTCTGGAGGCTATCTCCTATTCTCTCCCCCTTGAATTCTTCAGGAACATAAAGGATCCCATAAGTCCAAGGGAGGCAATCTTCTCTCACAAGTCTTCTGGAGAGGTAAATCCCATTTCTGCAGAACTGCGATTGAAACTGGTCATATAGTCATGATTGATCTTCCTGGGCCTTCATGTTGATTCTCTCTTGGACTTGAAAGTCACAACCTTTTATTACTTTATATGCATATGCTTTTATCGATATGTTCAGCATATGTGCCACACACATGTCCTGGAAAGTCCATGTGGAGCTCACTCCTTATCCTACATCTTTGTAGACTAGTTACCCTTGGAGCTTTTTGTTTGTATTTTTCCGTGGCAGGCATTACTTGGAACTATTCTAAGCTGCCAGAGAGGTTCAAATACAGCTTCGGGAAAAGACCAGATTTTCCTTTCTCCTTTGTTACTGGATCTGTTCACTTTAAATCCTGTAGAGCATCTTTGTTTGGGTAGTGGAAGATGCCACATCACTGTCCCACAGTAGTGGGCACCACCTTGCCTTAGATTCCATAATTTTCTTTCTTTCTTTTTTTTTTAAATATATATTTTATTGATTTTACACAGAGAGGAATTGAAAGGGATAGAGAATTAGAAACATCGATGAGAGGGAAACATCTTGCACATCTTGTGCCCGCAACCAAGGTACATGCCCTTGACTGGAATCGAACCTGGGACCTTTCAGTCCGCAGGCCGACGCTCTATCCACTGAGCCAAACCGGTCTCGGCAGATTCCATAATTTTCATTGGCCCCTCAAGGAATCTCTTTGTCATACCAATGAATCTTTCCTAAGTGAGTTGAATTTACCTAAAGTTTCAAAATATTTTAAATTATGCCTCACAGGGAAAGCAGAAAAATCTGATTAAAAAATAGGTCATTGAGCCTTACAATTGCTAAGGCTCCATCCATGATTCATCAGTATCCATGTGTGACCAGTAGGATTCTATCTCCCAAGCCAATGGGGATGGACAAGAATATTAAGCTTCATTCACATAAAGATCTGCTGGTTCACAGTGTCAGTAGGTAGAGAAGGGATAGTACTAGTCCAGGCCAGGTCCTGGCTTCTATTAGTTTTCTTTCTGCTATTGGTAGGTTTTGCTGCAAAAACAAGGGAGCATTGTGTTAGCTGACTTGATGAGGAAATGTTTTGTACATACATTTATTTGCAAGTTATATATTAACTGAGATAACCTGAATTACAAATTACAAAGAATGAACAGACATAACACAATGTAATAATATTTTTTGAGACCTGCAACATTTAAATATTAGGAACTATGAAAATCCCATATTGGGATTTACTTGGCATTCCAAATGGTTTCAATAAATATAATTTATGAACAGATTTTTTTTCTTTGCTTACTGCTTCTCTGAGCATTTCTTTTCACTGTATTATCTCACTTAATCCTTGTAATAACCTTTATAATAAGGCAGTAAATTTCTTTTATTTTGTAGCGGAAGACTTTGAGCCAAAGAAAGTGACTTGTTTGAGAACAAATATCTGTTGGTTAGAGAACTAAGATGTCTGAGTTCAAGACACTTGCCATTATGTCAAGCTAACTCTACTTAATTCACAGAACTATACTTCCCTCAAATATGACTATTTCACATTCTTAAAAACAATTTCCATGCTTCATAAAGTTTGTAGGACTTAGAAATTTGAAGTATTTGATATAATTAACGTGTTAATATTAGCTTTGATATTATCTGAAGTATTCTTAGAATTTACTGTATTTGGAGAATATTTTCATATTCATATTATTTATCATCATTTTTTTTTGTACCCAGCAAGGAACAACTAGTTTGTGAATGCAAAGAAGAAAAGAAACCTCCAAAATCTGAAAGTAGCAATCTTGGTAAGACTTCTAATAGTGAATTACTCTTGATGCACCTACCATAAATGAAGTAAGAGTAAGGCAGTTTTAGAAATGAAAGAGTAGTGAAAAAATTCCAATGATGTGTAAGTTGCATGTATGTTTTCTTAATCTCTTTCTTAATAAAATAGCATTCAGTATGATTGAAAATGTTAATCATAGGTGATTTAAAATCTGGGGCAATGTTATTTGAAAAGATGTTCATTGATTTAGTCCTGATCCCTAAAGTGTTTTATATGATATCTTTATGTAAAAAATAAAAAAATATGTTAATTTAGGAAGTTGTGTGTTTCAACTATATTCACATGATAACAAATTGGACTTATTCTAAAAATGGATCTTAGCTTTAGCTGTTATGTCTAATGGATTATATTTAGTAAATGAATACTTGGTATTGCACAGTGATATGTCTCACTAAAAAAGTAACTAAAACTAGAAACTCAATAATACCTTCCTGGAACCACAAACAATAGCAAACCATAAGAGCTACACCACTTAGCCAGTGTGCAACAGTGCCAAAGAGATTGTGTCTTAAAGCTTTCTACTAAAGTACTGAAGTCAGCAATGCAATGACTGCCGAGAAGCATAGCAGGTTTGACATAGTATATTAACAAGGTCTCACTATTATCAACGTCATTGCTCAGAAGTCAAAACAGAATGAAATATGTTCACTTCATTAGTTGGATAATTGTCAGGACACTGTAATATCATTAGAATATGATGCTCTGTTGGCATAATCATAATAATGTCAAGGTAATCATAATAATATTCAAAGAGCCCAAACTGGAACTCAGGAAATGATAATAAAAGTACAAGAGTGTTTCACAATAAACAAAAATGCCAGTGTGCTACCCAGATGTGGCACCTAGTTTGTTGTGCAATCAGAACTGTTTGAGGACACCTTGGACTTAGTTGACCTTTATCAGAGGGCTGTGTAGGTTGGTTTGCATGTTATAGGAAATACAACTATGGAATAGCACTTGGACCTTGAAGGTTCTCATAATATGAGAGAGATGTCCCCTGGTTTATTTATGTGTTTGATTGTTTTTTAAACAGAATTTTCAAAGAAATTGTTAAAAATAACTTATTCATTCTTCCAATTCATCGTGTGCTATTTAACTCTCAGGTGTTTTTTAGGTGCTAATTGTTATTCTGATGTTGCAGAATAGGAACAGTTTAACAACACAGTCCTTCTCCTCTAATAGTTTGTTAGTATCATTGTCATTTCTGTTACTTACTAACTTTATTCAGTACTACTAGGTGCCAAAGCACATTAGGAGCTTAATATTATCCTTGTTAATTCTTTTGTATTGGCGTGTTGGATGTGCCAGCCTCTTTAAGTCCATGATGAGAATTAGAGTTTTTGAAATGTGGGTGAGGCCTTGGCCAGATGGTTCAGTTGCTTACTTAAAGCATTGTCCCTGATAAGCCATGGTTTCAATGACTGGTCAGGGCACATACCAGAATCACCCAATGAATGCATAAATAAGTGGAACCAATATTCCCTCTCTCTCCCTGTCTCTCCTCATCTTTCTAATGAATTTTTTTAAACTTTCAAAAAATAAATAAAAAGGTAGTTGTGCCTTTTTCCTTTATTAATTAAGGTATTACATATGTGTCCTTATCCTTCCATTGCCTCACCAGCCCCCCACTCATGCCCTCCCCACCTATTGTCTGTGTCCATTGCTTAGGCTTATATGCGCACATACAAGTCCTTTGGTTGATCTCTTCCCCTTAACCCCATCCTCCCCGACATTCCCTCTGAGGTTTGATCAATGCTTCTGTCTCCGGATCTGTTTTTGTTTATCAGTTTATGTTGTTCATTATATTGACTGAGATCATGTGATATTTATCTTTCTCAGACTGGCTTATTTTGTTTAACATAATGGTCTCCAGTTCTATCCATGTTGTTGCAAATGGTAAGAATTTCTTTTTTTATAGCAACGTAGTTGGAGGTTTTTAATCCACTCATCTGTTGTTGCACACTTAGGCTGTTTCCAAACCTTAGCTATGGTAAATTGTGCTGCTATGAACATAGGGGTGCATATATACTTTCTCATTTGTGTTCCTAGTTTCTAGGGTTGTATTCCTAGAAGTGGGATCAGTGGATCAAATGGGAGTTCCGTTTTTAGTTTTTGAGGAAATTCCATACTGTTCTCCACAGTGGGTGTACCATTCTGCATTGCTGGGTGTGTTTTAAAGTAAGCATGCAGACCACAAATAAGTTTGCCAGGTAAAGAGGCAGATGGTGACGTTTGGCAGGAGGAAGATTTCCTATAGAGGTTACACGTTTGACAGTAGGAAAGGCTAAGGTGTACAGGTGAGCTCTGAGGAATTTATGGGCAGTAAGTACTCTTGATGTGGCACAATGTGGGTTGGGAATGAGGTGATACGTATCGGTTCTAGTAATAATTAATGTCGTTTTTAAACATTCGTTTAAAATCTTGCTTGGCTTTGACTTGTATTGACATAACCTTCAAACACATGTGAAGTGCAATTAACAAGTTTTGCTTGAAAAAGTTTGTGTTTGGTTTGGTTTTTGTTGCAAAACTAGGGCTAAGAAGATGGCGGATGAAGAGCATATTCGGCACTGCATGCTTTACGAGTTCCAATTAGGAAGAAAAGCAAGTGAGGCTGCAAAAAACATCTGTAGTGCTCTTGGTCAAGATGCAGTTAGCGCCAGAAAATGCCAGCATTGCTTTGAGAAATTTCGCTAGGGAAATTTTTCGTTAGAGGACAAGAGTGGTCGAGGCCGTGTGTCCAATTTTGATCAAGAAGCTCTTCAAGCTCTTTTGGTGCAAAATCCTCAAATTACCCAACAAGAGCTTGCGACAACTTTAAATTGTTCACAAAAAACAATTTCCAATCAATTGCGTGCACTTGGCAAAGTCCAAAAGTTTGGAAAATGGGTTCCTCATGAGTTGACTGACAACAACGGTAATCAAAGAGTCACAATTTGCAGTTCGCTCCTCTCTCGTCAAAACCGTTTGCCGTTTTTAGAGCAAATTGTTACCGGAGATGAAGAATGGGTGCTGTATGTTAATTTGAAAAGGCGGCCTCAATGGTTGGACAAAAATGAGGCTCTGCAGCCCACGCCAAAACCTGACTTGCATGTGAAAAAAGTGATGTTGTGTGTTTGGTGGAATTTTAAAGGAATTCTTTATTATGAACTTTTACCATCTAACCAAACCATTACAAGTGCAGTATATAGTGCCCAATTGGAAAGGTTAGCCCAAGCTTTAAGAGAAAAAGAACCCACGCTGATTAATCGGAAGGGCGTAATTCTTCACCACGATAACGCACGACCACATACTGCAAGAATCACTGCTGAAAAACTGCGCCAGTTGGAATGGGAAGTTCTCCCTCAACCTGCATATTCTCCTGATATTGCCCCTTCCGATTATCATTTGTTTCGTTCTTTGCAAAACTTTCTTCTTGGAAAAAAATTTAATAATGAAGAATGCCTCAAAAATGCATTGACCGAATTTTTTGCATCAAAATCACAAGAATTTTACAACAGAGGGATTAAAATGCTTCCTGAGCGTTGGGCACAAGTAGTAGAAAACAACGGCAACTATATTGTTGATGAAATTTTGTTGTATTGTTTAAATAAATTCGATTTAAAAAAAAGTATTAGAAAACAACATTAATTATTACTAGACCTTATAGCTAAGGCAGGCTTATGAAAGTCTTCAGTACCACAGAAAGGACTAGATCTTTTTTCTTTTATACATTTTGTTAAAATATAGTTGGCACACACTATATTACATTCAGATATATGACAGAGTAATTTGACACTTACATTTCTGACAATGTGTTTACATTTCTAACTGTCTTACTGTGCAAAGTTATTGCAACTTGGACACGTTCCCTGTGCTGTGCAAGAGATCCCTGTGGCTTACATATTTTATAACGGGAAGGTTGCATTTCTTATTCATATTTTCCATTTCATCCAAATCCTTAACTCACTGCTCCCTGGCAACCATTGGTTTATTCTCTGTAGCTACGGGGTCTGTTTCTGGTATTTTATATTGCACATGTGAGTGAAATAATATGGTATTTGACTTTTCAATCTGATTTAACTTAGCATGACACCTTCAAGGTCTATCAATGTTGCCATAAATGGCAAGACTCCATTCTTACTTATGTCTGATTAATATTTCTTTCTGTATATATACATTTACATACCACATCTTCTTTATTCATTTATCTATTGCAGGACACTTAGATTATTTCCATATCCTGTCTATTGTAAATAATGCTGCAGTTCACATTAGGGGTGTGGATATCTTTTCAAATTCATGTTTATGTTTCTGTACAATAAACACCCAGACGTGGAATGGCAGTTCTATTTCCAATATTTTTGAGATAGCTCCATGTTAATTTTCACCGAGACTGAACCAATTTCCAATCACATGAACAGTGCACGAAGCTTTCTCTTTTCTCCATATCCTCGCCAACACTAGTTTTCCATTTATATTTTGGTGACAGCCGTTCTGAGAGGAGTGAGCTGGGACTTCATTATGGCTTTCATTTGTATACTCCTGATGAGTGATGTTGAGCTATGTGTTTCCTGTAACTTTTAAAAATATATATATTTTGTTTTTACAGAGAGAAAGGGAAAGGAAGAGTGAGATAGAAACATCAATGAGAGAGAATCATCATATCGATAGGCTGCTTCCTGCTGCCCCTGCTGGGGATCTAACCTGCAACCCAAGCCTATGCCCTGACTGGGAATTGAACCAGTGACCGCTTGGTGCAGCGGACAACTCTCAATGCCACACTGGCCTGGCCTATTTCTTTTAAATAGGGAGAAAACGAACAGACTTTCAGTTGACTCCCTAAGGTTTTATAGGCCTGAATTGCATCACATGCTCATTTCTAAACCACTTATTGGTAAACTAGGTACTGTGATGAGCTTGGTATAATCATTTCCCTTTTTGGAGCATGGGAGATACCACCTTATTTGGGTATCAGGACAGTAAATGTCCAAATATAGTCATAGTTGTCCAGCAAGAATGAGGAATGAGGTAGGGATTCAGCCATACTTTCTGCAGGGATGCATTGGAGTTTTGAGCAGAAGAGGAACAAGATTAGATTTGATTAGGGCCCTCTGGTTGTGGTATGAAGCAGGGAAAGCAAACTTTTATTTGTAAAGTGCCTGATTTTAGTCCATGTGGTCTGCCATATATACTCAAGTATGCCATTGTTGAGTGAGGGCAGACCTAGAGAATCTTCAAGTGAATAGGCACAGCTGTATTCCAGTGAGACTTTATTTGCAAAAACAATGGCATCTTGTATTTGGCCTGTGAGTCCTATTTTGCTGATGCCTCATGTGGAGGATATGTGGAAGGAAACCATGTAAAGAGACTGTGAGACAAAAAAGCTCTTGTCGCCGAGACCGGTTTGGCTCAATGGACAGAGTGTCGGCTTGGGGACTGAAGGGTCCCGGGTTCGATTCTGGTCAAGGACATGTACCTTGGTTGCGGGCATATCCCCAATAGGGGGTGTGCAAGAGGCAGCTGATTGATGACTCTCTCTCATCGATGTTTCTAATTCTCTATCTCTCTCCCTTCCTCTCTGTACAAAATCAATAAAATATATTTTAAAAAAAAAAAAAAAAAAAAAACCTCTTGTCTCCTTGGACTAGCATCAGTCCATTATGAAGTTTCCATCCTTCCATGCTAAAATGAGTCAGGAAGCTCAATTATTCCATTTAAAATGTTGGAGTTTTTATAGATCGATGTATTCTTTATTTGTTTTGCTTTCAAAATCTTAATAATTTAAGAAGGAACAATAATAGTTGTTGGTATCTTTCCCCATGTGAGAGCCACCTATTAAGAGCCTATGTTTGACTATGACAGCATATAGAAGCAAAATAAAAGCAGAGGGAGTAGAGAGGACTATTTCATATGATTGTGTTGATAATTTCAAGTAGGGAGTTATCAGGGAGAGATAAATCTAAGGTAACTCATAGGTTTCCAGGCAGTGCACTGGCATTTAGATTGCACATAAGAATAGGACTTTGTCAGATGAACAGGAAAGAGCAACAGTTCAAGAAGAAATACCAGTACTTTTTTAAACATGTTGTTTTCTTTAAAAAATATTTTTATTGATTTCAGAGGAAGGGATAAGGAGAGAGAGATAGAAGCATCAATGATGGGAGGAATCCTGGGTTGGCTGCCTACTGTAGGCCTCTACTGGGGATTGAGCCTACACCCTAGGTATGTGCTCTGACAGAGAACCCAACCTTGACCTTCTGGTTCACAGGTCAGCTCTCAATCTCTGAGCCATGGTAGCTGGGCCATACACATTGAGTTTGATAGAATATCATTAGAATATCATGGATATCTACATTTTGGGTACTTTTTTTTTTTTTTTTTTTTTTTTTTTTTACTTTTTGACTTTTCCTGTCAAGAATTGCCTTTAATAGGTGAGCTATGATTTTAGTTTAATAAAAATTAAAAAAGTATATTAGGAACAAATAAACTTTGTAATCACTAGAACATGATTTTAGTATATGGAATAATTTTTGTTTTTCTACAGTTATTATAAAAAGTAATTCAAACCTGTTCAGTTGGAGAAAATTGTCAGTGCAATATTTTCATTTTCTTTCTTAGAGTGGTCTTGCTATAGAACCTGTTGTCAATCATTAGGATTCTGTATTTCTATTCTGAGTCAATAGAATTGTTTCATATTATTTTCTGACATCATTGTTTCATTTATCCCATTTCTGCCTTTATTCCAATAGCTACAGATCTGGAGGAATCTCTAAAATCAGCACAAACCGAAACAAAATCAAAGACAGGTATTTTGTGAAATACCAGCTTCTGACTGTAATCATGTATAACATATCAACCCAAATAATAGCAATTTCACATAATTCAATTTTGTTAGATGTTCCTTAACACACACTTAGGACTGCTTATTCACTAGAAAAATGTATAAGACTCAGCATACAGTTGTGTTCATACCTGAGATTTATTACAGTAAAAGGCCAAAGTAAAATCAGCAAAGAGAAAAGGTGTGTGTGATAGAGGGTGGAGGACACCAGGCACAAGCTTCTAAGAGTCCTCTCCCTGTGGAGTTGGCAGGAGGTGCTTAGTTAGATTGTGACAGCACATGTGAAACAACGTCATCTCCCAGTCTTGTTAGACTCAGTGCCAAGGTTTTTATGGCATGCTAGTCACATGGACATCTCCCCCATAGCCTGTACCTAAATTCTAGATTCCCAGAAGGAAGTCAAGTATTCAGCATGAACCCCATCAGTTGTACAAAGTGTTTAGGCTCCAGGGCCACTCTTCTCAGTTAGCAAAAGGTGGAAACTCCCCAAATTCAGGTTTTCAATCTCCAACTGAAGAATAGCCGTATAAGGAGGACTTTCTCAGGATAGCAGTCTTAGTCCTGCTGCATAAACATTTTCTGCACAGCAGGTATAGCCATGACTGAATTTTTGGCATTGGTTTAAGATCTGTTTTCAAAGCAAGTAATATTGTAATATAACGTGGAACTGGTTTCAGTTGCATAATTCATAATTGCTCGCAATGCTGGTTACCATTATTATTCTTGGTGGGCATTTAATAGGTATTTGTACATAAATTACAAGTCTGATATAAGGCAATTATAAACTTTCCTTTTTATCCATAATGTTTCTGGATAATTTTTAGATAAAATCTGCATGATAATTTCTGATTTAACATTAGAATAAAAAGAATCTTTTAATTACCTGGATGATTCAGTTTATATTGCACTAAATCCCCACTTATTATTATAAAACAAGATAGTCAACCATTTTTATCAAGTATTTTCTTGCCCTAGTATAAAATTAAAATTCTTGGCTTTATATATGTCTTTCTATAAGCTTCACTTTATTGTGGTGATAATAGTCTATATTCTTTTTTATTCAAATCTTTATTGTTGAAAATATTACATATGTCTCCTCCCCCCTCCCCCCATTGACCTCTCCCTGTCTGCTCCTGCCCCCATCACATGCCCTCACTCCCCCTATTGGTTATGTTTATATGCACGCATACAAGTTTCCTTGTTCATCTCTTAGGCCTCCCCATCACCATCGGTAGTTTGAAGGTCTGTTCAATGCTTCTATGTCTCTTAATACCCATATTCTCATACTTGGATTTTTATATTAATTTCTAAGGTGACTACGTCTTGAGAATATTATTACTATATTGATAAATGTCAATAACAATTTCAGAAAATACCTTATTTTTAAAGAAAAATTCATAATTCTTAGTTTTTAGATGAGTTTTAGGTTCACAGCAATATATTGTAGTACAGAGTTCCCATAAACTCCATGTGCCCTACACAAACAGCCTCGCTCATTTTACATCCTGCAATAGAGAGGCATATCAACAAAAGTCCATAGTTTACGTTAAGGATCACTCTTGCTGTTGTTTGGTCTATGGGTTTGGACAAATGTATGTTGACTCGTATCTGCAATTACAGTATCATATACAATCTTTTCACACCCTTAAAAATTATCTATGTTCTGCTTATTCATCCATCCCTTCTCCCTCAACACTGGTACCAGTGATAGTTTGGCCTTTTCCTGAATGTTGTGCAGTTGGCATCATACCGTAGGTATCTTTTGAGTGTTTAAAAAATTAAAATTCCAAGTTAACTGGATGTATTTATCCAAGATGTTCTTTTTCCTTTGGGGTTGCTGTTGTTTATCAGCTTAGGCTCTGATGAATTGTGCCATATACACTCAAGAAGAATGATTTCTCTAGGCATTTGCCACATAATGGGGAGGGTGAGAAAAATGACCTCACACACTACTGCAGAGCACTAACTGGTTGGACCATCCTGCCCTATGAGGTGGGCCCAGAGAGACTTTCAGACTGAAAGGAGACACTCTTAAGCAATTCTACTTTATACAGTTGGACTCCCAAGGTCTCTCCTACTTATTTTGCAATTGGAAATGGGGCATAAAGAGTTTGGTTCCTATGTTTTGCTGTGCTGCAAAATGTAGGGCCGATCAGCCAAGATTCATTGTGATGGATTGTTTCATCTGAAACTGGCTAGCCCTCACTGAAAAGCTGGAAAAGTTGTATGTGTTAGGACAAAATAAGTGTACTCTCTTTCAACTGCTTTAAAGGGAGGGAGTCCAGAAAACTCATACTATAATAGATAGGTTTGACATTGTTACTCTGTGATTCTTTATCACTAACAATACCATTTTTGTCTGTCTGATGGGGTTTGGTTAGGATTATATTTATGGTATATAGCAGTGTAAAGGTAGGTATTACATTTTGATAGATCCCATTCTTTTTTCCCCTTGCATTTTGTGTATTTAATGAGAAAATAAGTGTTCTTAATGTATTACTGGCCTACCAATACTATGATTAATGTTTGCTCTAGTATAGTCTTCAGGTGTAGTCCCAAAGAAATACTTTCCAACAAAACATTAGTCAGGTACTTTTAAATTTCTGCAGTTTTTAATTATTGTTTTAAAGTGTAATTTATCTTTTTTCTTTAATAGTGGATGAGATCTCTGTAGAAGTCTCTTTAAACAGGTAAAATATTATGGATTTTTAAAAATTTAACTTAATTGAGGCAATGATGAGAAAAGAAACTGCCGTTTCTAGAATGTTCTACTGAGGACTAGACCATAATTTATGTAATGAACCTGTGTATAGTCATCATAATAGCTCTGCAAAATAGGTGTGCTATTTAGCCTATTTTGTATTAATGAGGCAACTGTCATTCAAGGAGGTGGATGCATTGACCCATGATTCCAGAGTCAGCAAGTTTCTGGCCCATGATTTGACTGTCAACTAGTTTGGCTCCCAAATCTACTCTCTTGTGCCTCAACTTACACTGATAAGTTCCTGTGCACCACTGGCATGGAGATATGTATGAGAATCAGATCAACTCAGTGAAATCTGATTGTGTTTTATCTCTGATATGGGGTTTTTCTGAGAGGCCAGATTAGTCCAAGCATTTAACTTATTATCCTGGACAATTGCAGTGGTAAATAGCACCTTGTTCTTCTCAACAAACCTTATGGACTCATTTCATTTAGTTATGGCCACAGAACCAAAGGCTTTCCCTATGCAAGGTCTAATCAGGCAAGCGTTTTTAGGTAAAATTATATCTATTCTTCTTGAAATGAATTATTTATCTGTAGGTAAGTAATATTTATGTGTAGACAATGTTATGTGAATGTAATTCAGCATGTATTTAGAGGATATTTCTAACTGTTTTCTCTAACTTACTGACTTCCCAATCTGTTTTCTTTTCAGGCTGGTACCTTTGCCTAGTTGTGTGTGTGTGTTTTTTTTTGTTTGTTTTTTTCTTTTTTTTCTTTTTTCCAAGTCCTTTTTTCTCTCTTCTCTTTTATTGATTTTAGTTCTCTATTTTTGTGTGTGTGTGTTTCTTTCATTGTGTTATTTTTTCTACTTCTGCAAGCTCCAGGGTTCTCCATTTATCTATATTCAGAATCAAAGGAATGTAGAATTTGAAGAGTTGAAGGAAGCCCAGCATTGTATAATAATAAAAGCATAATATGCTGATTAGGCTGGACAGCCAAACAACTTCCAGGACATCATTTTGGATGTCCTTCTGAAGGAAGCCAAGATGGCTGGGTCTGAGGCAGTGGCAGTTAGGAACAATCAGGCAGGCAGGCTGAGTATTTAGGGGCAATCAGGCAGGCAGCCGGCCGAGCAATTAGGGGTAATCAGGCTGACAGGCAGGCAGGCAGAGTGTTTAGAGGAGATCTGACTGGCAGGTGAGTTGTTAGTGGCAATTAGGCAGGCAGGCAGAGTAGGTAGGGGTGACCAGGCAGGCAGGCAAGCAGTCAGGGGCATCAAGCAGAAAGACAGGAAGAGTGGTTAGGGATGATCTAACAGGTAGGCAGGTGAGCAGCTAGGAGCCAGCAGTCCCAGAATGCAAGAGGGTGCATGGGTAGCCCTCCACCAATTTCCTGCACTGGGCCTCTAATTAATTAATAAAAACACATTTTAGTAGGTCATCCTGTGTTTAACATCCTGGCCCATTAAATCTTTCCCTTTTTCTGACTAGTGACCTCAGCATAGTTTATTGTCTGTTAGACTTTACATTAGCAACACGCAAGTGGTCAAGAGGCATCCATTTTGTCCCTTCATTTTAGCCTTTGAGGTAACCCACAAAGATGAACACTTCAGCAAGTAAATGGGCAACTCTAGATAGACAAACAGGGCATTAACATTGGGAGTATACCTAATTAGCTGCTGAAATAATTATCTGTATTGAAGATGCTGAGGGGAAGTGATCTCTGTGTTATACGCATAGCCTTTATGCTTTCTAGAAATGATGAGTCCACAAAATCAATCAGGATTCTTCTTCAGCGAGGTACTGATGTCTTTTCTCAGAATACTGTGGGTGGACTCTTGAAGAGTGTGCTTTTGTGAGTGGTGATAATTTGTGTTTGTTTTAAAATGGTGGTTATGACTAAACTGAGGTTTAAAACAATTTCACTGTTCGTTTTTATGTACCAGGTGAGATTTTATAGTTTAGTTCAGGCAGTTTGGGAATAGCAATGAGCTTGTATCATCTTCAGCCAGATGATGAAGCCAGAAACCGAGCAAAGGCTCCACTAGTTAGGATGAGCAATGTGCCAGATGCTTTCTCTCAGAACTTTTAAGATCTTTATCCATTTCACTCCAAGTAGAACCTCTCTGCATGTGATTACAGATAGAGTATCATCTCTGATTTTCTAGTTTGTTATGTGAGATCTTTTGTAGAAAAATCTGTGTTTTCTGGAAGTTATCACCTATACTCTTCCCCTTGAATTCTTCAGGAATATAAAGAATTCCTTAAGTCAAAGGGAGACAGTTTCTTTCACACTTCAGATGCAAAGGTAAGAAGACAGTCTAATCTGTCTGTTACTTTCTTTTGTCTTTTTTCTGAAGACTTGGCACTGAAACTGGTCCTGTAGTCATGACTGATCTTTGCTCCTGAGTGGGCCTTGCTGATCCAGATTCCTGAGTCTTCATGTTGATCCTTTCTTGGACTTGAGGGTCACAGCTTTTTTATTAGTTTACATACATATGCTGTTATGCTCAGCCACTATTCCAATTACCACCATCCTTAAAAAAACACAATCTCATTGGGGCTGTTGCACACTGGCTAAGTGATAGAGCTCTTATTGTTGAACATTTGTTTGTGATACCAGGAAAGTATTATAGAGTTCCCAATATTAACTACTTTTTTAATAAGACGAACCTATGTGTTACAAGTATTCATTTAATAAATGTAATCCATTTGCTGTAAAAACGAAGTAAAAGATCCCTTTTTAGAAAAAGTCCAATTTGGTATAATGTGAATATAACAGAAACATATAATATCCTAACTTACCATCTTTTTCTTGCTTATATTATATAAATATATCACATGGAATTATAGGGGTTAAGACAACATAAATGAAATTTCTAATAATGTTGCACCATATTTTAAATTACTTACATTTAACATTTTTAATCATTCTGACTATTATTCAATTAAGAAAGAGATTAAGGAAAACTACACATACAACTTACACAGTGTTTGGTAGTTTTTCCCTGCTCTTTCATAATTAAAACTCCCTTACTCTTACTTCATCTTTGGTAGGAGCACCAAGAGGCATTCATTATCAAAATTCTTACCAACAAGGCTACTTTCCGATGATTGGGTTTTTCCTTCTTCATATTCAGAAGTTAGTTGTTGTTTGCTGTGTACAATAAAGGAGAATAAATAATACTACTGCCTTAATATGAATATAAAATATTTTCATAATATAGTAAATTCTTAGAATATTTCAGATAATATCAGAGCTAATACTAAAACATTCAGTAGACCGAACACTTCAAATTTATAAGTTCTATGAACCCTTTCGGAACCATAAATTTTTAAAAAAGAATGTAGTCATGAATTGAGTGCAGTACAGTTCAGCTAATTAAATAGAGTCTGCTTCACATAAAGGCAAGTGTCTTGAACTCAGACATCCTAGTTCTATAAGCAACAGCTATTCATTCTCAAATGAGTAATTTTTTTGGCTCAAGATCCTCCACTACAAGCTTTTGAAAGGTTGATAGAAGGATTAAATGAGATAACACAGAAAAAAATGCTCAGAGAAACATGAACTTCATTTGCTGAAACTATTTTGGAATCCCAAATAAATCCCTATGTGGTTTTTTTTCATAGTCCCTAAATTCAAATGTTGAAGTTTTCTGAAAATGTTATTATGTTGGGTTATTACCTCATATTTTACTTGTGTATTGTAATTCAAGGTGTTTCATTTATTCTATAACTTGCAACTAAATTTATGTAAAAATGTATTTCCTCATGAAGTCCAATAACACAATGCTCCCTTAATTTTTTAGTGAATCATACCAAGGGCAGAAAGAACCATAATCAGATACAGGACCTGGCCTGTACTACCACTACCCCTATTCCATTGATCTATATATCTCTTCTTATATCTGTACCAGGCTGTTTTGAGAACAGTGGCTTTGTAATACAGATTGAAACATGGTATTGTGATCCCCCCTACTTTACTCTTCTTTTTCAGGATTGGTGCAGCTATTTTGGGTCTTTTTTTATTCCAGATGAATTTTTGATAAGGTCACTCTAGGTCTGTGAAATATGTTATTTGGTATTTTACTGGGGAGTGCATTGAATCTATAGATTGGTTTGGATAATATAGACATTTTAATGATGTTTATTCTACCTGTCCTTGAACACAGTATGTTCTTCCATCTGCTTATTTCTTCATCTATCTATTTTTTTAGTGCCTTGTAGTTTTCCACAAATAGTTCTGTTACCTCTTTAGTAAAGTTTATTTCTACGTATCTTAATTTTTTTTGGTGTGATGGTTAATGGGATTGCTTTTTTAATCTCTCTTTCTGTAAGTTCACTATTGGTGTATAGAAATGCCATAGAATTTGTGGCATTAATTTTGTATTCTGCTGCATTGCCAAATTTATTTACTTATTCTAATAATTTTTTGATGGACTCTAAAGTTTTCTATGTTCAGTATCATGTCATCTGCAAATAAGGACAGATTTACTTCTTCTTTTCCAATTTAGATGCCTTTTATTTCTTTTTCTTATCTAATCCCAATGTCCTATATTTCCAGTACAATGTCAAACAGGAGTGGTAAGAGTGGGCATCTCTGTTTTGTTCCTATTTTAGGGGAAATGGTTTTAGTTTTTGCCCATTGAGTATGATGTTGGCTATCTATAGTTTTTATTAATATTTTTTATGGCTTTTATTATGTTGAGGTATGATTCTTCTATTCGCACCTTGCTGAGAGTTTTTATCAAGAAAGGATGTTGGAATTTGTCAAATGCTTTTTCTGCATCAATTGATATGATTATGTGATTTGTAACCTCTCAATTTGTTTATGTGATCTATCACATTTATTGATTTGTGGATATTTTACCATCCCTGGATCCCCAGGATAAATCTTACTTGGTCATGGTGTATGATCTCTATGATGTACTGCTGGATCTGATTTGGCACAGTTTTGTTGAGGATTTTAGCATCTACGTTCATGAGGTATATTGGTGTGTAATTCTCTTTCATTGTGTTGTTTTTATCTGGTTTTGGTATTAGGGTGTTGCTGGTTCATAGAATAAGCTTGGAAGTGTTCCTTCTTGCTGAAATTTTTGAATAGTCTGAGGAGAATAGGTTTTAGTTTTTCCTTGAATATTTGGTAAAGTTCACTGTGAAGCTCTCTGGCCTCAGGCTTTTGTTTCCTGGAAGCTTTTTGATGACCGCTTAAATTTCTTCCTTAGTTATCATCTGTTGAGGTTTTTATATTCTTCCTGAATGAGTTTTGGAAGGTTGAATTTTTCTAGGAATATGACCATTTCCTCCAGGTTGTCCAGTTTGTTGGAAAAGAGTTGTTCATAGTATTTTTCTTTTTTAACAATCTTTTATATTTTGGTTGGGTTTCTGTTACTTCATCTCTTTCATTGCTGATTTTGTTTCTTTGCTTCTTGGTGAGCCTGGCTAGAGGTTCATCAATCTTGTTTATCCTTTCAAAGAACTAGCTCTTGGTTTCTCTGATCTTTTGTATGGTTTATCTACACTAATAAAAGAGAAAAATGCTAATTGACTGTACCTTTGCTATGCCCACAGCCAATCAGAGTGAGTATGCAAATTACCCCAACAAATATGGTGGTTAATTTGCATATGCTGAGGGAGGGAGGGGTGAAGACTGGAGACAGCATAGAAGGAAGATGGAGAAAAAGTAGAAAGCAAGGCGGCTGCCAGAAGGAAAGTGCGGGTAGTGCAGGCTGCAGAGATGGAGGCAGGCACAGCCATGGCCACAACAGAGGCAGTAGGTGGGAGGGCTAGCGGTGGAGCAAGCTCTCACGGCCTCAGTGGCTGCTTGCAGGAATTTTCCTGCAATGGGCTCCTAATTTATTTATATTTTTGGTCTCCGTGTCATTTATTTCTGCTCTGATCTTTATTATTTCCTCTTGTGCACTCCATTTTTTTCATGTTTCTCTCTAATTATTGAAGTTGTAGTGATAGATGATTTACTATCACTTTTTATTTTTATTTTTTTGAGATGGGCCTGTAAGCTATAAACTTTCCCTCAGGTCTGCTTTCATTGTGTCCAATAGATTTTGGATTGTTGTGTTTTATTGTCATTAATTTCCCGGATGTTTTTAATTTCTTCTTTATCTCTTTGGTAACCCAATTATTGTTTAATAGCATGCTATACAGCTTCTAAGTGTTTGAATTTTTTGGATTGTTTCTCTAGTTAGAATGCTTTTAGATTCAGATAATAGGTGCCCTAATTAACAGAGGCTGAAACAATAGGAACAGGATTGTCTTGGTGCTTCAATGATGTCATCAGGATCCCCATTGCAGATCTTTGTTCAGCTGTGATGTTGTCAGTGATTATGTTTGCTTTCCTGGTCAGCTAATTAGCAATGGCTCCAAAGCATCCTATTCTCAAATATCAATATGTGAAGGTCAGAAGGATTGCTTTTCCTTAGGGGTTTCTTTTTCCTTTCTTAAACGTTTTGTTAGAGTTAGTGATCCTGAGCTGGTTTGGCTCAGTGGATAGAGCATTGGCCTGCAGACCAAAGGGTCCTTGGTTTGATTGTGGTCAAGGGCTTTTACCCTGGTTTCTGTCTCCTCTGGGGCTCTGACCCTGGTCAGGGCTTGTGCAGGAGGCAACCAATTGATAAGTTTCTCTCACATCAATATTTCTCTCTGTCTTTCTCTCTTTCATTCTCTCTAAAAATCAATAGATAAATATTCTCAGCTGAGGAATTAAAAAAAAAAAGTAGAGTTGGCACACATTATATTACTTTCAAGTGTACAACCATAGTGATTGGATATTTATGTACCTTAAGTGTGTTCACATGTGTTTACAATAATATGTGTAGTAACCATCTGACACCATGAAAAGTTATTACAATATTGGTCTCACAGGGGGAGAACTGCTAACTCAGAAGCCAGGCTCACAGCTGGTGCGCAGCACAGTGGGGTTAGCAGCAGAAGCCTCTCCAGCCTCCCAGGCAGCGCTAAGGACTCCTTGGGGGTCCTGGACTTTGAGAGGCCACAGGCTAGGTTGAACAACCCCTCACCCCCAATGCACAAATGTCATGCACAGGGCCTCTGGTTTGTACATAAATTACTAGGGCAATGCTAGGCAATGATAAGCTTTTCTTTTTATCAAATTTATCTTTCAAGATAATTTTTAGATAAAATCAACACAATGAATTCTGACTTAAAATTTGAATTCAAAGTGTCTTTTTATTAAATGGATGATTCAGTTTTGATTTATATTGCACTAAATCTCCATATGTAATTATAAATCATTTTCTTGCTCACGTATACAATTCAAGTCATTGGCTTTATTTATATCTTTCCACATACTCCACTCAGATGTGGGGATAATATTCATATTTTACCTGGTCAGCATGGATCAGTGGTTGAGTATTGACCCATGAACAAAAAGGTCACAGTTGGATTCCATGTCAGGGCCTATGCAAGTGTTGGGTGTTCAATCCCCAGTGTGGGACATGTAAGAGGAAGCCACTGATGATTTTCTCTCATAACTGATGTTTCAATCTCTCTCTTCCTCTCCTTTCCTTTATGAGGTTAATTAAAATAAATATTTTAATAAGCCATATTCTGATATTTGGATCTTTATTTCAATTTCCAAGCTGAATGTTTCTTGAGATAATAATGATCTGTTGATATATGTTAATATCAGATTATTTTTTAAAAGAAAAATTGACAAGCCCTTTTTTAGAGCTCTTTTAGGTTCATAGGAAAATTGAGAGGAGTACAGAGAGTTTCCATAAACCCCACATCCCAAACAAAGACTTGCTCATTTTGATACCCTGTACCAGAGAGGTACAATTATTACAATGGATGGACCTACATTGATTCATCATTATCAACCAAAGTTCATAGATATCCTTAAAGTTCACTCTTGGTGGTATACATTCTATGGGATTTGACAGATGTCTGATGACATGTACCTACCATCATAGTATCATATACAATCTTTTCACTGCCCTAAAAATCTGCTGTGCTCTGACTATTCCACCCTCCCTTCTCTAATCACTGATCTTTTTTACTGTCTTCATAAATTTGCCTTTTCTTGATTTTCATTGGATGTAGTTATCCAAGACTTTCTTTGTCCTTAGTTGTTTGTTGTTGTTGTTCTTCAGCATAGGATCTCATGACATATACCACACAAACTGAAAAAACATGCTTTCTCTTGGCATTTGCCACCCAATGGGGAGGGTTGAGAAAAATGGCCTCACACACTACTGCAGAGCACTAATGGTCTCTACCACCTGCTCTATAAGGTGGGAGCAGATATACTCCAGCAATGGAAAGAGACAGTCTCAAATGGTTCTACTTTATACAACTGGAATCCCAAAGTCTTTCTTATTTAAGTTGCAATTGGGAATGGGACCAGAAGACACTGTTTCCTATGTTTTGCTGTGCATAAAGTGTAGTGCTTGGTGATTAAGCTTCCTTGTCTTGGAATGTTTCACCCTAAATGGGCTAGTCTTCACTGAAGGGCTAGAAAAGTAGTATTGTGTTAGTGCATAAGAGGTTTCTCTTTACTAACTGCTCCTAATGGACGAAGTTCAGGAAACTCATGCTCTTTTACGTTTATTGTTATTCTATGAGTAGAGGCCTGATGCACGAAATTCATGCAATGGGCTTGGCCCTTGCAGTTATGGTAGCTTCCCTCAACCCTCCCAGCCAGGGCTTCATGCAGAAGTTTGTCCAGAGGAACACCCAGTCTAACTAGCATATTATGTTTTATTATTATAGATTCTGCTTCTACCAACAATACCATTTTCTGTCAGTCTGATGTGGTTTGGTTAGGATTATGTTCATTGTAAATAATAGGTCACAGATAAGTATCAAATTTTGATAGATCCCATTCATTTTTTCCCTTGCATTTGGTATATTTAAAAAGAGAATATATGAATATATTAGTGAATTACCAATAATCTTATATACCATATTTTCTGGCATATAAGACAACCCCCTAATTTTACAGTTAAAACATAGGTTTAGGCCTATATTCGCTGTATAAGACTACCCCCCACTTCCGAGGCAACACCAGTTCTTTTTTAATAGGCTGCCTCTCTGACTCTGGCCAATCTGAGCAGGCTTTTTATGCATGCAAATTATACATGTTCTGTACCTGAAGCTACACTGTGTTCTAGTAAAAAGCCTAGTAATCAAAGGTTAATATGCAAATTAACAGAACAGCAGAACAACTGGTCGCTATAATGTACACTGACCACCAGGGGGAAGCTCCTGCATTGAGCATCTGCCCCTGGTGGTCAGTGCGCTCAGACAGGGGGAGTGCTGTTCAGCCAAGAGCTGGGCTAATAGTTGGCAAGTGCAGTGGTGGTAGAGGAGAGTATTCCCCTCGGCAGCAGGGCTGAGGATGTCCATCTGATGGCTTAGGCCTGCTCCCCATGGGATCCCTAACTGCGAGAGGACACAAGCTTGGCTGAGGGGCCCCTTCCCCCGAGTGTACGAATTTTGTGCACTGGGCCTCTAGTATGATTAATATTCACTATAGTATAATCTTTAGGTTTGGCTCCACATTTCTAATAAAACACTACTCAAGTACTTTTAAAGTCTTATATTTTATTATTGTTTTAAAATGTATTTCTTTTTTTTTTTCTTTAATAGTGGAAGATATCCCTGAAGAAGAAGAATCTTTAAGCAGGTTGGATTTCATGGATTTTTTAAAGGTTTCTGTTTTACCCATGGGAATGTAGAGAAAAAAACTACCATTTCTAGAGTGTTCTATTTTGGGCTAGACTCTATATTGTGTAATTCACCTGTGTTATATAATCATCACAATAACCCTGCAAAGTAGGTGTGCTATCATAGTCTACATTTTATTAATGAGTCAACTTTGGTTCAGGGAATTGAATGAATTGACCCATGATTCCATAGGTAGGAAGGGGCCGACCCATGGTTTGACTGTCAAACTGCTTGGATCTGAAAATTTTCTGCTGTTTCTCAACATATACTGATAAGTTCCCATGTAGCTCTGCCATGGGGATAAAGATGAAAAGCAGAGCAACCCAGAAAGCCAAATCTGATGGTGTGTTAACACTGATTTAGAGATTTTCTCAGAGGCCCTGCTAATCTAATCATTTATCTTACTCTCCTGGACAATTGTAGTGATAAATAGGACCGTGTTTTTCCCACCAAAGCTTTTAGGGCCCATCATGGTTAGCTATGGCCACAGAACCAAAGTAAGACCTAAAAAGGCACATGCCTTTAGCTAAAATGATATTCATTTTTCTTAAGATGAATTTTTTATCTGTAAGTTAATAATGTCTTTGTATAGACCATGTTTTGGTAATTAAATTCATCATATATTTAGAGGATATTTCTAATTGATTTCTCTGTTTGCTGATTTCACAGTCTGGTTTTCCCATCAGGCTGGTACCTTCGCCTCGTTGTATGAATGTTTTTCTTTTTCTCTTGGAGTCCTTTTTTCCTCCTCCATGACTTTTCTTGATTTTTCACTCTCTTCTCTGACATCATTGGTATTTTTCATTGTATATTTTTCCACCTCTACCAGTAATGTTGTACCACAGACAGAATCAAGGGCGTGTAGAATTTCAGGAGTTTATGAAAGCCCAGCAATTAATTACAGCACCCTTCCGTCCTTCAACCTGTGTTTAACATCCTGGACATGTGGGGATCTTCAGTTAAATCTCCCCCCATTTCAGAGTAGTTACCTCAGCATAGTCTCTTATCTCTTAGAAGACTTTAAATTAGCAATCTAATTTAGTAAGTGGACAAGAGGCATCCTTTTTGTCCCTTCATTTTATCCTCGGAGGTAATTTCTAAAGATGAACAATTCAGCATGTGAGTGATCCTTTCTGGACAGACAACATTGGATTCACTTGGGGAGTACATCACTTGGGGAGTGGTCTTTTATGGACATACAAGAGGGTATTCACTTGGGGAGTACATCAGTTAGCTATTGAAATAACATATTTGAAGATGCTGAGGGGGAGGTGATCTCTGTGTTACATGCGTAGCCTTCATGCTTGATGGAAATGATGAGTCTGCAAATACAGTCAGGCTTCTTCAGCAAGGTTCTGATGTGTTTTCTCAAGATAACTTGGGGGGGGGCAGGGTGTTGTCAAAGAATATGCTTTTGTTACTGATTTTAATTTCTAAGTGTTTGCTTTAAAATGCAGGTCATCATTAAACTGAGATTTAAAATGGTTTCACTGTTCCTTTTTATGTACCAGGTGAGCTTTCACAGTTCAGTTCCGGCAGTTTGGGAATGACAGTGAGTTAGTATTTGTCTTCAGTCAGAAACCAAGAAAAGCTCAACCAGTTAGAAGCAATGGGACATATTCTATAACTCAGAGCTTTAAGAAATTTATTCATTTCATTCCAAGTAGAACCTCCATGCATGGGGTTAGATGTAAAGTCTCATCTCTGATTTTTTTCTAACTGGCTATTTGTGGTCTTGAAGTGTTCACTGTATCAGAAAAAATCTGCATTTTCTGGGGTTATCTCTTCTGCCCAACATGGAGTTCTTCAGGAAATAAAGGATCCCCTAATTCTAAGGGAGACAGACTTTTTTCACAAGTGAGATGGAGAGCTATAAAAGGACATTCTAACCTTTCTGTTGTTTCCATTGATTCTATTGCTGCAGAGTTGCTATTGAAATTGGACCAATATTCATGATTGATCTTTGCTCCAGGGTTGGCCTTGTTGATCCAGATTACTGATTCTTCATGTTGCTTGACACTTGGATTTGAAAATCACATTTTTTTTTTTTTAGTTTACACACATTTGCTTGTATCTATAGTCACTATACCAATTATCAGCACTCTATTATGGTAGCTGGGCTCCCTAGAATTACTCACACACTGCCTCCCCCTGCCCAGTCTTAACACACCTTGGAAAGTTTATGTGGAGCTTCCTTCTTAGCCCAGACCTTTGAGCCTGTTTTTTGTATTTTCTACTAGCAGATGTTAGTGGAGACCGTTCTAAGCTGTCAGAGAGGTTCAAATATTACTGCAGTTAATCAGACTTTCCTTTCTCCTTTGTCACCTGATCTTTCCCTTCGGTCTCTTTATATCCTGTAGAGCATCTTAGTTGACGGTCCTATGTTGCCTTTACCTGAGTAGTACATGTCAACTTGAGATTCATTCCATAACTGAGGTTGGCAACTCCAGTGCTCTCTTTGCCATAAGAGTGAAACATTCCCAAGTGATTTTAATTTGCCTCAGGTTTGAAAATACTTGACATTATACCTCACATGGAAGCCAGTCAACAGAAAGATCTGAATCAAAAGCAGGTTATTCTGTACATCTTGTATGCACATGTGCCTAACCCATGGACTCACACTGTGAGGTGGAGAGGGTCTGGGACTATGGTGTGGGTGGTCTAAAAGGAGTTAATAGATTAAAAAAAAGGGGGGGGGGCATATATAATACTTCCTATAGTAAAGAATTATTTTTTAAAAGCTGGATAAACAAAATAAGTTATCAGTAAATAGTTAAACCCACATCCAAGATTCATCAGTATCCATGTGTGACCAATAGGATTCTATCTTCAAAGCCAATGGGAGTGAAAAGGGAGGTTAAGGATCATTCTCCTAAAGATCTGCTGGTTCACAGTGTGAGTAGGTAGGGAAAGGGTAGTAGTAGTCCAGGACAGATCCTGACTTCTTTTAGTTTTCTTTCTGCTGTTGGTATACTTTGTTGCAAAATAAGGGAGCATTTTATTATCTGAATTTAGTAGTTAATATATTTGTAGATAAATTTAGTTGCGAGTAATATAATAGCTGAAATACCCTGATTTACAAAACACAAAGAAAAAATTGGTAATACTATAATATCAAAAGTAATAACATTTCCCCGAAGACATTTTATGTTAGAAATGTTGAAAACCCCACAATGGGACTTATTTCAGATTCCAAAATTATTTCAACAAATAAAGTTCATGAACTGATTTTTGCTTTGGTTTACTGTTTCTCTGAGCATTCTTTTAAAAATATATATATTTTATTGATTTTTTACAGAGATGAAGGGAGAGGGATAGAGAGCTAGAAACATTGACCAATTGCCTCCTTCACACCCACTCTTGGGGATGTGCCAGCAACCAAGGTACATGCCCTTGACCAGAATCAAACCTGGGACCTTTTGTGTTTTTTTTGTGTGTGTGTGTGTGTTTTTAAATATATTTTATTGATTTTGTACAGAGAGGAAGGGAGAGAGATAGAAAGCTAGAAACATTGATGAGAGAGAGTCATTGATCAGCTGCCTCTTGCACACCCCCTACTGGGGATATGCCCGCAACCAAGGTACATGCCCTTGACCAGAATCAAACCCGGGTCCCTTCAGTCCCCAAGCCAACGTTCTATCCATTGAGCCAAACCGGTCTCGGCAAACCTGGGACCTTTTGGTCCACAGGCCATCACTCTATCCACTGAGCCAAACCGGTTTTGGGTGAGCATTCTTTTTTTTTTTCTGTATTAGCTCCTTTAGTCCTCCTAACGACCTTCTAAAATAAGGCAGTAAGATTATTATTTTGTAGAGGAGGACCTTGAGTCAAATAAAAGTGTCTTGAGAACAAAAACCTGTTTATTATAGAACTAGGTTTTCTCAGTTCAAGACACTTTCCTTTATGATAAGCTAACTCTAATTAATTCATTAAACTATACTGCCCTCCAATCATGAATGTTTCAGTTTACTTTTTTAAAAAATTGCATGCTTCCTAAAAAAATTTTATAGACCTTACATATTTGAAATGTATCATACAATTAGAGTTTTTTTATTAAAATATATTTTATTGATTCTTCACAGAGAGGATGGGAGAGAGACAGAGAGCCAGAAACGTCAATGAGAGAGAAACATCCACCAGCTGCCCCCTGCAAACCCCCCACTGGGGATGTGCCCGCAACCAAGGCACATGCCCTTGACCAGAATCGAACCTGGGACCCTTCAGTCTGCAGACCAACGCTCCATCACTGAGCCAAACAGGTTTCGGCCAATTAAAGTTTTAATATTACTTCTAATATTATCTAAAATATTCTAAGAATTTACTGCATTTGAAAAATATATTTATACTAGTGACCTGGTGCATGGATTTGTGCACACTGAAAGGAAATTAATTAGAAGTTGGGTGGCAGGATGGGACTGGGTGAAACGGGCCAGACACACCCTGAAACAAACTTCCTGAGAACCCTACCTGGGGGATAGACCCACACCAAGAATGGGGTCTATCCAGCAGGTGGGTTCCCTCAGCCTGGCCTGCAGGAATCAGGTAGAATCCACCTCTCCAATATCTCTGTAGGGGTCCTGGATTATGAGAGGGCATTTATCAGGTGACACACTGAGCAATTGGACTACCTCCCCTCTTATTCAGGGTGCATAACCCTAGAACCACAGCTGCCAAGTCACCACAATCAGCAACTCCTGCCTTGAATGTCTGCCCTCTGGTGGTCAGTGCGCATGATAGCAGATTGTAGAAAGGTCAGATGGTTGCTTAGGCTTTTATACATAGATTAGTATTAAGGCACTAATATTACTTATCTCCACTTTTTTTTTTTTTATGCACAGCAAACAACAAATATCTTCTGAATATCAACAAAGAAGGAGACCATACACATCTGAAAGTACCCAAAGTGATAAGACTTCTGATAGTGAATTACTCTTGGTGCTCCTAACATAGATGAATAAGATTAAGGAAGTTTTGATAATGAAAGAGCAGTGAAAAAATACCAAACAATGTGTAAGTTGCATGTGTAGTTTTTCTTAATCTCTTTCTTGATAGAATAGTATTCAGTAGGATTAAAAACGTTATTCTGAGTATTTTAAAATCTGGGTCTCTTTTGTTTGAAAATATGTCTATTTATTCTGACTCTTAAAAGCACATTTGATATCTTAATTTAAAAAATAAAAAAGATGTTAAGTTAGAATGTTGTATTTTTCTACTATATTTACATGAGAACAATTTGGACTTCTTCTAAAAATACATATTTTGTTTAATTTTCATATTGAATGTATTATACTTAGTAAATGAATACTTATAATACATAGTGATTTGTGTTACTACAAAAGTAACTATGAACTAGAAACTCATCAATACTTCTCAATGAAACAAACAAATAGCAAACGATAAGAGTTACTCACTTAGCCAGTGTGCAATGATTCTAATGAAACTGTTTTTTTGAAGATATATGCTCATAGTACAGAAGTCAGAAAGGCAATACCTGTTAAGAACCATAGGGTATTAAAAAAAAAAAAAGAATCATAGGGTATTTTACATATTATACCAACTAGGTTTTATTTTTATTAATCTCATTCCTCAGAAGTCAAAACAGAATGAGATATGTTGATTTATTAGAACAAAATGTTATCTTTGTTAAATAAATGTCAGGACACTAATTTCCTTAGAACAAAAAGCTCTGTTGCCATTGGTCAAAAAATAATCATAAATATTTATATAGTCCCACTTGGGACTCATCAAAATATAATAATAAAGACAAAAGTGTTTCACAATAATTAAAATGTCAGTGTGCTACCCAGATGTGGCACATAGTTCACTTTGTATTCTGAACTATATGAGGACTCCTTAGACATAGTAGACCTTTATCAAAGGACTTCTCTTGGTTTGTTTTGCAAGTTATAGGAAGTGCAAAGATGAAGTAGTATTATGACCATGAAGGTGCTCAAACTATGAGAGAACTGTTCCTATTTTATTTCTATAGTTTTTAAACAGAATTTTCAAAGAAAATATCAAAATTCAGTTAATTTATTTTTTCTGCTTAATGGTCAAGCTATTTACATCTCAGTTGTTATTTAGGTATTAACTAGAGGCCCAGTGCACAACATTCATGCATTCGGGGAAGGAGGGTCCCTTAGCCTGGCCCATACCCTTGTGCAGTCCAGGAGCCATCAGGGGATGTCCAACTAATGGTTTAGGTCCACTCCCCACAGACATCCTTAGTGCTGCCAAGAAGGCAGCAAAGGCTCCAACCACTTCCACAGCACTCACCAGCCATTAGCTTGGCTTCTGGTTGAGTGTAGCTCCCCCTGTGAAAGCACACTGACCACCAGGGGGCAGCTCCTGTATTGAGTGTCTGCCCCCTGGTGGTCAGTGAACATGATAGTGACTACTATTGTAGTTCCTCTGCTTGGTCAATAGCATATTACATTTTATTATATAGGATTATTATTTTGATGATGCAGAATTGAAATATTTTTAAAACAAAGTCCTTACCCTCTAAGAGTTTATTATTACCATTTGTCATATCTATTATTTAATACGGTTTATTCTATTCTTACCAGGTGCCAGAGTACACTAGGAGCTTATAATTATCATTGTTTATTATTTTTGTTTGTGTGTGGTGTATGCCAGCCACATTAAGTCCATGGTGAGAACTAGAGTTTTAAAACTATGGGTGAGGCCTTGGCCAGATATCTCATTTGCTTAAAGCATTGTGTCTGATATGCCAAGGTTGTGGTTTTGATGCCTGGTCAGGGCATATTCCAGAATCAGGAATGAATGCATAAATATGTTGAACTACAAAGCAGCGTCTCTCTCTCTCTCTCTCTCTCTCTCTCTCTCTCTCTCTCTCTCTCTCTCTCTCTCTCTCTCTTTCTGTCTTTTTCTAATCATTTAAAAAATGTTTCAAATATAAATAGAAATAAATATGTGGGTGAGATTTAAAGTAAGCATGCAGACCACAAAGGAGGTTTCCAGGTAAAGGGGCAGAAGGATGATGTTTGGTGGGTAGAACATCTATTGAGATTACAGGTTTGGCTACAGGAACAGCAGTGTAAGGGCTGAGATGCACACGTGAACTTCCTGGGGTTTATGAGCAGTACCGTTATAATGTGCAAAATATGGACTCCCTCCTCTCTTATTCAGTGTGCATCAAAATGCAAAATGTTGGGAATGAGATGAGTGCCTAGCTAAGGCAGGCTTAGGAAAGTCTTTAGTGCTACAGAAAGAACCAGGTCTTATCCTCCGGGCCTTGAGAAATTTATCAGAGAGAATGCTTTTAGCTTCAGATAATAGGTGGTCTAATTAACAGAGGCTGAAACAATAGGAACCAGGATTGTTTTGGAGGGTCATTAATGTCACCAGGATCCTAGTTGTCCTTTTTTTCAGCTGTGAGGTTGTCAGTATTTATGCCTGCTTGTCTGGTCAGTACTTAGCAATGGCTCCAAAGCATTCGGTTCTCACATGTCCATATGTGAAGCCAGAGGCCCGTTTTTCCTTAGGCATTTTTTTCTTTTCTTAAACTTTTTGTTACAGTAGAGTTGGCACACATTATATTACTTTCAGGTGTGCATCCATAGTGGTTTGACATTTATATACTTCATGATGTGTTCACAATGATATTTCTAGTACCCACTATCATTGTGTGAATTCATTATAATATTAGAGGCCCAGTGCGCAAATTTGTCCCTCAGCCTAGCAGGGAAGCTGGAGTGATTGGGGCCTGCCTCGCCCAGTCCCCAGTGGGCCAATCAGGGCTGGGAGGTTGGCCTCTTTTGGGGAGGTTCGCTGTGGAAGTGCACTGACCACCAGAGGGCTGCTCCTGCATTGAATAGCTGCCCTCTAGTGGTCAATGCACATTATAGCTACTGGTCAGTTGTCAGGTCATTTAGTCATAATGGTCATTTAGGCTTTTACATATATATATTTGAGACATTAGCTATGCTGTATACTAGATCCCCATGACTTACACATTTTAAAACTGGAAGTTTTCACTTGTTATACATATTCTTTATTTAATCTCTCTCCTCAGCTTACTATCCTCTGGCAAGTAAGAGATTAGTTTGTTTTGTGAAGCTATGGAATCTCTTTCTATTTTATTCCTTTTTATTGCACATACATGTGAGACCTTATATTCTTTCTCTGTCTTATTTCACATAGCATAATACCCTCTCAGTCCATCCATGTTGCCATAAGTAGCAGGAATTCATTATTTTTTTATGTCTGAGTAATATTTAATTCTGTATATATGTATGTTTATGTGTATGTGTATAAATATATACTACCCTCACATTCATTATTGATTTATCTATGGAAGGACATCTACATGGTTTCCATATCTAGGCTATGGTTAATAATGCTGTAGTGAACATAGGGGTGCAGATATCTTTTCAAATTCATGTTCATGTTCCTGTTGGATAAATACCCAGAAGTAGAATAGCAGTTCTATTTCCAATTTTTTGTGGAATGTCCATGCTGCTTTCCAAAGTGACAATACCAATTTATAATCACCTGTCCAGTGCATGAGGCTTTTGCTTTTCTCCATATCCTCACAAATACTTGTTATTTATTAAATTTGCTTACATCCATTTGAAGAGAATGAGTGGGTACTTCTTATGGTTTTCATTTGCATGTCTCTGATTAGTTATGGTGAGCTATGTGTTTCCCTTAACTTTTTTTTGAATTAAGTTTTTATTGTCTTTGGAGGGAGATAAGGGAAGGGAGAGCTCCATAGAAACATTATTGAGACAGACAACTATCACATCCATCTCCTGCCTCCTGAGGTACATCCCTAATGAGGGATCCAATCTAACTGTGTCCTGACCTAGAATATAACCAGTGACCTCATGGTGCTGGGCCTATGTGTTTCTTTTAAAATAGGAAAAAATAAAAAAATGAGTGGCCTGCAGCTCACTTCCTCTAACATTTTATAGGCTTCAGTTACATCTCATGCTCATTCCTAAACCAGACAGTGCTAAACTTGTTACTGTGATGTATCAGGACAGTGAATGACCAAATACAGTTGTCGTTCTCCAGCAAAAATGAAGACCAAGGTAGGGAGCCAGCAATATTTGCTGCAGGGATTCATTGCAGTTCTCAGCAGTAGAGTACTTTTTCTGGAAAGGGCCTGATTTTAGGCCATGTGGTCTGCCATATCTACTCAAGTCTGCCATCGCAGTGTGAGAGTAATCCTAGAGAATCTGCAAGTGAATAGGCATGGCAGTGAGATTATTTACAAAACCAGATGGCAGCTTGTATTTGGCCTGTGGACCTTCTCTTGCTGACCTCTCATGTAGAGCTCAGATGGAAGGAAACCACATAAAGAAACTGGGAGACAAATGAAGATTTTCCCTCATTGGACTAGCATCATTTCATTATGAAGTTTTTACCCATTTATGTGAAAATGAGTCAGGAAGCTCAATTCGTTCCATTTAAAATGTTAATGTTTTTCTAATTCTATGCCCTTTTCATTTGTTTTGCTTAAAAAAATCTTATAAATTTATGAAGATACAATAATAGTTAGTGGCATCATCCCCCTGTGAGAGCCACCTGTAAAGAGCTCATGTTTGACTAGGGCAGTTGGCAGTACAAAACAAAGCAGAGACAATAGAAGGCCCAGTTCATATGATTTCCGCATGATTGCATGTAAGAAGTGGTGAGGAGAAAGAAATCCAAGGTGACTCACAAAGGCAGTGTACTGGCATTTAGATTGGACATGAAGAATAGGACTTTATTCAATGAGCAGAAAAGGGCCACTGTTCAAGAGGTAAGAGCAGTATTTTTCCATACATATTGAGTTTGGTAGAATATCCCTGGATATCTCTACATTTTGGATTCAATTTCTTTGACTTTTTGACTTGTCCTGTGAAGAACTGCTTTTAATAGGTGAGCCATGATTTTAGTTTAATAAGACACTTTAAAAACATTAGAAACAAATAAAAAGAACTTTGAAATAACTAGAACACTATTTTGGTATATATGATATTTTTTGTTTTTCTACATTTTTCCCAATATTGATTGATTTCTGACTATTGTAGAAAGAAATTAAACCCTGGTTTGTTGTATAAAATTGTCAGTGTGATATCTTTCTTTTCTTTATAGGAACGTTGATACTATAGAACATGTAGTCAATAATTAGGATTTTGTATTTCTTATTCTGAGTAAATATTAATGTTGCTAGTTTCACTTATTTTCTGACATCATTGTTTTCTTTATCCCTTTCATTTCTTTATTCCAGTAGTTACAGATCTGCGCCACACTCAAAAACAAGCATGGACCGAAACAAAATCAAAATCAGGTATTCTGTGAAATCAACCTCTGACTAGCTCACTGAATAATACCAATTTCACATAAAGCAATTTTGTTAGAGGTTCCTAAACCCATACCTAGGTTTGCAGATTCCCCCCAAAAAAAACATTTAAAGAACTCAGCATATAGTTTACTCATAAAATGATTTATTAGAGAGAAAAGCCAAAGTGAAATCAGAAAAGGTGTGTCTGACAAAGGGTGGAGGACACAGGCACAAGCTTCCAACAGTCTTCTCCCTGTGATGTTACCAGGAGGAGCGTAGTTACTCAAGTGTCAAATTCTGACATCACACATGAAATATTTCATCTACCAGACTTGGTAGACTCAGTGCCAAGGTTTTGTGGCATGCTAGTCACACGGGCACCTTCCTCATAGCATGTACCAAACTTCTAGATCCCCAGAGGAAAGCAAGTGTTCAGCATGAATCCCATCAGTTGTACAAAGTGTTTAGGCACAGGGGCCCACTCTTTTCAGTTAGGGAAAGGTGAAAACCCTCCCCAGTTTCAGGTTTTCAAACTCCAACTGATGGGCAGCCATTTAAGCAGGACTTTCTAAGGAAAGGAGTCTTAGGCCTGCTGTATGAAATGTTTCTGCATAGTAGTATAACCCTGACTGAA
Source organism: Pipistrellus hanaki (assembly GCF_964339955.1). Classification (NCBI taxonomy): domain Eukaryota; kingdom Metazoa; phylum Chordata; class Mammalia; order Chiroptera; family Vespertilionidae; genus Pipistrellus; species Pipistrellus hanaki. The sequence continues at coordinate 117,009,295 of NC_140503.1, read as the reverse complement.
TTTTTTGCATTGAATCAAAGTTTTTATTTTTAAAACAAGTAATATGATAATGTAATATGGTACTGGTTTCAGTAGCATCATTTGTAATTGCTTGAAGTGCTGGTTACTTCTGTGATGCTTGGTGAGTATTTAACAGATATTTTTACATAATTTACTAGTGTAATATTAGGCAATTTTAAGGTTTCCTTTTTATACAACCAACTTTTCAGGACACTTGTTTTGTAAAATCATCATAATGATTTTTGATTTCAAATAGAAAAAATGTGTCTTTTAATTATATGGATGATTTAATTTATATCATGCTAAATCCCTGTTTATAATAATAAAGCAAGATATTCAATCATATTTATCAGTTCTTTTCCTGCCCTAGTACACAGTTATAATTATTGGCTTTACTTATATCTTTCTGTATGTTTTTCTCAATTGTGGGAAAGATACCTATTTTGTGGTACTTGGGTTTTCTTAATTTTCAAGGTGACTGTGTCTTGAAAATAGTACTAATATAGTCATGTAGGTTAATAACACATTCAGTTGATACGTTTTCTTTCACAGAAGTTCTTAAGCCTTATTTTTTAAAACAATATTAAGTTCACAGCAAAATTGAGCAGAAAGTTCCCTTAAACCCTACATCCCTTACACACACAACCTTACTCTTTATTTTTTTTTACATCCTGCACCTGAGAGGTACATTTATTACAATGGATGGATGTACATTGATGCATCATTATCAACCAAAGTCCATAGTTGACATTATGGTTCAATCTTGGTGTACATTGTTTGGGTTTTGATAAATGTATGATGACACATAACCACCGTTAACAGTATCATAGAGAATCACTTAACTGCCCTTAAATCCTCTGTGCTCTGTTATTCATCCCTGCCTTCTCCCTAATCCCTGGAAGTCACTGATCCTTTTTACTATCTCCATAGTTCTGCCTTTTCCTGAATGTTGTATATTTGGAATCATGCAGTGGGTATCTTTTTGAGTGTTTAAAAATTATATCCAAGGTATTTGGATGTGGTTATCCAAGATGTTCTTTGTCCTTTGTGCTTTGTTGTGGTTGTGTATCAGAACAGGTTCTGCTGATACATACTGTCCAAGCTGAAAAAACATGATTTCTCTATGCATTTGCCATCCAATGGGGAGGGTTGAGAAAAAATGACCTCACACGCTCCTGCAGAACACTCACTGAGCTATGATGTGGGCCCAGGTAGACTGTAGCATTGGAAGGAGACTATCTCAAGTGGTTGTATTTTACACAACCGGAATCACAAAATCTTTCCTACTTATCTTGCAGATGGTAATGTGGCCAGAAAGAGTCTCATCTTTCTGCAAAGTGTAGTGCCTAGCAACCACGCTTCCTTGTGATAGGGTGTTTCCTCCTAAAGTGGATACTCTTCCCTGAAGAGCTGGAGAAGTTGTACTGTGTTAGGGAAAATCACATGTATTCTCTTCTACCTGCTCTTAATGGACAATGTCCAGAAAACTCATGCTTTTTACAATTGTCATTGTTAGTCTATGATTCTGCTTCTACTAGCGAAACAATTTTCTATCAGTCTGGTGAGGTTTGTGTAGGAATATGTTCAATGTACATAGCAGTTCAAAGGTAAGTATATTTTGATAGAGCCCATTCTTTTTCTTGCATTTAAAAGAGAAAGTAAATGCTCTTAATGTGTTACTGACCAACCAATAATATGATTAATGTTCACTCTAGTATAGTCTTCAGATGGGGTCCCAAATGAATACTTTCTAACAAAGCATTAGTCCAATACTTTTAAAGTCCAGTTGTTTTATTGCTGTTTAAAATATATTTATGCTTTTCTTTAATAGTGGATGAGATCTCTGACAAAGACTCTTCAAGCAGGTAGGATTTTATGGATTATTTAACTAAGTAAGTGCAGAGAATATAACTAACATTTCTAAAGTGTTCTGCCATGAGCCAGTCACTCACTATTTTATGTAATTAACCTGTGTTATTGTATATACAGTAGTCTTCACAATAGCTCTGCAAAGTAGCTGTGCTATTTGGCCTACTTTTTTTAGTGAGCCCGCTGTGGTTCAGGGAGGTGGATGAATTGACCCATGATTTCTTAGTTAGCAAGGGGCTGACTCATGGTTTGTTTGTTAACCAGGTTGACTCCCAAATCGTTCTCTTGTCTCTCAACATATACTAATAAGTTCCTGTGTAGCACAGTCATTGAGATATGGATGCAAACTAGATAATTCAGAAAGTCAAATCTCATTGTGTGTTTACTCTAATTTAGAGTTTTATTAAGTGGCCCACTTAGTCCAAGTATTTATCTTATTGTACTTGAACATTGTAGCGGTCCATAGGACCTTGTTTTTCCCACCAAAGGTTTTAGGGAAAATCTCAGTTAGCTATGGCCACAGAACCAAATTACCTCAGCAAGGCCAACTCAGGCAAGTGTTTTTACATAAAAGGATATTTATTCTTCTTAAGATGAATTATTTATCTCTAAACTAATAATCTCTATGTAGAGATTGTGTTATGTTCATTAAATTCAGAATGTATTTAAGGGATGTTAGTAATTGATTTCTCTATTTACTGACTTCCCTGTGTGGATTTTTCTTCAAGTAGTAACTTTTCCTAGTTGTATGATGTTTTTCTTTTTTCCTAGTGCTCTTCTTTCCTCTTCCATGACATTTATTTATTTATCTATTTATTTTACTTTCTTTTCTGTTTTTTTTTTGGGGGGGGGATGTCTTTTACAATATTTTGTTTTGTTCTTTTTCTACTTCTGCCAGCTCCAGAGTTCTTCATTTTTTCATAGGCAAAAACAAAGGCAAGCAGAATTTCAAAAGTTTGAGGAAGCCTATCAATTAATTAATGAAAACTCCCTGTAGTACCTTAACTTGTTTAAAATCCTGGCCCCGTGGTTAACATGAAGTATTGGAAACTGGTTTAAATTGACTCATTGGAATATAAAAAGTGGTGGGACTTATATGTAAATTCAGGTTGCTTTAGCATTCTGTTGGTGAGTTTTAATAATAGACATATGGAGATTGGGTAGTGAACACAGTAAATAGAGAATAAGAATGGAATTAGCAGGAATGTCTAAGTTTCAAGAGGAACAACACTGGGTGAAGGATGGAATAAAAGTTTTGGAAATGAGATGGGTATATTGGGATTTGTAACAAGTTAAATATAATTATTAAGAAGGAAGGTCATAGGGTGTTCTCTAGAAAGGCAGATTAAAATATGGGGCTCAAAGAAGTCTTGACAAGTTTGCTGCTCTTGTATTAGTTTGTTCAATTGGAAGAACTAGCAACAGTCAAATTTTCTTTAGAAAGATATTTAAAAAATATGAGCTACTGGAAAGATCTTTTGATCGCATAAAGAATTGTGATTGCATCTACCTGAACTCTGACTCACAGAGTGGGGCTTAGGTCTCCTTGAGTCCTAAGGGATGAGGATTGCTGAACTACATAGATCTATGTCCCAAGGCAGGTGTCTTCTCACTGCTACCTGTTTTCCCAATTAGCTGATGTGTTTCTCCTCTACAAGGAGGATTGGGCAGGAGTAGATGTCAGATCAGTAATGGGGTTGGTAACATGCCTATGTTATGTATGGATTACTGAGACTCCATTTAGATTGATTCCAAGGAGCAAAGGGAATAGAGAGCTCCGATTCTTTGTCATTTTAGCCCATCCTTGTTTCAAGAGCCTGTGTCTTCATAGGCTGAAGATGCAAATGTTGGAGACTGGCATGGAGCCTGAAAGGGTGATCTGGAAATGGGAAGGCAGGCTGACAACATAGACATTTGTTCTTTAACATTTGGACATTTGACTTTCAACCATTTCAGGAAACTTCCTGTATAGTTTTAGGGTAAAAAAAGGAAAGGATTCCTCTTAATAAGTGGTTTCCATGTTAAAGAAGCAAAACTGCCATTTTTGACTGACATTGATTAGTCTTTGAATCAGGGACAGATGTTAAGGAAGGATCAGAATATCCTCCTACTTGGATGTAGGTCATCAGATGAGTTCCAGTTCAGGGAACAAAAGTTATGTCTGTTCTCAATTGGTGAAAACAAATTAAACTCAAGTAGAGAGTACCTTCATCAAATAGATCATAAGTTGGGAGAGGTGGTGGCAGAAATAGGTAACTAAAAGCTTTTTTAAAATAGTTGCCCAGTGTTACTTATATCAGGAAACTATTTCATTTCTAGGTAGTTGATATTTAATTTATATTTTTTGTTGCTTTTTAATTTTTTCCTTTTTTTATTGTCTAAAATTTTTCATATGTCTCCTTTTTCCCAGCTTGACTCCCCACCCCCCTTTTTGTTGCTTTATTGAAGTAACAAACTCACTCATTTTTGTTTTATATTTTAATGTAAAGACTTTCCAGCAAATTTGGCATTGATGATGCATGGCCTACATCACACAATGAAGACTTCAAGGTAATGTATTCCTTTTGAAAGTAATTTTCCTGGTTCCAATATAATTTTAAGGAGCCCTAACTCTTAAAATTTTGTAGTGGTCTACCTGTCTATGTTTTATGTTTGTAATACAAACTAAATCTTTTGTTGTTAAATCCTCAAGTGAGGGTATATTTTTAAAATTGATTTTATGGAGAGAGGAATGGGGAGGGGGTGTGAGCTACTGAGAGAGAGAGATAGAGGCACTGATGTGAGAAAGAAATATTAATTGGCTGCCTTCTGCATGGTTCCCAACCAAGATTGAACTGGCAATCTGGGTATTTGCCCTGACTGGGAATTCAACCTGTCACTCTTTGGTGGATGTGACAATGCTCAAACCAATTAGCGATGTAAGCCAGGGTGGAAAATATGCTTATTTTATTATCTGATTCATTTATATGCAATTTCCACAATAAATACATAGAGACATACATCTACAAGTTATTGCCATAGACTTCGGTAGAAGGAATAGGGAGATCCTACTTCATGGGAATAAGGCTTTCTTCTGCAGTGATGATAAGTTTTGGAACAAGATAGAGGTGGTTATTGCACAACTTGGTATATGAACCAAATGCTAATGAATTTCTCACATTAAAATGATTTATGTTTGGTAAATTTTACTATCTAATATAAAAACAAGAATACTACCATGATAATAATCCGCTAAGTGATCAAATTAAGATCATGTTATTCCTTTTACAACAATCCAATAGGCTCATTTAAAACATGTCTACTGATGAAGTTACATTGTTAATTTGTGATTTTTCTTTTTCTTGAGGTAGGCCTGAATTGCTTTGAATTACTCTCTTAGGACTGCTTTCACTATGTCTCATTGGTTTGTCATGTTCTCATCTCATTTGTCTCAAGGAATCCTTTGATTTCTCCTTTGATCTCATTGTTAATTCATTCACTGTTTAGTAACAGGTTATTTAGCCTCCATGTGTTTGTGTGTTTTAAGGTATTCCTTTGTGTGTGTGTGTGTGTGTGTGTGTGTGTGTGTGTGTGTGTGTGATTTCTAGTTTGATACCATTGTGGTTGATTTTTTTGGGGGGAGGGAAATCTATCCATTGAGATCATTGGGGTTTTAAACTCCCAAATATGATTATATCAATATTTTTTGTGTATAATTTATGTTCTCCTGTGGTAGGTGAATAATTGGGAGTTTCCTGCTACTTTGTCTTCTAAATCAAAGATTCTAGTCTGACACAGCTGGCATAGCTCATTGGTTGAGTGTCTTTTTTGATTGATCCCATTATCCTTTGTTGCCTATTAAAGACAGTTTTAAATTAATTTTTTTTCCTGAATAAATATTGCTATCCAGCTTATTTTTGTTTGCATTTGAATTATTTTTAAAAATTAATCTTTACTGTTGAGATTACAACAGATGTTCCTCTTTTTCCCCCCAATAGCTACCCTCCAGCTGATTCCCCCGCCCCCCGCACCCCAGGCCCTCTATTGTCTGTGTCCATGGGTAATGCATATATTCATATAAGATCTTTGTCTAATCTCTTCCCACACACCCCCACACACTCTTCCCTATGAGAATGGTCAGTCTTTTCCATTTCCATGCCCCTGATTCTATTCCATTCACCAGTTTATTTAATTGATCAGATTTTTTATTCATTTGATTTTTATATTCAAATATTGATATATGTATGCATTTGTTATAACTTTGTTGTTCAAATTTTTTTTATCTTTACCTTCTAAAAAAAATACACTTTAGCATTTCATTTAATACTGGCTTGTTGATGATGAACCTCTTTACCTTTTTCTTGTCTGTGAAGCTCTTTATCTAACCTTCAATTCTAAATGATACCTTTGCTGAGTAATCTTGGTTGTTGGTTTTGCTATTCATTACTTTGAATATTTCTTGCCACTCCCTTCAGGCCTGCATAGTTTCTGTTGAGAAATCAGCTGCCAATCGTAAGGGCACCCACTTGAAGGTAACTAACTGTTTTTCTCTTGCTGTTTTTAAGATTCTCTCTTTGTTTTTTGCCCTTGGCATTTTAATTACGCTGTGTCTTGGTGTGATCCTCTTTGGATTCTCTGTGCTTCCTGGACTTGTAAGTGTATTTCTTTCATCATGTAGGGAAGTTTTCTATCATTATTTCTTCAAATAGATTTTCAATATCTTTCTCTCTTTCTTCTTCTGGTACGCCCATAATTCAGATATTGGTATATTTGAAATTGTCTCTTTACATTATCCTATATTTTTGGATTTTTTTTCTTCTTCTTGCTCTTCTGGTTGGGTGTTTTTTTTCTTCCTCGTATTTCAAATCATTGTTTTGATTCTCAGGATCCTCTAGTCTACTGTTGAATTTTTGTATATTATTATTTATTCCAGTCATTCTATCTTCATTTCTAACTGGTCGTTTTCCCTTCTTCTTCTTCTTCTTGTTCTTGTTCTTGTTCTTCTTCTTGTTCTTCTTCTTGTTGTTGTTGTTGTTGTTGTTGTTGTTGTTCTTCTAATTGTTCTTCTAATTGTTCTTCTTCTTGTTCTTCTTGTTCTTCTTGTTCTTCTTGTTCTTCTTCTCCTCCTTCTCCTCCTCCTCCTCCTTCTCCTCCTCCTTCTCCTCCTCCTCCTCCTCCTCCTCCTCCTCCTCCTCCTCCTCCTCCTCCTCCTCCTCCTTCTTCTTCTTCTTCTTCTTCTTCTTCTTCTTCTTCTTCTTCTTCTTCTTCTTCTTCTTCTTCTCCTTCTTCTTCTTCTTCTCCTTCTTCTTCTTCTTCTTTGCATTCTCAGTGAGATCTTTGAAAGTCTCACTAAGTTCCTCAGAAGTTTCTAGAAGATTCTTGAGTAACCTTATAGCCATGGTTTTGAACTCTATATCTAGTAGTTAAGGTTCTTCCACTTATTTCATTTCTGACATGTTTCTTTGTCTCCACATGTTGGCTGCTTCCCTGTGTTTGTTTCTATGTGTTGGGTAGCTGATAAGTCTCCTTGACTTTATAGAGTGGCCTTGTGTAGTAGGTGTCTTAGAGGGCTCAGTGGCTCAGCTTCCCCAATCATCCGAGGTGGACACTCTTGATGCACCTCTTTGTGGGCGATATGCACAGTTTTGTTGTAGTTGAGCCTTGATTGTTATTGATGTCTTTGGGAGGAATTGACCTCCAGTCCAATTGGCTGTGGGGATCAGTTGCAACTACAGTGGGAGAGATACTGTGCAAGAGACACCCTTATGGAGCAGGACTTGCTTCAGTGGGGATTTGGTGCTCACTGAGTCTGTCCCATGAGTGTGTCACTTATGGATGTGAAGAGTTGTAATCTGATATGGTCTTACACTGACCACTGGTACACTGGCATTTTAATTATGCTGTGTCTTGGTGTGGTCCTCTTGGGTCTCCAGAGAGGTGCAAAGTCATCCACTTCCTGGGGCCATCCAGCAGGAGCTACAGAGAAATCTGCAGATTTCTCCTCTTTGTATCAGGTTTGATACTGCCCAGATGAGTCCCAACTGTGAAGCAAGGCAGCCTGGTGCTGGTGCTGGTACTTGGGCCTTTTATTGATAGGTTTGGGGTTCCCTAAACCACCTGCAGCTTATTTGACAAAATTTTAGCCTGAGAAAGGTCAGACCATTCATATGTAAAAGCCGTTGAGCACAGTTTGGGGGTTGTAAATGGGGTGGGACAGGGTCTCAGGGAATCACCAGGGCAGAGCAAACAAAAATGGCTACCAGTCAGCCATGCACCAGGGAGGTCTCAGCATGGGAACAACAATCCCTTCTCGCACCTGCATTTGGAAGAAAGCTGCCCCCAAAGTTCCTGCCCCAATACCAGACACTCCAGTTTTCCTTTTATGAGTCTGGTCTAATTAATTTTTAAATTATTTGTTTAATTAATTTTTTAAATTATTGTTTTGAGATAGAGGAAGGGAGACAGGCAGACTGAGAAAGACAGAGAGAAACATCAATTTGTTGTTCCATTTATTTATGCACTCATTGGTTGCTTCTTGTATATGCCCTGATGAGAGACTGAACTGGCCAACTTGACGTATTGGGACAATACACTAACAAATTGTGCCACTAGAACAGGACCTTTTTTTTCATTTTTTTCTTTTTTCTTGCATTTTCAGGAAATATCTTTTTCCATTTCTTTACTTTCAGTATGTGTATAACTTTGGTTGAGATGAGTCTTTTGTAGACAGTACATGTAAGGATCTTGTTTCCCTATCCACACATGTATTTTCTGTCTTCTAATAGAAACATTTAATCCACATACAATTTAAAGGATTATTGTTAGTACTCACATATTGCCATTTTATTCTTCATAATTATTTCTACCCATAAAATTATGTCCCTGCCGTTTTTTTTCTTTATATAGCAGTCTTTTTAATATTTCCTCTAATACTGTCTTTGTTTTCAGATGAACTCCTCTAAGTTATGTGGAAAGCTCTTTATCTCTTCTTCAATTTTACATGATAGCTTTGTTGGGTAGAATAGTTTTGGTTGTATGTCCTTCTTTTTCATCACTTTGAATATTTTATACCAATCCTTACCAGCCTGAAATATTTCAGTTGAGAAAGCACCTGATAGTCTTACGGGTCCTCTCTTGTAGGGAAATATATGTTTTTCTCTTTTAGTTTTTAGATCCTCTCTTTGTCTTTAGTCTTTGCTATTTTAATTATGCAATGTCTTCCTGTGGTCCTCTTGTATGGTATACTGTGTCCGGCACTTGTGTCTCCTTTTTCCTCACCCACTCAACGAAGTTTTCAGTCATTATCGATTCTTCACATCGGTTCTCAATTTTTTGCTCTCTCTCTCTCCCCTTTCTGTAATCCCCATAAGGTGGATGTTGCTATGCCTTGTGTTGTTTGAGAAGTCCCTTGAAATAGCCTTATTTAAAAAAATAATTCTTTCTGCTCTAATTGGGTGTTTCCTGCTACCTTGTCTTCTAAATCAAATATTCTATTCTCACCCAGCTGGCATAGCTCAGTAGTTGAGTGTTGACCCATAAACCAGAGGTCACACTTCGATTCCATGTCAGGACATATGCTCAGGTTGTGGGCTTGATCCCCAGTGTGGGACATACAGAAGGCAACTGATCCATGATTTTTTCTCACGAAAGATGTTTTTTATCTCTTTTTCTCCCTATACCTACCTCTCTGAAATCAATGAAATTTATTTTTCTAAAGAAGATTCTGTTCTCTGCTTCATCAAATCTGCTATTGATTACTTTTCATGTATTTCTCATTTCAGATATTATATTCTTTATTTATGAGTGGTTATCTTACCTGGTTTATTTGTCATTTTTTACACTTGCTATCTTTATTTAACTTCTCACTATGTTCCTTGAGCATCTTTGTTACCATAATCTTAAACTCTGTATCTTGCCTTCATTTTATTTATTTATTTATTTATTTATTTATTTATCTGAAGATTTCTCCCATTCTTTCATTTGGGGCATGTTTGTCTCTCCATTTTGGCTGCCAAGTGGTATTTTGTTTTGCGTATTGGGTAGATCAGCTTTACCTTCTAGTCTTGGTATAATGACTTTATGTATTAGGTATCTAGTGGGGCACATTGGTACACTCTTTCTGATTACCTGACATAGGTGCTCCAGGAATGTCACTTGTGTGTGTGTTATTGTGTTATGTGAGCCCTCCCTTAGTAGAGTTTTCATTGCTATTGGCCTGTGAATGTATGGATTTGACGCTCATGCTGGCTGATTATATCAATATTTATTTATTTATTTATTTATTTATTTATTTATTTTTACTTTTTAGTTTCAATCCTGTGATTTTGGAGTAGCTAATCATAGATAAACAATCCTAGCAGTTAAATTTTAAATGTATTCTAATTTTTCTTCGTTCACACTTAATTACTTAAGGATAAAGTTATTTCAGAAACACATACCAGGACAGCAAAGACATCTAAAAATCAAAGGATGCATATTCATCATCCACCTGTGCATCTGGAAAAAATGATTCAAGAATCACAAATAAATAGGACATGTGACAAAGAGGATACACCTGTATATTTAGGACACCCTTCTGAACAAAAGAATGAGGAAATGTGCATCAAACAAGGCATATTACAGCAGAAGAATAATTTACAACTTTCCAAAGATGAGTCAAAGCAGAAGTCACATGAATTTTCTGTAAAATTAAAAATGACTGAGTGCCCTGAGGAAGAGCCACTACGTGATAACTCTAGAGGAGGAGCAAGCTTAAGACAAATGCCTTCTAATTTGACAAGTAAAGTACTTGATTGTGAGGGGAAAGATACATTTGGAAAGTCTATCTCTGCAGCATTACAGACATTTCCTGAACGAGAAGAAACCACTCTCAAAATTGTTTCTCCTTCTCATGCAGACCCTGGGTCTTCAGAAGACACTTCATGCCCCTCTTTTTCTCTGCTTTGTTTAAGAGGAATGGAATTACATTCTAAAAATAATCACAAACCTGATGCTGAACATGTTTTAAACAAAAATGAGGAGAGTTCTTATAATGATACAGAAAGTAAAAAAGTAAGGACCCTAGTAGTTACCTCTGAAGTGAGAGAAGACCAACAGTTTGCTATGCAGATGACAAAAAATAGGAACCCAAATACCACGGATTGGAAATTAGGCATTGGACCTAAGCCTCAGTCTAGTGATCCAAACAGCAATGAAACAAAACCTGTGATTGAAATAAAAAGCCATGATATGCCTGCTGTTACAAATACTAATACGGAAATAAAGCCAAATCAAGACTTGTTCCAGAAGCCATTACGTGCAGATCATCGCAGTGCTAATTATAGAAAAAGCGTGGACTCTAAATTAAAAGATGATAGTTCCTCTGCTCTGCACAGTGACCGAACACCTGGAGTATATGTAAAGGAGCTACAGCAATATGTACAAAGTTTTAAGAATGACATAAACATGTTAAAAGCAGAGCACCTGTCTTGGAAAAAAGAGATTTTTCAACTTCAAAAAGAGGTAGAGTTTCATTTGCTGCTATCTGTTTTTTTCTCTTCATGAATTCTCTGGATTTTCCACTTCTGAAAAATATATTGTATGTAAAATGAGGTTGTCTAAATATGTAATTGTGTATATAAATAGATTCTGTCAACTAAATAGTAAGAGTTTAGGAAAATATTGTTCTCTTCTTTAATTCACCTAAGTCTTCTGTCAGTCTTCCCTTTGAATTGGACAGCAAATTTAGCTATGTGCCATGTGACCTGTGTACTATGAACCAGTGATAATATAAAGGAAATTGGTTGAAATATGTAATAAGTACTATAATGTTGCTTTCTAAGTGCATTGGCTTAAATTTCCATGAGATCCTATAGCTCAGGGAGTGTGGCTCAGTGGTGAAGCATTGGCACATGAACCAAGATGGCCCTGATTGGATTCAGAGTCAAGACACAATGTTGTGGCTAGATCTATAGTATAGAATGTGCAGGAGGAATCCAATCCATGTTTCTCTGCCATCAATGTTTCTAACTCTCTATCCCACTCCCATGCTCTCTTTCTAAAATCAGTTTTTGAAAAAACCGTAAAATGCATCTCAGAAACAAGAAAATGGAAGGAAGCTATCAGTGGGAGAAAGGATATAAACATATATCCCCAGCTAAACTCTTCTGTTTTGTCCTATAGTGTGTGAAATCTTCTATGGTTTACTCAAAATCTTGGAACTTAGAATTATAATATGATAACTTCAAGATATTTTTACTTCATTTTTGTTACAGTTTACATTCAATATTATTTTGTATTAGTTTCACATGTACAACATAGTTGTTAGATAATCATATACTTTATAAATGGGTCTTCTCAGTATTTTAAATATCCACCTAGACTATACATCATCATTGCAATTTAATTGAGATATTTTAATAAAAAAACATATACTGTTTACTTCCAAACATATTTTTTATCACCATTCTCAGATGTGTTTGTTAAGTCAAAGCTTTACTCTATGTTGTTTAATAAAATGTGGTACTGCCAAAAAAAAAAAAAAAAAAAAAATGAAACCTTGCCATTTGTGATAGCATGGATGGACCTAGAGGGGGTTATGCTTAGTGAAATATGTCAGGCAGAAAAAGAGAAGTCCCATCTGATTTCACTTAAACATGGAATGTAAAGAGAAAAATACTGTAGATGAACTAAGAAATTCAAGAGAGACTCATAGATGACAGAAATCTGACTGATGTATGCCAGAGAAAAGGTTGTCAGCAGACTACGCAAAAAATATAGGGATTAAGAAGTACAAGATGGTAGTTACAGAATAGTCACAGGTACATCAAGTACAGCATATAGAATGTAGCCAATCATTTATATATAAAGAGCCAGGGGCCATCACATCCAAAACAACCAAACAGGCTGAGTGGGGTGAAAAGGCTGGCAGGGGAGTTAGTGAGGAAGGAAGAAACAGCTGCACACCAGGCTGTGTGGGGTGACCAGCCCGGGAGGGGGGACAATGATGGGTAACCAGCTGGCAGAGGGGAGCAATGAGTGGCAAGCAGGTCAGCAGGGAGGGCAGTCGGGGACAACCAGGCTGGCAGGAGGGGCTGTGAGGAGTGACCAAGCTGGCAGGGGTGGGGCAGTGAGGGGCGACCAGCCCAGTGGTGGGGGGCAATTTGGGGTGACTAGTCCTGTGGGGGGGAGATTGGGGGTAACAAGGTTGGCATGGGCACAGTTAGGGAAATCAGGTTGGCAGGCAGAGGCAGTTAGGAGTTATCAGGAGGCTGGGAGGGGAGCAAGTTAGTGGTAATCAGGTGAGCAGTTAGGAGCCAGTGATCCTGGATTGTGAGATGTCTGACTGCCCCAATCCCAGGGATCAGGCCTAAACTGGCAATTGGAATCCCCTAAGGGATCCCCAATTGGAGAGGGTGCATGCTGGGCTGAGGGGACCCCTCCCCCCTGCACAAATTTTGTGTACCAGGCCTCTAGTATTGTAATAAGTATGTATGGTGCCAAGGGGGCACTTGAAATATCAGGATTACTTTGTAATGTATCTGATTGTCTAAATGCTATGTGACACAACTGAAACTAATACAAACAATGTTGAATGTGAACTGTAATTGAAAGTTTAAAAATGTAGAAACATAGAATACCTCCCAAAAGTAAAAGCAGGGCAATTATCATTTGACATGTATGTATCATATAGGTCACATAAATTATTTTCCATAGACTCAATATTTGTCTCAAAGAGAACCTGAGTTGTGAGGTGGAAAAAAAAATAATACATTATGTTCCTTTATAAGAAAAAGTAGATGAACCCTCTTATTACACTAAGGCTGTGGTTGGCAAACCATGACTCATGAGCCACATGTAGCTCTTTGGCCCCTTGAGTGTGGTCTTCCACAAAATACCAAGGCCTGGGAGAAACTATTTTGAAGAAGTGGTGTTAGAAGAGGTTTAAGTTTGAAAAATTTGGCTCTGAAAAGCAATTTAAATCATTGTACTGTTGATATTTGGCTCTGTTGACTAATGAGTTTGCCGACCACTGCACTAAGGCATTAAATTACTTCTCAAAGGTCATACTTAATTGACCTGGTTAATTTGATGAAATTTTCTATTTATTTATCTGATTCAGCATTATAGAATCACTAGAGGCCTAGTGCATGGATTCGTGCACCATTGGGGTCCCTCAGCCTGGCCTATAGGGTCAGGCTGAAACCAGATCTCTGACATACCCTGAATGGTCCCAGATTGTGAGAGTGTGGGCCAGGCTGAGTGACACTCTGGTCATGATCAAGGCTGGGGAAGGACACAGGAGGTTGGCCAGTTGAGGAGGAACTGTGGAAGGGCTCCCGGGCATGTCTGGCCCATCTTGCTCAGTCCCAATCAGTAGGACCCCAGCAGCAAGCTAAGTCTCAATCAGAGCATCTGCCCCCTGTGGTCAGTGCACATCATAGAGACCAGTCAACTGTCTGCCCCCTGGTGGTCAATGAACACCATAGCAAGCAGTTGAGTAACCGTGCATATCATTAGCATACAACGCTTTGATTGGTTGAATGGCAGACCAGATGACAGGACACATAGCATATTAGGCTTTAATTATACAGTTCTAGAGGCCCAGTGCATGAAAATTCATGCACTGGAGGGGGAGGTCCCTCAGCTTGGCCTTCCCCCTCTCACAGTCCAGGAGGCCTCAGGGGCCAGAGGCCACCTGGCAATCGGGAATGCAACGCCCCATCACACCTTTGCTGCTTCCACTGCCAGCAGCACAGGCCTCTGTTGGCCCTAGTTACATGAACTTCGGGTGGCCCTGGGTGGATGGGCAGCCACCATCTGATGCTTGCCTGCACCTCAGGCCAGCCCTGGGCGGCTGGGGGCTGAAGGGACTGGGGACTCTGGAGGCAGGTGCTTGGAGCAGCCAGATCTGCCTGGGGGCAGACCCAACCTTGCAGTGCACCTGCCATCTCAGCAGGGCTGAGGGGACTGGGTACAGCCATCTTGTGGCTGTGGGCATTGCCATCTTTGAGGGTGTGGAAGTCAATTAGCATATTCCCTCCTTATTGGCTGTGGGCACCACATTGTTTACAAAGGCATGAGGCCCAATTAGCATGTTCCCTCTTTATTAGATAGGATATCTCTTCTTTTGGCAATTAAAATTCTAGGTAATGCATCTTTAGGAACTTTGAACAGATCATTAAACTTTAGTTTTATTTCCATTTTCAGTAAATATTTGCTAAAGCACTGGTTGGCAAACTTCAGCTCATGTGCCACATGTGGCTAGTGACCAACAGTTTGCCGACCACTAGGTTAAAGTAAGTAGATAACTATTTCTATGTCCTCTAGCTAAAGAGTTTATAGTGATTGTATGTGACATTAGGGGAGCATTATCATTTTGCAGAATTGTACATTAACTAACAATTCATCGGCTTCACTCCACTCCAGTGCTGTAGTAAACTTTTGTTCATATGTTTTGTGAACACCACCACTTTTCTGATACTCTCAAATATCTTAAAGAAAAAAGAATTGTAACAGGCAATGGAGGAAGGAATAACTTCCTGCAGAAAAAGAAAAGCTTCCTATTTGTTTCTGAGGCACAATGCACATCCTCTAAATCTGACTGTGATGCAAAACCAAGGTGGGAAAGTTAGAAGAGCTCACATTTTGCATCTTTCTTCTTTTATTTCTCTGTCTCTGCTAGATAAATGGGGTGGGGTGGGTAAGGGGAATGTTAGGTAGCAAAGAGTGGATGTGATGTGAATAAGAGCACAAAATTAAGACAGTTCTTTAAAAATCTTGGGAAATTCTACTTCTTTACTGAAACAGAAATGAAGCAGATTTTCAACAATTTCAATGACCACAATGATAAAATTAAATACACAAAATATTTTTGTTGGTTAAAGTCATGGCAATTAATCTAAAAGCCTAATGATAAAATTTATGAAAACACAGGTCTTTTTAATGACTAAGTTAATAAAAAAAATCCTTCATATCAAACTTACATCAAAGGTTGAAGAAAAAAAGAAGCAGAAAAGCAGTAAAAGGAAAATGTCAGGAAACATGTATAATGCTGCTGCTGATGACAGTGATGGATGGAGTCAGAAACACACAGGTGAACACATTGATAAGCAGCAGCTTCCTATATTGAAGAGTGAAGATTCTGACAGGTAAGCCTACAGCAGTATTTAATAATAGGTCATTATTCTTTTCCTATAAAACAAATTCCAAGTTGAGCAAATACCCTTGATTAACAAATTTTATTTTTTTACTAGGAATATTGATCCTTGCCTGGTAATCAGAAAAATGTAAATCAAAAAAACAATGAGATACCATTTTTGAATTTAAAATGATAGATATTTTATTAAAAAATAACAACTAGAATTGTTACGGAGGAGAAAAAGGTACTGCTGGTGCATAAAATGGGCACATCTTTTTAGAGGGTAATTGACCTAGTTTTGAAATTTTGAGTATGTCATTCCTTTATGTTAACAGCTGCACTTCCAGAACTAGATCCTGCAAGAAAACATGACTTGGATGTACACACATGTACACATTTTAAGAACATCAATAATATATTATTATGTATATAAAAAATACTGTAGGTCATTATATGTATTTTATATATCTACTAGAGCCCCAGTGCATGAATTTGTTAACGGGTGGGGTTGGGTCCCTATCGAGGTCGGGGAGGCTGATCTGGGGCAGGGCCGGCCGGCGGGAGGGTTGGCTGGCAGTTGGCCGACTGGACCTGCCCCATGGTTGAAATCCCAGTTGAACTCCCTGTGGAGGGCACAATTTGCATATTAGACTTTTATTCTATAGGATTATGGCAGTCATTAAGGATATATAATATACAATTATGCATCAAGGATACTAATATAAGTGTTAACTATATACATATGTATATTTATTACAACATTGCTTACAAAAGAAGTAGGTAGCCGAAACCGGTTTGGCTTAGAGGATAGAGCGTCGGCCTGGGAAATGAAAGGTCCTGGGTTCAATTCCGATCAAGGGCATGTACCTTGGTTGCGGGCACATCCCCAGTAGGTGGTGTGCAAGAGGCAGCTGATGGATGATTCTCTCTTATCGATGTTTCTAACTCTCTATCTCTCTCTCTTCCTCTCTGTAAAAAATCAATAAGATGTTTTTTAAAAAAATAAGTTGTAGGTAGTGTAAATACCTATCTATAAGGTAATACATTATTATACACATAAAATAATGAGTATGCAGCCATTGGAAAAATGGGAGTAGTTCTGGTCTACAGTATACTAATTGTTTCACAATTGACTTGTAGTTAAAGCAAGTCAATTGTGAGAATACTTTTATATACATTCAATTATAAAATGAAGGTTATATGCTACACTGTCACTCTACTTTGTTTCCACCTAAATTGCTGGTTACTAGATTTTTGTGTTTTATTCCTAATATTGGACACTCAAATTAATCTGAAAGCTGAGGGATTTCACAAAGCAATTTGATCCATATCTTATATAAAACTTTCAGCATATTGTAAAAAACATATTAAAACACATCAAGGATTAATCTGCTAGGTGAGGGGCTGACAGACCTTTTCTCTAAAGTGCCAGAGAGACAGTGTTGTGGGCTCTGTGAACCGTCAGGTCTCTGAAATCTGTCATAGACACTAGGTAAAGGAGTGGGTGTGGCTGTGTTCCAATAAATCTTTATTTACAAAAACAGGCTCTGGGCTTTGGCCTGCAGGCATTTGTTGACCTTGCATTATAAACCAAGGTGCTCCTGGTGTAGTGCATCTTCTTTTTGGAAGGTACCCTGCACATATGCCTTTATCCTCCCTTTTTAAGTATGCATCACACACAATTTTTCAACAGGGATTTCATATTACACAATTGACAAAAATTCATTTTATAAAGTAAGAATATTACCTGCATGCTTCCCCCTTTATTTCTGTTACACAATTTTAATATGACTAATTACACTGTACTTTGTACATTTGAGTAGAGTAACATATCCTAGGGTTGCATGATTTTTATCTAGCAAGAAATCCTTCTGTAATCATTATAAGCATGAGAAACATCACAATCAGGTTATGTAGTTTATAGATCTAGAAAATTTTCATGGGGTCTTTTAGTTGTATAATGTGAATTTGTTATGTAGTTCCTAGTCTGACATGTTTTAAACCATGTAATGTCACAGGTAAGTAATGAGAAATTTTTTAAGTATTACAAAATACTTCATAGTCACTATGAAAGGATTGAAAGCTGTAGCTCAACATGAAGAAATGACATCTCCCAAGTCGTACCATTTAGCTACAAAGTCTTGAAAAGAACTGTCTATACTCACTGATTCTACTTTCCCGTCCATGCACTCTTGAGCCCACTCTAGTAATTTTCAGTCCCACCTCATCTCCAAAATTATTTTTCTCAAGGTTAGTGTTTGTTTTCCCTCTAATAAACCTAGATATAATGTTTTAGACCTGGTCTTACATAATATATCAGCAATATTTGACCCAATGGAAAATCTGTTTTCATTTGGCTTTTAGGACTTTGAGTTTTCAGGGGGTGAAAAGACTCTCACTTGGTTTCCCCCTTGCCTGCCTAGCCTGTCCTTCTTAGTCTGTTTGGTTTCTCCTCATCTCCCACCTTTTACACATTCAAGTGTCCTGGGATTCAGTCTTTATTTATTTTTCTACCAAAATTGAATTTTACTACTTTGTATATACTAATGATCTTCAAATGTATATTCCCCAGCCCAAATCACTCTTCTAACTGCCAGACCTATATATATATCAAACTGCCTTATTAATATCTCTTTTTAAAATATATATTTATATTTATTTCAGAGAGAGAAACATCAATGATGAGAGATAATCACTAATAGGCTCATCCCTCCTGCACATCCCTTATTGGGGATAGAGCCCAGAATCTGACTGGAATTGAACCTGGGACCCTCAGTTCGCAGGCCGACTCTATTCACTGAGCTAAACCAACTAAGGCTTGATCTCTCTCTCTCTCTCTCTCTCTCTCTCTCTCTCTCTCTCTCTCTCTCTCTCTCTCTCTCTCTCTCTCTCTCTCTTGGGTGTTGCAGACTTAAGATCTCCAAAATTGTTCTACTGAGGGTCTTTCTCACACCTGCCCTTCATGTAGTCTTTCCTGTTTGAGTGAATGACAGCTCTTCTAATTGCTCTGCCAAAAACTTGGTATCATCCTGTCTTTATCTTAAACCTCACATCTAATGTGTTAACAAATCTGTCAGATCACTTTCAAAATACAGTGGAACCCGGATATAAGGAACTAATTCGAGCAAGGGGTATAGGTATACTTTAAAGATGAAAGTCAGTTATATATAATAAAGTAGGTTTTCTGAATGTGTGTGTGAAAAAAATTGACAAATTAGTTTACCTGCTTTTACATATGTAAGCACATTTATGTAATTAAAATTAACTAGGTTTGAAAAGTTTAATTTTACAGAGAAGTTTTCCAAATGCATTATTGCTATATATTCACCATAGTTTTGAGAATGTAATAAGTATGCAATCTAAATGGAAATAATAATTTTGCAGAAAATACATTTTAATTCTATTTAACTAAACAAATAAACAATGTTCTAAAAAAACAAAATTTAAATTTTATAAGAACAGGAAAAAAATGTTCCTATTTAATTATTTTGGGATGATGATATATCCAGACACAACAGTGGAGGAGTCACTTAAATGTTTGATTTTGAGGGGCTTGCTTTAGGTAATTCTGCTTTGAAAACACTATGTAGCTTGAACTTTTGAAGTCTGCTGTTTTTTATAATTAACTCCCTAATATCTTGAACATGAGGTGATGAAGCTGAATTTCATTATCGGATGAATTGTCATTAGAAGTTATTAGATCGTGGAGATGGGATCCAAGCACTGATAACTCTATGTTTGGGGCATGTTGTTTCTAATTCCTCCTTTTCTTCACTCCACCCTCATCTTCCCAGGTCATCACCTCATCTGCTATTTCACTTTCACTCATAGTGGGTACCCAGGGCCCACAAGCAGTGGGTACTCAGGGCCCACAAGCAGCTGAGGAAGATGTTTTATAGAGGTTAGAAGATGAAGGTATCATCTTCTAACCTCTATAAAACATCTTCCTCAGCTGCTTGTCCACCAATATTCTGTGTTGTCCCACAGTAATCAGTAACCTTAAGCCCTTCTAAACACATGCCTGTCTTCTTTGTCAAGTAAATTCTTCCAACCAGTTTTCAATGTTTGCACTTTCACTTCTTTTTATGATGTGGCAAAATTTAAAATTTTTCTGATTTTACATGGTAACAATTTAAAACGATAAGTTTTGTAAAACACACTGTCCTCTTGTATGTTCATCATTACCTTCATTCTGCAATGCAACCACTACTTCCTCTAAAAATTTTTGCAGTATATTTATTTGGTTGCCATATTATCTTTAAAGGTTAGGGTTGGAATAATGTGTTTTAAGGTACACACATAATTTTAAATTTATACGGACTGGGTCTAGTAATGTGTGCATTCTCAAGTCACCAAGAATAAGCAAATGCACACGGCAGGGGTGCGGCTCAGTGCACATCGGAACGTTGGCTGGCACATGTTAAAACTTCTGCAGAGCTAAAACCAGTTTGGCTCAGTGGATAGAGTGTTGGTCTGCGGACTGAAAGGTCCCGGGTTCGATTCCGGTCAAGGGCATGTACCTTGGTTGCAGGCACATCCCCATTAGGGGGTGTGCAAGAGGCAGCTGATGGATGATTCTCTCCCATCGATGTTTATAACTCTCTAACCCTCTCTGTTCCTCTCTGTAAAAATTCAATAAAAATATATTAAAACAAACAAACAAACAAAAGAGCTGCAGACATTCACTCCACTTGCCAACAGAACCAATTTCCATCCAACGTGTAGAGGACCATGTTGTGATCATTTGTGGAACATTGTTTAGGAATGGTGCTTCTTGGATTTAAATGTAGAGCATAGTTGTGGATAGTGCTGAAATTACTATAGTGGTTTTATAACATATGGCCTATTTGATAAAATTTGTTTAAAATAACTGTCAATTAAGCACAAAAAATAACCTGTTAATTTAATTATAAGCATATCTTGAATAAAAGAATTTTTTAATTTAATGGGGTGTTAATTTTACCATATGTCATACAGAGGAGAAGTTTTATTTGTTAAGTCTGAAGTCTGTTAATTCAATGTCCACAAAAATCCAGAGTTTACTGTATATCTAAGAATGCCATCACATCTTCCAGGCCAGGTCACTATCATCTGCTATCTAGATTAATTTAATAGCAGACTAATTGACTTCTTCCTCCCTTCCTTCCTTTCTTCCTTCCTTCCCTCCTTTTCTCTCTACCTTCCTTCCTCCCTGCCTCTCTCCCTCTCTTTTCTTCTTATTTACTTTCTTTCCATTAATTCTAGTCTTTTATTCAATCTAAACACAGTTGGACCTATTAAAAAGTAACTCAGATTGTACTGTTCCTCTGGTCAATACCTTCTAATTGCCTTTTTCATTCAAAGTACATGAGTCCCACAGGTCCCCCAACTGGGGATTGAACCCAAAACATGGGTAGGTGCTCTTCCATCAGCTATATTCAAAATTAAAACTATTCATATTCAACAATCAGTGACTTATTTTTGAATTTTGGGTCAAGAGGAATTGTTTAATAATTTCTCTCAGGAAGATCCTTTTTAATGTGTTTTTATTAATTTTAGAAAAAGAGGAGGTAAAGGGAGAGAAAGAAATATCAATGATGAGAGAGAACCATCAATTAGCCGACTCATGCATGTCCATTACTAAGGATCAAGCCAGCAACCAACCCTGCATGTGCCCTGACTGGGAATTGATGTGGTAACCTCTTGGTTCATGGGTTGATGCTCAACAATTGGTGTTTAGTGTTTAAATGTTTAGTTTTAATCAGGGTAGTTATTTATATAACTATATAAGTTAAAATTTTATTTTAATTCTCACCAAGGATATATTCTTAAGGGAGAGAGAGAGAGAGAGAGAGAGAGAGAGAGAACAATGTGAGGAAAAACATCCATTTGTTGCCTCCTGGTATGCTTCCCATCCAGGAATTGAACCCAAAACCCAGGTATGTGCCTTGATGGTGAATCAAACTGGCAAAATTTGGTGTATAAGATGATGTTTCAGTCAACTAAACCTCCCACCAGGCATTTTTGTACATTTGTGGAGGTATATAATCATGATACACTTTTGAATGCATTGATTCCATAAAAAAAGTAATTATGCTTTTCTGTTGGTAAATTTAGCTTTTAGTTATGACTAGAGGGCTGTTGCACAAAGATCTGTGCAATAGGCCTTTCTTCCCCTGTCTGATGGCACCGGTTTTCCTCTGGTACCCAGAACCCAGGCCTTCATCTGGCTGTCGCCTTCAGTGTTCACTCTGGCCAGAGCCTTCAGTCTTCACTGCTCCAGCCATAATGCCACTCTTATAGTTCTCTCCAACCTCACCCTCCCCTCATAGCAGGAGTCTCACCCCATCCAAACACTCTGTGCCATCATATGCAAGTTAACCATCCATATTTGTTGTGTTAATTTTCATACTTACTCCTGATTGGCTGATGGGTATCATGGAGATATAGTAAAATTGCATATTTTTATTAGTGAAGATTAGATGCAAAAGTTACTAAATAATTTTATTTTCAAAGAAAACCGTAACTAAATGGATTATTGCCATTTTCTAACTATGTATATGATGACATGCAGGTTTTGTTTTTTTTTCTAATTTTTCCAGTTTCTTTGAGCTACTACTAAGGGCTTGGTGCATGAAATTCATGCACTGGAGGAGGGGGTGTGTCCTTCAGTCCACACTGCACCCTCTCCAAGCTGGGACCCCTCAGGGGATGTCCATCTGCTGGTTTAAACCAGCAGTTGGACATCCCTCTCACAAACAAGGGCTGCTAGCTCCCAACTGCTTGCCTGCCTGCTTGATCCCCCCTAACTGCTCCCCTGCAAGCCTGATTGACTCCTAACTTCTCCTCTGCCAGCCCAATGGCCCCTAACTACCCTCCCCTGCTGGACTGGTTGCCCCTCTGCCCTCCCCTGCAGGCCTGGCTCCTCCCAACTGCTTTCCTCTGCTGTCTCAGGCTCCCCTAACTGCCCTCCTCTGCTGGCCCAGTCACCCCCCAACTACCCTCCCTGCCAGCCCGGTCATACTCAACTGCCCTCCCCTGCTGGCCTGGTCCCGCCCAACTGCTCTGCCCTGCTGGCCTGATCACCCACAACTGCCATCTTGTGGCAGCCATTTTTAACCACATGGGGTGACCATCTTGTACGAGGGTATGAGGGTCAATTTGCATACTACTGCTTTATTATATAGGATAATTGACATGTAGCATTGTATCTTTTAAAGGGATACAGTGTGTTTATTTGATACACTTTTATGTTGTTAAATGATTACCTCCAAATTATTTGTTTACATTTCCATTAAATCACATAGTCACCAATTCTTTCTTTGTGGTAAGAACATTTAGATCTATTCCCTTAGCAACTTTCAAGTCTATAATACAGTATTGTTCACTATAATCATCATGCTGTTCATCAGACAGGGTTGAATCCTATATGAACATATATGTATTTAGTTAAATAATGCTGGCAATATGAAAGAGCAGCAGGTCATCCAAGAAAATCTATTCTGCACCCCCTCACCATATGCCAGCTGCTTATATGGGGTAGAAAGACAAAGATTACATGGGGAAGTAGGCAAAAGAAATAAGAATGGGTATGCAAATGTAACACAAATGGGTATTACATGAATGGGGAAGTTGGCAAAAGGAATAAAAATGGGTATAATGGTTACAGATTACACCAATAAAGGCTGGGACTCCATTATTTCATCAACAAGGTTGTTAATCTTTCCATGATAATAGGCAGTTAAGGAGGATGGACCACATTTCCAGTTTAACTCCCAAGTGCAAGGGGACTGGGGGGAACTCCAAACCAGATGAAAATATGTTTTCTTTAATCAGAACAAAACAATCATGATTAACAGAACATGATTAATATTTGTAATAACTATAGCTAGTCTCTACTATTCTATTTATGCCTCTAGCAGTAGAGTTTTCTTCTTTCTCTTTTCCCTGAAAAAATTCCACTGTGTGTGTGTGTGTGTGTGTGTGTGTGTGTGTGTACATATTTGTGTGTGTACACACATTTACTATATCAGTGGTTTGCAAACCGCAGCTCGCGAGCCACATGTGGCTCTTTGGCCCACTGAGTGTGACTCTTCCACGAAATACCATGGCCTGAGCAAGTCTATTTTGAAGAAGCAGCATTAGAAGTAGTTTAAGTTGAAAATATTTGGCCCTAAAAAGACATTTCAGTCGTTGTACTATTGATATTTGGCTCTGTTGACTAATGAGTTTGCTGAACACTGTACAATATAAACACATATATACATGTACATTCACATACTTAATATACTCACACATGTATGCAAACATACATACATGCATGCATGCATGCATACATACATACATACCACATCCTCTTACCCATTCATTTATTGGTGAACACATAGTTTTGCATCTTGGTTTTTGTGAATAAGGCTGCAGTGGACATTGGAGTGCAACTATCTCTCCAAGATACCAAAGATGCAAAAAATGTTTGATTGCTCTCTAAATATTTGTTATATCCATTGGTCTAATGTTTGTTTCCAGTTTAACATTTCCATCTCTTCACACTGAGCCTTTATTGTCTTTAAGAGTGAATTGAGCCCTGGCCTATGTGGCTCAGTTGGTTGGAGCACTATCCCTTATACTAAAATTTTATTAGTTTGATTCTCAGTCAAGGCATATACCTAGGTTGTGGGTTTGATCTCTGTTTTCAGTATGTATGGGAGGTAACCAATCAATGCTCTCTCCACAATGATGTTTCTCTGACTGTCTATCTGTATCTCTTTTCATTCCACTCTGTCTAAGACAAATGAACATATCCTCAGGTGAGGATTTAAAAAATTAAGAAACTGAATTGAGTCACTTGCAGGCACCATATAATTAGGTCTTATTCTAACCTGTCCAGACATTATTCACTTTTAAAAATTTTTATTTTTTTATTTATATATTTTTCAATTTTGTTATTAAAGTATTATATGTGTACATATTTTACCATTGCCCCCCCCAACCACTCCCATACATGTCCTCACCCCCCAGGACTTTGCATCCATTCTTTATGCTTATATGCATATATAAAAGTCCTTCAGTTGATTTTTTATCTCCCCCACCTCTCCCTAACCTTCCCACTGTAATTTGACAGTCTGTTTGATGTTTTACTGCCTCTGTATCTACCTTTTTGTTCATCTGTATATAAGTTCTTTATTATCCATAAATGAGTGAGATGGTATTTTTCTTTCATTGACTGGCTTATTTCACTTAACATAATGTTCTCCAATTCCATCTAGGTTGCTGCAAATGGTAAGAAATCCTTCTTTTTTATGACAGCATAGTATTCCATTGTGAGGATAGATGTACCATAGTTTTCTGATCCAGGCATCAGAAAACAGGCACCTAGGCTGTTTCCAAATCTTAGCTATGATGAATTGTGCTGCTATGAACATAAGGATGCATATGTCCTTTCTGATTGGTGTTTCCAGTTTCTTAGGATATATTGCTAGGAATGGGATTACTGGGTCAAATGGAAGTTCCATTGTCAGTTTTTTTGAGGAAACTCCATACTGTTCTCCACAGTGGCTACACCAGTCTGCATTCCCACCAGCAGTGCACTTGCACGAGTGCTCCTTTTCAGCCACATCCTCACCAACACTTGTCATTTGTTGATTTGTTGATAATAGTCATTCTGACAGTTCTGAGATGATACCGCATTGTTGTCTTGATTTGCATTTCTCTGATAACTAGTGACTTTGAGCATGTTTTCATGTATCTCTTGGCCTTCGTTCTTTCTTCTTTTGAAAATATTCTATTTAGGTCCATTGCCCATTTTTTAATTGGATCATTTATCTTCCTTTTATTTAGTTGTCTAAGCTGTCTGTAGATGTTGGAAATTAAACATTTATCAGTGATAACATTTGCAAATATGTTCTTCCATACAGTGGGCTTTCTTCTTGTTTTATTGATTTTTTTTTTTGCTGTAAAAAAGCTTTTTTATTTTGATGTAGTTCCATTTGTTTATTGTCTCTTTAGTTTGATTGCCCTAGGGGCAATATCAGTGAAGGTATAGCTTCGGCATATGTGTGAGATTTTGCTACATTTGGATTCCACTAGCATTTTTATGGTTTCCCATCTTATGTTTAAGTCCTGTATCCATTTTGAGTTTATTTTTGTGTATGATGTAAGTTGGTGATCTAGTTTTATTCTTTTGCATGTTTCTGTCTAATTCCCAACACCATCTATAGAAGAGACTGTGTTGACTCTATTGTATGTTTGTGCCTCCTTTGTCAAATATTAATTGAGCATAGTGATTTGGGTTGATATCTGGATTCTCTATTCTATTCCATTGATCTGTATGTCTGTTCTTGTGCCCAGTACCAGGCTGTTTTGAGAACAGTGGCTTTGTAATACAGCTTGAAATCTGGTATTGAGATCCCTCCTACTTTATTTTTCTTTCTCAGGATTGCTGTGACTATTCAGGGTCTTTTATTGTTCCAGATGAATTTCTGGAGAGTTCTTTCTAGGTCTGTGAAATATGCCTTTGGTATTTTAATGGGAAGCGCATTGAACCTATAAATTGCTTTGGGAAGTATGAACATTTTAATGATGTTGATTCTACTAATCCATGAACATGGTATGTTCTTCCATCTGTTTATGTCTTCCTCAATCTCTTTTTTCAGTGTACTGTAGTTTTCCCTGTATAAGTCTCTTACCTCCTTAGTTAAGTTTATTCCTAGATATCTTAATTTTTTTGGTGTGAT
The DNA here is from genome assembly GCF_964339955.1 of Pipistrellus hanaki. Taxonomy (NCBI): domain Eukaryota; kingdom Metazoa; phylum Chordata; class Mammalia; order Chiroptera; family Vespertilionidae; genus Pipistrellus; species Pipistrellus hanaki. Next base: position 116,982,616 of record NC_140503.1, on the reverse strand, counting down.
GGTAAATGGGAATGCATTTTTAGTCTCTCTTTCTGTATGTTCACTAATGGTGTACAGAAAGGCCATAGATTTATTGGCATTAATTTTGTATCCTGCTACATTGCTGATTTTAGTTATTATGTCCATTGTTTTTTTGATGGTGTCTTTCGGCCTTTTTATGTACAATATCATGTCATCTGCAAATAAGGACAACTTTACTTCCTCTTTTAAAATTTGGATGCCATTTATTTATTATTTTTGTCTAATTGCAATGGCTAATACTTCCAGTACTATGTCAAACAGGAATGGTGAGAGTGGGCATCCCTGACTTGTTCTGTTCTTAGGGGAAATGGTTTTAGTTTTTGCCCATTGAATATGATTTTTACAGTGGGCTTATTATATATAGCTTTTATTAGGTTGAGGTATGATCCTTCTATTCCCACACTGGTGAGAGTTTTTATCAAGAAAGTAGATTGGATTATGTTAAATGCTTTTTCTGCATCAATTGACATGACTATGTGATTTTTATATCTCAATTTGTTTATGCGATGTATCACGTTTATTGGTTTTCGGATATTGTACCATCCTTGCATTCCTGGGATAAGTCCTACTTGGTCATGGTGTATGTTCTTTCTGATGTACTGCTGGAGCCGATTTGCTAGAATTTTGTTGAGCATTTTGGCATCTATGTTCATGAGGGATATTGCCTTGTAATTCTTTTTCATTGTGTTGTCTTTATCTGGCTTTGGTATTAAGGTGATGCTGGCTTCATAAGAGGAGGTTGGAAGTGTTCCTTCCTCTTGAATTTTCTGGAATAGTCTGAGGAGGATAGGTTTTAGTTCTTCCTTGAATGTTTGGTAAAACTCTCCTGTGAAGCCATCTGGCCAGACTTTTGTTTGTTGGATGCTTATTTTTATGACTTCTTCAATTTCTTCCATAGGTTCTGGCATATTAAGCTGTTCAGATTCTTTCTGATTGAGTTTTAGAAGGTTATGTTTTTCTAGAAATACGTCCGTTTCTTCCAGGTTCTCCAGTTTGTTGAAAAAGAGTTTTTCGTAGTATTTTTTTTTTACCAATCCTTTGTATTTCTTTGAGGTCTGTTGTTTCTCTTCTTTCATTTCTGATTTTGCTTATTTGGGTCCTCTCTCTTTGCTTCTTAGTGAGCATGGCTAGAGGTTCATCAATCTTGTTTATTCTTTCAAAGAACTAGCTCTTGGTTTTGTTGAACTTTTGTACTGTTTCTTTTGTCTCTATGTGGTTTATCTCTGCTCTGATCTTTATTATTTGCTTCCTTCTGCTTACACTGGGATTTTCTTGTTGCTATTTTTCTAATTCTTTGAATTGTAGTGTTATGTAATTTATTACCATTGTTTCTTTTTTTTGGGGGGAGAGGGGGCAGTAGGCTTGTAGAGCTATGAACTTCCTTCTCAAGACTGCTTTTGCTGTGTCCTTTAGATTTTGAATTGTTGTATTTTCATTGCCCTTAGTTGCCATGATATTTTTTATTTCTTCCTTAGTCTCTCTGGTAATCCAGTTATTGTTTAATAGCATGCTGTTTAGTCTCCATGTGTTTGATTTCTTTGGGTTGTTTTTATTGTAGTTGACTTATAGTTCTATGCCACTGTAATCTGAGAAGATGTTTGGTATGATTTCTATCTTCTTGAATTTGAAGATACTTTGCCTATGTTCCAACATGTGGTCTATCTTTGAAAATGACCCATGTGCATGTAAGAAGAATGTATATTCTGTGGCTGTTGTTTATTTTAAAAAAAATATACTTTATTGATTTTTGTACAGAGAGTAAGTTAGAGAGATAGAGAAGTAGAAACATCGATGAGAGTCATCGATCAGCTGCCTCTTGCACACCCCCTACTGGGGATATGCCTGCAACCAAGGCACATGCCCTTGACCGGAATCGAACCCGGGACCCTTCAGTCCCCAAGCCGACGCTCTATCCATTGAGGCAAACCGGTCTCGGCTATTCTGTGGCTTTTGGATGAAATGTTCTGAAGAAGTCAATTGATTATATCTGGTCTAGCGAGTCATTTAGGATTGATGTTTCTTTGCTGATTTTTGGTTTAGAGGATTTGTCCAATGGTGATAGTGGGGTATTAAAGTCTTTTACTATGATTGTATTTTGCTGTTAATCTCTTCCTTGATATTCTCCAGGAGTTTTCTTTTAAGTATTTGGGTGCTCCTGTATTGGGTGCAAATATGTTTACCAGCATTATTTCTTCTTGTTGGATTGTTCCCTTTAGTATTATGAAGTGGCCTTTCTTATCTCTTGTTATGTCCTTCACTTGGAGATATAATTTGTCAGACATTAGTATTAATACTCCAGCTTTTATTTCTTCATTTCCATTCACCTGGAAAACCTTTTTCCATCCCTTAACCCTCAGTCTGTGTGTGTGTGTGTGTGTGTGTGTGTGTGTGTGTGTTTTCTGGGTGGGTTTTTTGTAGACAGCAGAAATATGGGTCTTGTTTTCTTATCCAATCTGTTACCCAGTGTCTTTTGATTGAAATAATTAATCCATTTACATTAAAGTTATTATTGATAAAGTTATTATTAATAATTAATCCATTTACATTAAAGTTATTATTATTATTCCAACTCACAAATTTTATTCTTTACCTTATTTTCCTTCTATGCTTCCTATTTCTTTTCATTTCTTTCTTTCATTTTATTTTTGTTTGTGTGTTTGTGTTTTTTTACAGCTAACCTTTAGCATGTCTAGAATTGCTGATTTGGTGATGATAAATTCCCTTAGTCCTTTTTTGTCTGTGAACCTCCTGATTTCACCTTCAGTTATGATGGATAGCCTTGCTGGGTACAGTATTCTTGGATTCAGACCTTTCTTTTGTAAGATTTTGTATATTTCATTCCATTCCCTTTAGGCCTGATGTGTTTCAGTTGAGAAATCAGTTGCTATTCTGATGGGAGTGTCTTTGTATTAACTTTTTGTCTCTATCTGGCCACTTTAAAGATTCTTACTTTGTCATTGGTTTTTGCCAATTTAATTATAATGTGCCTTGGTTTTGGTCTTTTTGGGTTCATTTTGTTTGGGACTCTATTAGCTTCTTGGATTTTTGTGGGTTTTTCTTCCTTATATCAGGGAAGTTTTCTGTCATTATTTTTTAAAACATGTTTTCTATTTTTTGCTCAATTTTCTTTTGTTCTGGAACCCTGATTATGCAGCTGTTGTTTTGTTTCATATTGACCCAAAGTTCCCTTAGGTTCTCTTGCTGCATTATAATTTTTTTTTCTAGAAGCTGCTATACTTGGATATTTTTTTTTTTCATCTTGTCTTCTATCTCACTGAGGTGGTATTCTGCTTCTAGTCTACTCTTGATGCTTTCCATTGAATTCTTTACTGCAGTGATGTCATTTTTCATTCTTTCTTGGTTCTTCTTCATTTCCTCTCGGTTCTCACACATATTGTCAACTTTGTCTTCCATTCTTTTCAGCCACCTTATGACAATTTCTCTGAATTTTTTCTCTGATAGGTTGTTTGCCTTTATTTCATTTACTTCCTTTTCTGGTGATGCCTGCTTTTCTTTCATATGCCGGCTGTTTCTTTGTCTCCCCATGGTTTCTCTTCTCAGGATGTCTGGTTATGTAGTTCTCTCTCTCCTGCATTGATTTAAATGCACAAAATACAACACAACCAGGTACAACATACAAGGCACTGAATAGAAATGTATTCATGACATTAATAACCTCCAATAAAGGTGACCACCAGAGAAAGGCAAATTAGAGGATAGGAGAGAAAGGAGAAGAGTAAAAAGAAAGAAAAAAGGTGTATCAAAATGAAATTGGGAAAAGAAAAAAAAAGTTAGAGAGACAAGATTAAGACTAAGAGAGAAAAGGGGAACCAACTATCTATATGGGAAGGAAAATCCGATATAACAACCACTAATCCCAGCAAATGCCAGCAATAAGTACGTGGAGATTAATACAAACTACAACACCAACCAATATTAAGTGAGGCAAGGGAAAACAGAAGTAAACAACAAATAAAAATAAAGCAAACAAAAAAGAATAAAAAAAACAATCTCACAAAAATCATAAAAAATCGATATAATCAACATTCAAGCAAACCACAACAAAAGACCAGAGATAAGAACAATTGTTGGACAGTTAAGACAGTGAAGAGAGAGATGTTTATGTACCTGGAGCAGGGTATTGGAAATTAGATATATAAGTAGGGTGAAATTTTAGCACTGTGTAAACAAAAAGAATAGAGACAATCTAAAGCAGAAAAGGGGTACGATAAACAGGACACCAAAAGGGGAAAGGTTAGGAAGAGAATGGTGGCATAAAGATAATGAGATAGGGTAAAATGATGCTAAAGAAAAGATAAAAATAGAATGTAGAACACTAATCCCAAAGTAAAATAAAGAGAAAATAAAAAGACACTTTAAAAAAAAAGGTAAAATAGTAGTAGTAATAACACTGAGTGAAAATAAAAATGTAATAATTCAAAAGGTAAAATCAAGTGAGAAAAAAAGAAAAAATATTTTCTTAAGTAAAATATGCAAAAATTAAAAATTAAAAATAAAAATAATATTAAAAAAATAAAATGTGCAATAGTGAAGGTCATTCACTTCCTCTATTGTTCTGTTTGGCACTCCTGTTTCCCAGTCCTGACAGTATTGTATTTCCCTGTGTTTCACTGCTCCTCAGTGTTGTGAGCCAGTCCTAATTTTAAGAAGGCAGTGTCTTAATTTCTCATATTCATTTTTTTATTACACAAGAGTCAATTTGTGATTTAGCCTTTGGGTGGCAGTGTTTCTGGATTGATTTCCGGGTCAATGTATGGCCTCTCTAGCCTTCTTTCCCTGTGCACTCAATACTGGTTTGTGGAGGGGGGCTGTCTCAGAGCTGGCTCTCCGATGGTCACTCCCCACTTCAATCCCCAAGTTCCAGAAAAACAACTTCCCCTTGCAGTCTCTGAGGGTATCCCCAACTGGGTTATCCTATGTATTGGGCTTAGTAATCAGAAGCAGAAAAAACCCAAGTGTGTGGACAGTGGGTCTGCGCAAGTCTAAGCAGCCTGCACTCCCTTGAAATTCTTAGGCTGCCCCTTTGGGTCAGTTCAAAATGGGTTGCTTTCCAGAGATCCCTTCTGTTAGCAGCTCCAAGAACCTCCCTCCACATTCAGGATCACACCAGCCCCAAAGCCACGGATTTTTCTAGGCACAAGCTTCCCCTCCAGCTCTCACAAAACACATGTTTCTTTCTCCCCTGGGACCAGAGACTTCACCTTATCCCAGGAAAAATTTGACCCCTCCCCTCTCCGTGGTGGAATGAAGAGCTCCTTTGAATCTGCGTGTTTGTGCTGGCTGGGGACCAGTGTTCTGGGGCTCACAGCTGTTTGTTGGTCACCACAGTTGTGGATTTTCAGGCTTTCAATATTATCCACTTTCCCTTTTAAGAAAGCACAGTTTCCGCATCCAAGCCCTTAGCTCCAAGAGGGGACCCAGCTGCAATGTGGGCTGCCAGGTCAGGGGAACCCCATCCAGCAGTCCCCCACTTTCTCCTGGAGTTTAGCTGTCCCTTAATTACTAAGAAACACTCCCCATGCAACCATCAGCTGTTCTTTCTTTCTGCTCCGGGACAAGGCTCAGAACATGTCTATCTATTCTGCCACCATTTTTCTCCCTCCCTACTTTTTTTCATTTTATTGAATTTATTGAGGTGCCTCTGATTAACAAATTATACAGGTTTGAGGTGCACATTCTACAATACATCATCTATACACTGCATTGTGTGTTCATCACACCATTTCATCCTATGCCTTTTGATTGGAGAAGTCAATCCATTCACAAAGTAACTATTGGCAGATAACAATGCTATCTAGTTTTTTGGCTTTTTTGTAGTTCCGTTTTTCCTTTCTTGCTGCCTTCCTTTGTGAATTGAAGATATTCCATAATGTGCTTTGATTCATGCTCTTTATCTTTTGTGAATCTGTTGGGGGCTTTTGCTTTGTGGTTACCATGAGGATTACACAAGACATCTTACAATATAACAGTTTATCTTATGTTGATTACTTCTTTGGTTATATTTAACTGTAGATTTCCATTAAGAGAAGAAAAAGAGAAAAGACAAAAAGCTGGTCTGTTATGTGAAAAAAATAGGGTGCAGTTAACAAAGAAGGAAGAGCACTCTATTAAAGAAGTTGAAATGCACCCACAACTTGGAATCACCATTAGAACACAAGACATGACACTGGAGATTATAACAGAAAATGAGGTAAATTTATCTTTGGGGAAAATCTTATTTCTAACAGTGCTTCATCAATATTTATATCCTTGTCATTTAATGAATATTATTACATTTAAAACAAAGCAAAAAATGTTCTCATTCTAGATGTGAACTGTGACATTTATTATTTAAACTATTATTAATTTATTACTATTCTTGGCATCTAATAGGTACTTGTGAATGTTTACTAAATGAAGAAATGGAAAATAAATTGAGCCTATCCATTGACATAAATGTTAAAAACTGTTAACATGCAGGTTAAATTGCCTAGAGACTGTGATGGAACTAGTGAAATGTTCATAAAGAAATTTTATTTCAGAATACTGTATTTTTGCTCCATGACAAATGTAGCTATTACTTATAATTTTAGTTTTTCATGTAAAGTAAAGATCCCTGCGCTTAAAAAGGCTACTTTCTTTTCACAGTTTGTTTAAGGTATTGCTCTTAAGCTTTGGACTTTTTTTTTAATAGAGTGAGACCAAAAACTAAATTAAATGTATCCCTAGGTTGTAGAAGTGCAAAATTACACTCAGAGGCAACCTTCTTCAGAACAGAATGCCAGAATATTTCAAGATGGAATTCTGACCAAACACGTTTACAAACCAAAGGTGATAGAAATTGATCATAAGAAAATAAATTCTGAGGTAGTTTATTTAGTCATTTGCAAATGTACCAGTATGTGAGTATGTGTGAGTTTGTATATATTTAACAAACAATACTGTACAATAGAAACTATAAGGGTTTTAAAAAGTGTGTGTGTGTGTGTGTGTGTGTGTGTGTGTGAGAGAGAGAGAGAGAGAGAGAGAGAGAGAGAGAGAGAGAGAGAGAGAGAGAGAGGTGGCTTTTTTGATCCATTGGATAAAGTGATATTGTTAATTCAAATTCATTTTTCTCAAGTAGTCACATTCACAATGGCCTCTTCCAAAGAGAAGGCTTTTATTAGATTCCATAATAATTGATGTGTTGTCTATGATATCAAAGATATTGCTGGTAATAATAGATGTTCCTGATTTTGGCAGTGGTTTTATTTCCTGATATATTAATATAGAAGTTAGCTTTCACTTCCAGTGATTGTATGGAGGAAAGTAATAGCAGGTTCAGAGATCACATTTTAGATGTCATTCTTCTACTTTTGAGAAGGGACTTCTGAAGAGAATGCAAACTATAATATATATTTAGTAATAATTTATTGGTAAGTATTTTAGTGTATTCCTCACATTTCATATTTAATACTACTTTAAACATCATGAACAAGAAATAAAAGTTATTCAGAGAGGAGGAGAGGGCTGGGTGCTGCCTGGCATTCCCTAGCAGGAAGGAAATAAAACCCCCAGCCTGGGCTGAACCCCCGAACCAGCAGCGCTGAGCCCCAGTTATGGGCCAGACCCTGGGGACCCAGGCTCCGGCGGGGGGAGATGGGGCTGTGGGGCGGAGTCCCAGGGGAGCAGCAAGGAGCAGGGCCCCCAGAGTAGTGTGCACATTGCAAGCAGAGGACTGAATGTTGACGCTGATGCTGGATTACCCTAGCTGGAAGAAACAAAGCCTCCGGCGGCACTGAGCCTCAGTCTGGATTGCTCTGAACCCCAGTTCTAGGCCAATCCCTGGGGACCCAGGCTTAAGCAGAGGGAGACTGGGCTGTGAGGTGGATTCCTGGGAGAGCGGCGAAAGGCCGAGCCCCCGGAGCCGAGCACATTGCTTGATGTGGGATTGCCCTGGAGGGAAGGAAACAGGAGCCCTGGCTGTGTTGGGCTCCAGTTTTGAATGCTCTGAACCCCAGTCCTAGGCCAGACCCTGGGGACCCAGGCTCAGGCAGGGGGAGACGGGGCTGTGAGGCGGAATCCCAGGGGAGTGGCTAAAAGCGGAGCCCCCGCAGGCGCGCAGAATGTTGACTCTGATGCTGTATTGCCCTGACGGGAAGAAACAAAATCTCCGACAGTGCTGAGCCCCACTCCCGACTGCCCTGAACTCCAGTTCTGAGCCAATCCCTGGGGACCCAGACTCAAGCAGAGGGAGACAGGGCTGTGAGGTGGAGTCCTGGGGAAGCTGCAAAAAGTGGAGCCCCCCGGAATTGCGCACACTGTGCTCAGAGGACAGTCTGTTGACTCTGATCCTAGACTACCCTAGCGGGAAGGAGAAAAAAAAGCTCCAGAATGGAGGAACGTGACGAGGAGCATGAGCCCCTGCAGGACACCGGCCAGCCAGGCACCAGCAAGGAGCTGAGCGCAGGCAACGGAGCCAAGGCCGGGGACAAGGAGAAAGAAACCAAAGAAGTTCTCAATGTGAAGAAATCAAGTGAGAGCAAAAGATATAAAATTACTTAAGAAAGAATACAAAGAAGATGTTGAAAAATCAAAGACTAAGTCAGAACTCACTCACCAGCCAACATTGCAACAGAAATGAGTTTTTTTAAAAAAAAAAAAAAAAAAAAAAAAAAAAAAAAAAAAGGATAGAATTTTGGAACAGCGGCGACCAGGCCTAGAGTGGCCAGGCACAAGGCAGTGGCACCAGGCCCGGAGCAGCAACGGCCACGCCCTAGAGCAGCAGCAGCCAGAACCAGAGCATCAACAGCTAGCACTGGAGCAGCCAGACCTGGGGCAGTGGCAGCCAGGCCTGAGGCGGAGGTGGCCGAGCCCAGGGTGGCCAGTCCAGGAACACCCAGACCCGGAGTGGCCGGGCCCGGAAAAGCCGGGCCCAGAGCAGCCGGGTTGGGAACAGCCAGGCCCAGAACAGCAGTAGCCAAGTCCGGAGCACCCAGGCCAGGAGCGACCAGGCTCGGAGTGGCCCAGCCCGGGGCAGTCGGGCCCAGAGCAGCCGGGTCTGGTGTGGCCAGGCCTGGAGCAGCGGCTGCCAGGCGGGGAGCGGACAGGCCCAGAGCAGCTGGGTCTGGTGTGGCCAGGCCCGGAGCAGCAGCTGCCAGGCTGGGAGCGGCCAGGCCCGGAGCAGCAGCTGCCAGGCTGGGAGCGGCCAGGCCCGGAGCAGCAGCTGCGAGGCTGGGAGAGGCCAGGCCCGGAGCGGCCGGGCCCAGAGCAGCCGGGCACAGAGCAACCGGGTCGGGTGCAGCCAGGCCCGGAGCAGAGCAGCATCAGCCAAGTCCAGAGCAACTAGGTCGGGAGCGGCAGTGACCAGACCCGGAGCAGCTGGTTGTGGAGCGGACCAGAGCAACAGAGGCCAGGGCCAGAGCAGCCAGGCCTGGAACAGCTCTCTCCTTGCCTGCCCCTGCCCCACGGCTGCCTCTCAGACATAGCTGGAAACTTTTGCGGTAACTTGAGGGTCTGCTGAATCAAGTGATGAAGGCTTAGATCTGGATGTGTTGAGTTAGTATGGCGCTGGGGTGTTGATCTGTGAGTGCCTTGGGTGGGGCCTGGATGAGGCTGGTTGACCTATTTGGAAATGTCTTTTGTGTGAAGTGTATCATTGGGCATGTGGAGGTATTATTGATATGAGAAAATGCTAAGTAACTGATTTACTATCTGAAAAGGGATTTACTATCGGGGAAAAGTGGGGAGGAAGAGACTGAACATAAACTGTGCACCTATGGATGAGGACAATGGGGGATGGGGAGGGGGCAGAGGGTGGGGAGGGAACCTGGTGGAGAAGGGAAGAAATGAGGAACCTTTGTAATAATATGAACAATAAAGATTGATTTAAAAATAAAAAATAAAAAAAATAAAAAGTGTCAGCGCAGCAAACCTTGCCCTGAGAGCTGTTCCTCAGGGCGTCAGGGGGTGTGAGTTATGGCCTCTCTGAACCCTCGGGCCTGGAAGGTCAGAGGCAGCAGATATCTTCAATCGATGAGGTAATTGAGGAAATCCACAAGGGGCCTAGTTATGCCAGATGAAGTGTTTAGCAAACTGAGCTTATGATGAACTACCTCAGTGTGCACCAAGCTGTAATTACTTTGAAAGTAAACAAATGCTTACTTGGCTTAAATAAAGACTAAAACTTTAAAAAAATAAATAAATAAAAATAAAAAAAAAGAAAGAAAAGTTATTGAAGCAACAAATAATCTCATGATTTTCTAAGAAGATTGTAAATTTTATCCTACTTATCATTTGTTTTTTGAAACATAGGCTTCTTTTGTGTTTCTATATCCACATTGGAGGAGAACTATGGGTTGGTACAAGCACATGAAATGTGGACTCAGAAAATCTGGGGAAAATCCTGAAGTAGCTTATCTTTTTAACCCTCCATTGCAGATTGTGTTAACTGAATGAGTTCTTTGATGGATGTAGAAGTGCTTAGGAAAATATTTGATTATCAATTATTAATAGAGGTAGTTTTTATAACTGACTATGAAAGTATTAGAAAAGCAGAATATGTAAGGGATACTACTGGGGGAAATAAGGTTAGGAAATTTAGTTTGTCCTAATATTACTATGGTTAATACTCTTACTGTAAGGTAGCTATAATGTGACTGTCATATCAACTTGTAAGAGTAAAGTTTTTGTCTTTTAATTAAATTTATTCTGGGCTTGTGATAATTTAGAAAAAACCCTTTCTAATTCTGAGACTCTTAAAATTCTCTCGTGATTTTTTTCACTTAAAAATTCATCATATTGCCGAAACCGGTTTGATTCAGTGAATAGAGCTTCAGCCTGCAGACTAAAGGGTCCCAGGTTGGATTCCAGTAGAGGGCATATACCTTGGTTGTGGGCACGTCCCCAGTGGAGGGTGTGCAAGAGGCAGCTGATCGATGTTTCTCTCTCATCGATGTTTCTAACTCTCTATCCCTCTCTCTTCCTCTCTGTAAAAAAATCAATAAAATATTTTTAAAAATTCATCATATTATATTACACTTTTGAACTTTGGAGAACTTATGCTTGTATAAAGTTAGAGGTTTGGATCCCACTCTATTTTTTTCCCCAGTGGGCTATCCAATTATTGCAACTTTTTATTATAATCACAGGTTATTATGCTTTAATTTCTGAGACTATCATGACATGTCATTTCAATGTTTTAGCTAACAGTCTCCTTTGTGTTACTTAGGTTTCTGAGAGTTCTGACAAAGAAATAAATCTATTGCATGAAAATCGCATGTTGTGGGATGCAATTGCCAAATTAAGACTGGATATGGACACAATAAAAAATCGAACCCAGGAAATGGAAAAAAAATATATTGAGGAAATTGCAATTGTCAAAGAAAGGAATGATCTTTTTGAAAAGAAAATAAAAGAAATGGTATTTCAACACAATGCAGAACTTGAAGTTCTGGGAGCTCAGTGTATAATGCTAAGCCATAAACTGGAGAATGAACAGCAAAACAGAGGCAGACTGGAAGCAGTTTATACTGGCTACCATTGTACAGGATAGTAAGCATCGTCAGGCATCAGAAAGAGAACTACAACTTGCTTCCAAGATAGCAAGAGATGAATGGTTGTGTTTATGTGACAAAATTAATTTCAAAATGTCTAACTTAAAACGTAACAATGAGATTCTTTCTCAACAACTTTCTAAAGAAGGAAGTAAAATCAATAGCAAAGAAAATGAGCTGCATCACACAACAGATGCTCACCAAGAAGGGACATTGCCTTTAGAAAGAGACCTCAGTCAAAAACAGTGTCAAAAGGAGGAAACTAAACACGTGTATGAGGAGGAACAAGGTAAAATTGCAGAGCGGGAATCCTTATTGAAGAGGATATCTCACCTGCAGAGTGAAAATATGCTGCTTCAACAGAAACTAGACCAGGCTCACAACAAAGCTGACAGGAAAGGAAAGACAGTAATTAGCACCCAAGACCAGACTCTAGAAATCACAGAAATATTTGATGATGAAAATAAATATTATGTTCTTAAGATGAATGAACTAATTAAGAAGTTAATCAATGAGTGGCATCTTTTTAAAGAAAGAATACAACGGTATGAAAATGATAATGTAAAAAGAGATGTAAGTATCCAGACAGTTAAGTATTTTTCAAATTTCCTAAGAGAAAAATTTAGAGTAACATTTGATGATGGCTAAAATGTTGAATCAAGTTGAATATTAAAAATGTAGAGATTATGGCACTGGCTGGTTTGGATCAGAGGATAGGGTGTTGGCCTGAGGATTGAATGGTCCCAGGTTCAATTCTGGTCAAGGGCACAGGCCAGATTGCAGCCTCAGTTCCCAGTAGGAGTGTGCAAGGGACAGTCAGCAATAATTCTCTCTCATCATTGATGCTTCTCTCTCCCTTTCCCTTTTTCTCTGAAACCAATTAAAAATATATATTTTTTAAAATGTTCAGTGTATAAATGTGTTTGCTCTATCAGCTTTAAAGCAGACGATGTATCCAGTAGATGAACATTAAACTGAGCAAAGACATTGTGCTGCCCATAAAATTTTAATAGGTTACATTATAGAACACTAATAGATATAAATTTTTATTGATAATTTAGTTTTATATTAATAGAATAATAATTTTAATCTTTGTCACCAAATTTAAAACCATTAGGAAGTAGGTAAATGGAATGTTCTACCTAAAGTGAGTATTTTGAAATTAAGACTCAATTAAGTGGATTAATTTGACAGCGAAGTTCAGAGGGCCCAGATGAACTGAAATGTAGATGCTGTATCATATACCACCTTTCTTTAAAACTTGTTATACATTTTAGTTTGTATACTGTTATTTTTATTCATTCCAATTTGAATTAAATTTGGAAATATTTCAATCTCCAGTAACATATTCATATGACCTCTCAAGTCTTTTAAAAGCATATACTTTACATTAAATCATAATTCTGGGACAAATGTAATGAGTTTTAGAAAACCTATACTTGATTTAATCTTTCCACTACTATTTACAATTTTCTTTGAATACTTTTACAAATAATGTGCTCAGGTTTCTCATTTTGAGGCCTAATTACTATCATTTGGAAATAAGTTTGTCCGAGACACAGAGAATTGTAGCTCTCTGTGATTTATTAACTTGGCATTGGATCTTCATTTCAGATTAGTGAGGGGTGGCAGGGTTTATGTGTAGCAAGGAGGGAGGGGAAGGCCTGGTTACCTAGGGCCTTGAAGGTCATTTGAATGAGTTACTTTTCTTCTAAGTTGGGAGCCTATGGGAAGGATTAGAACAGGGGATTGAATGTGTGAGGAATTCTGAAGTAAATTGAAGCCTCTGGTTAAAAAATAAATAAAAAGAGAAAAGTTTCCATAATACTGAATTTACTATCACTTGATCCACCTACATGCCCATTACTCTTTGAGATGTCAGTAGATTGTATAGCTTTGAGATTTATGGGGAGGGGGATGAGAGTGGGGCTGAATCAGCTGTCTGATTAGGCAAGAGGGTTATATTTTCTTTAGCTTTAACCCGATTAAGCAAAAAAGAACATGTCCACATGAGAAAAAGGAGAATAGACGAAGCTGGTGATATTTTTCCAGTCACAGATTGTTGTCATAACATTATGATAGCAATATATGACTCTAACAAAGTACACTCAGGGTGGGAAAAAAGTAGGTTTATACTTTTTTATAGTTTTTTTTTTTTGGCATGGATAATAGAATAATTAGTTAATATCAATCCAAGAATAAATCCTGTGTTTCACATACTCACAACTGTTTTGCCCATGCTTTATATGAAGTTATGTATTATTAACATAATTTAATAATAATGTGATTCATAAAATCAGTAACAGAAATATCTTACTAGGCCACTGTGAAAAAACTTCAACAAGAACTGGTTGACACCAAACAAAGACTATCTACAATAGAGGGTTTTCTGGAGATTGAATCATGTCATGGTAAAGAAACAAGATTTCAAGAACATACTAAATCAAAGCAGAAGTCAAGTATGTATGAAATTTAACCTGCCATCAGTTAAACTATAGCTGGTTAAATAATACAGTGTTTTAGGATACCACTTATCATGGCAGCTTTCTTACGTATTTTATCGTGATTAATTTATTGTAACTGTATCATTTTTATAGTGCTCTTATATCTGGCTTTTATTCTGCCATTTGTATATATTTTTTAAATTTTTACCCTTAGGAAAGTTGAGAATTATGTATCATTCTTTCATTCTTCATGAAAGTCAAGAGGCTTTGTTTTCTACTAAATAATATTGCAGATCATGCCGTTAAAGAAGCAACCTCACAAATGGTTTTCAGATAAGCTCTCCTTTGGCTTCCTGGAGACAGTGGCTTTAAGAGTCTTACATTCTGAAAATCCTCGAGGCGCCACGTAAATGTTTCTGAGGCCTTAGGGTTTTATAAGTCTTAGCTTCATCCTTAGACCATGTATTCCTGGACACCCTGGATTTGATGTTAGCCCAGAGCCATTTCTTTATTTTAGCACTAGAGGCTCAGTGCATGAAATCATGCACAGGTGCAGTCCCTAGGCCAGGCTGGCAATTGAAGAACAAGTGTCTGGTATGAAGGGCCCTGGGCAGACCTGGGCCCCCAGGCCTTTGTGCATTCCCTTCTTCCTGATTAACGGTGCCTGATTCCCCACACGGAGATTCAGTGAGCACGGCCGGATGCACAGGCCCAGACATAGTGTGGGCCTCTGGGCTGCCCAGCGGCCTTGCATGGAAATTGAGCAGGCAGCATGAGCTCTTCGCGCTGGTCCTGCAGACTGGCTCCTGCACAAACCCTTGGGGAGCTTGGCCAGCCCCTGTATCCCCAGCAGCTGTGGCCCGGCTCATCCCGAAGACACCGAGTGTGTGAGCCCTGGTGTTCTTGGGAAGGGTAGCTGGGGGAGTGACAGTGAGCTTGGCAGAACCTCACATTCTCACTGCACTTCCATCCCCATCACCCCTGCCCTCAGGTAGCCATTGGGAGGTCACAGCCCCATATCAAAGTGAGCAGTCAAACTCCTGGTCTCCCAGTCAAATGACCGGCTGAGGGGAGAATTTGCATATTAGGCTTTTAATTATATAGGATTATATGACAATTGGACCTGTGGGAGAAGCTATAAATGGGAAAAGGGTATTTAAAATCCTTAGGTCCTGTTTCTTTGATGTTTAATTAGAGGCCCAGTGCATGAAATTCATGCACAGGATAGGGGGTGTCCCTCAGCCCAGCCTGAACCCTCTCTAATCTGGGACCCCTCAAGGGATATCCAACTGCCCATTTGGTCCAATCCCAGTGGAACATTCCTGGGGGGGGTGTCAATTTGTAATATGCAAATTGACAGTACCTCTGCTGCACCCACAAGCCACACCCACAAGCCAATCAGGAGTGAATATGCAAATAAACCCAACCAAAATGGCTGGGGCCTGGGGCCATGGGGAGTGGGGGGGAAGCTTGGGTTTCCCCAGCAACTTCAACCCAGTTTGCAAGGGCTCCCTGGGGCTATGCAGTCTTTTTTTTCCTCTGCAAAGATCACCCACTAGTTGCCCTGTGGGTGCTGGGAAGGGCTGGCTCTTCAGGAGAAACATGTCTGCTCAGCATTGGAGAGTCCAGCATGTGCCAGTGCCAGATGCCTGGTCACCTTTCCCTATCTTGCTCCTCTCCCCAGACTCCACAAATCTGCTCCTTCACCTGCACCGTAGCCTAGGTGAGTGTTTGTAATTGAAAGGAACTATGAACTGGATTTAGTGAGTAAAAAACAATGAAAATAAAAAGAAAATATAAGATTTTTCTTTATAGAAACCGCTGCGAGTTTCTCTTCCCCCTCACCCCCACCCCGCATCCTGTACCATGTGGCTTGGGCAGTTCCTCAGGCTGTCTTTCAGGGTGTGGTCTCCCATGGCTGTGGACTTAGATCTAGATTCCCTGGCTGCCAGTTGTCCTGAGGACTCCCTCCCACAGTCGAGGTTTGTGTGGCCCAAAGGAACATGAACTTGGTGCAGCACAGGTTCTTTTTGAACCTCTTGTCCCAGTGGTCAAGAATCAATTTGATCTATTTTACAGGTTAATTTATTGATTTAATGTTCTTTAATTTACTTAAGTGAAAATCACATTTTGGATGAATACAGTGTTTTTGCTTTTTCCTTTACTTCCTTTAATAGCAATTTATTTTATAGATTTCTGGAAGGAAGGTGGCATTTGTTTTTTCCTTTTTAGTATTTCACTTTCCATCATTATTATCATTGAATTGATCTTTCCAAATGATTTTTAGTGTAGAATCATTTTATTTTTAAGACCAGTTGATGTTAAACAAGACTGTTTGATAGAAAAGAGGGAAATGTGATCGAAAAATTATTCCATACTCTTGAATTAAGTTATATCATTCTACTTTAAAATGTTTAAACTGATTCTATTATTCCTTGAATTATCAGATTACATGAGTACTAATAGAAGAATGATTAACTCTATAACTCAGATTTAATTCAGTGGACATTGATGATAAATATTTTAAATGTCGTTTTTTTCACACTTAAAGCTGATCTCTGAGTTGCTGACTCAAAACTAAAGAAAACAATTATAACTAATCAGGTTATACTCACTTTAAAATATATCCTTTTTATTTGATTTAGACACAAAGGGCATCTCAAGAAACCTCAGAGCAATTAATATGTATGTAGTCATTTGGAATTCATTAAGAAGTCTTTTGGAACTCAGAAGTCAGCTTTTTCCAAACTTTTCAAGATGACAGCAAAAAGAGAATCTGAAAAACATGTGCAACTCTACCAAGAAGAATTGGAACCCAGGAAATTATTGGAAAAGAAATGAGCTTTATAAGTCAAATGCAGAATCAGTTAAAGAAAATAAATTTAACTCATTAATTATCCTCTAAACATAATTACTATTGTGCCAGGTTTATGAGACTAATAGAGTATAACTTTGGCAAACAATGTTAGTAAATAAACTTACCTTTCCAATGTTTTCCCAGAACAGTTTCATCTCTCCTCCTTTTATGGTTTTAGGTACTTTTAGTTTTTTCCCCTTAATATCTTCATGTAGTTAACCTGATCTATTAGTCTTTAAGCTGAATGTCTTGAAGCTCTAAAATTTATCATTATTATAAAATCGCTTGTCAGAATTCCCCTAAATAGAAACATTTAAGATAACAACTTAAGGGGGAGAGAGAAAATGGTGAGGGAATAGACGGACATGTCCTGGGCCTTGTCCTGGAGCAAATGGAGTGAGCGGCTGAAATGAATGGAATTCAGCCCAAATTGGCCAAGGAGACTCAGCTGGTGAGACAGTTTGCAGCCAGGAAGGGCAGAGGTCCCCTTATTAAAGGTAAAATCAAGGATCTAGGCAGCAGAATCTGTCAGACCTTTGTGCCCAGATGGTCAGGGGGAAACCGCTGGTGCCAAGCAGCACCTCTGGGGACAGGCAAGGCATCTGACTGTGAAAAAAGGGTCCAAGGGACTGTGGGAGGCAGGGGAATTTGGACTTTGCATTTTGGATCTGAGCTCAGGTAGCCCTGAAGGGCTGGCTGGACCAAGCAGTGCCGGCAAGAGAGGAGCTTGCAGAGACACAGTCGTTCCCCACTCTGGGGCTGTGCCTTTCTTCACTGAACCTAGTTCATAGGATCTTTCGGATACAGGCACTTACCTGTGGCTGAGGTGTTGGAGAAGGTGTGGATTTGTAGAGTCTGGGGAAGGGAGGCGGTCCAGGAGAGGTGGTAGCGAGTCTGGTGCTGAGCCTGGTCCTGGGTCCCATTTTCTCCTGAGAGATAGCCCCTCCCTCCAGACTCCAGGCAACCAATACAGCCTCACTCAGATTCCACCCTGAATGACACAGAGGAATCTGAATAGTCCCTGAACATCCACAGGGATGGGCCTAAAGAGAAATCTTCAGCCCCAGCAACGGGAAACTGAGAAACTGTTCAGTTCAGACAAGTGGGATCATAAGGAAGCCAAAAGAGTGACACTTCATTTTTTTCATTTTTATTTTTATTTTTTAATTTTGGTATACTTTTTTCTTTTTATATCTTCCTTTTTTTCTTATTTTTTTCCTGTTTATGTTTGTTGCTTTATTTTCTATTTCTTTTCAGATTATTTTTCCATCACTATATTTTATTTTATTTTTTTTCTGGTTTTCTCTTTCCTTCTAGTTGTAGAATTTCCACTCAGTCAACTTGCCTGTAGTTCTGGATAATGTCAGTTTTGTATTTTAGTTGTATTTTTTGAAATTGTTGTATGAGGCTGCAGTTATGCATTTACCTATGCCACCATCTTGGTTTCTCCGCCCACCCCCGCCCCCCAATCTCCAATCACTTGGCTGGGGGCGAGGGAATTTCCAAGGCTATAGGTGTGTGTGTGGGGGGGGGAGGATAACTCCATGTGGGCACAGGCCCTTTGGAGGCTGAAACCCCAGGCTGCCTCCCAGGCCTACATCCCCCCACCCCCTGTAGATAGGAGCTGATCACTGGATGGGAGGGTGATAGGCAGTGCTGGCTCATCCCAGGCCCTCAGCCCAGGCCCAGGCCCTGGCTAGGAGCAGATCACATGGGGGAGGTGGGGTGGGCCCACAGCCTGGGTAGCAGCTGGGAGCATATCACACTGGGCAGGGGGGTGCCTTCTCCCAGGCCACTTCCCGGGTCTTGGCTGGAAGCAGATTGTACCTAGAGTGTGTAAGGCCTCTCAAGCCACTGCCTGGGTCACCGCTGAGAGAAGATCCTGCAGAGGTGGGGGGGTGCCTTCTCCAGGCCACTGCCTAAGTTATGGCTGGTAGCAGATTGTGGGGGTGCACACCTCCTCCCAGGCCACTGCCTGGGTCTCAGCTGTGAGAAGATCATGCCAAGGGGTGCACGCAGCCTCCCAGGCAACTGCTTGGGTCAAGGCTGGGAACAGATCCTCGGGGGGGAGGGGAGTGTGGAGGTGGTGGCCGTCTCCCAGGCCAATGGCCAGGGCCACAGCTGGGAGCAGATAAACTGAGGGTGCACGGAAGCCTCCCAGGCCAACAGCCCAGGCCACATGCTGCCTGCTCCCAGAGCAGTCTTCCCTGGGACTGGGGGACATCAGTGGGCCTGAGAGGACTGGGTGCCACCATCCTGTGTCTATGGGCACCACCATTTTGTCGCCCAGTGATAGTTAATTTGCATATTACTTTTTTATTAGATAGGATTTTCTTCTCATTATCTTCCTATCCACTCATTCCCTTTCAATTTCCTCAATACTGAATTGAGGTCTTCTCCATCTTCATCCAATTCTAAATCTTATTTTCAGTATATAAGCTCAGCCTCTTCAGATTCTGCACCAACCCTCTTTGCTGGGTGTTTGTATTTTTTTGGTTTTATCTATGGTTCTTTGGTGTCTCACACACACACACACACACTAGAGGCCCAGTGCATGAATTCATGCACAGGTGGGGTCCAGCCAGCCCACCCTGATTGGTGCCTATCAGGCCAGGTCTGCAAAAGGGAGGGGCTGTGGGTGGTTGCTGGCTGACCCTGCCTGCTGGTGAAACTCCTGGTTGAACTCCTGGTTGAGGGGACAGTTTGCATATTAGCCTTTTATTATATATATATATATATATATATATATATATATATATATATATATATATAGAGAGAGAGAGAGAGAGAGAGAGAGAGAGAGAGAGATAAAAGAGAAATATGCCAATTGATTGTACCTTTGCTTTGTCCACAGCCAATCAGAGTGTGTATGCCAATTAACCCAACAAGATGGAGGTTAATTTGCATATGCAGGCGAGAGCAGTGTGAAACCTGCTATGAGGGGAAGGGGAGCAGTGGAGGAAGCTACTGGAGTGGTGCTTCAGACAGAAGTTAGGAGGCTCCGGGCGGCCCAGGAGTGGGAACCTGCTGGCTCCTAGGCAGTCGGGGTGGGGAGCGTGCTGGCTCCTGGGCAGCTGAGAGTGAATCCAGGGGCCTATTCTTGCACGAATATCATGCAACAGGCTTTCTAATGGAGAAACCAAGATGGTGGCATAGGTAAATGCCTAACTGCAGCCTCATACAACAATTTCAAAAAATACAACTAAAATACCTAACTTACATTATCCAGAACTGCAGGCAAGTTGACTGAGTGGAAATTCTACAACTAGTAGGAAAGAGAAAACCAGAAGAAAAATCAGAGGAACTGTAAAAGCCTAAGGTATGGAGACACGTTGTGAACGTGGGGAGAGGACTGAGCCAGAGAGGAGGGGGTGGCTGAGTGCCTGGCTGGCGTTCCCTAGTGGGAAGGAGACCAAAGCTCCAGACTGTGCTGAGCCCCAGTTCCGACTGCACTGAACCCCAGTTCTAGGCCAGACCCCAGGGGCCCAGGCTCATATGGAGGAAATCTGGGCTGTAAGGCAGAAACTCAGGGTAGTGGCAAAAGGCAGAGTCCCAGAGATGCACATGTTGTGCACAGAGGACAGACTGTTGACTGTGCCTCTGGATTGCCCTAGCGGGAAGGAGACAAAAGCTTTGGACTGCATTCAACCCCACTTCCAACCCCACTTCCAACTGCACTGAACCCCAGTTCCGGTATCATTGGGGGAGAGACTAGATTATCTGCTGGTAGGCAAAACTCGAGGGCACCTTTCTCTCAGAGGTGCTTACAACGAGTACCAAAGCAGCAAGTACCGAAAGGACACTGAGGAACACTGAGACTCAGGAACCTCATAGGGTAGGGCTGATGGTAGCCAAGGCTATAGGCTCCACTCTGAAACTCCTCCCCATCCAAGCTGAGCACAGAGGCTTTTGCAATTTTCCAAGTCTAGTCGAATAAGGCTGTCTCCTGACATAGACACAGCTGATCCTCACAGCCAATTGGCCTGGAGGTCAGTTCCTCCCAGTGATACCAACAACAATCAAGACTTAACTATTGTACAATAAGGCTGTACACACAGTCCACAAAGGGGTGCACCAAGAGTGTCCACCTCAGGTAACTGGGAGGCTGACCCACTGAATCATATAGGACACCTTAGCACACAAAGCCACCCTACCAACTCAGGGAAGCTGTGAAAATGCCGAGACAAGGAAACAGATCACAAACAAAAGAACTGGAGGACAACAAGTGACTGGATATAGAGTTCAAAACCACGGTTTTAAGGTTTTTCAAGAATTTTATAGAAAAGGCCGATAAAATAAATGAGACCTAAAATAAATGACCCCTATGAGGATATGAAAAGGGGTCAACTAAAAATAAAAAGGGATCAACTAGAAATAAAGAATACATTGTCTGAAATAAAAAATATTATACAGAGTCCTAAAAACAGAATGGAAGATTACAAGAATCAAGTCAAAGATTTGGAATATAAAGAACCTGAAGACACTCCTCTCCAGAAGCAAGAAGAAAAGAGAATCCAGAAAGTTGAAGATAATGTAAGAAACCTCTGGGACAACTTCAAGTGAACCAACATCAGAATTATGGAGGTCCCAGAAGAAGAGAGAGGGCAACATACCAAAAACATATTGGAAGACCTAGTGACAGAAAACTTACCCCACCTGGTGAAAGAATTAAACTTACAAGTCCATGAAGTGCACAGAACCCCAAACAAAAGGAATCCTAAGAGGACCACACCAAGACACATCATAATTAAAATTCCAAGAGCAAAAGACAAAGAGAATATTAAAAGCAGCAAGAGAAAAGCAGGTAGTTACCTATAAAGGAGCACCCAGTTGATTTCTCAACAGAAACAATAAAGTGACAAATTTTAAACTTCTTAAAAAGCTGCACTTCAGTTTGATTTTAGAAATTATATATTATTGTCTAATAAGCAGTGGTATATTTGGAGATGCTTTGGCTTACTTCCTAGTGGATTTTAAATTGGTGATGGCTCATAACTATTTTTAAATTTTGCTGAACCCAAACTTTTCCAACCCTAAGCATAAGTGAATGATTGACTTTAAATAATTACCCATACATGGATATTTGCTACTTAAATGCAATGGAGAAAAATATTTTTTATGAATTAAATAAACATAGCAATAAAAGGATGACTTTCTGTCTTTAAATGAAAATATTTGTCGCCTTCTTAGGTCAGAGAACAGTGTTAATTGTTATTTATTTCAGCATTTTTATTTCAATTGTTATAAAATGTCTTGCTGAGCAGCTGTACATTTCATAAAATAGTTAAAGTTAGCAAATATTTGGATTTTATTTTAAAATTGATGTATTAATACTTGAATTTTTAAACGAAGTTTTCTTATGTCTTTATCTTGATAGCACTTGCATAGCTAATGACTAATGACTAAGATGGCAATGATAGGGAGTCTTGAAATAGCAACTAGTTTTCATTGTGTAGCAGTGCTATTAAAATATTCCTTCTTCATCTTATTATTGAGATCTTCAGCAACAGAATTTCTGTTTGGTTCTTTTTTATACTTCTCATCTGTTTGGTTAAGTACTCCTTCTGTTCATTAATTTTATTCCTGAGCCCATTGAACTGACTTTTGAGATTTCTTGTATCTCGCTGAGTTTCTTCATGACAATGTGGCTATTTTGATTTCTCTGTTCATTTAGATCACAATCGTCCATTATTTTGAGCTTCCTTCTGGAGAATTGTTATTTTCTCTCTGTGTTAGTGTTACTGTGGTGGTAGAGCCTGCTTGATGTGTTGTTCCTTTGCTGGCACCTTTGAAGTGGAGAACACTTTTCTTAGAAATGTGATGATTTTCACAGTTCAGCAGGTTGATTATTTCAGGTCTTTCTTTTGTTTTCCAGTCGATGTGGTATAGCGCAGTTTTCTTTTCTCTTACCTGTGCTACTGAAGCTTGAGGAGGGTGTACAGTGAGTCAAGGTGTGAGGCTGAGCCTTGGACATGGGAGTGGCAGCCTGGGTAACCAGGGTGGTGGGTGCCAATGCTGCATCCCAGTCACCTGGGCCTCAGGGCATCCCATGGTGGTAGGTGTGGGTGTGGCCAGATGAGGGGAGCCAGTTTGTGAGCTCTCTGAGCTGCTGCCTCATTACCTTTGGCCACAGGCAGCAGTATGTGATGTAGCCTGGAGGCTGGAGACTTGGCTCTGCTGCTGCTGCTGGTCTGTGATGGTGTGAGCACAGATGCAACTGGGGAGGGACCTGGATTTGGGGAGCGGTCGGGAATGCAGCTGGGCAGTGGTGTGGGCACTGCACCCTGACTCCCCCACTGCTACTGTGTGTGCTAAGGCTGTACCTTCAGCCTTGTCCTTGGAGAACTGCAGTAGGGCCTGTCCTGGTCTTCTCTGCATCCTGCCTCTCCTGCACATCCCAAGATGCCCACTTTCCAGGTTGAGCAGAGCAAACTTTGTTAGGTTCTAGATGTTCACTTGTTGTGGATTTAAGAGGAGACACACTTTGTTATAATGCTGAAGTCACACGCTGAAATGCCCATTTCAATCAATGCTTGATGCTTTATGATTTAATAATGTTTTTCATGCTGAGAAAGGTAGCACAGGCCTGGGCTAAATGAAACTTCAACCTAATTTTTTTCAGTTTGCTTCATCATAAACAACATAGAAGAGCAAAGCTAAGAATTTCTAGAAAGCCTTTTGACCAAATAAGGTCTCAGTTTTCACAAGTTTGTGAAACTGGACTACTGGTACAAAAAAAATCAAATAGTTTTGTGAATTATTAGAAAAACTATGATGCAGAATTGAAATATTCTCACTAGAAAATTAAAAAAAAAGTCTAATCTTCCAAAATTAAGAAGAAAGAGTATGTAAATGCAGAAGCAATGCAAGGGAAGATATTTGTGAAATTTTTTCTTTGCTATTTTGGGAGGAATGAGATGCTTACTTTAATGATTTCTATATAAATTGAAAAAATAGTTGATTTTAAACCTAACATTGTAGTTTCAAAGTATACACAGTTTTCTTATTGGGCATTGGTTCGCCAAATCATGCTAGACTCCGTAAGAGAGAGTATGAAGCATCAATTTATCAAGATGAAGAGATAGGTTGCCAATATTTATTTGTTTTAAATATATTTTATTGATTTTTTTCTAGAGAGAAAGGGAGAGGGATAGAAAGTTATAATCATCAATGAGAGAGAAACATTAATCAGCTGCCTCCTGCACAATGCCTACTGGATATGTGCCCACATCCAAGGTACATGCCTTTGACTGGAATCCAACCTGGGACCCTTGAGTCCGTAGGCTGACGCTCTATTATCTGAGTCAAACTGGTTAGGTCACAAAATTTCTATAGCAGTTGTTTACAAAATTCTTAGAGTTATTGAAAAAAGGTGACTTGTAGAGTCACTGGGATGTCGTTATTTGCCATTAGGAAAGCAACTAATTCTATGAGAGATGGTAACATGTTGTCTGAAATAATAGAAATGAAAAAAGAAAAGAAAAAAAAGAAAAGAAAAATAAAATAATAGAAAGGAGTGGGTTTTGGGATGGGGTAGTACAAAACAACATACTTCTAAAGATTTTTAAATTATGATTCTAAAAAATAAGTGTTACAAATACATCAATATTGAATTTGTTTATCAATCCCCTTTATTTGTAAAGTTTAAACCTTTGGATTATTCCTACTGTGGTGTTCTGTCTTATTTGGCATTGTTATTCTAACTTTAAGAATAATCCTTCCTATCTAATAAAGATGTAATATGCAAATGGACCATCACTTCAGCACAGAAGATGGCCATCCCCATGTAGTCAAAGGTAGCCACCCCCATGTGGACACAAGATAGCTAGCAGGGGAGGGAAATTGTGGGCCATCAGGCCAACAGGGGAGGGCAGTTGGGAGAGACCAGCCCTACAGGGGGGATGACAGTTAGGGGCAACCAAGCCTGCAGAGGAGGGCAGTTGTGGGTGACCAGGCCTGCAGGGGAGGACAGTTAGGGGCATCCAGAACAGCAGGGAGGGCAGGTAGGGGTGACCAGGTTGGCAGAATAGGGCACTTTATTGCAATTGGGACAGCAGGGAATAAGTTAGGCATTGATCAGGCTGGCAGAGGAGTGGTTAGGGGCTGATCAGGCTGGCAGGTAGAAGTGGTTAGGGGCAATTAGGCAGGAAGGCAGGCAGACAGGCAGGCAAGTGGTTGGGAGCCAGCAGTGATTGTGGGAGTCCAAGTGATTGTGAGAGGGATGTCCCTTGGAATCAGGCCTAGAGGGGCAGTCGGACATCCCTCCAGGTGTCCCAGATTGGAGAGGGTGCAGGCTGGGCTGAGGGACACTCCCCTCCCCATGCATGAATTTCATGCACCGGGCCTCTATTGATTTGTATAATAAAGTAGCACTCTAATCTGTGATTTCAGTTCTCTTCATGTTGATGACATTTAAGTTTGTTGCCTTTGTCATTATTACATGGAGGTGAGCCTTGCCCAATTGAGTCCATTGTTCTGTAATAGATTTCTACATATCTGTTTTGCTAATTCTTAGTGTTAGTTTTCTTCACATTCTAGTTTAATTCTGGATATTTATACAATATATCAGAAGTGATTTTACAGTTTTATTTAATGATATTATGATAAATTACAAAAGTAAAAATTAGCTTTAACAGAAATATCACTTGATTTTCTTGCACACAGAATTGTTTTCTTAGAACTGAAAACTTAAAAATTTATTCCCAATAATTTTATAACAGATAGAATTTACCTGATTTTAAAATTTTTTTATATTCAAAAGTTTTTCAGTATTTTTGTTCCTAACACAATGCATGTCATGTATTTCCTCATTGTCTTTCAATTTGTGTTAAATGGAGAGATTCAATTTTACATTGATTGATATTTGAACTTTTGGTTCATTTCTAAGACTTTCATAAAATATTAGAACTTTAATATTTTATTTAAGTAATTTTTTTTATTTCTCAGCAATTCTTGGTATACAAATACATGAAAGCTAAGACAGTTACTATTCCTAAGACTTTAGCTTTGTACATAGCAGACAGAACATTGCGCTTCAACAAAATGTCGAGTCTCATTGCTTCCTTATAAAGCACAGACCTCATGCTCACATGAACAAGGCAGTGTCTTTCTACTCTGAATTTTACCTCTATTCGCTCTCTCACAGCACGTATGCTAGTTTCTCAAAAGGCAGAGCTTAATAAACTTGTTTATCTCATCAATTATATACTCTATATAATTCATCTTGTCTTCACTTTATTTTGTCCACATAGACAATTGGCCTGTACTCATTTCTATAAGTGCAGGGTAGTCATCTTTCTTCTTCGAGATGTGCTGGGGTAGGTGGCAAATGAAAGCCTGTTTCCCTTTTGATATTAGATCAAAGGAGTCAGGCAGATGGAAATGGACTTACTAGCTTGCTTACTCACACATAGTAAGGATTTAAAAATGTGGTTTAGATATGGGGTCACAATGGGTTTCTGGACACTCATCCCAAATCAGCAGTTTCACACCCAGTTGTGAGTAGAGGAAAGAAACACCTGACCCCTGTCCCTGGGCAGGCTGCTCCCTGCAGAGATGAGAGCAGACCCAAACTGATGTGACTGTAGGCAGACATGTCTTTGCAAATTAGTGTTTTGGAGCTAAACTCAGTTCGTTTTCTCAAGTATACACACATCCGTATACCTCCCGTCCTCTCGTGAGGAAGGTAGAGGGAGTCCAAGCTCATGTGGAGACTGGAGAGCAGAGAAGTGAAGATGCTCCTATCATTTCTGATGGGGTTAAATCATAATGGAAATTAAGTTCATGTCTTGTGTACAGACCACTAAGGATGAAATAGATTGGGCAGAAGTATGTTAGATGGCAAAGAGAAACCTGATTTGTGTTTTACTGGTAAATTTTACTATAGATAACTCCCAACCCAGATAATTTATTGATATTTGTTAATTGGTTTTGGTAAACCAAGTTTTATTTGGAGGGAATGTATAGTTTCTTTAAGGAAGAATTTTCTTAGTTTAACTAAAGATTTTCTCCTTTGAGTTTTTTATAATGTGGCTAAATAATCTGTGCTTTATAAATTGAGTGTAAAGACTGCTACTAATAAGATTTATGATATTAACTAGTCACCTGATGCATGAAATTCGTTCACAGGGGGTAGAGGGTGAGGGGGTGTCCCTCAGCCAGGCCTGCATCCTCTCCAATCTTAGAACTCTCGAAGGATGTCCTACTGCCAGTTTACAGGGATCGGGCCTAAACTGCTGGCTCCTAACCGCTAAACTGTCTGCCTGCCTGCCTGCCTGCCTGATTGCTCCCAACCGCTCTGCCTGCTGACCTGCTCACCCCCAACTGCCCCACCACCACTTCTGGCTTGCTTGTTCCCAAACACCCCCCACACCAGCCTGATCACCCCCAACTGCCCCCCATGCCAGTGTGCTCACCCCCAGCTTTCTACCCCACTGGCCTGTTCACCCCCAACTGCATACCTGTTGGCCTGCTCATTCCCAACTGACCACCTCCAATTGTCTCCCACTGACAACCTGCTCACCCCCAACTGACCCCCTGCTGGTCTGCTTACCCCCAACAGCCCTTTCCCCCAGCAGCCTGATCACCCACAACTGCCCTCCCCTCTTGGCCTCTAACCACCTCTACATCGGCCCCACCACCATAGCTTTGTTCAGAAGAATGTCTGGAAGGTCTCACAGTCTAATTAGCATATTACCCTTTTATTAGTATAGACAGAGGCCTGGTGCACAGGTGGGTGCTGGCTGATTTGCCTTAAAGGGTGTCCTGGATCAGTGTGGGGGTTCCCTTGGGGTGTGGGGCAGCCTGGGCGAGGGACCTGTGGTGGTTTTCAGGCCAACCATGCCCATCATGGGAGAGAGTCCTTGCTGGGGTGCCTGGCCAGCTGGGGTGAGGGGATGATGGCTGGTTTCAGGCTGGTCAAGCCCCCCAGGAGGTACCCTTACCCCATTGGGTGTGGCCAGCCTGGGTAAGGAGTTTTTTATTTCTTTTTTTTTTTTTTTTCAGTGCCTCCTTGAGCAGAGATAGAAGAGAGTATCTGGGATTTATTTATCTTCTATAATTTAAACTTTATAGCCTTGAGCAGAGCCCAGGGCAGACTATGGCAGGTAGGAATCGTGGCTTCCTCCCTCACTGGGGGCAACTCATGCCTCCTGCTCACTCCAGCTCCCTGGCTGCTGCCATCTTTGTTGGGTTAATTTGTATACTTGCTCCTAATTGGCTGTTGGGCATAGTGGAGGTATGGCCAATTTACATATTTGTCTTTCATTATTGTAGATTTCTGTTACTATATTTTTACTCATTGCTTTAAAATTTATAATTGAGTTAGAACACTATTATTTTGTGTCTCATGTGAAAACATTATTGAGTACATGACAGTTTTACATATTCATTTTCTCTGAATTATAGTTAAACATTTGTGTATTTTTCCTGAATATGAGGAAGGAGCTAGAACAGAACCTTAGACTCAGCAAGAAGCCTTAGAATCCATTTTGGGACTGCAGCTAATTGTTTTTGTGACCTTAGGCAACTTATAATCTCTCTGTGCCTTCGTTGCCTCTTAGGTCAAATTAGGAAGTTGGATTAAGTCAGTGATTTTCGTTGGTTAAGATTATATGCCTGCAGACAAGTCCTCCACTGTCCAAAAGAGAGACAAGAAAGTAAATGACCCTCAGAGTAACCTAAAGAGTTTCCACAAAAGAAAAACATTAAATATTGTGAAATTTATTCAGGGAACATTAAAGCCTGCAAGCAGAATTGTGTATTTGGGGCCAAAGTTTCACAGTTTGCTTATCTGGTTTCTCAATCACTAACATATTAGAAATGGCAATTAAGGGGAGGAAGAAAAGACTGGCTGCTAATGATAGACAAACTGACATTAGCAAGAAATACAAGAAAGAAGCAGAGCATGAAGGAAGATATACCAATTCTAAACCCCAGCAGTTTGTTCATATTTATCTTCACTATGTTTTGTGTATGAAAGCAGAAATCTATGGAACTTTCCATTAAATATAACATATGTAAGCTTGATAAAAAAAATTAAAAAGATAAATTGGTGATTTTCATATTTTAAATATTTTTTTCAGATTAGAACTTTTTAGAATTCACATAAAAATTGTTGTTTGTTTGTTTGTTTGTTTGTTTTACCGTTTAGTTTTTTATTTCATAATCATAAACTTAACTGTGCAATCCAGATAGACTGGGGAGGGGTAAGGAAATGATGGAACCCAATAAACTGGCAAGAGCACATAGATTATGGAACATTCCAAGCAAATTG
Source organism: Pipistrellus hanaki (assembly GCF_964339955.1). Lineage (NCBI taxonomy): Eukaryota > Metazoa > Chordata > Mammalia > Chiroptera > Vespertilionidae > Pipistrellus > Pipistrellus hanaki. The sequence goes on along the minus strand of NC_140503.1, from coordinate 116,953,486 downwards.
GGGTGAAGGGGTACTCTCCTGAGAAGGAATGATCTGTGGTGAAGATAAAACACAAGTCAGATTTATTAGAGTTGTCCACAGTCAGCAATGGTGATCTTCTGGCTGGTCTTGCCATTCCTGGACCCAAAGCGCTCCATGGCCGTCACAATATCCATGCCTTCTTTCACCGGCCGAAGACCACATGCTTGCCATCCAACCATTCGGTCTTGGCGGTGCAGATGAAAAACTGGGAGCCATTTGTTTTGGACAGGATGCCAGGGCCTGTGTGCTTCAGGATGAAGTTCTCATCCTCAAACTTCTCCCCATAGATGGACTTGCCGCCTGTGCCATTATGGCGTGTGAAATCACCACTCTGGCACATAAATCATGGAATAATTCTGTGAAAGCAGGAACCTTTATAACCAAATCATTTCTCCTCAGTTGTCAGCGCACAGAAGTTCTCTGCTGTCTTTGGAACTTTGTCTGCAAACAGCTCGAAGGAGACACAGCCCAAGGGCTCGCCATCAATGGCGATGTCAAAGAACACGGTCCGGTTCACCATGGCTGGTCAAGGGCAACTTCAAGGTGGCAGTGTCTGCAAAGCCAAAAATGTTTATACAATAAGACAAATCGAGCTGCCTAACTGAAGGGGGATGGAGTCTCTGAGGCTCTCAATCCTGCAGGTGTCCCCAGGGGAAACAGATTCCTATGGGACAGAGTTTGGGAACTACCAGTTCTGAGAAAAATCCTTCTAATTGAAAGTTGCTGGGACATTGTTTTCATGTGTATACTTTTCTCACCTTTCTATATTGTTGAAAATGACACAATATAAAAAAATGGCAGATATGTTCTCATTATCACTGGAACTTCAAGGTTCTTCCATTATCTGGACACAGTCCTCACCTGGAAATGAGCATAAACATCACAGAAGGAAATATTTAGGACTGGAGCTTTGGGGGGAAAGGATAATAATGTTCCATTCAAGTTGTTTAAAAATGTGATTCACATAATGCCTATTTTATTAATGGTAACATAAAATTAATTCAATCAAGTCCTTGCTCTTTATCTGATATCGAGCTATGTATTTTATAAAGTCTGTCTAATAATGTTGCCACATTATCCATTTAATGAGTCCTGTCTATCATGATATTGTCATAAAAGTGTCAATAGAATCAGAGAATCAGCCTCCAAAAATACTGGGGCACATGTTAGTCATCAAATTTGTCTTCACGCCTGAAATTTGTAAAGGCACTGGGTATCACATTATAATGAACACCAGAGTGTTTAATGTTTAGTATACTATTTTAAACCCCGTTTTAGGCATTGAGTGAAAGGATATTTTTTTAAAGATAAGTTTTATTAAGAACACTCTAGATCAGGACACTTGTAATATAATTTGAAGTATTTCCTACATATTTCATCATTAAGTAGACTATAATGTTTGTTTCCAAATTTAGCTCTAATTTCTATTAAGAAAACAGGTTATTACAATTACAGAATTATATGTGGATTTTTGTTAATGTTATTAATCTTCACCTGAGAATATTTTTTTACATTGCTTTTCAGAGAGAGTGGAAGTGAGGGAGGAAGAGAGAGAGAGAGAGAGAGAGAGAGAGAGAGAGAGAGAGAGAGAGAGAGAGAGAGAGAACATATATGTTAAAGAGAAATATCAACTTGTTACCTTCTGCATGTAACCCAACTAGGGGACTACAGGCAGGGAGCAAACCTGCAACCTGGGTACATGCCCTAGACCAGGAATCAAACCTGCAACACTTAAGTCAACGGGCTGATGCTTTAACCACTGAGATAAACAGCTAGGGTTATATATTGTTTTTTTCCTCCTCAAACCTTTGTGGTCCATATGAATAAAGAAATGTCTCAGTCATAATACACACAGTAGCATAGTTTCAGTTATTTTTTGCCAGTAGAATTTTCACTTGACCTTATGACAGCACCACTTTTGTCATTTTAGATTGAAAAATTAATAGCATAGAAATGTCTTAAACTTTTAATTTTCTAAAAGTATAAGAATAGAAAGCTCATTTTGTTATTTATTATTTTTGTCTTTTTGAAGCACCTCAAGTTTATTAATTTATTAGCAATATATACCTGATTCTTAGACAGAATTTGAAGATGAAGTGTTGCTCTCTCATATTGGAAAATCAACTACATAATACATTATAGTATGTGCAAATGTGTATATTGAAGAACTTGGCAAAAGTTTAATCAAAACCTGCTTTCAGTTTAGTAAAGAATTTCTCAAGAGTACCCTTGGGGGAGGTGCAGCAACCTCATGATCAAATGCCAGATCTCTCCAGAATTAATTCTTATAAAGGCAGTTTTGATTACATTGATCCAGGTTATGCGGTGGTGGCAGGATGGGTAAAGGCAACGTTTTTTTTTTAGTTGTTGTTTTAGTCTCCCCATATGCTGTCTCACTTGATTTAGGAGGGCTTGGGAGTCCCCAAGAATGATCTTCCAGAGAATTCCTGCCATGTGAATAATGTTCCTGACAGTTTGTGCCGTCATGAGGAATGGGTCTGTCATTATCTGTCCATGATGGGAGAATTGCTTTCTCTGACAAAATCTTCCCATTTCCTGGTAAAGGGGAAGATGTGGGATGACAAAAGGTTTTACCATTTACTGAGAGAGGGGCGTGTCTTTTGTATGTTGAAGTGAATTCGTCAAGAACAGTTTTGTGCTGTCTTTGCCAAGATCATACAGGAATCCTACAGGGGCACAGGCTTTCTTGATTGCAGTTGGGGTTTTCAGTTCAACTTGAACTTGAGTCACCAGATGAAACCAGACAATTCTCTCTTCAGCGTTCAATATCCATTTTGCATGTCATCACTTGAACTGATTAGTCTTTGGAGAGCTCTGCTCTGCGGAATGTCTTCCTGAGGTGCATGCGTTTGTTTGGCTTTTTGTAGGTCTATTCTGAGAGTGTTACATTCTTTCTTCATCGGTTCTAGTTCTTGTTTCAAGCCATGGATCTTCAGGTCACAACTCAAGTTTTCCACCTCCCCTTTTGATTAAGTGGATTTAAATCCCTTATCACCTGTTGTGTCTCCACCTCTGTTCTTAGCAAAGGAGTTCTGCTGCTGCTGTTCATTCAATACTTTCAAAGATTCACGTTGACTTTGTTCATTTTATCCAATTTGCTCTTTAAATTATCCCTATCAACACAAACCTCTTGATGTGCAAGATATGCCTTATTTACTTGTTCTCAGCCCACAGAACTTGTTTCTTCATGTAATAGAGCTCTTGTAAGCTTTTCTTCCAAAAATATTACTCTTTTCTTCAGGAAAGATTTTTTTTTCTCTGAATTTTTTAGGCATTTTTTGATGTTTTCATCAAAAAACAGTGACAAGAGCAAAATCTGAAGCAACAGACTCATCCTATATAATAAAGAGCCAATATACAAATGGTCGTCACATCCTCATGCCCTCATGCTGTCATGCAGCAAAGGCTCAGACACTCAACACTGGGGAGAGAAGACAGGGGACCAGACAGGCTGCAGCCCAGGAGAGGGACAAGCCACCTGTCCCAGGGTCCCAAGCATCTGTGGCTGTGGCCTGGGTGAAGTTGCCTGCCCAGGGTCCCTGTGGCTGCGGCCAGCCAGGATAAAGCTGGCCTGGGACCTGGGGGTCTGCAGCTGGACAGAGGGAGGGAATTCTGTGTCCCAGGTGCCAGCGACCAGTCGTAGGAGGGAATCCTGGGTGCCGAGGAGAGGCAATTAGGGGCAATCAGGCTAGCAGGGGAATAGTTAGGGGCAATCAGGCAGGCAGGCAGAAGTGGTTAGGGGTGATCAGACAGGCAGGCAGGTGGGTTGTTAGGAGCCAGTGGTCCTGGTTTGTGAGAGGCAGTCAGACATTCCTTAAGGAGTCCCAGATTGGAGAGGGTGCTGGGCAGGCTGAGGGATACCCGAATTTCATGCACTGGGCCTCTAGTCTGAATATATTGAGTCCAGAGTCACTTATCTATTTTATGGGCTTTTTCATGATTTAGAATGCAGACCCCATCTTCCACCAGCATATCCATGACAGCCCGAGTCTGGATGCATTTGGATCCTCAGCATTGCGAACAGGGTCATCAAGAGTCACCACGAGCTCCAGTTTCCTCAAAGACACCCCGTCTTTCCCTGCCAAGGCTGCTGCTTCAGGTACACCTCAGAGGGGTTCCCATTTCTTTGGCCTGGGCTATGCCGGACAAACCAGTGGGCTGGGACCTGGGGATCAGGAAGGAATGGCAAGCAGTGCAGGAGAAACTGAAGCACCACCAGGAGCAGACCCCTTACCCAGCAACACAGAACCCAGTGTGGCCCCTCAGCGCCTCCATGCCCCCCTCCCTCCACAGCAGGGAAACACAACTCAGGGGGGCTGGAGGCTAGCAGCACTGGGCCTAAAGGGGGCTGGAAAGCTCATTTTAAAGAAAAACCAACTTAAGTAAAAATAAACCTTAATTTTTATAAAAAGTTTTTTCTTGGAATCACAAAGTAATACATTCAGTGTGAAATATGACTTGACTTGTTTAAACTTCTTTAAACCATATCAAATATTACTTTTATAAAGTTATGGTTACTCAATGGACCAATAATAATTGCATTTTTATCAGATTAATCTAAATAGCATTATATATGCCTGTTCTCTATTACCTAAAATTAAAATGAGTTTAATTAATTTTATTTATGTGATTACTTTTCTATTTGTGCAATCCCCAATGCTCCAGGTTCTAAAAGTAGTATTTAAAGGGCACATTTCATAAACTATACTGTATATCATCCCTCTAATAATGTCTCATTTAATTTAAATACTAAAAATAATATTTGATCTATTTCAGATGTGGCAGGATTATGGAGAAGCCCTAACTAGAGAAATGAAACAAGGTATGTTGACAAAATTTACTAATAATAAATTATTTGATATTATTAGATATCATTGATTTTTTAAAATAAACTAAGAATAGAAAATGGCATCTGTTTCCATGTTTGGATAAAAATACACTTCATTAAATATTTTCTTATCTATGTGAATAAAAAATGTGAAATATAAACAGTCATAAGGAAGAATATATTAATTCCACATGTAACCATCATGTTCTAAAGCTCTTTAATGATCTCAGAAGTCTGCCAGTATGTATTTCTCTTCATTTCTGGCTATCCTCTTCCTTCCCTCTGCCGTGGACTATAGACATGCACACTGAAACTATGGTCAGAAAACTGGCTTCATCCACTTCTCATGTTTTTGCTAGTAATGTAAGGCCAAATAACCAGACTCATCTAGTAATACTGAGTCAGGCAGTTACAGTTCATATCACTGTCAACTTATAGGCAATATTCAAAACTCAGTCATTGACTTTTGGCATTCTATTACTTTGCACCCTTATGCAAAACTCCAAATTCCTTTGCATGGAGTAAAAATACTGAAATCCACTTAATTCTTGCCAAATAATGCAGCTTTATATTTGCTACTCTGCCCCTTTGTCTAGCAGCTAGCTAAACTAGACTATTTCTAGTTCCACAAATGTTCTTCCTCATTTCTAGTCCTGGCATCTGCTTCATTTCTCTTTCTGGCATACTTTTCTTCTTTCCATCAGGTATGCACCTACATATCACCTCCACCAAAAAGCCAACAATATTGCCACAAACTTGGATGTCTCCTCTGTGTGCTCCAATAGTGCCTTGTTACACTGGATGGTAGTATCTATTACTCTGAGTGGAAATTGCCTGTTCATTTGTTGTATTTTTTTCAGTTTATAGTAAACAAGAAGCCTGATGCATGAAATTTGTGCAGAGATAGAGTCCCTAGGCCTGGCTGGCAATTAGAGCTGATCAGATCCTTCCAGGTCCTGGGTGGGCCTTCCTTCATTTGTGCTGTCCTCTGGTGGTCATTGCTTGTCATAGCTAGTGATCAAACTCCAGTCTCCTGGTCAAACTCCTACACATTAGCCATTTATATATACAGATGATTGCTCAGGTGGGCTGTGTCATCTTCATATTCTAACTCCATTGCTTGTCATACTACCTTAGTGCATGGTGTTGAATAAATGAGTGAAAGATGGGAAAAATAATAAGCTCTAATACTTAGCAATGATACCAATTAATAACAGTGTGCAACCACTGAATTAATAATTATGCTTCAGGGTATTTTTGTGCTATGCATTGTATCCAAATATACATGTCTTTATTCTTCTTAACATTCATACATAGTTGTCGTTTAAAGAATATAATTCTTTTTGTTTCTAGGTGCTGTTCAATTTGAAGCTGAATCCTATAGAGTTTGTCCTGTAGGATCTGTAGGATGGATCAGTCAATCAAGTTCATGTCAAGATCTACTTTTGAAAACACAACAAGAATATAAAGAGATTTTGCTGAAAAATCACATGATCTGAAATGCTGGAAGCCAATTCCAGTGTTGTCAGCAGGGCTGAATCATCTGGGATGGCTGAAAGGCATTTCCCCAAACCTGAAAAGGATGCTCCCTTGCTGCCAGACAGCTCAGGCCATCTTAATCTACATGTTATTGCCTCCTCCTGGCCAAACACCTGAACAGCTGGATACAACTCCACCAATCTAACAATGGATTTGTGTAGGAAACTCTGGCCTTTGATGTGCATATCTCCACCTTGCCTTAGGACAAATTGTGTTCATAGAAAGCTAGGGGTCCTGAGACAAGGCGAACTTAGTTCCTTTAGCTAAGTCTTCTCTGACTCCCTATAATGCCTGTTAAATTATGTTTCATCTCTGGACTCTTATTTAATTTACACACAGCCCCTTCTCCAGATTGCTGAACTCTTCTAGATGCCAGACCAAAACCATCAGCATTACTGAAACATAAATAGTAAAAAATTATGTACATAATTTTTTCTTTTGATTAAAGAAAATAATTTTGATCATATGTTTGATGAAAATTTATATAGTATATTAAACTGTGGTATTTTGGGGGAATCTAAATTTTAAGCACATTTTGTAAATGAAAGCCAGCACTATTGAATTATACATACTCAAATTACCCAAATACCAACTGTTTAAACAACATCTAAACAAACAACTTGTCATTTATATTTTAACTGCAGACTCTGGGCTGGGCTGGAGGGTTAAAAGGGCGAAGGGGCGGGGCCTGGTGGCAATGGGCGGGGCCTGAGTGGGGCTGGCTGTGGTGGCCTGGCTGGTGGCAGCAGCTCCCACTGTGGATAGGAGAGTTCTGACGTTCACCTGGACTGCCAGGTGTTTATTTCGATGTATTCAACCCTTTTCTCTCAACATCTCTTCTGAATCTTAACCTATTGGTTTGTAAAAATCCAGACACATAGTTAACATTACAGAACCCTTTAGCCAAGTCATAGCAGCACCCATTCCACACTGCACTGCCAGAAGTAACTTGTGACAAGTAAGATCTTGTTTTCTTTTAAGTCAGTTTAAATAGCATAAAACAGCAGTCTTTGGGGTCAATCTGGGCTGAAAGTTCTGCACTGGTAGTTTTATATATAATATATATATTGATTTCAGAGAGGAAGGGACAGGGAGAGAGAGATAGAAACAACAATGCTGAGAGAGAATTATTGATCAGATGCCTCCTGCATGCCCCACACTGGTAATTGAGCCTGCAACCCAGGTATGTGCTTTTGACTAGTATTGAACCTGGAATACTTTAGTCTGCAGGCCAATGCTCTATCCACTGAGCCAAACCAGCTAGAGCCCTGTTCAGCAAACTGCAACTCATGAGCCACATGCAGCTCTTTGGCCCCTTAGGTTTTTAGCAAAGGCCAAATTAACTTAATAACCTAATTAACTTAATAACAATTTACCTACCTATATAGTTTAAGTTTAAAAAACTTGGCTCTCAAAAGAAATTTGAATCGTTGTACTGTTGATATTTGGCTCTGTTAACTGAGTTTGCCGAGCACTGAGCTATGACAATCAGTACTATAATGATTAAACTATTGTATATTAACTATTCGAAATCAAAAGGAATCATATTCTTATAAAAACTCAGAAATCTCTTATGGAAGGAGGACTTTTATTATCCAAATGAATGTGAAAACAATTTCTCTGAGTGTTTCCTTTGTTAAGTGAAAAGGCTAAAAGGCTAATTCCAACGTATGTAATCCTGATATTTTAGAGGACGGGGGAGAGGGAGGCGGTGCCTGCAATCTGAACCCATGGCAGCAAGCCCAGTGTACATTCTTGATAACCTATAATTAAGTCACTACCTCTTTCCCAAAAACTGGCCTTGCAGAACCTGCTACATAAAACTGTGAACAGTGCACTGCCCCAAGAGTGGGGGAATATTAATGCTGGAACCAGACCAGACCATCAGATATGGCATGGAGACCCCCCAAACCTGGGGGCCTTCTTGCAAAGCTGAGAAAAGGACTGGAAGCATACTCCATTTTGCAGGACAAAGACTCCAGAGAGATATAAAATAGAAGCCCCCTGCATGTTACTCTACTCAGATTTGGGAAGTTACTCCTCTGGGTCTGCTGGTGTAATTAAACAGTGTCACTCCTTTTCTCTAAAAGCATTGCTTCGTTTTTCTTTGGTCTTCTGCAACAAGATGTCTGGGTTGATGTGGCCGCCTGCTTGTGATATGGCAGGTATCCCCTTCTTGCCTCTAAGCATACAGGAAACTCTGTCTTGGTTGTAGAGGAAAGAATACCTTCTTTGATAAGGTGTATTCTTTATTCCCTTAATTTGTATTATAAAATGTTTTCAAAATATACAAGAATTATCACCAATAGGCCAATTTTATTTCAAACACTCCCAAGTTACTTAGAAGAAAGCCCTTATTGAAATAAATTTGCAAAGAAGTCACATCACTGATGAGTGAGTACAAGCATCATCAGAAATATCAGTTGATATTTTCATTTGTTTATATACATGAGTAAGAAGAAAAGATGTGTTGGAATCTCATTTGTTTATAGAAATATGAGTAACTTACAAGATATCAAGTCCTTATTTGTAGCATATGCTGATTTCTGCTTATAAATACTTCCATCCTGGCCCATGTCAGGCTATGAACATGATTTCACCGAATGTGGAGTTGAAAGAAATGGGCAGTGTCACACCATTGCATAGTATTTCCATAATATCAAGAGCAGTGATAAGGAGATCAGATTTATGATCAGCATTAAGTATTTATTGCTCTTGTTTCCAATGCAGGTTACTTAACTATAAGTATTTATAATTTAATTTTTTTGAAATTACCATTTTTCACAACAAGCTCACAAAATTCCTCAAAATTTAGTTTTCAGTAATAAGCTCTAGTGCAGAAAATACAGAAATAGTTTATTCCTTTATTTCCCTAAGGTTTCTAAATTATTATACATAAAACAGGATTTACAATAGAGAAGACAGGAAGTTTTTAGCACTTACCAAGAAGAGGAGGCAGTGGAGGCAACATAGGTAACTTGATGAGCCCCAAAAGTTTGCCTACGATGATGGCACAATAGAAAAGGTTATGATCCCAAAAAGGTCTCATCTGGGAAGACATTCATTGCCAGTGATTGACCAAACTTCAGCCCACAATGATGGGGAGCATAGACATTTTGGGGGCTAGCAATCTGAATTTGTCCCAGAAACATGTTTCTACTGCACTCCATTTGTGAAAGAATGTACGGACTCCCTACCTGAAGTTAATCAATGTCCCTAAGGCACCTTCCTATTAGCCTGTATTCTAGTCACTGCCCCTCCCTTAGTTTTCTGGTCCTGTAAAAACTACTTACCTAAATACTTCCAATCTATAAGGAACCATAAACCAAGAATGTAACAGCTTAATTAGAGGGAGATCACTGGCACCATTCAGAATGCACATTAGATAGGATCTAAATTAACCATTCTAACTGACTCTCAAGGGGGGAGGGCTGTGAGATTCCACTACAGAGAAACAAAGAAACTCAGAATACATATAGAGAAAATCTCATTGTCTAAGTTGTTCAAGATCTGGATCATAGAGTTTCCTGAATGAGCAGTGCTGCTTTGAATAAAGGCTTTCCTGAACTTCTGAGTATCCAAGGGTCTTTTCCACACCATTTCCATAAATTCCAATATTCCATAACAGCAGGAGAACCATGGTAACTGAAATAAACCAGGAAAAATGAGTTTTTATTGATAACTTGTTATATGCACGTTTAAATATAACCTAAATTTAAACACACACACACACACACACACACACACACACACACACACACTCATTGAATACATACAAAAATGCTTATAAGCATGTGTAACTTTAAGAACATAATAACTATGAACAACCAGGGAATTACCAACATCTGAAGAAACACACTGTTTCTTTCTCTTTGTTTCTTGGTGAGCCTGGTTAGAGTTCCATCAATCTTGTTTATCCTTTCAAAAACCAGATCTTGGTTTTGTTGATCTTTGTTTGTTTGTTTGTTTGTTTTTGGTCTCAATGATGTTTTTCTCCACTCTGATATTTATTATTTCCTTTCTTCTGTTCATGCTGGGCTTTTCTTGTTGCTCTCTTTCTAATTCTTTGATTTGTAGAGTTAGATCATTTGCTACCATTTTTTTTCTTGTTTTTTGAGGTAGGCCTGTAGAGCTATAACCTTCCTTCTCAGGACTGCTTTTACTGTGTCCCTTACATTTTGGATTGCTGTGTTTTTGTTGTCATTGGTTTCCAGGATGCTTTTAATTTCTTCTTTGATCTTATTGGTAGCCCAGTCATTATTTAATAGCATGCTACACAGCTTCTAAGTGTTTGAGATTTTTGGATTGTTTTTATTTTATTTATTTCTAATTTTATGCCATTGTGGTCTGAGAAGATGCTTGGAATGATTTCAATCTTCTTGAATTTGGGGAGACTTAGCTTGTGACCCAATATGTAGTCTATTTTTGAAAATGTCCCATGTGCATTTGAGAAGAACATATATTCTATGGCTTTGGAATGAAATATTCTGAATATGTCAGTTGAGTCCATCTGATCTAGTGAGTCCTTTAGGATTGCTTTGTCTTTGCTATTTTTTTTTTTTTTTTTTTTTTTTTTTGTCTAGAGTATTTATCCAGTGTAGTTAGTGGTATATTAAAGTCTCCTACTATGATTGTATTGTTGTTGATCTCTCCCTTGATATTTTCCAGGAGTTTTGTTATATATTTGGATGTTACTGCATTAGGTGCATATCTGTTTATCAGGGTTCTATCCTGATAAACAGATTGTATTGATCCCTTTAGTATTATGAAGTGATCTTCCTTATCTCTTATTATATGGCCTTCACTTTGAGGTCTATTTTGTCAGACAGAAGTATTGCTACTCCAGCTTTTTTTTTTTTTTTTTTTTCATTTCCATTGATTGAAAGATATTTTTCCATTCCTTCACTTTCAGTCCGTGTGAGTTCCTTGTTCTGAGGTGGGTCTCTTGTAGACAAAATATATATGGGTCATGCTTTTTATCCATTCAGCCACTCAATGTCTTTTGATTGGAGCATTTACTCTATTTACGTTTAAAGTTATTACTGAAAGGTACTTGTTTGTAGTCATATCTATTTTTTCTGCCTGTGTTCCGCTTACCTTTTTATTTCTTCTTTTTAGAGCATTCCCTTAATCATTTCTTGCATTGCTGGTTTGGTGCTGATAAACTCCCTTTGCCTTTTTATGTTTGTGATGCTCCTGATTTCCCCTTCAATTTTGATTGATAGTCTTGCTGGATAGAGTATTCTTGGATTCAGTCCTTTGCTTTGCAACACTTTGTACACCTCCTTCCATTCTCTTCTAACTTGATGTGTTTCTGTTGTGAAATCATTTGATAATCTGATGGGGGATCCTTTGTAGGGAACTCTCTGTCTCTCTCTTGCTGCCTTTAAGATTCTCTCTCTGTCATTAATATTTGCCACTGAAATTATGACGTGTCTTGGTGTAGGTCTTTTGGGCTTTATGTTGGTTGGGACTCTCTGTACTTGTGTACCTTTTTTCTTCCCCTTATCTGGGAAGTTTTCTGTCATTATTTCTTCAAATAGATTTTCTAATCTTTGCTGCTCTTCTTGTCCTTCTGGCGGCCCTATCATACGTATGCTACTTTGTTTCATGTTGTCTGAAAGCTTCCTTAGGCTCTTCTCCTGCCTTTTAATTTTTTTCTCCAATTGCTGTTCAGATTGAGCTTGTTTCTCTATCTTATCTTCTAACTCACTGATTCTAGCTCATATACACATACACCACACACGTGTACACTTTCCTCTATTGCTCCTTCACTCTCTCAGACTCCCTCCCTCCCTACTTTCCTGCTGGTCACCATCTTCCGGATCGGTAAAGGCAAGCTTTTGAGGCAATCTGGAAACTAATTCTTCCACAATAGAAGAAAATACAGTAATATACGCAACAGCTGATTGTCATAAAAATATGTTTTGATATCATCTCCCTTCATCTGTCTTCTGGAACTTTGCAAATATGACTGAGGTGCTCTCTATTTTTTCCTGAGTAACTACCATTTATCCAACACATAATGTAGAATGTGTTACATTGTAAACAGATCCTCCCCAACAGGAGGAATTTAGAATCCAAAATAATAAATAAAGTTTTAATTAAAAAAGTAGACAACAGACAGAAATTCAGAAGATATGAATTGAAAAACTCATCTAATTCTGGGAATTATGAGAAAGTAATAAGATAGTGTTTCGAGATAGGACTCACACTTTTAAATTGAAATCAAGAGGGAAGAGGGAGGAAGATGGAGGTGAGGTAATTATTAATGATCTAAAGACAGTTAAGCAATCTGAGCTCCAGACCACATCAGCCAAACCCCAAGTCATCTTACCTGGGGACCACAGGCACTTAGCTGTCTGGCTATCTTAATATTCTATTTGTTCTCATCATTCCAATGAGGTTCTGAATATGCGATTTGGAAGAAAACACTTCCTCCAATAATTCCATAATTTAATAGCAGTAAAAGAAAATCGGTAGAGGTAAAAAAAAAAAAAAAAAAAAAAAACACAAAAACACAAAAACACAAAAACACCCCGAAGGAATTAAAGGAATGTTTAGGAAAACATTGATGCCCAAATGAAAGGGTGAGCAGGAATTCTTCCTGGTGTTGAAGAATGAGGCCTTAGACCAGAGGAGTTCAAGCAAAGCAGCAGTTCACTGCAGGCAAACACAGAATCCCCAGTTATGGATGACACGCCAATGGGTTGCCATTAAAGCATTCTGCTCTTTCCTGCTATATCCCCTGAAAACTAGCTCTTTGTCTATCTGTCTTGCTCTCTTACTAGCCTTTTTGCAACATTTTATTTTGCACTTGCAAGAAAATCAGCCTTGTCTCAAAATATCCTGTTTTTCTGTCATCCTGGTTTTCTGCAAGACAAAGATTTTGTGGTTTCAGCTATCTCCAAATGTCACACTCATGTTTCCTTCTTCTTCGACCCCTCACCATGTCTGCCTAATCCTGCTTCTAACTCCTCTTAACAGGAACTTGTAAAGAAGTAAGGACAAGAAACCGGACATAAAGATTAGAATAAATCCTCTTTTCTTTCTTTTCCCCTGAGAATGGGCAAATCTCTTTAATTTACAGTAATCTCATTATCTAACAAATATTTTAGGGAACCCTTGTTATACATGGAATCCTAAACAATATTCTGAAAATATGTCCCAGAGTTTGCTGAACAAGAGATTAGTGTGAAGATCCAATTATGCTTCAATATATAAGAAAAAAGGCCTGGCTGGTTAATTCAATTGGTTAGAGCATTGTCCCATGCACTAAGTTTTTGGTTTCTTTCCCCAGTCAAGGAACATACAAGAATCAACCAATGAGCCCATAAATAAGAGAAAGCAGAAATTGATGTGTTTTTTCCTCTATTGCCCTTTTTCTCTAAAGTCAATAAATACATTTAAAAAAGAAAACAATAGATGGTAAGTTGAACTTACACCATTAGCAGGCTTATTAGGGAAGAAATCCAGAGCCACTAGGGAGGGCCAATCAGAGGGAATGTCGTGAAATTCAATATCTTAGGGCATCCAAGTGGTAGTAGCAGGTGAATCAAAAGAAGTAGCATAGTTCAATGGTTGGGCATCAATCTATGAGCCAGGAGGTCTAGCTTTAATTCCTATAAGGGCACATGTCCCATTTTGAACTTGATTCACAGTGTGGGGCATGTAGAAGGCAGCCAATTGATCCTTTCTCATCATTGATGTTTCTATATTTCTCCCTCTCCATTCCTCTCTGAAATAAATAAAAATATGTTTTTATAAAAGGAAGCAGTATCAAATAAAATTTTAAAAGTAATTTAAAAATGCAATTTTTTAAATGTATGGCAGACAGCTTCAAAGCCATTGGGAAATAATCTATGCACCCCAATAATAAAGTTCAAAAGTTAATTAAAGATATAGGTGAAGTAATATGTAATCAATAAAAAAAATAAATAAATAATATTCAGTATCTTCAAACCTGCCACTATCTACAGTTCTACTTTATTTTTCTCTGAAAAACAGTTTTCCTGGCTCCTAAGTCCATGCATAAGAGTAAACCTTCCTCCATGCACACAGATTCAATCAACCCCATTGACTGAATACCAAATTCTATCTACAGAGAGAAAATATTATTGGTCCAGCCTGGTCTCCCCTGCCTTCCATCACTCACTCGTACAATCAGGGAGGTGATGAAAGTGAGTCATCAATATGGCTTCTGAGGCCCATCCCTGCTAAAGCACAGAGGTTTCCCAAAGAATAGTCACCCGTCAGAGTTCCAGATAGAGATCATTTTGTCCATAGAGTTTTCTGTTTATTTATTTATTTATTTATTTATTTACTTGCTTATTTTTTAAGGGTAGTTAATTTTATTTATTGTTTTACTTTTTTATTTTTCAATTACAATTGAAATATAATATCATATGAGTTCCAGATGTACAACCCAGTGATTAGAAATTATATAATTTACTAAGTGATCATCCCAATAAATATTGTACAGATCTGACACTATACAATCTATCTAATAAAAGGGTAATATACAAATTAACCACCACTCTGCTATACCCACAAGCCATACCTAACACCCACGCCCACTAGCCAATCAGAGTGAGTATGCAAATTAACCCCAACCAAGATGGCTGTGGCCACAGAGCAAGCAGTAGGGAGGCTTGGGTTTCCCTGATGATGGAGGAAGCCAAGCTTTCCATACACTCTGGTAGGCCCAGGCCTCCACTCAAGGGTACAAAGTTTCAATTATAAAAGATAAATACATTCCAACAGAAATGGTGGCAGCCATGAGCTGCAGAGAGCAGGAGGCTACGGTTGCCCCTGACAATGGAGGAAGCCAAGTTTCTGCAGCCCTGGATAGCTTAGGCCTCCACTCAAGGCTACAAAGTTTCAATTATAGAAGATAAATAAACCCCAGATTCCAGGGTCTCCATTTGGGTCGCCAGGGGGGACGGGGGGGGGGGGGGGGGAGCTGGGTAAGGGGGGTGTGGCCAGCCTGAAAACCACCACAGGTTCCTCTCCCAGGCCGCCACACATCCAAAAGGAACCCCCACTCTGATCCGGGACATCCTTCAGGTCAAACCAGCTGGCCCCCACCCATGCACCAGGCCTCTATCCTATCTAAGAGTAATATGCAGATTGACCATCATTCCAACTCACAAGATGGCTGCCTCCATGTGCTCAAAGATCCTGACCCTATATGGACACAAGATGGAAGTTGAGAGGAACCAGGCCTGCAAGGGAGGGCAGTTAGGGGTGGTCAGGCTAGCAGAGGAAGGAAGTTGGGGGTGACCAGGCCTGCAGAAAAGGGCAGTTGTGGGGACCCAGACCTGCAGGAGAGAGCAGTTAGGGGTGACCTGGCCTGCAGGGGAGGGCAGTTAGGGGCAAACAGGCTGACAGGGGAGCAGTTAGGCATCAGGCTGGCAGGGGAGTGGTTAGGGTGTGATCAGACTGGCAGGCAGAAGCAGTTAGGGGCAATCAGGAAATCAGGCAGGCAAGCAGTTGGGAGCCAGCAGTCCTAGATTGTGAGAGGGATGTTTGACATCCCTTGAGGGGTGCCAGATTGGAGAGGGTGCAGGCTGGGCTGAGGGACACCTCCTCCCCACCCCTGTGCATGGATTTTGTGCATCAGACCTCTAGTATTATTATAATAGTATTGGCCACAGTTTTCTAATCCACTCATCTGCTGATGGGCATTTAGGCTCTTTCCAAATCTTAGCTATTGTAAATTGTGCTGCTATATATATAGGGATGCATATATCCTTTCTGATTGGTGTTTCTGTTTTCCTGGTATATATTCCTAGAAATTGTGTTACTGCATTCATGTTTAATTTTTTTTAATATATTTTATTGATTTTTTACAGAGAGAAAGGGAGAGAGACAGAGAGCTAGAAATGTCTATGAGAGAGAAATATCAGCCAGCTGCCTCTTGCACACCCCCCACCAGGGATATGCCCGCAACCAAAGCACATGCCCCTGACCGGAATCGAACCCGGGACCTTTCAGTCTGCAGACCGACGCTCTAGCACTGAGCCAAACCAGTTTCGGCCCACGTTTAATTTTTTGAGGAAATGCCATACTGTTTTTCACAATGGCTGCACCAGTCTGCATTCCCACCAGCAGTGAAGGAGGGTTCCTTTTTCTTCTCATTGTCCCCAGCACTTGTCGTTTGTTGATGATAGGAAATAAGCCAATCAGTGAAAGATAAATAGCCCATGATCTCACTCATTTGTGGAATGTAAAGAACATTATAAACTGATGAACAAATATAGATACAGGGGCAAAGAAGCATGGAACAGACTGTCAAACTATAGCAGGAAGGCAGGGAAGGGTTGGGAGAGTAAAGGATCAACCAAAGGACTTCTATGCATGCATACCAGCATAACTTATGGACACAGAGGAGGAGAGTGTGAGGGCAAGTGCCGGGGGTAGGAGAGGCCAGGAGGGGGAAGTCAATGGGAGTGGGGATGGGGGAGAAGATACATGTACTATATACTTGTAATTCTTTAAACAATAAAATAATAATAGTATTGACTATATTCCCCATGCTGTACTTTACATCTCTGTGACTACTCTAAGTACCAATTTTTACCTCTTAATCCATGCACCCTTTTCATTCATCCAAACTACAACCCCCCTCCAATCTGTATTGTCAATATGTTCTCTGTATCTATTATTTTTATTCTGTTCTGCTTGTTTGTTTATTTTGATTTTAGAGTCAATTGTTGATAAGTATGTATTTGATATGTAGTAATTGCCATTTTATTATTTATATATTTATATATTTTTATTTTTTATTTCAAAGAGAAAGGGAGAGAGAGATAGAAACATCAATGATGAGAGTGAACCATTGACTGGTTGCCTCCTACTCACTGGGGATTGAGCATTCAACCTGGGCATATGCCCTTGACCTGCTCCAAACTCAGGCTCTTCAGTCCACAGGCTGGCACTCTATCCACTGAGCCAAACCAACTAGGGCTCTTTTTTCTCCTTAAAGCAGATTCCTAACCCTCTGAATTTTTAATAGTCAGCCAATAGGGCTCCATTTTCTATTCAGCAAAAGTCGTTGCCTGTCGTTTCACACTAAAAAGGCCAAGGCCAAAGCCTTTGATGTTGAGTTCCAGCTTTCTTGAAATCCATCTCTCTACTTCAGTTGGTTTCTAAATTGTAAGTACCCTAGACATTTGCAGTTTCAAGTTGTCATTCCCATTTAGGTCTTCAATCAATTCCTGACATCCCTGTCTAAGTATACCCCTTAGCCTAAATTTATTCAAAGAGCAAAAGTGGATGCCAATTTGGTAAATGCCAGAAATACTGCTCTTGGCTTCTGTGTCCTCAGCATGTAGAACAAGCACGATAGATGGGATGATACAAACAGAAGGCCAGCCTTTGCTTGCACTGCACCTTCCATATGTATTCAGTGGGAGATCTGCCCCTAGGCCTAGGTGAAAATTTGAGAGGGCCCATATCTTTTTAGGCTCTTGGGTAATAAAAATACTTTGATTGGTTTAAACTACAAAATAGAGTTTAAATTTAGAAATGTTAATGCCAATGATCAACACTTCAAGCTTCATTCAAAGATATGCCTTCTCTCTACTTCCCCAGCTGGGGTCTGATGCAGGCAGGCTGTGTTCTCCCAGAAAGGGGAAAAAGGAGTCTCCTTTCTATCATGGGGCTATGGGGCCTATTTCCTCCAGGCCAGCCCCCATGCCTGCAGTCACCATTTGCTCCATGTTTAGCCGACGTGCGCCATGGCAGGGCCCATACGCTCCATATGCTCAAAGGTTTGGCCCATTCTATGTGTGGGTCCCCATGTGCTTGAGGCTAAAGCTCATGCTGGCACCAATGTACTCTATGCCAGACCTGAGGTGCTCCATAACCAGGTCCATGTGGTCTATCTACAGCCCACAGGATCTATGCCATGGGCCAGCCCTGCACCCATGTACTCCATGCTAACATCCCAAAGCAGTCAACACAGAGACCCATCTTCTCTATCCTAGAGACACTGCAGATACCTCCACCATTTATTCTGTCCATGTTCATCCAAATCCAGGTCGACCCATGTTTCCCAAACCACCACCAAAAGGTCCCCCGTGTTTCCCATTTTATTTATTCCGAATCCTCTGCCTTCCATTCCCATTGCTGTGGGTCCTATGTTCCCCATGTCAATGCCCTTTTTCAGAAGATTGGCACTGATAGGCTGCCCTCCTGGCCCTAGCCCCATGCCAATACCACCAAGTCCATGTGTTGTGGATGCTCAGGAGGGAAAAAATCTCCCATTGGAAAGGCCATCTCATCCATTGGCCTATCAAACAGCAGTTGGTCATCACACATAGATATAGTTTCCAGAGCTACAATGACTACTCAAAAGTAACAGTGCCTATCCCAAAACTTTTTTCATCATTATCCTTGAGAATGTCTGCCTGGACCACCACACCAGCCATCCTAATAACTCGCTTCAGTTTCTTCCAGCCACCTGTATAATCCAGATTTGCTACAAACACTGAGCTTCTAAGCCTTCCAGCCCTTTGTATAGCCTCCTGCTTGTTCACCATCAGGATCCTTGACTCTCATGGTTCTCCATTTAGACTATGGTTGTTTAGAACTTCTGAAGCTTTTTCATGCTCTCTTCCATCATGCACTCACCAGGGGCACATTCCCTCCACTCTTCTTCAGCTCCATTAAGAGCTCCACCTGTGTGCCCTCACCACCTTTGCTTTAACCTGTCATTTAAGTGACTGCCATTTTACATCAAAAGGTATCTTTTTAATGAAGGCTCTGTATCTTTTGGTTGGATTTGCATATGGCTCACAGCAATTGCCTCCTCTCTTTATGTTTTACTCCTTTTTCTGCTCATTCTGCTTCTAAAGGGATTGATACAAGATGATATAACCTTGATAATCATGTATGCACCCAATGCCGAAGCACCCAAATATATAAAAAAAAAAACAAAACAAACAAAAAAAAAAACACATGGAATATATCAAGGGAGAAATTGTCAACAATATGATCATAGTATTGATCATACCACTCACATCACTATATAAATCCTTTAGATTAAAAATCAGCAAAGAAACATCAACTCTAAATGACTCACTAGATAAGATGGATGTAATTGACATCTTCACACCAAAGTCACATAATATACATTCTTCTCAAGCGCACATCAAGATAGACCACAAGCAGCCTTGTGAGCATCCCGCTCTTCAAATTCAAGAAGATTGAGATCATATCAAGAGGGAGGAGAAAATGGAGACAGAATAGACAGACGTGTTCAGCGCCTTGTCCTGGAGCAGAAAGAAAGAACAGCTGAGGGACGAATGAGGAATGTGTGTTGGTAAGTTAAGGGAGAGCTAAACTTCAGGAGAAGGTAGAGACTGCTGGATGGGGTTCCCCTGACTGGGCATCCCCCAGTGCTGCTGGGTCCCCTTCCAGAACTTTGGCTCAGACACAAAGATGACTCTATCTTGAAGGAGAAAGTGAATCTTATTGGAAGCCTTAAAATCTACAACTGCTGCAACTACCAAACAGCTGTAAGCCCCAGGACACCAGTTCCCAATTGGCACAAACACACGGATTCAAAGGAGCTTTTCACTCCACCACAGAAAGGTCATATTTCTCCCTGGATAAGGTGAGATCTCTGGTTCTGGTGGGACAGAGAAATGTGCTCTAGGCAGGAGCTGGAGGACCAGGAAAGTTTGTGCCTAGAAAAACCCATGGCAGTTGGGGCTGGTGTGATCCGTGAATGTGGGAGGGGGTCTTCAGAGCTGCTAACAGAAGGGATCTCTAAAAAGCAATCCATTTTGATCTGACGTGGAGGAACAGCCTAAGAACTTCAAAGGTGTGTTGGCAACTTAGACCCAAGGGGATAAAAAGGACTGCACAGACTTGCGCACAGACCCATTGCTCGCACACTTGGGCTTTTTTCTCTTCAAATCCTTGCTTCTGATTACTAAGTCCAATACATAGGGTCACCCAGTGGGGGACACCTTGGGAGACTGCAAGGGAAAGTTGTTTTTCTGGAACCTGGGAATCAGATTGGGGAGTGACCATCGGAGAGCCAGCTCTGAGGCAGCCCAATCCCACAAATTGGTATTGAGTGCCATAGGAAAAGAAGTATCTAATCAGAGGCTAGAGAGGTCAAATAGATTCTGAAGTCAATCCAGAAACAGTGCCACTTGGGCTGAATCACAAATTGACTATTGTCTAATAAAAAATAAAGAAATATGGGAAATTAAAACACCGCCTGCTTAAAAAACAGGACTAGCTTACAATACTGAGGAACAGTGGAACTGCAGGAAACTGCAATACTGTCTGTACTGAGAAACAGGTGTGTCAAACAGAACATTAGAGTAAGTGAATGAGCTTCACTATTGTACATTTTATTTATTTACTTTTTATTTTTTCATTTTCATTTTTTGCATCTTTTACTTGAGAAACTATTTTTTCTTTTTCCTACCTTAATTTAACTTTTTATTTATTACATTTTTATTTTCAATCAGTATTATTACTATTACTATTTTACCTTTTGCTTTTTAAAGTGTCATTATATTTTCTCTTTATTTTATTTTGGGATCAGTGTTCTACATTCTATTTTCATGTTTCCTTTAAAATCATTTTACTTTATCTCAACTCTACCTTTATCCCATCACTCTCCTCCTGAAGTTTCCCATTTTGGTGTCCTATTTATCTTAACCCTTTCCTGCTTTAGAATTTAACTATTCTTTCTGTTTATCCCCTGTTAAAATTTCACCCTATTTATATATGTAACCTAAAATCCCTTGCTCCAAGTCCATACACACCTCTATCTTTGCTGTCTTAACTATACAATTTTTCCCTCTCTGTTCTTTTGTGGTTGTTTGCTTGAATGTTGATTATATTGAATATTTATGCTTTTTGTGAGATTGTTTTGATTATTCTTTTGTTTTGTTTTGTTTTGTTTGCTTTGTGGTATTTTTTTTTTTGTGTGTGTGTGTGTGTTTTTGCTTCTCTTTTCCCTCGCCTCACTGAATATTAGTTGGTGTTGTAATATGTATTAATCTCCAGGTACTTGTTGCTTTCTTTTGCTGGGATTAGTGTTTGTTCTATTGGAGTTTTCTCCACATATTGATAGTTTGTTCCCCTTTTCTTTATTAGTAACTTTCTTTTCTCTTTTACTTTTTTTTCCTTTTCTCAATTTCGTTTTGACTTTCTTTTTTCTTTTTTCCTCTCTTCTATCTCTCCTATCCTCTAATTGGCCTTTCTCTGGTGGTCACCTTTATTAGAGGTTATTAATATTGTGAATATATATATTTGTTCAGTGCATTGTGTGTTGTATCTGGTTGTGTTGTATTTTGTGCCATTAAATCAATGCAGAAAAAAAGAGAACTACATAACCAGACATCTGGAGAAGAGGGACCATTGGGAGACAATGAAACAGCCCACATATGAAAGAAAAGCAGGCATCACCAGAAAAGGAAGTAAACTAAATAGAAGAAAGCAACTAACAGAGAAAGAATTCAGAGAAATGGTCATAAGGTGGAAGAAAAGAATGGAAAACAAATTTGACAATATGAGTAAGAAACAAGAAAAAATGAAAAAGGACATTGCTGCTGTAAAGAGCTCAATATAAAGAATTGAGAGTAGACTAGAAGAAGCAGAGGACAGTGAGCTAGAAGACAAGATGGGAGAAAATACCCAAGTAGAGCAGCTTCTAGGGGAAAAAAAATTAAAAAGCAAGATTAGAGCCTAAGAGAACGTTGGCACAACACACACACACACACACACACACACACACACACACACACACACACACAAAAAAAAAAAAAAAAAAAAAAAAAAAAAAATTCCACGTAATAGGGGTACCACAAGGAGAGGAAACTGAGCAAGGAATAGAAAACCTGTTTGACGAAATAATGAATGACAGAAAATTTCCCCGATATAGGGAAGAAAAAACCCACACAAATCCAAGAAGATCACAGAGTCCCAAGCAAAATGAACCCCAAAAGACCGACGCTAAGGCACGTTATAAGTAAATTGGCAAATACCAAAGACATAGTAAGAATCTTAAAAGTGGTCAGGGAGAGACAGAATGTTACATATAAAGGAAACCCCATCAGACTAGCAACTGATTTCTCAACAGAAACTCGTCAGGCCAGAAGGGAATGGAATGAAACATGCAAAAGAAGGATCTGAATCCAAGAATACTCTACCCAGCAAGGCTATCAAACAAAATTGAAGATGAAATCATTAGCTTCAGAGACAAAAATGGACTAAGGAAATTTATTTCTGCCAAATCAGCAATGCAAGAAATGCTAAAGGGTCTGCTGTAAAAAAAAGAAGCAGGAAGCAAAGAGGGAACATAAGGGTAAAGAATTAAAATGGTGACAAATAAGTACCTATTAATAATAACTTTATGCTGAAACTGGTTTGGCTCAGTGGATAGAGCGTCAGCTTGCGGACTGAAGGGTCCCAAGTTCGATTCTGGTCAAGGGCATGTATGTTGGTGGCGGGTATATCCCCAGTGAGGGGAGTGCAATAGACAGCTGATTAATGTTTCTCTCTCATCGATGTTTCTAACTCTCAATCCCTCTCTCTTCCTCTCTGTAAAAAAATAAAATATATATATTTAAAAAAATAATAATAACTTTAAATGTAAATTGATTAAATGCCCAAATCAAAAGACATAGGATAATGGATTGACTTAGAAAACATGACCCATATATCTGCTATCTACAAGAAACCAATCTCAGAAAAAAAAGACACACACAGGTTGATGGTGAAAAGATGGAAAAAGGTTTTCCAGATGAATGGAAATTAAAAAAAAAAAAAAACCTTGTAGCAATACTTTTATCTGGAAAATAAGAAGAGATAAGGAAGGCCACTGCATAATACTAAAGGGAGTAATCCAACAAGAAGAAGTAACTCTGGTAAACATATATGCACTAATACAGGAGCACCCAAATACATTAAAGCAAAAACAAACAAACAAAACAAAACAAAACAAAAAAAAACCTCCTAGAGGATGTAAAAGAGAGTTTAACAGCAATACAATAAGAGCAGGAGACTTTCAAACTCCACTATCACCACTGGACAAATCCTCTAAACAAAAAAATCAGCAAAGAAACATCAATCCTATATGACTCACTAGACCAGATGGAATTAATTGACATCTTCAGACCATTTCACTCAAAAGGCACAAAATATACATTCTTCTCAAGTGCACATGGATCATTTTCAAAGATAGACCATATGTAGGGACATAGGCAAAGTCTCTTCAAATTTTAGAAGACAGAAATAATATCAAGCATCTTCTCAGACCACAGTGTCATAAATCTGAAAATCAACTACAATAAAAACAACCTAAAGACACAAAACATATGGAGACTAAACAGCATGCTATTATAAAATGACTGGGTTCTTAGAAAGATCAAGGAAGAAATAAAAAAAATATCTTTATAACAAATAACAATGAAAACACAACAATCCAAAATGTACAGGACACAGAGAAAGCAGTCTTGAAAGGGAAGTTCATAGATCTACAAGCCTACTGCAAAAAACAAGAGACAATGGTAATAAATTACATAACCCTACAACTCAAAGAGTTACAAAGAGAGCAACAGGAAAAGCCCAGTGTAAGCATAAGGAAGGAAAGAATAAAGATCAGAGCAGAGATAAATGACATAGAGACCAAAAAATAATACTAAAAACAGATCAATAAAACCAAGAACTGATTATTTTAAAGGAAAAACAAAGATTGATGAACCTCTAGCCAGACTCACCCAGAAACAAAGAGCGAGGACAAATAAACAAAATCAGAAATGAAAGAGGTGAAATAACAACAGACCCCACTGATAAACAAAGGATTGTAAAAAAAAAAAAAAAAAAAAAAAAAAAAAAAAAAATACTACGAACAACTCTATTTCAACAATCTGGACAACCTGGAGGAAATGAATATATCCTTAGAAAAATACTACCTTCCAAATCTCAATCAGGAAGAATCTAAACAGCTCAATAGACTAGTAACTATGGAAGATATTGAAGCAGTCATCAAAAAACTTCTAGCAAACAAAAGCCCAGGGCTAGATGGCTTCACAGGAGAATTTTACCAAACATTCAAGGAAGAACTAAAAACGATCCTCCTCAGACTATTCAAAAAAATTCAAGAGAATGGAACACTTCCAAGCTCGTTCTATGAAGCCTGCATCACCCTAATACCAAAAACAGATAAAGACAACACAATGAAAAAGAATTACAGGCCAATATCCCTCTTGAACATAGATGCCAAAATCCTCAACAAAATTATAGCAAATCAGATCAAATAGTATATCAGAAAGGTCATACACCATGGCCAAATAGGATTTATACCAGGAATGCAAGGATGGTACAATATCTGCAAATCAATACACATGACACATCACATAAACAAATTGAGAGATAAAAGGTGTAGAAAAATTATTTGACAAAATCCAACACCTTTTCTTGATAAAAACTCTCAACAAGGTGGGAATAGAAGTATCATACATCAACATAATAAAAGCAACATATGATAAACCCACAGTTAACATCATACTCAATGGGCATAAAAGAAAATCATTTCCCCTAAGAACAGGAACAAGACAGGGATGCCGACTCTCACCACTCCTGTTTGACATAGTACTGGAAGTACTAGCCACTGCAATCAGACAAGAAGAAGAAATATAAGGCATCCAAATTGTAAACGAAGAAGTAAAGCTATCCTTATTTGTAGATAACATATTATGCATAAAAACACAAAAGACTCCATCAAAAAATTAGTAGGCATAATAAATGAATTCGGCAAAGTAGCAGGATACAAAATTAATGCCAAGAAATCTATGGCATTTCAATATACCAATAGTGAACTTACAAAAATAGACACCAAAAAAAAATCAACCCCATTTACCATCTCACCAAAAAAATTAAGATAACTAGGAATAAACTTAACTGAGGAGGTAAAAGAGGTATACACAGAAAACTATAGGACACTGAAAAAAGAGATAGAGGAAGATATAAACAGATGGAAGAACATACCATATTCATGGATTGGTAGAATCAACATCATTAAAATGTCTATACTACCCAAAGCAATCTTCAGATTCATTATACTCCCCATTAAAATACCACCAGCATATTTCACAAACTTAGAAAAAACTCTCCAAAAATTCATCTGGAATAAAAAGAAGATGCTGAATAGTCACAGTAATCCTGAGAAAGAAGAATAAAGTAAGTGGGTTCTCAATACCAGATTTTAGCTGTATTACAAAGCCACTGTTCTCAAAAAAGCCTGGTACTGGCACAAGAACAGACACATAGACCAATGGAATAGATTAGAGAATCCAGATATTGACCCAAACCACTATACTTAATTAATACTTGACAAAGGAGGCATGAACATACAATGGAGTCAAGAGAGTCTCTTCAATAAATGGTGTTGAGAAAATTGGACAGATACATGCAAAAAAATAAAATGAGACCTGCAACTTACACTATACACAAAAATAAACTCAAAATGATCAGACTCAAACATATGATGGGAAACCATAAAAATACTAGAGAAATCTATACGCAGAAAAATCTCTGACATATGCCAAAGCAGTTACTTCACCAATACTGCTCCCAGAGAAAAAAACTAAAGAGAAAATATACAAATGGGACTACATCAAAATAAAAAGCTTTTGTATTGCAAAGGAAACCATCAATAAAACAACAAGAAAGCCCCTTGCATGGGAAAACATATTTGCCAATGATATCAATGGTAAGGGTTTAATCTCTAGCATTTACAGGGAACTCGTGTAGCTTAACAAAAAGAAGATAAATAATCCAATCAAAAAATGGGCAACTGATCTAAATAGACATTTTTCAAAAGAAGACAGAAGGAAGGCCAAGACACATATGAAAACCTACTGAAAGTCACTAATCAACAGAAAGATGCAAATCAAAACAACAATGGGGTGCCATTTCACACCTGTCAGAATAGTATTATCTACAAGTCAACAAACAACAAGTGTTGGCGAGGATGTGGAGAAAAAGGAACCCTAGTGCACTGCTGTTGGGAACAGTATGGAATTTCCTCAAAAAATTAAAAACTGGTGCAGCCACTGTGGAGAACAGTATAAGGTTTCCTCAAAAAAGTAAAAATGGAACTCCCATTTGACCCAGCGATCCCACTTCTAGGAATATATCCCAACAAACTAAAAACATCAATCAGAAAGGATATATGCTCCCATATGTTCATAGCAGCACAATTCACCTTAGCCAAGATTTGGAAACAGCCTAAGTGTCTATCAGTAGACGAGTGGATTAGAAAACTGGTACATCTGCACAATGGAATACTATTCTGTGGTATAAAAGAAGGAGTTCTTACCATTTGCAACAACATGGAAAGAGATGGAGAACATTATGCTAAATAAAATAAGTCAGGCAGAGAAATATAAATATCATATGATCTCACTCATTTGTGGAATACAATGAACAACATAAACTGATGGGAAAAAATATAGATTCAGAGACAGAGAAATATCAATCAGAACGTCAGACCTCAGGGAAGAAATTGTAAGGTAACCAGAAACCCAAGAATGCCTGAGAATGTCTTTATTGCCATGCTAGCAGTTATCAGCTGTACAGAAATACTACCTGGGGCAAATGAGGAAGTATTTTGGACTTATGTTCCTGACACTTCATGGGTAAGAGCCCTTTGGGCTGATCCCCCACCTAACGTAGTCACCAATACTACCAAACATCATGGTCATCCAGGAGGGCCATGGAGGGGGCAAGGAAGTATAATTACAAAGGGTTCTCCACCCAGCTTCCTTTTTGTATGTATGACACAAAATCAAACCACTGCCCCTTTGTATGAAAAATTAAAGAGATGTGTGGACACCAAAGGAAGGAACTATCACTGCTTGCTCCTGGGAGAGGTGCCAAAAATGTAACTAAGACCTTGTCTATACAAAAAGAAATTGACAGCCAGTTTGAAATGAAATTGCCATAGCCTAGAGCAAAGAATATCCTTAACTGATATTATTCTACAATGTTGTCATAATTTTCCCAGATTTGCGTTACCCCATTACCTATAATAGTACCTCGCACCTTTTGGAATCAATAAAAAAAAAATCATGTTTTTGGTGCTTGGAGAGAAATGTAACACATCTCTTGATATTTTAAAATTACAACAGCATAATGTAAAATTATCCCAAACAAACTTACAAACTAATTCTTTGAATGTCTGGCAGCAATTTAAAAAGGCTATGAAAAGATTTAATTGCTTCCATTGTGTAGAGGGCCCCCTGGGAAGCATTCCATTCTATATTGGTCCCACTTGCCCTTTTGGCCAAGAGGGACCCTCCTCTCACAATCCATTTGCCCACAGCTGTTTCCTGAGCTTTCTGTTCATGCCGAGGTTGAAGCCTCATGATGGCTGGTACCATGGATCTGCCTCTCGCCAAGTGGGGCAAGCTGGCCCTCCCTGGAGAAGAAACCTGAATTCCCCAAGATATGTGATTAGTGCTGGGGCCCCACCAGCAGGCAAGGGGATCCTAAAGGCAGATGCTGGGCATGGAGGCCATGGGGGCATAGGCTACCAAAGAGACAGAACTGAACCTCACATCACCCTGCTTGGCCCTGGAGGATGGCTGGTTTGCCAGAGATGAGTTTCCTTAGGGAAGGAAAGACCTAAGAAGGCACAATTGCAAAGGAGCCATCAGGAGAGAACATGGGGGTCAAAAGAGGTGGGGCATAGACCCTCACACCCACAACTTTTCAGGGGCCTGAACCCTCACCCCTTTTGAGGGAGGTCTTCTGCCCCCATGGCTACTTAGCTTCCCATGCCCAGCTCAAATTGGGACTCAGGTAACAGACAGAGACTTGGCTGACAGCCGCTGCCCTCTCATTGCAACAA
The DNA here is from genome assembly GCF_964339955.1 of Pipistrellus hanaki. Lineage (NCBI taxonomy): Eukaryota > Metazoa > Chordata > Mammalia > Chiroptera > Vespertilionidae > Pipistrellus > Pipistrellus hanaki. The sequence continues at coordinate 116,925,191 of NC_140503.1, read as the reverse complement.
GACTTGTTTGAGTTGTCTTGTACCCATGGTGTGGCGAAGTAGGTTTTTGATACCTAAATCCAACCTAGTGCCAGGAATGCACAGGGCCTACTCAAGAAGGCAAATAATCCTTTCCACTAATATTTACAGGGTCAAATAAGATTGTTGTTAGTGTATTAAATTTGAAAGTAAAATAGTAGTCAAGTTTTCAGGCTAATTTAAATGGGCTAATTGAAATAAGCAAATATTCTAGAAAAATTAATTGAACTGGACAAAAAGCTATTCCTAAAGTGTTAACTAAAATTTTTATTCGTAGTTCATCTAATGGTAAAAATGTATAACATGTAATGAACCTAAAGCAGTCATATGTTAGTGCAAAAATTAAAATTTAAAAGCTATCAAGACTACATTATAAAATCTCCAAAAGCCTTCTAATATTCAAATAAAAAGGGGGGGATCAGAGAAGAATATCATGTAAGAAAAAATATCCTGTAAGTAAATTACATCTAGGAAATTTTTTTACTTTAGAAAATTAACTTTCATTTGTAATGCTAACAACAAGATACCCATGTAAAACATGCATGGGTGTCAAAAAAAGCCAAAGGAAAATCGTTTGGGCAAAAAATGAAAAAGGATCACAAGTCAAATTTATAGAAAAGATTCCTTTATTAACTTTTGGTTGAAAATATGTTTATATACTTTCAGAAAACAACTCTAAGACCACATGCATTTCTGCAACAGAGAATAATTGACAGGACTACTCCAGCCATGAAGACAGAAGAGAAACAGTCCAGAGATGAAAGATGCTGACAATGCCTTGCCATACTAGCAGTGAGCAGAGTGTGTCACTGCAGGTTTCCCAGGACCAAACCAGAGAGGGTCACATCTGCATTACTACCATTTTTGTCCACCATCCAGAACTGAAATATCATTGCTGACATGTACACATAAGGAACTGTTTGACATTAAAATTGGGACTCAAAAGAACTGTTGGCCAAGAAAGAAACTCACTACAGACTGATCCATTTGCATCTCAGCATAACAATTATTGCTTGTCTCATTTTCAGTTCTTATTAGTGTATTTATAGTAGTACATGAGCTCACTCATCTAGGGGAAATGATGAACAACATAGACTGATGAACAAGAACATACCCGGAGACAAGGAAGCATAGATCAGACTGTCGGACCTAAGAGGGAAATTAAGGGAGGGGGGAGATAAGGGGGAAAGATCAACCAAAGGACTTGTGTGCATGCATATGAGCCTAACCAGTGGTCATGGCCAACAAGGGGGTAGGGGCATGTATGGGGAGGCTTTGGGATGGGAATGAGGACAAATATCTGATACCTTAAACAAAAAAAGAAATATATAAAAAAGAACATAATAGCTGGGACTGGTTTGGCTCAGTAGATAGAGCGGCGGCCTGTGGACTGAAAGGTCCCGGGTTCGATTCTGGTCAAGGGCATGTACCTTGGTTGCGGGCACATCCCCGGTGGAGGGTGTGCAAGAGGCAGCTGATCAATGATTCTCTCTCATCGATGTTTCTAACTCTCTATCCCTCTCTCTTCCTCTCTGTGAAAAATCAATAAAATATATTTTTTAAAAAGAACATAATAAATAAATAAATAAATAAATAAATAAATAAATAAATAGAAAAAGAGAAGTCAGTCATAGTCAGGAAGAATTTTGGAGAATATATGGACTCAGAGCAGTTCAGAGCAACAGTGCCCGTGCAGAGCTCGGGCTGTACTCTGACATATGCTGTATAGATATAAGTATAAATATTTCAGTAAAAGTGAACACAATACTCTTCCTTAGTTATATGTAAGTTCAAGTCACATATGTGGCTCTATGAAGAAATGATGCCTAGATCACTAATATCCAAACACTGGTTTGAGGATATGATTCCTGGTTGGGATTTATCATAGCTTTTGGGTAGTTGTGGTTTTTCCAGTTACCTGTGACATAGGAAACTCAGTTTAACTAACCATAGATCCTCATAGATTCAGTGATTAATAGGAAATACAATTAGTTCTGAAAACACTTTGGGACATTTTAATTTATTATAATAGTCTAACTTGTGATAGCTGATAACAGGGCAAGAGTGTGTATGTAAAATTATTTGACATCATATTGGAACATGCTCTATTCCCACAACTCTTAGACATTCTATTGTAGAAACATGTAACCTTTGGAAATATATTTTTTTTGCATCAATCTTATGGATTTAGTATACTTCTTCCTATTTCTCACTGAGGAACACCCTGGATTCTGCCTACAATGGGAAGTAAAAGATAACTACTTTGCAATAGCAGCAATGAGATGCATTCTATCATCAGCTGGTATCAGTGACCAAGTGGAATGAGATCATTTCCTAGCAGTGAACTCAAATGAAAAGCTCTTTAATGTTCCACAGGAATCTTACTGTGTCCTTGTCAGTATAATGTAGCTGACAGAGTGACAACTGATTTCCCAGTAAGTACTCACTTTAGCCATGCCAGCTGCTGGGCTCTACCACAGGTTACAGCTTTGATATTAAGTAGAGATGGTCATCTTTGAAAGAAGTGAATTTCTTTATTTATTACTGATGTCGTTTGTCTCACTTATTAAAATACCTTGTCATAGCTGGATAATGCAACGGCTTTCTTTCCCCCCATTTTACAAAAAGATATATATATATATATATATATATATATATATATATATATATATATATATATATAATGTGTGTGTGTGTGTGTGTGTGTGAGATACATTGGAGAGTAAAGTAGTTTATTTAGTGTTTAGGCTGTCAGCAAGTTAGAAATATATAATATATTCAGAAAATATGTAATTTAAAACAAAACCTATGCATAATGATCAATTATTCTAATTGTGTTGTAGTATTATTTAGAAATTTTTATTTCTAGTTAAGGCTACCAAAATAACCATAATGAAGACTTTAAAGAAAAGTGAAGATTGTGAAATTGGGAATTCTTTGTGTAATCATCTACAAAAGATGATCATGGATGTAAATTTTTAAAAATATAGTTAATCAGAACATGGCACATATTAGCAAAGGGAAACTTGAAAACATAAAATATAATTGTTCCTGAATATGATGAACCAGCCTAGAACAGCAAAATATGATTTACCTAAACAGCACTTGTGAAGTGGACAAAAGACTAAACTCTTATACTCTTAGATGTTTTCTAGAGTCAACTGTACTTCGACTTGGTGGTTCAAGGTTGGAGGGAATGCATGTGCTCAAAGGAAATGTATAGAAAATCTTCTTGATCAATACTGAGTGATAAAACCCTAGTGTATAAAAACTTGTACTGAAAAAGCCTATCAAATATTTTAATATACATGGGAGAAAGTTTCCAAATAAAATTGCCTAAGGGTATTCTAATAACATAATTAAAAAATAATCAGAGTAAAAATAAAACAGTAGCATCCTTTTCTAGCCATGGCAATGTAATGAATTGGATTAATCCTATCTCCTTACGCAAAAACAAAATCTAAAGGAAAACAAAAATAAATGAAATTATTTTTTCAGACATTTGGCAAATGCAGTGTAAATCTGTGATACTTTAAGAAAACAAACATGGAGAGTCCTATAAATTTTCCCAAATTATTACCTGGAAACACCTTCCTCACTGCAGACAAGAAGGGTTTCTGAGTGTACAGTGGGGGCGGGGGGGTGGAGGTGAGATTTCACCTTCTCATGTTTTTACAGAGTCTAGAACATCTGTCTGCAAAAGACTCAATAGTGGGGTATTTCTGGCCTGTGGAGAAACATTAAGGCACTGTTCTAAATTATGGAGCAAAGTGTATTTGATGTGAATGAAAAATAACCATGAATTACGCATTTTAACTTAATAGCTTTAGAAAAGAATTGACAGAATGATTAATTCAATGAAAATCTGACAACATTTTGTACAGCAAAGTAACTGTATTTAGAATAAATAGGTGTAAACCAAGCTTTAAAATGAATGATCAATGATCTTGGATCATTAACTTTTTTTCTATTAACTTTTTTCTATTAACTTTTTTCTATTAACTTTTCTAGATTCAGTTAACTCATATGTAAAATGAATTTTCTAAACAAGAGCAGTAATTGGTAATAATTGAAAGTAATAAGTATGATTATTGCACACCATTTACATGTCTCAATAATTCTCCAAAACATCTCTCTGAAATAAGAATTCTTGGTATTGCATTTTGTGAAAATAGGTAGTCGGTGACAGAGAATGACTATGCACCCAAGTGTGTGTGTGTGTGTGTGTGTGTGTGTGTGTGTGTGTGTGTGTGTATGTTTCCCAGCCCTGTGTTACTATTCACCACATTATAATGCTTCAATATGAATTCATCAAAAACCAATTATTTGTACTTCATAATAGAAGGAATGGTAGGTGGTCAGTGTTAATAATAATAATAAAAAAAACATGATCAATGTAATTATACTAAATATTTTCAAATCCAAATTCTAAAAACATGAAGACACATTCTGATATCTTGGGCCAAGACATTTTGTCAGTCTAATAAGCTTTAGTTATGATGATGCTTCCTTGAACATTATAAACAAGTTCTGATTTTATTAGAATTGTTGTAGGCAATTGGATTAAATTAGTATTGACTATTAATAATGTTTTAATTTTTTTCTATTGAAAATTATAGCTCAATGTATATACTTGTTCAAAAACCCTTTTTATATTTATCTAATTCTTGTGTTATAATTTGCACAAATAATCCACTGAATATATATGAGTCTATGAATCCTGAACCATAATACACCTGTGGAATCATTATCACAATTAAGAATAAGACCACATCCAACATGCCTAGAGGGATTCCTTATGCCCCTTTGTAGCCCAACCCTTCATCTGCCCCTGGCTGCAGACAATCTTTGATCTGCTCCTTATCACTGTTTGTTCCAATATTCTGGAATTCTATATAAGTGGAATCATGTAATATACAGTTTTGTGTTTATTTAATTTTACAGAGGACTATTATTTTTAGATTGACCCATGTATCAGCAGTTCACTTCCTTTTAATGTAAAGATATTTATCATTGAGGTTTGCCATTATTGTTAATCTACTTACTTACTGAGCATCTTATCCTGTGCTCATCCATGATTTTTTTTTCAAAGTCTGTTAAAATATTGTGCCTACTTCAAATAAATATTTTCTTAATCTAGATGGTTAGAGAGATTACTTGTCCAAGCTATTGACATGATTAAAATATGGTGAAGCAGTACTTGGACTTCAGCAATTGTGGCTCAAGAGCCTATATAAGCAAAGCTTAGGTAATAGCAGCAGCCTTCTTCAGGGAGATATGTGAAAAAAAAGTAAAAAGGTTAGAATGGGGGTGGACTCTAGACAGTGATGAATGTGATGAATGGAGAAGTCTGAGCTTCATTTGAAAAGTAATGGGGATTTTTAAGTTGGGGGGTCCAAGAAAAGAAACAATGAAAAGAGTTTTTAAAACTATCATTAGGACAAGAACAAGACAGGGAAGCCCACTCTCACCACTCCTGTTCAACACAGAACTGACACTACTAGCCATTGCGATCAGACAAGTAGAAGAAATAAAAGGCTTGCAAATTGGAAAAGAAGAAAACTGTCCTTATTTGCAGAAGACATGATACTGTACATAGAAAACCCTAGACTCCATAAAAAATTAGTAGACTTAATAAATAAATTAGGCAATGTAGCAGGATACAAAATTAACGCCAAGAAATCTATGACATTTCTATACACTAATAGTGAACTTACAGAAAGAGAGACTAAAAAGGCAATCCCATTCATCATCATACCAAAAAAATTAAGATACCTAGGAATAAGCTTAACTGAGGAGGTAAAAAACCCACATGCAGAAAACTACAGGACACTGAAAAAAGAGATAGAAGACACAAACAGATGAAAGAATATACCATGCTCATGGATTGGTAGAATCAACATAATTAAAAATGCACATACTACGCAAAGCAATCTATAGATTCAATGCACTCCCCATTAAAATACCAATGGCATATTTCACAGACCTAGAAAAAACTTTCCAAAAGCTTATCTGGAATATAAAAGACCCTGAATAGCTGCAGCAATTCTAAGAAAGAACAACAAAGTAGGTGGGATATCAATACCAGATATCACACTATATTATAAAGCTACTATTCTCAAAGCAGACTAATACTGGCACAAGAACAGACATAAAGATTAATGGACTAGAATAGAGAACCCAGAAATTGAACCAAGCCAATATGCTCAATTAATATTTGACAAAGGAGGCATGAATATACAATGGAGTCAAGAGAGTCTCTTCAATAAATGGAGTTAGGAAAATTGGACAGATACATGTAAAAAAATGAAACTAGACCACCAACTTATACCATACACAAAAATAAACTCAAAATGGATACAGGACTTAAACATAAGACAGGAAACCATAAAAATACTAGAAGCATCCACAGGCAGCAAAATCTCAGACATGCTGAAAGAAGCTCTTCACTGATACTGCCCCTAGGGCAATGGAAGCTAAAGAGAAAATAAACAAATGGGACTACATCAAAATAAAAAACTGTTTTCACAGCAAAAGAAACCATCGACAAAACAACAAGAAAGCCCACTGTATGGGAGAATGTATTTGCAAATGTTATCACTGATTTGGATTTAATCTCCAACATTTATAGGGAACTCATACAACTTAACAAAAGAAAGATAAACAACCCAATCAAAAAATGAACAACTTATCTAAATAGATACTTTTTGAGAGAAGACAGAAGGCCAAGAGACATATGAAAACATGCTCAAATCACTAATCATCTGAGAGATACAAGTCAAAGTGACAATGCAGTGACATCTCACACCTGCTTGAATGGCTGTCATCAACAACTCAACAAAGGAGAAGTGCTGGTGAGGATGTGGAGAAAAAAGAACCCTCATGCACTGCTGGTGGGAATGCAGACTGATACAGCCATTGTGGAGAATGGTATGGAGTTTCCTAAAAAAAAAAAAAAAAAAAAAAAAAAAAACTACAAATGGAACTCCCATTTGACCCAGTGATTCCACTTCTAGGAATATATCCAAAGAAACTAGAAACACCAATCAAAAAAGGATATATGCATCCCTATGTTCATAGAAGCAAATTCACCATAGCTAAGATTTGGAAACAGCCTAAGTGCCCATCAGCAGATGATTGGATCAAAAAACTATGGTACATCTACAGAATGGAATACTATAATACTAGTGTAAAAAAGAAGGAATTCTTACCATTTGCAACAGCATAGGTGGAACTGGAGAGCATTATGCTAAGTGAAATAAACCAATCAGAGAAAGATAAATATCATATGATCTCACTCATTTATGGAATATAATGAGCAACATAAACTGATGAACAAAAGCAGATCCAGAGACAGAGAAACATTGATCAGACTATCAAACCTCAGAGGGAAGGGTGGGGGTAAGGGAGAGAGATCAACCAAAGAACTTGTATGTATGCATATAAGCTTAACCAATGAGCATAGACAACAGGGGGTGAGGGCATGAGTGGGAGGGATGGGGGGATAATGTGGGAATAAGGACACAAATGTAACACCTTAATCAATAAAGAAATTTTAAAAATATGGAAAAGACCAAAAGAAAACAAAATAAATTAACTAATAATTCATAATTTTATAATAAAATATAATTAATAACATTTTAAATAAAATGGGTTTGAAGTAGGTTAAATTAAGAACCAGTGGAGGTTAGTAAGTAATTTACTGGAGTGACATAGGTAGGACCTCACCTACAAACAGGACTAGTGGGACAAATAGGATGGAAGAATGCTTTGAGGAAAACTGCATGGAAGATGATCATGTTTTCCTGATATTACACAATCATTTTTTTTTTTCATAGAAATGCAGGTTTATTTCAAAAGAGACATGCTGAATACAAAGGGTTGAAATAAATGAGTAATTATTAACATAAAATATTGGGACATTTTAATAAAAAATATTTTTTTTCATTGATAATTAAATCAAGTCTACATTTTTTTTTTGCATTCTAGCCATGAAAATTTAAATATCATTAATTAAACTGATATGATAGAGTCCTCTATAGTTTTATTATGTTATAATTCAAAGGAAGGTGGTAGAAAGAAGGCAGGGCAAAGTCCTGATCTGATGTTCCTCCTTTAAACTTCCTTCATTTCCTTCCTTTCCCCTTTCAATTCTTTCTTTCTTTCCTTCCTTCTCTAACTCCTCCCATTCTTCCTTCCCTTCATTTTGCTCTGGTATTTTTTGTTATTTCATAAGGCTGAACAAATAGCAGAAAACTATATTGGTATGTATATAGCTATTACCTTACATGCAACTTTTTCAAGTTTCAGTGTAAAAAACTACATTATTTTAAGTATAGGGAAATTTGATAGAACTGAAGTTTAGACAAGCTTATCCACAGAACCATTTGGTAAGATTATTTGGGTTTGTTTTTCACACTATATCCTCTTTTCACCTTGAACTACAATAGGGAAATGCTTATACTTGTGCCTGGTACAAAGCAAGCAGAGCAAATGTAAGCAACGTTTCACAAATGAATTTTAGTGTAAATACATAGAAGAATGCTTTCTACAGAACCACATCAACTTTTAAAGCTCTTGCATTCGCACTATGTTCCATCTTGTCCTCTGTAATCAGATGGAATTTTCCCATATCTTCTCTTGTGAATACAGTTTCTTCGCTTTTTGAAAATTATAAGGCATTTTTTCATCCAAAAGTGCTTCTTTCTAAAACATTGAAGAAAATATATTTTGTTAGAGTCAACTTGCTGCTTAGATGTGCAAAAATATTTATATTATAATAGTATATTGGAAATGAACAATCATTCTTATCTTGTGGCTTATGATGTTACTCTGAGTATGTATCTGGGAGGGTAGTATATTAAGGGTAAATTTCCATTTATGGTCAAACATGATGAATATATATATTTAACACGTAGATGCAATTTACTTCACTACACATATTCAGGGAACTAGTCCAATTTCAGATCAGAAAGGGTCCCATAATCCATAGCTGTCCTGGGAAGCTGAGGGAATTTCTAAATAACCTTCAACTGGAGAATGTCTGTGTTACTTAACCAGTCATGCAGGCTGATCATAGGTAAACATGATATAATACATGAAATGTGACTTTGTGAATCTCGAGAACTGTATTGATCCTGGATTACGAGAAAGAATAAGATTGCACCCTGAGAGGGTGGCCTAGCATATTCAGCAAGAGAATGGATCAGTACATGCATGTGAAAAACTATCCAAGGCCACAGAAAAGCCCATCCTAATATATTAGAGAGAACAGCCCTCCTCACCCACCTGTCATGTCTATCTGGAAACATGTTATTCACAAAGTAGAGTATTAAAATGGGTAATAACTAGCCCCAGATTGAACATGGTTCTGGCTCCATCTAACCAATTTTAAGAAGCAAGTCCTATAACAAACTATTCCTAAATAAATTATTGACATCCAAAAAAAAATCTAAAAATACTTATAACAGCATAAAAATCCTCCATACCCATAAAGTTAAATTCATAATATCTGGCATCCAATCAAAGGCTACTAAGAATATAAATAGGAAGAGGAGGATGAGTAAAATGAGTAAGTTAGTCAAATTTGACACAGAAATGACACAAATGATAGAATTAAAGAAAATAAAATTAATATAGATAAAATAATTTCACTCCACATATTCTAAGGCAAAAAAGATAATGAAAGATATAAAAATGACCAAAATAAAAATTTTAATGTGTGAGGTAGTAACAATGGGTTACTAGAAAATTCATTAATGGCCTAGTAGAAAATTCAAAAGAAGAGATTAATTCCTGTTGAGGAACAGAAATCATCCAAAGAAAAAGAATGAGAGAAATGATAAGACAAAATGAAGAATATCAATGAGATGTGGGAAAGCACTAAGCAGCCTAATATTTCTGTAGAGATGAGGGAGGGGATAAGGAAGTATTTGACAATAATGTTTATCATCACTGCTTCTATTCTACATTATAGTGGAGGTTGTTGTCCATGCAATCAGGCAAGAAGAGAAATGCAAAGAGAATTTGAAGAGAAGAAATAAAACTCCCTTTATTTACAGACCATATGATCACTTTAGTAGAATATCAATTGGCTTCGGGAAGAAAAGTACTAGAACTAATAAATGATTTTTAATAATGCAGAATATAAGAAGAATATAACATTTTTTTTGTATATACTAGTATCTAATCTGAAAAAAGTACAAATACTGCCGGGACCGGTTTGGCTCAGTGGTAGAGTGTTGGCCTGCTGACTGAAAGGTCCCGGGTTCAATTCTGGTCAAGGGCATGTACCTTGGTTGCGGGCACATCCCCAGTGGGGGGTGTGCAAGAGGCAGCTGGTGGATGTTTCTCTTTCATCGACGTTTCTAACGCTCTCTCCCTCTCAGTTCCTCTCTGTGTAAAATCAATAAAATATATTTTTTTAAACGTACAAATACCAATAGTAAAAATTATGAAATACCTAGGGATAAAAGGATCAAAATATGTGTAAGACTTGTACACTGCACAAGAAACATTGATAAGAAAAACTAATGATACCCAAATAAATGGAGAGACATATTTCCTAAGATATGGGCTAGACCATGGAATGGTAATGGCTGAACCTAAGCACGTAATATCTGTAGAGTTTTGCATGCACTTCCTCAAATTTAATGCTGTCATCCCTTAAAATGTATCATAAAAAGCTACTCTTAGAGGCCAGCTTCAGATTCTTTCTGCCACAATAGACTCCTCCTATTGGCCCCAAATCAGACAGAAGGAACACATTAGAGTAGCAATTTAATTATGGATTTCTGCTAATTATTGCTGACATATAGAGGACCCATCCCTTTCCCTTTCTTGGCCAATAAAGCAACCTCAAATTATGCTCTATCCCTGCTCTCAATTTACACTTAGAAAATTAACCTGTCATAATTGAAGGTAAAAATATTGTAAGAAAATAATTTTCATATGAGTAAACCTTTCTCCAAACCCCATGTAAGAAAACAAATTTAAGTATTTAACTTACTTTTTTAAGTAGTTGTTTTTGATATATCTAACTTTAGACTCATAAGATATTGCCCAAACTTATTAAATTCTCTCAAGCTATAGACAACCTAAAGAACAAAACAATTACACAAACATTTAAAATGGATAGTAATCCCTTTCAAGAGAAAAAGTAATAATAATTTATAATTTAGTAACAATGTGATATTAAGAGTAGTAAATTCCTAACCATTCTGTAAGAAGTATCCCTCTAAAATTGTTAAACAACAGTACATTTCTGAGTAAGTCTCATTATGCATTAAATTTTAATTTATGAATTCATTACACACAACTGATTTAGTAAATTATTAAAGTAAAATACCAATGTAATAATAGTGTTCAAAACAAATTAGAATACAAGACAATTCTTATGTTCTATTAAGATTCTATCTAGCTAATATTGCTGAGTCTTTATTTTGCCTCAACTTTTTAAAATTATATAGGATTTAATCCTTGAGAAGCATACAGAACATTGGAGGCACCGAAAGAGAACTATGATACAGTTGGGAAGTTATCTTTACATCCTCAAATTATTTTATAATCATATTTTGGCTATTAAAAATTTAAATGTGGGAAAAGTGGTATCATTTAGAAACAACTGTTGTCAGATTTCTCTTGACCCAAAATACTCAGTAATTTCTAGAATTTCTTATTAACTATCTCTCTTGACCAAGTTAAAGGTGAATCCACAGCCCTGCCCCAGTGGTTATAAGCGCTAGCTTATACCACGTGTTGGAAGTCTTCAATGATTAAAAAGAAGTAGTCTTCAACCCACTTTATTGCTGGTGATGTAGCCTCCTTCCTTTAATCTCCTTCGGACATTTTCATTGAATGGTTGCTCTTAACTGTGGATCCTGGAGACTATTGTATTGCTTGTCCAAATGCTGACAATAAGGATCAGTCAAATTAAAGCCAGAATGAGAGGAGTTAGCTTGACACGAAGGCAGACAGGGCAGGTGTCCAGTGGAAAACAAAGGCAGGTGGAACATAGGCAGGGCAGACACGGCAATCTGAGCAGCCTAACCACAGTCATCCATGCGGAAACAACATTTTAGAATCAGAGCAGGAGGTGTGTGAACCCAGGGAGGGGCTGCAGCAATAAGGTGAACTGATGCGTAGGAACAGGAAAGTCCAGGTCCATTGCTGGGCACGAACAACTGAGAGAATCAATCAGGTAGCGACATGGGTGACTATGAAGCAGGTTTGTAGCAAATATACACGCTTAGATTAATGAAATAAATAAATAAATTACTTACCTAAATTATCCGAATAGCTGATTTGTAATGACATCACTTGTTTAACTAGCTTACTAGCACGCAGTACGATGTGTATCCTCTGAGAGATAGTTACAAAATGTTTTCGTCATCGTTGCCATTCCCAAAAATGCCATTGTTCATTAAGTCCAAACAATGGTGGTCAAATTCTAACAACTGATCAACAATGCAAACTTTGATAAGCAGTTCTTGATAATCAGTTCTCAACAATTGCTTGTTATTATTAAAGTTTAACATTATAAAATTAACAAAAATAATATAAAACTCATATCCTGGCTAAATAGCCTGATGGCCGCGAAAACCTTATATTCCCTTCCCGTTCTCCTGCCGTTCCCTAGCATGTCCTGCATTCTTTCCAAAAATCAGGACTTTTTAAAACGTCGAGGGACGCGGGACAAGTTGTTAAAAATTGGAACTGTCCCGCCAAAATCGGGACCTCTGGTCACCTTACCTTAGATGACAAGGCTTCAGTGGCCACCCATTATGGGCCACTTCCCCATGCAGGGAGTCTCAATAAATTTTCCATGCTTTTGTTTAAATCTCTAGGTCTGCAATTTGATTCTTCACATTACTGGCTATTAGCCTTAAAGAAGGTCAAACAGAAAGCTGCAAACACATTTAAAACGGCCACAAACATAAATGTAATGAATTTCATTTTTAAATATTGATTAATTCTAGTCATACTAATATGACTAGAATGTTCAATCAAAATAAAGCTGCAAACACATTTAAAATGGCCACAAACATAAATGTAATGAATTTCATTTTTAAATATTGACTAATTCTAGTCATACTAATATGACTAGAATGTTCAATCAAAATAAAGCATGCAAGAAGTGTGTGAAAGGGGGAAAACCAGCAACATAAAGAATGGGATTGTGTAATGCAAATTGCTTATTCCTACTCCCCCCCACCCCCCACTGAGCTGAATTATTCTAAGAACCCACCCTTACTCAATTCCTCCACTGACCTCCATCAGACCCTGGCTCTGAGCCAGAGAAGAAAGGAAGAGAAAAAACAAAAGAAACTATGATAAAATGAGTTTTAATGGATAAAGCTGAGTTTAATGATGAGTTTCTCCATTTCCCTCCTGCCCCTTCCAAATCAAGGCACTGCATTCAATTATAAAGATATAATATTAATTATTACTATTATATCTCAATTATCTGAAAATGAAGAAAATGCAAAATCTTTTCCAAGATGCATGGAAACAAGTTTGTCTAAAAGATAAAGTAAAACCCATATGATAAGATGATGGACTAAATAGTTATTGTACCTTGTAATCTTATCTAATAAAAGAAACCCAGCAATCTCTGAGTACTGCAGACAGGAAAATTTTTCAAGTCCTGAATTTTAGCTGAAACCCGTTTGGCTCAGTGGATATAGCATCGGCTTGTGGACTCAAGGGTCCCGGGGTCGATCGGGTCAAGGGCATGTACCTTGATTGCGGGCATATCCCCAGTAGGGAACGTGCAAGAGGCAGCTGATAGATGTTTCTTTCTCATCGATGTTTCTAACTCTCTATCCCTCTCTCTTTCTCTCTGTAAAAAACATATATATATATATATATATATATATATATATATATATATATATATATATATAAAATCTGAATTTTAAAGTTCAAGGTATTGAAGAACCAGTTATAAAGGTTTTGACAGGGATTGAGATTTCTCCATATGTGAGACAATATACAACCTGTGCAATAGCCATTAGCATATAAAAGAAGAAGAAAAAACAGCTATTAGTCATGTATCTATATGTGATACTTTGAAGAAAAAAAATCTCAGCTATTTAATTTCTTTTGTTAATTAAAACATTACAAAACTGGTGGAGTTTTTTGTTTGCTTGCTTGTTTTTGGTGTGAGTTCTTAGTCCATTTTCATTAACAGGATGCTGTTAATGCCTTAATGAGAACCTGAGAAAGGGGAAAAGTGAAGGACAGAAGTAGGTGTGGACTTTGTCCTAATGTCTTTACATTATTTTTGTTTTCATTTATATGATTTTGCTCAGTAAAACAGAAGTTTTGTCTAAAGTAACATCAAAACAGGACCTGGCCCAAGTGAAAGGCGACTGGAATATGTGGGGATGTGGCAAACCTGAGAGCACCTGGCCTGTTTGCAGGCCCTCAATTCAATGTACAAGACTCCACAGTCCTGACCTGCCTGAGGGACTTGTGTTCTGTCTGGCAGCAGCCACATCAGTCATGTCCTGAACACTAATCAGCCTGGTTGGGTGGGATCCTTAAGGAACTCCCTTAATGTAGGTGGGAGTGCTGGAAGCAAAGACCAATAAGTAGTTAATATATTAATACTAGAAGTCTGTCAGAAGACTGATAGACTTTGATATTCAGCAAGGGATGAGAAACAGCATATTACCTTCAGCTGGATGAATGGCTGAAGGCAATCCACTAATCTGATAATCCTTTATTGGTTACCAAACCTTACTATTGATGTTTGCTTTGCTAAAGGGCAAATGTAGATTCTAGTAAATAAAAGGCTATGGGTCTGGAGTTTCAAGGAGCCACTCCACTAGAGAGTAGGTCTCCACCTGGCTCCCATGCCTTCTAAATTTATATTTCTTGTGTAGTGTATCCGTTTATGTGCAGCCCCTTCTTCAGATCCTGAATCCTCCCTGCAAAAGGTTGTGGCATTTTGGCACCTCAAAACAGGGACTGGAGAAGAAGATTCACTGGAGCAAAAAATGAAGGAAAATCACCCACAGAGGTGAGGATCATGGAAAAGATGGGGAGACTCACTCACTGTGCATAAAGCCTGTACGAAGCTTTGGAATTCACAATCCAAAGTGGGTGGGAATGTCTTATTCAAGCCATACCATAATGGAAAAGAATTTAAATAAAAGGCAAAAATATAATTGTAAATTTTTAGCTTGTATGCTCAAGAATAAAGAAATTAAAAGGTCAAAAGGGGACAGGAGCCTTTTCTAGGAACTCATCAGCACCACCACCCAGACAGGCATTTGACACTGCCCATGACCAAGCAACCATGACAGCCAAAATCCTGCTGCCCCACTCATAGACCCGTCGACCCTGGGTCCTCCACCTCCAAAGGGGCAACACTCTGGCAGCAGTAAATACTTCAGTTCTCCCCAGTGGCTGAACTCCAGACTCCACATTTGGAGTTTCCAGAGTGCATGCATCCAGGACACACCGCTCTGTAGGCAAAATCTGGGAGCCACTGGAAGCCCCTGATGGGTGTTATTCTGTACAAGCAAGGGTGCACTGCCCCACAGTAGAAATTCTGAATTCCTTCTTCCTGCATAACTGGCCACAGACACCCAAGCTGTGAAATTTCAGCTCCCGGGCCCCTCAGAGTTCATCAGAGCTCTGCACTGGCAACAGCACCATCAAAGTCACACCCTTTTTCCAATGGGCAGGCACTCTGAGCCCATCTATCTACAGGGAACTCATGGGAGAGGCTGTGAGTCATCGCTGGGTGTGATCTTGGACACACAGGAATGTACTCCCCCAAGCAGTAGAAATTCTGAATTCACTCATCCTGGATACCTTCCCAAAGATACCCAAGCTGCATAACTTCAGCACCAGGGCCCCTCAAAGTGCGTCACAGTTCTGCACCCACAAATGTAGACACCACAGTTGTGCACATTTCCAACAGGCAGGCACCCTGAACCTATCTATCCACAGGGTCCTCTGGGGAACTGCTATGAGTTCCTGTTGGGTGTGATTCTGTAAAGACAGGGTGTGCTGCCCCACAGTAAAAATTCTGAATTCTTTCTTCCAGCATAACTGTCCACAGACTCCCCAGCTGCAAAACTTCAGCACCAAGAATCCTCAGATTGCCTCAGAGTTCTGTGCTAGCAAACGCACTGCCACAGTCATGAATTTCCAACAAATAGGCACCGTGAGCCCACCTATCCTCAGGGGGCTCGTGGGAGCTGCTGTGAGTCCTTGCTGGGTGTGATCTTGGACAAACAGAGGCTCACTCCCACAAGCAGTAGAAATTATGAATTCACTAATCCTGGATACCTGCCCACAGATGCCTCAATTACAAGGCTTCAGTGCCAGGGATCTTCAGAGTGCTGCAGTGCTCCTCACTGGCAAATGCACCACAGGTGTCCCTGTGAGCCAACACTGGGAGCATGCAGCTATTCACCACAAGTGCAGCAGCAAAAGCTGAGTCTGCCCACCCCACAACTATAGAACTCTGGACAGTCACGCCTTTCAAAGGTGAAGGCTTCATGAGCCTCACCACTCCAACAGATGGTCCTGAATTCCACTGTGAGTTCCCACTGGGCACATGTGATTTTAATCAAGGGCACAAGACAGCAAAATTTGGGACAGCCCCTCTACAGCTGCTGACTTCTAAACACCACAGTTGTACCTTTCCAACTCACAGGCCTACATCAAGAGGACCCAAATAGCTCAAGTAGGAAGTTATACTAGATTACTAAGCCCAGGAGACTTGAGAGGTCACACCAGTAGCACCATCACCAAAAGAACCTGGGTATCATAGCAATCTGACCTACAATTAAAATGTTATTGAAAAACATGGTAAGACAAAAAAGCAATACCAAATGAAAGAAACAGAGGAATCACTAGAAAGGGAGTTAAATGAAATCGAGGCTAGAAACATGTCAGAGAAAGAACTTGGATTACTACCCTGTTTCCCCGAAAATAAGACAGTGTCTTATATTAATTTTTGCTCCCAAAGATGCACTAGGTCTTATTTTCAGGGGATGTCTTATTTTTCAATCAAGAAGAATACGGTACACATTTATTGTTAAATGAAAATAAAGGAAATTTATTACCTGTATACGGTACGGTAGAACGGTAGTTGTCAACACAAACCAGACAGACTGTGAATCCCACAGTATCAAGAATTTACTCATTTACTCAATGACAATCATGTCATCATCCTCTGGAACATCATCATAACAATCCAATTCCTGAATTTCCTGGTGAATTCCTTGTGATTCCATTTCTTTCAGAATCAGTGGATCAAATCTCTCATGTTTAGCAATAGCATTCTGAGACAGAGCCTGGGGGGGGGCCTTATTTTGGGGGGATGCCTTATATTTCACTCAGAAGGAAACCTGTAAGTAGGTCTTATTTTCGGAGGATGTCTTATTTTTGGGGAAACATGGAAGTTATAAGGATGCTTAAACAGCTGGATGACAAATACACACAACTCTGTGAGAATTATAAGAAGCTGAATGAGAATGTCACCAACCTGAAAAAGGACCAAGAGGAGATGAAGAACAACTTAGCTGCAATAAAAAAGAAAAAAAAACACACACACACAATGGAAGGCTTAAACAGTAGACTAGAAGAGGCTGAGGACTGCATCAGCTAATTAGAAGACAGGGTAGGAAAAAATACAAAAACATAGCAGCAATTGGAAAGAAGACTTTAAAAGGAAGAGGAGAGACTAAGGGAGCTTTGGGACAAGACAAAATGAAGGAACATTTGCATTATATAGGTATTTCCCTGGTATTGGCAAGAAAAAAACTATCCAAGTCCGAGAAGTACAGAGAGTCCAAAAAAAATGAACCCCAAAAGACTGACATTAGGACACATCATAATTAAATTGGCAAACACCAACCATAAAATAAGAATTTTAAAGTTTGGCAGAGACAGAAAGTTACCTATAAGTGTATGCCTATTAGAATATCTACTGGTTTCTCAACAGTGATCAGATCAATAGCAATATAACTGAGAGATCAATAGCAATACAGTCATAGTGGGGGACTTTATTACCCCACTGATACCACTGGATAAATCCTCTAAACAAAAAATCAGCAAAGAAACAGCAATTCTAAATGACTCACTAGATCAGATGGACTTAATTGACTTCTTCAGAACATCTCACTGCAAAACTACACAATATGCATTCTTTTTAAAAATATATATTTTATTGATTTTTTACAGAGAGGAAGGGAGAGAGATAGAGAGCTAGAAACGTCAATGAGAGAGAAACATCGACAGGCTGCCTCCTGCACACTCCCTACCAGGGATGTGCCCGCAACCAAGGTACATGCCCTTGACCAGAATCGAACCTGAGACCTTTCAGTCCACAGACCGACGCTCTACCACTGAGCCAAACCAGTTTCGGCACAATATGCATTCTTATCCAAAAATGGAATATTTTCAAAGATAGACCACATATTAGGACAAGGAAAAATCTCTTAAAATTCAAGAAGACAGAAATCATAACGAGCATCTACTCAACCATAATGGCATAAAAATAGAAATCAACTATAATAAAAATAATGAAAAAAATCAAACACTTGGAGGCTACATGGTATGCTATTTAACAATGATTGGGTTGCCAAGGAGATCAAAGAAGAAATTTAAAGTATCTTGGAAATAAATGACAATAAAAACACAGCATTCCAAAATCTATGGGACACAATGAAAGCAGTCCTGAGAGGAAAGTTCATACCTCTACAGGCCTACCTCAAAAAACATGAAAAAATGGTAATAAATCATCTAAACTTACAACTTAAAGAACTAGAAAGAGAGCAACGAGAAAAGCCCAGAGTGAGCAGATGGAAGAAGATATAAAGATTAGAACAGAAATAAATGACATAGACACCAAAAAATAAATAAATAAATAACTTAAAAAAAAATACATAAAATCAATGAAACCAAGAGTTACATATTTGAAAGGATAAATAAGATTAATGAGCCTCTAGCCAGGCTCACTAAGAAACAAAGAGAGAGGGCCTAAATAAACAAAATCAGAAATGAAAGAGGTGATGTAAAAACTGACCCCACAGATATACAAAGGATTAAAGAAAAAGTACTATGAACATCTCACCTTCACAAAACTGAACAACCTCAACAAAATGGACACATTTCTAGAAAAATACAAGCTTGAAAAACTCAATCAAGAAGATTAAAAAAAAACCCTAAGAGGTCAATAACTACAAATGAAATTGAAACAATAATCAAAAAGGTTCCAGCAAACAAAAGCCCTAGATCAGATGGCTTCACAGAGAGTTTTATCAAACATTCAAAGAACTAAAACCAATCCTGTTAAGATTATTCTAAAAATTTAAGATGAAGGCACAGTTCCATATTCTTTCTATGAAACCAGCATTACCCTAAACCCAAAACCAGATAAAGACACAACAAAGAAAGAGAATTACAAGCCAATATCCCTCATGAACATAGATGCTAAAAACCTCAAATTCTAGAAAACCGGATCCACCATTACCAAAACTGGATATACCATGACTAAGTGGGATTTATTCCAGAAATGCAAGGCTAGTACAACATCCTCAAGTCAATAAATGTGATACATCACCTAAGCAAAGTGAGACAAAAACCATATAATCATATCAATTAATACAGAAAAGGCATTTGGCTAGAGCTTGAAGATGGCGACCGAACAGACGGACTTGTTCTGACCCTGGTCCCAGAACAGAAAAAAGCAGCATCTGAGTCGCTCAGGGAATGTGGATTGGCAGCTAAGGGGCAGCTGAAATCTCAGGGAAGGTAAGGAAGGGCCCGCTGGACAGGATTTCCTGACCAAGCGGCCAGCACTACGGCAGCCGCGACTTCCCCCGGAACTGCGGGCTCAGAGGGAAGGCTGCGCCATCTTACCAGGAAAGGAGGAGCTTCTCTGAGGCCTGGAAAACCCTCAGTGGAGGAGTCCATCGAACAGCTGTGACGCCGCAATTGGAGAAAACACGTGGATTCAAGGGAGTTCTTCAATCACCCACGGAAAGGAGAAGGAACACCACAAAACCAGACGTCCTGAAAAGAGAGACTTTGGGGAGACAAAGAAATGGCCCGCACATGAAGGAAAAACAGGCATCACCAGAAAAGGAAGTAAACAAATCAGAGGCATGCAGCCTACCAGAGCAAGAATTCCAAGTATTATAATGATCATAGGATGGCTAAAAAGAATGGAAGGGAAATTTGACAATAACCAAGAAGAAATGAGGAAGAACCATGAGGAATTGAAGAAGAGCCATGAGGAATTGAAGAAGAATCAAGAGGAATTGAAGAAGAACCAAGAACAAATGAAAAATGACATCACGACCATGAAGAACTCAACAGAAAGCATCAAGAGTACACTAGATGAAGCAGAGGACCGCATCAATGACCTAGAAGACAAGATGGAAAAAAATACCCAATTAGAGCAGCTTCTAGAAAAAAAGATTAAAAAGCAGGAGGAGAGCCTACGGGAGCTTTGGGACAGTACAAAACAAAATAATATTAGAATAATAGGGGTTCCAGAAGGAAAGGAAACTGAGGCAGACATGGAAAAAGTATTTCAAGAAATAATGACAGAAAACTTTCCTGAGATAGAAAGGAAAAAAACCACACAAATCCAAGATTCTCGCAGAGTCCCAAGCAAAATGAATCCCAGAAAACAGATGCCAAGGCACATTATAATTAAATTGGCAAACAACAACGAGAAAGTAAGAATCTTAAAAGCAGCCAGAGAGAGACAGAAAGTGACATACAAAGGAAACCCCATCAGACTAGCAACTGATTTCTCAACAGAAACATATCAGGCCAGAAGGGAATGGGATGAAATATACAAAGTCATGCAAAGGAAGGGTCTGAATCCAAGAATACTGTACCCAGCAAGGGTATCAATCAAAATTGAAGGTGAAATCAGGAGCTTCACAGACAAAAAAAGACTAAAGGAATTTATCACCACCAAACCAGCAATGCAAGAAATGCTAAAGGGTCTACTGTAAAAATAAATAAAAAGGAAGTGAAGAAGGAACACAGGGGTATAGAATAAAAATGGCATCAAATAAGTACCTATCAATAATAACTGTAAATGTAAATGGATTAAATGCTCCAATAAAAAGACAGGGTAACAGATTGAATAAGAAAACAAGTCCCATATATCTGTTGTCTACAAGAAACCCACCTCAGAAAAAAAGATGTACACAGACTGATGGTGAAGGGATGGAAAAAAGTTTTCCAGGCAAATGGAAATGAAAAAAAAAAAAAGCTGGGGTAGCAATACTTATATCTGACAAATTAGATCTCAGATTGAAGGACATAACAAGAGATAATGAAGGTCACTTCATAATACTAAAGGGAACAATCCAACAAGAAGAAATAACCCTGGTAAATATATATGCACCTAATACAGGAGCAACCAAATACATAAAAAAAAAAAACCTGCTGGAGGACATTAAGGGAGAAATTAATAGCAATACAATCAAAGTATGAGATTTTAATACCCCACAGTCACCCTTTGACAAATCATCTAAACAAAAAATCAGCAAAGAAATATCAATCCTAAATGACTCATTAGACCAGATGGAATTAATTGACATCTTCAGAACACTCCACCCCAAAGCCACAGAATATACATTCTTCTCAAATGCACATGGGACATTCTCAAAGATAGACCACATTTTGGGACATAGGCAAAGTCTCTTCAAATTCAAGAAGATAGAAATCATACCAAACATCTTCTCAGATTACAGTGGCATAGAACTATAAGTCAACTACAATAAAAACAACCCAAAGAAATCAAACACATGGAGACTAAACAGCATGCTATTAAACAAGGACTGGGTTACCAGAGAAATCAAGGAAGAAATTAAAAACATCCTGGAAACAAATGACAATGAAAACACAACAATCCAAAATCTATGGGACACAGCAAAAGCAGTTTTGAGAGGGAAGTTCATATCCTTACAAGTCTATTGCAAAAAAACTAGAAAAAAACGGTAACAAATGATCTAATTCTACAACTCAAAGAGTTAGAAAAAGAGCAACAAGAAAAGCCCAGTGTAAGCAGAAGGAAGGAAATAACAAAAATCAGAGCACAGATAAACGACATAGAGACCAA
The DNA here is from genome assembly GCF_964339955.1 of Pipistrellus hanaki. Lineage (NCBI taxonomy): Eukaryota > Metazoa > Chordata > Mammalia > Chiroptera > Vespertilionidae > Pipistrellus > Pipistrellus hanaki. Next base: position 116,903,062 of record NC_140503.1, on the reverse strand, counting down.
AGAAACAATACATAAGATCAACAAAACCAAGAGCTGGTTCTTTGAAAGGATAAACAAGATAGATGGACCTCTAGCCAGGCTAACCAAGAAACAAAGAGAGAGGACCCAAATAAACAAAATCAGAAATGAAAGAGGTGAAATAACAACAGAACCCACCGAAATACAACGGATTGTTACAATATACAACGGATTGTTACAAAATACTATGAACAACTCTATTCCAACAAACTGAAAAACCTGGAGGAAATGGACATATTCCTAGAAAAATACAAAATTCCAAAACTCAATCAGGAAGAATCTAAAAATCTCAATAGACCAGTGACTTGGGAAGAAATTGAAACAGTCATCAAAAAGCTTCCAGCAAACAAAAGCTCAGGGCCAGATGGCTTCACAGGAGAGTTTTACCAAACATTCAAGGAAGAACTAAAACATATCCTCCTCAGACTATTCCAAAAAATCCAAGAGGAAGGAACACTTCCAAACTCCTTCTATGAAGCCAGCATCACTCTAATACCAAAACCAGATAAAGACAACTCAATGAAAGAGAATTACAGGCCAATATCCCTCATGAACATAGATGCCAAAATTCTCAACAAAATTCTAGCAAATCGACTCCAGAAGAACATCACAAAGATCACACACTATGACCAAGTAGGATTTATTCCAGGAATGCAAGGATGGTACAATATCCACAAGTCAATAAACGTGATACATCACATAAACAAATTGAAAGATAAACATCATATAGTCGTATCAATTGATGCAGAAAAAGCATTTGATAAAATCCAACACCCTTTCCTGATAAAAACTCTTAACAAGGTGGGAGTACAAGGATCATACCTCAACATAATAAAAGCTATATATGATAAACCAACAGCCAACATTATACTAAATGGGCAAAAACTAAAACCATTCCCTCTAAGAACAGGAACAAGACAGGAATGCCCACTCTCGCCACTCCTGTTTGACATAGTACTGGAAGTACTAGCCCTTGCAATTAGACAAGAGGAGGAAATAAAAGGCATCCAAATTGGAAAAGAAGAAGTAAAGTTATCCTTATTTGCAGATGACATGATATTGTACCTAAAAAACCCAAAAGACTCCATTAAAAAACTAATTGACTTAATAAATGAATTTGGCAATATAGCAGGATACAAAATTAATGCCAAGAAATCCATGGCATTTCTATACACCAACAGTGAAACTACAGAAACAGAGACTAAAAAAGCAATTCCATTTACTATCGCACCAAAAAAATTAAGATACCTAGGAATAAATTTAACTAAGGAAGTAAAGGACCTATTTGCGGAAAACTACACGACACTGAAAAAAGAGATAGAGGAAGATGGAAGGAGATGAAAGAACATACCATGTTCATCGATTGGTAGAATCAACATCATCAAAATGTCCATACTTCCTAAAGCAATGTATAGGTTCAATGCACTCCCCGTTAAAATACCAACGACATATTTCACTGACCTAGAAAGAACTCTCCAAAAGTTCATTTGGAACAATAAAAGACCCCGAATAGCCACAGCAATCCTGATTAGGAAGAGTAAAGTAGGAGGGATCTCAATACCAGACTTCAAACTATATTACAAAGCCACTGTTCTCAAAACAGCCTGGTACTGGCACAAGAACAGACATATAGATCAATGGAATAGAATTGAGAACCCAGATATCAACCCAAATCACTATGCTCAATTAATATTCGACAAAGGAAGCACGAATATACAATGGAGTCAAGATAGTTTCTTCAATAAATGGTGTTGGGAAAATTGGACAGACACATGCAAAAGAATGAAACTAGATCACCAACTTACACCATTCACAAAAATAAACTCAAAATGGATACAGGACTTAAACATCAGACAGGAAACCATAAAAATACTAGAAGCATCAACAGGCAGCAAAATCTCAGACATATGCCAAAAGAACTTCTTCACTGATACTTGCCCCTAGGGCAATGGAAGCTAAAGTGAAAATAAACAAATGGGACTACATCAAAATAAAAAGCTTTTTTACAGCAAAAGAAACCATTAACAAAACAACAAGAAAGCCCAATGTGTGGGAGAACATATTTGCAAATAATACCACTGATAAAGGTTTAATCTCCAACATTTACAGACAGCTTATACAACTAAATAAAAGGAAGATGAATGATCCAATTAAAAAATGGGCAATAGACCTAAATAGAATATTTTCAAAAGAAGACAGAAGGAAGGCCAAAAGGCACTTGAAAACATCCTCAAAGTCACTAATTGTCCGAGAGGTGCAAATCAAAACAACAATGCGGTACCATCTCACACCTGTCAGAATGGCCAACATCAACAAATCAACAAATGACAAGTGTTGGCGAGGTTGCGGAGAAAAAGGAACCCTCGTGCACCGCTGGTGGGAATGCAGACTGGTGCAACCACTGTGGAGAACAGTGTGGAGTTTCCTCAAAAAACTGAAAATGGAAATCCCATTTGACCTAGTAATCCCACTTCTAGGAATACATCACAAGAAACTAGAAAAACCAATCAGAAAGGATATATGCACCCCTATGTTCATAGCAGCACATTCTACAATAGCCAGAATTTGGAAACAGCCTAGGTGCCCGTCAGCAGATGATTGGATCCAAAAACTATGGTACATCTACACAATGGAATACTATGCTGCCATAAAAAAGAAGGAATTCTCATCATTTGCAGCAACCTGGATGGAATTGGAGAACATCATGCTGAGTGAAATAAGCCAATCAATGAAAGAGAAACACCACATGACCCCACTCATTTGTGGATAATAAAAATCATTATAAACTGATGAACCAAAAGATAGATACAGAGACAGTAAAGCAACAAGCAGATTGTCAAATTACAGCGGGGAGGGGAGGAGGATCTGGGGGAGATAATAGATCAACTGAAGGACTTGTATACATGCATATAAGTACAACCAATGGACATAAAACTCTGGGGAGGGAGGGGATGTGTGGGAGGGAGGAAGGGGGGCAAAAAAAATCAATAAAATATGTAAAATAAATAAATAAATAAATGATTAAAATAAATAAATAAATAAATTAAAAATTAAAAATTAAAACAAAAATAAAAATAAAGATAACTCCAGGAGTGACTGTACCAACCATTCTAGGGCCAGAGGCCTGGCATTCCAACTGTCTCCTCCTAAACACTATGACTATACCCTGTCCCAGGCTCCTGCAACCACTTCACACTGCAGGTCTCAATGACCTTACTTTTGACCCTTGTTTCTCATCCAGTTAATCTGATTTCTACCTTTTATCCTTCCCGATCCTCTGCTGTCCACTGTTAGCTCTCTTACTTTAAGCTCTCCAAAAGCTTTAAAATGAAAAGTTAAAGTAATGTAACATTCAAAGGGCTCAACAACATATATTCATTCATGTTATCGAATAAGAACAGGCAACACTTAAGTGTTAAGGACTGTTTCTACCCTGCTTTCCTCACAATTACTGCTCTCAGCTCCAGAGCTCAGGCCCTCTCTGCCCTGCACAGCTACTCCCTCCGAAGGCTGATCTACCAAGCATGCCCAACTCCTTTCCAGGGTCTAAAATTAAGATTAAATGGTAGGTTGTTAATATTATAATCATGGTTTTAATTTTCTTACCCACATGCATGCTTTCTAATGTTTTTATGGTACCGAATTAGCATAAAATCAGTGAATGTTAACTTCTAATCAAAGCTAGCTCTGATATTCTTTTCCAGGATAATGTCCTTATAGGGAAATTCAATTTGATTATTCTACTTCACAGTATTGTCTTCCTAGCCAGTATCCCACATGAGAAATATTTGCATTCATTTATTTAATAAACATAAGATTGCTTCCCCCAATCAATTTTTGGCTCTTCTCCCTCCCCACTACAAAGGACAATAAAGCATTGAACCTTGGTAAAATGAAGTGAAACAGACAGTGTTTTGAATCCTAACTCTGCTATAGTAGTTCATTTTTCAAGAAAATTTATCCAAAGATATGTTTATGGAACAGATCTTACTGCTTGACGGGTAAGAGATCTTCAATGAAAGTAACTATTCATCTTAAAAGCCAACAATATTGCCCCCAAATTGCTACTAACATCTAGCACCACCATTTCCACCATTCATATATTAGAAATTATGCATAAAATAATGTGGACTTAATTTTTTTAACTTTCAATTACATTTTGACAATTATATGTAAAATAATACTAAACAATCTTAAAACCCAAGTTTGGTCATCTGTCTTCTCTAATTTTTCAACAAGCCCCCATTCCAGCTAATAGAAAATGTAATTCTTATCACCATGGCATTAAAAAGGGCGACAGAATCTGGTTCCTGCCTGACTACAACCCTACCTCACATCACACTCCCTCTAACTCAGGAAGCTCTGGCCACATTGCTCAGTATGTTGAACATCCATGTTCTTTCCCACATTAAATACTTTGCATTTGCTTTCCCCTCTACATGCAAATGTACTCCACACCTACTCCTCCACCCCAAGGCCAGCTTCATCTCATACTTTCTGTTTCAACCCAGCTGTTATTTGCCACAGAAGCCTGCTCTAACAACCATCTCTGAAAAGGTCCTAGTCTCCTATTCTGGCCTGTATGTGCTCTTCTCACAGCAACTCACTTTCTGTTTCTCTTTAAGACCTATCTTCCCCACTGGAAGGCTAAAGTAACATGAAATATTAAAATGGCCCCAAATTACAATGATAGTACACATGGAGAAGCCACATGGAGACTGGTAGGAGGAATGGAGGGTTGTAATAGGCTGGTCCCACACCCACCTGTGGCAGATAAAAATCAGGAAGACACTTTGGCTGTGGAGGTAGCCTTCTGAGGAGAGAGGGATCCCAGTCCCACACCAGAGCCATAAACCCGGTTTGTACTGTTTGCCCCACCCTAGTGGTTCCCTGAAAACAGACAACAACCAACTTTCAGGGTCCACAAAGCTGTTCCCAATGGTTTTAACATAGGACTGGCCTGTCTTGGCTTACGCTTCAGATTTTCCTAAAATCTCTCAAATAAGCACCTTTTGGCCTCAGCCAACCCCATGCCTCTAGCTAAGTGACCCAAGCCTGGCACTAGCAGCAGCTGGTTTTTGTTCACATCTTGGCCTCGCCTGGGTACCTCCAAGCCTATCACAAAAAACTCTCTATGCAGGAGAAACCAAGATGGTGGCATAGGTAAACACCTGATGGTGGCATAGGTAAACAACTGAAATTGCTGCCTCACACAACCACTTTAAAACTACAACTAAAAGACAAAACGGACATCATCCAGAACCACAGGAAGGCTGGCTGAGTGGAAATTCTACAACTAGAAGGAAAGAGAAAAGAACACTGAAACTCAGAGGAGGTGTGGAAGTAAAGTACAGAGGTACAGAGGTGCACGCAAGTGCACTGAAAGGACTGGCAACTGAGTATGCTGTTGTCTTTTTCAATCGGGAAAAAGACACAAGCTCCAACTGCTCTGAACTTGAGTTCCAGTTCCAGGCGAGACCCTGGGGACCCAGACTCATACAGAGAGAAACTGGACTGTCTGGTTTTGGGCGGACCTTGAGGGCGGCTTTCTCTCAGAGGTACTTGCAGCAATTACCAAGAGACATTGAGACCTGGGAGCCTCTTAGAGCAGGGCTGAGGATCAGCCATAGCTGTTTGATCCACTCTGTTGATTCCCTGAGACCTCACCCCACCCAAGCTGTGCAGAGGCTTTTGCATATGAATAGCCTGATGCTATGCAATCTATAATTACCTAAAAAATCTGCAGCTGGGTCAGAGAGCCCCAGAACTTCCAAAAAAAGGCCCAAGGCTCCACAGGAGCTTGTATTGCTTCATAGCTGGGCCTCATTTGGACACCTTCAAAACCAAACAAAGAAGAGAAATCTGCAGATCTCTTCATAGCTCCTGATGAGTGGCCTCAGGCAGAGACTAAATTTGCACCTCCTTGGAGATCCAAGAGCCAGTGAACCCAGGAGTCAGAGTGGGACCATCCAGAATACAACTCCTCAGATCCATAAGGGACACACTCAAGAGGGAGACTCAGTGAGCACCAAAGTCCAACTAAAGCAAGTCTTGCCCCATAAGGGTGTCTCCAGAATAGAAGTTCACAAATCATAGACACAACTGGTCCTCACAGCCAATTGGCCTGGAAATCAAATCCTCACAGTGATACCAACAACAATCAAGGCTTAACTAGAACAAGATTGTGTACACAACCCACAAAGTGGTGCACTAAGAGTGTCCACCTCCAGTAATTTGGGAGGCTGTGCCACTGGGCCCTATAGGACACCAAGCACACAAAGCCACTCTATCAACACATAGAAACAGCCAAAATGTGGAGACAAAGAAACAGGTTAAAAAAAATGACAGAAATGGAGGAAAGCAAACCACTGGATAGAGAGTTCATAGCTATGGATATAAGGTTATTCAAGAATCTTCTAGAAATCACTGATAATTTAGTGAGACCCACAAGGATATTAAAAAGGACCAACTAGATATTAAGCATACCCTGACTGAAATAAAGAATAATATACAGAGACCTAACAACAGATTAGAAGATCACAAGAATCAAGTCAAAGATATGAAATACAAAGAAGGAAGAACATTCAATTAGAAAAGAAAAAAGAAAAAAGAATCCAAACATTTGAAGATGGTTTAAGAAGCCTCTGGGACAACTTCAAGTGTACCAACATCCAAATTATTGGAGTGCCAGAAGATGAAAGATATTGAAAACCTATTTGAAGAAATAATGACAGAAAACTTCCCTCACCTGGTGAAAGAAATAGACTTACAAGTCCAGGAAACGCAGAGAATCCTGAACAAAAGAAATCCAAAGAAGATCACACCAAGACACATCATAATTAAAATGCCAAGGGCAAAAGACAAAGAGAGAATCTTAAAAGCATCAAGAGAAAAACAGTCAATTACCTACAAGGGAGCACCCATATGATTGTCTGCTGATTTCTCAACAGAAAATATGCAGGCCAGAAGGGAGGGGCAAGAAATATTCAAAGTGATGAATAGCAAGTACATACAACCAAGATTACTCTACCCAGCAAAGCCATCATTCAAAATTGAAGGTTAGATAAAAAGCTACAGATATAAGAAAAAACTAAAGGAGTTCATCACCACCAAAGCAGTATTATATGAAATGCTGAAAGGCATTCTTTAAGAAGAGGAAGAAGAAGAAGGAAGAAAAATTATGAACAACAAATACATATCAATCAAGTGAATCTAAAAATCAAGTGAATAAAAAAATCTGATGAACAGAATTAGGGGCATAGAAAGGGAGTGGACTGACAATTCTTGGGGGGAAAGGGTCTGGGGTACGCTGGAAGAGACTGGACAAAAATTGTACACCTATGGATGAGGACAGTGGAGGGAGGGGTAAGGGCAGAGGGTGGGGTGGGAACCGGTTGGAGGGTAGCTATGAGGAACAACTGTAATAATCTCAACAATAAAGATTTATATTTTTAAAAAAGAATAACAAAGAAACACCCAATGCAAATGGCTGTGTAGTTTATTCTTTGTGGGCCTAGGAAGAACACACAGGGTGGCTGACATATATTGCCTTTTTTACACTGTCAAGTGTATAGAGTAAAATTTTCCAGAGACTAAATGATATGTTACATTCTAACAGATTGAGTCTATAAACATATATGAGAATCCTACTGTCAACTAATAATCTAGACATTAAAGGATGTTTAAAAATTTAAAACACAGCAGCTATTCTTAATATTTATTTTTGTTTTGAAAAATAGTTATTTTACATTAAAAATATTCATATGAACATGTATTAGATGTATTATTGTTATTTTAGAATGAATCAATACAGCTTTGAATCTTATTTTCTAACCAGAAAATCATTGATCATTATTTGCTGATTAGTTTTTAAGATGATCAATAATTTTAAATAGTGTAAATGACATGAGACCAACCAATTTGAGAGTCTTTGGATTATAGCATTCAAAGGACAAAGTTGGAGTGGGGTGAGCAGCCCAAACAAGTAGAAATGGTACTGTACAGCCTTACAATTTCCCCTCATTTTCTTATGAAATGTAAGCAGCAATAAATGTTTTCAGCTAAAACAAACAAAAAAACAAAAAACACAAAAAAGAAACAAAACAAACAAACAAAAAACCAACACATTAGAAATATTCTCACACTTCAATTTCTAAAATCAAATACCACTACTTGGTGTTATGATTAAATACTACATAATTTCTTTCTTGGAATTTTAAAGAAATACTTAGAATAGCCTAATTATAATATAATGTTAATAAGTATAATAAAGTAGCTATTCATAATTCTTGAGTAATATGTTGTTCATATTAGGTCAACAATCACATGGTTAAGCATGTAGTGTGGACGGTATTTTTAAGAAACTAGAGGTCTATTGCACAATTGTGCACTGGGTGGTGGGGTATCCCTCAGCCTGGCTTCACATTCTTACAGTCTGGGGCTCCTCGGAAGATGTCTGCCTCCTGGCTGGTGGCAGTCAGACATCTTCCGAAGTGTCCTTACCACTGCCAAGAGGAGAGAGAGGCTCCTACCACCATCACCCCCACTGTGCCTCCAGTCATGTGCCCAGCTTCTGGATGAGTAGTGCTCCCCCTATGGGAGTGCACTAACCACCAGGGGGCAACTCCTTTGTCAAGTGTCTGCCCCTTGGTAGCCAGTGTGTGTCATAGTGACCATTTGTCCTCTTCAGTCAATTTGCATATTAGGCTTTTATTATATAGGATGTATTAATCTGGTTTCCTTATACAGAATATATACTTAAAAATTTGATTTGCTTTTGATGGCTGAGGTAAAAATTTAAGATATTTATTATTGCCTGGCCAGTGTGGCCCAGTCCTTAAGTGTCAACCCATCAACAAGAGGCCATGGCTTGATTCCAGGTCAAGGCACATGCCCCTGTTTTGGACCGGATCCCCAGCTGGGAACATGCAGGAGGCAGCCAATCAATGATTCTCTCTCATCATTGATATTTCTATCTCACTCTTACTCTTCCTTCCTCTCTCTAAAACCAATAAAAACATACTTTTACTGGTAAAACAAAGAATATTCATTAGAGTACAAAGTTGTGATCAGAGTGAGGATACAACATTCTCATGTACCATATTTTCCGGCGTATAAGACGACTTTTGAAACACAAAAAAAGTCAACCGAAAATTTGCCAGAGTCAGAGAGGCGGTCTATTAAAAAAAGATCTGGTGTTGCCTTGGAAGTGGGGGGTAGTCTTATACAGCGAATATAGGCCTAAACCTATGTTTTAACTGTAAAATTAGGGGGTCGTCTTATATGCCGAAAAATATGGTATTACAATTTATAAAATTGACTTACAGGATTTTCTTGGTAAGTCTAAAAGCTTATTTACATAGCAGAAAATTCTAATAATTATGTCATTACATCTTAGAATTTTCTATCTAATTTTGTTTTCTTAGCCACACATTCAAGACTGATCATTATTGGACCCTATATGTCTTTAAGTACAAGAAGTAACATGAACAAAGACATGGAAGCATAATTCTATTGAAATGTAGGTTCATGATGGCTGAAAACATTAGCTGGGATAAAATTATGCAAGGTCCTTAAGTAAGTGAGGTAAAAAAAAAAAAAAAGATAATTTTTTAATAAATTTAAAATAAAATACAATAAAAAAACTAAGAAAATAGTCAATGCCCAGAAGCAAATAATAGTGGTTGGATGCACACAACGGTGGTTGGGAGCACATGGGAGAAAGCAGTGCCCTCAACCTCTTTTTTAATTTGTGAAATTAATTTCTGAAGAGGTGTTTTTTTTTTAATCTAATAAATCTAATATATTGTTCAGATTATTACAATTGTTTCTCCTCCCCCCAATAGCTCTCCTCCACCTGGTTCCCACCCAACCTTCTGCCCTTACCTCCCTCCAGTGCCCTCATCCATAGGTGTACGATTTTTGTCAAGTCTCTAGAGAAGAGTTTTTTAAACCCCCTTATTGGCTGCTTGTTGGATTTCCAAATAGGCAGATTGCTAGAGAGTTGAAATCTGTTTAGGGCTGCCAGATGTAGCAAGTAAAACACAAGAGGCCCATTTAAATTTAAATCTCAGATGAAAAATAGGTTTTTAGTATTTAAGTATATTCCAAATAATGCATGAGATATACTTCCACTAAAAAATACCTATAGTTGCCAAAACCGGTTTGGCTCAGTGGTGGAGTGTCGGTCTGGGGACTGAAAGGTCCCAGGTTTGATTCTGGTCAAGGGCATGTACATTGGTTGCGGGCACATCCCCAGTAGGGGGTGTGCAAGAGGCAGCTGGTTGATGTTTCTCTCTCGTCAACGTTTCTAGCTCTCTATCTCTCTCCCTTCCTCTCTGTAAAAAATCAATAAAATATATTTTTTTAAAAAGAAATATAACAGTTCTTAAAAAAAAATACCCATAGTTGATCTGAAATTCAAATTTAACTGGCAGTATGAAATATTTTGTCTGGCAATGTAGTTTCTAGCTAAATATATTTCTACAAGTTATAATAGTTGGAGAAACGAAGCACTTTTGATCTTTTCCCATGTAAATTTAGATAAATAAAATACTTTCTAGGTGTTTGGTTTGCAAGAGATGACTATTTCAATCATCACATAAAATGAAAGCAAAAATAATCCTGAAATACATACACACAATAATGCATGTATAGACATAAACACAGAGAGATTCCTTTATGATAGAAAAGAGACCATGGGAAATTCATCTACAGAAAAGCAAAATCAAAGGAAATCTCAGTTTGAAGCTCATGCAGTAGTACAAAATGCAGATGGCCGGCCGGTAGGCAGAGACCACACCATGAAAGCATTTGAGTGCTTGGGTAAGAAGGAGTTTGGATTTTAAGTGCATGGACAAACCAGTCATTCAGTGGCTTTAGAGTATCCTGATCCACCCTGGCTGGTGTGGCTCTGCTGGTTGGGCATCATTCTATGCACCAGGGGGTTGTCCATTGGATTCCTGGTTAAGGGCACATGCCCCCATTGCAGGCTTAATCCCCAGTAGGGGCTAGGCAGGAGGCAGTAGATTGATGTTGAGCTCCCACATCAATGTTTCTCTCTCTCTCCCTCTCCCTTCATCTTGCTCTTTCTAACAAGAAATATACATATATATGAATATATTTATATAAATAAATCTATACACTATTCTTTTTTTAATATATTTTTTTATTTTTTTACAGAGAGAAAAGGGAGAGAGATAGGGAGCTAGAAACATCGATGAGAGAGATGTTTACAATTGTTTCTCCTCCCCCCACACAGCAACCCAAAGCCGATGAGATTAGTGGAATACATGAGTCCAAAAAAATGACTCAACCATCCGGGAAAGTTGATTTAATGGGATAGATGTTTCCTATTTGTGGAGAATTGACTGGAGGTAGGATATTAGGAAATTATTTGGGAAAAATAATAAAGAGCCAAACATTAAAAGACATCATTGGCAAAGTTAACTGAAACAGAACAGAATGAGGGAAAATATTTGCAATACTGATTTAACCAACAAAGAACTAAGAAAATTTATAAAGAGCTCCTAGAGAATAAAAAATAACATGTGGCTCAAAAATGTCAATACAACATCAAGAGGTAACATTACTTCTGACATTTGGTGTCAATTTTATCTAATTATAGAAGATATATATATTTCCCTGTTAACTATAGAGACTATGGAACTTCCTGTCCTGTACTATACAGTATAGTTCAATAGAAGGTCTACAGTGGTTATTCAATCAAAGTTGAATGTGTAAATACAGGAATGTAGACTGATTTAGCTGAAGAGCATCTTATTCTGAGTTATAGATCAGTTCTCTTTAGCTGGATGGATTGGCCAAAGGTATTCTTTCAGTATCCCTGGCAATGTACAAAGTGACAGGAAAGAAATAATTGCAACCAGAAATGAAGGTTTGGAGGTGCTGGTGATTAAAAATTCTCTGGTTACATTAAATTTGCCCAGGATCTTAAAGGAAGCAATGCACATTAAAGGAATATAGGAAAACCACTCAAAGCAAATGTTTCAAATAGGTCTAGTAATTCTCAATTTTAAGCAAATGCAATAGTATTCCAGTCTCATAAATACTACTGTATAAATAGTTACTAGGTTTATATAAAGGGATCTATATTTTACTTTTGCTACAGAAGATAGTCCTGTAACCCTAATTTTATATTTGAGAAAACTAAATGCTTGAGCATTTAAATAATTTGAAATTTTAGCTCAAGTCAGGCTCCAAAGTCTAAGTTCCTCACATTTTGGTGCCTTAAAAACTGTAAAGGATTCTTCTACTATAAAGCACTTGTACCTTAAACTCTAAGTAATATAGAGCCATCAAACAGATGAATAATCACCAACTATATTCTAGTGAATTACCATGAAGAGGGAAATAAACAAAGAATATACTTACCATTCCTGAACATTCTCTACAGTTGAAACAGCATGTCCCATCAATGGGAGGTGAAATTCTGGATATTCATAAAAAATAAAGTTATTAAAATATGAGTAAACAAATATTCAAATAAAATTACCCCCGTGGTAAGGCACAACGTATTTACTTTTTACATTAAATTATGTTGCTTAAGAAACAAAGTTAAAAAAACAAACATATTTTTCATTTTATTCACTCAACTGAACAAAAGCCTAGTTAACTGAACCACTAAGTGAATCACCAGAATGGCATCATTCTATTTATTCACATATATTTAACTTTATCTAAGATGCCATATTGGAATGAATAAAATGATACTTAGACTGATAATTTACCTAATATTTATAATCATTTTTACAAATATATACATCAATGTTATTATTTTGTGCTTGATGGAACCTATGTGCATTTTAACCTCTGAGAAGTACTTATTTATTTAGAGTGAGTTAATAATCATTGTTTTATCCATTTTAATAGAAATAGCTATAGAAGAGCTCGAGAGGAAGGGTAGTTTTATAAAGAATAACAGTAAAAAAAATATTTTTAGCCAAGAAGGGAAACATTTATAAATAGGTAAATATATACTGACTAGAGGCCTGGTGTACAAAATCATGCACCAGTGGGATCCCTCGGTCTGGCTTACAGGATAGAGGCCAAAACCAACATCCCCTAAGAGGTCCTAGATTGTGAGGGCACAGGTCAGGCGAAGGTCCCCACGCTATATGTTCAGAGCCAGGAAGAGATGTGGGAGGTTGGCAGCCAGGCAGGGACTGTGGGAGGGCTCCAGAGCGTGTCAGGCCCATGTTGCTCAGTCTCAATAGGACAAACCCTAGCAGCAAGCTATCTTACTCATTGGAGCATCTACCCACTGGTGGTCAGTGCACATTATAGTGACTGGTTGACCACTCGACTGCCCCCTTGGGGTCAGTGCACATCATAGCAAGCGGTTGAGAGGCCTTACCTTATCATTAGCATATTATGCTTTGAGTGGTTGAACAGCCTACTGGTCAACTGGACACTTGGCATATTAGGCTAATTTTAAATTTGTTTTATTAATTTTTTACAGAAAGGAAGGGAGAGAGATAGAGAGCTAGAAACATCAATGAGAGAGAAACATCGACAAGCTGCCTCCTGCACAACCCCACCGGGGATGTCCCCACAACCATTGTACATGTCCTTGACTGGAATCGAACCTGGGATCCTTCAGTCCGCAGACTGACGTTCTATCCACTGAGCCAAACCAGTTTGGGCTTAGGCTTTTTTAACATAGGATTTCTAAGTCAAAATGAACCAATTTTATCTATTAAAAGTTTCATAAATGGAATATCAAGTAGAAGTTGTTACCCTATCCTTGAATACCACTGTCACCTTGAAACAAACTATGTGCTACAATAAGTGCACTGCATACATAAATCTGAAGTGGAAATTGACACTTCACACATAAGGCAAGCAATGCATAAAGCACAAGACTGCTCCAATTCAAAGGCCTTATCCTGTTAACACTGACAAGGAAAATGTTCTAACTCCATGGTACTTTATTCTAAGTCAAGTTTTTAAATTAAAGTCCATTTGAGGAAATAAGCAATTTTAGTTAATTACCTGCCTTGCTCATACACAGGATCTATCAAAGGTTTAGTTGAATCTTCAATTTCATTTATGTTTTTAATGCCAGAAAATAATCAAATATTCATGGCTTGTCTTAAGCACTATAAATAAAAATTATCATAGTTGAAAAACTAGTTTATACTATCAAGTAATAAAACATGATTATTAAGTAACTTTTCTCCTAAAGACTTAACCATCTTTAAATTATGGTTACATTTCAGATGACGACCGTAAGAAGTTTCTGCAAGAATATCATTGTCTTTTCTTTCTTGGGAACTATATAAGCAATAGATGAAATATTGGTTAAATAGAGAGAGGTAATGCTTAAATTTCAAGAGGAGAAAAGAGAAAATATTTAATCCAAAGTTAATATTCATTTAGCTTTAGGCTAAATTAAATTTAAAACTGTTATTCCTGCTAAGTCAAATATGGAGAGTGGCAACAGTGTTTGAACAGGTTCAAGCCTCAGATTGATGAGAGGACATAGTTCTCTTGTGGCAAAGTCACATACAAGTTCCAGTTTGGAGGGCAAAGCCCTCCCAGCACAATTATAGCCAAAGGCTATGGTTGTATATAAGTTCTTATAGTCCAAACTTGTAGTCCTAAGTGGCTGAGAAATGTGAGCTGTGGGAGGTGCAGCAAGTACTGCCAAAACAAAGCTTGATAGAGTTCAGAGAATTGCAAAAACAGGAAAGAAGAAGGTTTGAAACCTGCAAGAACATTGTAAACACCTTCACCACTCCCTTGTTTTGCTTTGTATGATCTGATTATAAAATAAAGATTTCAGCTTACGGACTGTGTCATTGTTTCCTCATCCAGGAACAGTGATCTACATGGCCCCAACTATATTCTCTTTTCTGTTTTTTAATCCTTCACTGCCCCTCCTCAGGTTCACCACTGCCATGTTGGATGCGGTTCAGGTAACTGACATAACTCTCAAGTCATTAGAAAGCTTATTGGGGCCTAAGAACCATAGCAGAGGGCAGGTCTGGAGTAGGTGAGCATGTGAGAGGGTGAGTGTGTGAGAGGGAGCATGTGCATGCATGTGAGATGGGAGGGCACGTTTGTGGAAGTGGGAGCTCAGGGAGGCCATTGGGCACTCCAGGTAGAGCAGCTGACACTGTGGTACTTTACACAGGAAATTTATACTTGTCTCCACATCAGGGAAGAGCGCACATTTGTAAGGAAGTGCATTTGTGAGAGAGTGTAGGGCCCCCGGTGTAGGGTGGAGGTGTAGGGAGCACTGTGCACTAGCACCCCTGAACTCTGACAGAGGCACCCAGCCCCACTT
The DNA here is from genome assembly GCF_964339955.1 of Pipistrellus hanaki. Taxonomy (NCBI): domain Eukaryota; kingdom Metazoa; phylum Chordata; class Mammalia; order Chiroptera; family Vespertilionidae; genus Pipistrellus; species Pipistrellus hanaki. Next base: position 116,887,734 of record NC_140503.1, on the reverse strand, counting down.
CTCAGACCCCAAGTCTCCGGGCACACAAACCAGTCCTCTTGTGCACCTGGAGGACTAGCTAGCAGTGCAAGAGACCCACCTGCCATATTGGTGATGGGGGCACTGGCCTGCCCAGCCTCCTCCAGGGCAGAGCAACAAGCTGGCCCTGCCACTGGTACCAATGGGATACCCTGCTGACTACTCCTGGGCAATGTAGTTCCCAGCTTCCCCCAACCCGTCAGTGAGCAGCAGGCCATGACCCCTTCACAGGGGAAGGCCAGGCAACCCACCTCATGAGCAGGGAGTGCTCAGTCTGCCCCAACCCCTCTGTGGGCAGAGCAAACATCCCATCCCTCCGTAGAGGCCAGCAGGGCATCGGCCTGCCTCCTGTACTAGCTGAGCAATGCCCAGTGTGGCCCTCATCCCTCAACAGTGGATCCCCTGTTCCCAACCACCACCCTAAAACATGCCCAGCCTGGATACAGGGACTGGCCACCCAAACCAGCACACCCAACCCATTGTCTGTGGACGACTGGCCCCACTGCCTGGATGTGGTGCACCCAATCCAGCTCCCTGTGACCCAACACCCCCAGACACACAGATATGCCATGTTTACCCACTGTGTCTTATGTAGAAATGGCTCTACTGCTTGACACTGCCAGGTAGATACTACCTGAAGCCCTCTTATGCAGGGACCTGCCACAGAGACCAGATATGCCTAATCCAGTGCCATCAGAAGGTCAGACACATCACTGAGACCCGGTGGGACTAGTCACCTCTGAACACATGTACTCCCACTGGGAAACCACCTGCGTCACCCGGCTCCTCAATTTACCAGACTGCTAAAATGGGAAGTAAAAGAATTCCCAAAAGAAAAAAAAAAAGAGGAAGTGCCAGAAAAGGAACTAAATGAAATGGAGACAAGTAATTTCTCAGATACAGAAAGGAAATTATGATTATAAGGATGCTCATACATTTGACTGAGAATTATAAGCAACTTGATGAGAATTATAATGGGTTGAATGACAAATGCACCAACATGAATAAGAATCAAGGGGAAATGAAGAATAAATAGGCGTATTAAAGAATAGCATGGACAGGTTAAACTGTAGCCTAGAAGAAGCTGAGGACCAAATCAGATTTGTTAGATTGTGTTATGAAGACAAAGTAGAAAAACTCCCAAACAGAGCAGCAACCGGAGGAAAAAAAAATGAAAAAGGAGGAGAGTTTGAAGGAGGTTTGGATCAATCTAAAAGAAACAACATACACATAATAGGGGTTCAAGAAGGAGAAGAAGCTGAGCAAGCAATAGAAAACCTGTTTGAAGAAATAATAACAGAAAACTTCCCTGACTTGGGGAAGAAAAAACCCACAGGAAGCACAAAGGGTCCCAATCAAGATGAACCCAAAAAGACTCACACCAAGACACATCATAATTAAAATGGCAAATGTTAAAGACAAAGAAATAATATTAAAGGCTACGAGGGAAGGAGGGAAGGAGGAAGGGTCGGAGGTGGAGAAGAAGAGGGAGAGGGAGAATGAGAGAGAGAGAAAGAAAGAGAGAGAGAGAGAGAGAGAGAGAGAGAGAGAGAGAGAGAGAGAGAGGGAGATTTACCTACAAGGGAACTCCCATTAGACTATCAGCAAATTTCTCAATAGAAGCACTTCAGGCCAAAAGGGAGTGGCATGAAATATACAAAGTAATGAGAAGGCAAGGACAAGAATATAAGGCTCTAGCATAGCTATCATTCACAATTGAAGGTAAAATTAGGAGCTTCACAGACAAAAACAAAAACCAGCTAAAAGAGTTTATTACTATCAAAACAACAATGTAAGAAATGCTGAGAGACTGTTGTATGAAGAAGAAAGAGAAAAGAGGGAGAAACACGGCTATAAAGAATAAAAATGGTAATAAGTATCTAGCAATAATAACCTTAAAGGTAAGTTAATTAAATGCTCTACGGTAATCAAAAGACATAGGATAGATGAAGGGATAAGAAAACATGACCCATATATATGCTGTTTACAAGAGACCCATCTCAAAACAAAAGACTCACACAGAATAAAAGTGAAGGGATGGGAAAAAAATTTTCCATGCAAAAGGAAATGAAAAATAAAATGGAGTTAGCAATACTCATATCTGACAAAATAGATTTCAAAATAATAGCCATAACAAGAGACAATGAAGGCTGTGTAAATAAACTGAAAGGATCGATACAACAAAAGGCTATAACCCTGGTAAACATATACGCACCCAATATAGGAGCACTCAAATACATAAATTAACGTCTGGAGGATTTAAAGGGAGAGATTGATAGCAATACAATCATAGAAGGGTACTTTAACATGCCACTGGCATTACTGGATAGATCTTCTAGACAAAAAAAAAAAAAAAATCAACAAGGAAACAGCAACTGTAAATGACACAATGGATCAAATGAATTTAAAAGACATTTACAGAACATTTCACACCAAAGATACATGTATATTCTCTTGAAGTGCACACGGGACATTCTCAAAGACAGACCACATGGTAGGGCACAAAACAAAAGTTCTACAAATTCCAGAGAATTGAAATCATATCAAACATCTTCTGGGATTAAAATAACATGAAACTAGATGTCAAATACAATAAAAACACCTCAAAACATCTAAACATTCAAACATATGAAGGCTAAATATCATGTTATTATGTAATAAATGAGTTACTGATGACATCGTGGAAGAACTCAAATAGTTCCCAGAAAAAAATGAAAACGAACACACAGCAACCCAAAGCCTATGGGAT